>NW_023425346.1:66644304-67860137 GCF_014108415.1 Molossus molossus
ACTCTTTTTTTTATTTTCTTCCATAAAAATCTTAGAAGAAAATCCAGGCAGGAAAATCTGAGACATCTCTCATAGCAATATTTTTGCTGATATATCTCCTATGGCAAGGGAAACAAAGGAAAAATAAACAAATGGGACTACATCAAACTAAAAAGCTTTTGTACAGCAAAGAAACCGTCCAAAAAGTGAAAAGGAAACCCATTGTATGGAATGTCTCTTTACTTGTGGGCTCTTATCATTCAGTGTGCCAAGTCAGGCTTCTTTACCTGGCTAGCCCCAATTGCAAGCATTTGTCAAGCATCTTCTTCTTTTACATTTTCTGGCATCCCTTTGATCAAAGCGAGTCATATGGCCAAGCCTAGTGTCAACGGGAGAGTGGACTTCAATTCCACCTCTTTAAAGGAGGAATGCCACACAACCCCTGACTTTCCTCTGGCCACCACTGTTTACATTCTCCCTGCGTGTAAAATATGTGTATCCTTTCCTGAAACTATTAAAAGTCTCATCTCATTACAATGCCTGGCTTAGATTTGAAGTTGAGGATCTTATCACCTAAACCTTATTTAGGTGTAGATGGGGCTTCTCAGTGTCATTCCCTGGGTGGAACCCCTTAGGTGAAACTAATCTAGCAGAGACTTGTGAGCTAACAAGGACAACATTCCAGTCAATTTAGCTACATGGGTCAGGGTGGAAACTCTATTTTTTTTATCATTACAAAATATTTTTGTTACTTCTCATAATATTTTTGGCCTAGGATAATTTGTCTGTATGTATCCATACCACTAAACTGTAGTATTACATAGCTGTCTCTTTTTTTTAATGCTTTTATTTTTAATGGATGTGTGTCTATTTAAAGTGTGACTGTACTAGGAAACTTAGAGTTGGATCTTGTTTTGTTTGATTCCAAATAACAATCTCTGTTTTTCACTTGGACTGAATTAAATTTAATGTAATTGCTAAAATGGTTGAAATTAATTATATCACTCATTATATATTTTCCTTTATTCACGTATTATTTACTTTGTATTAATGTTTTATTATTTTATAAAATAATGTAAAACTTTACAACCATATAGTTGCAGTTGAGTTGGTAGCTGGTGAGGTCAATTAGAAAAAAACAAACTTTAAAAAGCCATTATTCACCTACTGCTTTCAAAGCAAGCAAGAAGCCAAAGAAAAAGGTTCCAGTCTACAGTGTTCCATTCTTCACCATGGACTGGCACTAGGTGAGGGTCAGATAACTTGCAACACAGGAATCATTTCACGGCCAAGGAGCCTCAGCAGAAAGCCTTGGACCTAGGGGGACCAGGGGGAAGAAGCAGGGGAAAGACTAGAAGTGGGAAAACACTAAGTCAGAGTGAGCAACATCAGCAAAGGTCTGCTTGATAAGAAAATCTCTGGGGAACCTCCCAGTAAGTTCCTCAGCCCAGACGTCCAGTAGAAGATCTTTTATCTGAGATTCAGTACAGATACACAAACATGGATAACCAGGAGGAGGAGAGGTGGGGCTCTGTCCTTGATGGTGCCTCCCTCCAAAAAGCTGCAATGCACTGGCTGTGCACCATGGCTGGCATGTTGACAGCAGCTTCCTGCATGAGGCCTACAAGGCTGGAACTGAAAAATCACATAGAATTTTTGCACTTTGGATTTTTGCTTCTAGCTGAGATCTCTTTCCTCCTTGAAAAATTTGTTTAGTTTTTTTGTAATGTAAGTGTATGGATAAAAAGTTTTATCAGCCCTTACTTAAAAAATTTTTTTAAATGTCTTTATTTTTGAAGATTTAATTTTTGCTATGTATAACATACTAAATACTCCTTTCATTTTATTATTTCCATTATTTATGGTTATTCATTTTTCTTTCAACTTTCAACATTTCTGGCATGCATTGTTATTTATGCTCTCTTAAATGTATTTCGTCTTTGTTGTCTCTCTGCTTTACAATTTTTCTCTGTCCTTCATTTTCAGCACTATGTCTGTAATATACTGTTAACATTTTCTTTATATTTATCCTTCTAAGGGTTCTGATTTCTTGAACTATGGGTAATTCTTTTTTTTTTTTTAATTTTTTTTTTTTATCCTCACCCGAGGACATTTTTCCATTTTTTGCACAGATAGAGTGGGAGGGAGAGAGAGGAAGAGAGAGGGAGAGGGAAACATCGATGTGAAAGAGACACATCGAGTGGCTGCCACCCGCATGACCAACCAGGGCCAGGGACAAACTGCAACCGAGGTACATGCCCTTAGCGGGAACCGAACCCGGGTCTCTCTGGACCGCAGGCCGATACTCTAACCGCTGAGCCAAACCGGCCAGGGCTGGGTAATTCTTTAATATTATATATTTAAACATGTCTTATGTCTTTTTCTCTGTGTCAGCTTTTAGGACTCCAATTGACACTTATGCAAGAATGTTTGATGTTGTCCTTAATATCCAATATCCTAGTTGTTCTATTCCATAATTTGGGTTATTTTTCCCCAGTGCTTTACTTTGGTAATATCTATACCTATCTTTATGTTCATTATTTCCTTCCTTTGCTCTGTAGAGTCTGATGTTAAACATATGTCTTAATTTCAGGTACTATATTTTCCAGTCCTACAGTGCCATGTGCATCTTTATTAGAAATTCCATTTATTGGCTAAAATTCTTGTATTTTCTATTTTGTCTATTTTTTCTTCTAATTTTCTTAATATTTTCCTAATAGTTGTTTTAAAATCTTATTATTTTTTCTTTTTTTTTTTATCATTGAAAGTGTTACAGATGTCCCCCTTTTTCCCCATTGACTCCCTCCTTCCTGCTCCCACTTATTATTAATGTTAACATCTGTATTATTGTAGGTCTGCTTTTATTATCTATTTTTTCTCTTAATTATGGGTTCAATTTTTTTCTTTAGTATGGGTTCAATCATTCTTGATATCAAATAATCTTTTTTAAATTTGTGCTGAATATTTTTGTTTAAAATACTCAAAAGAGATTTAAATAATTATCTTTTTTTTTCAGAAGGCAAAAATCTCTTTTCTTTGTTCATGAAATGTAAGGAATGCTGACCATTTTATTTAATTGGGAGGTCTGCATTGGAGCTATGTTACAATTAAATTATTTTCAATGTATCTTTGTTTTAAAATGCCTTTGTGTCAAATACTATACGGTGTATAAGATAAAAATCTCCCTATAGCAGAACTTTTATATCTAAGCATTGAAATGTTGTAGAGATCTCTCTCTCTGTCTCCCTCTCCCTCTTCTTACCCCTTGCCCTCTCTCTCTTCCCCTCTCTCTTTCTTTCTCTCTCTCCCTTCCTGCCTGTTACCAAAACCTAAGTCCCTCTCACCTAAAGAAACTCCTATTTATTGGTTTGACACATTTCTTCAGATAAAGCATACGTTTTACAAATTGTCCTGTTAGCCATCACTTACTATTCCTATGCAATCCTAATAGCATTTTTGTCATTCCAACCACCTTGATTAAATTCACATTTCATCATGATTTGCTGCATTTCCTATTAAGTAATGAGACTAGGCACTTGGCTAGAATTCCATGCTGTAGTTTTAATTGGTCTATGAATATGAAACCTGAGAGAACAAAGGGTAAGGTAAACAATCAAGTAATAAAGAGAGGTGACGATAAATGCATTACCTTTAATAAGAAGAGGAAAAGATTGTTGAGTTGCCAATCTTGAACATTGCAAAAGAAACGTTTATTCACATGACTTCTCAATTTTCTCATTTTAGGTTTGAATATTTGATGTTTTTAATTTGTTCTTTTATCAAGAAAACACTGATATAGAGCTTTACAGTAGCTCTCTCTGCACCCTATGAATCTGGTTGCATACAGTTGTCTTTCCAAGAGTATACAACCACTACTGAAGAGGCACATGGTATCTAAAGTATCTATTCGGTTAATATTAATTACCCATGTCTTAAAATTTTACTAGGAAAAGAATTGTTTTATAGATATTCTGGACTCAGTCCATTTTTAAAAAAGTAATTACCTGATTAATGGTTTGGGGTTATTCCCTTTTGTAAGTGAATAAAACTAGACTGAATTATTTATTAAAAGAGAATGATTTATGAAGCTTTAAGGACATACATATAATTTTAAGGGATTCAATTTTTCACTGCCTTTTAAAAATATGCTATTTTGGTTCATTTAAATTCTGCAATTTTGACACTAAAAGCAAAGAGAACTTTATTAATCTCAACTATAGACATCAGTTCTAAAGGAATATTCTATGATCCTAAAGTAATATATATATATATACAATAAAATAATATTTTTTATTTTTATATGGAAATAAAAACCTAATGTTTAACCAAAGATACATACAATGAATATTTGAGCCTAATTTTAGTCATATACTTACAGTCACTTCAAACATATGGTTCTCTAATGCCACTAAGCTGAAATAACATATGGATTATATTTTTAGGCAACCTAAAAATTTTGAGTGAAAATAAAATCTGCAAATCTAAGTGGAAAAAATAGCATTTTCTGTCACTACAGAAGGTGTTACTCTCTCCTAATAATCATAGTAAGAAATGTAATGAGACAAAATAAATCTAGAGGAAAACAAGAAATATCTACACAGAAAGTGTCAATTTGGCTAAATAATTTCTGTTCACTTATATGATATTAACTTTCATAGTTTGAAATTTGTATAATTCTTTTTACATGAGAGTAAAGTAAATCTTCATGTTAACTTAGATCGTTTTAATTTAAAATCTACTTCAGCTCTGTACACATCTTTTTTATTGAGTGATTTGGATATCTAATTTTAATTCTCCACTCCATTAATATGTATAAATACAGGAAGAAACAAGTAATAAGTTTATTCAGTGTTATTGGCTGATTTTAGAATGAACATCTGGCTGATGGAAAAGTACAACCCTGATATCCCTGTGAATATCTTTATTTTAGTGATTAAAAAATTAGTGCTCTTGTCTAAAGAAAGACACCTCAAAAGAAAACTACAACCTAAAAAAAATGTGTGGACACAGACTATATGCAGTAAAGGACTAGGGTGGGGTGGGGTGGCGTGGGGGTGGGAACAGGGTGGGGAGGTCAATGGGGGAAAAAAGGGGGAACATCTATAATACTTTCAACAATAAAGATAGATTTTTTTAAATGTACTTGGCAATATACACTTATAGATAGCCTTTTAAAACACTCATTCTATGTTGAGGGAAAAATAAAATTTCTACAGAGAAATGGTTTTTGAGAGAGGTAGTTTTTGCCCATAAAAACAGTAACTGGAAGATATTAGATACATTATGAAGCTACAAAGATGTATGTGCTCTTTAAAAAAAAAAAATTAGTATAATCAGTTCTGTTCACATAAAATGTTTCGTTTGTTTTTTTAATCCTTGCAGAGGATATTTCTTCCACTGAAGGAGGGGAGTAGAGAGAGAGAAAGAGAGAGAGAAACATCATCGTCTCCTGCACCCACCCCCCACCCCCCCCACACACACACACACCACCCCCACCAGGGCCGTGATCCAACCTGCAACCCAGGTATGTGCCCTTGACCGGGAATCAAACCCATGACCCTTTGGTGCACAGGCCCACATTCTAACCCTGGAGCTACACTGGCCAGGGCTAAAATGTTTTTCTTATACTTATAAAATATTAATACAATAAGTATTCTTATGGCAAAATTGATTTATTACTAAAACTTATAAAATACAAGGCAAAGACTCAAATTATTTTTAGCATACCACATTATCAGAATTGAGTGTCTGCTATGGGCAAATTTCTTAACTAAGCGTTATGGGATCTCTCAGATAAATGCGCCCTAATGCTGACCTTAACTAACTTGCAATAGGGAAGAAAAATATGAATAGTAAGATATGGGAATCAGAACAAAATAAAAGCTAAACTGTGATAAGAAGCAAATTAAAGAAGGGAAAGGTTAATTACAATTAGAAAATGTAGAACTGATTTAAATATGGTTTGAGGAATATGGATAGTGTCAGGAAGGAAATTTTTTTCTCTACCCTTCTAGCTTCTTCTGGCTGGTCTAATTAAATTGACATAAGTCAGATTAACAGAAGGGAAAAAATTAATTTAATTTTACATGTACATAGGTCTCATAGATATAGAGCTTAAGAAATGACCAGAACAAGCTGTTTATATACCTTTAGATAAAGTAACAATAAACTTGTGAAGATTTGGCAAGACAAAGAAACTTGACCTTGGGTAGCAATTAGTGGAGAAACTAAGCAGAGTTTGTTTTCACAATGTTCTCAGCCCTGCACTCCCTGACCTCTGGCAATAAGGATGTCTCTCTACCTCTTGGTGCAGGAAAGGTACCTTTCACATGGATGATCTATTTCTTGTTTCAAGGAGAAAAAGAGGAGGGTTGGAGTGTCCTTCCTGCACTGGCTTCAAAATAATCATTATGCTAAGTGGCACATTTTGCGGTGGACTGCCTTAAACCTAACATCACCAGTACATCATCAGTAGACTTTTGAAAGATAGAAATGAGTCTGTGACAAAATCATGGCTGGTGAGCATATTGAAGAGAGACATCATGAAACATATAGAGTTAAGACAGGAAGGAGTCAGCAAACTTTCTCTGTGAAGGAGCAGGTAGTAAAAATTTTAAGCTTTTCAGGCTTAATAGTTTCTGCTGCAAACTCTTCAACACTGCCATTGTACAATGAAAGAGGACTTAGACAATGTGTGTATAAATAAGGATGGTTGTTTCACTAAACATTATTAATTAAATAGTTAAAACCAGATTATGGGCATTCACGAACAGTAATCATCCATCTACACATCTAACTAATATTTTTTGAGGGTCAGTTAAAGTTCTAAAATAATGCTACAAGGCGCAGGAGATATAATAGTAAATATATAAGCTCCCTGTCTTCAAGAAGCTTATATTGTAAAAGGACTAGTAAACTTAACTCAAGCCTTTCTATTTTACATTTGTATTAGTCTTAAGTTTAAAAGTTTAATAAAGTTTTTTCTTCCCCAAAGATCACTTGAATTTAAAAGTAAAAAAAAAAAAAAGGCCTAGATGACCTCTCTTAAACTCATACATCCTCATTGACCTCCTTTTCTGCCTATGAGTAACTAGTGTGTATCAGCATAACCAACCTTCCTACAATAAACAACACTAAAAGTTAATTTGAAAAACAGGTGTTTTTTTGTTTTGTTTTGTTTTTACTCCCAATTTTCTTATCCTACCTGCCTCTGGTAACTTTAAATCTACTGTATGTCTACATTAATTTGGCTATTCTAATCATTTCATACAAATAGAATCAGAAAACATGTATCCTTTGGTGCCAGGCTAACTTCATTTACAAATGTTTTCAAGGTTCATCCATGTTGTAGAATATTTCAGAACTTCCTTCAGTTTTATGGTTTAATAATATTCCTTGTATGTATACACTACATGATGTTTATCTATTATCTGTTGCTAGACACTTCTGTTGCATTCATCTTTTGACTATTATGAATAATACTGCTAGAGTATTCACTATAAAGATCTGTTTTTAACTGGAATATTTGGGTGATATGGCAATTCTAATAAGCCAGTATTATTGTACTTTTATTGTAATGCCACTTTTGTTCATTTCTCTTTTTCACTTAAATCATTTATAA
Organism: Molossus molossus; assembly: GCF_014108415.1. NCBI lineage: Eukaryota > Metazoa > Chordata > Mammalia > Chiroptera > Molossidae > Molossus > Molossus molossus. The sequence continues at coordinate 66,651,905 of NW_023425346.1, forward strand.
GCCAAATGCATAAAAATTGTAAAGCTATAAACATGTAATGTGGGACAATAAAATATAAAGGAAAATTTAGCAATGTATCAGAGCAGAATGTTTGTATACCATTAAAATTAAGTTGTTATTCAAAATGCATTGTTATAAGTTTTCATTGTAATCCTCAAGGTTGAAGTAATAAAGTATGTTTTTCAATCACAATGATAATAAAGCTAGAAATCAATAACAGAAGAAGAACTTTTGATAATAAGAGTTCATCAAAGAACAGGAAATCAATAAAAAGAGCTATGGAACACTTAGACCTAAAAAAATAACATTTAAGTTCTTAATAGACAGGATTAACAGCAAATTAGGTACAGTAAAAAAAGACTTTATGAACTTTATGATAGATCAATGAAGAAAAGTATCCAGATATAACATGAAGAACAAAAAGAGATAAAAATAAAATTAAATAATATAACACTATAGGAAATATCATAAAAATTCCCATGATATGCAATGAGAGAGCAGTAAACAGAAAGAATAGAAACCAAAACACAAAGAATGAAATTTCTACAATGGTTACAAAAAACTTTGAGAGCATATTTTTAAATCATAAAATGAGTACTTTTAAAATGACTGTGAAACAAAGATATTCTGGAATCTGATCATCCTCACTGAGACTAAAAAGACCAATTCCATAAAATTTTTCCTACTATCTATTATGACCTAAGAGGACAGCAACTATTGAACGATGCAGTCATGATGATGCAACCTGTAGAAGTACATTTCTTATCTTCTTAAAGGAAATCTCTGAATCCATCTTTCTTTTTGTTTCTTGGTTTAACTGCTGAAATTTTTATTTGAAGTATATCACTTCACATAGAATTCAGAACCTTAGAAGATACTCTAAATTTATGAATTCTTTTATACTCAAATAGTTCTTTACAAAAAATATTTATTTTATTTCTGATAATATTTTTTACTGTACTTACGAGTACAATCACCTCAAAATCAGTTGGCCAAACTATCTGAGTCAGTTATATTATGAAGTCCCTAGAAATGACAGAGATTGATAGATCCCTATGCCTGTTGTTGTAAGATATGTTTAGGTACATGATCATTTTTAAATGTAAACTTACTACAAAGAAGGGGAAAATTTGCTTTGGTATCTCTTCTCTAGAATTAGACATTTGAAAATGATTATAGTGAAATATGGCCTAAATGAAAAAAGTATCATATAATGAATATAAGGAACTGCAAGGTTATTTCCCACAGTGCCATTAAACAATTTAATTAATATTGATGCATTGTATAAACTCATATGAAGCTTATAATTCATAAAAGAGTAAATTAAAATTCAACCAATGCCTTAAATTTTAATTACAAAGCTCCTCCATATCAATTATCATTGGTGAAAGCCAGCTAGCTGGGCCAATGATAATGCAATCACATTCTAAACAAGAAATATTTAGCCCTGGCCGGTTTGGTCCAGTGGTTGGAGTATTGGCCTGCGTTCCAGAGACCCGGGTTCAGTTCTCGCTAAGGGCACATACCTTGGTTGCAGTTCGTACCGGGCCCTGGTTGGGTCGTGAGGGTGGCAGCCACTTGATGTGTCCCTTTCATGTTGATGTTTCTCTCTCTCTGTCTCCCTCTCTCTCCCTCCCACTCTATCTGAACAAAAAATGGAAAAATGTTCTCAGATGAGGATAAAAAAAAAAAAAGAAATATTTAACCACATAGACCTGCCACAAACTATTTTGAGGGGATCCAGGTATGACAGTTTAGCAATTTTAAATAAATTAAAAGAATTACAAATTTAAATAAGAGAATGGTAGGACTATTAGTATTTTGAGAATAATAAAAAAAGAAATTCTGATAAAAATTAGTATATCATTTCTTTGGACGATATTTGCAAGTCTTTTGCGAAATCCCATTTTTGAATCACCTGCTTATTACAAAAGATTAGTAGCTATGAGTGAACTACTTTCAAATTACCTGGAATATATTTTCTGAGTAGACATGTAATCAGCAGTCAGCCTATGGTGTCAAACAGAGAACTACTTCAGCCGTAATTTATAGGAAAGGGGAAACATTATAGACTATCTGGAATTACAGTGTTGTTCTTGCTGCCACCTCTTTTTTATCCTTCCTTAGAGCTATGATGATTAAGCTGTCAAGCAATTATAACCATCTCATAACATAAACTGCACAAATGGCAAAAAGTAAAAAAAAAAAAAAAAAAAAAAGGATGACAGATACATATTTCTGCTTAAAAAAAAAATCTAGACAATGAGTTTCAGATGAGTAAAATAGAAGACTTATTTTAGAGGAATAATAATTTTATTTCTATCTACAAGGAGGCTATGTGATATTAGGTAAGTTACTCTTTTTCTTTTTTTTTTTTAAGTATGGTTTCTTATTTTCTATTAGGGTAAAAAACTCATTAAACTACATACTATTTGGAATGCTAGATATTATTTTCAATACCTCGTTAATACTCTCTAAATATAAACAACTAATCAAACTATAATACTAAAGACATAATAAAAAATTATGAATGGTAAATATCTCTGTGATATTTGAATTTAGAATCCAATTAATAAAATTTCTAATGATTCATTTGAATATAATTATTATTAAAAATATAATTTCAAGTCATTAGGTATATTAAAGTTATAAATGTATATAAATGTTTAAGTATCGTGCCTGTTTTAATTGCTTAATTAGTATATTGACAAAAATTAAATCACAATTATCTCAAATATGAAAAACAAATGCTATATTCAGTATATAGTATTTCAAGTTTGGGAATCCAATTTGCTACCAAGTTGTGCAAATTTTCACTGACAAGGAATATTTTAAAAAATGGTATTAGTTATTAGGTAATGTCACGAAATGGAACCATTTATAATTTCCAGCTAGACCCTCTGTTTAATTCTTCATGTTAGAAAACCCTAGACTCATGCTATTATCATAAATACAAAGTTATGGCTGCAGTAAAGAGTTGTTTAATCAGGATTTTGAATAAATAGCCCCATTTAATTTTTTATATATAGCTAGGTTGGGAAACAGTAATTTAACTATCTCATGGATTTAATACCTATGTATACACCTTCTTTCAGCAGAGGTTTATAGAATGCCCACTCAGTACTAGCCAATCTTCTAGGCACTAAGAATATGGCCATGAATGAAACAGACAAAATGCCTTCTCTCATGGAACTAATATTATAGTTTGGAGATAAAGATAGTAAAAAGTATAAAATATATGAATCTATGACGTTTCATACAAAAATAAAAGAAATAGATATCAATAAAGTGTATTAAGGAGAATAGAGACTTCTGGAATTCTGCCTCCTTAACATTTTCCCATGGGTTTTGGATGGCTGCTTCAATTTTTCTGATAGCCCAAACAGAATTCTGAAATATTTCCTCTCACTCCCACAAAAATTTGTGCTTCTCTTATGTTGTCTCTACCTCAATAAATGCCATTTCTACCTACCAACCTACTCAAGCCAAGTAATCCCAGAGTCATTTTTGATCCCTATCCTTTACTCATCCTTTGAATCTTATCCCTCAACAAGTTATTCAACTTTATCTCCAAAATAAATCTAATTTTCATCCATATTTTTCCAACTTTCAGTACTAAAATTCTAGTTCAAGTAGAGTCCAATTCTTCTCTTGCTACCCTTGTTTTCTTTGTTTTGTTATGCAAGAATTATTTTCATCGTAGAACCTTAACAGTCTGTGCTTCTTCCTTCTAAAATGTTCTTCTCAAGATCATGTAATAAACTTATTTTTATTATTCAAATATAAAATCAAATAGCATCTTAAAAATGCCTTCTTTGACCATTAAATTAAAAAGTCTTTCCCCTTCTCTCTTTGTACTGGCTATTTGGTAGTTTGATTGATTTAGAAATATTTATCCTTTTCTGCAGTCATTTTAACTTATTTACTTATTGTGTATCTTCTCATTGTAGAGTGTACTCTCTGTGAAACCTTCTGTCCTATTTACTATTGTATCTTTAGTTCCTAGTTCCATACCTGATATATTACTAATCCCCCATGAACTTTGTTAAATAAATGAATGAACTACAGATTCAATATCCAGAAGTGTAAAAGTGATCTTTGTGTAATCAGAACAGTTCATAACCCAGGGTTTAGAGAACATGGATTATATTTTAAGTTATTTGTTCTACAGACATTACATTTTAATCTTCTGAATTTCAGTTTTCTCATCCAAAACCAAGAAACATAACATGAGTTTATGGCAAATGCTTCCTCCAGACCTAAAAACAAATCACATAAAGAATAAATGATCTTGAATGGATTTCAAAATAATTTATTTGAATGACCTAGAATTGTTTCCTAAGTTTAAATGTGGAAAAATTATTTTACTATTTTATTTACTATCATTATAATTTCAATGCCAGTGGAGATCATGGATAGGTTCTCAAATGTGTGTGTGTGGCTGCTTGACAAATCTGGCAAATCAGCGTTTAGTTGTAAGCACATATGGAGCAACCTTATGCCAGCCTGAGATCTGCCAACAGGCATAACAGTTCTGGGTCATTATATTGCCAAATACTTTCATATATTTTTGCCTACACAGGACCATGACTAGGACCTGAACACAACTTGAAGCCCCAAGATATTGGCTCGTCTCACCACTGGTACTTCAGCAAGAGGAGCTGAAGAATCCAGGCCAAACTATGATCCATGATGAGAAAACAAGTATTATAACTGATGTGTGCTCTCCATTATTCTGGTTGAGGTTCATTTTTCATGTCAGAATACATGTGTCAGTTGTTTATCTGAAGCTTTTGAGTCTCCTGTTGCTATTTGAGAAAATGTACACTTTTCACAGCATCAGGATTTTTATGTTAATTTTTTGGCTTTAAATATCTAAGCAGAGGGTACTTTGATACTTATTTAAATAACATCCCCACCCTTCTTGTCTCTTTGGAAAGATAATATTGCAAGCTGGCCAGACAAAGCTTATAAAGCTCATCTAACATTGACAGGAACGAGGCATTTTGCTGAGGCCTGTTTTGCTGGCTATAGTACGTACGCAGAAGGTCTCAGAACGTAGCCTACACTTCTTAATTTGGCATCACGTACAGGCTGCCCTCAGAAAGCCCTCCAGTGAGGATGCTTTTGATTAGAAATTTCCAGGGGAAACAAAAAAAACTTGATCTGGTCTAGCTACTGTAATCAATTGTTATTTTTGTAAACACTGATACTTTTTTCCAAAAAAATAAAAGGTATTTTTAACCCATTTTATGTATTTTGTTTTACGTTATTTAATGTTTTAAGCAATACCTAAAAGGTATATATGCATGTGACTTAAGCTGCTTAAACCAGAACAAAACACTGCAAGTGAAACAGAGAATTTGGTTTAATAGCAAGAGCATAACAACAACCCTCATTTTTTCCTACTATCTGTGCAGAAAATAACCATCACAGCGGAGGAAAATCTAAAAAATAAAAATAAACCGTAGACAAACAATGGATCAGAGAGGAAAAAAATTTACCGGATATCATCATCACATTGTTCCAGTTGTTGGACTTTTTCCTTCCAAAGCTCTGTATATTCAGTTACTTAAATAAGTTGGTCCATTTCAAACTGCAAGGCATAAAATAGAATTGCTTTAAATGGGTCATACTCACAATATAACTAAATTTTCTGCTTTTAGACAGGCATGATTTTGATTTTATTTCTTAGGAAGGAAGGGAATTTTATATATAGCGTTGAGTGCTTTCAATTTAAAAGAAAATGGAGGAAATGAGTCTAAATTATAAGTCTTACAAATCTGGGATATTTTAGTTACATATAGAAGTGTTGAGCTTGCTATGTTAAAGAAACCACAAATTCTAACTTAACATGGAGATGTTAAAGGGAATGAAAACATATTCATTGATTGATTATACATAGTCTCTTTTTTCCTAAAGTTAAAAACATGGAAAATATTTATGAGATCAGATGACTTAATAGTTCCATGTACATAACGTGAGTTTTCATTCACCATAGAATTCTCTCTTCCTGCAAACAAACAGAACATAGCTGGAGATTACTGGGTGTTGATGAAAGGAGCACACATACTGCAATCATGGGCCCATACAGACACCAAATAATTTACCAGTATATAAATTGCATTATGAACTTCAGTTAAGTGATTTTAAATTAATAATTTTATTCCACTATTGATTATTTCTTCTATACAGAATATTTATCATCTCCCTAAAAGTGAGGAGTATTTAGTAAGAATGAGTATATTCAAATTATAACCTTTCTAATAGTTATCCTATCACCATTGCATCAAAACAATCCATGATAATCATTCAGATTTTATATTCAGTAATTTTTATAAGTTAAGACAAAATATCAATAATAAATTTTTGCCTCTTGGAGAATAATGCTGGGGGAGGATTGGGAGGAGCATGTCAATGGGGGAAAAAAGAAATATCTGTAACAAAAATAAATAAATAAATATATAAAATAAAGTGAAAAAAGACTGTTTTAAATTATAATTAAATAAAAATAAACATTTCATTTTGAAAGAATAAAAAAATAAACATGTAATACCATAGTGTATATGCCAGTAATAAAATAAAAGGACATAAAAAGACCATTAAATAAATATATCTCTCAAATTTGATATTCCCAAAAAATAAAAGGGGAAAAAAAAAACAAAGGAAGGAAGAAGGAAGAAAAGAAAGAAGAAAATAGGAAGGAAGGAAGGAAGGAAGGAAGGAAGGAAGGAAGGAAGGAAGGAAAGAAAAACACAAATGTCAAATGATCTTAGTTATTTTCTTGTTTTTAATTAAAATGGCTGTCTATTTTAATTCAATTTGTTGGGGTGACATTGGTTAATAAGATTATATAAGTTTTGAATGTAAAATATTATAATACATCATCTGTATGTTGCAATCTCTAAAATATAATTAAACCTTAAAATTATTGAAATAAATTTAATAATTTAGCTTTTTAAAATCAGAACTATATTGCTGGCAATGTACTTTCACTATTGACTATCATCTTACTATTTCTATCAAAGCATTACTTGACATGAAAAATCATATTTAAAATATAAATCATTAATTACATGAAACCTAATAAATGTATAGTATAATTGACTTTATACAAATTTCATGTCTATTTTAAGTCATTGCCATCTTAAAAGACCATGGCAAAATTTAACAGACAGAACTGGTTATGTCTCAGAAGAAAGCCTAATTACATTTAATTTTGCAATTACTTTGTAAGAAATTTACTTCCTGAAAAAAATATTTATCCTTAAAGCTGTGCTTGCTCTTACAACAGAACCACTTTATTTTATGGTTAACTTAATCTAGCGTGCAGCTTTTGTTACTTTTTTTTTAATCCTCACCCAAGGACATTTTTTCCATTGCATTTTTTTTAGAGAGAGTAGAAGGAAGTGAGGGAGGGGGAGACAGAGAGAGAAAGAGAGAGCAACATCAATGTGAGAGATACATGGGTTAGTTGCCTCCTGCACTTGACCCTACCAGGGTCCAGAATCAAACCTGCAACCCAGATACGTGCCCTTGAACAGAAATGAACCCAAGACCCTTCAGTGCATGGGCTGACTCTCTAACCACTGACCATGCGCGCGAGGGCAGCTTTTGCTATTTTATGCTGTTAATCTCGTGTCTCTTTGCATGGTTTATATAGATAGATATAGATATAGATTAGATATAGATATAGATATAGATATAGATATAGATATAGATATAGATATAGATAGGATATATCTATATAAACTATAATCACTCAAGACCACTTTAAATTTTATTTTACCTTCTTACCTACTTACTTATCAATTTATTTATTTAACTACTTTTTTTTTTTTTTTTTTTTGACACTCACTGGTTAATGACCTTGAGTGTTCTGTCTTTTTTTTTAATCCCTTCCCTTTTGGTAACCATCAGCTTGTTTTCTATATCTATGGGTCTGTTTCTGTTTTGTTTTGTTTATTCATTTGTTTTTTGTGGGGTTTTTTTTAGATTTCACATATAAATGAAATCATACAGTATTTATCTTTCTCTGTCTGACTTACTTCACTTAACATAATATCCTCTAGGTTCATTTGGCCACTTTTGTTATGTTCAAAGAATTTCATTTAAAATAGAGGATGCCCAAATGTTTAGAAAACACATTTCATGTGCTTGCATCACTGAATAAAATCATAATTTGTTATATTACATTCTGCAAAGGAATTCGGGCTCATTTAAAGCCTGGTGCTTTCATTTCAAAGTAGGTGCCAGAAATTTAAATCTGAATGTTCAAGTTGGTTGCCTTGACTTCATCACCACATTCCACACCAAGCATAAGAGAGACTCAATTACCTACAACTTGTAAACCATTCACGGCCTCACTTTCCACTTACATATGTGTGGGTTGCTGCAAGTTTGCCATTATTCATGATTATTAGAATTAATAGTAATGTATGACATTTCTCACATCCTTAAAAAAGTATCTTGACCTCAAGCCCATCTATTTGATCTTTACTTTCTCCAGAAAAACCTTTTGTTTTTTTTGTTTGTTTTTTTATCTTCACCCGAGGACATTTTTTTTGTTTTTTTTGTTCAGATACAGCTGGAGGAAGAGAGAGAGAGAGAGAGAGAGAGAGAGAGAGAGAGAGAGAAACATCGACGTGAAAGGGACACCTCTAGTGGCTGCCACCTGCACAACCCAACCAGGGCCGGGGACAAACTGCAACCGAGGTACATGCCCTTAGCCGGAACCGAACCCAGGTCTCTCTGGACTGTAGGCCAATGCTCTAACCGCTGAGCCAAAACGGCCAGGGCAAGAAAAGCTTTTTGAAATACTAGTCCACACTCAGTTTCCTATACTTCTCCCATTTGCCTCACATCATCGCCATTTAGGCTTTCGACCATTACTGCTCCTCCAAGACTACTCTTGTCAAGGACATCCGTGGCATCTGGCTACAGACTCCAAAGTCCCATATTCATTTTTTCCTCAGCAGCACAGCAGCATTTCTTACAGTTCCTGCTCTTCATCACCAATAGTGCTCTTGTCTTGACTTCTAAGATACCGAACTTTATAATTACCTCCTACCTCCCTGACACGTCCCCTTCCAGCCCCCTCTGCCGCGTCCTTCTGCGCTTGCTTCTGCTCCAGTGGCCGGTCTCATTCTTTACTTCTCCCCCAGCACTGACTCCTCCAGTGATCTCATTCGCTGAATGGCTTTTAAGTGGACAGCCACTGTAGATGCACAGGTTCCCGCTTGGGGTTTAATGCTCTGAAGTGTCTCTGTTAAAATTCATAATAATTATCTTTGAATTTGTGTTTTATAAGTGTGGTCTGATGGAAAAATGAAGCATGTGTCAAGTACATGAAGGCACAATTCATGTTCACCTTCTGCTCTACTGCCCCAACCCAGCAACCACTGCCATCTCCTGCACCCTGGGTGGGATCTGGGTGCAAGTGTGAGGAGGGCTGTGATTGGGTGCCTGTGTCCTGAGTGCCAAGTTACAAGGTGAGGTCCCCAGCATCTGTGAGGATCTGCCCTCCCTCTACAAGCACCCCATGATCAGGGAAGTCCTACAGGAAATAGCACATAAAACACCATGATAGGTTGAAAGAGAGACAGCAGAAAAGAAGAAGAACCTTTTTTCCTGATATTTGAACCAGATGTCCCACATTGTCTAGCCCTGGCCCACACAAATGAGCTAATTGGCTCTGCTTTCCAAGACGTCTACCTTCCTCCAACTCACAAATATCAACCTATACCTCAGACCTACGTTCAGAACTTCAGACTTCTCTGGCCAACTGACTCTTTAGCATCTCCATTTGGTTGAATAATATAAAATTCTCAAAATAAAATTGTCAAAATATGATTGATTTTTTTCCCAGAGACTCATTCCTCTAGTAGCTTTCTCCGTCTCTGCTAATGGCAATTCCATACTCCAAATAACCAAGCCAAAACTTATCACCCATTATTACTCTCTCAAGTATCATATTAATTCTTTCAGGAACTCGAATTCTCTCTGCTTTCCAAATATATTCACAATCTAATGACACCTTAACATTTTCTAACCAAATTAATCTTTTGTCTGGATTGCTATAGTATCTTCAGTGTGGTCTTTTGATTTCTATTTTGTCCATCATCTTCATAGCCTTTTCTGAACCAAGGAGGTAAAGTGAACCATTAAAAAACAAACAAATAAACAAACGAACGAACAGGAGTCTGTTTCTGTCTGTTCTCCACACAAAACCTTGCTATGTCTTTTTTTGCCATTTCCCTCAGATCATTCCTTTCAATGATCTGGCCCTGATCTCTGACCTCATTTACTACAGTTTATTTTAACTGTCTGGCCACACCAGACATAATACTTTTTTTGAACCTATGAGATTTGTTCCTACCATAGGGATTCTGTCTTCACCCTATATGTACAAGGACAGAGCCTTTACCACATGCAAGCTTTGCTCAATGACAGCAGCTGTGACTGTCCTATTACACACTTACAACTTATCCACTATCTCCTCTGTGTACGTCATCTGTTTTATCTTACTCTGTGTTTTAATTTTTTCCAGAGTATCTATTGTCTAACATACTGTCCAATTTGCTTCTTTATTATGCTCCCTTGTTTATTGTCTCCACATGTTAGAATGTAAATTCTCTTGTCTACCAATATATTCCAAGTACCTAGACAGGGCCTGGCACATAGTAGAAGTCAAGTAAACATTTGTGGGATGACTGAATATTCAAAATAGCAGGTCAAAACAGTAATCCTACACATATCAAGGGCTATAAATCCATATTGTGATGATTATAAAATTAATTATTAATAAATCAGTGAAGGAAACATCTATAAGATATAGGAGTATATGATCATCTTGGTATATGTATGTAGGTGTCTGAATGTAAAAAATGTTCCATAGGGCCATATGAACATAGACTTGTTTTTCAAGTATATTCCTCAGAAATGCGTGCTGATAAACTTAAAAATTTCTAAATCCTTAGTTGTAGCAAGCATTTGCTGATTTTCATGATGTAAATACTCTAACCCAGTCCAACTGAATTTATCAACATGATATTATTGTAGATGGAGCTGGAAAGAGATTCACATAATCAACTCTTGCTAGCAATAAGAACTGGCTTTAGCATGTGTGTGCATGTCTATATATATATGGACTCTTGCTTTGCACACACAGTTCGCACTTTCCATAACACTGTGGGACTATTAATAAAAATCACCATGGAATGTGAAGATATACAAGCAATCTTCAAAAGTAATGAGAAATAATGCAACCACTGTGGAAAACAATATGGCTAGTCCTCAAAAAATTAAAAATAGAACTAACATATGATCCATCAATCCCATTTCTGGCTATTTATCCAAAAGAATTAAAATCAGAGTCTCAAAAAAAAATTAGCACCCCAATGTTTACTGCAGCCTTATTCACAACAGCCAAAAGGTGGAAGCAATACAAATGTTCATCTACAGATGAATGGATAAACCAAATGTGGTATGTGTACAATGGAATATAATTCGGCCTGATAAAGAAAGAAAATCCCATCACGTTACAAAATAAATGAGCCTTAAGGTAGGACATTATGCTAAGTGAAATAAGCCAAGTACAAAAAGCAAATGCTATGTGATTAATGTATATACGGTGTCTAACGTAGTCAAAGTAGAAATGTGGTTACCAAGGTCTGAGGGGACCAAAAAGTGGACAATTATTTCATAAGCTAGAGTTTCAGTTTTACAAGATGAAAAAGTTCTGGAGATCCTACCCAATGTGAACAATGTGAATGTACTTAACAGTACTAAACTGTACACTTAAAAATGTTTAAAATGGTCCATTTTATATTATGTGTTTTATCACAAAAACAAAAGTTTAAAAAAGTGATGAATGAGCTGTATTACAATTATTCCATAATCTTTAAAAAGTGTGTCAACATTAAAAACTGTCATTTTTGAATGATAAGTGTTTAGGAAAATGGAAATGCTAATAAAAATAATTTTTATATAGTACATTTAGTTTAAAACATTAGGTTCCTTAAAAATCAAATTGTTTGTGTCCCACAGCCCTGTCCCAGCTTCCTTTAGAAAGGGTCAGAAATGGGACATGGACGCTGTCCGTGCTGCTCTGTGAGCAGGGATGGGGGCTGAGCTGATTGAAATCATCAGGAGAGCCCTGGCCGGTTTGGCTCAGTGGTTAGAGCGTCGGCCTGCGGTACAGAGAGACCCGGGTTCGGTTCCCGCTAAGGGCATGTACCTAGGTTGCAGTTTGTCCCCGGCCCTGGTTGGTTGTGCGGGTGGCAGCCACTCGATGTGTCCCTTTACATCGATGTTTCTCTCTCTCTCTCTTCCTCTCTCTCCCTCCCGCTCTATCTGAACAAAAAAAAAAATGGAAAAATGTCCTCGGGTGAGGATAAAAAAAAAAAAAAAATCACATTGTTTGTGTCCCACAGCCCTGTCCCAGCTTCCTTTAGAAAGTGTCAGAAATGGGACATTGACGCTGTCAGTGCTGCTCTGTGAGCAGGGATGGGGGCTGAGCTGACTGAAAACATCCGGAGAAACTGGCTGGGTAAGACATGAATCACCATAACAGTGCCGCTCAGGGGGGAGTGAAAGGTGGCCTGTGAATCAGTAAGAATAGAAATCAAGATGGAGCGATAGAGGAACATAGGGGACTCTCCGGGGAATGGGTTTTGGTTACTGAAAAGTTGGAGCAGCAGTCAGATTAAGGAACTCGGTAATATTCCTAAAGAAGAGCTATTTAACATGGAGAGCGTATAGCACCGAGTCCTCAATATTTTGGCTTAAGAAATTTGCTTTTGGTTCCATTGACCCCATCTGGCACAGAGTGCTACCTCTGGCATTGATTTGATAGAAGAATTAATACTTAGGCTTTACATTATCCCAACCTCGAAAGAATTTTAAAGTACAGGGACAGGTTGGCGAAAGTGGCAGTGACATTTTATTAAATGCCCCTTGTTCAGGTAGCTCCTGGGGATCTGTGTCCTGGTACAGGATCTGAGGTCCTCAACAAAGAACTTACAGCAATGTACTCTTAAGACCATCAAGCTAGATCTTTGAGGGCAGCAGCGGACTGAGCATTGGCTCTGGGGGCACAGCTGAAACGGGTCAGTGGCTAACTGGTTCGGATGTAATCTGTGCACTCAAAGTTGAAGTGCTGCGAGTGAGGGAATTATTGCCAAGCCCTAGAGCTAATGCTCCCATCAGAGAAAAAAAAAAAAAAAAAGAATCCTTGTGAACCACATGTCTTACAGGAAATTCAGCTTTATCATAATGTTATGGGACCACCACCATACATGCAAGTGTGTGGTTGAACGAAAAGTCACTATGCGATGCTGACTGTATATTAAATTAATCTCCACTAAAAGTCTCTGGCAACATACCTGGAGTCTCTCAATGGCAGTGTTTATCCTTACCACATAATTAATGGTGAAACCTGTTTTAACTCAGGGCATCAGGGTGGGAGTGCACTGAAGGTAAAAGTTCTGAATTCCGAATAGCTGAGTCCATCATGTAGAGACTGCATTGCTGTGTGACTGGTCCCCCTCAGTAAAAACTCTGGACATCAAGGCTTGTGTGAGCCTCCCAGGTTGGCCACACTGCAGAGGATGTCATAAGTTATTGCAAGGAGAATTAAGGACGTCCATGGATGCCTTCGCTGAAGGAAACACCTAGAAGTTTGCTCCTAGTTTTTCCTAGACTTTTCTTCATTCACCTTTTCCCTTTCTTATTTTGATTTGTATTTCTTAAAAATTTTTTTTAAATTTAGTTTTCTTTATTGATTTTTAGAGAGAGAGGAAGGGAGAGGGAGAGACAGAAACATCAATGAGAGAGAACATCAATCAGCCACCTCCTGCATGTCCCCCCACTGGGGACCCAGCCCACAACATGGGCACGTGCCCTGACGAAACCAAACCTGCAACCTCTTGGTGCATGAGTCACTCAACCACTGAGCCACACCGGCCAGGCTGATATGTATCTCTTTATTGTGTTATATCGTAACCATGAATTTAACAGCTTCTGAGTCTTGCCTGTCTTGGTAAATCATCAAGATTGACTGTGCACCTGGGGACCCCCAATATCAGGCTATAAGCTCATGTATAAAAAATGATTATACAGTACTTAAAACACAACATTTCATAAACATTAGACCCTGCTCCCTGTTTTTCTATTCTAATGGAAAAAGGGGATTAAATGTAAAAATGAAGCCTATAGATCGGTCTTTTTTTTTTATCCTCATCTGAGGACATTCTTGCATTTATCTTCAGATGGCGTGAGATGGAGGGGGGGGAAGAGAGTGAGAGAAACATTGATGTGAGAGAGACACATTGAGTGGTTGCCACCTACATGATCCCAACTGGGGCCGGGGACAAACTGCAACCGAAGTATGTGCCCTTAGCAGGAACCAAACCTGGAACTCTCTGGTCTACAAGCCGTTGCTCTAACCGCTGAGCCAAACCAGCCAGGGCCAGATTCGACTTATTTATCATTATATAATTGATTTCACATAAGTTATGTGTTAATTATTATAAATAATATAAGCTGAGTTCTTTGAATGCAATGTAGTGTGTGCACAATATCTGTAGTATTATTGTTGATCTTTTAAACATAATGACCTGAAAAAAAAATTTCCTTAAACTTACTGCGTCAATGTCTTAAGCATTTCATGAGAAGGCAGAGAAAATTTTTAAAAGAAAATTTAAAATAAAATTAAAAATAATTTAAATTGTTTTAAAGCCTGCTTTATCATTTTCAAATGCTTATATTTTCTTTAAAACTTTAAAATATCGAATTGCAATTTTTCTTAATATTCCTGTGTTTTAAAATTAACACCTTTGAAGTGCAATTATAACAAGATTATTGTTAGAGGTGGAAGACAGGGTCACAAAAATATGCAGTAACACAACAATGTTGAGCTTCAGAATTCCAGTGTGACAGTCTGCCATATGTCTACGGAGAGCAACATTAAATGTGTGGAAATTCAATATGCTCAGCATAGACACTCTTTGAAAACAACTCTTTTTTTCTTGTTACAGAGGAATGCACACTCAATAATTATTTTAATTTCACAAGAAAAATTAAATAAAACTATCCTTAATCCTACCACACATATCTAGATTTTTAAAAAGTACCAGATGTACATATTGTTTTAAAACTATTTTTACTTTATCAAATATACTACACATATCTTTTATGCAATTGAGTATCAAACAGACTCTTTAACTTATCTACTTAAAATAGATCATTGTGTTTACTGCTTGCCTTACTTATGGCACTGGAAATAAAAATCTGGCTCAATATCTAAACTCATAGTGAATTTTCTACACTAACCTGTATTCATATATTTTTTCTTTATAAAGTTATATATTGATACCAAAGTAAATCATTCTATTGATAATTCAACCTTTGTTAAGAGATATAAATTAGGAATATTACATTTATCCATCTCTTTGAAAATTCTCAAAAGTGGGAAAAGGTAAGAATAAAGGATGGTTATGTATTATCAAATGTAGTTAAAGTTAATAAACACCGAACTTAGGCAGATCTACAAGACTCTAAAGGGACTGAGATTTTATTCTACTTACAAGTTATGTTAGTCTGCCGTAGTTTCATGGAGTCTGGTAGAGACACAAGACTCCTGAATAGGAGACAAAGAATCGTTTATTTACTCAGAGCAATAGCTAGAGCCTATACACCATTATTTACTTGCACTGGTTCCCTTGTGCCCAATTCAAACAGTAGTGTGAAAAGGCTCAAATGGCACACACAGTGGGTTGCATTACAGGAGAACTTCCCTGAATGTCAGTTTTACATAAAATGTATTTTTTTTTCCAAAACTGTAGTCACTTGTTTCCTCTCAAGCTGTATTTTTTCAATAATTTCCACTCCTTCAGCTTCTTTCCTCCTTTATCTATAGCCAACTAGCAGAGATAGTATGTCATTCCAGCTACTGTGACCTTGGTAATATCTGTACGCAAATCCACCAACCTCTTCACTTTCAAATAGGGAGAAACAACTCTTTCCTTTTTTCTTCTAGTCAACAAATATTAAACCTTAGCTCAACTAACATTCATTAATTAATTCATTAGACTACAATGTATCTCATATAGTGAAGGTACTCAATACGTTCTTGGTATAATAACTGTGTGCCAGGAATTGTAATAAGTGCTAGAAGACCAAAGCAATTGTTCAACATCATTGACACTGAAATGCTTCACAGTCAAGTTATAACAAAGGACATTTTAAAATGCAAAGACTCATAAAAATATATTATGAACCAAATTCCTACTTAGAACAGCTCGAGTACAAGATGCTTGAGTTTGGTAATTATGATTTTTCTCGTATTCTTATTAAGGATATAAGCTATAAAGATATCTTCCATTTGGGAAGTAGACTCAAACATGGTGATAGTGATACATTGTGATCAAGTAAGAAGGATACCAGGGAGCAAAGACAGTATGATGCATATTCATGCCTCAAAGCCCTTTTATTAGAAAAATCAGAGTTAGAAAGATGATTTTGTATTCACAAGAATCACACACAAGTGTCTTCTTTTACATTTCATGTCAAAAAATTTGTTTTCAACCAAAAGTGTTTAATTCTAAAATTAGTATCACTTGATAAAGAAACTATTTCAAAAATAGTAGTAAAAAATGATGTAGAATTAGCAAAGTGATGGATTAGGAGTTAGAAACAACTAGCAAAATGTTTCTTTTTTTCAATTTTAATTTCAGTGAATTTAGGAGAAGGCATGTGCTCTCTACCTTGATCTGTAACCATGATTCTCTATTATTTTTACCTGGCCACCTTTATTATATATTCATATAATATTTCTTGCCCATGAATGAGTGTATAACCTAAAAATAATGCTAAATATTATTTAAAATTTGTAAGCATAGTTACAAATCATTAACATAGTTCATTACACTTACAATAGTTGTGCAGTTCAGGTACTATGAATCTTCTATTTGAAACAGAGTTAAATTCAGATAAAGATTCACCTTTTTAAAGATGCATTTAGTCCATAGAGTCCCAGTAACAAATATAATAGACACAAACATAATAGCATTTCAGATTCATACTCAGGTTGGGAATGAGGAACATTTAGCCTTTTTAAATTTAGAGTAAGTACTTCCAGCCAATTCCCCTAAGAAATGACCTCTAAAATTATAGAATTTTAAGCTTGTGGCTTTCCTAAATGATTGCTAAAGTTTCAGAAATTTTTGTTTCATCAGAATTAAAAGGATAAAATTTAGAAATTAATATATCTGGGAAAGCCAATGCTTTTGTGTTGCAAATCAGCACATAACTCTTTAAAAAAAGAAAAAAAAACTATACTTTTTTTTTTTTCTTTATTGATTTTAGAAAGAGAGGAAGGGAAAGAGAGATAGAAACATTGATGAGAGAGAACACCAATTGGCTGCCTCCTGCATGCCCCCCACTGGGGATCAGGCCCACAACCTGGACATGTGCCCTGACTAGGAATTGAACAGGTGACTTCTTGGTGCATGGGTTGACACTAAACCACTGAGCCACACTGGCCAGATAGCACATAACCCTTTTAAAAGCATGGGACTATTTCTGTAAACAGAAGTACTTACAAGGAAGAAAATAAATAACCACTTTGTAAAACTGAGTTTCAGTAATAAATTAGCAGCAAAATTAAATAAAAATAATATTAGTTAGAAATATTAGATCATTTACAATTATTCACATAATTTCCCAATTTTCATATATATTCGTGTATACTAATATTTGAGAACATAATTTTTTAATTAATAAAGATTATGCAAAAATGTAACACATGGTTAAACTAATCAGGCATTTGGTCTCTTAAATGAAAATTTTTAATCCTTGAAAAGTTTCACCTTATAGCAAAAGCCACCAGCAATATATTTCCAGCTTTAGAAAGAGAAAAGTCTGTGGAATAATGTTGATATTCACATTATGACTGTTTCAAACTGACCGTGATTTTCAAGTGGAGATTTAATGCTGCTCAATGCTGGAGTAATTTCATGATCCACTAGAAAATGGTGGTGGAGGGGGCGCAATATATTTTCTGCCCTTTCTCTGCCGACTCTTCATATATACAGATTACTGACTTACAGAAGAAGAATGGGAACAGAATGAGAGACGGTGGGACTGGAATGAAAGAAGGAAGCACAGGCGGGCATCTTCGAAACAGTCTTCAATGGCCAGCACTCCCTTTAAGGCAGTATCTTATTCTACATTACATGAATCAAGAATTTTCACATAGAAAGTTTCTGATAGCAATTAATCAGCTATTTTATATTGGCAAAAAGAAATTGTATGAAAATGACATGGAGAAAAAAAAATGTTTCCTATTTTTCTATTCAAAAATTCTGTGAGGATTCATGTAAGAAAAACACTCAAGAAAGAAATTTTACTAAGTCAAACAAATGTCAGAAAACCTCATAGTAAGGAATTCATATGTGTTCTATTTCAAATTTAAGACCCACTGGAGGTATCTAGCACATACATGACTCAATATAATTTTTCAAGTAACACTATGGAGAAAGATAGACCTTTTATTTTTCTGCAATCCTTTCCTATCGATGTCTCCAAAACCTTGAGTCAATTTCTGGTACCTTCCAAAATAAGAAACAAGAAAAGGAAAAAAAACTACTGTTTTTCCTACCCTTTAATAAAAGTCATAATGCTAGAGAAAACCATAAGTAATTAGCCTTACACCTATGGGATAACAGTATTGTATACACTTTTCTAGGAATAAATCATAGGCCAATGTAAGATTTTTTTATTACCTGAAACTAGTTAATTTCTTTTTTTTTTTTTTTAAATCCTCACCCGAGGACATTTTTCCATTTTTGTTCAGATAGAGAGGGAGGGAGGGGGAGAGGGAGAGAGAGAGAGAGAAAGAGAGAGAAACATCGACAATGAAAGGGACACATCGAGTGGCTGCCACCCACACGACCCAAACAGGGCTGGGGACAAACTGCAACTGAGGTATATGCCCTTAGCGGGAACCGAACCTCAGGCCTCTCTGGACCGCAGGCCGACACTCTAACCGCTGAGCCAAACTGGCCAGGGCTAGTTAATTTCATTTTAACATGAGAAAGTGTTTAATTATTACTACTGAGTGGCCCTAGGGGTTTTTCCATAAAATCAGTCTCTTTTTGTTCAAGGGTTTTTGTCAAAGGTTCATTTCCAACTTCTGCCAGATGAAGGGTCTGTTTTCACCTCAGTCTGAGCTCATAGACATAGCTCCATAAGATCAAAGACCTTTCTGCCTGGTTCACTGTTGTAATACTAGTCTCTAGCACGGTGTCTGGCACAGAGGAAGTTATTAGTATTCATGAGTGAATGAATTTAAGCTAGGTCTCCCAGGTACTCCAGTCATTTGCAAATTGTGGTGAGGGTCTTGTGAAGCAAATAGCCTCATTATTTGCCTCTACTAGGGTGAGGTTCATTTTTTCAACAAGGGCTGTGTTTCTTCTTTCCTTTTGAAGAACGTTGCAGGAGTGATGTTGATAGAGTAATGATAAAGGAAAGTAATAAAGGAGTACTGCTCTGTTATTTTAATGGTTGGTTGTGCTTATATATTCTTGAAAGATTTGCCTTCTTAAATGATTTTAACTCTGCCAACAAAGTTAGACACATTATTTCATAGACACTCTGTAAACTGGGTTAAAGAAAATAAGCCCACATGATTCATAAATGACTACTGTAAAAAAAAACCTCAGATATTTAAAATATTTTTACTCTGAATAGTGAAAGAAATATTTCATAGACTTTATCTTTATTATCCTGTATTCTAATTTGTAGAATTTTTATTACAGAGATTTCTGCACATAAAAATATTGTTCAGAAGCAATAACTAACAATACCTTCTTTGGAATTTGTCAGAGGGATGGTTGGCTATCAAGCCATTCTTTATTTTTAGGTGTATTATACCATTAGTCCTCTCCTCCTCACCCCCCACTAAGTCAGCTAGAAGTTTATCAAAATACTACTTACAAACACATCCTAAATTCTTCTAAGAAGAATTCTGATCAATTTCCTTCAAATCTTAATGACTGTGTGAAGTTAGGTTACCCAGACAAATATGCCCGCTTAACTTCTTCCTTAAACTCACTCAGGTGTGAGATATGAAACAGGTTTAGCAAAAATTCAGACAATTCCAGATAAAGACAGAAAGTAAGGACAAATATTTATTTTGTAGCTAAGAGTTTAAAAGTATTAAATAGGTTTAACACATTTCTTTCAAATATAATAAGACATTCTCCATACTAGGAAGTAAAGTGCAGTTGAATATTATTGTAACGGTACTTTTGATGTCGTACCTGCTTCCCGTCCTGAGTTTCAGTAGGGCAGCAGTACTCAAAGGGCATTTGTGTATAAGAGCTTGAAATACTGAATAAAATTACATACATTCCTGGATGCCCTCTTTTATGATTCTGATTCACTAGGAAGAAGGAGAAGCCTCAAAATATGTATTTTTAGATTGTCCTAGGTAAGTTGTTGGATGCCAGATTTTTAGAACCTCTGCTTTAGAATCTTTACAGTTATATAAGATTATTTTGTGGAAGTCCTGGTCCCTTCACATTTGAGGTTTGTTTTCACTACTCAATATCATATAAACAAAAATGAAGTTTTGAGGTGAGTAAACAGAAGTAAACTTTGTATACTATATGGTAACTTCTGTATTGATTCTGAACCTATTATAGAAGTTACTTTCCTGTCAACCTAGAGAAAAATTGGTTTTCCACCTTCCATGTGATTAGATTCTAAAAATGTCTAAGGCTTTGAAAAGAGTTAGTGAAAAGAGTGATATTTCTGTCATGGATAATCCTTTCCCCACATAGTAATGTACGCTGGTCAGTAGATAAGAACTACAAGAATATAATTGGTTGTCTATCTGCTCATAGCTGTTTTAAATCAACTTTTGACACTGCAACTTTGGAATTCTTGTATACTTTTTAAAATCAATTTCATATTACTTATCAAAAAAATTCATATGCTAAGAAAATTCCAAAACTAGTGTAACTCAACATTTTAAAACTAATGAAAAAGACTATATTAATGAACTCTAGAAATTCTTAATGCACTATTTCTTCATTTAACATGAATTTTATTCTTAGATGCATCTGAGGGGAAGGATGGAATGATGAAGAAAAGGTATCAGAAGATGCATAATTTATATGATAACCCTTATAGGAAAAAATTTTTTTTTCTTTTGTATGTCAACATTTTGTTTTCAAACTAGAAAATAAAAAATAATGACTGCCATATGTTAAGCAACAAAACAATTGCATTTATCATAACATTTCCTTAATATTCATCCAATAAGACTTGCTATCTACCATGTGCTAGTATTTGAACATGAATAAGATACAAAGGCTGCCATCAAGAGGCTCAAATTGAATTAATAAACATTGTAGTTATATGTAAGTTTTTACCCCAACTCAATTATTCAACTTATATAGTAGAATCCTATATGCAGGTTCTCATCAAGAGGAGGTAATAATTACTACTATGAGCACAGATGAGGAATATGAAAGGATTCACAGAGAAGCCACCTGAGCTAGCACCTGAAGTGAAAAGCATGGGTTCAAACATCAGCTTTATTACCTGTGTATTATGTCTCCTTGGGAAAGAGGTTTATCCGTTCTGGAAAATGGGAATGCAGAAGTACCTTTCTCATAGGGTTGTCTTGAAGATTAAATGAGCAAATACATGTAAAGGGTTTAGTACAATGTCAGAGAATTGGAAGTATTCAGTAAATCTTGCATTTTAACAGGAGTAGGAATTTTCCAAAAGGCCAAATTGAGACAGAAGAATCCTTATGGTTGAAAATGGTAAAGAGAAAATCAAAGGGCTTGGTTTATTCAATCACATCATTTGGTAAACAATGCAATTAAAGGAAAAATGATGAAAATGAATTTGAAATGTCAGGTTAGGATCAAATGGCTAATAATATTACAAAGTTGGCCAAGAGTTAGACTTCAGTGGGAATAAACCTGGATTATTAAATTTGTGCTTTAAATACAACAAAAATAGTTAATTTTACTAGAGAGCCAATAATCTGTAAGGAGGCACTCGTAAGCATTCAGTAATAAAAGGGGATATGTGAGAGAGAATAATGATAGATTTTGATGACCAATTGAATATTGGGAATATGATAGCATGGGGATTGTTTATATAGAGGCCTTAACTGGTTCAGTCAACACAGGGGATCCGTAACGAGATTAAATTAACACACAGGAGGCCTTAACATACTCAGTCCAGATCTAGCTTCTTCACCACATTATTATCTCAAGGCTGTGTCCTTGGACATCTTCCAGCCCAAGGAAAACAAGCAGAAGGTGCATTGCAAGCACAGGGGAGTAAGTGAGAAGCCTCCAGTTGCCTGGATCCAACTCATGGGTCAAATGAGTTGTCAAGTCTTCTTGATTACTTTCCCCAACACTCAGGAAACTGCAACATTAAGAAGGTAAGTTGTGAAAATAAAAAAGAGCCAAAACAGTGATTCAGATGTTAAGTTACCCAGAGAAGATTAGGGATTTGATACTCCAGTCAGTACTATTTGAAACCTGCAGAGCAATCAAGTAATACTACATTTGAGAAGAGTCTACTAAAAATGGCTTAGGTGACTATCAGCAGTACATTTAGCTTTCATAGCACTGAAGACAAATGTAATGGTTCAGGGATGAAGAAGACGTGATTAGAATCTTGAGTTTACTTCATATTACCTGTATAACCTTGGGATACTGAGTAAACCTCTCCAAATGTCAGTTTTAAGATTAAAAGAATTATTTATTGAAAGAGTTTTTTTGGGATTGAATAAACAATGTAGCAGAGTGTTTGGAATATAATAGATGCTTAATAAATGTTAATTATTTACTGTTGTTATTATTACTATTCTCTTTTCAATAAAATTTACTCAAGTCAATGCCATAGGACCAAAGTATTTGGTTGAGTACTGGATCCTTTTCCCCTTCCAACTTATTTTTTATCTAACCTCTTGATTATACACCTATTTCAATACTTATTCATATATTAATTCAATACTTATTCACCTATTATTTATTGAGGGCCTATTATGAAGCTGAACCCTATGATATGATAAAGAAGAGATAAGATATAAAATAAAGTATGTCTTTGTATTTTTATGAAGGAAAAAGAAATATAAGTCCCATGCCATCAAGAAACAGACTCTATATTTATGAGAAAGAAAAACAACCTGTGACATTTAGGTTCTGACCTAATATCACAGCTAGGTCTTGGTGTTCCTCTGCTGAACATCAAAAATTTCACACAACATTAACATCAGACAAGGTTTCTGCGACTTTGATAGACCAAGACAAAACAAGACCATTTCATTATCACACCTCAACACAGACAAAACATGAACATTTTCCAAACACAAAATTCTATACATCCACACTCCAGGCTAGCATGAGTGACTGCTGCCTATTTATCAAGTACAGCTCCGCGCTACTCTGCGCAACCCATGAGTAAGATTTGAGAGATTTTATCATAAATTTTTTCCTTCTTCCTGAAAGCCCAAATTCAGTGTGAGTCCCTGCTTTGTTGGACTGCTCCCAAAATCATCCTAGTAAAAGCCTAAATCCTAAAACATGTCCTTTATATTATCATCTTAGTGAAACTCCTCATGGTTGTCCCTGGAGTGCATTCTCACTGACTACAATGAGTAATAAGCCCAACTGGCCTAACTATAGGTATGTTCCTCATAGTGTTTGGCTGGAAAGCATTGACAACCAATATAAAATAATATTGTGGGCATGTGGTAAACATGTTTCAGCTTGGTAAAGCTTTTGGATTAAACATGCTGTGCAGACTAGCTCTCTCATCTCAGAGCATTATTTTAAAGAACACATGACACATATTTTAGAATATATACAATACTACATGAAGCCCATCCTTAGGCCATATTGGTTTAAGAATTTGTAGACTATGTTAGTATTTTATTCTCAACAAACACCTAATACCTTTTTGTTGAATTCAAACAAAAAGAAACAGAATTTTCTATGTACTGTCTTATATTGTCAACCAAGACATATGCCCCAGTGAAGGGAGTTAAGCCTTTCTGTATGAGGTTTAGGGAAAGTTGAATCCATGTGAATGGGTTTAAATCTTAGAGGTATAGCCACTAGATTTCTGAGTTCAATATATAATTGAGGATATCCAACTCTGCATGAAGCCTAAAGAAAGAAGGATAAAACAAAAGACAAATGTGAATGAAATAAACTAACACACCAAATCATACTTTTTTGCATCTCCTATTCACTTTCAATTTAATGTTTCTGTCTCCTTCTATTACCTCTATTCCCACCTCCTTTTTTTTAACAGTATGATGCTGTTGTGATCCAAAGCAACTTCCTTATTTCTGTCTTCCCCATGACATATATAGGTATGGGCAAACGTAGGTTTACAGTTGTTCATATAGAAAAAGGTATGCAAGTTATGATTACAATGACTTTATTAACTCTCTTTCCCATACTCACAAGTGTAAACTACTTTTGCCTAGCCCTGTATTTAACAGGTATCCAAAGGAAAGCTCCATATCTTAAGACATTAATGAAATAAAGATGAGGTAATATTGATGATTATACAGGAAAACTATACTTAGATATAATATTGAAAGCTATGAAATGTTATTGAGACCCTGGCCAGTGTGACTCAGTTGGTTGAGTATATACCATGCACCCAAGGGTCACTGGTTCAATTCCCAGTCAGGGCACATGCCCAGGGTTATGTTGTAGGCTCAGTTCTCAGTAGGGGGCATGCAGGAGGCAGCCAGTTGATGTTTCTGTCTCACATCCAATATCTCTCTCTCTATCTCCTCCCCTCTGATTTCCTCTCTCAAATCAATAAAAACTTATTTTTAATGTTATTCTGCTTTTAGTGTGTTATTTTTTTTAAAAAGAAATATTATTATTACAATTAAAATTATAAAATACCTATTATATGTAAAGAACAATTTACTATATTGTTCAAATATTGATTTATAAGAAATTTTTTGCACCTTGTTGAAAATAAATAAAGCATTAATTATTGTGTCCCTGATGCCTGAAACAGTTTAGCTACTATACCAATACGCTTTTTTTGGGTAAATGACCCCAGCAACTCTACGATTGACATAAAGACTGTACATAGGCAATTTTTGCCTGAACTTGTAGATTACATTGTTAATTGCACATAGATTCTTTTTCCTGAATCTACCAATATTTTCTTATCACTAACCAAGTATTCAAAATTAATCAACTCTCTGAAGCATTATGTTTAGTGATATGACAGTAATGTCTCTGCCACAACCAATCACGTAAGACATCATTGCAAGTCAGGTGCTTCAAAGATAATTAAAAATGAATGAGCAAATTGAGTAAATCATGTACATTTTCAAGCTTTCTTTTCTTTGAAGAATCTAAAGAGGACAGACATGAAGACTTGATTTTCTTCAACAGCAATTATTTAAATTTCAAATGGACTGTTTTACATTGCTTAGTTTCAGATAAAATTAAGTATCATGTAGTCATGTATTAATGTCTTTAAAAGTAAAAGATACTCCTTCAGTAATCAATTTTTTATATCAGCTGCCTCTAACCTTCTATGTATTATTTTTTCATATTCAAGACACTCTTCAATCTATCAACTTTTCCAAACTTTATATCAAAGACTTTTTATCATTAGAGACACATGCATAAGAACTAATATTGCTACCAAACATATTTTAAGTGTTCTAACATGCTACATTATTTTTCATCCTTGTATTATTAACCTGTAGTACATTTATATTTGAAATTCTGATTTTTGTAGGCAACATATAGTTGTACAGTATTTATTCATTCAGTTTGATAAGCATTGCCCTTTGATTTTTACATTTAGACCATATACGTTTAGCTCAATTATTGATATGGCTATACACACACACACACACACACATATGTATATGTATATGTACATATATATAATATGTTTTCTATTTGTCTTATACATTTTCCTCTTTTTTTTGTTTTGTTTGTCTTGCATTAATTATATTTTTTGTTGTTTCTATTTATTTTCATCGTTGGCTTACTAACTGAGACTATGTGTGTGTTATTTTATTGGTTATATTGGAATCAACATTATACAACTTTAATGTATTACAATTGACCTCCAAATGATATTGCACAACTTCATGTACAAGCCCATTAAAATAATATATGCTATAATATTTCTTCATCATACAGTTTCTCCATTTCTACTTTGTATCTTATTGTTATCATATATTTTACCTTTACAGATATTATAAACCCCAACTCCATTATTATATTTTGTTTGAACTGTTAATTATCTTTTAATGAGATTCAAATCAAAAGAAAAAAATATATATATATATATAATTACCATTTATGGTGCTCTTCATTCTTTATATAGATCCACACTTCCATGTGACATCACTTTTCTTACATCTGAAAACTTCATTAAACATTTATTTTAATGTGGGTATGCTGGTAATACACTTTTCAACCTTTCTATGTCAAAAAGAATATTTCACTTTCTTTTATAGAAGACATTTGTGTTTGGTATAAAGTTACATCTTGGCATTATGTTTTAGTACTTAAAACACATAGATTCTAGACTTTCCACTTGCATTTCTTATTTGAAATCACTTTGATTTGATCTTTTCTTTATTTGTTATACTTTATTTATCTCATTTATCTTCTGGAACATTTATCTTCTGGAACACTTTAAATGCATTCATAATAATGATTTCGAAGTCATCAGTTCTCGGTATATTTTGACTGATTGATTGCCTTTTCTCTCCATTATGAAGCATATTTTTTCTGCCACATCATGTGCCTTGTCAATTTTGATAAGATATTAGACATTGAGAATTTTATCTATTTTGTTCTAGATAATTTTGTTTCCAAAAAGTATCCTTGAGTGTTATTTAAGGACACAGGTTAAGTTTCATGGAAAACAATATGTTTACTGTATGTCTTGGTTTGAGCTCAGTTAGGTGGGAGTAAAGCAATGCTTAGCCTAGAGCATGCTATTCTCCACTAATGAGACAAGACACTTTTGTACACTCTACCCAAATACTCATAAAACTTGAAAATTTTGAGTCTGGTTCGTGGGAAGAGGCAGCATTCTCAGTCCTGTGAGAGGGCTGAGCTCTGTTACCTCTAATGCTTTTAAGTGGTCCTTTCCCCAAGGTCAGGTAGTTTTCTCCCACAAACACACTAATCAGTACTGAGACTCAATGGAGACCATTTGTGGATTTCCAAAATTTACTCTTAGTGTAGCTTTCTCCTCTTCAATATTCTGCCTTATGAACTCTAGTCACCTTGTTCTTCCCAAATTCCCAGCTTCATCTTCTCAACTCAGGGGGCTCACTGGTTTTACTTCTGCTCCCCTTCCTACGTCAAAGCCTGAAAAGGTTATAACCTAGAGCAATCTTAGGGTTCACCTCATTTGTTGCCCATCACTTCAGGATCACAATTCTTCACTGTCTAGTAATTAGCATCTTTCAAGTTGTTGTTTCATTATATTTTGGTCATTTCAAAAGAGATCATAGAATAAAACATAAAAGATAAAGACTATAAAATTTCCAGGGAGAAATAAGTCATAGAAGTAATATTTGCAACCTTGGTGTAAGCAAAGATTTCTTAGGACTCAAAAAATAAATTGGTATTTTTTTAAATGAACATTTTTTAGTTAAAAATAATTTGTTCTTTAAAATATACTATTAGGAAAATTAAAAAGCTCCCCAGACAGTGTGGCTCAGTGGACTGAGCATTGTCGCATGGACTGAGAGGCCCTGGTTCAATTTCTGGTCAGGGCACAGGCTGGGGTTGCAGGCTCCATCTCCAGCAGGAGATGTGCAGGATGCAGCCAATTGATGTTTCTCTCTCATATCGATGTTTCTATCTCTACTTCCTCTCTCCCTAAAAAAATCAATAAAAACATACATATATTATTTTAATGAAAAGGCAACAGCAGGAAATATGGAGGAAAATATTCATAATGCATATATTTGGCAAAAAGGGTTGCACCAAGAATATGTAAATATGTATTAGTCATCAGAGAAAATCAAATTAAAATCACAATGGTACCCACTAATATTTTTAAATTAATAATGCTAAGACTTGGGGAGGATAAAGAATAACTAGAATAAACACAATTTCCTGCTGACGGCGTAAAATAGCATAAGCAATTTGGATAATTATTTGGCAGTTTCTTATAACTTACATATGTTATAATTCAGTTATTTATTTAGCCAAAATAAATGAGGACATATATCCACAGAAGACTTGTATAAGAATGTTAATAGCAACTTTATTTATAATAGAAAAAGAGGGAAAAAATCTATGTACTCATCAACGTGTTAATGCTAACAAATTCTGATACATTTATACCTGGGAACATTACTTCATAATAGAAATAAATTACTGATACAAGAATTAGCAAGGTTAACCTCAAAATAGTATATGATTTTAAGTAGCAATACAAAATGGAATATATATGTGTGTGTGTGTGTGTGTGTATATATATGTTCTAAGCTATAGCAACAGAAATCAGTGGTTTCTTGGAGTGGAGAATTAATTGTAAGTGTGCATGAAGGAACTTTCTGGGCTGATGTTAATATTTTGTATACTGATTTGTATGATGGTGATTATTATGTGATTGTCTACATTTGTCAAATTTTCTCAATCTAAACACTTAAAATTTGAGCACATTAGTTTATATATGTTATAGCTCAATAGAGTTGATTGGTTAGTTGCAATGTTTTCACTGTAAAATTGTAGATGCTTTGATAGCCTCTACTGTTGATATTTACTAGACATATGGCTTTCTTAATCAACTAATAAAGCACTCTAAAGGGCTGAAAATAGCATATGTAAAATTCTCATCTGCCATATATTATAGGTAAATATCAATAGTAGGGCATTTTTAAATTATTTGTGTGATAAAATAGTAAAGTTAAAGTTTAAACCAAATAAAAATGACATCCAAAAAAACACCACTCAAAGGCATTATTTCTAAGGATTATTTTATAATCCATATTTGACTGCTTGACATCTACTGTCACTTTTCTTCAATCCACTCTCTTTCAAATACTGTGTTCAAAGCAGAACTTGGTATTTCTTGTATTTTGAGGTCATCTTCATTGCATCCAAGGATATGTATGGCCTTCACACTCCTTAGGACAATGCATTCTTTCTGGAGAAACAATTAAATTGGTGCTAATTTGCATAAATATATTTTCCTTTGAGATAAAACATTTGGTACATTATAAAATGTTTATTTCTAAAGTGAGAACAAAAGATAAAATATTAACTTTTAATTTGAGACTAGTGATAAAACCTAAATGTCTACCTTGATTTTTGGAGGCTAGACTGATAACAACTGTTACTGATATTTCTGGAACGCCGGGGTATAACCTATATTTAGGCTGAAAGAGAGCCTGTCATGCTTCTAGATTTATTTCAAAAAGATTCTAACAAACTAGAAAACCATAGATTCCGCTCCAAAATTATTTAACATAATTCCAGGTTCATTAACTCTTATAAAGTTTTCTAGGTCTATCTAGGGTTTTTCGTCTCTGTGTTTAACTGATCACCGGGTAGTTTTGAAATCTCATTTTTTGCTCATAATGCCTTATTGCAGCGGTTCTCAACCTGTGGTTTGCGACCCTTTTGGGGGTCAAACAACCCTTTCACAGGGGGCCCCAAGACCATCAGAAAACATATTTCCGATGGCGATTCATAACAGTAGCAAAATTACAGTTATGAAGTAGCAATGAAAATAATTTTATGGTTGGGAGTCACCACAACATGAGGAACTGTATTAAAGGGTTGCGGCATTAGGAAGGTTGAGAACCACTGCCTTATTGCAAAATTGCAATCAAGCTGAAATATAACTTAACTGTCACTAGGAATGTAATATGTCAGTGGCTACTGCAAGTAGTAGCAAACCAGTTTTCAAATTCTATCATCACTTTAAATGACAAATATGAGTTTATTTGTTGTAGAAACCATGTTATAGTCCTCTTTTAGACTTTTCAGTGTTTCTGGTGTAGATTGAATGCACAGAATCTCTTTTAATGCCTTCGGACTTAAGCATGCGTATAGAAATTGCAAAACTGACCCCAAATGTTCACCTTCCACGCATCCTTCCCCATTGTTATGTAACTTTGTGGTGCACTGCCATTCTGATGCTAGGCCTTTACACAGTGGTTTAGTAAGTGTACATGCAGAGGCTTGAAAAATGCTTATACAATTGCACTTGTCTTCTTATGCTCTTGTGTTTGCCAGGATTAGCCAAAACATGTCCTGACTTATATTTCAAAAAAATAAATAAATTAGGGCGTAAAGGTGACCATTCTTGTCACTATAACCAAAGACAACCTAGATCAGCCAACAGCCAGCCAAGCTCTAGAATTTTAATGGAGCCCAGCTTTGATCAGCAGGAGCATCTCACCAATCCCCAGCTGATTCCAGATGTGCAAGCAATCAATGTTTATTATTCTACACTGATGAGATTTTATAATCGCTTGTTACTCAGTGTTATTGTGCCGACTGATTGCTCATGCAGGTGTAAAGATTGCAAGTGTATTTTTTTTATATAAATAGGAAAAAGGTTAAAGGCTTTCTGATAGAAAATATTAAGACTTTGCCATATTTTGAAGGGTTTATTTGCATTTTAAATGATGAATCTTACTTGATGTCTATATATTAATCTATACTTAAAGTATTTGCTGGGGTGTCAAGGACATAATGCTGAGAATTGATAAAAATGGTGAGAAGCTAGCAATTTTTCACATGAGGACTAATTGAAGAACACAGAAATGGCAACCTAGCAAAGAAAAATGCTAAAAAGATAGCCAGGAGGTGGAGAGTTTTCCAGAAATAAACTTGTATAGAAAAGAATGTGTGTGTTTTCTCTTCTGCTCCAGAGAGCAGAATGCAAGCAAACCCATGCAGGTGTGTATCATGGAGAGATAACTACTGATGGTACAAGTGTTCAATATTTGGGGTTTTAACAATAAAATGTTTCTCAAAATTGAGTATACAAAGTGTTTGCCTCTACCACAGGGGGAAAAAAAAGGTGAAGAGGAAAAAGCCTGAATTTGACTAAGGTAACCTTTAAAATGACAGCATTCTCAATACATTTCCTTGGAAGAGAATTTTCTGAGAGTAGAAATTGTTCTGCCATCACATAGAATGAGGCCCCAGATAGAGATTAAGCTTGGTTTTCAGAAAAACTTTAAGAGCAGTATGCTTTGCATTATTGAGTTAGTGGGCTGTAGAAATGTTCAAATACTTTTTTAATATTGTATTTTTTATTAAACAAAGTTCTGGGAAGTTATAGACCCATTTTTAGAAGATAATGTGTATTTAGTATGATATGCACTTAGTGTATTGGCCAGTGATATGAAAAATGATAAAAATTCATTGTTTTTTGTGTCTTAATTTCTATAATGTTCTTCACAGAGTCAACACTATTAAACATAATTGAAGTAGAGTGCTACAATCACCCCAAATCCTTCCTTTCAGTTTATCATCCTTTACTTTTAGTGCCTCTCATCTTCTCTACTTCCAGTAGGACGAGAAGGAAATAGAAATGAAATTATAAAAAAAAGTTGCAAAAAGATCTTAAAGGGAAAGAAATTTGAACAAAATGGGTGAATGAATAGGGTTAAAAAAATTAAGGACTTCATCCATAAGATGAAAAGAGTTGGATGTTGCACTGTATTAGAAGACCTGAATCAAAAGTGTCTTAAAACAGTAAGGTGACTTATTTTCTTTCCTCAAAACAGTAAGTACTACAGTGATACTGTTCTGGGGATGGTTCTTGTGACAATGATGTCACCAAGAATGGAGCTTTTTTTTTTTCCCTGTCACCTTAGCATTTTGGCTTAATTATTTCAGAATTGGAAGATGGCCCCTGCAGCCCAGAACATTACCTACAGGAACAATCATATCGTGTACAAAAAAGGAGAATCATTTCTACCTAATTTCCTCCTACTCGTGCCCTTCTCCTCTCTCCCCTCCCTGCTCTCCCCTCTCACCTACCCTCCCTCTTCCTTCTTCTTTTTCTCCCTTTCTCCCTCTCTCCTGGAAATCCCTACCCAGAGCCTTTCAGAAGCTATGGCACATGCTCTGCTTCCGCCTGAACTACGAAAGGAAACAAAGGGTCTTCAACTTCCACAAGTGGGTGCAACACGCTGGGGTTGGAGAAGCATATGAGTGGACATTGGTTGGCTCATAGGTAACTAACAATGTTCCTGTTTTTGAACCTGAAAGGAATAAAGGTTACTGTAAGTGCTTGCTGTATACACAATTGCAGGTAACACGTTTCATTTTAAGGATTCTTTGTGGTGGAACTTTAATAGTGTATAAAGTATAAAATAAAAATTCTGTAAAAGAGAAATAGCAATTCTGTATTTGAATTGTCAGGTATATTCAAAAAACACATTACATTCTCTCTGGAAAGTATAGCAAAAGCAATTGTTTCATTTGGCTATAGGAATGTGGCATATACAAGTATTTTCCACTGCTGCTCTGCTAACAATCCAACAAAACTGGAGTTACAACAAAAAGTTGACTATAAGCAATCACATAAAATAAGAACAGATAGGGGTTAATATGTTGCTGTAAGCTTATTAACATACTTTCTAAACTGAATAATTAAAACTCCCTAATTGATTAGAAAACCAAAAAAATACTCACTAAAAGACTCATGAACTTGTTAGTATTCTCATATGTCCATATTGCATTGGACAGGAACTATATTGGAAAGGAACTATAATTTTTCATTAATTTTCCAATGTCACAGCAAAGAAGTTACTTTGTATATTAAATAAAAGTATTTAGGGATTGACACCTACAGGTAGAAAAAGTAAATGATACATAACTGACATGTTAAATATTATCTGAGAAGTAACCACATTGTAAAATAAGATCTCTAAGTTTGTGAATTGTTATCTCTCATGCCAGGAGATAGTGGTAGAAAAAAATTAATGGAAACTTAGTTTTTCAAGAAAAAGGGGGCAGATATCATTCTACTGACATTTTTTTTTTATAATGGAAAAAACAGTATTTGACTTAAAACAAGAAACCAGAAAACTCTTCTGCACCATGGAAATAATAAACTGCATGCTTAACTTAAAAATATATTTCCTTACTCAATATTTTTATTATAATTCCCAGGTAGAATCTAACTGCATCTAAAGCCAATTAGCACAAGCAACGTTGTATCCTCCAAAGGAGCATTCTTGAGTAGCCAGGCATGAGACACAATTCCAGTGGCTCTTAAATAGCAGGAAAATCAGTTAGTGTGCTAGAGGATCTCAGCTACATTAGGTCATATTATAAAATATATGTCACCATATTTTTATTTGCTTACAAGTGGGAAAATTCATTGAAAATTATTGTTTAAGTTAATAAATTCTGTTTGAATACAGAAGCAAACTCCTTTCTAAGCGAGAGCAGGAGGAGCAGATATATAAGCAGATAAAAGCATGGGCTTCAACTGGTAGAGGACACACTCCTTGAAAAAGTCCCTGGGTCTGCTTCTCTTATGTAAAACTAAAAGAAAAAAAAAAAAACTATAATTCTAAATATATAATTGCTCTTATCCCAAGGAAGATAAAGTGAAAAGGTAACTTTTAAAAAATAATGTAGTAGAGCTACTCAGAGAGATTTCCAGGAGACACTGATATTTCTTTAATTTAGGTAACACTGGTTGATAACAGTATGTGAGTTTCAGAGTACAGCATTATAGTCCAGGATGAATATGCACTATAGTGAGCTCACCACCAAAAGTGTAGTTTCTGTCCATCACCATACATTTGACCCCTTTTACTCAGTTTTTACTTCCCACGTCCCTTCTCCTCTGGTAATCATCAATCTGATGTCTGTATCTATGAGTTGTTTTGTTTGTTCATTTCTTTCCTTTTTATTTTATATTCCAGATGTGAATGAAAGCATATGATTTTCATCTTTGTTCATCTGACTTATTTTACCCAGCATAATACTTTTGAGGTCGAACCAAGTTGTCGGAAATGGCAATATTTGACCTTTTAATTGGCTGAGTAGTAGTCACTAGGGACAAGAGTATATAGGTTACTCAAAAAATCAAGAATAGAACCATTATATGATTTAGCTATTCCATTTCTGGGTATGTATCTGAAGAATATGAAAACACTAATACAAAAAGATTTATGAACCCCTATGTTTATTGCAGCAAAATTACAATAGCCAATATTTGGAA
Source organism: Molossus molossus (assembly GCF_014108415.1). Lineage (NCBI taxonomy): Eukaryota > Metazoa > Chordata > Mammalia > Chiroptera > Molossidae > Molossus > Molossus molossus. The sequence continues at coordinate 66,686,171 of NW_023425346.1, forward strand.
ACAACCAAAGTGTCCATCAATGGATGAATGAATAAAGAAGATGTGAGGCCCTGGCCGGTTTGGCTCAGCGTTAGAGTGTCGGCCTGCGGTCCTGAGAGACCCGGGTTCGGGTCCCGCTAAGGGCGCATACCTCGGTTGCAGTTTGTCCCCGGCCCTGGTCGGTTGTGCGGGTGGCAGCCACTCGATGTGTCCCTTTCACATCGATGTTTCTCTCTCTCTCTCTGTTCCTCTCTCTCCCCCCAACTCTACCTGAACAAAAAATGGAAAAATGTCCTTGGGTGAGGATAAAAAAAAAAAAAAAGAAGATGTGAGGCACTGATTTTTTTTAAATGACAAATTTTGATAATACATACATGTGATCAAGGACTACTATAAAAGACTAGCATAAATTATAAAAATGGCAAGTATCAAAAAAGCTAAACACTAAAGTTTTATTTGCAAACAAAAAAAAAGTCAAAGAAAAAAATGTATTGTTCCTCAGTTTGTCATATCAAAAAAGAACAAGAATATTCTAGACTGCTTTTTGGCAACTGATTAAATAGCACTATAAGAAGGCACAGAAAAGGCACAACTATTTACTGTGATTAGAGAGCAAATGCCAACAGTTGAGTTTGTAAGTAATATATTACAACCGAAGATATCTCAGGATGGAACAGGGGTCTTAGAGATTAGCAAATTTGCTGTTACCAAAGTGTTCAATAATAGACAGTATCAAGAAAAATGTGAGTTGTTAAGCTAAAGGGACTTTAAATTCTACTTCAATGCTGAGAGTCTGTGACTCCAGATGATTGTTGACTTGGTTGGAGGGTTATAATCTGCAATAAAAAGAGCATGGTTTCAACAGGTGAGCACATATAATGCCAGTTGTTCTTTCTTAATTAGGATATTATCAAAATTAAACATGTGCCCTAAGGTCATTTGAAAGCCTTAAAGTCTTGCTTATTAAACAATGGCAAGCAAAATATGTTGGTCACTAAGTGTCACATGTTGGTCGCTAAGGGTTACATATTTTACAGGAATAACAGAAACCAGAAAACACAAATATGGCTAAAACTACGAGATCGAGATCCTAAAGTTGCACATTTACTCTGAATAATCAGCGGGCTACATATTGATTCACTTTTTTTTTTTTTTTGGTATGTGCCTCTAGCAGAAACCGAACCTGGGACTCTCTGGTCCGCAGGCCTATGCTCCAACCGCTGAGCCAAACCAGCGAGGGTGATTCACATTATTTTTTTAATTGGAACTTGTTATTCCAAGAACACGATCATTGAAGTTGAAGAATATTCATGAAATGTTAAGGTGCTTTTCAGGTGGCACTACCATTCTGTACTGAAAGAGAAGGTGTGATAATATCACTAAGGTATAAAATGGTGATAGACTTTTCCTATTAGCAGGAATAAGGATAGACTTTTAAAAACTGTCATAGGAATAGGCTGAATCTATAACATGCATCTGAAATAATATTTTCCCAGTAGCTTCTGATAGTTTCATCAAATCAATGAACCAAGAGTGCCTACATTCTGCAGAGCACAAAATCACACCAGTGTGTTTCTCCAGAATTCTAGGGCTCCAGAACCTAAAAAAAACCACTGGCATATCAGATTTACTTTAACCTATATTCAAAAGCAGAACACTGTTTTGATTTTTGAGACACAAAACTGCTGCCAGCTGTTATTTACTCTTTTCCCTATTTACACTTTTCCCTACACAGAGTAGCTGTTCTATTTAAATTAGAAGCCTCTGCAAACTTTCCATTTCTGTTCTATTGATGATTCTGCCGAGCACTACCAGCAAGGCCACACCTGGGTAATTATTGCAAACGTACTGAATCTTTGCCGTCATAATTGCATGTCACGTGTTCATCCTTTTCAAAAGCACATCATTTGCTGGCCTGCCCTCATCCTGCTCTTCCTTACTTAAGCCCATTCTCCCTAGTACATAATAGTTTCTGCATGCTATTCCTAGTTTCCAGAGGTGTAACTGGATAATAGGCTATGTCTCTTACTTTTTAGTTTAGCAGCAAGTTAGAAAATCTATAGCTGACCTTTAATTATACTTACTTTCTTTTTGTTGTTTTTAGCTTAACTTTGATGTTGATGAGGATAGGAATTAGGCCTTGCTTATCACTGAATGCTAGAAATTATCAAGTGCCTGTCATCCAGCAGGTATTTAATGTATGTATGTATATTAAAAGGACAAATAAATGCCCAAATAAACCAATTAAATGCTAAATAACCAGAAAATGAAAATAATCTATACTACTTTTTAACATTTCTCATTTGTTATACAATCTGAATATCCCTTTGTTGCTGTATAAAATTGTGATTTTACCCTGAAAGAGATTTCCAGCTTGTTATGTCTTTGCATTCCCAGGAAACAAAACCCGCAGTGTCTTTAACCTTCTAATTTCTATGGGGCCAAAATGTCATCATAAGATTAATATAGGCCAATTTTGCCCGGCTAGTGTGACTCAGTGGTTGAGCATCAACCCATGCACCAACAGGTCCCCAGTTCGATTCCCAGTCAGGGCACATGCCCAGGTTGTGGGCCAAATCTCCAGTAGGGGGCGTGCAGGAGGCGGTCAGTCAATGTTCTCTCTCATCAATGTTTCCATCTCTCTCCTCTCCCTTCCTCTCTCTCTAAACAATAAAGAAAAAAATAAATAAATCAAATATAGGTCAATTTCTATTCAATCAATAGTTGAATATTAGAGTTCTAGAGTTCTCCCTTTTCTTTATGTTGACATTATATCACTCAAAAAATTATAAGGACAGGAAATATAACAATATAATTATTTTATCTTGCCACATCATAGTCAATGTTAATTTTTAAAATACTTATCGAATGTCTACTTGTGTATAAGTTACTTTATGAGATAGCATCTCATTTAGTTCCTAAAACAACAGCTCTTGGAACCCCCTTACACTTTTAATAATTATTGAGAACCCCAAAGTACCTCTCTTTATGGGAATTATATCTATCAATATTTGCCATATTAAAAATTAAAACTGGCAAATGCTTAAAATATTTCATTCATTTAAAGTAACAATCATAAAATAATTACAGGTTAACATCATATTATTAATAAAAAGACATTTAAGCCCTGGCCGGTTTGGTTCAGCGGTTAGAGCGTCGGCCTGCGGTCCTGAGAGACCCGGGTTCGGTTCTCGCTAAGGGCACGTACCTCGGCTGCAGTTTGTCTCCGGCCCTGGTCGGTTGTGCGGGTGGCAGCCACTCGATGTGTCCCTTCACGTCGATGTTTCTCTCTCTCTTTCTGTTCCTCTCTCTCCCTCCCACTCTACCTGAACAAGAAATGGAAAAATGTCCTCGGGTGAGGATAAAAAAGAAGACATTTAAAAATAATAATGACGATGGTTAACAGATTTACAAATATCTTTAATTTCTGGCTAAACAGAAGACAGCTGGGTTCTCCTATTTGCTTCTACATTCAGTCTGCCTTGATGCCAAGTGTCGCAGAGCCACTGAGAATTCCACCATACATTTGTGAGAGAAAGGGGTGAACGCGGCAAATATTGCCCTAGTATTATTTAGAAAATAGTTTTGATCTCATAGACACTGTGAAAGTATCTCTGAAATCTGCCAGATTCCCTAAACTTCTTTTTGAGAATCCTCGCCTCGAGTAATCTTTTGAGTAAATATTACCACATTTAACCTATGAGGAAATTAAATCTCAGTGACATTAAATGACTTGCCAAAGATGACAGAGGAAGTGGTGGCTGCAGAATTAAACTCTAAGCTCTTGATTTCAGAGCCAGAGTTTACCGGTTACCACACATACCCTCCGGAAACTTGAACTACAACTTTTACTCCCATGTGTTATAGAGTATCCATTGACCAGGGGAGTAGACTTTCAACGGTTAAATTTCAAACAGCTCTAGATAACACGTTGGTACCAATTACACTATATCTGTTCAAGAAAACTGAAAACTCACAAGCAAGTTTTATTGAAGGTGCCACAAGAAAAGGAATCTGACAGCTGGTTGACGAAAAGCTCTTTAAGTGATATTGTGAGAGAAAAAAAAGGGGTAGAACTCAGGACACCAAGGATAAACAAGACAACATGGCCAATGCATGAGCAAAACATCATTCCTTCTCTAGGTGAAATTGACAAAATGTTATCCACCTGAATCTGGGATTTCTAAGTGGCCAGGTAAGGTTACTTGGAAGTAGAAGATTGATTCCAGATGGGCAGAAAAACTTGCTCTATATTTAGTCATTGATAAGGAATGCAGAGATGCCCAGGAGATGAGAAACTTGGCAGTATGCAAAATTGAAGGTTCTCAGTGTCATCTGGCAAGCACTAAATTAATGATATTTTATGTTAATTAATGTAGTAATATAAATCTGTGGTAAGAGAACCTGTCTCTGAGGTGTATTTAATTATTCTCGAAAGTGCTGTAAAGGACAGTTATATGCAAACTCAGCAATATTTCTTGAAACTAATTACCCAGGACATTTTTTCTATGAATGTAATGACGTAGATCGATATTATATAATAGCATGTGCCAAAATTTTCCTTAAATTTTTGAAGTTGAACTATTCAAATGAATGAAAGATTACCTTTTTTAAAAGGCCATGTTTTCCTAGAAGTAATACTGTATAAAATATAGTATCATTTTACATCAGGGTGTGGCAACAATAACATCAAATACTGAGAAATTATTATATGCTAGACAGTGTAGTGCATCTTTTATAGGAACTGGTTTATTCAATTCTCACGACACATCTATGAAAATGGCACTTGCACTATCCCTAAGATACAGATGAGGAAAAGAAAGCTCAGAACAGTTAAGTAACTTGCCTGGTAACTCTCATATAATAAATGATAAGGCTAAGATTAGAACCCATAAAAGTTTAACTATCATGCTTTACTAATTCGATGACATTGAAGCAGAAAAATAAGCTATAATTTGATTAAAGAAATCAAGGTCACCTACTTGGCTCCTGTTTAGATATCAAGACCTGTGTTGCTCATATACTCCCTGCTTGAGCCATAAGTCTTTTTGGTGGAAATGGCTTTCTGACTTAATATTTTTAGGTTGTTATATAACACATTACTTTTTCCAGGGTATTAGGATTTTTTGGAAAATCTAAAGATCAAGGTTTGCTCAGAATTCTAAGTGAGCATGTATATATTCTTTACCCATTTAAAGGCAGCAATAATAATAATAACAATAGAATAAGAACCAATAGAAAAAGTACAGAACATTTTGATGTCTGGCATCAATTTTTTTTAAATCTAACCAATAAGGTGGCTAGTTTCTCCTCCTCTGACTCTTTCATCAATGGAAACCTAGTTCCCTAATCTATATGTTTGACAATTGGCAGGTCACACTTCTGGCTCACTTGTAAAATAATTTGGCTAAACTAGATAATAATAGTGATCATGATGATGATGATAAAATTAATAGTCCTATAATGTGTAACAAGTGCCAGTTATACACAATATTTTTCTTTGTTTACATATTTAATTTTCATAGTAATCCTATGAAATAGTATCATCATGATACAAAAGTTACAGATTAAGAAAACTAAGAGAGAGGTTAAGAAACTTGTTCAACACCAACAGTAAGTGGCTGAACCAGGGTTGAAATCCACATGCTGACTCTAGAACCCATGACTTCCAATTAAAAAATAAAAATTGGGCTACCCCTTTGCAAGAATGTATTTTTTCCTTCTCAAACATTCTCTAATTTTTTCATTTAAGAAAATGAATAAAGAGTAGAATAATGTGTCTTAATAACCACTGGAATTACAACATGTTAAAATAATGACATTTATTTTTTTAAATGTACTGAAAGAACTGATATTTTGAATTTGGAAAAAAAACGCAAATGATTGCATTGAAAAACCATAATAAGCACAGTTGTAGGTAATAAAGAGAAAATATATAAATGACAATGTCTAGCCAATCAATGCTTTTGTTGCAAATTTTTATTGGAATGAAATATCAGCTTTGGTTTGATAATATGATTCAATGCTAATTCCCTATCTCTGATTCCTAGACACAATGAGGGGACTGATCCTAGTATACTAGAATTCACTCCCTTTGATCTCAGAGTGGAATGCCTTTAAAGATGGGTACTATTTAAAAAGTTAAAAAGTATTCATCTTCCACACAAACGCCAACAACTAAACTATTGTAAATCAAATTTGGCAGTGGAAGGCTAGTAAACATGCAGAAAAATAAATGTTATATACAAAGAGCTGAGAAACAGAAATAAAAAGGCACTTGATTTAGTTTGCCTTTATTATATTCTTCCTATTATAATTATATAAAAATTCCATGACATAGTGCAATAAAAATAGACCCCTACATCTTCATTTGCACTTTTTGATTACCATAGCATTTGACATATATTGGCAAAATCTAGCTCTGAATGGTCCATGGCCACTTTCATTTCACTTCTTTGTTTTACTTGTTCTTTTTTAATTTGTTTATGTATTCTATATCATACTTCTACATCCAGCAGTTTTCTCTCTAAAACATTTATAAGGTCTCATTATATTACAGTTAAGGGTCCACAGGTTGCTTCAAACAAGAGTATGAGCTTAAATTGTGATAAGAAATTTTATTCTACTTAATATATAGATATATATTACTATAAACATAAAAATAGATCTAATACAATTCAAAATTTCTATGAACCCACTGTTATTCATTTATCTTTACCTTTCCTATGACTTTGATAGTAATTGAGGAACATATTTTTTGTAGCATGTTGATGTAGCATGAAACCAATGTTTCTGATAGACCATTACATACAGTACTTTCTTTTATCTATAAAATACAAAAATCTGTACATTATTTATTACATGACTATTTTACAAGAATATTTGCTTTGGCGAAAGTTTTATGATTGGGCCTTATTATACAGCAGGTCTCTATTGCAATTTAAATACAACTAGATATTTTTCAATATCTAAAGGCATCTAAAGCCATGTTTGTATTTATGTGTACACAGATGAATGTATGTAGTTTCTCATGTACATATGACCCAGCTCTGCGACACCAACAAATATAAAATGCATGCTTATCAATCATTTTTAATTTACCCATAGGATAAGGTAAATATATACAGAGACTGTAGAATCAATTGTAAGATCAAGAGTTTGTTATTTTGATAAATAAATAGCTCTTTACAGCATACAAAGAGTGGCACAAGTATCTACAAGAAAATCAGACAAGAAACTGTGATAGCATACCTCATTATCACTACTGGAAAACAAATAACGAACTCCACATTGGCAATGAATTAGCAAGATGATATCACCAGAAAATGTGCTTTTGTTGTATTTTTATTTTTCCTTAAGCATATATATGCTTGGAATAGACAACATTCTATATTCACATGATAATGATACAAAGGATTGTCTGGATATAAACACACCTCCAGAATACTATTTTTGATATTGCTTTTTATTGAACTTACTTGATTAGGTTTTTATAAAAATAAGGTATTCATATATGGATGCTGAAAAATATTTAAACAATAAAGAAAAGACAAAGTAAAAAAGTATATACCTAATGCATGTAAGTAGTATCAGTTTTCTTTAAGATGTCTTAATACATGTACATAATTTAGTGATTTTAATACTAACTATATATATACAAATATATATATCATTTTGACCAATTTTTACTCTTTATGAGTAACAATAACAGCACCTTAGTATTCTCATATATTATTGAGTAATTAATACTACTTAAAGTTATGTAAATTGTGATGTAAATATAGGTATGCATATTTTTATTTCATATCCATTTCATATATATGCATACAATGTACATTCACACATTTTAAATGCATTCGATATATATATATATACATACATATATATATAAAATCTGAGTTTTTTGAGTGATGAGTAGTTAGATTGTATCCAGATTACTGGGATGATCAACAATACTGAAATGCATATCTTTATAAAAAGTTTTTGAGCCCTGGCCGGTTTGGCTCAGTGGTTAGAGCGTCGGCCTGCGGTCCTGAGAGACCCGGGTTCGGTTCCCGCTAAGGGCGCATACCTCGGTTGCAGTTTGTCCCCGGCCCTGGTCGGTTGTGCGGGTGGCAGCCACTCGATGTGTCCCTTTCACATCGATGTTTCTCTCTCTCTCTGTTCCTCTCTCTCCCTCCCACTCTACCTGAACAAAAAATGGAAAAATGTCCTCGGGTGAGGATAAAAAAAAAAAAAGTTTTTGAAAATAATTATTTTGTACTTATAAAAATATTTGAAAAGTACCATACTAGAAAACTGCTAATGGCATGTGTTTTTTACTATTTTTTTCCATAACTTAAAACTGTCTTTCAAGAAGGCATACTCTATGAGGGTAGTTCTATGAGGCTTATATTGCATAAGTCACAGAACAAGTATGAGGTTATTTTCCTGAGAGAGCTTGTGTAATCCTTTTTTTAAATAATAGGCTTATTACATCTAATTGAATGATATGTGTGTTTAAATGTGACATTTCTGTTCTGCCATTGGTTGCAAATTTGATTTTTTCAGTTATAGCTTATTGGGAAAGAGAAAAGATTCTTATTGAATATATGTAAATAACTACATTTCAAGAAAAATAAAATGATTCAACAAAGATGCTTTCTATACTATTTGCCTTAGTCTAGCTTCTTCCCCAAAAAGCAGAACCCCGAGGCATAGACTTGCATGTCTACATTATCAAGTTGTGTACAGCTGGCCCTCAATAACATTTAACTTAGTTTTATTAACACTGAAATATCGATTATTTTCTGAATTATTCTTTGATTTATAACTTATGAGTTTTCTTTGATCTCTACCTTTTACTGGACCTACTACACTTTCAGCCTTAATATGCTACGACCCTTGGATCCCTGGCTTGAGCCGTAGGCCTAGGACACCCTCTCACCCCCACTTTGAAGAACCTGCCTCCCCCTGCCTGGGCTCAGGAGAGGTCAGCAGTACTGTACAGGCACAACAGCCCAAGAGCAGATCTGCTCCTGCATTATCTCTAGATCCTACATGGGATCCAGCCTGTTTTTCTGCTCAAAGCACTCCTCTACCCTATAGCCCATGCATGGATTCTGGATCCCGAAACATGATTTTCTGTGGTTATCCCTGAGCCCTGTGGCTTGGCCCTGGCAACTGATTCCCTACTGCAGGCCAGTGCAGCATGTCTTTCACAGAAGGAAGAAGACTGGTGCTGACATTGATGGTGCTAACATTGATAATAATGGTATTTGGGATGATTCTCACTCACAGGGGACATGGGACACGTTTGCAGTTCTGGGAGACACATAACCAAACCTTGACTTCAAGCCACATGCATGCATAGGTTTACTTGTGGTTTCTACTATCATACTACCTCTTGCCCATAGTACCCAAGGGCACCAGAGGTGACAGGAGATGTCACCCCTCTCCCCTCATATCACTGGCACTGATATCATTTATTCCATCCCATTCATAGGCTTCTCGCCACAGGTCAGGTAGTCCTTCAAGAAGTACACCCATTTCCTGCAAGGACCCAGGAATTTTTGAGATTGTTGTTCTGCAATGCCATAGGTTCTTCCAATTGTTGTCTACTCTTGCCTTTATTTAAATGGTAATGCTGTGTTTCTGAGATTAGTCTAAGCCAAACCTAAAGAGGGATCATCATTCCTTGCACAAATGGTACGTACAACTCTTTTCATTCCAACCCTGGCTCCTTGCCTAACTCAGTCTCTGGTGATAGTGTGCAGGACATGGTGGTGGGGAGTACAGTCAGCATTAAAAAGACCACGTCTTAGTCATGCACTGAGTACAGCCTAAAGAGTTCAAGAGAAGTCATGATAGGACAATATGCTAATCTACAGTTATACCATAAAATTCTGAATGGTAAATTTAACATGACCAGGAAACAAATACATTCACATTTTAATCCATACTCAGAGCTAGTGTTGCATTTGTGGTCATTATTAATGAAACACAATGACAATCTTAGAGGTAGTTATTGGAAGCTAGCATTAATGAGAGGCACAATGGGGATGGATGATGCCGCACCACAAGTAATGATGTAACCATTTTATTAAATAAATAAATTGTATTGGAGAACTGCAAGATCTATGTTATTTCAATACAAGCAGTTTCCCAAGAGCCATTGCCTCTTAAGTAGTAATAGCATTTGTACTTATTTCATGTGGTAGGAGATAGGAAATTAGCTAGAATGCACAATTGATAATAAAAAAAAAAGTGAAGAGATGATTCCTAGACCTAAGGAGGAAGAATGGGGCCCACACAATATAGAATTTTCACATTCACAGATCTGATGATCAGCAAATACTTAAGAACATCTTCTCTATTAATCTAAGACTTTGTTGATAAATTATGATATACCACACAGGGCCTGGAAATTTTGTAATTTTTTAAATTAAATTGTTTGTATACTTAGGAGCCTCACCAAAACATAAATGCTCAGGTCCCACACAACCTAGAGGTGACCTTGCCCCATGAACAAACTACACATCACTTCTATATTTCTTTAAAAAAAAACAAAAAAACACAAATTTGTGTATGAACATTACTGTATTAGTTATCTATTGCTGTGTAGCAAGTTATCCCCAAATTTAGTAGCTCTAAACAACAAACATTTATTAATTCACATAGTTTTGGAAGATGAGAAATATGGAAATGGCTTAGCTGAATGGTTCTGGCTCAGGGTATCCAAAGGCAATACAGTCAGATCGTGGCCATGTAGGTTCCTCCACAGGGCTGCTCACTAATACACCAGCTGGCTGCCCCCAGAGTAAATGGTCCTAGAAAAGTAAACGTGTTTAAGACAGAGTCACAGCTTTTGCATATCTGAATCTCAGAAGTGATTTCCCATCATTTTTGCCATATTTTATTCTTCAGAAGTGAGTCACTAAGTCCAGCATATACCCAGGGGAAAGAGAATGAAGACCTTCATTAGGGGAAATGTACCACAGCACGTGTGTGTACATATTTTTCTCAGCCTCATTGAGGTATAATTAATGAATAAAATTATATTATTCAAAGTAAATACATAATTATTTAATATATATTATGAAAGGATTACCACAATCCAATTAATTAACCTATCCATCACTTCACATAGGGGTTGTGGCGGGGGGGGGGGGGGGGTTGAGAACACTTCAAAAATGTTGTAATGCATTATATATATATATATATATATATACATATATATATATATATACACACATTTTTTTAATACCACAGTGACATATGTATCCTTTACAAGTTATTAGGTAAGTGTCATTTAATAGTGTATAGAAATAAGAATAAACAGGAAGCAAGAATATATGTAGCTAGGCCATCCACCATCCAGTAATTTTGTTGTTTTTTTTTTATTCTCTATAATTTTCTATTAAAATCTATTTGAAAATTGTGTAAGCAAACAAACTTGATATATTAGTAAAATGAAATAAATACCATTCTATAGTTTTATACCAGTTAAGGATGTTAGAAAATATGCTTAAGCTGATCATTATAGAGAAGCATATTTACTATTGACATGATTTTGTTTGTAAGGTGATAATTTGTATTTTGTTCTATATATTGTAAGTGGAATAAATATTTTACAGAATTTTCTATTATAAAAAAATGACATAACCTTAGCTGAACATATTTTTTTTATAGTTGTGATATTTTTAATATTTTTGAAAAAGACTATAACTTTATAGAATTACATATTCAATGTAAGAAATTAGTAAGTTGAAATTAATTATGGTTTTTATGAAAAAAATCGCTCAAACTTTGCAAAAATTATATTATACAACATATTTTTGCACTGTGACAAAATGAAGATAAAATGTAAATTAGCTAACCTGAACAATTTGCTTAAGTATTCGTTTTGATTAGAAGTAGTAAAAGTTAACTTTTAAACCTTAAATTTTGTCTAACATTAGCAATGTTCTCAATTTTTTCTTCTATCAACTATATATCAAATGTTAATGTCTTCATTTTATATGCTGTTCCTGTTAACTAGTCTTTATCTGCAATTTGATTATTTCTCTGAGCCATTTTTTAATAAAAAAAAAAAACAGCACTTTTAAATCATTTGGACATTTTTTTCTATTTCTGAGATTATTGAGTTTTGTTTTTGTTTTAGTAGCTTTGATTTATGTGAGTGCTTCTTCATCTCTATAAGTCAATCAGTACATGAGCTCTAAGGGGCTTTATAAACTCATTTATTAATTTCTCTAGAGCTAAGCAAAGGATATCAATCCATATGTTCAAACAGAATTTTATAAACATAATAAAAGTCACTTATCAAACTCTCAGAGAGATACGGAATTTAGGGGAGGGCAGCTTTCTGCAGGATGTAAATCATTTAGCACTGGGTTGAGCCCCAGGTAGGAATCATAGTACTACAGAGGTTTTACACCAAAAAAAACAAACTCAGGATAGAGATTCTATATGCAGAGAACATTGTTCCATTGTTTTCTCTGATTCTTATTCAAATAGAGCTTTAATGAATTGAGATATAGGCTTAAATTTAATGTTTAATGTTTATTAAACATTTAGTAATAATTAATGTTAACAAAAGTGTTTATTTGACATTTATTATTAACACATCTTGTTGTTAGCAAATATTTTGTTCACATCTTCATTTGTCTCATTTTTGTGTTTTTATAGACTTCTCTCATTCTTTCACTGGAAAGCAGGAAAAAAATTTTACACTTAGGCTAAATCTCTGGACAAGCCAGCAATGATCTTTCACATTTAACCTGCATTTCAATTATTACACACAGTCAGCTACAGTCATGCAACTGTTATTAAAATAATTTAAGGTATCTCAAAAATTAGAGTGTTCTTATCTCGAAATCATGCATGTACAACTATGGTGTAAAAAAAAATGATGGGATTTTCAAGACCAACTGCTAGCATCCAAATGTCCAAAATAAGAAAAAAAAGAATGTGTTGGCCACAACCCCCCTTCCCCCAAAAGCTTTAATTATAAAAATAAATAAATAAAAAATATTTTTTGGTGAGAAGTGGAAAAATTATATTTATTCATTTATTTTAATATTTTTTCTTCATTGATTTTAGAGAGAGAGGACGGGAGAAGGAGAGATAGGAACATCAATGAGAGAGAACATCAACTGGCCACCTCCTGCATGCCCCCCACTTTGGATCGGGCCCACAACCTGGGCATGCGCCCTGACTGGGAATTGAACCAGTGACCTCTTGGTGCATCGGTCAACACTCAACCACTGAGCCACACCGGCCAGGCAGAAATTTTTCTTTAATACATATAGACATACAGAAAACTATCAGATTCAGGTTTACAAATTTAGCTGTCAGTAAACATAGCACATAATTAACTTCTTCAACAAAAACTCACCTGTTGATTGCTTCAGCTGTGTGATAGGAAGGTCATGGAAGCACAAAGAATACCTAAAACAAATCTGTTATGACTTCCTTGACCCAGTGCTTGCTCTGCATTCTGGTGAACTCAAAGCTGTGTGTGTGTGTGTTGTTGTTGTTGTTATTTTCTTTAAGTGATTTAAGCTCTGAACAGTACACAAACAAGTCAGACAACAGAGTATGTTAAAAAAAGTGAGGAGACAAAGTGGCCTCTTTACTGAAATCAAAAAGTGACACCAGCAACTTTCCAACCTCCTAGCTGATATTGGTCAATGTCCTGCTGAATCTTTGTCCTGTCATGTCTTATAATGTGATAGCAAAGATATGGGTATTCCAAGAGAGAGATGAGGGAACCATCTACACAAGAAAGTAATGCAAATGACAATACACAGATAAGCCCATCCTTTCTGTCATTTATTTCCTGAACAAGACAAGTTAACCAGATCCTGTAGTCAAAACTAGGCTCCCAATGTTTTATCACTAACAGAAGTCATAAACTGGCAACTGGGTACAAAAGAGAATCAGTCTTCACTAAGAACCAGACACACTCCAGAAACAGAAACAGCACCTCTTATTTGTCTAAGTAGGACCCGTATTTCAATCAATCTGGGCATTTTGGTGGGATCTCTATCTTTGGAAAGAAAATTCATAGGTAATAGCATTAAGAAAATTACCAAACCCTGGCCGGTTTGGCTCAGCGGTTAGAGAGTCGGCCTGTGGTCCAGAGAGACCCGCGTTTGGTTCCTGCTAAGAGCAGATATTTTGGTTGAGGTTCATCCCTGGCCCTGGTTGGGTAGTGCTGGAGGCGGCCACTCGATGTGTCCCTTTCACGTCGATGTTACTCTCTCTCTCTCTCTTCCTCTCTCTCCCTCCTACTCTATCTGAACAAAAAAAGAAAAGAAAAAAAATATATTTTTACGTGCAAATGGTGTGAAAGAGAATCCAAAATTCAGGAGATCTGAATCCTTGATAAAAGGGTACAAGAGATACTTAAAAAATAAAACCATGATTTTTTTTTTTTTTTTGTCATTCAATTCACAGTGGGGGAAAACAGTTTTTTTCACATTATCATATCTGTCTTTTATCTGTAAGAATAGTCAGATATCTGTAGATGTCAGTGTTGCAAAAGTCAGAGATAAAGTTGTTTTCCTCAGGAAGTTATCAATTTATAGGAAAGGGCTTAAGTCAGTATTTATTTGGAAGTTAGTGCTAGACAGGACATGACATGTTTTTAGTTTATTTTAGGATGCAAGTTTTTTTTTCTTTGTTCTGTTTTTGCTTACGGTGGAACAGGATGAGCTTAGTTAGAATGTTGTCAAGGCTCAGCTTTACTATCTTGAATCAAATGCATACATTTAGTAGAAGTCATACTAGCTTTGTGAGGAGAAATGTTACAACTTAGTCCTTCAGATTTAAAATTTTGACCCAAGAATAAGATCCTGGATTTAAAGTTTTAGGTATAACCTACTCATGCAGTCTACCTTTCCTGTTTTCTCCAACCAAATTTAATCATCAGGGTGGAGGTTATTAGACAGTATTGGCCAACAAATCTTGTGATACCTGGTGGTATTACATCCATACTTTAATTTCTTTTATCTGTGAGAAAAGTGACAAAAAGTATTCTGGTAAAAAAACAAGTACTTGAATTTTATAAAGTAGATATGTCTTATAGAGTAAGAATAGAAATTATAGCTAAAATATGTTTTCTTTTCAATTTAAGAATATTTTAAAAGATATATTTAATATCTCTGAAATTGATCTTATTAGAGTTTCACTTTTGTCCTTCAGGCAACATTAAATTTCAAAACTATTTTCTGAATCAACATTATTCAGATATAATGACAGTTGTTTAATTTTTATCATAAATCATTTTATAGTCTGAACAATTAGTTTGATATTACCAAATTTGGTATATTAAGTCAAAAACATCTGTGAAATTCAATTAAATGAAGATTTTTTTTAACATTCCTAAAATATTTTTATGTAATATAATCATTAAGAATTTTCTGAGTCCCTGCCAGAAAATGTTAGTTTGAGTATGTCAAACAGAACAAAGAGCAGTTCTTAATTTAAGACAAACACTAATTAACCTAGTACCTTTGTGTCTCATTTATAATGAAAATGTTTTTTAAAATACTGAACCCAAAAGTATTTTTGATAATAATAAAAGTCATATACCCTTTCTGTGATTTATTTTATAAAAATTCTATTTATGTTTATTTTTTTATTTGAAAACATTTAACTACTATCCAAATATTTTTTTTCCAATTATTTTATAATGCTGTTTAACTAGAACTATAATTTTTTCTTGAGTTTTTTTAATATGTTAAAAATGTGGTACAAAGTTAAGAAAAAAATACAAAAGCTATTTTATTGTATGGACTCTGTTTTCATAAGCCAAAAAAAAACAAACAAACAACCAAACATATAATAAATGTTGTTAATAGGGCTACAAGAAAAAGTTCCTTGAATATTGTAGAATGAGCATGTGCAAACCTTTTATAACATACTGTGCAAAAAACAAATATATATGTCCAGAAATAGAAAAATGTTAAATGCTCCCTAAATAGGACAGTCTTTCCATCATACCTGTATTGCCAGCTTCATAACGTGAAAAAATGTTACAAACAAGGCTCGACTCCTTTTTAACCAAGATGCAATATTAGCTGTATAATCACTTTCTGCACCCAACCCTTTTTTCTCAGTAAACAAGCACTTTATCTGTGATTATCTGCACAAGATTGAAACGTGTTTTCCCGCTGCAGCCAGGTCTTGCTGTTTACTACTCATTCAGTTCCGTCCAATACCTCTAGCCATTCCACTTCTCAGCACGATAAACTATTCGTTTCTGCAATAGGACTTACTGCCGGTGATCAGAAACTGCAGAAATGGAGAAAGATTGATCCCGTCAGACGTTATCAAAAATTATTGCAGAATTATATTCTATCTAACCACACCATGTAAACCTCATGCAAATACCATAAATCCATTAGTAGATTTTTACATGCAAAATAGGGCAGGAAAATTAGAGTAAAACTAAAGTAAAAAATGTGGCATAACAAACAAGAAACAAATAGGAGACCCATTGTTAGAAATGTGACACAAATTCAGAGTAGAACAACAACAAAATCAATGCTGTTGAGTTGATAGAGCTGGTTGTTGATCTAGGACCAACAGAGGCCACATTACCTGGAAACTTGTTAGAGATGCAGAATGTCCTGCCCTCCACAGATACATTAATCCAAATCTGCATTTCTCCAAATTCCCCAGGTTTTCTGTATGCATAGTACACTGTGAGAGGTACTGAGCTAGACTAGACATTTCTATGTGCTCTTCCTAAGTTTTGAATAGCTTTAAAACCCCTTATGATAATCTCTACTTATATGTTCAACCTTACTTTTAAAAAAATGATTAAAACCAACAGCAGCATCACATTGCTCTTGTTTTATTATGTAATAGAGTTATGTTTGCTATCTGAAGCATTTGAGATTAATATTTTATTAGCTAAGTAGACAAAAACAAATGTAAAAATGATTCATACTCATAACTTAAATATTTTATTGTAATATAGAATTATAAATGTTTGTGCATTTTAACAATCTTTTGATGTAAAGTCAAAATCTTTCCTTTGACAATGGGTCTATTGACAAGAATTTTTCATCTTTCTTAAAAAAAAGAATGCATCTGCTATAACTTTTGGGTTTAAGAAAGAAATTAGAGTTTATTTAAGTGAATCATTCATGTTTGTAAAATTTTATAATTTTCTTGCCATTTAAAACATATTTTATCATTATTTTAGCCAACCTGATACTATTACAAAGTGCTTCAATGGGAAAACAATATTCAGAAAGGACGATTGCATACATTCATACTTCATTTGTTTATGTATTCTTCAATCAAATCATGTAAATACAATAATAATTGCAACAAATAGATTAGGGGAATCACACCTGACACTTGATAGTAAAACATGGTTGACTGACAATAATGAAATACGTGGGTGTGCTTGAGAGTATCCTGGTAAGCCAGGACATTACAGTGTGTGTTACAAGTTGTACTCTCTGGTAAGCAAGCTCTGAGATGGAGATGAGCATGAAGAGCTTGCTCTGGCATTAACATCTGTGGGAGGAAGAGAGAAGGAAAGAAGCAGGATGGAGGAGATGGAGAGCTTGGGTTGCAGTTCAGTCCCAAGGAAAGCCTCAGTCAAGCCGGTGGGGAGCTCTGGAGTAGAAAGATCCTTCAGAATTGTCCTGAGTTGGGGAAAGGGAAGTTAACCTTTTTGCTCCCATATCGACACATCATTGGATGCAAGTTGATCCAGGAAGGTGGCTCTCTCCAGTTGGGGCATTTCCTAAAAGAGGGTTGTGTGCTGGCAGCACACAGCGGTTGAAAGATGAGTCACCTATTTTTGTCAAAAGGATTTGGGTAGCACATCACAGTGTTTACTACAATAGGAATGGCCAATAGTTAATCTGTTAACTAAATCTCATAGTTAATTTTCTCATATAAATGAAGAAAATAAGGTATCTTACAAAGTCCAGGAAGTCCCCTAGGTTGAGTTGGTTAAGAGCAATTCTACCGTCATTGTAATAAAACTTAAAATAAAATTCAAAGATAAACCCAACACAGTACATTTTGGCATTTAAAATAATTGAAAGCCATTTATAAGGCATAGCTACTTACAATAAAATTTTCTTTTCTAAGCTGTGCAAGTCTATTGATTTTTTCAAAGAGCATTGTATATCACTGAAGCAGAGTTTTGTCACTTAATTATAACCTAAAACATTAATTTGTTCCTCATCCTTTTCATTGGCTGAGATTAAAGTATTATTTTATTGAAACTAAAAATAGCATGTTTAGTACAGAGACATGCATATTTCAGTCAGAAAAACTGCCAGTTTAAAGACTTTTAATTATTATAAATTTAAAATGTAGGTATTATCGAACTTTATGTTCTGAGCATTAATATGTCCAAGATGCCCTGAACATTTTCTTGAAAACTGTTGTTTACAATACATTAAAGAATATGCTAAGAGGAAAATTAAAAAATTCTATATAAAAATGTTGTTTATTATAATAAATTTGTCTATGCCATTGTTTGCCTTCCTTAAAATATCAATGGGATACCCACACATAGTTTTACTATAAATGTTGTTTTTAACAACAGTGAAAACACATTAGGAAAGAGTCCTTTTATATCTTTACAACGTAATGACTCTCCATAGATTCCTCAGAGCTTATATAAGAGGTAAATAAACATCCCTGGGGTGTGTGTGTGTGTGTATGTGTGTGTGTGTGTGTTTCCCAGAGATAAACTCTAGTGACAGTTTTTCTAAAAATTACTTTGTTGTTTTTTTTCTCATGGTAAATAGTTTAGAGACTTTAACAGCATCACACAAAATCAATCTGTCTCCCTTTTTCTTTTCAGCTATTTAAACCAACATTTAATCAATACTAAGTAATATAAGCACTTATCACTATGTGAGGTAAAGACAATTTAGGAGGGACCTTTTCCTAGAGCTCAGAAACATTTTTAATCCGTGTAAAAATGTTGATCCAGGATAAACGCTTCTCTCTGAAATTAAGTAGATGATTAGCCGCTGAGGTTGAGGATCATTTGAAATGTCGCAGCCCTAAGAATGGCACTCTCTGCTCTCTCAAGTCACACTGTCTACATCCACATCAGAAATCTATCTGCTGTCCAGGCTCAGAGAACTCTTCCGAGGGAGGTGGCTATTTCAAGTACCTGGGAACAATGCTTGTTTATTAGGAAAGCATTCAGTGCATCTAAGTATCCTTTGGTCATAAGTAAATTAATGGTGTGAAAACACTGTGTGTATTATAATCTTAAATTAACTTAAACACACTCTACAATTGCAAGTAAATAATTTTAATTAGAATTACATAAACCATAAAAATATAAACATAACAGAGAAACTAATTCTATTAAAGTAATATAAAGTCTGGGCCTCATAAAGAAAGAAAGAAAATTGAAATAATTAAAGTCTTATTCAAGCCCCTTAAATTGAAACAAAGGAGTCTGTTTTTTCTGATTTCTAAGAGATAACAGGAAAAATAAAAAGTATAGAACAAAACAGAGAATTTTAAACTGAATCTATGAATTTGTATCATCCTCATTTGTACTAAATTGTAAGCTCTCCAAAGATATAAATTATACTTGGTTGTTTTTTTTTTTAATGGTACACATAAAATTTCAAGTTCTAATAAAGAACCAATCAATGATTTTGGATGAGAGCATGCAATGCAAGAATTTGGGGCCAGGAATCAAGAAAAGTATCATAAAGGGACTGAAATGCTGATCTATCCTACATAATTACACTTCCATTATTGTTTATGCCAATGAACAGCAGCAAAAATCTCTAATTCTACAAAACCAAACACTAAGATTCATCTTTGAAGCCTGCTTCTTATGCAGCTTCCATTATATTCTGAGGATGATTCTCAACTGATGTTCTTAAGTGCCTTTTGGATGAATTCATTTTCTCCTCTGTACCAATGACATAGCATCAGAATTTAGAGCTAATCTGGTCCTACAAATGGCTGTCCCCACCAAAATCACCAATATGAACATACCAACATCACACACACACTACAAGAAAAATGTCATAACCACTTACCTCTGCACACGCACTTCATATCATGTTGTCTCTTACTTTTTAGTCAGGTGTTATTTAGTTTCTTATGTGCACTAAACTACCTCCACCCACTGAGCCCCTGCCAGGGGTGGAAACAACTCCCCTTTGACATTAGCCTTTGTACTGCACAATCCCTTGATGACTTTGCTAAAACCTACCCCTGGTTTGTCAATAGTTTTTTAAAAAGCTTTTAAATTACTCAATTTGAGTGTTCCATCTGGTGCTTGATGACACCAGTGGGTCACTAAGCATCTAGGACATTGCTTGCCTATAGTAAACACTCATTAAATGAATGTCTGCTTACATTTAATAATAAGTAAATGTCTACTCAAATGGGTTTCAAGTTCCTTTGTGATAGGAATTTGTGGTTTACAATTTATACATCTTTTTTCTATTTTTACCCTCACAGTACCAACACCAAAACACAGTAATTTGATTGATTGATTGATTGATTGATTGATTGATGTTGCTTTCAAATAGTTTCAAAGTAGAATAAAATAATCGTATATGAAAATGTTCTCAGAACTTTCAAATGTTTTAACAATGTTCCTATAAGATAAATTCGCTAACACTTACAACACAGTGTTTTCAATTTCTGAATAACTATTAGTACTGATTCAACTGAGACAGAATCAGAAAATATTTTAATAAATGTTATGGTTTATGCCTTCAAAATTAATAGAAATGATCAGAAATTTCAATAAAGAATTTAACGTACTTTTATTAATTTTTAAAAATTTTTTCTAAGTCCCAATTATGAGTAATGTTCCAAAGATGTGCTGTGCACTTTTTGTGTTTTATCCCTTGTCTTAGGAGGCTCCAGCAAGGACACAAATAAACTATGAGTACATTTTCTTTTGAGAGTTTATAACCATCATTTGGCCATGTATGTCCTTTTAAAGGTAATGAAAGAAACAACATATCCTTTAGCATACAGTTTGCTGCTTTTTATTTCTCTGCATCCTTGATAGGAAATAAGTTGGCACCTTAAGATTGTACAGATAATTTTATCAATATATGGGTGATGTTTGCGCAGATTCACTGAGGTTATAGTTTGAGTTCTCTAACTTTAACCTTGCCAGCACTCCAGAAATAATCATGGGAGATGGAATAAATGGGCAGTTTGCAGTTGCTTCTGAACTTTCCCTTCATTTCTCTGTTGCTAATAGTCCAGCAGGCACGTGTGAGAGGGCCTCACACTTTCGCCAAGGCCCTTTTTTACTCCACAGAGGACGAGATAATGGCAAGAGAGACTCACACGATTCAGGCAGGGCCAGGGAAGTGATGTGATCAGTGTAGACACAGATAGAAATGGCTATTTATTTCAGAGGAATTTCAATGACATGGTTGCTTTGTAGAACTTATCGCTAGCCTCTATTCAATTTAGAGATATAGTTGAGAATGCAATTTGCTTTATCACAGTGTTTCTTTATGAAGACACATTTCTTGCAAGCCCCGGTGACAAGAAGGGTTTGACTTCTCCTAGGCAATTGGCTTGTTCTTAATGACTGTCCTACAGCTTTGAAAATTACTGTTTTTTTCTTTGTTGCTGACATGCTTAGAGTCAAGTGTGCTGCATACCCCTAGACAAGCACAGGATAATAAACCACATACTTAGTAATTAATCCTATATACATTTTTTTCTCCCAACGTGTACTCCTTATTCCTACCAGTTGTATCACTCATTTTCTTGATGTATTACATTGTTCTTTATTCAGATATCTTTAACCACTGTCCCAGTCTAATCATCAGTCTATAACCACGAGGGACAACCTTGACCACATACCAACAGAAATCTGGGATATTCCATCAAACAGATGAAAGATAAAGTTTTACAAGACCCCTCAGGGAAAGGTGGAGTTTCAGAGAAATTTAAATGAAGCAGAATTTTAATAGGGATTACAGCAAGGTTGTGTATAAAGGTGGATGGTCTCAAAAACGGCTCCCAAATTCTGTTTTCTTGGGAACCAGAGGCAAGATAAACGTAGAATGCTGTGTTAGAAACCCCATATGTGAATCTCTATGACCAGGTTGGATATTGAGCTCTCTTCTTCTATGTCAAGGTGACAGGTTCTCCAGGCAATAATGGTGTATTTAACTGCTAATGTGATTTCAAACAACAACAACAAAAATCTGAGTATCTCTGATTTTATACTTATTTCTCCATAAGTATAAGAAAAAAACAATTTCAGCTGCAGTGTATCCCTGCAAGAAATATGGGTTTCCCATTAAATCTACTGTAAACTCTACCTATGTCTGTTATTTCAGCCTGGGGAGACATTCACTTTTTTGGTCCAAGTTAATTTTTACATTCTCATATGTTTAAATATAACACTATAAATATTAAGAATAGATATTCAATTAATAAAATGCGGAATATTTTGAAAAGTCAAAACACAAAGCTAAAGCTGTTAAAATTTCAGAACAGAATTACAGTCGTACCTCACCACTTTGCGCTTTGACTTTCGTGGCTTCACTCTATCGGGGTTTTTTCAAATATGACTGAGTGAAGCTGCGAAAGTCAAAGCGCAAGGGGGCCAGGGAGACTGTATAGTAAATAAAGAATCTTACTTTGTGGAAATTTATTTATTGCAGTAAAGTCTGGAACTGATTAATGGGAATAAACGAGGACCAACTGTAATCTGTTTTTGGTTTCTGCAATTATATCATGTGCATTTTTTAAAAAGTGCTTACTTTTCCAACAAAGTTTCAATTAGCTTAACCCATACTCACTAATGTTAGGTGTTTGCCTCTCTCATTTTGCATCTTCCTGAACCACTGATTAAAGATGACAGAATATGGGGATTTTACCCTCTGTAGTATTTCTTTTTATGGGCAAAGATTAGTCTGACTCTGTAGCTCATTGGAGTTAGACTAATCCTGAAAACGTTAGCTTCCTATACCTCAGTCTATTGTTTATTAACCATGCAATTTGGAATATTATGCCCACAGAAAAAATCTGAAGAATGACTAGAGAGAAACATTTTTTAAATGTCCTTTGTACAATTACCAGAGGAACTTCAGATTTACCTGTCAGGGCGGGATAGAGAAGGATGGGAATGCTATAGGCAGAAGGACAGGGAGAACATCTATTTTCCGCAGTTGCAGTGGAAGTATTCAAGTTGTCTTCACTACTCACAGGCAGTCTCTGTCGTAGAGAACATGGTCCTGGATCCCCCCAACTCTGTAAGAAAGTTAACGGAATGTGTCCCTGACCACTATGAGGAGGCCTAAAATCCAGAAATGCATTTGGTTGCATCTGGGCTTTGGTTATCACCACATCACCACTTTATTCTTCAATGGTTTTCAGGTAACAACATGTAAGAGCTCCACAGTCTTCTGAGGATTTTAACATGAAATAATGAATAGTAACTTCCCCTCAAAGGCCAATATTTTAAAAAATCGGGCAGTGCTGACAACCTCTCTCTCTCTCTTTCCTCTTAAGTTCTACATGTTCCTGATCACTAGTTGCCTGAGAATGATGAGCCCTTGACAAGGTGAGGAGGGAGGCAGGGAGCACAGCTGTCACCCGCAGGCCCTGGATGCAGATGACTTGGGTTCAAAGGCTGGCTCCATCAATAGCATATCTGTGGCTTTGGGTGTGGATCTTAATATTTCCAATCTAAAGCATTAAATACTGCAATTCCCATATTTATCAAGTATGAATGATGATAGTATTGGTGTAAGAAATAAAATAGGACTCTGTGTGCCAAATTTATACAATGCCCATAACATAGTATGCACTCAATAATGCTATTGTGTGTTTTATTTGAGAACAGACAGGAATAGAAGTTCTCAACAAACAATGGACTGCCTTTTGAATATAATAGTCATTTTGAAGATACCAAAAATGTTTTCGATTCATGAGATACCCTTGTGTCTATGGGTAATGTATGAGTAAAACACTTTTTTCTAGCAAAAAGACATTAAATAAACATTTAATTTAAATGGCAAAGTATGTTTCATAGCTTATTTAAATAAAAAGTTACTCTGTAGTTGAACAAAATCGTTTCCTTCTTTCAAAAATGTATTAGAGTGTCTTACAAAACTAAATGCAGTCAAACCATACCATCTAGAGATTGTGATCCTTTGTATTTACCCGGAAGAATTCAAAACTTTTGCCCACACAAAAATGAACACCCAGATGTTTATAGCAGCTTTATTCATAATTACTAAAACTTAGAGAAAACCAAGATGTCTTTCAATACCTCAACTGATAAGCAAACTGTGGTACACCCAAATAATGGAATATTATTTGGTGCTAAGATAAAATGAGTTATCCATTCATGAAAAGTCATGGAGGAAGCTTACGTTCATAATGCTAAGTGAATGAAGCCAGCGTGAGAAGGCTACATATTATATGATTGCAAATATATTTTGTTCTAGAAAATACAAATCTATGGAGACAATAAAAAAAATCAGTGGTTGCCAGGGGTAAAGAGAGGTAAGAGATGAATAAGCAGAACACAGAGAATTTTTAAGGCAGTGAAATACTCTCTGTGATATTATAATGATACTATATGTCATTGGACATTTGCGTAAACACATAGAATGCACAACACCAAGAATGAACTTTAAGGTAAAATAAGGACTCTGGGTAATTATAAAGTTTAATCTAGGTTCATCCTCGGTTTAAAAACATTTTAAATAAAATATGTACCATTCTGGTCAGTTACGCTGATAATAGGGGAGGCTATACATGTGTGGAGCCAGAGTATATGAGAAATCTTTATAGATTTTTAAAATCAGTTTTGTTGGAAACTTAAATCTGCTCTAAAAAAAATGTCTTTAAAATAAAAAATGTAGTAGAAATGTGATCATTCATTCTACAAAAATTTATATCATATATATTAGATGTGAAGAATACACATAGTCTAGGCCTCAAAGGTGAAACTGTCCAAGTATCTTCATTCAAAGAGGTCATGACATCTTGAGAAGGCAAGTGGATTTTAATGTATATTCTAATGGAGGCTGCACAAGTGAGGGCAGGTGGCCACACACGGCACACAGGTTACGTTCCATGGCATTCATAAAGGCAATGTAAATGACACCCCAGAACTGTGCAATGTGTGAATATGGCCTTTAGTGAGGGGCTCCTAGTTGACCCTAGTGTTGAAGAATGAATATGTTTTTAATCTTTTTATTTATTTTTTGAGAAAGAGGAAGGGAAAGGGTGATAGAAATGTTGATGTGAAGGAGAAACATTGATCAGCTGCCTCCTGCATGCCCCCTACTGGGAATTGAGCCCCCTTCCTGGGCATGTGCCCTGACAGGGAATTGAACCAGGACCTCTCGGTCCATGAGACAATGCTCAATCCACTGAGCCACACTGGCTGGGCGAAGAATGAATATTTTTAAAAAAGAAAATAATATAATTCAACTCAACAAATATGCATTTAGCACCTATTAAATGCAAACATATGTTATATATCATGTATGACGATTTAAATGTCAATATAAACTTTTACAGACAACATTCATGATTTATAGCTAAAATAACTGAGTTTCATAGATATTAAGATATATGTTTGTCCAGTTAATAATCATGATAGCTAACCCTTATATAAACTTACATTGTGTTAGATTATCTTCTAAGCACATATGTCAATTTAACACCCAGACAACCCTATGCTGTGCCCCAGTTCCCAGACTGGCAAAGTAAGGGTTCAAACCTGGGTCTGCAGTTCATATTCTTAACCACTTTGCATTATCCAGGTACTTCTACTACTAAACCCCAGTCTTTTCCTCTGCAGCATATTTTATTTACATGCTGAAATGTGAAAACTGAAATATTACCTTAATCACTACCCAATGAATTTTTTAAAAACACCGAAATTATGATGAGTTACAAGGACATGGGAATTTTGTTGTCCCCAATGAGATGAAATGAACACACAGAACGTTTGTTTTTAAAACGACAATGGTTCTTTTTGAATGAGGCATGCTATGAGCCAGAGAGGAACTAGACCAGGGATTCGAGGGTCTGGATTCTTAAACAGGGTTCTCCCTATGTGGCAGGTCGTTTCTCTTCTTTGCTCCTGCTTCCTCAAACGTCGTTGAGCTCCTGGTTCTGTCTCTGTTTGACATTTCACATTCCCAAAATTCTGCACGAGCAGCCTCTTTCCCCAAATGCTGACACCACAGAAGAACCTTTCAACACATTTTTCTAGAATGTCCCCAAAAGGGTCTTTTGTGAATGTCTACTAAATCTATAGCGCCTTTGGAAAAGCAAGTAGTCGAAGGCATGAGGTCACAGAGCACCTGATTTCTTAAACTGCTTAACAGGAGTTTTTACTCCATTCTCCTGAGAGCGATTTCTGTGAGACTAGAACAGTGTGAAAGGTCAGAGCTGAGCCAGCCAGCAGCAAAGAACTGAGCTGTAACTCTGTCCAGGTGGGAGAGAGAGCTGTGAATTAGTTCCCTGAGCTCTGCGTTTTGTACTCTGCCGAATGACCTTACTGAGGGCAGCAGTAGGCCACTTAGGAGGCCAGACTTAGAATATTAAATCCCATGTAAACTTCCGTTATTGTTTTTTTACAATATATAGAAACACACTCTAATAGTAAATTTAGAGCAGCACGGAAAACTCACAACATTTTAGATGTTTACAATTATTTATCTTTAAATGTGTATTTACTAACCATGGAATCCAGGGTTTCATTTCATCCTACAGTACTTTAATTAAATCCCCAGATCTAAAGATTGAAATGTTTTCATTCCAGACAGCCGCCAACTCAAAACTGACACATACAGAGACAAGAGTTTAAAATGCAACTGCTGGTCACAGCCAAAGCTTAATGTCAGCTGCCAAGCAGGAAGCAGGATGCTGACTACTGCCCTGTCAGCAGACGGAGCTGAACTGCCAAAGCCGGGGAGAAAGACTGACTTTCTTCAAAGGCAGCTACATGTTTTAGGGGCTTATACTGCATTGCATTTGTAAAATATCCATAGGATCTCTTCATTTGAATTATATAGCTTTATAATTCATTATAAGTAGACTCTGGAAGAGGACCCAATATGGATACATAAAACACATCAGGATTCAGTCTAAAACATTGTTGCGAGCGATCTTTGGAAGCCTCTGAGTCTGCAACCCACCATTTTAAAATACAGAATTGTTATTTACCCAGAAAGCAAACCTTAAATCAAGTGCATCGATGACCTGTTTTATAAATTTTAGAGCATTAAATGTCAGTAGTTGAAAGGACAAAGCACTGTCTTGGGAGGATTAGGAGTGGCTTTGTATATTCAGTTACACTTGGCTTTTTTGCTCATCAATAGTTAAAATTTGCACAAATTACCAACCAGAACAATTGTTTCAGTCCTAGGAGACAGCAGGATATTAGCTGTTAGAACTTTTATAAACAGGAAGGGAAAAGCAAGGAGTAAATATGAGAAAACTTGCCTGATATCATCTGTTCAAATGCTGGGTTTAATATTTGTGTGACCTTAGACATAATTGTTCTTATCTGAAATAGTTGTGAAATCATACCTGTTTTTCCAAACTATGATAGTTAAATTAAATGTGAAAGCTATATACATGGTGTCTGGTACCAAGATGACAATCAACAGTGTCTGAATCCTGAATCTTGACACATTTATCCGTACTTATCATAAACTCTTGTTACAGCATCAGTGGATAGGAGGTTTCCTTTTCGCAAGGGATCATAACTAACTTTCAAAGTTTTAAACAACAGGACTGTAAACATCCACAGCCATAAGAATAATTAAATTTATCTTAAAGTCCTGTACCTCTTGGATATTTAGGGGTAGCCAAAATCTCAATATTCGTATTTTCATGAAAGAACCATGCAAACTCTTTTTTTTTTTTTTTTTTTTTATCCTCACCCGAGGACATTTTTCCATTTTTTGTTCAGGTAGAGTGGGAGGGAGAGAGAGGAACAGAGAGAGAGAGAGAAACATCGATGTGAAAGGAACACATCGAGTGGCTGCCACCCGCACAACCGACCAGGGTCGGGGACAAACTGCAACCGAGGTACATGCCCTTAGCGGGAACTGAACCCGGGTCTCTCAGGACCGCAGGCCGACGCTCTAACTGCTGAACCAAACCGGCCAGGGCAGCAAACTCTTGCTCAACCTCTTTCTCACTCTTTCTTTTGATAGACGAGTCTGTCCACATTTCTCAGTTATGGACTAACCATATTTCTCAGTCTTTAAGCATTTAGAGATGTGCTCTTTGTTTCCTTCCTGTCTGATGGATTGTGATGAAGTAATCTTGAGTCCAGACTTTCACTTTAGGTGGCCTTGCATAAGACCTAAACTGACAAGGAGACCGTTGGCTACGTACTTAAAACCATGTACTGCCCCAACCCTGGATGCAAGCTTTTATAGCAAAAGAAGCTGAGACATTAATGGCCATCTGGCTGACTCTCATTTGACTCTGAATTCAATAGGAAAGATAGATGTTATTTATTGATCCCTAAAAGCTCAATGATGAAGGGTAAATCTCAACCTACAAGTGCAGCTGTAAGCCCAATAAAAAACATTCGTCCAACATGTAGACAGATGAATGATGTCATCCACCACTGTGAAAAAATGAGAAAATGAGTGAAGAGCAATTGACATAACATTTTCTGTATCTCCCTCTTTCCACATAAGATAGAAATCATTGATATGTACTTATCTGCCTCTTCCATTATGCCATAATATCTTAGAGGGTCAGAATTTTGGCAAGTATATAAGACCACATACAGAAAGGTTTTTAGCTCAAGATGGATAAGCTAGACTCAGAACTACCAAGAAAGTTTGATAAATGATTGCACAATGAATGAAGAGCATCTGTCACGGAAGAGCTGAGACTGCAATCATTTCGCAGGAATGCGATAAAGGAATCAACCACTAGTTGGGTGGATGGTTTTTAAGCTTCCATCCGACCATCGTATATTATGATGGTAATTTTTTAATGATCACTTCTATCTCTTTCTAGACTAATGACTATCTTAACTTCTTCATTTCTCTTTAAATTAAGATAGCCATTCAATTCTAATATTTCAGGAAAGGTAGAGATTTGCTCATTAATTCTGGCATAAAACTCAAATACCAGCAAGTACAATGTACAAAGCAGAATTGAATTTCCTTAAGAAAGCTGAGAATGAGAGTGATTATACCAACTGCATTATAAGTTTGCAGAGAAAAATGAAAGCTAGACCTCATCAGAAACAAGTCTTCTTAGAGTTGCACAATATAAGCGGTTGAATGTATTTTTCTATGGTTCAGAGTTGTTCCTTTATTAATTTATACAGTCCAAAGTAAAGGCACAAATACATATATCTGCAGATTTCTGCCTCCCTGGAGGTAACTGTTTAAAATTGGAACAAATCTGATCAGTTCATCTGACAGCAGTAATTCCCTTCAGAAAGATGGAGATACTGGTACATTGCCTCTAGACCCGCATATATTGTATGCAGCCTCTTTTAAAAATCACTGAGTAAAATTATTGTTGCATGTGGCCGATGATTTATTAGAATCTTTCCAGGTATTTGAGTTAAAGTTAACAAGGCAGTGTACCTACTTTCTTTAAGACTCAAATCTGAATTTACAGCTGCATATTCTCCTTGCTTTCTCTCTTCCTTTCTGTCTCTCTGGCAAGAAGCTTTCCTGATTTTCTTCAATAAAGTTAAAGATGTGCCCACAGAAAACTGAAAATTCTACTCCATGATTGTGTCAAAACATTTATAATTTTCTACATTAAATGAACTTAGAAGAGTTAAAATACCTCATATGTTTTATAGATTCAATTCATTACCATAAATATTAAAACTCACTTTTATGGCTTGATTGGGCACACTCCATGGTACTAAGGTTGACAAAAATCTAAAGTTTTAGAAATCCAGACAGTCTTGGTTCCATATATTTTCTCTAAATTCTGCTTGAAAACTGAACAGTTTCTTCTGTAGTTTAATCCATTCTTCTTGTATTTTATCATTGCTTTAAGGTTAACAGAATAAGGTTCATTTGGTCTCAAAGCTCTTGTTTTTTCTTATCTACTCATCCCATTCCTAATGAAAATGAGTGAGTTCAGCCCAGCCGGTATGGCTCAGTGGTTGAGCATCAACCCATGCACCAAGAGGTCGCTGGTTCGATTCCCAGCCAGGGCACATGCCCAGGTTGTGGGCCAAATCCCCAGTGGGACGTAGCCAATCGATGTTCTCGCTCACTGATATTTCTCTCTCTCTTTCCCTCTTCCTTTCTCTCTCTCTAAAATCAATAAAGAAAAAAAAAAATTAAAAAGAAAATGAGTGACTTCAGTAAAGTTTAATTTTTGTTTTTGGTTGTTTTAGACATCTGGTAGTCTAAATCCAGGGCTAGTGTTCCTACTTGAACTACATTATTAAGATGTTTAATTTAGGTCTATAATTCTATAATTGGATATGGGGAGAAGGAATAGTTTTCTCAAATTTATTTCAATTATTTAGAGATAAAACAACCATATATAAGGTATGGCCATTGATTTAATCAACCCAACACTAAAAGACATTTAGCAACTGGGAAAGTGTGACTATAGATGGGTATTTTAACAAAACTTATGTATTAACAGTGGGGATTGTTATTTGAAAAGGGTAGGCTACAAAAGAGCAGGTCTAATATGATCTTTATAATTAAATAAAAGGAGTGTAAACATCTACATCCACAAGAATAATGAAATTCATCTTAAAATTCTGTACCTTTTGGATATTTAGGAGTAGCCAGAATCTCATATTTGTATTTCCATGGAGTAACATATACAAATTCTTGCCCAACCTCTTTCTCACTCTTCCTTTTGATAGACTAGTCTGTCTACATTTCTCAGTTATGGATACCCATATTTCTTAGTCTTTAAGCATTTAGAGATTCACTCCTTGTTTCCCTCCTGTCTGCTGGATTGTGATGAAGCAATCCTGAGCCCAAACATGCATGTTAGGTGTCCTTTTGTAAGGCCTAAACTGACAAGGAGACTGTTAGTTACGTACTTAGAACCATGTGCTACCCCAACCCTAGACATAAGCTTTTATAGCAAAGAAGCTGACATATTAATGGGCATATATTTACAGATATATATGTGTAAATATGTACACATATATATCTGTAAATCTACATAGAAAAATAGGTAAATAGCTGAAAGAATATAGTCTTAGGTGTAAATAGATCATCTATGGGTTATGGCAATACAATATTTTTATTTTATTTTACTATTTTATGTGTATTTTAAGTTGCCATAATATACTGAAATTGCTTTCTAATCTTAAAAAATAAAACACAGAAATATAATTTTAAAAGACATGTAGGCTTAGGGTCAATTATTATGCTAATTCTACTCATTATAAATACTTCCACCAAGGTACCAAGGGAGGTATGCACCCAGGTAAATAATCAGTATAACAATGTATCACTTTATTTTGATCAGTGGCTCTGGCTTAATGCCCCCATAGCAAAACTCCAGTACAATTTTTCAGGTTGGCATCCCCAAGAAGCAGACTCTGAGGCATAGATTACATTCAAGAGATGCATTAGGGAGTTCTCTCAGGATTTCAACCAGGGGAAGTGGCAGAAAGAGCAGGGAAGGAAAACGTAAGGTTGGTCAGAAGAAGAAGTTGACTGTGGTTCATTCTCAGGGTAGACAGTTTCCACTCAGAACTGTCCTGAGTTGAGTGGAGACAACAAGTTGTTTTAACCCTACACTGATTATCCATTGTGTATAGGCCATCCCAGGAAGTGGGCATGATATTGAGTAAGGCAGTTGTCTTCAGCTAAGGCAATTACCCCAGGGGACTAATAGCTAAAGGCTGTCTGCTGGCAGCACTCCTAGGAGTTGGAGTAATAACTTCTTGATTCCTAAAGTAGGGTAGGATATGGGCAATATACTGTAGTGTTCACACAAGTGGACACTCAGAGTACTGCCTTACATAAGTGGTATTCTATACCCTAATTTCAACCCTGAGAGTGAGAATGTGCTAGGGTACAACCTCAAAGCCACATCTAGGGAACCAAAGGACAGGAAAATGAGCAAGAGGGAGCACATTGGCCTTAAGGCCCATTCCATGACATGAGAGTAAGAATCCAGCTCACATCCACCAAAAAAGACATGGAATAAATTTACCACCCTTGCTGCTTAAACAGAAGATAGAAATGAGAGACTATAGCCAAATGCACATTAAATTTACAACTTTTAAAAGCTATATAACTGAAATAATTGAACTCAATGAAATAATTGAGTTCAATCTGTCTCTTCTTGTCCTTGATTATAATTCATTCATAGATGTATAACAAAGCTCTGTGTGTGACGTGTGAAGAGGAGGGTTTTGTTACCTTTTTAAGTCAATGATCAGTTTCTACAAGGCTGTGACTGATTGGGTAAAGGGGGGTAGAAAGGATAAATCACAGAGATAATGTCAATATTTTTAATTGAATAAATGTAAACCAAAGAGAATCTGACAGGTTATTCTATCAATGGTATTGGAATGTTTGGCTATCTCTTCTGAAACAACATTAAAGTAAATCCTTATCTCATAAAATAAAATCAGATGAATTTCATGTGTAGCAAATAAACATTAAAAATGAATATAAGATTTTAGTTTTTGAGTATTACATGACATACACCCTCCATGCCACAAACATACTTCAAATGCCAAGAAATGACAGGGGAAAAAAGCAAAGCTAAATAGATGCATACATATGCTGGAAATAAGAAGAAAGATACACAGTTAAGTAAAAAACAAGTCGGGTTACCAGATAAAATACAAAATACAAGATGCTTCTCTAAATTTTAATTTCAGAAAATTAACTAATATCTTCTTAGACAAAGTAAGCTCCATGGGAAATTTAGGACATACCTATACTAAAAAATAGTTTTACTCTTAATATTTAGTACATTTAGTAATTTAGTATATTATTAGTCTCCAGAGTATATTTGCTACATCTGGCAATCAAAATGTAGGATTCTTCAAAGAAAAATAAAATACAATTGGATAGAAGAAGGAAACCATTTACAAAATTGATTTGGTTAAAAATAATACATTCCCATTAAGAAGACTAGTTTGAACTCTAGAAATCTCTGATATGATTCCTAATTGAGGGTTTCTCAACCTCCCTCTTTTTTCTTCTAAGTCTCCTCATTCACTAGGGGCAAAGAGCATTTAGTTTCCTTACTCCATGTAGGCTTCTGGTTCAAGTATTGAGGACTATCAGGTAAAACAGAGGAAAACGGAAGCTCTTCCATTCCCTTCCCACATCCAGATTTACTGACAATCATCTCCATGGAACCTTGGCCTTGTCCTACATAGGAATGGTCTCCTTGGGGAAAAAAAAAAAAAATTCACAATGCAATAAAATCAACATTACTCCTTAACATAGTTCCCATGACAACTAAGTCTGGAACCAATGGTAAGGAGCTTAGATGCATAACATATGAGCAAACGTTATGTTGTCACCTGCACTTTCTTATTTCCACAGTGTTTGCTGATGATTAATAATAATAGCTACTTAGAAGTATTCTTTGGTCTGAGCAAGATGAATATGATTGGTAAATGTGGCCTGAGGCTAATACATCTGGAAATTGATCAAGAAATTCCTCTAACTTTGCATGTTAACAACCTTAAAATTCTCCTGAAGTATACTATTCTTTCAGTCCAGGTTTTTTTCAAGGACTTCTTTTGATGAGCCTATAGCATAATCCAGGTTACAACTATATGCTTTTTTTAAATGTATGCAACAAAATAGGCCCTGGCCCAAAGTTAAAAAGTTCACTTAATTCAAAGAACATTGTTCTTAATTCCAAAAATATTACATTGCTTCTCCTCTTCATTACTTTCTTTCTATTTTGCTATACTGTTTTTCCCTGTTATATTATATTGTGCCTATTTGAGGTGTCTTCTTAGAGCATTTTATTTTTACAATATCTTTGGTATTGTTTCCTAGATTGTAGTCATGGAATTTTTAAATTCACAGAATTTTCTCAAGTTCTTAAATATCAAGACACATTTTTTACTAAAATATTCAAAATAAACTATAGAAGTCAATATATCAAAGTCTCAATGCAATATTTATTTATTACATAATTATACTCATCAACCAACGTTTCTCTAGTTTTGGATGCCTTATGAGTAAATCTAAACTTTTAAGATGTTAATATATTGCCAAAATTTTATACATGAACATGTGTTATTTATATTTTACAATAGTATTATTCAGAAAAGTAATTTAACATATTTAAAGTTAAAAGTATTTATTCTTTCTATATTTTTAAGAACCTTATAATAAGGGTATTTGCAATTATTGTTCAAATAAGAAAACGTGAACACATAATAATTACAATAAAATAACAGAATTTGCAGAGAAAAAGCAATAGTGGAAATAACATTTATTTCTATGATTTTTTCAGATGAGGAAACTAAGATCAGAAAGTTTGTTGGCTCATTTCATGTTATATTTCTAATTGGTTTGAGAATCTGTCCTCCTGAGTCTCATATAAGGTCCTGTCCATTATCTTCATGAATGGTTTGTGTTTCCTTCTTGTTTTTTCCCCAATATCCCCATCAGAGAATGAATTTTTAACTAGAGAATCAAATTTCCTGCTAGTTTTATTACAATTCCCCACATAGTAGTAACTTGAACACTAAAAATCCAAAACATGTCAGTTTACTAAATAGATGTGATCCTGAAGAAAATAAAATGTTTTTGTTTTGTGTTTTTAAGTAGTAGAGAGCATAAGACAAGAGCAGTGGTCGTAGAATGTTTCACAGCTGAATGCAAGCAATTCAGAAGTAATTCTTAGGTATTAAAAACAATTACTTAAAAGTAAAACTTTTTCATGAACCATTAAGCACGAAGATAAAAAAAAAAGGGAGAGAGAGAGAGAGAGAGATGGTAATTTAACACAAGTCAAATGGTCTCTATAATGTGAATCCTGATGGGCATTAAGGATTTCTTGTTTTCCAAATTCATTGCTTCTTGTAAACTAGGTGTCAAGAGAGGTTCGTTTGCTCCATAGGATTAATTTGAATCCCCATTGCATGCCTGTGTACAATCAATGCTCCCCCTAAAGTAAATCTAAATTCCCCCAAGCTTATATCATCAGCAAATTAAACATAACCAGAAATCAAGTCCAGTAGTACGCGTAATGAGGCAAGGTTTAAAAATAAATACACTTGATGGTATGAAGATCTTTCCCGTAGCTATATCACACTTCATAGGATAAAATTGAGATGAGTCAAAGTGATTTTTCCATCTGAAGCATCAAATTTGAAAGCTGGGAATGAAGATACTCTATCCAACTTGGCCAAAAAAAAAATCACATATTCCTTGAAAATTAGAGACATTAAGATTCTAATAAATGTTGCTAAATGATGAAACAGAGTCTTGGGCCAATACGGTAAGAAGCCTCCTGATTCTTACCACGTAGTCAAGTGCAGCACTTCAAGTGAACATTAGTAATAAAACCCCAAAGATGTTCTCCTAATGACTTCCAGAAAAATCTGATTTCTAACTAAAATCACAGAAGGGTTTTGTTACCTTTTTTGTTACATGGACCTCCTCCCCCAAAATAAGAGTCAATGATGAATAGATTGGCCAATTAGATTATGAACTTTCTGAGGAAAACACACCTGCTGCTTCATGCTTTAAAAAATAAATTTCAAAGATAAACAGTAGGTAGACTCAGAAACATAAATATTTAAAAACAAAATTTTGTCTTCACAAGAATTGTTTTAACTTAGCTAGATTTTAACCACATGATATTAAAATGAAAATTTATATTTCATGGTCAATATGATCATATTAAAGTAGTACAAGAAACTAACATATTTGCTTACAGACACTAATTTATCTTGTTTCATCCCTGTTGTGATGTCACCATAGAAATAGGTAGTTTGGCACTATCTTGAAAAGCCATCATCATCAGAACCAATGGGGCCAATAATATTGTCTTTACCTAATTAGGTTATTTCAGGTGAAATCTAAAATGTGCCAAAATAGACATAGGGGTTCCATACTTGGAGCACAAATGAACTTCTGCTCCAAAGGTAAGGCAGGTCTATGGAATGATTTTCAATTTAAATCCATTCTCCTGGGCCTAATAACAGTTCTACTTCTTGTGAATTTAACACTCCTTAACAAGTATGAATTCTTCCTCCCTGACATGGTGTTAAAAATCAGAAATAGATTAATTAACACATATTCAGGCTTAGCCTGCATTTATCTCTCATTAAATGAGAAATAAACTTTCTTCTTTACTTTTTTACTTTCAACTTAGCAATCATAGGTTTGATCGGAGGTAAACAGGTGTTCTAATTTTGCATCATTTCTACCTAAAACATCCATAGACAACCATAAATTTATTAGTGACCTTACTAAACCTGACTATGTTATTAATCTTTTTCAGGATGATCAATTTGAAGTAACAGTCATTATTAATTTTTCTAACTGGAGAATTAATATATGTCCATTACTGAAAACTCAAAAATAGTATGGAACATATAGAAAAAACAAAAATGTAGGTAAACAAAAAATGTTCCAAATTGCCAAACCTACTGAACGATGCCTACTGCAAATATTGTCAGCCCACTACTTCAAACTCTTTCTAAACTCTGACACTTCCAAGGAGACAAGCTTATATGCCAACTAGCATATTTCATACTTTGGACACTTCTACTTTTTTACCTATGTGAAGTTTATAATAAATACCATATTTCTCTCCTTTTATACTTGGATTTACACCTCCAAATAAAACATCATGTCTCCATTTTATTAGATTGGGTATGTATGTGTGTAACTTAATTCACAGGCAAGAAATGCAGCTTCTAATGCAGCTCTTAGAATGTGAGCACTAAAGAGTGAAGTTTCCTCTGGATTGTTTTATGCAGCACCACATTCATCTGCTTCTGAAAGAGATCTACTGATGGACAGGTGATACAAAGTAGCCAATCAGCCCTGAGAACTTTGTGCACAATACTAGAGCTCCAGCTCCTGAGGAAAGTCTCCAGGAGTTTCCGTCTTTATGACTCAGTACCTCACAGAGGTTTGGCAAGTTTTGTTTGATAAAATCAATTAGACACAGGATAGCATCCCACTCACTCAGTAGCACAAAGCAAACTATATGCACTGTAGCTAAGGAAGGAGAATGCTGTTTGGCTTATTGTCTATAATAGAAAATAAAATGCATTTTCCAAAAAATGTCATAATAGTATAACGCACATTTGTTTCATAGCTTGATGGTATATCACTACAAATAGGCTACACTGTTTTGGCTTAATATAGAATCACTCTTACTGGACTCTACCATAGTGTCTAGTCATCAATCAATCAAAAAAGCATTTTTTAAAAAGTCATATTAAATGCATTTTTGTTTTATTATAATGCTTCATTAATAGTAGGTTTAAATGTATCATGCTAACATGATGAACTTCTACCTGAACATGATTTGCATTTTTATGTGGTTTTAAATAAATTAGAGTTAAATATGTTGCCCCCTACAATAACTCTGTGGGACTATGATGTGCATTTCTGTCTGTGCTCTATAAAGCCCTGTTTTGTTATTTTCCTACCCTTTTCTTTCCTTTGCTTAATTTCTCAACTATTTTAACCACTTTCATTGTACCCATTATTTTAAGCAGCAACTCCTTTGTGAAACATAAACATATAAATTAATAATGTTTACTTTATCAGACTTGATATTTTTAAAGGAAACTTTGTTCTCATTTTGTCTTATTCTGTCTATTTTTATTTAATTCCTTTGAGGATATGTGTACATGCATGTATTTTAATACTCATTGAGTTTGTATAGCAATAAAGACACACTTAAAACTATTTAATAGCATTTTCCTTATCTACAATTTCTATTGATTAGGCAACAACAAAAAAAAAACTTTAAAAATCCTTTTTACTTTACTTTAGCTCGAAGACTCAAGAATTTTTTCAAGCAAATGTAAGAAGTAAGATAAAAAGATTTCTAAAGGGGATACAAATTAGTAAACCATAAGTAACTTCACTAATCCAGTATAGAAAATGAGTTCTTAAGAAATCTCTTGGTAATCCTCTCCAGTTTGTTCAATAACAATATAAGTTTGTATTGGTCCCAGAGTAAATCAACTCTCCATAACATGGTTTCAAAGTCTAACCTACGATTAAGCACTTGAAATGCTTGAGAATATATTTAGGGCATCAACACATTGCATAATAATTTTTTTCTTTCTCCCTTGGATAAGTAACATGAATGTATCAGCATGAGCCACAGGATTACGTGATGCGTTATTTGTAGTGAATGGGTAAGCATCAACTTCACTGTTCTGTTTAGGAGACAAAATTGAGATTACATAAATTAATCCACTAGGTCATTTTGTGATTTCCTTACTCTGTTCCATATGCTTAAGAATGCAGTTACTTCTGCAAAAGTAAAACCAAGGACAGACTTTGCTCTGTGAATACTATAAGCATTCATAAAAATAGAAAGGTAATATTCCGTTTATTTAGGAGAACATGACATTTAAAATAAAACAAATATAGTCAATAAGGTGGAGCTTATAGCATTTTTAAAAGAGAGGGGGCATCTTGCCCTGGCCGGTTTGGCTCAGCAGTTGGAGCGTCGGCCTGCGGTCCAGAGAGACCAGGTTTGGTTCCCTCTAAGGGCATGTACCTTGGTTGCAGTTTGTCCCTGGCCCTGGTTAGTCGTGTGGGTGGCAGCCACTCGATGTGTCCCTTTCGCCTCGATGTTTCTCTCTCTCTCTCTCTTCCTCTCTCTCCCTCCCACTTTCTCTGAACAAAAAATAGAAAAAATGTCCTCGGGTGAGGATTAAATAAATAAATAAATAAATAAATAAATAAATAAAAGAGGGGCATCTTTGGAAGTAATTTAATTTGGATCTCTTACTTTACAGAAGATATTATTAATCATAAAACTGAGTAATTTCCCTCAAAGCATTAGAATCAGGCCCTCTGCTGGCCTAAGTCTGTAGGTAAATTATCAATTTTTCTTTGAAAAAAATGCTTTTATCACCTTTCATAACTTTAATCAATCATAGAAAATATTTGTTATATAATTATATTTGTACATTTTCTCAAAAATTATTCTAAATACTCTGCATCCTGTCACCATAAAGAAAATAACTTTACAATTTCTTAAGACTTTAGTTTGTATTTGAATAATTCTTCACACCTAATTAGTGACCCTCATGAACTTTTCATTCTTACAAGAAACTTCAACAACGTAAATTACAGCCCGGCCAGTGTGGCTCAGTGGTTGAGTGTTGACCCAGGCCCCAAGAGGTTGCTGGTTCGATTCCTGGTCAGGGCACACGCTCAGGTTGTGGGCCCAATTCCCAGTGGGGGGTATGCAGGAGGGGACCAACTGATGTTCTCTCTCATTGACGTTTCTATCTCTCCCTTCCTCTCTCTCTAAAAATCAATAAAAACATTGTTTAGAAATTATATTGGGGGTGGAAACAGGGTGAAAATAATTATAGGAAAAAATAACATTCAAAGAAACATTAACTTTGTAGGACATTCTTTTTCTTCCCAGTTGTATGCATCTTCATTTCTTAAGATAGGTCTATGTTTTCCAAAGTTTTTCTGAATACTAACACGAGCTACATAAATTGTACATAATGAGGCAACTAATTAGGAAGTCATTTGGTAGTAAATAAAAAAAGAGCAAAAATTAATTTATCAAAACAATGATTTTCTTGACCCATATAACTTGAAAATCTAGGGGGATTTTCAACTATAGATCTACACAGATGTCACAAGGACGTAATGTCACAAGAACTCTTTCTTTTGCCATTATATTCTCTGTATTGCTATGCCTTGATTAAATTCTCAGCTCCCCTCCGCATGGTGAAAAGGTGCTGACTATACTTTTCAGCTTCTACCTTATCCTGACAACGACTCCAGTGGGGCAGGTCAGGAATGCTTTATTTCCAATAGTCGCAACAAATGTCCTGGAATACAGCCTCAGGGCTCTGATTAGATTACTTGCTCACCCCTCAATTAATCATTGAAATTATGATGCTTTTCCTACTCAAGCCTGGGTCACACAGCTACCCAAAGTGCTGGGTTGGAATCATCCTTACTCAGAATACATAAAATGTGAATCAGGAAAGAAAGAAAGGTTTTGCCGGAAGTAAAAATATATGCTGGGCAGGCCAAAAATTACAAATGTCCTCTGCAGTGTACTTGTTTAGCTGGGAGAAAAGTTTGGGGCTTACTTTCTTTATTCATCTTCCTATTTATTCCCCATAAGTAGTTGTTATGGACTGATAATTTTCTAGTATATTGAAGAGAGCACATTCAAACAGTGGGTGGGATCACAGCATGGTACTAAATTTCACACGAACGAGATCCTCTCTCTAACTCCCTCTGTCTCTAGGATAGAAATGGTAAATAGCAGATTTGCTTTCAAATTGGAGAAAAATCTAGATGGTTCAAGTTTTTTCTCAAAGTCTCTCTCTTCCATGTGTCCTGTTGCTACCCTAAGTCTCAGTAGTAACAGCCACGCAAAGATTTTGATGTTGTAGTGGAGGTGGAGTTGAGAAAAAGGAGATAGCAGTTTTATTACAGAGTTAGGACTAAAGTTTTTTAGGTCTAACTAGCTTCAGAAAAGGGAGTTTTCCATGTGATCTGGCCCCACCTTGGATTACTGCTATTGGCACTCCACTCTCTCCCTAGAATAAAAGTATGCCTTCACACATTTCCCACGGGAATTTGCAGTGCCTTCCTCTTGGGATCGAGTGTACTCCCCTGTCACTCCGCCTTTGGGTCTGGCTTTAGGATTTGCTTTGACCAATGCATACAAGTGAATAAAATGTGTGAAACTTTAAACTAGCTTGTATAATTAGCAACAATGAACATCCTTTTCTGTGTCTATTAGCCACCTATATGTCCTCTTTGGCCAGGTCCTTTGCCCATTTTTTAATTGAATTGTTTGTTTTTTGGTTTTGTTTGTTTGTTTGTTTGTTTTGATGTTGAGTTTTATAAGTTCTTAACCCTCTGCAACTGGCCTATTGTCCCTACTATATTTCTACTGCTGGGAACTATCCGAAGAAAACTGAAACACTAATTTGAAAGAATATATGCACCTTTATGCTCATTGCAACATTATTTACAACAGCCAAGTTCTGAAAACAGCCCAAGTGTCCATCAGTATAGGAGTGGATAAAAAAGCTGTGGTACATATACAGAGTGGAATACTACTTGGCCGTAAAAGAGAAGGAAATCTTAACTTTTGCAACAGCATGGAGGGACCTGGAGAACATTATGCTTAGTGAAATAAGCCAGTCAGAGAAAGACAAGTGCAACATGATTTCACTCATAAGTGAAATCGAATAAAGAAAATAATCTAACAAACTAGAAACAGACTCATAAATAGAGAACAGAGTGACAGCTGACAGAGGGGAAGGGGATGGGCGGCTGGGTGAAAAAGGTAAAAGGACTAAGCAAAAAAGCCTAGACAAAGACAACAGTATGGTGATTATAAGAGGAAAAGGAGAGTGGGAAGAGGTAGAATAGGGTAAAGGGGAAATAAAAAGTGATGGAAGGAGACTTGACTTGGCGTGGTGAATACACAATACAATATATACATTATGTATTATAGAATGTATACCTGAAAGCTATATAATTTTATTAACCACTGTCATCCCAATAACTTCAATAAATATTAAAACAAAGAAAATACCATTCATATACAGAAAAATAAATGAATAAATCAGCTTGCATGATTTGGCTTGTGCTTTGTGTTTCTGCCATCAGTCACCAGACCTTGCCAGGTCTCGGCATGGGATGCGTGGAGCAGCTAGGATGCTGACTTGCATTCAGAAGAACAGCCATTTCAGCCAAACCCAAGACCTAGGAATGAGACCAGGTCTCCTCTTGTAAATCTCTAGGATGGTTGGGCTGTTTGTTGGCAGATTTATCATGCAAAACTGCCTAAAACAACACATTATACAAGTTCTCTGCACTGGGATTTATGACCAAAGATAAATATCATAATTATTTTATTTTAAAACATTAAAACCATGTCTCATGTGACCTTTCAGCATACTGTTATGGCAATAAAGAAAAAAGAATTTAATCTGAGACCCAAAGAAGGATCATATTAAGTCAAGATCTTAATTTGTATATCTCTAGCAGTTTGAGGTTGATATATCAACCAATGCAAAAATTTTAACAATGCTCTCTCTGTCTTCTGTCTTCTTCCTCACATCACATAGCTGATCTCATAACTATTGCTTCCAAACTACCCTATTTCCCCAACAAATTGCTGGGACAAATGATTGCACACTGTCCACAGGACAGCAATATTGAGCCAATTAGGCAACCACTTTGTGGTATGAATTCAGGGGATTAAGAAAGTCTCCATAATCGCCTCAAATCCCTCTTAAATTGCTTGCCATTACCTGACATTTCTTTGTCTTAAAGTAATTGCAAATATCACTGAGAGAGCTAACACACAAAGTCCCATTAGATTTACATATTATTTTTAATACTTTTGTCAAATCCTGCGTGAAACTTTTTATGTAGAAAGAGCGAATGAACTAAATAGCAATCTTTAAAAAATATATTAAACTAACTAGAAAAATATATGGAGAAGATGGCAGGAGCAGAGTGTGTGAGAGAGTGAGATAGTGTGTGAGAGAGTGTGAGTGGACATGAAGGTGTACGACCAAACTCATGCAGTGCACAGACTCGGAGCAGAAGTTTCCTGTGCTGTGGACAGGAGCAGCCGGCTACCACAGTAAGCAGCTCTACAGGGCACTTCTCCCTGTGCCACAGGGAGGTCCCAACATTTTGGAAGATCCCAGGTCTTCCCTGGGAGGAGGCAGTGGGAGCGAATAAGGCCCAGCAATATGAGCCCACTAGTGCACCTGGCACCATTAGACCAGTGGACACTCTGTGTCAACACAGAACAGTGCACAGTAGTGGAGTCCCCCAAGGTGCCCATCCCTGTAGCCCCAGACAACCCAGAGCCCAGCACCATCCCCCATAGTAGCAGCCCAAACAGAGTCAAGATATACCCCCAGCAAAAGAGGCTGGGGAGCAGACATCCATCCCCAGGCAACAGAAGCACAGACCAGCAGCTGAGACCCATCCCCAAAAACTACAGCAAAAGCTGAGCAGCAGTTGAGCCCCACGGGGCAGCAGCACTCCCCAGCCACAAGCCGTGGGACCTGGGGCTCCACAGAGGCCTGTGCAGTCCAGCAGCTCACAAGAGGAGTGGGAAGCCAGAGCCTGAGAGGGACTAGTGTGATCCAGTTGCCTGCCCATGGGACCTGCAGGGTACGGTGGCACCAGAGAGGCCTGTATGACCCAGCAGGGACTGTGCCATCCAGTTACCCACAGGACCTGCTAGGTGCTGAAGCACCAGACAGGCCTGCACAACCCAGCAGGGACTGTGCCATCCAGTTATCTGCGGGACCAGCCATCCAGTTACTGCTGGGTGCTGAAGCATCAGAGAGGCCTGTTCGACCCAGCAGGGACTTTGTGATCCAGTTACCCACAGGACCTGCAGGGTGCTGAAGCACCAGAGAGGCCTGTGCAACCCAGCTGTGCACAAAATAGGCATAGAGGATGTGAAAATGGAGGCTGAGTGAATAGAAGCTACACAGACGATCTTCCAGGACCAAACAGGAATTACAACTAAAATAAAGACAAATCCTCAGAAAAAAAAGCAGCAGGACAGGACCATATAACCAGGGACACTGGTAGAATCTGTGGAGGCACTAGAGGGTGGTGGGCTGGGAGCCCAGGGACAGCAGCAGACTTAGCTGTGAGCAGTGCCCTTGGGGTATAAAGACCAAGCCTGCTCCACAGTGCAAAGAGCCTAGACAGAGCACTAAAATAGCCTCTCACCTAGGGGCTACGGCAGAGGGAGGACAGACTGAGCTGGAACTCTGTGGGGACACCCAGGATTTGAAGGGCACTCAGAGTTTTCGTTGAGTTGCGGCCACAAAGGACGGTGGCCAGTGTGTCCTTTCCCAGAGCTTTGGGGAAAAGCAGCAACCCCCATCCCCCCGGGAGATTCAGTCTTTCCAAGGTAAGGCAAAAAATGCAAATTGAGGCTCATTAATAATCTGCATCTATCTCACACTTTGGAAATCCTCTTATGTAAAACACCATGGCTACATTCCAAGGCACTGAGTAACTGAGACTACTAGCCACCAAGAAAAAGCTAGAGAATAACA
The DNA here is from genome assembly GCF_014108415.1 of Molossus molossus. Lineage (NCBI taxonomy): Eukaryota > Metazoa > Chordata > Mammalia > Chiroptera > Molossidae > Molossus > Molossus molossus. The sequence goes on from NW_023425346.1 coordinate 66,730,371, forward strand.
GAACCTTTCCTGGGCTTGCAAATCTACCCAGGAAAGTAAGATTGACAGTGGTGTTTAACGTGGGCCCACCCAGGCTCATCAAAACCCAGTAGAGGGATCTACAAACAGCAGAACACCAACACTGACAGGGAAAATTTGGCAGGCTCCAAAACCCACTGAGATAGCCAAAATGGTGAAACAAAGAAACAAATCCCAAATGAAAGAACAAGAGAACTCTATCGAAGATGCGATAAATGAAATGCAGTTAAGCAAATCCACAGAGGTAGAGTTCAGAGCCATAATCTTGAGGAAGCTCAACAGCATGAGTTAAGGACCATAGTAAAGATACAGAAGCACTGAAAACCAAACAAGTGGAAATGAAGAATAACATAGCAGAAATAAAGAACACATTGGAAGGACTAACCAGCAGAGTAGAGGAAGGTGAGGACCGGATCAGTGAATTAGAAGACAGGGTAGAAAAAAATCAATCAATCAGAAAACCAAAAGGAAAAAACAATTACATACCTTAAGACAACTGTGGGAAAACTAGAAACGTAATAACATTCACATCATAGGAGTCCCTGAAGAGGAAGAAAATGAGCAAGGGTTAGAGAATATATTTGAAGAAAAATGACAGAAAACTTTCTAACTTGGTGAAGGAAGAAGGCATTCAAGTTCAAGAAGCACAGAGAGCCCCAAGTAAGAAGAACCTAAACAGGCCCACAACAAGACACATAGTAATTAAAATGCCAAAAATTAAAGACAAAGATGGAATCCTAAAGGCAGCAAGAGAAAAGCAACAGCTTACCTACAAAGGAACCCCCATAAGGCTCTCAGTTGACTATTCAACAGAAACACTATAGGCCAGAAGGAAGTGGCATAAAGTAATCAAGGTCATAAAAAACAAGGATCTGAATCCACTACTCTATCCAGCAAGGCTATCATTCAAAATAGAAGGGTAAATAAAGAGCTTTCCAGACAAAAAGAGGCGAAGGGAATACATTTACACCAAACCAACACTGCAAGATATGCTAAAAGGACTGCTATAATTAATAGAAGAAATAGGAAGAAAAATATAACCACACTAAACAAAAATGGCAATAAATAATTAGCAATTATTAAAGTGGCATATCAATTATCACCTTAAATGTGAATGGTTTGAATGCTCCAATAAAAACACAGAGTAGCTGACTGGGTAAGAAAGCATGACTCACATATATGTTGTTTACAAGAGACCTACCTCACAACAAAAGGCTCACATAGGTTGAAAGTGATGGGATGGAAAAAAAATCTTTCAAGCAAATGGAAAGGAAAAAAAAGCTGGGGTGGCAATACTCATATCTGATAAAGTAGATTTCAAAATGAAGACCATAACTAGAGACAAAGAAGGCCACTACATAATATTGAAAGGATCTATCCAACAGAAAGATATAACTTTGGTAAACATATATGCACCCAATATAGGAGCACCAACATAGATTTAAAATCTTCTGGAGGACGTCAAATGAGAAATCAACAGCTATACAATCATAGCAAGGGACTACAACACCCTGCTGACATCACTGGATAGATCCTCTAGACAAAAAATTAACAAGGAAACACAGAATCTAAATGAAGCGCTAGATCAAATGGATTTCACAGATATCTACAGAGAATTACACCCCCAAACTACAGAATTCACATTCTTCTCAAGTGCACATGGAACTTTTTTAAAGATAGACCACATGTTAGGGCACAAACTAAGTCTCTACAAGTTCAAGAAGATTGAAATCACATCAAGCATCTTCTCAGATCATAATGGCATAAAGCTAGAAATCAATTGCAACAAGAACATTCAAAGACATTTAAAAACATGGAGGCTAAATAGCATGTTATTGAACAATGAATGGGTTACCATGGATATTAAGGAAGAAATTAAAAACTTCCTGGAAACCAGTGAAAATGAACACACAAAAATACAAAATCTATGGGATGCAGTGAAAACAGTTCTGAGAGAGAAGTTCATAGCACTACAGGCCTACCTCAAGAAGCAAGAAAAATTTCTGATAGACTATCTAACCTCACAACTTAAAGAACAAGAAAGCAAACAAAAAGAAAACCTCAGAATAAGAAGGAAGGAAATAGTAAAGATCAGAGCAGAAATAAATGACATGGAGACCAAAAAAAAAAAAAAAAAAAAACTATTTAAAGGATCAATGAAACAAAGACCTGGTTCTTTGAAAAGATAAACAAGATTAATAGACCCTTAGCTAGACCCTCCAAGAAACAAAGAGAGAAAACACAAATACACAAAATCAGAAATGAAAGAGGAGAAATAATAACTGACACCTCAGAAATACAAAGGATTGTGAACAAATATTATGCACAATTATACGTCAAAAATTCAACAATCTAAGTGAAATGGACAAATTCCTGGAAACACATAGTCTCCCAAAACTGGACCAGGAAGAGATAGAAAACTTGCAGAGACCAATAACAACAAAAGAAACTGAACATGTAATCAAGACTCTTCCAGCAAACAAAAGCCAAGGCCCAGATGGCTTCAAGGGGGAATTTTACAGAATATTCAAAGAAGAACTAACCCCCATTCTCCTCACACTATTTCAAAAAATTGAAGAAGAAGAAGAAGTAAGACTTCCACACTCGTTTTTTGAGGCCAGCATAATTCTAATTCCGAAACCAGAAAAAGATACTACAAAGAAGGAAAACTACAAACCAATATCCCTGGTAAATAACGGATACCAAAATCCTGAACAAAATACTAGCAAATCAAATTCAGCAACACAGCAAGAAATTTATTCACCATGACCAAGTGATATTCATCCCAGCCATGTACATGCATGGCTGGTACATTATTCGCAACTCAATAAATGTGATAAACCACATAAACAAAATGAAAGATAAAAATTATATGATTATATCAATAGACGTTGAAAAAGTATTTGACAAAATCCAACACCCATTTCTGATAAAAACACTCAGCAATCTGGGAATACAGGGATCATGTCTCTATATAATAAAGGCCATATATGAAAGACCTACAGCCAACATCATACTCAATGGGCAGAAACTAAAAACATTTCCCTTAAGAACAGGAACAAGACAAGGATGCCCACTTTCGCCACTCTTATTTAACATAGTACTGGAAGTCTTAGCCACAGCAATCAGACAGGAGGAAAAAATAAAAGGGATCCAAATTGGAAAGGAGGAAGTGAATCTGTCATTATTCGCAGATGACATGATACTATACATGGAAAACCCCAAAGACTCCATCAAAAATTTACTAGACTTAATAAATGAATTTGGCATAGTTGCAAGATACAAAGTTACTGTCAAGAAATTGACAGAATTCTTATACACCAATGATGAACTCACAGAAAGAGAAAGTAAAAAAACAATCCCATTTACCATTACAGCAAAAAAATTAAGATACCTAAGAATAAACTTAACCATAGAAATAAAGGACCTATTTGCAGAAAACTACAGGTCATTGAAAAAAGAAATAGAGAAAGATATAAAAAAGTGGAAGCATATAACTTGTTCATGGATTGGAAGAATTAATATCATTAAAATGTTTATGCTACCCAAAGCAATCTATAGATTCAATGCAATCCCCATCAAAATACCAACGACATACTTCACAGAACTAGAACAAATCCTTCAAAAGTTCATATGCAATGAAAAAAGACCCAAATTAGCCACAGCAATCTTGAAAATGAAGAACAAAGTTAGAGGGATTACATTACAGATATCAGTTTATACTACAAAGCTACTGTAATCAAAACAGCCTGGTACTGGCACAAGAACAGGCAGATAGATCAGTGGAACAGAATAGAGAACCCAGAAACTGACCCAAGACAATATGTTCAATTAATATTTGACAAAGGGGGCAAGAACATACAGTGGAGTAAAGACAGCCTCTTTAATAAATGGTGTTGGGAAAACTGGACAGCTACATGCAAAAAACAATGAAACTAGACCACCAACTTACACCATACATGAGAATAAACTCAAAATGGATAAAAGGCTTCAATGTGACTCATGAATCCATAAAAATCCTAGAAGAAATAGTAGGCAACAAAACTTCAGACATCATATGCAGCAGAATTTTCACTGATACATCACCTAAGGCAACAGAAACAAAGGAGAAAATGAACACATGGAACTACATCAAACTAAAAAGCTTCTACACAGCAAAAGAAAGAACCACCAAAATGGAAAGGCAACCCACTCTATGGGAGAACATAATTGCCAATGATACATCAGATAATGGGTTAAGTTCCAATATATATAGACTGCTCATACAGCTCAACAAAAGGAAGACAAAGAACCCAATTAAAAAATGGGCAGAGGAAATAAATAGACACCTCTCCAAACAGGACATACAAACGAACAAGAGACATATGAAGAAAAGCTCAACATCACTAATCATCAGAGAGATGCAAATTAAAACAACAATGAGGTATCACCTCACACCTGTCAGAATTGCCGCCATCAACAAATCATCAAACAACAAGTGTTGGCAAGGGTGTAGAAAAAAGGGGACTCTATTACACTACTGGTGGGAATGCAGACTGGTGCAGCCACTATGGAAAACAATATGGTGTTACCGCAAAAAGTTAAAAATTGAACTGCCATTTGACCCAGTGATCCCACTTCTAGGAATATACCTTAAGAAGCCTGAAACACCAATCAGAAAGAATATATGTACCCCCATGTTCATAGCAGCACTATTTAGAATAGCTAAGATCTGGAAACAGCCTAAATGTCCATCAGTAGACAAATGGATAAAAAAGCTGTGGTACATGTACACAATGGAACCATGCAGCTGTAAGAAAGAAAGATCTCTTATCCTTTGAGACATCATGGGGGGACCTAGAGAGTATTATCCTAAGCAAAACAAGCCAAGCAGAGAAAGACAAATATCCATGATTTCACTTATTTGTGGAATATAATGAACACAACAGTCTGAGGAATGGGATAGTCCCAAAGATGTGGAAGTGGGGTACAAACTGATATTCCCCAGAAGAGGGGTTGCGGGGAGAGATAAACCACAGAACTTATATGCATGTGTGCATGAACAATGGTCATGGACAACAAAGCTGGGGACAGGGTGGGGAGGCCGAAGGAGGGGGGTATCAGTGGGGGAAAATGGAGAAACATCTATAACAAAAATTAATTAATTAATTTTAAAAAGTAAAAAAAATTATAATAAAAAATATATAAACTAACTAGAATATAAAATGCGTAAAGGAAGAGTGAGTAAATCAAAGACAAGCTTCATCTAAATTACAACTTTATTAAAGGAAAAACCTAATCAGATAATTTTGTGTTGAAGTTATTTTAGAAATCAAATACACTTGAACATGTTGTATTAGTCAAGGGCCTAAGGTAATTGAAATATTTAAATCAGGTTTTATTCTTCAGCCTGATATTAGATGATGGAATTTCTAAAGCAAAATAGAGTATACTTTAATCTTTTAAAATGCACTCAAATTTCATGGTCGAGAGAACCACATTTTGTGAGTTTTTCCCCCCAGATGTGGGACTCTGGGGATCACCACTTAATTTTCCAATAATAAGAAAGTAGTGAAGTGTAGCAAAAAGCAGATCTGAGTTTCTATTAGACCCTAGGTAAGCTTCAAAACAACCATTCTCTAACTGGTTGTTATGAAACAAATCCCGAAAATAAATGCAAAACTGCTATTTCCATCATAAAGGTACTTGAGAAATATGAGATGTTATTTCCCATACTAAGATAATTTATATTTTCTTAATAAAATAAAAAGCACTTAAATGTGACAAGTCCTTGATTCAACACAAAAGAATAGTTTAGAGAGCTAACTCCTTAGCTTTTTTTAAACAACAATATTAGCTTTCTGAAATTTTATATCCACTACAACCTGTTTCCCTAGGGCTTGGAAGTACCTAAGTGGAATTAGCTAAATAACACTTTTACATCCACTCAGGAACCTTTATAATTACTTTTATAATTGCATGCTCATCTTTCTGAATCAAACTTTGTTTTTTCAGTGATATTTCCTTAATCCTCAAAAATGATCTCTTAAATGCACAGAACATTAGTGTGGCAATTGATACTGCAAAATACACCTGTTTGAGAGAAAGCCTATCATTTGACATGCTCCAGAATTTCAAATAACCTGACTGAGAGATTACTCTCTAATGGTAACAAGAAAATAAATTTTAAAAAATCACACAAAAGAAAATTAATTATATAAGATACTTTATAATGCTTCTCATAGGATTATTAAACACCAAGCAAAGTTAACAAAATATAATCATAAATTTAAAACAAAGGTATTCAGTTTGCTTGTCCTGAATCGCAATTCCTCTGCTATTCCCAAATAAACCCATTTTTTCTTGTTAAAGAAAGGAAAGAAAGAAAAAAAAAAAAAAAGGTGGGATATATTTGGTATTAAAATAGGGTCTGTAACAGGAAGATTCAATAATTGATTAATCTACAAAGACCCCTTAGGAAGTCATCAATAGAATAGATTTAATATAATTAAAAAAAAATAGTACCATATCCACATAATCGAATGAGTTAAAATCCAGAACAACAATTTGATCTTTTTTTATCATTGCCCTTTAAACTAGCTCCACCAAATTATTTTCATTATAGCAAAAATCCAGTCTGATCTAATATTAAGGCTTTAGTTTTTCATTTACTTATACCTGTCTTTGCTTTCTTGCTTGAGCCTGGCTTTAGCTAGGAAATCTTTAGTTTGTGAGGGGCCATGACTGGATTTTCACTGTTTTCCCACATTGCTCTTCTGCTCATTCTTTGACTCATTTTGCTGACTTTTCAGTTAGTTTGAGAGAAATAAGGACAATAGAAAGATTATTTAATATTTCTGGTCCCTTCATTTTATCATGTATAAAATAAAAGAAGTCAAATAGGTCAACCTATACAGGCAGAGTAAATTTAGCACATATCATAATGGCCCCAGGATTGTTGGAATGGTAAATGAGCACTGGCTCCTACTTAAAGTCACCAGCTGCATTAGATTCTAAAAAAAGGGTCAGCCTGTCCTTTGAAGCTTTGAAGCCAGGCATGGACATTTCCCCTTTGGCCTATGAAAGCCAAAGAGGGCATCTTCAAATATAAGGCTGTCTTACCTACCATATAAGGCTGTTTGAAAATCTGTTGTAGAGTATAGCCATCTTTATCAATTATCTTAACTAGGTCTTCTGGATAACTTGTTGAAGCTTCAGCATCAGCACACGCTGCTTCACTTTGTACTTTCCTTGTAACTTATCTTTATTGTTGAAGGTATATTATGTTATGGAGACAACTTCTTTCCTTCAACCTCCTGAACCAACCTCTGCTAGCTTTAAACATTTCTTCTGTAGTTTCGTCACCTCTCTCAGCCTTCAGAGAATTGAAGAGAGTTAGTGCCTTGCTCTGGATTAGGCTATTTGTAAGGGAATGTTGTGGCTGGTTTGATCTTCTATGCAGACCACTACAACTTTCTCCGAATCAGCAAGGAGACTATTTCACTTACTTATCATTTTTGTGTTCGTTGGAATAGCACTTATGATTTTCTTTAAGAGCTTTCCTTTTCCATCCACAGCATGGCTAACTTTTGCAAGAGGCCGAATTGTTGGGCTGTCTCAGTTTTCATATGCTTTCCTCACTAAGCTTAATTATTTCTAACTTGTTTTTAATCTTCACCCAAGGATATTTTTCTATTTATCTTCAGACAGAGTGTGAGGGAGAGAAAGGGAGAGAGAGAGAAACATTGACGTGAGAGAGACACATTGACTGGTTGCCTCCAGCACGACCCCGACCAGGACCAGGGACGAACCACAACCAAGGTATGTGCCCTTGACGGGAATCGAACCCACGACTCATTGGTCCATCGGCCCACACTCTACCACTGAGCCAGACCGACCAGGGCTATTTCTAACTTTTGATTCAAAACAAGGGAAGTGCAACTTTCCCATTCACTTGTACTTTTAGAGGTCATTGTAAGGTTATTAATTAACCTAATTTCAATATTATTGTGTCTCAGGGAATAGGAAGGCCTGAGGAGATGGACAGAGATGGGAAACTGCCAGTGGGTGGAGCCGTAGAACACAGGCAACATTTACTGATTACGTTTGCTGCTTTATACGAGCATGATTTGTGGTCCCTCAGAACAGGTACAATAGTGACGTCACAGATCACACCAATCAAAGATCACCATGACAACCACAGTAATAATGGAAAGTTTGAAATGTCATGAGAATTACCAAAATGTGACACAGAGACACAAAGTGAGCAAATGCTGTCGAAAAAAATGGTGCCAACAGATTTACTCAATGCAGGGTTGCCACAAACCTTCACTTTGTAATAAATGCAATACCTGCAAAGTGCAACAAAATAATGTATGCCTATACATGGTCACCTGAATAATTCTATTTTTTTCTCCCTTATTCAAATAAATATAGAGTCCAGAAAAGGAGGTGAAAAGCCAAATGCAAATTTCACTTCACTGGCATTTTTTCCAAGGTTCTTGTCAGGAAGGCAGCCTTCAGATGGCTGAACCCTGCATGTGCGTCACATATTCTGGCCTGACCCAGGAAATCGATATTCAGAAAGATGCATAGATTAGGACTTCATAGGTCAGCTGAGATACATGTGAAAGAAGTTGTGAAGAGACAGAACAATTTGTATCTGGTCCAGTGCTTGTCACCATAGTGCTTACCATGTATCAGGCATTATTCTAGTTCACTATGTGTGAACAAAACAGGCCAAGATTCCTGTCCTCACAAAGCTTATGTTCTGTTGAGTGCGGCAACAGACAATACATGCTAAATGTAAATAGCCATATATTGCAGGGTATGTTCAAAGTTGTGAGATATAATAGAGGATACAAACATAAATCAGGCCAAAGGGGATATAAAATGTGCAGGTGGCAGGAAGGATTGATTAACAAGCTGCAGTGTTAAATAGGGTGATCGAAGCAGGCTTTATTGAGAAATTAGAATATGAGCAAAGACTGAAGCAGGTGAGGAAGTTGGTCAGAAAGAAGAGGGAACGCTCAGTACAAAATTCCCAAAGTAGGAGCTTATTCAAGGAAGAGCAGAGTTTAAATAAGTTGCATGACCTGATTTACAATTTTTAAAAGCTCACTCTGACTAAAGTGTTGAGAAAAGACTGGGGACAGGGAGAAAACATGTATCAGTATAGACTAAATTACTGTGTAATTTCAGAGGCTTAGAAAAATAAGAGAATACTTTCTCACTCACATTACATAGCCATTGTGGGTCAACTGTGCCTCTGCTCCATGCTGCCTTCTCTCTGGGAGCCAACTGATAGAATAGTTGCTATCTGGGTCATGCCAGTCTAATGACAAAGGAGAAATGGACAGCTTGGACCAGAAGCTGGCTCTTAAAGCTTCTATCAAAAGTGCCCTGGGTTACTTCTAATCACACTTCATTGATTGCAGTAAATCATAGTGTCAAGAAATTCTAACATCAAGAACATCAGGAATATGGAACAGACTGAGGAATCTCAGAGGGAAGGGGGTGAGGTGGGAAGAGATTAACTAAGAAATGCATATGCAAATGATCAAATAACAAGTGCTGGCCAGGGTGTGGAGAAAAGGGGACTCTAGTACACTGCTGGTGGGAATGCAGACTGGTGCAGCCACTATGGAAAACAATATGGTGCTACCTCAAAAAATTAAAAATTGAACTGCCATTTGACCCAGTGATTCCTCTGCTAGGAATATACCCTAAGAAGCCTGAAACATTAATTAGAAAGAATATATGTACCCCTATGTTCATAGCAGCACTATTTACAATCACTAAGATCTAGAAACAGCCTAAGCATCCATCAATAGATGAATGGATAAAAAAGCTGTGGTACATTTACACAATGGAATACTATGAAGCTGTAAGAAAGAAAGATCTCTTATCCTTTGAGATAACATGGGGGGACCTGGAGAGTATTATCCTAAGCAAAACAAGCCAATCAGAGAAAGACAAGTATCACATGATCTCAATTATTTGTGGAATATAGTGAACGAAACAAACTGATAAACAAAATAGACTCAGAGACAGTGGTAAGGTACAGACTGACAAACCTCAGAAGGGGGAGTCAGGGTGAAGGGAGGAAAGAGATAAAACACAGAACGTATATGCAGGTATGCATAACCATGGACATGGACAACAATGCTGAGGATGGGTGCGGGAGCAGGATCAGGAAGAGGGGGTCCATGGGGGAAAAAGGAGAAACATTTGTAACAAAAATAAATTAACAAGTAAAAGAATGTATATGCAAATATGCATTCCCCCTGGACACAGACAACAGGGTAGTAAAGGCCTGGGGTGGGGCAGAACAGGGAGGAGGAGAGCAATGAGGGAAAGTGGGCGACATCTGTAACACTCTCAACAATGAAGATTTTAAAAAAGACAAAGACCAGAGATCTATCATTCTTCCACAGGAACAGAGGAAACCTCAAGAAAGGCATGCAAATACTTTGAAAAATAATACAATTCTCCAAAGTATTGGAGTGAAAAGAAGGGACATCATTTAGAAGGTTATGGCAGTGCTCTGTGTGAGGGATGATAATGACCCCTTCTCTGTCACATACGCTTCAAATAATGGAAACCTGAGATATCCAAGGGTATTAAACAGAAAGGAGCTGCAGATCTGGCAAGAATAGAGGCTCATATAAGATTAAAAGAAATGTGGCATAGAGGATTATAATAGAAAAAAGATAAAAAATGAAATGGAAGAAACTCAAGTAAAAAAAAAACTAGTAAAAACAAAATAGAAATGTTATACATATTTATTTATTACATTTAAAATAAATCTAAACATTTAAAATATATCCTTTAGTTTCATTAATACTTACAGCTAAAATTCTCCAGGAAAAAAAACCAGATCCCAAATATTTAGATTCTAGGGAAGAGACCTTGATGACCTAAGTATTGCTTTTTGTAGACTTATCTGACCTTGTAATTCAGAAGGAACAGTTTTGTTAATAGCATGCCAGTTTTGCCTCTTTTATTCAATTTGCTCTGTTATCTTAACTTGACAGCAGGATCTCTCTGTTAAATCAAGTATTTCATGATCCCTAATTCCACCAGATGTTGAGCATGTGAAGAAAGATGATAAAATTCTATTAATAATTCCTATTCCTACTCTTTCTGCCTCTTTACTTTTTAGACTCTTCTGAACAATGGTAAATCCCAAAGCTTAATATAATCATGACCCTCCTTTTATCCACTATAATCTTATATTCATTACTAGAATGTGCTAGGAAATATGCTAAATACCAGAGTTCCTAACATAAAACCATTCTGTAAGATTCTAATAGTCCAAGGATAAAGATAAATGGGATTTGTTGAGGTATTTGGGAGTAATATGTGATAGGCATAGAAAGCAGAGGAAGAAGAGTCAAACTCCACATAAGGAGATTTCATAAAGAAAAGATGCTTTAGGTAAGTCTAAATGAAGAGCAGGGAGTTTTCGTTAAAAAGTAAGATGACAGCGAAAGGAATTCCAAGCAGCAGGAAAAGCATACTAAAAGACTTGTGATAAAATGAAAAATACTGAGTAACAGAAATAAATGGATGAAAATAATATGTAACAGGCAGTGGACGGAGATGTGACAGCATATATAAGGAGATGATAGCACAAAGGAGCTTGTGTCATGCGGAGAAGTCCCCGTGTTCACTAGTACCAGGGAACCAGCGAAGCGATTCAAGCAGGGAAGTTACATGATTGCACGTTCTCAGCAGATCTTGGTTGCTTTAAATAAAAGATCATTCCTTTTTCTTTTATCACTATTTGTGAAACACAGGAAGGCATCTCTGCAGTGAACAGTCAGTTATGGAAATCTGTAAGGTCATTCAGATATCAAATCAGATCTAGAGGCCCATCAACATGCCAGTAGTATGGCAATCAATTACTTTCTGGTTTTATTGGAATGATAACCAGACAAATTATGGCCGATAAGAACTCTGTAACGTGTAAAGCATGCAATGGACAACAGAGTATGGAAAGGAAGTCATCTGAAAATAAGTCTCTTATTAACAAAGGGGGTTGCTGAGTTGTAACCTAGACTGGGCAACACATTTTAAGGATCTTAGAGCTGTGGTGGTGCTAGGTATAGCAGAAAGCCCGTATAGGACTACATCTCCACACCCTGAAAACAAAATAAAACAGCTGTGTGTGTAACTTAATAAGAGATGTCTTATTAGACTATAAAACTTTAGGGCCAAATAAATCATTGCCTGGAATCTCCATCTCCATCCCTCAAGCCAACCCTTCCCTCACTACCATAGGTCACCACCAACAACATCAAAACACCTATTTTTACCTAGAATGAATCATCAGGGATCAAGAAAATAACAAACACAACCAAGCATATACAGTCTTATCTGATAAAGCTGTGGATGTAATTCTTCAAATTTGGGTCAGAGAATATGAAATTAAAATTGTAATCAACATCACCAGGTTGTCATCCAAAAGAGTTATAATAATTTACATTCTGACCAGCAATGAACTGAGCATTTATGTTTCAGATATTTCAATAGTTTTCTAATCATACATATAAAATAATGTTATATCTATTTCAATTTGCATTTGTCTGAGTACTACTGAGGTTTATAATTTTTAAATATGTACTGCTCACATGTTTTTTCTCCTCTGTGAATTATTTATTTTAATTGCTTTTCTACATTTATATTTAAATATATGCTTCTTTAACAATAATCTATCATTATGTGGCTTTCCTTTGTCTGTTGACTTCATCAAGCCTTTGCTATTTAAATAAGTAGTTAAATAAGTATTTTTGTATGTCTTCTCAGTCTAGAGATATTCTCAAGAAGATCCTCCACACCTGAAGTGCCAAATGCTCACCTTATTTTTCTTTGACTATAATTTGGTTTTTATTAAAATTCTTAATACAGCAGTATTTCATTTTTGCCCATGATGTGGATAGGGGATGGATTTTAGTCACTTTATGATTGAGAAGTCCAGGACTTAGAATTATGTAAAGAGGAAATTTTTTAAAATTTTTTATTTATTAATTTGTTTTTGTTATAGCTGTTTCTCATTTTTCCCCCATTGACACTCTCCTCCCCCATCCCCAGCTCTGTTGTCTATGTTCATTGGTCATGCATACATGCATGTAAGTTCTGTGGCTTATCTCTTTTCCCACAAACCTCCCCTCCTCTGAGGCTTGTTAGCCTGTACCCCACCTCCATGGCGCTGGGTTAATTTTGTTCAGCAGTTTGTTTAGTTCATTATATTCCACAAATAAGTGAGATCATGTGATGTTTGTCTTTCTCTTCTTGGCTTGTTTCACTTAGCATAATACTCTCCAGGTCCCTCCATGCCATCTGAAAGGATAAGAGATCTTTCTTACAGCTGCATAGTACTCCATTGTGTACATGTACCACAGCTTTTTAATCCACTCATCTACTGATGGAAACTTGGGTTGTTTCCAGATCTTAGCTATTGTAAATAGTGCTGCTATAAACATAGGGTTACATATATTCTTTCTGATTGGTATATTCCTAGAAGTGGCATCACACGCAGCAGAATTTTTACTAATACAATACCTAAGGCAACAGAAACAAAGGAGAAAATGAACACATGGCACAACATCAAACCAAAAAGCTTCTGCACAGCAAAAGAAACAACCATCAAAACAGAAAGTGATCCCACCATATGGGAGACCATAATCGCCAATGATGCATCAGGTAAGGGGTTAATTTCCAAAATATGTAGAGTGCTCATACAGCTCAACAAAAAGACAAAGAACCCAATTAAAAAATGGGCAGAGGACCTAAATAGACACCTCTCCAAACAGGACATACAAATGGCCAAGAGACATATGAAGAAATGCTCAACATCACTAATCATCAGAGAGATGCAAATTAAAACAACTATGAGGTATCACCTCACATGTGTTAGAATGGCCGCCATCAACCAATCATCAAACATCAAGTGCTGGCGAGGGTGTGGAGAAAAGGGGACTCTAGTGCACTGCTGGTGGGAATGTAGACTGGTGCAGCCACTATAGAAAACAATATGGTGTTACCTCAAAAAGGTAACTGCCTAAAAATTGAACTGCCATTTGACCCAGTGAAGAGGACATATTTTTTAAAAAGAAAAGGAACCAATAATGGAGATAAAAACACTATGCAGCATTATCATGTTTATCTCACTGTGTCAGGCAGTTTAACAATTTTTTAAATGTAGTCAGCAGTCTTTCCTGGCTCTAAAACTTAACTGCGTAAGAGTTTGTAGAATTTATGTAGAGCAAATCCATGCATGTCCTACCCACATTTTATATGAATATTAAATACCGTATTCCACTGGGTAGATTTTGGAAAAGTGTTTGAAAACATGAGAAATGTTGGCAGAGATCAGGAGCATCATGGGTGGTAGCCTCTTCTCTCTTGGTCATTTAAAAAGTATAATCATAAAACTGAGTGCTATAAAAATGACAGCTCTCCTGAGCTTAATTTATTGAACATGAGGACATGTTGTCAACTTAAATAACAGGAGGAAAAAAATATGAACACTTATACTAGATGCAGAAAAACCATTTTTAAAAAAGCACAGCAGGGAAACCTAAAGTAAATAAAAAGCTAATGTTTAGGCTCACTGAGGCATACGGCTATGCTTAATAATTAAGGAGGTATTTATACAGGCTAAAAGGAGCAAAAAGACAGAAAAATTAACTGCTTACTATACTCAGTGGCAGCTACATTAAACATAGAAATATTATTCAGATAATGATTTTAGGGCTGAGGAAAGAAATTCTTTCTCATTGTATATACAGAACACATTTTATGTGACAATAGTCTACAATATTTGATTAATCGATCATTAGATTAAAAGGTTAAAAAAACAAGCAAAACTGTACTCGTTATCTATTTCTACTTAACAAACTACCACAAACTTAATGGATTAAAACAGCACACATTATTACCACATGGTTTCTGTGGTTCAGGAGACCAGGAATGACTCACATGGGTCCTCTGCCTAAGGTCTACAGGGCTACAATCCAGGTGCTTGCACAGACTGGTTTCCTATCAGAGACTCCACTGGGGAGGAATCTGCTTCCAAACTCCCTCAGATTATTAGCAGAACTCATTACCTTCCAGTTGTACCAAAAGTTGCTTTTTCAAAATCAGCAACAGAGAGACACTCCAGCAGTAAAGGCACCACAACCTCATGTAGTGCTCTGTATATAACCAATGCGTGCTCTTGGCTAGAATCACAGGTTACATTCACACTCAGGGACGTGACGCATAAAAACATAAATACCTTTGTTTCTATTGCCTTAGGTGATGTGTCAGTAAAAATTCTGCTATGTATGATGTCTGAAATTTTGTTGCCTACAGTCTCTTCTAGAATTTTTAAGGATTCATGAGTTACATTTAAGTCTTTTATCCATTTTGAGTTTATTCTCGTGTAGGGTGTAAGTTGATGGTCTAGTTTCATTTTTCTGCAAGTAGCTGTCCAATTTTCCCAGCACCATTTATTAAAGAGGCTGTCCTTACTCCACTGTATCACGTGGGACTACATCAAACTCAAAAGCTTCTGCACAGCAAAAGATACAATCATCAAAACGGTAAGGCGACCCACTGTATGGGAGAGCATAATTGCCAATGATATATCAGATAAGGGGTTAATTTCCAATACATATAGAGTGCTCATACAACTCCACAAAAGGAAGACCAAGAATCCAATTAAAAAATGGGCAGAGGAATAGGACATACAAATGGCTAAGAGACATATGAAGAAATGCTCATCATCACTAATCATCAGAGAGATGCAAATTAAAACAACAATGAGATATCACCTCACACCTGTCAGAAAGGCCGCCATCAACAAATCATCAAACAACAAGTGTTGGCGAGGGTGTGGAGAAAAGGGGACTCTAGTGCACTGCTGGTGGGAATGCAGACTGGTGCAGCCATTATGGAAAACAATATGGTGTTACCTCAAAAAATTAAAAATTAAAAATTGAACTTCCACTTGACCCAGTGATCCCACTTCTAGGAATATAACCTAAGAAGCCTGAAACACCAATCAGAAAGAATATATGTACCCCCATGTTTGTAGCAGCACTATTTACAATAGCTAAGATCTGGAAACAGCCCAAGTGTCCATCAGTAGACGAATGGATAAAAAAGCTGTGGTACATATACACAATGGAGTACTACACATCTGTAAGAAAGAAAGATCTCTTATCCTTTGAGACTACATGGAGGGACCTGGAAAGTATCATCCTAAGTGAAACAAGCCAAACAGAGAAAGACAAGTTTCATATGATCTCACTTATTTGTGGAATATAATGAACATAACAGTCTGAGGAATAGGGTAGTCCCAGAGACGTGGAAGTGGGGAACAGACTGACAATCCCCTAAAGAAGGGAGTGGTGGGGGAGAGATAAACCACAGAACTTACATGCATGTATGCATGAACAGTGCACATGGACAACAAACTGGGGACAGGGCAGGGAGGGAGGGGGAGCGGTAATCAGTAGGGGAAATAGGAGAAACATCTGTAACAAAAATTAATTAATAAAAAAAAAAACATAAATACCAGCAGGGATTACAGGACCACCTTAAACTATGATCATCTCAACACGAATCTTGTAGTATTTGAAATTCTCTTGGGTATGATTTGCAATGCTTTTATCTTTATTGTTGAAAGTATTATGGATGTCCCCCATTTTTTCCCTCATTGACCCCCTCCTCTATACTCCCACCCCTTCCTGCTTTCCCCACACTATTGTCTGAGAGAACTGGTTGTGCATATATGCATATATGTTATTTGGTTTATCTCTTCCCACCACCCCCACCAATGCTTATTTTTTATGTTTATAGAATAAATGGACTTAATGATTTTTAAATACTTAACCTCATCACCAAAACATATTAAGGCAAACTCAATTTATGTAACATAGTAGTAAATTTTATACAACTAATTACATGATATTACGGAGAGAGAAAAAAATAGAATTAGGAGCCCAATTTGAATTTTGGCTCAATCGCCAAAATATGTGTACTTAAGATTTGTTTGGAAACTTCTAGAGGCTCCAATTTTTTTATCTAAAAAAAAAAAAAATGGAGCAAATTTATACAAGGCTCTTATGTCCATCAGAAAATATTTGGTAAGTATATTGAATAGGTCTGGCACACAAGAGTTGTTCAGCAAAACAAAAAAGTCACTAGTATAATCACAGTATTTAAAGCCCACAGTTTAAATAAGACATGGAGGTTTTTGTCTGAATTTAAAGTAATAGCTTCTATTTCTAAGAAAAATATAATTTATAAGGGGAAATGAGGCAGGCACACTGACTCAGCATGCACCAAAGTGAACAGTCAAATATATACATTAATATGTAATAAATAATAAGTTCATGTTTATTTGAACACTTTATGTATGTTAAATGTGAAGTTGTTTCTTTTGTTTTTGAGTCTCAGTTTCTCCAACAAATATAAGTATCCTTGAGTGTGTCCCTGAGTACTCTCAACATACAGTAGCCGCAGTGCCATTAAATAGGCACATTCTCAGACGGTAACATCTGGATATAACACAGAGTCTACACTTTAAATAAGGTCTTCTATGAATTTTTATGTAGAGTAAAAGTTGAAGAGCCACTGGCTTACTGTTAAACACCAGAAATAAAAGTAGATACTTGTCTTTTTTCAAGCTCTAGGGTGTTAGGATATAAATATTATGGATTCTGACTCTGATCCCACTTCTGATCACAAATTCCAGTGTATGTGAGGGGAACGAGGGTTCCCCAAACCACCAAGCAATTTTTTCAACATCAGCTCAGCATCCTACAACTCAATTCAATTCTGCCACTCTACCTGAAGACAGCATCGGATTCCACAGGTTACGGGCTCAGTCCCACGAGGCTACCCCATACACCCATCAGATTCCAATTGCAAACCCAGTTTGTTACTTGTGCTTCTATAGACCAGATGTTCCAAAGATCATTCCCCAACTTGGATTTGATTAATTTGCTAGAGGATTCACAAAACTCAGAGACACACTTTACTTTCTAGATTACTGGCTTTATTATAAAAGGATGTTGTAATTCAGGAACAGCCAAGTGGAAGATGCACAGGAGGAATGGGGAAAGGACCTGGAGCTTCCATGCCCTCCCCGAGGCATCACTCCCCCAGAATCTGCACGTGTTTACCAATCCAAGAGCTCTGTCCTTTCGGAGTTTTGTGGAGGCTTCATGATTGATTAAACTATGGTCATTGGTGATTGGCCTCAATCTCGAACCCTTCTCCTCTCTCTGGAGGTCTGGGGTAGGAATGAAAGTCCCAACCCTCTAATCATATGGTTGGTTCTATTAGCACAGTCCCTGTGCTTAGATGGAATTCAAAAGTCACCTCATTAATGTAAGAAAAGACGCCTTTATTAATCTCATCACTGGAAATTCCAATGGTTTCAGGAGATCTGTGACAAACTAGGATGAAGACCAAATACACATTTCTTATTATAAATCACAATATCACAAATACAGGGTGAAGCAAAAGTGGGTTTATAGTTGTTCATATGGAAAATAATGCAGTAATTAATAAATAATAATGCAAGAATAAACTCTGTGTTTCACATACTTTTGCCCCATCCTGCATGTAAATTGCTTTTCATTGGTTCACTTCCATCTTTCTGATTTAACGGACATTAAAATAAAATATTAATTAATATAAAGACATGTGGGAGTGAATACTAGGAAATCTAACAAGTAGTATTAAGAGAATTTGAGTTGGAAGAGAACTTAGATCACTTAGAGAAAATGGAGGTTTCATTGTGCTTCAAAGGGGCAACGAGTTCAGATTACTTAAAAAAATGAAGGCCTATGAGTAAAAGTTTAGATGAGAGAAAAGATGGGGTTTTAGAATAAGGTTAGGAAGACAGCAATGGGATTACATTTAGAAAAAATAGTAAGTAATGACCTACAGGTTATAGAATAGGTCCAATTGATAATGTTTTTTTTTATCAGGAAAGAGGTTTATTTTGCAAATAGCTTTCTTCATAATGACATGAAAGATCACTTAGGCCTAGCAAAGTATTCATATGCAATCTGATCCTAATGAAATTAATTGTTTAAAGAAATTATATATATGCCCTAAGGTTAAAAGCAAACTTGAAAGGAATTAAAGTTTTTATTAGATACAACCATTGCAGAAATGACCTAATTGTTCCAAAGAAAGGGAACAAAGTTGCAGAGAAAGTTTTCTAGGAATTGGGAATAACAAGGTACAATATAGATAATAAGATGACCAAAACAAGGATCTGTAATATCACTGGTATATCTGTGGTGACAGACAACTAGGACTAGGATAAAGTTTGTGGCTGCTGAGATGAAGACAATGGCTAGATTGAGGTGACATAGTGAAGGCAATAGTTACATCAATTTGGTTATTTATACAGGTCAGAAAATCCTACATTTCAGATCGTGAGTCTGAAAGTGAAAATGAAAAGAATATCATAATAAGGTGTTTGGAAATGTTGAAGTTCACAGAGGAATTAGCACAAAGTTAGCACGCAAGGGGAGTGGAAGTTTCAACTTATTCAACTTTTAAACGATCCTTTTTGTTTTATGCTATTTGTTCAATAACTACAAGGTAGGAGGGAAAACTGGAAACTGTAATCCAGCGCAGCTCTGATCTCCTAGCCTAAGTGAAGCAGAAGTTTAACAAGCTATTCTCACATTAATCCATTTGCATTTTCAAAACCTTCCTATAATATATTTTCTATTCCTGTTTTTAAATTAAAAGATACTTCTGGGCAAAATATACCTAGGAAGTGAATTCTAGAGATTGTCCTAGTTTTATAACATCAAATCAATGCAAAACTCTTTTTTTTTTTTCTCTTATAGATCAAGAAGTACTTTTACTCTGCTGGGTATCACGAAAACTTCCAGGTAACAAACAGCAGCATGACCATTGCTTACCCATGATTCTTTCTTTCCCTGTGCACACAGTCTTTGTATTACTGAATCAACCACTTACCGTCTTGAGTAAATGAAATAATAATAATATACCATTTTCCACTCCTGCAATTACTGTGACCTAGAATTAGCTGACCCACCAGCATTACACAGAAATTATCAAGGTGGCAATTACCAAAAGCGCTTTGATTCTTGATTAGTTACTTGATAATACTTCATTATGAAACAAAGAATAATGAATCTGTATAAAATTCACCCCACTTTTTGGCAACTACTAATAAATTTATTGTGCTCTCTATTTGTATTTGTATCCTGTTTTTCGACCACTTTCTATAAATTTCAGGGGTGATATGGTCTTATTTCTTGCTCAACCTTCTTCATGACAGAAAAAAGGAACTTGTGTGGCAACTGTTTCTTGTTACACTTGATTTTAAGGGTGTACGATTACAGGCCGCATGCTGATCTCCACATAAGTTCCATAAAGTGTCAGAACAACCATATTGTTTCAAATGTTTTCTTCCTTAAAAATTATTTTAGTCCTTGTTCTCTTCATTAATTTTATTGCTGTTTTTTGTGTTTTTTGTTAATCCTCACTCGAGTGGAAGGGAGGGAGGGAGGGAGGGAGGGAGGGAGAAAGAGAGAGATCGATGTGAGAGAGATACATCTATTGGTTACTTCCTGTATGGCCAGGGCCAGAATCAAACCTGCAGCCTAGGGATGTGCCCTTGACTGGGAATAGAACCTGAGACCCTATGGGCTGAAGGCTAACTCTAACCACTGAGAAAACCAGCCAGGCTCTTTATTAATTTTATTATGATGATGTATGCATTGTAAAAACTTGTAAATATCTTAGAAAGTTTAGTAAATAAAAAGTATTGTATTTTAATTATAGACATATTTAATCAAGTGTTGAATAATGCTCAAATTAAAACTACTATTGTTCAGCAAATACATGACTATCTAAGCTGTTTTAGTACTAAGCAGGTATATTTTTCATAAAATTCTTAAATATTTTAGCAGTACACCAAAAATATACATAATTACTATATGGATCCTAAAAGTGTTTAAAAATTCCAAAACACGCATCCATTAATGAGAAGAGTATCACAAATATACCTTTTATATAAAAATGAGTATCATCAAATACTAATAGTTTCTTATTTTTTCAAGTCCCTAAACTTACATGAGACCTTAAGAGAAGATGGCTACCATCTTCTAGAGCTAGCTAGGCTGCTGATGAGCAGAGACCGGAGTATTAAAAACATAAATTAGCTTTTATTTTAATCAAGCAAGTCAAGTTCATATAAAATAAACTTCCCAGGGAAGGTCACAATAGTCTCAATTGTGTAGACACTCCTGACAACATCCTGCAGAGAACAGAATCAGCCTCCAAAGAGTGTCAATCGAAGTAAGATCATCCTGGGAAAATCACTGGATTTTTGAGACATGGAGGAGTCAGATAAACCACAGTGGGGATCTGTGAGAGCAAAAGAGATTTTATAGAGAGGCATTGCTAAGAAATATACTCTAATACTGTCTACGTGATTAAACCATTCAGCACTTTCATTGTGCCTTGAGGTTTGACATAATTGTATGCCACCATTGAAGCATCATTGTGGTATTTGATATTTGGAATGTTGTTCAAAAAGTATAAAACTGATAATCATTATTCTGAGATTTTGCATTCGCTCATAAGATGATTTTTAATTAGAGAGTCATTTTATAGTGTAAATGAAATTTAAAAAACTCTCCTAATTGTGTAATATATAAAATTATAAATGTATACGTATACACCTGTATGTAACAGCTGTTCACTTGGATTCACTTTTATTTTTCATTCGTTCCTGAATTATTGCCATAGAATCTTTGTCCTTTCTGAGTTCCCACTATTCCTTTCAACTTTAGTGACAGTTATTTTTCCCCCTGAGAGCAATCAATGTTTACCATACCTGGCTAAACCTTGTGCCTTCACTGATAAACAATGACTTAACACCAATGTCAAGCAATGTCATTTGACACATCTGTTTCATTAATGTAAATTCTGATGGCAGTCTGAACCTCTCCTCTGATTTCTGGTTGCATAACTACAGCAGAAGCAAAGCAAGAGAAACATGTCATGAGCATATAAAAGATATCCCCTAACACAATATCAGGGGACACAGAGCATCTTTTAAAAGTGTCCCTACTCTTTAACCATTTACCTATAGTGGTGACTTTAATTCATAATAATGTATTACATATTTGAACATTGCTTAAAAAAAGTGTCTCCAGCTAAAATCAACATGGAGTCTTGTTTTAAATATAATAAAATACTACATTGTTATAATCTATAAATACTAAGATTAATAAAAGAATGTAATTTTACATGTAAAATCACTTTAATTTCAAATATTTATTTAATTTTGATAAAGTCTGACACTCTGATCTGCTTTTGCTTGTTGAAATTTGGAACAGCAACCCCCAAAATTTAACTGGGCATCGGTAAATATGAATCTGAAGTGCGTGCGTGTGTGTGTGTGTGTGTGTGTGTGTGTGTGTGTGTGTGTTTCCACAGAGATAAATCACTTTAAAGTACAAGAGTGAAGAACAAGATAAAATTGAAAAACAGAACAATTTTTCATAGCCTTCTTCAGGTTTCACCATTATTCTTCGCCTCTTTCAAATTTAATTCCCTGTATGAGGAAATACAGTCGATAGACTTTTGTGGCACAGTGGGTCTGACATCATTCATTCCTCTGCACCCCAGTGATTCTCTGTGTGTTTTGTTTGGGCATTCACATGTGGTACTCAGGCGAGGATGATTGGGGTATATACATATCAAGAAGAGTCATTTTAAAACGAGCCTGAAGTTCAAGCTGGAGATGAGAATAATTTCCCAATTGAAAAATAGTTTCTTTTCTTTTATTGTCACTGTTCTTATAGCATCTGTTACCATGTTACCATATAATTATTGATTTTTTCTGATCTTGAAACATTTCGTTTGACTATTAGCCAGTAATGTCACTTACTAAGTAATGAATCTACTCATAACGTAGGCTTTAAAGCCAATGAGACCATGAATATCAATGTTTTTTGATATTTTTTTTTTTTTGGTACAAAGTCCTGTTTAGTCATAGAAAAAAAATAAAAACGGTTTGGATAGTTCTCTTTTCCCAATTATTTTTCAGCCCAGTGTATGCTGTTCTTACTGAACAGGATGATATATTAATGTTAAAGGGCACGGCTCCCATAGTCCCCATTCAAGTGAAAGCTAGCTAAGCTTTCACTTGAAAAAAATTGCCAGAGCATTTTTAGTGCACACGAGAGAAATACATCATGTCCCCAAACGCCACCTCAGTGAGACTTCCGGCAATGCAGTGATTACAAAAACAGCAACTTCCCAACTCTTTGCTTTATATCTCTTCAGAGGGAGGGGTTCTTATCTTAAAAATCATCCTTATGATATCTCTTGATGTAAGTTAAGAAGGAAAGAGAATATTATACTGAAGATCAACTGAAATGTGACCTTGAATAATTCTCCACACTTCAGATTTTTTAGGGAGCCCAAACTGATAGCAGTATTGTCCTAAAGTTACTAGTTGCTAGAAAATGCCATGTATTTCACAAATAGAGATACAGAAGTATATATTACAAGAAATCGCCCTTGGGCTCTCTAGCTCAAATGCATTAGCTTTGATGCAATCTTATATTACTTTTACAGAGAAGTATTACTATTCATGTATTCACTTTTGAAACAGCAAAAACAAATTGACTGAAATCAAAGCCTTGTTCTATTATCTTTTTAAGAATTTGTGACTGAAAAAGAGCCATCACCCAACATTCCAAAATTCCTCTGAGTTTAACTCAGAGGGAGGAAATGCAGTTACTTTCTGAAAAGCAGATAACAATTAAAATAGGTAGCAATTTCCTTCATGAGCTTAAAATAGTTTTTCTTGTATGCCACTTTATCAGTTCAGAAAGTGAATAGATCTAACACAAAGAGAAGGTTTTGATCCGGTGTCAGTTGTAAAGTATATAAAACAACCATAGTTTAAAGATGGCTGAGGGACAGTTTTATCTAAAATGAGATGTTCCTTCCTGTTCCCTACTGTCTTCTAGTTGTACCCCTCCTCCTTCCCTCAATCTCTGTGTGTGTGTGTGTGTGTGTCTGTGTCTGTGTCTGTTTCTGTCAATCTTCAGAGAGTAATAATAAACATATATTTTAAGTCTCTCTCTTCTATCTAAACCCATAAAGCCATTGAATATACTAATCAGCTGTCAAAACATCTGTGACATCTTTCTATGATTTCATCATTGGTGTACAAGAATGCTGTCAATTTCTTGACATTAACTTTGTATACTGCTACTTTGCCAAATTAATTTATTAAGTCTAGATTTTTGATGGAGTTTTTAGAGTTTTCTATGTACAATATCATGACATCTGCAAATAATGACAGTTTCAAAAAATCGATGGCATTTTTATACACCAATGATGAAAGCACAGAAAGAGAAACTAAAAAAATCCTATTTACCATTGCAGCAAAAAAGATTAAGATACCTAAGAATAAACTTAACCAAAGAAGTAAAGAACTTCTTCACTGAAAACTACAGGTCTTTGGGGAAAAAAAAAAAAAAAGAGGAAGATATAAAAAAGTGAAAGCATATACCTTGTTCATGGATTGGAAGAATTAACATCATTAACATGTTCATACTACCCAAAGCAATCTATAGATTCAATGCAATCCCCATCAAAATACCAACGATATACTTCACAGAACTAGAACAAACACTCTAAAAGTTTATATGGAATCAAAAAAGACCCCGAATAGCCACAGCAATCTTGAAAAAGAAGAACAAAGCAGGAGGAATCTCATTACCAGATTTCAGATTATACTACAAAGCCACTGTAATCAAAACAGCCTGGTACTGGCACAAGAACAGGCAGATGGATCAATGGAACAGAATAGAGAACCCAGAAACTGACCCAAGACAATATGCTCAATTAATATTTGACAAAGGGGCAAGAGCATACAGTGGAGTCAAGACAGTTTCTTCAATAAATGATGTTGGGAAAATTGAACAGCTACTTGCAAAAAAATGAAGCTGGACCACCAACTTACACCATACAAGAGAATACACTCAAAATGGATAAAAGACTTAAATGTAACTCATGAATCCATAAAAATTCTAGAAGAAAATGGAGGCAAAAAAATTTCAGACATCATACGCAGCAGAATTTTCACTGATACAACACCTAAAGCAAGAGAAACAAAGGAGAAAATGAACACATGGGACTACATCAAACTAAAAAGCTTCTGCACAGCAAAAGAAACAACCATCAAAACAAAAAGAGATCCCACCATATGGGAGACCATAACCACCAATGATGCATCAGGTAAGGGGTTAATTTCCAAAATATATAGAGTGCTCATACAACTCAACAAAAAGAAGACAAAGAACCCAATTAAAAAATGGGCAGAGGAACTAAATAGACACCTCTCCAAAAAGGACATACAAATGGCCAAGAGACATATAAAGAAATGATCAACGTTACTAATCATCAGAGAGGTGCAAATTAAAACAACTATGAGGTATCACCTCACACCTGTCAGAATGGCTGCCATCAACAAATCATCAAACAAGTGTTGGCGAGGGTGTGGAGAAAAGGGGACTCTAGTACACTGCTGGTGGGAATGCAGATTATTACAGCCACTGTGGAAAACACTATGGTGTTACCTGAAAAAACTAAAAATTGAACTTCCATTTGCCCCAGTGACCCCACATCTAGGAATATACCCTAAGTAGCCTGAAACACCAATCAGAAAGAATATATATACCCCTATGTTTATAGTAGCACTATTTACAATAGCTAAGATCTGGAAACAACCCAAGTGTCCATCAGTAGATGAGTGGATTAAAAGGCTGTGATACATGTACACAATGGAATACTATGCAGCTGTAAGAAAGAAAGATCTCTTATCCTTTGAGATGGCATGGAAGGACCTGGAGAGTATTATGCTAAGTGAAACAAGCCAAGCAGAGAAAGACAAATATCACATGATCTCACTTATTTGTGGAATATAATGAACTAAACAAACTGATGAACAAAATTGATCCAGAGACACAGAGGTGGGGTAAAGACTGATAAGCCTCAGAGAAGGGGTTTGGGGGGTAAGAGATAAACCACATAACTTACATGCGTGTATGCATAACCAATGGACATAGACAACAAAGCTGGGGATGGGGTGGGGGGGATGGGGATGGGGGGATGGGGAGGAGGATGTCAATGGGAGGAAAAGGAGAAGCATCTTTAACAAAAACAAATTAATTAAAAAATATATCTGTGACATCTATGCCATGCATTGGGAATAGAGAAAACTGATGATTTTCTTTGGAGTCAAAATAGTTATCCTAAGAAATGATCATAGTAAGTACGAGGGAGAAGCTAACTTTAACACAGCTTAACAGACTAGCCTCACAAGTTGTAATTAAATATGTAGGTAATAGGTGAAATACATAGATAGTTGATAGACCATTATATTAATTTTACAATATTATAATAATGAGCTATAAAGTCTATATAACAATTATCAATTGCAATCAATAAGTCTATGTAAGAATCAATTAATAATTGATTTAGAACACTTGGTTTGGTCACTAAAAGTTTAAATATTACATCAATCAAAAGATATATGAGATAAGGGAAGTGGTTAAAAACTGTATAAAATTTGGGGCTAAATTTCAAATAGAAAGGAAGCATTTTTATTTATTTTGTTTGTTTTTTATTTATTTGTTTTTAATCCTCACCCAAGGATATTTTTCTATTTATTTTCAGATAGAGTTCGAGGGAGGAGGAGAGAAAAAAACATCCACATGACAGGGACACATCAACTGATTGCTTCCCTCATACCCCCCACCAGGGCTGGTGATGAACCGCAACAGAGGTACGTTTGGTCCACGAGCTGATGCTCTAACCACTAAGCCAAACCGGCTAGTGCAAAAGGGAACATTTTTATTGAAACTCAGTAACTAAATACAATAAATTTTAGTGTACACAAATTTGTAAAACAATCAATGTAATAAAACCTTAAGATTGTTGATTGCAGATCCCTTGGAAATATGAGGGTGTGATGTGAATAAATCTATAGCAATACTTGCTTTTTGAGTCCAGACTGATATTCTCCTAGGTGAATATTATATAATGATTTTGTTCCTTTTTTCAGTGTATGCAAATAATGAAATTATTAATCTTTTGTTCATTAGCTTGGAAAATGGTTAAAAGACATTTTGTATGTTATTCTTTCTAGAAAACAAAGTGATTGTGCACTTTATGACCATCTTAAAGATAAGTAGTTATCTTTAATTTTCTCTGTTTAATCAAATGGCATATTAAAATGCAGGGGGAAAGGAGATAAATAATCCATCTCTACAAAAAAACTACCAGTTTTGAAAAAGTTTCATAAAACTGATGTCACCATTGTCTTTAAAGTATGTGTAACAGTGTGGCAGGGTACAGGAGAGACTCCACCATGGCATGGTTATTTTGGTACCATGCTTATTTTTCTCATCTATAGCTGGAGTAACCCATCTGACAAAGGCAAAGATTGTGCTATCATGGACCTTAGGAACAGGAGGACACCCAACACTGGCAGACATATTGCTTTGCTTTTTATCTACCATTTACACTTCACTTAGGACCAAAGATGCGTGTTTTGGAGTGAGCAAATATAGAGTTTGATAATAAACTAACCTGGCTATGAGCTCTGTCTATTCTGAATCTAACCAAATAAGATCTTGAGCTGAGGAGAAAGTACATGGCCTTTCCCACACTGCCCAGTGAACTCTATCTTCAAATCAAAGTAATAAAAAAATTCTAGTTTTGCCTGGCCGGTGTGGCTCAATGGATTGAGCATCGTCCCATGGACTGAGAGGTCCTGGTTCAATTCCTGGTCAGGGCACAAGCTTTTGTGCCTCAGGTCCTGGCTGCAGGCTCCATCCCCAGTAGGATGCCGATCAATGCCCAGGAGGCAGTCGATCAATGTTTCTCTCTCACATAGATGTTTCCATTTCTCTCTCCCTTCCTCTCTCTCTAAAAACAAAAATCAATAAAAACATATTAAAAATAAATAAATTCAGGTTTCCATTCAATGAACATATAAACAAGAATATAACTGAAATTCCAGACTTAGAATATGTCCTAAAATTGTTGAAGACATACCTTAAGGATGATTCTCATATAATATTGTTTGTTTTATGGCTCCTAGTGATACCAAGACTTACAATGCCCCACATCTATTAAACTGAACACTTTGGGAAACTGAAATATTCACTTTTAAACTGCTAATGTCTTCATTTCTTGTTGCCTGAGCAACCTAACATAGTTTAGCTTTCCAACACGTATACAATTGTAAGTCACATATCCAACTTAGCATAATTCAGGAGACATTGATTGAATTACATAACCATGTTCTGAAAAGTTTCTAGAAACCAGGTTCTCTAACTTTTCTTCAATAATCTTTGCAGGGGGTCCTTTATTTTAAGAATATAAATTTAGGAAGACACACCCTTCCAGCTTTAAGCAATGTCAACTTGTAAGTATAGAGTCACTTTGAAAGACTTACTCATCAACAAAAACGACAGAATTCTTCGATCCCCAGGTGAGATGTTGAAAGATGGACTGCAGTGTTTGTTTAGATATATTTGCTGGTTGTCTGTAACTGCCTTAAATATGAGGTAGGGTCTTCCTTGGAAAATAGGCTCTTAAAGAATAAAAGAATTTACACAGTATTCCAGCCGTGGAGCTACTGAATAAACGTAAATTACCGGTAATTGTAAAGACACTGAAGTGTGTTGACATTTTGAAAGGTTAGCTTCCCATTTGAAATGGTACATAAGTAACTGCCTTGTCAGAGACATAAGTGTAGTTCCTGCTCGGGGATCCGGCAGCAGAACCGTGAGTTCCTGTGGACATTCCCCGCAACTAGACGGCGGGAGGCATCTGAGCGACGCCTCTTTGGGACGCCTGACTTTGGGACACGCCAGCCACGAAAGCTCTTCCACCCCTCGGGTAGTACAGCGACATGCTGCTGCGTATGTTTACACCCAGGAAAAGAGACAATGTGTTTTAGAACTATTTTTCTTTAGGAAGAAGCTGCCTTTAAACAATTGACCAGGTTCCTTTGAATGACTGGTTTCATTCTTTATTCTTTACTTGACTGAAAAGTATTTACGGAGCGGCTAGCACATGCAGACACTATTCTGGGTACTTGGCATACAGCTGTCTGATTCCAAACACCGTGAGCATATTGGCCCAGAAGCCACCATAGCTCCTGCAAAGTGAGTATTCAAAATGATTTACTGAATGAATATGAACTTAAATTAAAATTTGTCAAAATTAAATAACAATATACTCTTGAAGACAATAGAAAGGAAACTAATTCTTTTACTTTCTGAGCTCCTGTTCAACAGAGAAAATATGGCAGAATCCTTTCATAAGCAGAAAAATAATTTTTTTAAATCTAAATATTATCACCATCTCTGCTTTATTCTCAAATTTTCCTTTTCGAAACCCATATACATGTTTTCTGGCTTTTACTATACCGTCCCTTACAGAAAATTATATTAATGAAGCATTCTGAGGAAGTCATTTTTCCACTTCCTACAAACCTCTTACTCATTGAATAAATTTTAATTCATTGAACTTCTAAAGACTCCTAAGACATAGCATTATTCACCATTTCACCTCTGACTTACTTCTGCCCACACCTCAAAGCCCAGTTTCCTTTACTTTCAATAGACCTATGTAGCTATAAGCGATAAATAAGTAGCAGACAAAAACTCATATTTGGAGTTTAAACTTTGGTTTTGCTACCATAAAATACAAATAAGATGCTATACCTCTACTAATCCCTTTCAATTCCAACAGTAAGAGGGAGGTGCAGGCCCTGTTTGTTTAATGTCTTGATAATGTATGAGGTTCTAGATCAAGAACCTCAATGTGTAGTTTCCCAAGTATAAGCATCACCTGGCAACTTGTAACAAATCGATTTGGGGAACCAGCCATCTATATTTTAAATCCTCCTAGTGATTCTGATGCACTAAAAATTATGATAACTGATGTTCTATATTATCCCCCACGCCAGACCCTGCTGCATCATTTACTGTTCTGGTTTAAAGAATTCTCACATACAAACGTTTTAGGTTTTTTTAAAGAGCCATTAGCCTCTATTAATAATCTATATTTAAAGGCATTTTTTTCAATCACTCATCTAAAGTCTGGACACAGTCATTGGGTAGGTAAAATGTGTTCTATACAGAACAAGTCCGAAGAAGGAGGTCCCTGGAGAGACTGGAGGGGCACTGTGCAGTTTCAGTGTCTATCACTGAATCCAAAAATAAAATGTCATGTCATTAGTCAGAAGACTTCAAGCATGCAGTGAATCGGTGTGTAAGACACAGCTTCAGATTTGGGATGGTGTGTGTGTGTGTGTGTGTGTGTGTGTCAGAATGGTCTAGCACAACACAGGAGAAACAAACATTTCATTTCAGAAAGTCAGATCTATACACTCCAGAGATGGTGGAAGTGTCATGCTGCTTAATTAAGGCATACAGAAGCCACAAATTCCGTCTCTTTTTCTGTGGAACATAAACCTCCCATGTTAGACAATATTTTTGAGAGAATTAAACTCTGCTTTTCCTATCAACTCAAAGAGTTGACAAGTATCTCAAAAAAAAAATAATAATAATACCGGAATGCAAAACTGATACATCACCTTTCTAGTCTGTTTCCCAAAAGTGTGTAGCAGCCTCGTGTAATACAGAGCAATCCCACAGTGGTTAAAAACAAAGAGTCTGTAGCAAAATTGACAGGATGGAATTCCTGGGTCTCCGACTTCCTAGGTGTATGAACGTAGGCAATTATTCCAACTCCATGCGCCTCAGTTTTCTCACATGTAAAATAAGACTTGCTGCCTCTTAGGGTTGCTATTTTGATTAACAGAGCTATTATTTGTATTTTAACACATATTTTTAAAGATTTGTGAAGTCTAGTAGCTGGAACATGACAAGAATAATAAAGTGTTTATTAACAAATATATGTCCTATTGATATTCTAATTATAGTTTCAAGGCAATATGTATATGACCATAGTCTTATAGTTAAAAATAAAATTATATATAACATTAAGATATGTTAAATATTAAAATCTTACATATAGCATTGCTTTTATTAATTATTCTTCCTGACAATTTTTTTCAGACAGTACAATATGCTCAAGACTTTGTCTCCTTTGTAAAGCATTACACACTGACTATGGAAAGGGCAAGGAATAAAGATATACTTTTATTAATTAACAATTAATAGTAGACAGGTCCACATGATCACTGTTTCACAGACACAAAGATGAATTTATTACTGGCAGACCTTGTATTGTTATTATACAGCCTTACAATATCAATAGATCAAAAAAAATTAATTAAATAAATAATGAACAAAGTATGTTGTTTATATAAATCACTGAGGTCTAATTTTTCCAATTACGAGAAACTCTTGTCATGGCAGTTTGAGTATCACTAAATAAAAACTTTCAGGGAAAAAAGTATACTTTTAGAAGAAGCTTCTATATAAAGTTATGTTTGACTAAAGTTGCTTTTCGATACCTATAAGTACTATTCAAGAAAAATGTTTTAAAAATGTGATCATGTTATTAAAGAAGTGGTTTAAGTACAGACTAATAATAGGTGAAACCCAACCTATATTCAATTGGCTTATTAATATTAAACAAGTTGACCATTGAACCCTCAATTTAACCTCCATTTCCCAATTAAGAAAAAAAAACCTCTATTTAGCTTTATAAATTTTCACATGTCCTTTTTACTTATCTTATGTAGAAACAGCCAAAACTCTTAACCTTTTCTTTGCATTGGAATTAACAACCTTTAGCAATGCATCCTGTCAAATGACTTGCTTACCCAGCTACAGCCGCTAGAGAGTAGTCACACCGTTTGTCTTTCTCACTGATAATTTAGGTTCCTCCTTGAAACACCATCATCAATCATGTCTAAAGTGAGACCCTAGTTATTCCCATCCTATACAGGAAAAGCATCTTCCTTATAAAATAGCCCTCTCTCCCTAGGGATCCTAAAGCAGTATCATTGCCAGAAAAATCCAAAATTAAAAAAGAAAAAAAAAAAAAATACACGGTCCCACTAAACAACATTGCCACTTATTGATGGCAAAGAGAGGAAAATGTTACTTTGTACTCACTGTGAGCTGCTCTTTGTCTCCGCATCTTCCTTCTGCTACTTTATTTCTGAAAAATAAAAAGCATTAAAATCTCAAAATGAAGAAAAACAGTTAAAAATATTTTACATGATTTGCATGTGCAGACTATTTTATTATAAATATGAAACAATTATACAGTAAAACTGTGTTATTGAAACCCAGAGGGTATAAAAACACCCATGGTTTTCCAACATGACAGAGTTCACTTTAAGAACAGGTATAAGCTAAAAGGAATTCCTTCCACCCACAATAAAAGTCTGTAGGGAACCAGTGCAGAGGGGCTGTGCCACTGGGGAAACAGAGGAAGAGGAAACGTTAAAAGGATGATTAAAAGAAAGAGAAAAAAGTTAAAGGTCTGGGGCTTAATTTAGAAAGAATTCATTTTAGGTAATACATAATCAGCATTAGGCATGTGAGAAATTAGAAGTAACTTTATTAATGGAATTGTCTTTGTTATATAAAGATGTGAACTTTGAGCATGCACTGATTCAGAGATTAAGAATATTGTACATTAGAAAAATGAGCAAGGTGGTGATGATGATACTAATGAAAAAAGCTTTATAATATGGCACACATTGAGGTAGGCAATTTGCAGGCATTATTTCTTTCAGTCCTCAAGCAAACATTTAAGCCCATTCTTTTATCCCCTTCTTGGTGAATCTATATCTAGATTCTTTTTTTGTCCCTTTCTTTACCTAGGAATGTATTCATTGCAAGTGACCATAATCACACATGGTCATTCAATATTGTTATTTCCTTTGTGACCATAACTCATATTATTTTTATGTCACTTCTCAAAATGCATTGTAATGACGTTTTTATACACTGCTGCATATAAAGTTTTCTTCAGTTCATGGACTGAGATTCACCTTTATTTAAGCAGTGCCTAGAAATGCCATAGTAGGCACATAACAAATATTTATTGAATAAAGGAAGAAACGGATGACAAAAGGGATGAGAAGTTTCAATATATGGGCAGGAAGAAATTGAATCTGTGTCAGCTCCACTATCTTAAATAACTATAAATATAGTTTGTTTCCTACTCCTGAAAGGTAAATAGTATTACTTGCCTTTAATAATAAGAGTTTTATTCTAATTCTACTATATATTTCTTAAATTCATTGAGGAAAAAAACTGCTGGATATTTCTATTTATATTGCTGCAATTAACATATTTTAGTTAAATAATCCACATAATGCATAATACGAATTATAGCACATAGTAAGCGCTTAAAATGTAGAGTGATAACAATCACCTAAAAGGATACACTGAAAATTTTTAATTGAATTTGAATTCACACATATTCTTTTTTTTATTTATTAAAAATATATATATTTTTAATCCTCACCCGAGGACATTTTTCCATGTTCAGATAGAGTGGGAGGGAGACAGAGGAAGAGAGAGAGAAAAAAACATCAACATGAAAGGGATACATCAAATGGCTGCCACCCACATGACCAACCAGGGCCAGGGACAAACTGCAACTGAGGTACGTGCCCTTAGTGGGAACCGAACCCGAGTCTCTCTGGACCACAGGCCGACGCTCTAACCACTGAGCAAAACCGGCCAGGGCAGACATTTTTTTTTTTAAAAGATTTTGTATTGAGTTTTAGAGAGAGAGGAAGGGAGAGGGAGAGAGAGAAACACTGATGTGAGAGTAAAACATGATCAGCTGCCTCTTGCACACCCCGGACTGGAGATCAAGCACAGAACACAGGCATTTGCCCTGACCAGGAATTGAACCAGCAACACTTTGGTGCACAGAACAATGCCAAACTAACTGAGCCACAGTAGCCAGGGCAAGGCATATTTCTTTTTAAGTAAAATGTGATCATAGGGCTATCTTCAAAATTCTATAACCAACTTAGAGAAGATCTAAAAGGAAGCATATGTCTTCAAACAACCACTTTCTGTATTACCCAATCACAATATGTTTAATATAGCACATAAAATAATTGTGATAACACAATGACCAGACCTCTAACTACTGAACCTGAGTATGGAGTCTAAGTCATGAAGTAAACTTATATTCCACCATCAAATGTTACTTTCAAAATAATTTGATTAATTACACCAGGAGTAACATAGTTATATGCATAAAATATTTTAGGAAGGCAGTCTCTTTCAACTCATATTGATATAAGATAGTAGGCCTAAGTATTTTGTCTAATGGATACAGAATAAAATACTGTCAAACTCTTCTAGAATCAAGCAAGATCTGTATTGATGAAACACAAAGGTATAGTAAATGAATATTCAGTAGCATTACAAAAAATTATTGGATTTTCAATTGCACTTAACATTACTATTCAAATCAATAGCCTATTATTTCAGAGGACATAGTTTATTTCATAAATACAAAGCATAATAATTAAAAGCGATATTGCAATAAGGTAGAGGTTAATTGCAAAAGCAGGCAGAAGGCCAATGTTGTCAGGGTAATATTCAACATCAACAGTCAAATGTAGTGAACATTTGTGCATCTGCAAGAAATATTTCAAAATCAATCTTGTACTGAATTGAAGGCTACTGAAATGTTACAAATACTATGGACAAATATTAGAGTGACACCTGGGAAACTACCAGCAACTAATCATTCAAAAGCTCAACAGCTGAGCCTTGGCTGGTTTGCCTCAGCAGTTAGAGCCCCGGATTTGGTTCCCGCTAAGGGCACGTAACTTGGTTGTAGTTTGTTGGAAACCATTCAATGTGTGTCTCTCACATTGATGTTTCTCTCTCTTTTCCTCCCACTCTCCCTTCCTCTCTATCTGAAGATAAATGCAAAAATGTC
Source organism: Molossus molossus (assembly GCF_014108415.1). Lineage (NCBI taxonomy): Eukaryota > Metazoa > Chordata > Mammalia > Chiroptera > Molossidae > Molossus > Molossus molossus. The sequence goes on from NW_023425346.1 coordinate 66,765,363, forward strand.
CTCAAGTGAGGATAAAAAAATAAAAACTCAACAGTTGATAAATAATACTGTTTACTTTAAATATGGCTACATGAATGTTCAATCTTTTCCAATGCACTCTATTGTTAGGTAATAGCCTTCTACAGATTCTTCGTTATACTTAATAATTTAAATTAATCATATAAACTTTTATATAAATTAATATATACCTGGAATTAATTTAGATACATATATTTATTAAAGCTAGAAAAGGGAATTATGAAAATAAAAGTAATGTAATCTAATTTCAAGATTGCTTTAAGTTATTATATTTTTTATGTTTATAAAGATGTTCTTAGGTTTACACTTACTTTATTGACATTTGAACTACCAAAATAATGTATTTAGATCAAATAATGTGATAGAATACAAAGAAAAAAACTCTATCTTTTCTTCAATTTCATGTTCTCTCAAATGTAACCATTATCACAATTTGGTATATATTATTTTATATATTTTTCTCTGTGCATGTAAGCATATCATTAAAAACAATACAAAGACCTGGCCAGTTTGGCTCAGCGATTAGAGCATCGGCCCGAGGACCAATGAGTCGCAGGTTCGATTCCTGTCAAGGGCACATACCTCCGTTGCAGTTCATCCCTGGCCCTGGTCAGGTGGTGCAGGAGGCAACCAGTCAATGTGGCTCCATCACGTCGATGTTTCTTTCTGTCTCCCTCTCTCTCTCTCCCTCACTTCCACTCTATTTGATAATAAATACAAAAATATCCTCAGAGTGAGGAATAATAAAAAAAAAAAAACAGCAGAAATCAACACACCTGAACATGTGTCCCTAAGTGCTAGTGTATTTATTTATATTTCTAAGAGGAATGTCAAAGGTGACATCACTGGGTCAAAAGTTATGCATGTTTAGAAATTATGAGTAAATATTGTCAATTATTTTCTAGAAGTGTATAAAAATTTATATTTTACTAGTATATATATCATGCTTTAATTATTCAGGTATTTTTCAATATATTAGTTAGATTTTAATTAATCTAATATAACAACAAAATAGTAAAAATATGTAAAAAGACCAAAAATATTTAAAACTATTTAATGTTCCATATATAATATTGTTTATCTAGTAATCCCAAGAGATTCCATTAAAATATTACAATTAATAATTAAATTGGTAATGTTTAAATAAAAATGAATATGAAAAAATAAACTTTTTAAAATTATAATAGCAAAAGCCAGTTGAAAATAACATTGGAAAAATACACATTTACAATAAAACTTAAAAATAAAAGAGCTAAGATTAAATTTAACAATTAAGATATAAGGCATATTAAGAAATAAGAAATTAACATAATTCTGTTGAAGACATAAAAGCTAAGTAAAGGAAGAGAAATACTATGTTCATATATGGAACCAATATACATCAATTTTTCTTCAAGTAATATTTATTTAAAGCAATTTTTATCTGAATCTAATGTGTTGTGTCTAAATTGAACAAAATGATTGGAATGTTATATATAAAACTAAATGTGGTGAAATTGTTAAATTTTTCAGAAATAAGAAAAGATATCAGTTATTCCAAGTTATTATAAGGCACTGGGGGGGGGGGTGAAATTGATACAGCTTTTCACTTATGATTGCATCCTGTTCATGCCAAGCAAGATGATTTAGAACCCAGGAGACAGAGTTTAGGCAACAATATAGCAGGAAAATGAGGGAGGAAATCCCAGAAAAGAGATTCAGACTAGAAAAGCCCTCAATTCTTTGTATAACCCTTACCCAAATGTCTGACTAGCCCCTGACCTCACATGGATGGGGCAGAAGTAGCCCAGCTAAAAGTTAAATACACTAAACAAATTTCTTCTGCTGCCAACTGCAGGAGAGACACAGGTTCGTCTATGTTAATTGCTTGATAAAGCCAAATATAAGTACTCTTCTGAAGCAGAATCCTAAGTCTCTATAACATAATATTCAGGATACATTTCAGAATCACTGGGCTTAGGAAGAAAAAAGAGACTATAAGAGAAAGGACTGAGCCTGAGATGACCAAAATGTTTAATAGGCACAGACAAATGCTAAAACAGCCATTGATTGTAACTGTTTGATGACATAAAGCAATATATGCTCATAATAAGTACATAGGAAGCTCAGTTGAGAAATAGATATTTTTTACAAAGAACCAAATTAAATTAAGAAACAAATATACAATATTGAGTTTTTTTGTGTTTTTTGTTTTGTTTTTGTTTTATCCTTACCAGAGGACATTTTTGTATTTCTTTTTAGATACAGCAGGAGGGAGAGAGGGAGGGAGAGAGAGAGAGAAACATTGATGTGAGAGAGACATATCGACTGGTTGCCACCTGCATGACCCCAGGAGGGGCCTGGGACAAACCGAAATCGAGGTATGTACCCTTAGTGGGGGCCAAACCTGGGACTCTCTGGTCTGTGGGCTGACACTCTAACTGCTGAGCCAAACTGGCTAGGGCCAATATTGAGTTTTTTAAATCACAGAATAATCACGAAAACAGAGTGGAGTTGTTTTGTTTTGTTTTGTTTTGTTTTGTTTTGCTTTGCTTTGCTTTGCTTTGCTTTGCTTTGCTTTGCTTTGCTTTGCTTTGTTTTGCTTTGTTTTAAGCAAGCAAATTTGCACATTGACCAACGGAAAGTATGTAATAGGGGAAATATACTATTTTTTAAATAAAAAGATGCGCAGGTACTGTGGTACTATATGAACATATCTAATAAAATGTAATTAGTGTCCCAGCAAGAGAAGAGAAAAAGGAGCAGAAAAAAAAATAAGTTGAAAATATAATATCTGATAAAACCTGAATTTTGATGAAAAACATGAATGCACAGACTCAAGAAGTTCAATAAACCTCAATTATGATAAATACAAATACAAATAAAACCACACCTAGGAATATTATAGTCAAACTGCTGAAAGCCAACCAGAGACAAATCCTGAAAGTAGCAACTAACTATACACAGGGAAACTTTATAAAAGTAGAATGCCATCTCTAAAGTATTAGAAGAAAATATTCTTCAAGAATGATAGCGGAATAAAAGTAAAATACGCAATAAAGAAAACAGAAATCAAAGAGATATTTCACCAGTAAACATGTTCTATAGTATTAGCAAAATGAAATTTTCTGGGTGAAGTAACATTATATCAGCTGGAAACATGCACTTGAAGAAAGAAAGAAATACAACCAGAAATTGTAAGTCTGAAGACAGCTATAAAATAATATTTTTACTCTTAATATCTTTAAATGCATACAACTATTTAAAGTCAAAAATTACAGGCATACTGCAATATATTTCGGGTTTGGGTGCAAACCATAGCAAGAAACCAAGTTTCGCAATAAAACAAGTCATAATCTTTTTGTCGGTGGAGTGTCTTTTCCTCCTTCAATTTGTTAAAAAACAAAACACATGTGAAACACAATAAAGCAAAAAGCAGGTATGCCTCCACAATACATAGGTTTATAATGTCTGTAAATGCAATATATGTGACAGAATAATATAAAGGACAAAGGTGGGAACGAATGCTTGCAAGGTTCTTTATTTTAGGAAAAGTGATACGATATTAACTTCAAGTAGGATGTATATTATAATCCGCAGAGCAAACACTAAGAACATAATAAAGAGAGATATAACTAAAAAGTCAATAGACTGAAAGAAACGTTTTTTAAAATATTTAGCCCAAAGGAAGGCAGGACAGAAGGAAAAGAACAACAATGATGACAAATAGAGGGAGAAGCAATGACAGTAAAATGGCAGACTAAAGTCAGATCATGACAACAGTTACATTACATTTGACATTGCCTAATCACTTCATTGAAATTCTGATGATTTTCAGAATGAAAAAATAGCAGGATCCAACTCTTTGTTGTCTATAGGAGACTGACTTTAAATATAAAGATAAAGGTAAGTTAGAAGTAAAGTAATAGGAAAATATATATATATATGTAAATAGAGCACGTAAGAACACTGAAGAGGTTATATTAATATCAGATAAAACAGGTTTTTAAGACAAAGCATATACCAGAGATAAAGAGGGACATTTTGTGATCAAAGTTAAATTTATCAGGAACAATTATAAGGGTCTATGTGTCTAATAATAAATCCTTACAAATCCAAAGAAATAAGAGAATAAATGAGAAAAATAAATAATTACATAAAAATAGTGAATTTCAAAATTCCTCTCTTGGAAAATTGATAGAATGACTAGACAAATATAAGATATCTGTAAAGACATTAAAATCCAAAACACTATCAACCACCTTTAATTAGTTAATATCTATACAATATTATATGTAACAAATGCAGAATACACAATTTTTAGAATTGTATATAGCACAATCATCTGAAAGAAATATAGGCTAAACCATAAAACAAGCTTCAATATATTTAAAAGGATTAAAATTATTCATAATAAGTTCTCTGACCAAATAAATCTAATAGCATTTGGAAATTAAAATGCATTTTTCAATAACTTCTGGATTCAATTAGAAATCACAATGGAATTTTTTTAATGTTTCAAACCAAATTATCTAATGAAAACACAAAGCACCAAAATATGTGAGTTTAGATAAAGCAGTATTTTTGAGGCATTTATACCTGCAAATCCCCTTATTAATTATAAAGAAGATTATTATAAGACGACTTTCTTCACTACACTACACCCCCCCCACACACACACACACAGTTTGTTTGTGAGAGAATAGATGAATAATTAGAACAAACTAGCAACCAGAAATAGAGTTAAGAATATGAGAGAAAATACAACTTTGGATATAGAGAAATTAAGGATACAATTTTAAAATAAAATTTCATTTTATTGGGAAAGGGGTGTTTATATATACAGCCAAAGTAAGCTATAGATTAGGGACAAATGTTATATTACTCTCACATAAAATTAGGTATTTAAAATGAACAATTATCAATTTAAGAGATATGTGTATTATATTATTATTTATTCTTTAAGAAAATAGAAAAATCAGAATCTATAAAGAAAAATATTGATAAACTAGACACCATATAAATTTTAAATTACTCAATGACAAAATACCATAGACCTGGCCAGATGGTGTGGTTGGTTGGAGAATAGGGCCATATACCAAAAGGTTGCCACATTGATTCATGATCAGGACAGATACATAGATTGCTGGTCAATCCCAGATCAGGGTACATATGGGAGGCAATAGGTTGATATTTCTCTCTCACATCTCTCTCTCTCTGCTTTTTTATCTCTCTCTAAAAATCAATGCAAGCATATCCTCAGTTGAGGATTAAAATATATATATGTATATATACACATATATGTATATATACCATATATACATAAAATTTTTCATATATATGTATACCATATATACATATATACTGTAAACAATATCAAAATACAAATAGCATTATGACAAAAGATGTAACACACCTTAGTCAAAATACAGACATCTTTAAAATGCATAGTTTATAAAATAATTATAGAATTTTAATAAAACAATGCAATTCAAAAGAGAAGTAATATTGGAAAATAAATAGGAAAGTTGTTTAGTTTTACTGGTAATCAAGTAAATGTCATATAACAGAGTGAATATCGCCCTGGCTGGTTTAGCTCAGCGGTTGGAGCGTCGGCCTGCGGATCAGAGTCCCAGGTTGTTTCCGCTAGGCCCTAGCGGCTACGGGCACATACAAAGAGAAATAAATAAATAGATAAATAAGTGAATATCATTTTTTTTTTCATCTAAAATATTGGCAACAAATTTTAAAATTTAATAAAAATCATGTTGGCATAATTAGGTAGATTTTGTTTTTAATTATCAACCATATTTATCTGGCATGTTAAGTGTCTAAAGAAGCATTTGAAGCAAAATAAACTTGGGAGCAAGATCGGGAAGAGCTAGGTTGTGAGTATATAGAAAACAAAAACCAGTGAGTCACAAAACTGAACAGACAAGAGTAAAGGCAGTCACAGAAAAGATGAAGACGCAGAGAAGCAATCATATCAGGAGTAGGTCAAACTTGATCTCAATAGCAGCTGTTTAAACATAATAATAAAATGTTGGGACCTATCATGCAGAAGAAAATTGCTTCAACTTCCCCAGCAGGACACTATAACTATTAGGCAAAAGAATCTCATAGTATTCCCAGCCCTGCAATCCACTTCCCCGGCAGGGTAATCGCCACTAAACATTTTCTTCTTAGGAAAAGCAATGTGTAGTTTAATCTGTCTGGCGATGTGGCCAGACAGACTGCATTAGAATCTCTGCTTGCTAGCAAGCCTTACTTTCTTCATCTTAAAAATGTAGATAGTAACTACAATGTGAGAATTAAATAAAAGTGCAGTGAGGGTCAATGGCACAGTGCCCGGAACAGAGGAGGTGTGTACCAAAAGGTAATTCCCATTCTTTTCCTATTGCCCCTGCAGATCAAATTAAGCATCAGGGGTGCTTTGTGCATATTGTTTTGTACTTGAATAAGCCACTTAGCACACCTTTTGACTTCAAGTCCATTGACAGAACAATTTGATAAATTATCAGAAATGATATTTTTAATTGAGTTGAATTTGTCTACTGAGTAAAAAATAATAATAATTATAATACTACTTAGCATTTAAATTTCTATCTTATCTCTATCGAAATGATTCCTTTCATGTTTATTCTCCTTATTTCATTCTTAATTACGGTGGCAAAAACATTGGAATTAGAATTTGGAAAACTTCATTCAAGTCTCGACTATTTTTTTTACACTAATCAGCTAACTTCTCTCACCTATGACCATGACATTTATAATGAGAAAGAGATAATAAATAGAGCTATATTACCACACTATTTCAAAAATAAAAATACTGTCTATTTGGAAGACATATACCCCCCTATGTTCATTGCAGCAATATTTACAGTGGCCAAGACATAGAAACAACCAAAGTGTCTTTCAATAGATGACTGGATAAAGATGTGGTACATATATGCAATGGAATACTACTCAGTCATAAGAAAAGATAAAATACTGCCATTTGCAAAAATATGATGGATCTTGAGACTATCATGCTAAGCAAAATAAGTTAGAAAAAGTCATAATTTTACTCACCTGTGAGATATAAAACTGAAAGCAACAAATTAAGACAAACAAATACACGCTCATAGACACAGATAAGAGTATGGTGGTTAATAGAGGGAAGGGGAGTAGGAGGGCAGTAAAGGGTAAAGGAATCAGGTATATGGTGTTGGAAGAAGATTTGAATTTGGTTGTGGGCACACAGTGCAATATAAAAATGATGTATCATAAAATTGTAAGCTTAAAACCTATATAATCTTATTAACCAGTTTAAGCCCAATAAATTTAATTTAAAAAATACTATCTATGAAAACCCTTCTTTTGGCCAAATATAAAATTCCTCCCGTAGTTTGGGTTCCCCCAGAAACAAATGCTGAGATGAAGATTCTAGAAAGAGGGTTATTCTTGGATGATGCAATTAAAACAAAAACAAATACTAGGAGGAGAAAGAAGTGAGAGAAGGAAGAGGAGAAGATGGCCACAACTTTTATACTTTTATTATTGAAAGGTGGGAGCTATATTCCTGCTCCTTTAGTCTGGTGGGAAGAAAGGTTTGTGACTTATTTGACCAACTGAGTATGGCAGAGGGATGCTTGTGCCAATACCCAAGCTGAAGACCCAAGACACTGGCACCTTCCACTTTTTGTCTCTTGAAATACTTGGTCTTAGGGTGCTAAACTGCCATGTATGAAATCCAACTACCTGCTAGAGAGACCACATGGAGAGGCTAATTCGTGGAGAGGGTGAGACCCAGCTAGACCCAGCCTTCCAGCTGTCACTATCGAGGCCCTAGGCATGTGAATAAAATTATTTTGGACCCTCCATACCAGCCCCTAGCTTAACACCCCTGAATGTCTCCACCTGATGTCATCTAAACACCAGAAAACTATACCTGGGCTCCACCCAAATTCAGGAATTGCAAAGTTGTGAAATGCAATAAAATGATGGTTGTTTCAAACCACTAACATTTGGAGCAGTTGGTTAGACAGCAGTAAATACTCCCAACAATAGCCAATAGCAGTGTATCATCATCAAGCCTATTATCACTATGAGTGAATGAAGCTTACTCCCACGGGGAAATTCTAGGAAGCAGTGTCAAACACATCATAGAGTCATCCCACCTGAAGGATGACAGAGCTGTAGTGTTTACGCGTACACTCTCGAGTGAATGTCAATCCTCTGGCTGCCAGTAACATCGACAGTAGCACACCCCGAAGTGGGGATCCCAAGAGATACAGGCACAGCCGTAGCATCTGCCACTGTCCTGTACGATGTAAAGCATTTCACAGGTCTTCCTTTCCATCTGTCTGATCACAAAATTCTGTATTGCCTGATTCTGATTGTAGTGGGGTTTTCTTCCCATGAAAGATTCTTTGGTATTCACCTTTTCTACTTTTTAAGACCTCAAAGGAAGACCTTTTTGAATTTGTATTTATTTAAACATGTTCTTCCTTTTTTCCCCTAGTATTGTTTATAGTTTTTATTTAGATCAGGTTTTATAAATTCTAAAGCAAAATACTACTATTTTCACTAAAACAGAAAAAAACTATACATTTTTTTCATTTGCAAATTTAGTTCCCACTCAATACCTTGAAATTTAGAACAATTAAAAGGCAGTGATCAAATGTATAAATAACTACCTATTGAAAATATTTTAGGCTTTTGGTTGTCTCTCCCTTTTTGGGTTGATTCTTTGTACTTGTTTGTATAAGTGGGTAGTTACAGGAACAGGGCCTAGAGCCAGACTTCCTGAATTTGGATCTCTGCTCAGCTGCTTATGAATTCTGCGCTCTAGGGAAACTAATATTTCTGTGTTTCAGAAATATCTCATTATTGGTACAAAGAAGGAAAATTATAGTATTGTACTTATAGGATTGATGTGAGTATTGAATAAATGATTAAATATAAAACACTTGGAATAGTGCCTAGCATATTATATAAGAACTTAATAAATGATAAAACATTACTGCTTTAAAAAATGATAATATGAATGCAGAGACAACATAAAAAAAAAAAAAAAATGTGCCTGGCCAGCCAGTTTGAGCATCAATCCATGCACCAAGAGGTTGCCAGTTCAAATCTGGTCAGAGCGCATTTCCTGGTTGTGGGCCTGACTCCCAGTTGAGGGCATTCAGGAGGCAGCCAATCGATGTTCTCTCTCATGGATGTTTCTATCTCTCTCCTTCTCTCTTAAAAAAAAAAAAATTTTTCTGGCCAGTTTCACTCAGTAGTTAGAGCATCGTTCCTCTGACTGAAGGGTCTTGGGTTCAATTCCCAGTCAAGAGCACATGCCTGGGTTGCAGGTTCAATTCCTGACACCAGTCAGGGTCATATGGGAGGCAATCAATTGATGTGTTTGTTTCACATTGATGTTTCTCTATCTTTCCTTCCTTCTCTCCCTCCATTCCACTCTATCTAACAATCAAAGGAAAAATATCCTCCGGTGAGGATCAACAAAAAATGAAATAAAATAAATAAATAAGTAAAGTTTGTCAAAGGACTAGCAAGAAGCCTTAATAAGTTATAATTCCCTTTATGTCTTAAACTAGCATAACTGAAGCCATTTATGGAATCGTAGCTTTCTCATAGTAGAACATTCTCTAAGATTATTATGCTACACTTTGAATAGAGGTATAGCAAGAAGCTTTGAACAGAGTGAAGTGAAGTATCAAGAGGTATTGATGATAAAAAGTCAAACCGTAGGTATTTAGTATTCATTTTGATGCCATCTACAGATTCTTTCTAGGACCAGGAACCATGTGCCCAAATTTTAATCAGTAACCTTAGTCATTTTTCTTAGCATAAGATCTGCTTTTTAGACCATCAGATTGAAAATTGGAGAAGATACCAGCATAGAAGCAGTTTTACAGTTTAATGAACTTAAGCAAAAATGTTTTATAACCCCGATTCTCTATTACAATTCAAAATTGCAATTCAAGCCTCGGGGTGGGGGAAATAAACACCTCTGGGGTAAGGTGGAGAAGGAAATGATAGTAAAAAAATGACATTCTAACTTTTACTATTCTTCTCTCTTTCCAATGATATTCTTAATTAAGGACTATTGTTCTGAGTTCCCATTGAAATTTCTCCTTCACTCTCTTTCCTGCTAATAACTTTCACAATGATTTGTATTTACAGTCCGAGGCAAAAATAATACCATGAATTAGGCCACCTAATCCTAAAAGACTAATTAACTCCTTTCCACAATACAGAGTACAATGCTTAAAAACCTAGTCCGTTGCTAGTCCTATCTTGATCTGAACTCTTTACCTGTGTTCATGAACAGTCCTGAATATGGATCAAATTGTCTCTAGTGACTCTGACTCTCATTAGGCCCTAATAGAACTGATCATGAGGTCAAACCTTGATGTTTCTCTTTCTGCTAAAAACAGTTTACTGCAAGATGCCCCACTTCTCTGGTTCTCTCCTCTTCCTTGAACAATGCTTATAGTTATTGAAACTGGGTCATGTCTTCATGAGGTTTCATTTGACTACATCTCTAATGAATATTTGAAATTTTCCATAGTACGTTAAAAAGTTAATAAAGAGATTGTTACTCATCTTTATATTTTACCAGAAGCTTTATTCAAACCTGTTTCTGCTAAAACCATTTAAAGATTTTTTTTGATGACTTATCAATCCAGGAAAGTTTTAAACAATACAACATATAACTGATTTATGTATTTACCACCTTCTGCTCCCACGGCTGGTAAACAGTTATATGGATGAAACGATTATAAGGCAAAAAGACATAATTTCTTTTTCAATGTAAATTCTTATTAAGCAATAGTGGACTTTTAAATCAGATTGTCATAACTCAAGTATTCCTCGACGAATTCCTTGTTAGACATTTTCTACCGCTCTGGAGCAGAGTGAAAGGGCTCAGGCCAAGCCGCTCTGCAGTGAGCTAGCGACACTTCATAAAAATGTGTCTAAATTCTGTAAAGCAAAACTGTTTCTTTCCTGTATATTTACTTCCATTCCTTTGTTTTTCCTTGCTTTATTCAACATTAAGTTGGAAAACTTAAATAACTTAAAAAAATAGTGGAATCATTTTTCATATCAGACTTAGGTTCTACAATTAATTTATAAGATAGAGTCAAAACTATCCTTGATAATTCCTTTTTTTGTTGTTCAGGTAGAGTGGGAGGGAGAGAGAGGAAGAGAGAGAGAGAAACATTGACATGAAAGGGACACATCGAGTGGCTGCCACCCGCACGACCAACCAGGGCCAGGGACAAACTGCAACCAGGGTGCGCGCCCTTAGCGAGAACCGAACCCGGGACTCTCTGGGCCGCAGGACGACGCTCTAACTGCTGAGCCAAACCTGCCAGGGCTACCCTTGATAATTTCTTAACACTTATCTTCAATTTAACTGAGGATGCAACCCCGCTTAGTAATGCTTTTAAATATACAAAATACACATTAAAGTACATTTTATCCTATAAAAGAAAAAGACAGGGAGTCTGAAAATAGAAGAATAGTAGGGTATAAAGCTCAGCACCTGTAAAATTGTCTGGATTAACAATATCCTTGTTTCTTTCTTGGTTTCACAGTTTTAGAGACACACACACACACACACACACACACACAAAGCTACTATATTTCCCTGTCTCTTTCTCTCTTCTTCCCTCCCTCTTTCCTTCCCTTCTTCTTCCCTAATTATTGATGTGCATGAAGGAAGGAGTGAGACAGTGTAAGTTCATCTAGGATATAGCTTTATTTACTATACTATATTTATATTTTCTAGTTGAATAATAAATCTTTATTAAGACACTCAAGGACTATGCATTTAAACCATTCCTCTCCTCTCCACTAGCAATCCAAAACACAATGGGGTCACACCCCATCCGCTCCTCAGTGCTTGCCCTGACCGGGTACTATGAGTCAACCATTCTCAATTTGCCAAGGGCAGGGATGACTCTCAATGTTTTGGAATTTTTTTTCAATTTTAATTTATCAAAGTAAGCACTCTTATTATTTACTTGAGAAGTGAATATGTTGGTTACAAATGACAGAAACTTAATTAGCTTGAGCAATAAAGACAACTACATTAGGCCTCTTCCCTGGGAAAGATCTCATGGTGACCCACAACATTTTTAAAAAGGTAACAAGCTCCAGAGCCTTAAAGACTTGAATCAGGGTCTAGTCAGTAGCCAAAGTTTTCAAACACACATTTCAGCATAGTAATCCTAGGAGAAATAGAGCTTCCTTGTCCGATGTCTGGATAGCAATCTCAGAAGTGTGGTTCTGAGGCTTATCTGTCAAATATTTATTATTCCCCAGAAAATTAGTTACTGCAATTGGCCAAAGGTAGCATACATATCTATCTATAGTTAGAGGGCTCAATATCTTCTTAGAAGAAATAAAATGAGAGAAAAAATACCCTTGACAGTCAAATACAGTATCTATATTGTGGCCTTAGGATATGAATTAGAATATAAAATCAACTTTGTTATACCAAGTGCTTTTTTTAAACTCACTATAATGTGTATTATAAACATGTCCACAAGTCAGTCTCTACGTAGTCTAGAGATTTGCATTGTTAGAAAAAAATCACTTTCATTTAAAACTTTACATTTCACTTCAGTACGAATACCATGAGCTAGATATGTTCAGATAGATAATTGGGGCTGCACACATCTGGAATATTAAACCATTGTACTGATAAAGAAAAGGGCAAACTTCTGGGAGTCTAATGAATTTTAAAAATAGGAAAATAAAAGAATTCTGTACCAAGGAGTGAAAATGGAAGATGATAAAAATAATTCTGACCACATATTTAACTCAATCTATTTATAGTCCTTAAAATATCATTGTTAATTTTAAAAAATATTAAAAATGGCAAAATGGACTAATCAATAAAGAAACTTAAAAGAATACAAATCAATATTCTAGTTTGTTTTCCAAAACCAGAAGCCACAACACTGAATCACATCTCATTTTTGTCAATAGTTGTTTAAGAACACTTTGTAAAACCAGAGAATTGTTACTGTAAAGATAAATAAATGGGCTAACATCCTGCATAATCAATACCATCTTTTTTCTGAGATGTATAAATATGTTTTGAATATCTTTTGCAAGACCAGAGAATGACTGGATATAACATATATTTAACTGATTATTCACAATCTGAAACAAAGTAATAAATCTTGAAATTCTTGAGATAAAGTCATTTCATGAAAATTTATAAGCTATGTATAATTGTGTTAGGCCAAATATGAGTGCATAAAATATTCAGCTTTCAGAGTTTAACACGAATTGTTTATACTGCTATCTAGTTTATTTAGCTTCCAATCTCACAGAGAAATGCTAAAGTTTCAGCCTTTCCTGTCTAAATAAAATGTGCAATAAAAATCTAGATAAATTTTAGTGTCTGTGAATATATCTATCAAAATCTTAACAGGTTGGTTGAGATTCCCACTGGAAGATAAGATTGTTGATTTTTATATGGCCCAAGAAATGATAATAAATTCTTGGGCAGTTACCATGTGCCAGCCACTGAGGAGCTAGAGGCAAGTTAGGCAGGGAAGGACAGGACATGGGGGAAGTTTGAGGTGACTTGGGGCTCAGAACACAGGCAGGCAACCCAGTACACAGCATATCCGGAGGTTTCTTTGGACTCTACAGATCTCAAAATAAAACTAAAACCAGCATGGCAAATTCTGCCCCCAAAGCCAGAAACTCCCAGCCCCCATTATAGAAATGCAAATTAGAAGCCCTGGAAGGAGCACAGGTCAATTACATTAAAAAAAAAAAGAAACTTGAAAGGGACTTCCAGTCAAAATGGCAGCGTAGGTAAACACAGTACTTGCCTCCTCCCACAACCACATCAAAATTACAACTAAACTGCAGAACAACAATCATTCAGAACCACCTGACATCGAGCTGAATGGAAGTCCTAGAACTATAAAACTGAAGAAGCCACATCAAGACTGGTAGGAGGTGCAAATGGGCTGGTCCCACACTCACAAGTGGCAGATAAAAATCAGGAGGATACCTTGGCTGTGAAGGTCCTCTCTGTGGAGTGAGGGGTCCCCATCCCACATCAGGCTCCCATCTCAGGGTTCCAGTGCCAGGAAGAGAAGTCCACATCACTTCTGGCTGGAAAACCAGCGGCACCTGAGGCTGAGGGAGGCTGGGGTTTCTGGAGCCCCAGGCAGCTCCTCTTAAAGGTCCCACACATGGATTTATTTGGACTCGCTCCTTCTGGGCTCCAGTTTTGGGAGGCAGCTTAAAAGGCACCAGACATATACCAGGAAGAACTGAGATGTTTGGCATTGGGTGAGAGCTGGAGGGACAGCTTTCTGCTGGACAGCCTTGCTTGTGAGGCTGTTGTTCCTTTGGTGAGCCCTTCCCTGGAGCAGCAGACAGCCACCATATCTGGGACTCCAGCAAACTGGATCATACTGTTTGCCCCACCTTGGTGATTCTCTGAGGTCTTGCCCCACCCAACATTCAGGCTCACCCAAGCTCTTTCCAATGGCTTTACCATAGGATTGGCCTGTCTTGGATCCTGCTTCATATTTTCCTAAAATCTCTCAAAGAAGCCACACCTGGTCTCAGTGAGCCCCATACCTCTTGTTAACTGGCCCCAGGACTGGCACTGGAAGCAGCCAGACTTGGTTCACAATTTGGCTTTTCCTGGGCACCTTCAAGCCCAGCACAAGAAAAAGCCATCTGAAGATCACTTTGTAGCTTATGCCAGGTGGCCCCAGGTAGAACACAGACAGAGGCTGACCTTGCCCCAAAGCCAGCACACCCAGTAGATGGCTTAAGACCACATCAAAGCACCACCACCCAACCACCTCCACAAGTGACACACTCAATGAGTGGACTCAGTGGGTAACAAAGCCCTGCTGAAGTAAGTCTTGCTCTGTGTTGGGCTCCTACACTGCTGACCCTCCAAGGGAGTCAGAGGCCAGTGGTCAGTAGGAACAGTCAGTCCTTACAGCTGATCAGCCTGAGTAAATCCCTCCCACTGATGTGCCAACAGCAATCAAGACTCAATTACAATGGAAGGGTGTACAGTCCACACGAGGGTTGGGCCCAGCTGGAGTGATCAAGGAGGCTGTGCTGCTGGAGCTTGCAAGGTTCCTACAACAATAGGCCACCCTACAAAGCCTATGAGATATAGAACCTCTACCTAACACATAGAAACAAACACAGGGAAGCAGCCAAAATGAGGAGACAAAGAAACATGTCCCAAGTGAAAGAACAGAATAAAATTACAGAAAAAGAACTAAACAAACTGGAGATAAACAACCAATCAGAGGCAGAATTCAAAACTGTGGTTATAAGGATGCTCAAGGAACTTAGTGAGACCTTCAGGGAACTTAAGGAGTACTCCAAGGAACTTAGTGAGAACATCAACAATATAAAAAAGGACCAGTCAGAAATGAAGGATGTACTAACTGAAATAAAAAAATAATTTACAGGAAATCAATAGTAGAATAGGTAAAGCCAAGAAGCAAACCATCAAATTGGAATATAAGGAAGCAAAATACACCCAATCAGAACAGCAAAAAGAAAAAAGAATCCAAAAAAAAAAAAGAAGAAGAAGAAGAAGAAGAGCATAGTGTAAGGAGCCTCAGGGACAACTTCAAGTGTACCAACATTTGCATCATGAGGGTGCCAGAAGGAAAATAGAGAGAGCAAGAAATTGAAAACCTATTTGAAAAAATAATGACAAAAAATTTTTCTTACTTGGTGAAGGAAAAGACATACAAGTCCAGGAAGCAGAGTTCCAAACAAGATGAACCCAAAGCAGTCCACACCAATACACAGCATCATGAAAATGCCAAAGGTTAAAGACAAAGAGAGAATCTTAAAAGCAGCAAGAGAAAAACAGTTAGTTACCTACAAAGGAGCTCCCATAAGACTGTCCGGCAATTTCTTAAAAGAAGCATTGCAGGCCAGAAAGGAGTGGCAAGAGATATTCAAAGTGATGAAAAGCAAGACTACAACTAAGATTACTCTATCCTGCAAAGCTATCATTTAGAATCAATGGACATATAAAGAGTTTCCCAGACAAAAAAAAAAAAAAGCTAAAGGAGTTGATCACCACCAAACCAGTATTATATGAAATGTTGAAGGGTCTTCTTCAAGGAGAACAAAAATATCACAATAAAATGCCAATAAATACATATCTATCAACATTTGAATCCATAAACAAAATGAGCAAGCAGAATAGAAACAGGATCATAGATACAGAGAACTTTTTGTTGCTTGTCAGATGGAAGGGGTCTGGGGGATGGGTGAAAAAGTAAAGAAATTAAGAAGTACAAATTAGTTGTTAGACTGATGAACCCAAAGGGAAGGGGGAGGGAAGATGGGAAGAGATAATCCAAAGAAATTCTGTGCATATATGCATAACCAATGGACACAATCAATAGTGTGGGGAAGGCAGGAGAAGGGTGGGACTGGAGAGCAGGGGGTCAATGGGGGAAAAGGGGAGGGGGCATCTATAATACATTTTCCCCCATTGACACAAGCTTTAAAATGTATGGATGTTGCTAAGGCAGAATTCCTTGCAAGGACCAATCAGAGGCTAGCAAGGTATATATCTACCCCTAGACAATAGCGCCCCATGGGCAATCCACCTGGGTTCCCTCCTCATTTCAGGGAGTCTATCTTTCAAATAAAATTTTCTTTCACTTATTCATTGGTCCTGTGAACTCAGTCTTTGATTTTTCGAGACAAGGAACCCGAACACCAGCGCTTGGTTTCACCACTTTTCAGGCAAGTTAAAACATAAATGGTTTATAATAGAGCATTTAATCTTAGAAATTAACATATTTTATGAATAAGAAATCTAAGACTTAGAGACAATCTGCAATTAACAGAGCTAGAATTGAATCAGGTTCTATTCCAAAGCCAATTCTATTATTTATTATGTAAATTTGTCTCCTAATTATAGACTTATACTGATGAGGGAAATTATTGATCCCAACTATTTTTTTTTATTCCCTCTAAGAGGATTAAGTAGCTCTAGCCATTGCCCTGTGACCTACAGCAACTCCCTGAAGACTGAATGTACTTCCCTCTGAAGTGTGTGGCTTGTTCATGTGACTCACCTTGATTTATAGACTGTAAATATGTGTGATGTATGTTGTAGCTGAGCAGAAGCTTTAAGAGACAGAGCAGCCATGGCCGTTTTCGCTCAGTGGTTAGAGCATCAGCCTGCAGACGAGAAAGTCCAGGGTTTGGTTCTGGCTAAGGGCACATACCTCAGTTGTGGTTTGTCCCCAGCCACACCTGATGATAAATGCAAAAATGTCCTTGGGTGAGGATAAAAAAAAGAGAGAGAGAGACAGTACAAGTTTCTACCCTCCTTATTCTCCCCCCTCCCCGCTTTAAGAATAGCATGTGTCAAATACGGTTTTCTCCTATGACCTGATTTTCAGAGTGAAGACATGAGCAACAAATAAACAGCCACCAACATTTAACATCTGTGAAAAACAATGTTTATTGGTATAAACCTATGAGATTTAGGCTTACAAGTTATTGCAAATAGCTGATGAGTACAGGAAGGGCATGAATATTGAAGAACAGAATATTTATCATTCCAACAGTTATGAAACAAAGGTGGCCATAATATTAGACTATTCTTCTTTCCATTATACACACAAAACTTCAAGGGGAGAAAGTTTTTTTGCATTCACTATTCACTATTGGTAAGTAATTCTCTGCATCTTGGGAACATGAAAGCAAAATCAACCCATTCAAAGATAAAGCAAAAAAAAAAAAAAAAAAAATAGAAGAAATCTGGATGCCCCATGGCACAATTCATTCATGATTCCAGGCCTGGATTGCACACCTCTGGACTTCTTCCAATGATGAGAAAAATAAACACTGTACTTGTCTAATCCACTATGGTTAGGTTTATATTACTTATGGCCAAATGTAATCTTTACTGTAACAAAATGTCTTTGTAGTTGCCTAAAAGCCCATTATGTACTGCGTTTGCAGTGAAATGAGAAAGAAAAGAATGAAGATGGAGAGTAAGGAGGGAAGGAGAAAAGAGACAGAATTAGGAAGTTAACTGGATACAAGATATGAGACCAATTAAAATAGGCTTATTTCTCTTCAATGTGTATATTCAAAATATTTCACAGAATTAAAAGATAGAGCATTAAATTTTAACCTTTTTAAAAGACATTATATTTGCCAAATATTTCTTGGAAATATTTGTGTTTTCCCTTATGGGGGAAAATAAAATACTTTACCACATGTTGACATAATTTGTCAAATGAAATCATTATTTTATTTGTGACACAGATCTTGCTTGGTCATAGGTAGTAGTCCTTGAATAATTTGCTGTATTCTATTTGTAATGTAATAAGCTTGATGTATATATCATAAATGAGATTAACTTATAGTTCCATTATTTGTGCTATCAACATTAGGTTTTTTATGGAATTATAAATTCTTCATCAAACAGGGATTTCCTTACATTCCTATGCTTTTACATATTTTCAATAGAATTGACATTATCAATTGAAAAGATTAAAGTTAATATAAGAGCTATCTATCAAAATTAGTGTATATGAATGTGACACTTCCTCTATTGTCAATTTTGAACATTTGTATAAACTATCTTGTTAACTAGGGCTATTTGGCCATAAAATTTGCCCGTTCTCTCTAAGTTAGTAATTTTTTTAAATTAATAGACTTCCTTAGAATTGTTTTAGATTTGCAGAAAAATTGAGCAAAAAGTATAGTTTCCATACACCCTCTCTCCCATCCCACTACTCCCCCAGAGCTTACATTATTCTTAACATCTTACTTGAGTGTGGTACATTTGTTCCCACTGATGAACTAATATGATAATTATTAACTAAAATCCACAGTTTACATTAGGATTTACTCTTTGTATTGTATAGTCTATGGGTTTTGACAAATGTATAATAATATGTATTCACCATTACAGTATCATATAGAATAGTTTCACTGCCCTAAAAATTTCATGTTCCACCTATTTATACTCCCTTCCTTTCTCCGCCCACCCATGGCAAATTCTGATTTTTTTACTGTCCCTATCATTTTCTGTTTCCCAGAATGCCACTTTGTTGGAATTAAACAATATGTAGCTTCTTTTACTTACTACTATGCATTTAATTTTCCTTGATGCCTTTTTGACACAAGGCCGCAAGCAGCCCAATGTAAAGGTGCTAATGGAGAGAAACTGAGACCTCTTGATAAAAGTCAGTAATATCTTGCTAGCTATGTGAGTACCACCTTGAAGGTGGATCCACCAACTCAAATCAAACCTTCAGATGACTTCGTCCTGCCTGACACATAACAGCAACCTCAAACCATGTACCCATGACACACTCAAATTTTTTACCCACAGAAACTAAGAGAAAAAATTTTAAAGAAGTTTTGGGGTAATTTTATATATAGCAATAGATAACTAATCCAGGGCTATAATAGGTCTAATAAGAATATATTTTGCTGTTTCCCATATATTTTTGTAGGCACTAATGTCATTGCAATGTTTTCTGAAGAAGTTGTATTCCCTCTTGCCATTTTTGTTTTTGGTTGTTGTTGTTGTTGTTTTTGCTATCTAGATTATCTGAAAATACTTTTTTTTCTTAACTTCCAAGAGGCATTTGGGTCGCATCTTCTTTGATTTCTTATGTCACTTTATTTTCTTTTAACTGGTGAATGAATTCTTCCCTGGTTAAATAATTTTCATTTGTGGTTTTTAGTGTTTTTTTAAAATATGTTTTTATTGATTTTTTTTAAAAAGAGAGGGGAAAAGAGAGAGATAGAAACATTGATGTGAGAGAGGTACATCGATCGGCCGCCTCCTGCACACCACTGACTAGGAATCGAACCAGGACCTCTCAGTCCACGGGACAATGCTCACTCCACTGAGCCACAGCAGCAGGGCAGTTGTGGTTATTTTCTTTCACTAGTTTAAAAATACTAACAGTCTTCTGCTTTGTGTTGTTGAGGATGAAAAGTTCAATAATAGTCCGATTTTTTCCCGCTGGTTGTAGGTAGACTTTTCCTTTTTTAATTTTCTGGAGGTTGGTAAGATTTCTTTTCCTGCTCTTTAGAGTTTTTGATTTTTACCAAGATATGCCTCCAAGTGTTGTTATTTGTTTTTTCTTCAATGCAGTTTATAACTCAGGTGAACCTTTTACATTTGCAAATTCAGGCCTTTCCCCAAATTAAGGAAATTTTCTGGTATTGTTGGCTTTCTCTCTCCCTCCTGTTTCTTTTTATCCTTCAGAAGAATCTATTATTCACATTTAATCTCTCAGATCTATTCTATATCTTTCAACTTTTATGTATTTTACTTGTCTGTGCCTTGAAATATTTCTTGCATCTCATCTTCTATGGCATAAGCTCAGCTTTCAATTCAGATCATGCTCTCCTTTCATTCATAAACTAAATTTTTAAAATTTTATTAGTGTATCTCTATGCTTCAGGAAGACGTAAGTGTATTGCCATTAGAACTTTTAGGTGTTTTTTATTTTTGTATTCATGATTTCATATTTTTATTCTAGTAATTCTGCTCTACTGGGTACCTGATCCTTTTCTGTGTGTGAAGCCTTTCAAAAGAGCTGTTATTTATTTATTCATTTATTCACTGGCTTTGTTGGCCCGTGGGACATCATTAAATTGTAAATAGATAAGGGATTAGCCATACTGTGAGTCTGTGGATTAAAGGCAAAGTGTTAGTCTCTGCTTGAGGCCCTAGTAGAAAATCTTTCCCCTTTTGGGTCTTTCCATTCTTTCCCAATTTCTATGTAAGGAAGACATAACTCTCTCCCTTCCCCCAGGACTCCCCCCTTGGTATTTTGGGAAGACCCAGCTTGCTCTTTTAGTTTAGTCCTGTATTTTGACACTCTTACCAAGGGCCACTGCATTTCTCTCAGTTCGTAGTAATTCCTCTACTAAAATCTTCTTCCAGGAACCTCTTCCTTCCACTAAAGCCTTTAGACTTTTAGGCCATATTTTAGGCAATTTCCTGTTTCCAATATCACTCTTCAAACATATGTCTCAGCAAGTTCCAAGGGGAGCTGCAAGAGGCAGCAGCCCCTTGGCTCAAGAGAGGCAAATAACCTCCATTTATATACCTGGGGAGGGAGGGAGAGCCATGTTCAGGCTCCATATTTCCAAATTCTCTTTATTTGTGTTAAGATGGAAAAAGATTTTACACGTGTATTATAACAAATTACCAAAAAACAAGCAGCTCAAAACAACATAAATTTGTGTGTGTGTGTGTGTGTGTGTGTGTGTGTGTGTGTGTTTTAAGTTCACAGTATCTGTAGGTTAAGTTCGAATGGCTGAATCAAAGTTTTGGCAGGGTTCCCTGCTGGAGGCTCAAAGGAAAGATCTGCTTGCTAGCATAGTAAAGGAGTTGGCTGCAGTAGAGGAATTGAATTGAGGTCCTCATTTTTTTTATCACTGTCAGCTGGGAGCCAGTCTTTGCTCCTAGATGCTGTCCACATTCTTTCTCATGCTTTTCATTTTGCACCTCCAGCTCTGATCGGTCAAGTCTCTCTTATGCTTCTAAACTCTCTCTTCTGCCATATCTCTTAGAAAGTTCTGTACTTTTAAGGATCTATGTGAGTACATTGAACCCACTAGATAATCCATTATAATCTCCTTATTTTAAGATCCATAACCTTACATACATCTGAAAATTTTGTCTGTTATGTCATGTAACATATTCACGAATTCTATGAATTAGGACATGGACATCTTGGAAGGCCATTCTGTCTAACATGACATATTAAAATATTCTTGAGAGTAACCAATTTTATACAGAGTAGCTAAGGAGAAAGGAGAAAGAAAATTATTTACAGTTTCAAAGAAAGTAAGAATAGATAGTACCCTAAATACAGGTGATTTGATTGACATTAGAAAGCAGGAGGAATTGTTTCTACAAAGTTATAAAAGAGAAAGAATGGATGGATGGTAAAAATGTATTCAAATAAATTAAGGGATAAGAGAAGTTAAAGGTGGAGAAGTTGGGTCACAAAGTGTAAAGCTTCAGTGAGAATGAGTATAAATATTTTTTTTAAAGCTTAAAAAGTTTTAATTAATTTAGTAAGTAGATTTTCTTGAATACTTTTTAAGGGGGGGTGGTTTCTAAGGAGTGTTTGAGATGGGGTGAGCAGTAGAAAGCAGATTGCAGTAGATCAAGGAACTAAAGGAAAAGAAACCTCAGGTATATTTAATACATTTTTAATGTTAAGGGTTGAAAATGCAAGGGAAAAAAATCTGTAGTTGAAACTAAAGTGCCATGCAATTAAAAAGGACCATGATGGAAGGAAGTTAAGAATCTTGAAAAAGTTTTCATGTTTGGCTGTGAAGCATGAGAGGAAAATAGGAGTCAAGAATGACTATCAGGATCAGGGGAGGACCATACTGCAAAAAGGGATTTGTACCATCCTAGTGAGACTACTTCCAGAATGTTTCAAATGCCCTGCTTTGGCTACTGGTTTCCCCTTTCAATAAGGTTGCTACAGGAAAATAATTCTGGGGATTCCAAAATGGCGGCAGAGTGAATGGTAGCTACACAGACCATTTCCCAGGACCAAACTGGAATTACAACAAAAATAAAGACAAATCATCAGGAAAAAACAACAAAAAAGCAGCTTTGAAGACCACATAATCAGGGACACTGACTCAATCCTGGTAGGCTTGCGGAGACGCAGGGGTCTGGGACCATGGTCGGCAGTGGCCTTAGCCGGAAGCAGCGGCCTTGGCTGGGAGTGGCAGCTTGGCTGGGAGTGGCAGCCTTGGCTGTGAGCAGCACCCTTGGGTTAAACACCCAAGTGGCTCCACAGGGCAGAGCCGGGACAGAGGCTAATATAGCCGCAGCCACTTACATTAGGCTCTGGCAGAGGGAGGGCAGACTGGACTGGAACTGTGTGGGGACACCCGGGATTTGGAGGGCACTCATAGCTTTTGCTGAGTTGCTGCCACGCAGGACTGTGGTCATCTTACTCCTTCCCAGGACTCTGGGGAGAGGCAGCGACCCCTCCCTCGGAGATTCAACCACAACCGGTGGCCATTGAAATGCAAATTGAGGCCCATTAACAATGAGCATCTGCTCCACCCTTGAGAAATCTCCTTACCCTGAGCACCTGAGGGAATTTTTCATTCAATAGAGAACCCAAGGCTTTTCAGGTAATCACTACCGATAGCCTCCAGGCAAAAAGCTAGAGGATAACTGTACCATCCCTGGGCTAGCAACTCTAACCAGAAAAGACTTGACAGTAGTGTTTAACGTGGGTCCCCCTGGCACATCCAAACCCAGGAGAGGGAGCCACAAACAGCAGAACACCAACACCCACAGGGAAAATTAGGCAGGCTCCAAAGCCAACTGTAACAGCCAAAATTGTGAAACACAGAAAGAAAAACGAAATCAAAGAACAAGAGACCTCTACCAAAGATGAGATAAATGAAATGCAGTTAAGCAAGTTAACAGAAATAGAATTCAGAACCATGATCTTGAGGAAGCTCAAAAGCATGTGTAAGGATGTCAGCACCATGAGTAAAGACATAGAAATGTTGAAAATCAACCAGTTGGAAATTAAAAACCACCAAGAAGAAATGAAGAATGACATGGCAGAAATAAAGAACACATTGGAAGGTCTAATTAGCAGAGTAGAGGAAGCTGAGGACCTGATCAGTGAATTAGAAGACAGGGTAGAAAAAAATCAAGCAATCAGAAAACCAATAGGAAAAAACAATTAAAAAACAGGAAGAGAGCTTAAGAGAACTGTGGGACAATGGAAACATAATAACATTTGCATCATAGGAGTCCCTGAAGAAGAAGAAAATGGGCAAGGATTAGAGAATATATTTGAAGAAGTAGTGACAGAAACTTTCCTAATTTGGTGAAGGAAGAAGGCATTCAATTTCAAGAAGCACAGAGTCCCAAGAAAGAAGAACCCAAACGGGCCCACACCAAGACACATAGTAATTAAAATGCCAAAAATTAAAGACAAAGAGAGAATCCTAAAAGCAGCAAGAGAGAAGCAACAGCAAAGGATACCCCATAAGGCTCTCAGCTGACTTCTGAACAAAAACACTACAGGCTAGAAGGGAATGGCATGAGGTAATCAAGGTCATGAAAAACAAGAATCTGAATCCCAGACTACTATAGCCAGCAAGGATATCATTCAAAATAGAAGGTCAAATAAAGATCTTCCCAGACAAAAAAAAAAAAAAAAAGGCTAAGGGAATATATTAACACCAAACCAGCACTGCAAGAAAGCTTAAAAGGACTGCTGTAATTAGCAGGAGAAATAGGAAGAAAAATATAACCACACTAAACAAAAATGGCAATAAATAAATACATATCAATAATCACATTAAATGTAAATGGATTGAATGCTCCCATAAAAAGACACAGAGTACCTGATTAGATAGGAAAGCATGACTCACATACATGTTGTCTACAAAAGACCTACCTCACAACAAAAGACTCACATAGGTTGAAAGTCAAGGGATGGAAAAAAATCTTCCAAGCAAACAAAAAGGAAAAAAAAAAAAAAGCTGGGGTAGCAATACTCATATCTGATAAAATAGATTTCAAAACGAAGACCATAACTAGAGACAAAGAAGGCCACTACATAATATTGAAAGGATCTATCCAACCAGAAGATATAACCTTGATAAACATATATGCAACCAATATAGGAGCAGTAAAATATATTAAAAATCTTCTGGAAGACTTCAAAGGACAAATCGACAACAATACAATCATAGCAGGGGACTTCAACACCCCGCTGATATCACTGGATAGATCCTTTAGACAAAAAATTAGCAAGGAAACAGAGACTCTAAATGAAGCACTAGACCAAATGGATTTAATAGATATCTACAGAGAATTACACCACAAAACTGCAGAATTCATATTATTCTCAAGTGCACATGGAACATTCTCAAAGATGGACCACATGTTAGGACACAAACTAAGTCTCTACAAGTTCAGGAAGATTGAAATCATATCAAGCATCTTCCCAGATCACAATGGGATACAACTACAAATCAACTGCAACAAGAATATACAAAGACATTTGAACATATGGAGGCTAAAGAGCATGTTATTAAACAACAAGTGGGTCACCGAGGAGATCAAGGAAGAAATTAAAAACTCCCTGGAATCCAGTGAAAATGAACACACAACAACACAAAACCTATGGCATACAGCAAAAGCAGTTCTGAGAGGGAAATTCATAGCACTACAGGCCTACCTCAAGAAGCAAGAAAAATCTCTAATAGACTACCTAACCTCACAACTTAAAATACTAGAAAGCAAACAAAAAGAAAACCCCAAAGCGAGTAGAAGGGAAGAAGTAGTAAAGATCAGAGCAGAAATAAATGACATAGAGACCAAAAAAAAAAAAAAAAAAAAAAGCAATTCAAAGGATCAGTGAAACAAAGAGCTGGTTTTTCGAAAAGATAAACAAGATTTATGGAACCTTAGCTAGACTCACCAAGAAACAAAGAGAGCCCTGGCCAGTTTGGCTCAGCGGTTGGAGTGTCGGCCTGCGGTACAGAGAGACCCGGGTTCGGTTCCCGCTAAGGGCACGTACCTCGGTTGAAGTTTGTCCCCGGCCCTGGTTGGTCGTGCGGGTGGCAGCCACTCGATGTGTACCTTCACATCGATGTTTCTCTCTCTCTCTCTTCCTCTCTCTCCCTCCCGCTCTATCTGAACAAAAAATGGAAAAATGTCCTCGAGTGAGGATAAAAAAAAAAAAAAAGAAACAAAGAGAGAGAACACAAAAACACAAAATCAGAAATGAAAGTGGAGAAGTAACAAGTGATACCACAGAAATACAGAAGATTGTTAACAACTACTCTGAACAATTATATGGCAACAAATTTGACAATCAAAGCAAAATGGACAAATTTTTAGAAACACATAGTCTCCCAAAAATGGACCAGGAAGAGATAGAAAACTTGAATACACCAATAACAACAGAAGAAATTGAAGATGTAATCAAGACTCTCCCAGCAAACAAAAGCCCAGGCCCAGATGGCTTCAACCAAACATTCAAAAAAAAAAAAAAAAAAACTAACACCCATTCTCCTCAAACTATTTCAAAAAATTCAAGAAGAAGGAAGACTTCCAAACTTGTTTTATGAGGCCAGCATAATTCTAATTTCAAAACCAGAAAAAGACACTACAAAAAAAGAAAACTACAGGCCAATATCCCTGATCAACATAGATGCCAAAATCCTGAACTAAATACTAGCAAATCAGATCCAACAACACATCAAAAAAATTATTCACCATGACCAAGTGGGATTCATCCCAGGGATTCAAGGCTGGTACAATATTCACAAATCAATGAATGTGATACACCACATTAACAAAATGAAGAATAAGAAGCACACGATCATATCAATAGATGCCGGAAAAGCCTTCAACAAAATCCAGCATCCATTTCTCATAAAAACGCTCAGCAATGTGGGAATAGAGGAATCATATCTTGATATAATAAAGGCCATATATGAAAGACCTACAGCCAACATCATACTCAGTGGGCAAAAACTAAAAGCATTTCCCTTAAGAACAAGAACAAGACAAGTATGCCCACTTTCGCCACTGCTATTTAACATAGTACTGGAATTCTTAGCCACCACAATCAAACAGGAAGAAAAAATAAAAGGGATCCAAATTGGAAAGGAGGAAGTGAAACTGTCATTATTTGCAGATGACATAATACTATACGTAGAAAAGCCCAAAGACTCCATCAAAAATTTACTAGAATTAATGAATGAATTTGGAAAAGTAGCAGGATACAAAATTAACATCAAGAAATTGTTGGCATTCTTATACAACAATGATGAGCTCACAGAAAGGGAAACTAAAAAAAACAATACCATTTACCACTGAGGCAAAAAAAATTAAGATACCTAGGATAAACTTAACCAAAGAAATAAAGGACCTATTCGCAGAAAACTACAGGACATTGAAAAAAGAAATAGAGGAAGATATAAAATAGTGGAAGCATATAACTTGTTCATGGATTGGAAGAATTAACATCATTAAAATGTCCACACTACCGAAATCAATGTATAGACTCAATGCAATCCCCATCAAAATACCAACGACATACTTCACAGAACTAGAACAAATACTTCAAAAGTTCATATGGAACCAAAAAAGACCTCGAATAGCCACAGCAATCTTGAAAAAGAAGAACAAAGTTAGAGGGATCACATTACCAGATTTCAGGTTATACTACAAAGCCACTGTAATCAAAACAGCCTGGTACTGGCACAAGAACAGGCATATAGACCAGTGTAACAAAACAGAGAACCCAGAAATGAACCTAAGGCAATATGCTCAATTAATATTTGACAAAGGGGTCAAGAGCATACAGTGGAGTCAAGACAGCCTCTTTAATAAATGGTGTTGGGAAAATTGGACAGCTACCTGCAAAAAATATGAAACTAGACCATCAACTTACGCCGTACACAAGAAAAAACTCCAAATGGATAAAAGACTTGAATGTGACTCATGAATCTATAAAAATCCTAGAAGAAAATGTAGGCAACAAAATTTCAGACATCATATGCAGCAGAATTTTCACTGATACGTCACCTAAGGCAACAGAAACAAAGGGGAAGATGAACACATGGGACTACATCAAACTCAAAAGCTTCTGCACAGCAAAAGATAGAATCATCAAAATGGAAAGGCAACCCACTGTATGGGAGAGCATAATTGCCAATGATATATCAGATAAGGGGGTTATTTCTAATATATATAGAGTGCTCATACAACTCAACAAAAGGAAGACAAAGAACCCAAGTAAAAAATGGGTAGAGGAAATAAATAGGCACCTCTCCAAACAGGACATACAAATGGCTAGGAGATATTTGAAGAAACGCTCAACATCACTAATCCAGAGAGATGCAAATTAAAACAACAATGAGGTATCACCTCACACATATCAGAATGGCTGCCATCAACAAATCATCAAACAACAAGTGTTGGCCAGGGTGTGGAGAAAAGGTCACTCTAGTACACTGCTGGTGGGAATGCAGACTGGTGCAGCCACTATGGAAAAGAACATGGTGTTACCTCAAAAAATTAAAAATTGAATTGCCATTTCACCCAGTGATCCCCCTTCTAGGAATATACCCTAAGAAGCCTGAAACACCAATCAGAAAGAATATATGTACCCCCATGTTCGTAGCAGCACTACTTACAATAGCCAAGATCTGGAAACAGCCCAAATGTCCATCAATAGACGAATGGATGAGAAAGCAGTGGTACATCTACACAATGGAGTACTATGCAGCTGTAAGAAAGAAAGATTTCTTATCCTTTGAGACTACATGGAGGTACCTGGGAAGTGTCATCCTTAGTGAAACAAGCCAAACAGAAAAAGACACGTATCATATAATCTCACTTTTTTGTGGAATGTAATGAACATAACAGTCTGAGGAATGGGGTAGTCCCAGAGGTGTGGAAGTGGGGTACAGACAATCCCCAGAAGATGGGGTGGTAGGGAGAGATAAACCACAGAACTTATATGCATGTGTGCATGAACTATGGAACTGGACACAAAGCTGGGGACAGGGCCAGGAGGGAGAGGGATGGGGAATCGGTAAGGGAAAAAGGAGAAACATCTGTAATGAAAATTAATTAATTCATTCATTAATTAATTTTAAGAAAAAGAATGACTGTCAGATTCCATTTTCTGTTGTGTGGATGGTGCTACCAACTGCTCACCATGAGACATTGGAAGAGAACACCACCAGGGGAGAAGAAAGATTCATTTTACTGATATTTACTGCATAAATTAGTGCTTAACTTTACAATACCTACATTTCCCTTCACTGTTACTTAGAGCACCATGCTGAAGAGCAATGAGCTAGGCTAAAAACTATAGTTTCCAGCCTACTTGGGATGGCTAAGACATTAAGTGGCCAACACTCTGTTGGCTTTCTAGATAGTTGCTTAAACAGGATTATGCAACTAGAAACTAATGCTTTCCGCTGCCTTTCCCAACTTTCTTCTTTCCCGTGTGAATTGTATAAATAACTGTAGATCCAGTAGCTTTCTTGGATCATAAAGTAATCTTGAAGAGAGAGTGACCTCAGTTTGGACATGGAAAAAAAAAATAATAGTGAATCCCCTCAAGTTGAAAACCAAGAGTGGTAAGAGCAATGAGAAAGAAGTTCCTTCCAAAAGCAAAATAAAGGTTCAATAGATGGACTATTTAAGAGACCTATTCTACATTCAGAGCAGATGATTTTTATTATTCCTGGTAATAGGATATGATAATTGCTATGCACCAGTAAATCCATGTGCTTCTTCAAGTTCTCTTCCAAATGAGATTTTTTAATGGTGGTGAACCTATTATTACTTTACATCTCATACATTGGCTGTGTTAGGAAAGAAATGTGTCTTTAAGTTTATGGTTTGCGAGGCCAGAAATAGCCAAATCCATGCCCAATGATTTGACAAAAGGCATAGAAATTCTTATCTTTGAGCACAGAGTTTGTCCCCATGAAAAATATGGAATGAAGGGTGTGCATGGAGCAGGTGAGTGTCCTAAGAGCCAAAATATGGCAATATTGTCTTTCAATATCTATTCTTCAGCTCTTTCTCAGTATTAAAACCTTCTCACATAACAATCCAAACTGATAGCAAAATGAAAAATGACATCAAAACCATGAAAATACTGTCGGCCTTCATTTATCGCAGTTAATCAGTTCCAGACTCTACTGGTGATATTTTCACACCAACTTATTTAATAACTTCAGCTAGCACCTTTAATTTTTAATTACTTCATTGATATTGGTTCAAAAGGTGCAGAAAACCAAAATATTTATTCACTATTATGTATGATAGTATTTTCCTGTGATTTTTATCAGGATTATCCATGATTGATGAATTTTGACACAACTGCTTTCAAATAAAAAATTTGAATTAAAAAATGATAGTAAAATTGTCAAATTACTAAGAAATATGTAACATCGAAAAGACTGTATTTTTCTAAATTAAGAATTAGAACTTTGTTGTAATTATTAGATTAAGTTCTAAACCAGCAACTTTTTAACTTATTTTTAGTGTTTTTTAAATTTATTTATATTACATAGACAATTTATCAAGTGACTTTTTCTAATTTTCATAACAAAAGACAACCCTTAAAATTAAGTATATTATCCTTAAATTTGACATAACTACTTAAAGTTTTATGATATGAAATATATAAGAATAAATTATAAAAGAGTATATTTGTTTTAATATACAATATATAAATTTAGTTCTATTGATACTATCTTAGCATAATTGAAATATAAATTTTAGTGACTCCTAGTCAATTTTAAGTGCTTATGACTTTAAAATTGTTTATCTTCTGGAATCCCTGACCAGTAGGTTTTATCATGATAGTAGGTAAAATGTTTTGGTTTCCTCACATTCTAATACCCATATTTTCCTTGCATCCCTTTATAAAATGTACTCTATTTTTTCAAATTTATACAAACTCTTAGACAAATATTTTTACATCCATACTACAAAATGCATTTTCCCTGAATCTATTAATTAAAGTTTATAGAAGAGTAGGGGGTGGTAAATGAGATAGGGAGCAAGGAGTCAATTATTTTCAAATGACTATATATTCTTCTTCCTTTTGGGAGACACCTTTTCATGAGTCTCTTACACTTCTTCATATCTTGTAAGTGAGGCACTAATTGACCTTTTTTGTGTGCAGTTTCTGCATTGGAAGATATAAACAATCTCCTTCCAGAGCAAATGCAGGAATATGCACTGTCTATTATAAAATATAGGGCTCAAGTTGCCCTATAACGTAACTCACTGTATATGTAGATATCCATCAGGGTTTATTCACATCACCTCTGTGGATTTGTAGGCAAGGAGAATGGAAACAGTATACTGATGCTTGTACTGCTTTCTGGGCTGTGAATAATAAAATCTTAAATCTCTGAAGGGATCAAAAATGGCAGCAGAAGGGGCAGAAGTTACACTCACCTCCTCCA
This sequence comes from Molossus molossus, assembly GCF_014108415.1. Taxonomy (NCBI): domain Eukaryota; kingdom Metazoa; phylum Chordata; class Mammalia; order Chiroptera; family Molossidae; genus Molossus; species Molossus molossus. The sequence continues at coordinate 66,796,401 of NW_023425346.1, forward strand.
AGGACCAAACTGGAATTACAACTAAAATATAGAACAATCAACCTGGATAACTAATGGAAGACAAGCTGAACAGAAGTGTTATAACCAAGGATTTACAGAAGAAGCCACACGGAGACTGGTAGGAAGGGAGGAGAGGCAAAAAGGGCTGGTGCCGTTACTAAGGGCGGTCGCTGAGAATCCAGAGGGATATCTCAGCTGCAAAGGTTCCCCTTAAGGAATGAGGAGTCTCAACCCCACTCCGGGCTCCCAGCCCAGAGCACCAGAGCCAAGAAGAATCACCCCCATAATATCTGGCTGTGAAAATCAGCAGAAATTCTGACCACCAGGGAGAGACAGAAAACTGTTAAAAAGCTCTCTTAAAGAGCCAGCACACAAAATATCGTTTGCAGCCACTCACCCTGGGCTCCAGTGGAGAAAGGGCAGAGTGGACTAGAGTAAAGAGAGATTGGGTTTTGACCTGCACCAGAATCCCTCCCAGGAGGCTTCAGAACCAATATACCCAGTGGCAAGTTTCAGACAACATCAGAGCAGAATCCAATGAATTTTATAAGTGGTACATCAAAAGGGAATCTCAGCAGGCACCAAACATTGCTGAGGTAGGGAATAAAGGCATCCCAATTGAGAATGAAGGAGTAAAAGTGTCATTATTTGCAGATGACATGATACTGTATATAGAGAACACTAAAGATTCCACAGTGGAACGGCTAAATGGCTTCAGCAAAATAGCAGGATACAAAACAAATATACAGAAATCAGTTGTATTTTTATATACCAATAATTAACTATCAGAAAGGGAAACTAAGAAAACAATCCCATTTACAATTACATTTAAAAAATATCTAGGAAGGAGGTAAAAGACCTATACTCAGAAGATTGCAAGATGTTGAAGAAAAAAATTGAAGAAGCACAAGTAAATGAAAGCATATACCATGATCATGGATAGAAATAATTAACATTGTTAAAATGTCCATACTACCCAAAGCAATCCATAGATTCAACGCAATTCCTATCAAAATACCAATGGCATAATTGACATAACTATAGCAAATATTCCAAAAAAATTTTTATGGAACCACAATAGACCTCAGCAATCTTGAGAAAGAAGAAAAGATTTGGAGGAATCACACTACCTGTTATCAGACTATACTATAAGGCCATAGTAATTAAAACAGCATGGTACTAGCATAAAAACAGACATATAAATCAACAAAACAAAACAGAGAGACCAGAAATAAACCCACACCTTAAGATTTGACAAAGAAGGCAAGAACATATAATGGAGAAAAGACAGTCTATTCAATAAATGGTGTTGGGAAAATTGGACAGATAAGTGCAAAATAATGAAACTATACTGCCTTCTTATACCATATACAAAAATAATCAAAACAGATTAAAGGCTTAAATTCAAGACTCGATACCAAATAGCATTAAGGTTTTCTGTTTCTGAACTGAATCCTTTTTTTTTTTTCAAGTATTTTATTAGGACAAATTCCAAATTATTAGCTCTTTTCTTCTTCTTTCTCATCTTTACATAATTCCCTTACCTTCAGAGTCTTGCACGGTGATCACTGAAATCTGTTGTCAAGGACTCACACAGTGGTCACCGTCCAGATAGCCACGACAAAGGAAAAACCAACAATGCAGCAGACTTGTGAAGGTAAAAATGGAGGGTGTACAGCAAACACTAAGTGGCATATATTAGCTACTGTGTGTTCCACACAACAAAGGCTTTCTAATTGATAGACCGTTTAATTGATTTTAGCAAGTTATAATTTTTCAATAATATATTATCTATTATGATTTTAATATAGCTAATTTGAAAACTAGTAAGCCATTCCCAGAAAATAAAGATTTGATTAAAGGTCTCAGATACAGACATCTGTATTTTTATGACAATGACATCTTCAAGACATCCTTATTATTATATTCACATACAGCTTATAGATGGTCATTAAATTAGCAAGAATTACCTACATTATAGCTACTCTTTGAAAAGAATGCCCTTGAGGAATGGCAGATTACTTCTTAGGAAAGGTATCAAGACAGCTGCCCAGCTATTAGATGATGATGTTTATTAGCTGCTACACATGTTAGACCTGACTTCTAAAATTTAACTATCTCCTAGTTTCTAGCCTAAATATTAAGAGGATGTTCTGAGTTTCAGACTGGAATGATCTATCTTGTGATATATAATGGCAATATGATGTAGTTACAAAGCTTCTAAAATCTCAGTAACTGTTTCCTCTTTATTATTATATTAGTAAAATTTTGTAATTAATATATGACATTTTAAAAATTGCTTTTTAAATTATCTTTATTGTTAAGAGTATTACAGATAGCCTTTTCCCCACATTGACAACCTTCACCCTGCTCTCAGCCTCCCACCCCATCCCCATCTTCACCACACTATCGCCTGTGTCCATTGCTTATGCATATATGCACATAAGTTATTTGTTTAATCTCTTCCAGCCTCCTTTACGACCTTTCCTCTGAGAAAAATTGTTGTTATTTCTATAAATATATTTTACCTTTGTGATCAATAAAATGATGATTCCTCATTTTTTAAAGATTCTTTGGGCCATTAACATTTATGCTTTCTAGCATAGACTTCAGAAGTGTTTAACTCACTTCTATCCTATACATGATGCCCTTTCTTTATTTCATAGATCATAATAATTATCTGCAAATTGTTGAAGTACTTAAAACAATGAAGGAATTTATTTATTTTTACTTTTAAATTTCTTTAAGACAAATGTATTGTTTTAAATTATATTAAGTTTTACAGGTAAGAGTTCAATGCTTTTAGAAGCTCTGCTATGTAATTTAGGCATATTAATAAAAGTAAATAAGTCATGAGAATAACATATATATCATACTAAACAAACAAAATGTATTTATAATGCTAAGTGATACAGGTTGCTAAAGGAGATGAGTAAGCATTTAACAATGTGTAAAATAAAACTAATTCTTTCAAACAATAAAAAATGAACATTTTTACTAAACTTTTGAAGACTCCCAAGAAAAGATGTTTTATGTTTAAAACAGACATTACTATTTACCAACAGGCTGTGTCACAATAATGTAATACAAGCAAGAGTCTTACTGATTAAATACATATGTACTTATTCATGTTCAAAATTTAATATACTGGTAACATTTAAATCACGCAACACAATTTTGCTTTAAAAGGATAAATCTATTTATATAAGGAATTAAAATTGTAGAAAGACACTCAGGGATTATAAATGTAAAAATGAATTACTTATATTTTTGTAAGTCTATATACTTTATGACCTCCTCATTGTTATATTTTCAATTCTTAGTGAGAACATTCTGAAGAAATTAATAATAAATAAGTTTATCAGTGCACTATAAAGGTGGGTTGTTAGCAACGAATATGTTTGTTATCATTAAACTAAGAGATGTATAACTCGCAAACGAATAGAATATAAAACTAAACATAAATAACAAACTAATAGAATATAAAATAACAAACATATTACCTAAACATACATGTTATTAAAAATGTTATTGTAGCCCTGGCTGATTTGGCTCAGCAGTTAAAGCGTCGACCCATGGACCAGAGAGTCCCAGGTTCAGTTCCTGCTAAGGGCATGTACCTCGGTTGCAGTTTGTCCCTGACCCTGGTAGGGGTTGTGTGGGTGGCAACCATTCGATACGTCTCTCTCATGTCGATGTTTCTCTCTCTCTCTTCCCCCCCTCTCCCTTCTGCTCTATCTGAAGATAAATGCAAAAAATGTCCTCAGGTGAGGATAAAAAAATAAATAAAAATAAAAATGTTAATTTAGTTACTCTAGAGCCCAAATTCTCATCTAACTTTTTATATATTTTGTAGATATATGCAAATATATTTCTGGAGCCCAAGAAAACTAAGCCCAAGTAAGAATTCAGAGTCTCAAGTTTCCTCTTTATAACTGAAAAAACTTCGTGCTGAAGAAAATGAGCTTGTGTTAATTATAGCTAAAATAAAAAAGAGAAAACCAAGAAGAGAATCCTGGAGACTTAGGATGTCTGAGCCAGAACAATAAACAGGAAGAGATACAGTAGACACTGCTGGAAAACATAACTAGAATGAATTTTATAAATTCTTAAGGTCCCTTTTAGTTTGCAACTATCTTTAAATAATAACTATCAAGACTTACCTTTCTTATTAAAAGAAAAGAATCTAATAGTGGCATTTTAGGCCCTACTGCAAGTCTAATAGAAAAGACAAATATACATGTTATTAAAAATGTAGAAGTAACTTTCAACACCATTAAAAGTATATCACCTGGGCAATGATAGATTACACTTTCCTTATCAAACAATTCAAATAAAAAAGATAATGTATGTGAAGTTTCTTTGTGATAAAAATGTGTCATCTCTGCATCTAGAAAAGTAAACAAACTTGCAGTCCCTTTGGATGTGTACAAAGGGTTGTAAATGACTTATTTTTTCATATTTAACCTAAGCTTATATTGTGTCTGTATATTAATAGAGTGTTTGAGGATGTTGTATTTTCTTCTATCATGTTTTTTTTTTATTATTATATCAAGAACAATGTATAGGGTATGCATTAAAAATGAACATAATCTTTTCCCAAATTCTTAATGGATTAAATTGAGTTTGAAGTATTGATCAGCAGGAGAATCTACTGAATAGCTTAAGGGAAGGTCATTAGAATTAGCTAAGTAGAAATTAAAAGCATAGAAGTTTGTACAGTTTGGCCAGACTTTAGACAGAAAAAGAGAGGTGAAGAAAGACAAGCAATATAGAGCACTGTAAAATAGTAGGAGTTGACCAAGAAACGACGAGTTCTCTGAGCAAATACAGTTAAATATCTGTTTTGTTGTTGCAAAAGACCTCCACCTATATACATTATTAGAGTTAGAACAACAAAATACTTCACATGAGTCTGCAAAGCTTCATCTTGAGGGAAAATTTAGGCAGGTGTTAAGGGAAATGATGGTGCCTCAGGTAAAGGTAGCTGAGTCTGCAGTGCTCCTGAGCAATCTGCTCCAAGTGTAGACTGTACATCAACACCATAGGCACTCAGAAGATGGTTAGAACTACAGAATCTTAGCCCCACCTACTGAATCGGAATCTACAATTTAAAAAGATTTCAAAAGGGTTTGCATACACATTAAAGTCTGAGAAGCATTGCTCTGTAAAACATCTGCAAATTGCAGATTAATTGCTAATGACACTGGTCAATTCAACACGGGCAATAAATCCTGTAGTTACTTTTCTCTGTTGTCGTACTTGTTTTCCTCCTTGGCACTGAAACCTGTGAGTCAAGCAAGACCATAATGAGACAGAAGTTTCCATGGTGCCCTGAGGACTGGCTGGGACCCAGCAATCTAAGCACCTGCTGCATACAGGTAATTCTTCCTGCCTTTTTCACCACTCTGAAGAGGTAATGAAATGTGACCTCTACAGAGCATACAGCTTGACCTTAAACTGGCAATACTAAAATGCTTTATAAAATATTTCCTAAGAAAATACCACAGATTATACAAATCAAAATTCTTTTTTTTTTTTTTTTGGTAGAAAATAAAAGCTAATGGACCATTTTCTTTAGAGATAAAGAAAAATGTTATTAATACATTTATATTAATCACCTGAATAAATATGTTAGTATATTAATTAGATACTGTTTCTTGGTTCTAAATAGAAATATTATCCTATTAATGTTTAATGCTCTATGAAAGAAAATAATTCACAACCTAAGCTGTTTAATTTCTCATTTTCTGCTTGCAACTCTTAAGTAGATTTTACACATTATAATAAAAGATCTTGTCAGAACTTCTTATTTCCTAGGGATTTAGCAAAAAATAATAAATGCACTTTCTAAGAGATTCAAGCTCTAGTAATCACCTTTAATAAATTGTGTTTCATTCCTTCTTAGTCCATCCACTATATTCATTAAAGAGACGCTTCCATATTGAGAGCCCAGAAATAATCCAAGTACATTCTTCCAAATCAATTTCACCCAATGGGCTGACCTTCAGATAGCAAATACACAGATTGTATGATCATGGCATTGGGGCCCATTATTAAACCACCTTCTCTCTTTGGGAGAGATACTGGCCTGGGAATTTTTCAGTAGAGAACAATTTCCAGAATAATGCATTTTCATTGTGAGTAATTCTGTGCTGTATGTAAAACTAGAAATGAAAAAACATAAATCATTTTCTACTTACTTGTAAGAATAGAGGTTATATTAAACTTAGAAAGTTACTCTGGAGATGAAAATGCTTTATGCTAACTATAGAATGAGGAGAATTCTAAAAAAAAACAAAACAAAACAAAAAAAACAGCTTTTACTCACTTGAGTAGATACTACTTTTAAAAGCCTAAAGGTAGCCGATTCAGAGATTATATTAATCATATTTTAAATATAAAGTTTAAAAATATGTTTATTATAGTTACTAAAAAACAAGTCTTTAATGTTGTTATTTTCTGTTTTTATATAAACAAATTAATATAGATATGACAGGAGACTTTCAGGGTTAATGTAGTTCTTCGCAAATAATTTAATCAATATCATGGAAATAATTAACATGATACTGACATCTGAAATTTAAAAAAATTTTTAGTAAAATGGTTTATGATTTCTAAAATGCATTTATCATTATTATAACAAATCAGCATTTCTGAATAAATGTGATGAGAATATATAAGAATTTGCTTATGCTAACCAGAAGTTCTTATACTAACTTTTTAATGTCATTATTGCTGAATTCTTGGTTCAAGATCCCACAAACATAAGTGATTAATAAAATGATGCTTTTCAATTATGCTACATAAACTGAATATTTCTATAAAGCTCTATGAGTAAATAGTACAGCCATGAACTTCATAGTTGTAGATGTTAAATAACTAACAGAGAAAAGCTGAGAACTTCTTGATTGAAGATTTCCAAGATTAGCCCAGATAAGACTCTCACAAAATACTGCTGAAATATAAAATTTAAACAGCATTCTGTAGCACTCAGTAGGACAGCCCGGCTACCATTAAGAGAGTGCTGCATAAAACAAATAAACAACAACAAATAGTGATACTAGAACATTAACAATTCTGGAAATAATCCAAACAAGTCAATGAGGTCATATGCAGACTAGAAGCAAGTGTATTTTCATTTTATATCCATCTAAGTTTCTTAGCAACAATGACGGAAGCATGGAGAACAATGATAAGGTTGCCACAGCCTGAACTAGAAGTAGGCACTGGCATTGCCTTATTCCTGAATTTGGACACTATAGTAACTGAAAAACTCTAAATCCAATAGAGTTTATCTCTGGCCCAGTCTCTAAGACTACTAATAACTCAAAGCAGGAAGATTTTAATAAATTCTGGCCCAATACAATGGGAAACAAGATCACTTACTGTTGTTACTGTTCGTATTTACTGGTCTGTTTGGATAATTGGGCCTCTGATTTATTATAAATTTTGTTTATCCTGTACCCCAATTCTTTTTATTTTTATTTTTTTATCCTCACTCAAGGACTTTTTTGCATTTATCTTCGGATAGAGTGGGAGGGAGATAGGAGAGGGAAGAGAAAGAGAAACATTGATGTGAGAGAGACACACCAAGTGGTTGCCACCCACATGACCTCAACCAGGGCCAGGGAAAAACTGCAACAGAGGTACATGCCCATAGAGGACACTGAACCCGGGACTCTCTGGTCCACAGGCCAATGCTCTAACAGCTGAGCCAAATTGGCTGGGGCTGTACCCCAATTCTTATCATTGAATTCTAACGTTGTTTCCTGTGCCTGAAGCTCTAAATCCCTTCATTGAAAACTGGTTCAGGGTCCTGCCTTACCTTACTCAGCCTGTTAACTTCCCAGGGACTGTGTTCTTGAGACCTAGTCTTGTGGAACAGGGTATGGTCCCTGATGTTTCCCTACAAATTTCCGACCCCTAAATTCCCCATTGGTGCTGTCAGTCTTACTCTTGGACCTAATGGTATGGTCTGTTTTATTTAAAAAGATATAAAAAGTATTTTTATGCCCTTTGATATCATACCAAACTGGATTATCTTCTATAAAGTTGACTATTTTTTCCAGTAAAGATATATGATGTTGATGTAGGTTTCCATGCTACCTCCTGCAAGTTATGTCCTTGGATGCAAAGAGCCTCATTATCTGTTCCATAGGAATGAAAAAATAGAGCTTGAAAAGGTCTAGAGCTGTCCCAACAAATCAAGAAGATCCTCTCTAACAGACTGAAAATAGCATATGCTGGCCATGAAAATGTGCTGCAGAGACCTCTTATTTCAGGGAGCATGAATGACTCTTGTTCACTGTGCCAAAGCCACACTTCCCATGGGATCCTCCCAGCCAGTGACTAAGGGCAGCAGGGGTACTAAGGCAAGCCCATTCCTGTGAACAACTATGACTTTAAGTCCTCCCCACTAGCCTGGCAAAAACTTTCTTAGAATTGCACTTAGTCAACGACCCTTCTTTCTACCCTATCTCCATCACAGGTGTCAGTCCTACATTGTAGTCTGATGTGTTCCCATCTAACTACCCTCATTTTTCCCTCCCAGAAACTTGCCCCAATAAATCTCTTGCCCACTGAATCCTGTTGACATAGTCTACCACCCTAAAATATGTTTCTTTAACATAGAATTATTTTTGAGCTGAGGGCACTTTACAAACAGCAAATGTGGGCAGAAGATTTCTCTGAATTCCCCTTATCTGCCTAAAGACAAATCCTCCAAAAGGAACTCCGTGGTCATAAATCCCTTTCCTGGGAGTTTTGTTCACCAGAGAAGATTAACTGTTATTCCAGACAAATTTTGTCACAAACTGTCATATCTCTCATCTATTCTTCTAAGGGCCAATTTATCTTTCCTAAAAATCATTTATTTTTCCTTAAGTCCCCTTCCCCTATTAACATCTCACCACCTGTTTGAATATCTACTTTCTTTTCCTGTGATGCTCCCATGATGTAATATATAAAATTAATAAATGTATATAACTTTTTCTCTGTTAATCTGCCTATTGTCACTTCAAACACCCAGCTACCGAGGCCTGAAGGATAGAAGAAAAGTCTCTTCTCCTGTACCCTGTCTTGGTATGTGCTGCTCAGAGAAGCCAAACTAACAAAGACATAACATAAGAGTATTTAGACAACACAGTTTATGATTTTTTTAGAATATTTTTTCTTTACTGATTTTAGAAAGAGAGATAGAAAGATTGATGAGAGAGAATATCATTTGGTTGTCTCCTGCATGTGCCCCACTGGGGATCGGGCCCACAACCTGGGCATGTGCCCCACTGGGGATCGGGCCCACAACCTGGGCATGTGCCCTGACTGGGAACTGAACCTATGATCTCTTGGTGCATGAGTCAACACTCAACCAGTGAACCACATCGGCCACACTGCTTATGATTTTTGTATATGTTATTATTTAGTTAAAATTCTATTATCTGTAATAGTATGAATAGCTCTATAAAAACTAAGAGATTTAATATTTGGTTCTCTATTTTTAACCTTGAAAAATTTTGATTTTGGTGAAAATAAATTAGTCATTAATTTCCACTAAAGCACTTATTTGGTTGGAGTCTAATGGGAATATAACTTAAACATTAATCAACATTGCAAAGAAATAAATCAATATTCATAAAATTGTGCTGTGTTAAATAGCCTTACTTTTTAAATCAATGAAATGAAGATGCCATTTAAAATCTGGCTATTTTAAAAAACAAAGTTTTACTGTTTCTCATAGCTATAAATAAATGTCCTAAAATTAAAGAACAGATAGCCTCTAAAGATAATTAAAAATATAACTTCATCTTTAAATATATTTTTGCCGCCTGGCTGGTGTGGCTTAGTGGTTGAGCATCGACCCATGCACCAAGAGGTCACCGGTTCAATTCCTGGTCAGGGCACATGCCCAGGTTGTGGGCCAAATCCCCAGTAGGGGCATGCAGGAGGCAGCCAATTGATGTTCTCTTCCATCAATATTTCTATCTCTCCCTCTCCTTCTCCTTCCTCTCTCTCTTAAATCAATAAAGAAAAAAAAAATATATATATATATATATATACATATATGTGTGTGTGTGTGTGTGTGTGTGTGTGTGTGTGTGTGTATTTGGTTGGGCATCATCCTGGGCACCACAAGGTTGCCAGTTCAATTCCCAGTCAGGGCACATGCACAGGTTTCAAGCTTGATCCCTGGTAGGGGGTGTGCATGAAGCAGCTGAGAGATGTTTTGCTCTCTTCACTCTCACATCAATTAATCTCTCTCTCTCTCTCTCTCTCTATCTCTCTCTCTCTCTCTCTCTCTTTCTCTCTCTCTCTCTCTCTCTCTCTCTCGTCTCCCCCTTCTCTCTAAAAACCAATAAAATATTTTTAAAAGATATTTTAGAATACTTATTTAGGTGAAATATTTCCTTTAAAAGGCATAGTTAAGAATAATTAGTGAATAGTAATAGTTCACTATGACACAGAGGTTAATATCTCAACTACAGAAAAGCATCAGAAAAATATTCAAATTGTTCAAATAGGATATGTAATTGAATTTATTAGCATTAAAGCAAATAAAAGGCTAAAATTTCTAAGCTACAAATTTAAGTATTTAAAATTTGTAGTGTTTGAAAATCCTTTCTAAGGTATATTAAGTACATCCAAGTTAAGTAGAAGTAGTAATAGGATTTCAATTGGAACTAGTCAATGGAAATAAGCTGAAAAATCATCTGTAAATTTTCTAAATGTTTTAAAAATAACATAAACAGTAACAAAATACCTTACTTTTTGACATCATACTTAAATATCTACATTATAAATTAAGCAGTAGAAAATACTATATTATAACATGCAGTGTTAGTATTGCTGGTATTACTTCTATTTTTACAGCTGAGGAAACCAGGCAGATGTATGTTTTGTGTGTTTTTATCACAAATTTAATTTTAAAATTCCTAATCAGAGTAGATGTGGTAGACAGACAGACATGAGCAGAGCAAGGACCAGGGGCCAGGTACAGAAGGTCACCAGGCAGAAAGCTCTGGGTGCTGAGCGGGTAAAACTGGCCAAACAAGGACCCCCAAGGTAACATTTTATCCCCTAGCATATCTCTGGTAATGAGGTTCAGACCCTCTCTTGACCTTTCCTCCCCTGGCAAATCGCTAGTTATATGATTTTAGCACCCCTTAGAGTGGGGACAGGGGCTAAGGGTAAGAAATCTTTCTTTCTCACAGCTGCATAGTATTCCATTGTGTAAATATACCACAGCATTTTTATCCACTCATCTACTGATGGACATTTGAGTTGTTTTTAGATCTTAGCTGTTGTAAATAGCACTCCTATGAACACTGGGGTGCAAATATTCTTTCTGATTGGTGTTTCAGGCTTTTTAAGATATTTCTAAAAACTTGGTTCAAAGGTTGTAGATTATTGTTAAGCTGATTATCACTTTGTTATTTTTTAGTCTTACACTGTGTTTGTGTGTTACTGTATAAGATAGTTTATTGTGATCAGTATCTTTGTTTTTTACTATCTACTTCTGAGAACCTAACATAGTGTCTTTCATGCAGCAAACATTTATGATATATTTTTCATCAACACTGTGAATAATAAATAATAAGACTGCTAGGAGATGAATTTTTATTAATATTTGTCAATGCAATAAATTGTCAGACAAAATCTACATCTCAAATGAGATATTCATGTTAGTCATAGAATCCCAGAAAACATGAAAATCATCTTTTCAAAACATCCTAATTATATTAATCAACATGGTACAACAATCTTTCTTGAAAAACAGGGTGAAGTTAAAAGGGAAAAAACTAATAGCATTGACAATGTATAAAAAAAAGATGAATGTAAAGAGATTAATCTTTCACAAATATGCGATCCCTCAATTACTATGATCTAGCATGTTGTAATCAATTCTAAAGGTTTACACTCTAATGAAATGACAACTTGTTTCTAAGTCATTACTCAGGGGTTTACAAATTTAAAATGCTCTTAATTATCATCTTAATGAGATGTAAAGTTATGTTTCCTGTCCTTTCAGATAGTGAACTTAGAACATAGTTAGCTTTCTCCCCAACATCAGTCACTAGATACTCCATGTAGACCTTGCTGAGTGGGTGGCCGCAGATTTATGAACCACAGAGAGGGAAGCAAAGGGAACAGATCACACAGCACTTGACCTGTGTCACCTGGATTTGAAAGATACAGTATCTGATGTCCAATATTTCCCCCCCCCAAAAAAATATAAAAGTATAAACCTCACTGGATCTGCAACCCAAGGGAAATGGCTAGTTTGGGAGCAGCCCTCACTCCCATGACTTAGTCAAGCAAGTTCTGTGAGTACAGGGGCACCAAGGAAAGGAGCTGAGTTTGAAACATCTTTGAAAGATCGGGCCCACAGCACCTACATGTGACGTCAGTGTGAACTCAATGGCAAGGGGTTATAATCGGTATGTCATAAGAGCTGAGGAAATCCTCTTCAATTACCAATTGAGAGTGAGGAAAAGGTAAAAGAAAATGAGAACTAAAACTCCTGCACATATGTAAATAAAGTTCTAATTCCACTATAGAAAAGTGCTTTATGATTAGAGGCAAAAAGTGCTATGTTTCTCTTTCTTCTTATCAGTTTATAATAAGTTATTGCTGAACTGCTTTGGAGGGTGAGCGTGTATGTGAATGGGTTTGTGTATGGTGTGTATGTGTATGTGTATGTGTGCATGTGCGTGTGCGTGTGAGAGAGAGATGTTTGAAAGATATGTTTGTTATAACAGTAAGTTGCTGGACACTGGGAAAAACAGAACCATATCTGTTCCTCACACAGATGGGATAACATTGAAGGACGAATGAGACTAGTAGAGCTCATGACCACCCCCAGATAGTTCCACTGGACATGGACTGTCAAATAACACCATAGAATGACCTATTGTCTGGATTTATTATTTTAAAGTGACTAACTCATTTTGAGGAAAATTTGTTATGGGGTGGGAGGATAGACGTTTATCCATTTGGTCAACAAATGTGTTCTGAGGACTTATTAAGTCCAATACAAAACTAAAATAGAGATCACTACATTCATTAAGGTTACAAAGGTTACATTCTACTCTGGGACATACATCTGATGCTAAGCTATGAAGAAAAAGAAGATAGGAAAACAAGGATTTAGAGAATATTTCACAGTGAGGGTAAATGTTAATTTATATAGGATGGATAGGGAAGGCCTGTGTAGGGAAAGCAAACTTTCCATTGGTCCTCTTAGGGTCCTTGCATGGGTCTGAAAATTAAACTGACAAAGAGACATTAACAGGAGAAAAGTGTACCCATTTATTTAATATAAGTTTTACGTGACGGGGTAGGGAGTTCAGATCATCCTGTTTCTGCTATTTTTCCAAACTCCTTCAGCTTAAAATATTCAATATGCTTAAGTGCCATATTTTGGGGCACCATATTCTGAACCCCATCACCTCCCAGATAAGGTGATAAGTAAGCACTAACAATATTCAAATATTTAACAACTTCTAAGGATTATTTCCTACAAAGAAAAATTAATGATGAAGACCAGACTGCTGCATGAATTGCATTTGTGCATAAGAATAGCTTAGATAATGTGAATGTGACCCCTGTGGATATCTGGAGCATGAGTCGGACAGGCATAGGGGACAGCAGGTGCATAGACCCTGGAGCTGTGGAATGTTGATACGTGTGAGGACCGGCAAGAACTTGAATGAGAGTGGGTAAAAAGTAAAAGGAAGGAAGAGGTCATCACAGAGAAAGATGGGGCCAGTTCATATAGGACCAATAGTTATGAATATAATGCATTTTACTTTTTACTGAATGTAGTAAACAAAAGAATAAAATAATCTACTTTTGTGGGGGTTTTGTTGTTGTTGTTGTTGTTGCTTTTTAAGAATCACTGGAGTAGTGACAAAAAGGAAACAAGTTAGAAAGTTATCATGAATAACTAGGTTGAGACATGCTAGTCATGCAGAGTAGGATATAAGGATAGTACTTATTGAGAAGCAGCCAACAACTTGGAGGCACATAGTGAGGGAAAAATATATCTGACAAAACATTTGATAAATTGTAGCCGTTGATAACTTGGATGGTAGACCATGTGCCTTGAGAGCCAATAGTTCTGAAGGAAGTAGAAAGAATCAGATTGTTAGTGTGTTGATAAATTTGTGAGAAAATCTATATTTGGGGCCTCTAATTCTTACCTATTGCCAAAATGTTGTTACTGTCTTACAAATCCCCAGAAAACTTAAATTATGTTTATTCATCAAATATTTGAAGATCATTTGTGGGGTGCGGGGGTGTCTTTCAAGTATCCCTGTGTCAGCAGGAAACTCCCTGGGCTGAGATGGTCTCGGCTGGGCGATTCAGCTCAGCTCCACATGGTCTCTCATTTTCTCACAGGTTCTGCTAGCTGATCTCATGACTGATATAGTTCCAAAGGAGAAAGCAGAAGTCGCAAAGGTTTTGTAAGCCTTTGTTCATATCATGTTTGCTAACCTCCCACTGGCCAAAATAAGTCATATGAACAAGTTTAGAATCAAAATAAAAGAAGACTGAAAAGTAAAAAGGCAGAGTATGGATATAGGGAGGCCACTGATTGAAGCTGTTAATGAAACCTACCTTTCAGAAGGCCTTGGGGGTTGTAAATACCAAAAAGTAATAGGCATGACTGCTGCCAAAATCTTTTGCAAAGACTCCCTGGCCAGGTGACTCTGTGGGTTGGAGTATCAAAGGTTTCATGTTTGATTTCTGGTCAGGACACATACCTCAGTTGCAGGTTCGATCTCAGTCCGGGCATGTATGGGAGGCAACCGATCAGTTTCTCTCTCTCTCTCTCTCTCTCTCTTTTCCTCTCTCTCAACATATACTCGGATGAGGATTACAACAAAGAATAAAGATTTTAGAGTCAACAATCAAAGTTTTGTAGCAAGGACCTTGTCTTCTTATTGTACCTGTTGTTTGAAATGGTCTAAAAATAGCTGTGTTGAGGGACCAAAAGGCCATTCTCAGGGTAAAGGATATGCTAGAAGGACTCATAGGACTCCAAAAGGCTGTTATATTAATGGTTACTGCTTATTATAGAAAAAGTATACAAATAGGCAAAGGGAAAAGTGCACTGGACAAATTTCACGAGAAACCAGGTATAAGCTGCCGGGTGACCTTTCCCAGTGGAGCTGCATGGACGCACTTAATTTTTCTAATAATGATGTATGACAACACATGCAAAGAATTCTCAACCAGGGAAGATCACATAATCTTTCTATACAAGGTATTTTTTGGAGGTGTGTCACACAGGCATGTGACAACTGTGTGAGTGACTTTGGATACTCAGATGTCAGTCTTCAAAACTAAAAATGGGAGTTCACCATTAATCACACTATTAGTACAAACTATCTGATCAAAACATGGCACAAAGCTTCAGGCATGCAAAACCAGGTGTGCACTACAAGTAACTTTGTTAGCATACACTGTCTGCTCAAACTGCACTGCATGGCCTCCAATCTCAGGAGTAAAAACACTTATGTGTGTGTATACATGCACACATATATACATGCTATATACATGTATGTATATAGACACAGTATATATAACATGTATACAAACATGATTTAAAGACCTATAATAGGCAGGCAATAAGAAGACAACAATAGGTTGCCGAATACATAATGAAAAGTAAATAGAAAGGAGTTACCGTATTGCTGAATTAATGGTAACTATCTCATAAGATATCAAAAATTAACAATGAAAAAGTTACTGAGAATAATTCTTTAGTTATTCTTGCTTTAATGATGCATGTAAAAAATAAAGTAATTCATTACAAAAGGAGTTGAATGTTTTCTAAATTAATAATACAAGTGTCTAAGGTCAGTTTTTGTGATTCATCTGAAATGTAGCTTGGGAAAAAGCATACTTTACAACACACAACTGTAAACAAAACAAAACAAGAAAATACCCCAAAGAAAGTAAGAGGTATTATATGTGATAAAATTTTTACGTTATATCATTGTTCAAAATTAATTTTCAAAGTTTCATTATGAAAGAGTATTATGTAGACAAAAAACCACTTTTTGTAACTTATAAGTAACCCACAATTAAAATAAAATCCTCTAGCAGTGTTTATTTATTTCTCTACTAGTCTCATATGACTATTCGGATAAGGCCAATGCCAATAATAATCATAGTGATGATAATCAGGATCTCTCTTTTATGCGATAAAACCCTGACGTGAAAGAGACAGACATTTAAATTAGATCATACAATGATCCAATTGAGGGAGATTTTATTTTGTTTTTCAATTAAGGGAGATTTTAAATTACCTCTTTGTGATAAGTATATTTGTAGTCTTGGCTCAATTTGAAGTCAATAATCTGCTCCTGAAAAATATCTCCTAAAAGATGCTTTAAGAATTTTAAAACCTAAGGCTTTATTTCTCTGACATCCCCCCCCCCACCCCCATGAATCATTTGTGTGCAATGTGGCTTTTCTTTAGGTTTAGGAATTTTCTCCTTATTCCTAGGCTCTTCTCACTTGCACATTGAAATGGAAGAAGACTCATACAATACAGAATTGATGTCTAGAAAATGCAGGGTTAGTCTTTACAATTTTTTTCTTAGCCTGGGTTGGGTCAGCTAAGCCCTTCTTCTCATGACCTATAAAAACTAATAATCATTTCATTTCTGATACTCGCCTCTATTGCAATTTACTAATGCATTCATGTCCAGAGTCATAAATGATTCTTTGTAGTTAGTGTCATATCAAATGATTCAACAATTCACACTGAAACAAAATGGGCAGGAGTGGGTAACTCTAGTCCAACTACAAATAATATTTTCTAAACAACCTCTCAGTCAATAGAATTTTGGCAGTGGTGCAGTTCTGAACACCATCGATCAACCTTTGGCCAAAATTCTAAACTGAGAAATAATAAAACAGCCCTGATAACTGACAACTGGTAGATGGCCTGGCAAATAACAGTAGTCCATGATGTTTTCTGCTGAATTTAAATGATATAACAGAATATTAACATCTGATCACATTACTCCATGACTGTAATAGAATAAAATAGAGCACAAGGACATCATGCAATCACAAAAATTATCAAACATGCCTCGCTCCTGGCCAATTAATGGTCCAACTGCTTCTTTAACTGTAACAATTCTAGTTCTACTTTCTCATCTTATCTCCTAGACTAAAATTATTAAAATATGCAAATACTAATTTTTCATCTTTTCATGACAGAACAGATCCCTCATTCCTTAATCCTTCTTGAAAATCACTGAGGATGAGCCACAACTCTGTACGCAACAAGTCCATGCTGCCCTTCACTGACATGACCTTCACGTCCCCATCTGCGCGGTCACCCATGCTACGGCAAGTTGGAAAACCTGCTACGACTTTAGGTGTGTTCCTGGTGATATTTAGACATTAGGGTTATCAAGCTCCCTCACCAAAGGAGAGCTTAGTCAGAAAAACTGACTCTTCCAAATATTAGTTGTCCTGTGCAGTATGTGTCCCTTTTGTAGCTGGTTGAAGTGAGTGTAAATTGGTCCAACCACTTTGGAAAACTCAACTGTGTCTTCTGAAGGTGAATATATACCTGATCCATGTCCCAACAGTTCTATTCTAGGTTTTTATCCGAGAGATAAGAGAACACCTATGCACTAAATGATAAGCATGGATTGCTCATAGCTGTTTTTGTCATAATAGCACCGAGCTGGAAGCAAGCCAAAAGTCCATCCCCACCCCCCAAAACAAAACAAATGAAGCACTTATGTGAAATGTTACACAGGAATAATAAGGAATACATTACAGTTATAATTAACCACATGGAATAAGCTCAGGAACACAATGTTGAGAAAAGAAACCAGATAGTAACATGTATACTCATGGAATTCCTTTATCTGTTCAAACAAGAGGGAGCAATGCCTGCAGCTTGAGTTAGGGTGTCGGCGACCCTTGGCAGCAGAGGGAGCACAGGGGCTCTGGGAGGGCTGGCAGTCTTCTGTCCCCTGGTCTGGGCTCCGGTCATGAGGTTATAGCGTGCAGAAATTCATAATGTACATATTTGATATGTGCACTTTTAGGTTTGTTAAAAATTTTGAATGTACGTTATTTTATAAAAATGTAGACAACATGACAAAATTGAGCTCGATTCTGCATGGTAAAGATTCTATTTTTTAGACAGTACATTAAGTATAGGTACTGTATCATTCACAGTCCCAATATGAAACAGATGGCACACTAAAAAAGTTAATTGAAAAAAGTTTAAGGAAGAAATAATTTATAGAGCTTAAGACCGAGTTAAGAAACCAATATGTGATGGCGATGCACCCAGGAGTTGCCATGAGCAAAAAAAGTCCTGAAATTTGATTTAGACGTTGATCTGAATAATTCAAACTTTTATGTATATAAGACTAGAATTGATCACCCCTATGGGATATTTTTTAATGTTTTAAGTTACCATTTTGATTTCTTTAAAATCTCTTATCATTAGGTTATGCATAAAATTGAGTTTTAGAAAATCTAAATAATTATCACCAGTTAAATAAGGCATTTCAAACTTGCAAAATAACAGATTAAAAATGTGATCACCCTAATCTAAATTCTAATCAAATGTCTGTAAAGGAAATTCAATATTTTAAATTAAAACTATCTTCTGAATGTGTAAATCAGAGTTATGCTTATTAGTACTAATTAGATTAAAACTTTAATTAAATCTCAGTTTTTTGTAATAGAAATTTTAAATATCACTAAAATTATATGCCAGAAGTAATTAGTGAGAAAAAAATCTTGCAAAAATCCTATGCAAACATAAATTTTATTTTAGACGCCATAGTTCTACTTCACATAGTGTTTTTGATATGAGGAAATTTAGAAATTATTTACCATCTTAGAAGATAAATTCCCTTCTTTCTCAAAAGAAAAAAAATTATATACCCTTTATTCAATTTACCTACAAGGTAGGTTGAACACACAGCTTTAAATACAGAATTGTGGTAAGAGATGGATAATGTCCCCACACCCCCATTTTAAATATTACCTAGAAATGAGAATGGAAACACAGTCTCACAGTCAAGACAAGACTTACAAAATATATAGAAAGAGCTATAAATACACATCTATAAAATAACCTCTGCAAGCTACAGGGCAGCTCTTAAAATGGTAGTTTGGGAACTATGGGTAAAAAAATCCCTGAATCTAAAATAATAAAAGGATTGTATGAGTATTAGGTGCAAGCTGTTTTCTATTAAAAAGCATGCATTTTTTTTTGCCCTGGCCGGTTTGGCTCAGCGGTTGGAGCGTTGGCCTGCGGTACAGAAAGACCCGGGTTCGGTTCCCGCTAAGGGCATGTACCTCGGTTGCAGTTTGTCCCCGGCCCTGGTTGTTCGTGCGGGTGGCAGCCACTCGATGTGTCCCTTTCACATCGATGTTTCTCTCTCTCTCTCTCTCTTCCTCTCTCTCCTCTCTGTCCTCGGGTGAGGATAAAAAAAAAAAGCATGCATTTTTTAACAATACTTCCGGTATATTCGCATGAAAAGAACTATCATTAAAATTTTATAATTTCTCTCAGAAGGATAAATAGGCATTTTCATCTCCATCTTTGATGGTCAATTATTTTCATGTCAGTGATGAAGAACCAACCTCATACTGAGATTACAGTGCCACTCCAGAATAAACAGTCACGACTACTGAGCTAATACAGAGAACCATATGATCAAATCAGACTTGCACAAGTCAGAACCTTCGCCCTTACTAGTCATTTCAAATATACAAGCAAGGAGAAGGCAAGCAAAGCACAGAGAAAATGGGCCATCTCATATGGTTCCCCAGGTTCTTTCCTTCCTACAAGGAGAAGGCGCTCTCTAATCCAGATTAATAGCTGAGGCTGGGTTAAAATATCTGACAGGTAAATTTAATTGATA
Source organism: Molossus molossus (assembly GCF_014108415.1). Classification (NCBI taxonomy): domain Eukaryota; kingdom Metazoa; phylum Chordata; class Mammalia; order Chiroptera; family Molossidae; genus Molossus; species Molossus molossus. The sequence continues at coordinate 66,816,323 of NW_023425346.1, forward strand.
ACTCTCATGAAAAAGGAAAAGGCAACATGCCTCCATCATGTGCGATAATCATCCAAATTATGCACTTAGAAAAAAAGTGACAGAACCATTGGATAATCTATGTCTGGTCAAACTTTCCATCATCACCTTTATCTTGAATGCCTTCATCATAGTGTTCCCCACTCTCCTAGCTTCACATTCGGGTCTTCCAGAGCACCAGCCATAGTCCCCACAGGATTACGAAATACTATCAAGGTTTCTCAGTCTCAACACTATAGCATCTGGGGCTGGATAATTGTTTGTTGTGGAGCTGTCCTGTATATTACAAGATGTTGAGCAGCATCCCTTGCCTCTACCCAATAGTTGTCTGTAGCAACCACTCTGTTATGACAACCAAACATATCTCTAAACAATGCCCGGGCATGGTTCTGAACTGCCAAATTGCTCCCAGTTGGGAGTCACTATTATTTACTGAGCATCCTTATCTGGCAATCCTAAGAAATGTTATACCCCAGACCTCAGACCACTACACCCAAACCATGGCAAAAGTCCAAGACCTCTCTCTGTGGGTTGTACAAGCCAATCTCAGCCTCTTAGACAATCTTTTCAGTCTATGGCTTTATCTGAGAGAAAATTAAGCCTCCTACTCCAAGTACTTTTTGTACTAAATCACAATTTTCATAATTGGATTGTTAATTTCTCCAGAGTAGGATAGAGTAAATTGCTGTGGTGTTTTAAATCACAGGAGTGGATACACTGTTTTGAAAAGTTATCTAAACAGATCCCTGCAGTTGAGTTAGTTATTTTCCTCTCCATAGTTTCCTTTCTCCTCTGTGTGCCCTTTTCTTCATGTGGCCTGGATCTTTTATCCATATGCACCCAGGGCATGGCGACTGGGCCCGAGTCATAGCTTCCTCCTGAATATTCTCCTGATTTCTGAGAACTAGATTGGGAAGCACTCCAGATCACACATCTAACATCATACTACCAGTGGTATTCAACTAGGTGTGTATTTCTGGTCATGACAGAGGCAGTTAAGGTCATGTGTACCTGTAGCAGTGCAATCACTTTGGAAGGATTGTTACATCTAAGATTGGGGGGAAGGGGTAGGATACATACTCCTTTTGGGGTATTTCTGCCCCCCCACCTCTATCCTGTTCCCATGCTATGAATCACTGCCACACATAAACTATAATAACATCCAGAAACATCTCTTATAGCAGTTTACAGCCACTTGAGAATCACTAATCAAACCAAAAATCCCTTCCTTTTAGTAGAACCTAAAACTAGCAATCTAGGCCCTGTATTAGTTTTCTGAGGCTGCATAACAAATTTTCCGAACTACGTGGCTTTAAAACAATAAAAATGTGTTCCCTCACAGTTCTGGAGGCTACAAGGCTAAAATGAAGGTGTTGGTAAGGTCCTGTTCTCTCTGAAGACTCCAGAAGGAGGGTCCTCCCTCGCCTGTTCCTAGTTTCTGCTGTTTGTCAGCAATCCTTGGCATTTCTTGATTATTGAGACATCATTCCAGTTTGTGTCTCTGTCTTCACAGGGCCTACCCTCCTATGCCGGCACAAATCCCTGTCCTCTCAAGGATACTAGGCATTGGATTAGAGCCCACTTTCATCCAGTCTGACCCCATTTTATCCTGGTTACATCTGCAAATACTCTGTTTCTAAACAAGGTCACATTCAAGGGTTCTGATAAACACGAGTTTGGGGGAGGGCAATTTAACAATTAATTTTATGGAAAAGGTTGTCTGTCATCTTTGAAACTATATAAAACAAAAAACTCTGAAGTTGTTAAAAAGGAAAACAATGAATATATTGCTAAACTGGGAATGTCTATAATACAGTCGGCCCTCGTTTATCGCGATTAATCAGTTCCAGACTCTACCGCAATAAATGAATTTCCACGAAGTAGGATTTGTTATTTATATACAGTCGTCCCTCACCACTTGGATTGATTAGTGATTCCCAAGTGGCTGTAAAGTGCTATAAGAGATATTTCTGGATGTTACACTGCGACAGAGTGAAGCCGTAAAAGTCGAAGCGTGAAGTGGCGAGGGATGACTGCATATTGTTAAACTGGGAATATCTATAAACTGGAAATATCTATAATGACAAGGTTATAGATAGTCATTTACAGCCTGATGCCATCTTAAGTTTGCATAACTCATTGTACTGGATGTTAAATTATTATAGGATCAAAAATCCAAAATCAACTTCAGCCTTCTGGAAGATTTAGATATGATATAATACACGCGTGAAATTATTAGAGAAGTTACCAAAAAAAGGTAAAAATAGACAAGAGGCAAAATAATTTAAAAATAGTTTTTAAGAGATTAAGAGATAAAATAGGGAGACTTAAGAAAAGGCAGTGAGTGGCGCAGCAAGTTATTAGAAAAGATGGCTTGAAGGGCATGACCCTGCAGCCAGATAAAAATGAGGTCATAAATAAAAAGAAAATACTGTAATAGCCAAAATACTATCCACATTATACCTCTGACTACAGGTGAATTCATTTCATTACTAGATATCTGCTTGATTTTCTTAATACCATGAGATTCCTCTGTCTCACTAGTAGACTGCTCAGTTTCCAGCATAACTAAGAAAAGTTATGTGTCATTTAGCCTGAGGAAATTTTTATATTCTCGTATCTATACATATGCTTATGTACATTAGAAATGGTGAATGCTGCTGCGTTAAAAATAGATGCTGCATAGAAAATAGTTCATCATAGAATTAAACTCATTCCTTTTTAGAGATTTAAAATCATGATAATTTTATATTGTAAAAAAAGATATTCAAATGTAACTCAGCTTTAAATTCTAACCTTTAAAAATTAAAGTAAAATAAAACTTTTTGGAAAACCTAGATAACAAATTTGCTTTCTTTTATTTTTTTTTTTAAGTAGCCATAGTTCAAAAAAATAATCATGTGTTATCCTTAGATTGCTATCTGTCACAGATAACATATTTATTTTTAAAACAAAATAAAGCTCAAACTGATATGGCTTAAAAGAGGGAAATTATTGGATATATTGTAAAATATAGGTAATAGAGGCTGTTAAAAATACTATGAGAAAAGCTTGCTCACTTCTTTAGACTTGACTGCGACATATTTAACAATTATTACACAAATGTTCAAATTACAAGAAAAATTTTAGTATTGATTTTTTTTATTTGGAAATTCTGAAAATAGTTCAAGTGTTTTCTTTGAATATGGTTAAACATTCTCTCAATAGTTTAAACAAGACATGGTTCTTTGGAATAAATACAATTATCTCAAAGTTCCTTTTAAATAATAACCATCATAAAAGCAAACTAACAAAAACAATAAACACACAGATATCAAAACAACATGGATATTTTTCCAGTATTTATTATCAATGAATTGGCCTCCTGACATAATTCTACAAAATCATGATTAAACCTAGTAGAACCCTATTGGTGTTACCCCTGTCCATGTGAGGAACAGTTTGATTTCAAATAAAACCTTTCCCCTTCCTTCCTCCACTTCCTCCTTCCCTCCCTCCCTCCCTCCCTCCCTCTCTCTCTCTCTTTCTTTTTTTCTTTCTTTCTCCCTCCCCCCTCCTCCTCTTGCTGCTGCTTCTTCTTTTGTAATTAATTTTTCTTAAACTTTATTTGTGAAACTTTATAAATTCAGGCTGCTAATGCAGATTAGTAATATTTACTTTAATTTTATTGAATTTATTGGGGTGACATTGGTTAATAAAATGATGTCACTTGCAAGTGTACAATTCTATAATACATCAACTATATATTGTATTGTGTGTTCACCATCTAAAATCAAGTTTCTTTCCATCACCATTTCTGCCCCCTTTACCCTCTTCTATCTCCCCCCACTCTCATTTTCTTCTTGTAATCGCCACTGTTATCTGTGTCTATGAGGTCTTTTATTTAACCCCTTCACCTTTTCACCCAGCCCCTCAAGCTCCCTCTCTCTGACACTCGTCAGTCTGTTTACTGTACCTATGAGTCTGTTTCTATTTTGTTTGATGTTTATTTTGTTCATTAAATTCTACATGTAAGTGAAATCAAATGGTATTTGTCTTTCTCTGACTGGCTTACTTCACTTGCATAATAATTTCTGGGTCCATCTATACCATCACAAAAGGCAAGATTTCCTTCTTTTTTATGGCCAAGTAGTATTCCATTGTATAAATGTAGCATGGTTTTTTTTATCCACTCATCTACCGATGGGCATTTGAGCTGTTTGCAGATCTTGGTTATTGTAAATAACACTGCTATGAACATAGGAGGTGCACATATTCTTTTGAATTAGTGCTTTAGGTTTCTTTGAAAATATTCCCAGAAGTGGAATCAGTGGATCATAAGGCAGCTCCATTTTTAATTTTTTGAGGAAACTCCATACTGCTTTGCATAGCGGCCACAATCTATATTCCCACCAACAGTGCATGAGTTTCCCTTTCTCTATACCCATGCCAACACTTGTTGATTTATTGATGATAGCCATTCTGTAAATCAAAACTTGCTACTTGGAACACTTGCCCTTATTGTTCTTGATGCAGCATTTATATTGAAGCCAATTTTCCCTCTGTCCACTCCATGTTCATTGGTCAGGCCCATATCTCCTACTTGCTGCTCTCTGGACCTCTCTTGATACCTTGGTTTCAGATGTTCTAAGGTCAACCATCCCATACAGTTAAGATGCCTCAAGTCACCAAATTCATCCCATATGACACACATCCTAAACTCCTATTTATACAAGTCCAAATTTAGATTTAAAACTTTATAAAAAATTATTTAGCCATAACTCACATAACTTGGTGACAGGCAAAGTAATATATATATATATATATATATATATATATATATATATATATATGTATATATATATACACTTTTAACTTTATAATGAAGCTAATTAATTAAACAAAATTTTGTATAACAAAGTCATTGTTACATGGTTGTACCTTGCAGAAAAGAAAAAACTAGAGAGAGTTTATGCCACGTTTTTGTCTCAATCACTCATGATACCTTCATAAATTTTGGGTTTCAAGAACTGCTTGATTTAAATACATCAATTTCTAGCAACTCAGATAAATCAATGATGTCTCATACCTCCAGATTATTTGCTGTAATATTCTATGAAGTAGTATTATATAAACCTTAGTGTCCTTGTCTGGAGAGGACATTTTTTTATTAATATTCCTTAGTTTACTTTTATGGATCACAATTGAAGCTAAGCTCTGGTGGTGCTAAGTGAACCAAAGTAAATAATCCTTCAAAGTTCACTGTAGGAGATATACTAAAACCAAGTAGACAAATAAATAAAAAATGACTAATTGCAGTAAGTGATACAAAGAGAAAATGAGAAGGGTGTAGAGTGCAGGTGGGAACGTCCATCTATCAGATAATTTGGAAGGGTATCATTCAAGAGCTTATTTTCTGGCTGAGACAGCAAGGACAAAAATGAATGGATACTTCCATAAAAAAGGCAGGAAAAAAACAAAAACATTGCTACTGAATTTGAAATGGGAATGGAGTTGACCAAAAGAACTGAAGATGACTCAACAACCAGCTCAAGTAATTTGGTTGACTATTTCTACAAAATACTGATGAGGGAAAGCAATAGGGAAGAGGTCAGAGAAAAGAATAATAAGAATTCAATCTGAAAGTTTAAAATGTTTCTTAGGCATTAAAGTCTCTAAGATATTTCAGAGTTTATTATTTTCTTTTTGGTACTTAACATAATTCTGGGTTGACTAATATTGTAGAATTAAATAATAAAATATGTTCTACTTTGTATTTAATTCTCAGAGTCATCCACACACAAAAACACTGAGAATCAAACATAAAAAATGTCATCCCATAGGCACCTGTAGGTACCACTCCTGATAGAATTTCTAGTTTGAACAAATGATCAAGAGAAAGTCCCCCAATTACAGTCATCTATTCATTATTATTTTGTAGCAATGATCTTGCAAACTTGTGTATCTTCCAAAAACTCAATATCAATGCTACTGCGAGACCCAAGAAAGTCCCATCAGAGAAATAAAATATAGGTACACCTTGTTTCATTATGCCTCACTTTATTGCACCCCACAGGTGTTTAGTTAGACCTCAACCAGTAAAAAAAGTATGACTTGCTTCTTTATTGTGGTGGTCTGAAACCTAAACCACAGTATCTCCTAGGCATGTTTGTGTAAAGAAATAAAATGTTGTAGAGTAAGATTTAGCTTTAGAGGGCCACAGACTGTTGTAATAAAAATATTTTCCTACCCCTCTCCCTCACCAAGAACAAATATTTATTCCTTTGGGAATAACATTGTTCTCATTGAGAATCTTTTTTACATCACCCCAGGTCCAAGAGATGGTAACATTGCCCCATTACCAGCCAAATTGCTGTAGTTTGAATCCCATATATATTTCCAGATGACATCCCATTCATCTGGCTTCTAAAGGTTTAATCATCCCTTAAATATTAGGTATCATATATAATGAATAAATGTAAAAATAAATTACTGAATCATAAAGTTAAATCTTCCCTCAAATTAACTCAAGAACCTCTCGTAGTATATAATTAGAAAAAAATAATATAATAATAAACCACTGAAACAGTTTATTTTAACTCTACATTGATTTTCACATAAACAGAGGTGTCAACTGAAGATGGTCCAAAAATATAAATGGATGTTTGGGGAAAATATTTAATGACTGGCAAAGTTTTAAAATGTATGCTTGTATTCATTTATATTTCAGGACACCCTGACCTCATTCTTCAACATATCAGAATTTTCTTTACAGCAAGTACTGATCCCTGGATAACCTGGTCCAGAGTTGTCTGAACGCCTGTGAATAATTTCACAGAACTGGGCTAAATGAAAGATAACCCTAGAATCTTGCCGAGGAATGAATAGCTAAATCAAATGATTATTTAGGGAAAGATCTTCCATGAACAACGTTACAAAACAGCAACGACAAAAAAGACAAATAGTTCATAATCACTACCTCTACCTTTTCCACCCAATCTTGAGAATTCAATTGCCCGAAATACATTTTAAAATGAAGCAAAAATACAAGAGAACTGTCTCTGAGTATTTTTTTTTTCTTAATTATGCACGTATGAGACGCTGTGCCATTAAAAATAGCAAGATATTTTTCAGGAAATAATTTTTTTTAAGCTATCTGCAAAAATCCCAGCTGGAAGTGAAATAGTCTTATTATCAAATTTAGGAAAGTACAGAGCAAAGCACAAGTGGCAATTTGCTGATCACATGGAGAGGGTTGGATTTGGCAGACCTGAAAGAAGTAAACACAGCTCTGGCACTGTGAGCCTCCCCAGAGCTACATCCACACTCTGAGAGGCCGTAATAGGCATATTCTACCTACTAATCATATCTCTAGAAATCTTTCTTGCCTTTAGATTAGCTAATGAATAGTTGTCTAGATATGCCGCTGATTGAAATCGTTTAGGACACAGTTACATAAGGAAAAACTACCCCATGCAAGTTTGGTTTGGCTGAACACAAGCTTTCAAAATCATCATTTTCTTCCCCACTCTGAAGCACTGGACCTGTCGCCTAATGTTCTGAAAATCTGTATTTTGTTAAAAGCAGGATAGTTTTTTTGTTGTTGTTGTTTGTTTGCTTGTATTTGAACTTTATCGTCCTCTTACATTTCTAATTCTTACTTTCTGTCTAGGTTATTGTTCCATCTTCTGTTTTAAACTCTACAAATGCAAGATCCATTAAGTTTTCACTTACTCTGAATAGCACTAAGTATAATACCATTTGTAAATGTGTTTCAAAGGTCCTGAAAATGATACTGACACAGGGTCCCAGCAAAGAACTGAAATTGTTAAAAAGTGACAGAGAGCATGAGCTTGGCATAAATAAGATTTTTATCTCTAAATGGTGATTGATTTGCCTAAAAGGCATGTAAAATTAGTAAAGTTGAAAATACATCAAAATAATGAACATGGTACATCCTAACACTAACATTAAATAAAAAGATAAAGCCATCAGGACTCAATCCTTAAGCTGAATGGTTATATATCTATTCCCTAGAGGCTGGGTTGGGTTGGAGATACAATGACTGCAGCTATGAGAACAAAACGTTGACATTCACGTTATTATTTTCAGAAGTACACCTTCTGATTGTGATAATATCTGAAAACTTGAAGATTTTAATCAATTGATATTTGTAGCTGCCTTTAAGATGACTGACAATTATTGTTCAAAAAGTTTCCTAAATTAGAAACTCAGCTGGGTAATTGTCAACACTTGGAAACCATGTGACTTTGGGAAAGTCATTTATTTCTCTCAAATTTAAAAGTATCTCTTTCGTGTATTATAAAAATACTTTCTTTTGTTTCCTCTCAACAAATTTCAAATGAACTGAAATAAAAGTGTTTATATCCTTAAACACTTAGCTATATAAATATTTAGAAATTATCATTATAATGCTCAAGATAGTAATAATGATGAGAATGACAGACAAGCTAAATGCATATATTTTAAAAAAGTAATTACTAGGGCTTTCATTGAAAAGATGTTATCAAAGAGAGAGAGAGAGAAACATCAATGCGAGAGAGAGACATCAATTGGTTGCCTCCCGCACAACTCCATCCAGGGCCAGGGATCAAAACTGCAACCCAGGTACATGCTGTTGACTGAAATCGAACTCACGACCCTTCCACCTGTGGGCTGACACTCTAACAACTGAGCCAAACTGACCAGGGCTACAACTTTATTTTTAAAAGTAACTTGAATTAATTTGCAATGCATTTTTTATAATGGAAGTAAACTAAGAATTTAACATTTTTCTTAAAATATTTAACACTTAGCAAAACATTATTATATAACTCATGTTTTACCTAACAATTTAAAGTATAATTTCTTACATATTCAATTCTTCCAGATATTATAATCAACCAACATGCTGTTTTTCTTCCATTGTAGATGATATGATAATTCTGCCTGGATACTTTTAGGTTTCTTTATTCTTAAAGGTTAATTCATTTTCTAGAATATCATAATCTCAATATTGTTCTAATTATTTTATTGGTATATAAACCCTTTCTATGTGTTAATTTAATTTTTTATGTAGTTTTTCTCTAAATTAGTTTTATTTTGCTTGTTTCATTTGTTTTGTACTCTTTATCTTCTATGCCAACTAATGTTTATATTGATTAGCCTTTTTCTGGCTCTTCTACCAACTTCTCTGGAGTCACTTTTATTTTTGTTGTTTTCCAGCAAATTCTTTTTTAAATTTTCAAATACTGACCATGACAAAAATCTTTCTTTTGACAGATTCAAATAAGGATTTTTATTCCTATAATTGTATACAATTTTTCAAGTTCTTTCACTTTTTTCCTGACATTTTTTCATCTCTTCTGTGTCTTATCTCTTCTTTGATTATTTTTATCTCTTAATTGATCTCCTACTTTTGAAGATTCACATTTCTTTTAATTTCCTAAGTATTGACTACTAGGAAGGTTATGGCTCTAGTTTCTAAGGGCCATAATTCCTGAATACAAATAACTTCTTAATGACTAAAAATCAAATATAATAGACCAGAGAAAAGAATAAAAAAGAAGATTAAAGGCCATGCAAATGGTAGGTCCACTGAAGAGAATTTAAAGAACAGAGATATGAATATTAAAGATAAATTTAGTGTTTATTGACATGCTTTTGAACAATTCTTGTTAATAAAGATCAAAGAAAGGAAAAGACCAAACAGTGTGGACCAAGCAAAGGGACGAGTGTTTGTGGAAAGTCCTGAGAGAGTCAGTGGAGTCAGGTGCGCCTGGCTTCTGACAGCCACGCCCGCGGCGGGAGCGGCAGGCAGATGACGGACTATGAAGTGCTCTGCTGTAGTGAGGTAAAGTGAAACGTTTACTTAGTTACCCTTCAGTGGTCACTAGATTATTTCATCTCAATTAATGAGTGGATTTGTTAACAATAGACAAATACAAGTTCCACTAAAAATAAATGTATGACTCCATTTAAGCAGATATTTTACTATTTGGTAAGCAAAAATTCAGAAATTCCAAGGTTTCCCTATAGCAAACAGAAAAGAGTCAGAGCAATAATTAAAATAAAAAATACAATTGAAAAAACAATTGCAGCCCAGCCTGTGTCGCTCAGTGGACTGAGCGTCATCCCATGGACTGAGAGGTCCCAGTTCGATTCCATTCAGGGCACATGCCCGGGCTGTGGGCTCGATCCCCAGAAGAGGGTGTGCAGGAGGCAGCTGATCGACATTTTTCTCTCCCTTCCTCTCTCTATAAAAAAAATCAATAAAAAACATATTTTTAGAAAAATGCAGCCAATAATAAATAAACAAGTGCTCAGTGCAATTCAAGCAAATAAGAGAGTGTTCTCTGGGTGTAGGTGCAGACACGAACAACACCGCTTCAAGTGTTGCTGACTCTTATGGTGCAGTTACATAACACCAAACACACACAGAGAAGGGGCATCTTGTTCTAGTCAGAGAGCATGTCAGCTTGACCACATTTACCTGGCCATTTATCCATAGCTTTTGGTCACAATGCTGCCACTCATTAAATCAAAAACACAAGCTGTTTTTTTCTGATAAACCAGTGGTAAATTACAGTCTCATATTAGCTGTCCTCCACGGGTGGGTGGATTGTCTAATTTGAAATCATACTCAGCTGTTGCACCAGAAGACTACTCATCCCCTGACTGCTTTTTCTAGTTCGTTCCTCATTTAATTTCTGGGACAGGAGGATTGAACAGCAAGCAGGTAATAATACAGTTACATTTCCTCCTCCCAGCAGTCGTCAGGTATGCTATGCTCCCAGCCACAGTTTCTTCCCAAGGCTTCAGTATTCATAGACCTGCCCATGGTTTAAGGAGCAGGCTTGATTCTTTTACTCTTTCAATTTTTAAAGTTAATCCAAGTCTAAATGTGAATTCCTGAGGTCCTCCTGAGAACGCTTAGCTTTTCCCTCTCAGCAAATGGCCACTTCTTCTTTGGGTTGCTCAGGCCTAAAACTTGCAGATACCATTGACTCATCTTTCTCATATTCTGCACCCACCTATCAACAAGTAACCCCCGTGGGCTCTCGAATTTCTTCCGTATTCAACACTGACACTGCCCAGGCTGCAGCTCTGTCTTGGACCATCGCAGCAGCCTTCTGAATAGCCCCCTGCACCCACTCAGAATGCTCCATTTACTCAGACTAAAGCTGAACCCCTGACAGTGGCTCACAAATCTCTGCCTTCTCTGTGACTCGATCTCTAGCCCTTCCCCTCTCCTTCGGTTCGGCCAGGCTACCTTTCTGCAGCATATCCTCACCTCTGAGTCTTTTATCATATATTCCTCAACCATGGAGTATTTTTTAATGTCCTTTCTATTTTCTCTTCAAAATGTCACTTTCAATGAGCCTCCTCTTACCAGACTAAGGGATAAAGCCAGCGAAGGCCCTACCCTCGGGACTCCCTCTCTCACGTCCTCTGCTTGGTGCACCTCCACGGTAACTACTACCAGCTGACATGCCACATCATTACATTTGCCTAAATATGCCTTGTGCTCTTCATCCCACTAGAATGGATGCTCTAAAAGAGCAGGGCCGCCCTGGCCAGTTTGGCTCAGCGGTTAGAGCGTCGACCTGCGGTCCAGAGAGACCCGGGTTCGGTTCCCGCTAAGGGCACGTACTTCGGTTGCAGTTTGTCCCCGGCCCTGGTTGGTTGTGCGGGTGGCAGCCACTCGATGTGTCCCTTCACGTCGATGTTTCTGTCTGTCTGTCTCTCCCTTCCTCTCTCTCCCTCCCACTCTATCTGTACAAAAAATGGAAAAATATCCTCAGGTGAGGATAAAAAATAAAATAAAATAAAAATAAAAAATAAAAGAGCAGGGCCTTCCAATGAACAAAATAAACTGACCAACAAAATAGAAACAGAGGCATGGATACTGGAACAGACTGACAGATGTCGGGGGTGGGGGGACTGGATGAAAAAAGATGAAGGGATTAGCCAAAGAACATATATGCATAATCCAAACACAGACGACAGTGTGGTGATGGCCAGAGGGAGGGGGGGTAGTGCTGGTGGAGGTGGCAAAGCATGGGAGGGGGAATGGTGACATCTGTAATAGTTGCAACAATAAAAATAAGGTTAAAATATAAAAGAGGAGAGCCTTTGTCTTTTTTATTTACTGCTTAATTCCCAGGACTTGTGTAAATACTCATATTAAATGATACTTCTTCATAGATGCTTTTCTTGACCACTCCTACACACAGTCTTAGGTTGGTTCTCTCTGTTACACGTGCTCACCAAAAGCCCACTCTTCGCAGCACGCATTGCCTTGTGAGTTGCATTAATGTACTGATCAATGGATTACATCTGTCCCACTGCAGGTTAGGCTTCAAGAGAACAGGGACCAACCATATCTGGCTTTGAGTACAGGCGTACAATAAATACTCAAACTTGTTGATAAGATAGATGGTTAGCTGAAAAAATGATTTAATAAATTCTACACTCCACTCAATCCAAATTATTTATAGTTCTGTGGGGTCTCTTATTTCTCTCTAAAGTTAAATATGCAAGTCACTGTTTGTACCTGATATCTTAACTCTGAATAAGTTTGGACGTCTCTAGCAACATAGAATCTACCCCAAAATTGTTTATGAAACCTTCTGTGCCACCATTATCCGTGTACTTGCTCATCTATGAAAAGATTTCAATCTAAAATAAAACCAGAGAACATAAAATAAATAATCTCATGCATGCACCCTCAGAAAAATTGAACTGGAGAATTGAGAGACTGGTATCTCATAAATTCCTGATTTACAGAAGACCATGACTTATCTCTTGACCAGTGAGCATCTGACAGGGATCTCTCCCCACCCGCAAGCCAATGCATTTACTGCTTGGATTCCAACTAGAAAGCCCCCTCTTTGCACTCCTTGCCCACAGATACAGCCCATCTCAAGCCCTCGATGGGCTTTCCTGTAGCTTGCTATAGCATGAGGTTTCAAAATTGCAATCCCTCCACTACTCCCAATAACCCCCATTTCTGGTTATTTGAATTTGCTTCAGTTTATCTTCTTTATGTTTTTATCCAACAATTATTTTTTGAACAATTTTTAACCAGACTGACCTAGAAGCTGCATATACAATAGTCAAAACAGAACAAAAAAGCAAAGTTATTGCCCTGATAGAGCTTATATTATAGGGGTGGCCATGTAGAAGGAAAGACAGAAAATATATAATGCTGTAGATTAATGAGTGCCAAGAAGAAAACCTAAATGAAAGTAAATGGATAGGAAGTATGAGTGGGTACTTTCCACAGGGAGTAAAAGAAGCCCTCTGTGATGTGGAGCACAGAGACAGCGAGAGTGCGCCCACAGATGTGTGTGTGTCCTTGGATTAGGGCCCACATCTCAGCTTTTTAGCACTTGACCACATATGGCTCACAGCAGAATGCTGCTCCAGTTCTGATACCAGTTCTGATATGTGTTTTATTCCACAGCACCGAACTGTCAATTCTGACACGCCCTACCTGGAGAGAGCATCATATCCCACAGGTTAAGGGCTCAGTCCTACAAGACTGCCTCCTCAGCCCCCACTGCAGATGCCAATCACAAGTCCAGGCCCTTACCTGTACTTCTGACTTTCTGGCTACCGATCAGAGGCTCCAGGGACCACCTGCTCACTGAACTCAGAGAAACATTTAAATTAATAGATTACCTATTTATTATAAAAGGACATAAGTCAGGAACAGCCAGATAAAAAAGATGCACAGGACAAGGTGTCTGGGAAGAGGAGCAGAGCTTCCATGCTCGCAGAATTTCTCCTTGAATTTCCGTGTCCACTGGCCCCGAAGCTCTTGGAACCGCATCCTTCTGGGTTTTATGGAGGTTTCATTACACAGGCACGATTGCTTAAACCGCGGGCCAGAGGAGACTGCACTCAAGCTCCAGCCCCTCTCCAGCCCAAGAGGTTTAGGTGGGGCTGAAAGTTCCAGTCTTCTAATCAAATGGTTAGTCCTTCTGATGACCCGCCCCTCCTTACCTCCCAAAGTCACCTCACTAACACTAATTCAGGTGGCTTAAAGAGGTTTGTTATGAACATCAAGACATTTTTATCACTCTTATCACTTAAGAATTTACAACCGTTTTAGGAGCTCTGTGCCAGGAAGGGAGGAAAACCAAAAATACATATCTAATTATAAATCACAGTATTATGACTCTAGAATCTAGAGAGTCTAACCTGTGGGTGGTGACCCCTTTGGGGGTCAAATGACCCTTTCACAGGGGTCACCTAAGACATAACAGGAGCAAAATTACAGTTATGAAGTAGCAACGGAAATAATTTTATGGTTGGAGGTCACCACAATATGAGGAACTGTATTCAAGGGTCGCGGCCTTAGGAAGGTGAGAACCACGGCTTTAGATGATTTCCCTTAGGCGTGGAGAGCCAGACGCCTAGGAGATTCCTGTAAACACTCTCTTCCTCCCTCAGGCATCCAGACCCAGTGGCTGGACGGTGTGAAGGTACAGAGGTCAGTGCCTTTGCTCTGATGCATCTCATGCTCCAGCGGGTGGAGCCCTTCCCCGGTGCCTTCCTTCACTCATTAATTTGCACTTGAGTCTTTGGCTCTGGGTTTACATCTGGGAAAACCTGACCTACTACATAGGAAATGCTTTGTAGGCATAGGAAATGGCAAATAGAAAGCAATGAGGAAGAAATATAGTTGAGCAGCTTGAGGAGAAGCAGGGAGGCTGGTGTGGTGGTAGAAGCAGGGAGGCAGTGAGGAATGGCATCTGAGGGCTTACCCCGGGGTCTGATTCTAACCCCGGGCCTGATTCTCCACACCTCCCCCACCCACCTCCGCTACACCTCCTTCATTCCTCCATCTCAGCTGTTTGCCTTCCTCCGATGTCAAATGTTCATTCCTCCATCGCAGCTGTCTGCGTTCCTTAGGCGTCAAATAATATTTACCTTTTTTTTTTTTTTTGGCTTTTAGGAGACAACCAAGTGGATATTTACTTGAACCTACTGTCTCATTTTCCATTTACCTACCTGAATATTATTTCCCCTGATATTTTAGGGATGTCTTCAATTCCCATTTTTATGATTAAAAAAATAAAAGTCTGACAGAACTACAGCAATATACATAGAAACAAGTTTAGTTTCATAATGACTAGACTAACCAATTGAACAATCTGATAAGGTGTAAAAGAAAGTGTGGAAAATCACCTAGATGGCTAAGGCATGTGTGTCATCAACTGTCATAGTGTTGAAAAAAAAAAAAAAGCTGTATTCTCAATAAATTACTTCTTTTTATGTCCAGTTTAAAAAATAAAACAAAAGGATTTTATTATATCTCCTCTTTTAAATTTATGATGCAATAAAGTGAAATATAAATATTTAATTAATTATGTTTATTTTGAGGTTATAAGAATGGATACTGATATAAATATTTCAGAAAAGCTATGTCTATCCAAACTCACAATTTCAAATGTGTGGTTAAAAATAATTTTATTACCCATATACACAACAATCAAAATATTTCCAAGAGCTAAAAAAAAACCCTGTTTTGTGGGTGAACTTGACTATACTGGGGTAGGTCGCCTGCCAAGCATAAAATGAATCATTAAATATTAATAACAATCAGTTTCCTGTATAGCTGTCCTGAAAACATTTACCACATCTAATAAGCTCACTGCCATTGCCAATGACTCATTCTTAGCTTCTGGTGTTGGACTGGATCCCTCAACCGAGCACATGATATTTTTTTACCTTTAGCAAAACCTTCTCCCAGAATTTAAATTGGATGCTTTTAATGGTGTCCAGGCTTCCTTTGAGGTATTGAACTTTTAATGACAATTTTCATTCATTTTCTATGCCCATTCTATACCTACACAGCAAACATTTATCTTTTTCTCGATAAAATATTAAATTTCATCATTATACATCATTAGCAATAGCACACTGTATTAGTCTCCTGTGGCCACTGTGAAACATTACCACCAGCTTGGCAGCTAACAGAAACTTATCCTCATTGTTCTAAAGGCCAGAAGTGAAAACCAGTTTCAAATCAAAGTGTCCACAGGACTGGCCCTGGAGGCTTGAGGGGAGACTCTGCTCCTTGCACCTTCTAGTTCCCAGTGGCTGTTGTCATTCCTTGGCCTGTGGAAACATCCATCTCTTTATATAGCTTTCCTGTCTGAGTGATTTTGTTAAACTTTTTCTGATTCTTATAAGGACACATGTGACTTCCTTTAAGGCCCACTTGGATAATTCAGGATAAATACCTCCTTTTAAGATCCTTAACTTAAGCACGCCTTCTACCAGGTAAGGTAATATTCACAGGGGTTAGGATGTGAGCATATCTTTGAGGACTTGATTATGTCCACCACATGTGCCCCTTCTGCAGAGCGATTGCATCCACCCTCCTCAAGTCCAGCTTCCACAGTTTGATACAGCAATACCACTCTCAGTTATTAGCACCATTGTATGTCCTAAGAAAATCTATTGACTAACCAATGAAAAAAAATTAATTCTGCTAAGTGTTGGGAAACACCTTGAAAAGTTCAATGTTCCCACATGTTTCACTTTAAGTAATGGAAAACTCAACTCAAACTAAGTTAAAACAGAAAGAAAAAGTACTGGCTCACATGGTTAAAAACATTCCAGGGATAGGACTGGAATCAGATGTGATTTAAGAGTTTTGATTCCAACTCTCTGAAATCTCTTAGCTTTGCCCTCCTCTGCCTACTGCCTCTGTGCTCCACCCAGGCAGCAAGGTGGCCTTTGTAGATCTAGGCTTGATATCTACATACAACAATGTCTAGAATTAAAGAGAAACAGTCCTTTTCAATGATTCTCTCCTAAGAGTTGAAGGACCATCAATGGCAGAAGCCTCCAGTAATGTTCCCTTGAAGCTCATTGACTGGCGTACAAGCAAATGCCCAAGCCCGCACTAACCGCCTAAGGCCAGGACAATGTCTTGTTCAGATAGACTTGGGCCTACATTCCTGAACTTTTGCAAAGAAAATGGGTTTGTCTTACCCAGTAGAGAACTGGACTTAGTGGATAAGGGGAGATTGCCTGAAAAAAAAAAGTAGCCCTAGCTGGTTTGTCTCAGTGATTGGAGCGTTGGTCTGCAGACCAGAGAGTCCAAGGTTCGATTCCCGCTAGGGGCACGTGCCAAAAAAAAAAAAAGTAAATACAGATAGGAAAGTGAGGGTGAGTAGGGAGATAAAAGCTGGGTAATACACCAACAATTTTTAGTAAAAGAAAATCTTACAGAATCACTAATGCATGAATGCCCGAGCTTTTATTTAGCATTGATGATGCTAGTTAAAACTGGGATACGTAAATTTGAAGTGTAAATTTTAAGTGATTCTTCAAGGTATGTTAAATTGACATTATCAATTAGGAAAGTAACTACTCTACATTCATTACCAAAAAGAAATCACACAATGTAGATCATAAATAATTTACTGAAGGATATATGTACCTGTACAACTGTGGAATCATGCAAGGACCTAGGAAGGCTGGAAATACAGCCCTGTTGCCCCTTCCTTTTCAAAGATCATACTGTTGTTAAGCAATTTCATTATTACATGAAAGACTGGATTTTTAAATAATGTGAATATAAAGAAGACTATGAAAACTAATATTATTGATGAAAATTTTTTTTTATTTTTTACTGCCTTTAATAAGCAGTTTTCTAACATATTCCCTTTGAAATAATATGTCTGATATCTTGGTAAATGTTGAGCAATACTTTAATAATATGCCCTGGGAGAAATAGAGAAGGAAAAAATTCACCTGTCTGTTGTTTAATCTATGATTACTTGAAGCACATCATGTACCTGATGTTAAGTATTTATCAACAAAAGCTCAGTAAAGAAGTTTTGAAACATGCACAAATAAAACGTATTATTTTATTGTTGACTATTTCTCTAGTATCCATCATGAAAATTTAAGAGACAAATGTCAACTTGTCCCTAGTGACAATGATATATAATTATATCTCCATTAAATACTTCAATTTTGCACTAGAAAACTTTTAGAAAAATCAAATTGTTGACAGAATGGAACATCATTCACTCCTAATGCACTTTCTATGTTTTCGTATTTTTTCTTTTATTGCCCACTTTAAAAAGATTTTCTGTAAAAATGCCTGAAGGAAAAATAAGTACATGAGTTATAGGAACAGACAGCAACAAGAGCATAGAGAAAATATTTTCCTTAAAAGGATTTATAAAGAAAGAACATACTTTGGGAAATGGTATATTTATTATTTTTAAATGAATTTATTAGGAATAAACAAATAATAAATAATTTCTGGTTATAAAACTAAAGTGTTAGACATTTAACATAGTTTTTTGTATGACAATTATATATTGAAACTAATATTATGAAGCAATAAGAGAACATCTGGCTACAAAGAAAACCATTTTCTCAATATTTGAGGAAATGTATGGTTATCCTGAAACAAATGCACAAATAATATATATGTTCCACAGTACCCTTTATGGCTCAAGAAAATGCCATTAATGTACTTTCAAAATGGCTACTTGCAGTGGTGTTTTTCTTAGACCTAACAAAAATAATTCTCTTAATAAATCAATGTGTACAGGAAAGTTATGTGTTTGTGAAATATTTCCCTTTACTATCTACTTAAAAGTTGTTTCTCTATTTCTTATGTACTGTTTTCTTTCCTGTCATTAAGGCAGTCTGAAACCCAGTATAACTTTATTTTGCATTCTGAGAGTACCTATCTACCCAGGTGGATAATATTTGTTTTTACTCTAAGTATAATGTAGTCAGGTTGTGTACACTCAGAAGTGTACATGTACAGCTTTAAGCTATCTACCCTGTAAGTAATATAACCAAAACACTAATTGAAAAGATTTCTCTTTAAATTAATTTCTCCCATGATTCATTAAAAGGTGAATTTGACAAAATAATCTGCCAAAGATATGGCCATATCTATTTGGGGGGAAGCTGGGTTTACTTCAATATGGACATTCTCATCCCCAAGAGGTTATTTAGAGCTGTGTGTAAAGATCTGGGTTTCTCTTGTCCCATGAGAAAGATAAATCTTATGTTTTCCAAAGCATTTATCCAAGAGGGTTAAGACAGAAATAGCTAAAATGAAAAGAGAATGAAACGTGTTACTAAGGGAGTATGTCCCCATACAACATGTTTTCCTGAGGCTAAGAATGAAACAGAGGTTACAGGTTCCGACCTACTGGGTCCCTGCTAAGACACATTCTTATGCAAGAGGCAAGACCTCTGATGGAAAAGCCAATATGGGTATACAAGAGAACTTGTCACTAACATGTCATGCATGGGCATTTAGCAAAGATTTCTGTGACTAATCGTTTGCTTTCTTGGGCTGTGAAGTGCTGGGAGGAAGCCACACTGCTGTCTTCCCAGAGAATCAATGCCTAACAGGCAGTAAAACACTATCATTTAAGAGCAGTTTCTAGTAGCTGAGCAACAATGGAAGGTGACCATCATTCACTGAGTTCTTTAAGGAGGGCTTTCTACACACTAGATACTTTGTACTAAAAGTAAGCCCATGTACCCAGTTTTCCAGGATTATATAAATCCTGAATTTCTTCCATAGTTTAATGATTGCAAGTCCCCAATAATGCGTGATACTGAACTTTCACTGAGCTTGGCAAGAGATGACCAGGACCTTAAGAAGAAGTAA
Source organism: Molossus molossus (assembly GCF_014108415.1). Classification (NCBI taxonomy): domain Eukaryota; kingdom Metazoa; phylum Chordata; class Mammalia; order Chiroptera; family Molossidae; genus Molossus; species Molossus molossus. Next base: position 66,835,995 of record NW_023425346.1, read on the forward strand.
TGTACGATTTCTTCTGCATATCATGAATCACTTTGGATCCACTGTATTCCTAAATACATAGCTGGCATGCAATAGTCCAAAGTCTCCAGTCTGCTTCTTGTGTGATGCTAACTATCACTTTACCAAGTCTCTAGTTTTCTCACTTATAAAATGGGAGAAATATCTCCATCGTCATTGCAGAATTTACTAAAAATCAACTTTAAAAGCAAAATCATGGGTGTTAAAGATTACTTTGAAAATTTTGTTTAACTTTTCAGTATTTCAGTTATTTCACTTATAAAATAAGGGCAGAGTTTCTCAATCTCAGCATTATTGATATGTTAGGTGGGTACTTCTTTCTTGTGGGGACTATACAGTAAATTATACAAAATGTTTATTTGCTTTTTGCTTTATTAATTTTAGAGAGAAAGGAAGGGAAAGGAAAAGAGAGAGAGATAGAAACATCGATGAGAGAGAACATTGATTGGCTGCCTCCTGCATGCCCCCAGTGGGAATTGGGCCCACAACCTGGGCCTGTGCTCTGACCAGAAATCCAACCTGCGACCTCTTGGTGCATGGGTCGATGCTCAACCAGTGAGCTACACCAGCCTGGCAGGATGTTTAGTCTTTACCCACTAAATGTCAGTAACATCCATCCCTCAGTTGTGATGATCAAAAATGTCCCCAGATTTTGCCAAAACTCTACTGGGGAACAAAATCATCCCAGTTGGGAACCAATGGATTGGAGCTAACTCTAACGTTCCTTCAACTTTAACATTTTATACTTCTACATTAGATAATGGACAATAAGAGCACTTTGTAAATTATGAGATACAAAATTTTGTGTTCATTCATACACTTAAGAGGCTTATTTAAGCATCTATTAGTGATAAGACAATATATTATAAAAGCTAAAGGTGAATAAGAAATTATATTTCAAGGGGCTTACTTAATGGTATGAGAAGTCCCCTACACATATAAATTATATTTTCAATATTCCACCCAGCAATGTAGTTTCAGGGCTGAAGAGTTAAAATAATACACTTTAGCCCTGGCCAGTTTGGCTCAGCGGTTAGAGCGTCGGCCTGCGGTCCAGAGAGACCCGGGTTCGGTTCCCGCTAAGGGCACGTACTTCGGTTGCAGTTTGTCCCCGGCCCTGGTTGGTCGTGCGGGTGGCAACCACTCGATGTGTCCCTTCACGTCGATGTTTCTCACTCTCTTCCTCTCTTTCCCTTCTACTCTATCCTAACAAAAAAAAAAAAATGAAAAAATGTCCTCAAGTGAGGATAAAAGAAAATTTAAAAAAAAAAAAAATACACTTTAAGTAAATGTAAGTAAGAACAAAAAAGCTTAGTGAATTATTTTTAAGCAAAGTAGGCCATTGATGAAAACTGTGCTACAGACTAGGCTAGGAAAAATGATTACCCTGACTAATGTGGTTTAAACTTACATCATTAAAATCATAAACTTTTAGAGTTTGAAGGGATCTTAGAGATCACCTAATACCATCACCCTCACTTTAGAGGTGAGGAAATCAAATCTTTTCTCAGTCTTGTGCATTAGCAGTACATGAAAAGTCTAAATCTATGCCAGCAGTAGAAGGAGGTTGCTCAGTTTATATATTAAATTTTAAAGGGAATGACACAAACCGTGACCTTCTGCTAAATTAGGAAAAAGCTGCTAATACTACATAACAAAATATTGCATAGAAGATGAAAACTGTGATAATGGAGAAAACATTGTGTTGCCTGGCAGGGTGTATGGGATTCCCAGGTGAGATGTTCAATGTGTGAGGAAATTTTTCTTAGTTCTGAGAATAGTATTTAAAACAATTCTTTGAAATAGGTGTGTAAATATTCCTAAAAGCAGTGACTTCCAAATCTCTACTCTTGCTCAATGTTGTTTAGTGCACCATGTATTTTAAAATAAAAATTAATAATAGTTCACAATTAAAATCACTGCAATATATTTGAAATGCCTGATAACTTTCCAGGGTAAATATGCTCATACAAATGTCTACAGGGACCAAGTAGGCAACGTGAAGGTGTAAAGGAGGTCAAGTATAAAGTGATAGTTGCCATAATGCTGCAGTACATAAACCATACATCTGAAAATTCTCACATGTTATATGTTTCTCAGAATGCTGAGGAAATAAATTAGAGAATCCCTCAGAAATATATTTCCTGATTCTAAAGGTACCTACTAGAGAGATTTAAACACTCAAGTGTTAAGAATAAGACTTGGGAAAGGTTGATAACTGGAATAAGAAATTATTACTCCTTTGAATTTATTATTGTAGAAAAGATTTAAGATGTTTTTACTTGGCAAACAGATGATATTGGAGATTGTCTTGGTAAGATTTAAATTGGAAAATATTTATATTGGGATTATATTTTTGAATTACTAAGCAATAATTTTTATTCCTGGTATTTCTTTATATTCTCTAGTTCTTTTCCATTCAAGGTGCTAGAAATTCTCAATTGCTTTAAATAAAGGTTGACAAATAAGAAACAAAGAAAAAGTAAATTCTTGGGTTTAGAATTTCAAATGCCTAGTGTAGTGAAGGGGTCTACTTTTATTTGTATATACACACTCTTAGATATGGATGGGTTCCAAAAGAAATAGTTGAGAATTGGCTGCACCCCTATAATAGAAGCAAATCTCAGCTCAACTACTGCCACATATGCCACTAGTTATTGGCAACTAGGTCACACACACACACAAAGTCACACATCGACTGCAATCTTGAAGATGGCTCAGCTTCCTGTCTCTGTGTGCTCTAAAAATGCCTCTCACAGAACATTTCCCTGAGGCAAATATGACAATATTCTAGCATCAGATGCAGGCACCTGTAATTAGGGAATAAAGAAACATTCCTACTAGGAGCAGGATTATAGGACCATTTGTGGATTAACCCTAGAAATCCAGTCTAAAAGATACAGGCTTCAGGACAGATGAGTTTTTATACTCGTCTCATATAAGAAGCGTACACCTCAAACACACACAATACTGTAGCCAATCTACTAACTTTATCAATAAGGTTTCATTTCTAACATCCATTCTGCTAATCAACAAATCTCTCCCTTCACTAATGAAAACCTAGTTCTAACATTTATTATGAACATGAACACATCTCTGATGGTGATGCAAGGTATAGAGAGGGGAAGCTCTTGTCGGATGGCCTCTGGGTCTGATTAAAGATCAGCTGATTACACCTAGAGTGGATATTCTGATGAGTTCAACGGAATGTCCCCAAAGACTAACTTAAAGCACCTAATACATATCTAAGAGCAGAACATCCATTTTGAAATATTTTAATTAAAAAACTGTAGATACAATATCTCTCAGGATTAAGGGACTGGGAATGACTTGTGCAAAGACAGTGGAGAAAAAATATCACAAGTAGGAACAAAGTTTCTTTCTTGGAGACTAGAAAGCATTCCTTGGGGTGGTAGAGAAGGAAAAAGTCAGCAAATGCTTGAAAAAAGAATAAGCAATTTAGAGACAAAAGACAAAAGATAAGAACTGAAGAGTTTACTCAGAATGCAAGTCAACATCCAGAAATCACATATTTTAATGAAGAATTTCTTTTTTTTGTCCTTCCCAGGGGTTATAATTATCAGCAGTGCAACCCATCCTTTCACTCTTTATTATATAGTACCTATACAAAAATTACACAAGGCATTGAAAAAAGAATCCATCTCCTTGAAGAGTTCGTAGAGTATGGAGGATGGAGATATATACTTTGTATCACCTCATAAAACATGCATACAGTGCTTTGGAGACAGAAAGAGGTACATTTAGCTGAGCCAGAGGATTCTGGAGAAGACTATGCTGAATAGAATGCTTATTTTGGAGTGTTTGATTTTGGAGACTATTGTTCCAGTAAGAGTGAGAAATGATGAATGGGCAGTAGAGGTAAGACTAGAGAGATACAGAATTAACAACTATTTAAGAAATAAAATTGATGTGAGTGAAAGGTTTTAATGGGTAGGGAATTATGGTTAGTTATTGATTATGATTATATTTATTATTGTAATGGGTAGTGATTATGGTGAAATATGGCAAAGACTATTAGCCAGCTCTTCACCAAGCCTATTTCCTCTTCTTCCTGGGCACTTGGCTGAACCGGATCACTTTGCTGTAACCATGTTACTAAATTCTAGTCAATGGAACATGAGCAGAGGTGACATGTCCTATTCCAGACCACTTCTACCATACCTGATCCTTTAGGCTCTGTTTTTCCACAGGTAGTAGATAATGAAATCCTGAGATAGAAGGTGACTGGTTTCGAAACTACGTCTTGGAAGATACGGTTCTTCCCATTTATGACACCATTAAATGAGAACCCAACTTCTATTATGTTTGAGTAATTGTACATTTTGGAGCTTGTCATTACAGCAGGATATCCTTAGGAAACAACAACAAAGGAGAACAACCAAAAATCTGAATATGGTTTCATAATGGTGCCAACATCTAAAATAACACAGATGGAAGAACAGGCTTGTGGGAAAAGATGACAAATCAGTTAGTCACATTCTGTATCGAGGTGTCTATGGGATGAATCCAAAAGGAATATTAAAGAGACACTTGAACATATGACTATGAAGGGGCATATCCTTAGAGTTTTAATTTAGTTTAAACTTAATTCTGAAGGTGATGGTGATTTATTTCAAAGTGAAATAGTGAACAAGATAGTGACATAGTTCCATGTGCCCTTTAGAAAAGTCATTATTATGTATAGTGTAGAGTATAAGACTAGACACTGAGACTGGGCCATGCTTAAGAAATTTAATCTTTACAGGATAATATACTATTTTCAATTGGGAGCAAAGACAAAAACTTTTCCAAGTTGAGGTACCACCCTGACCAAAAAACTATCAAGGTAAACTGGAACCTATATTAAAAAGTAAGAGATATCACCCTGGCTGGTTTTCTCAGTGGTTAGAGCATCGGCCTGTGGTCCAGAGAGAACCGGGTTCGGTTCCTGCTAAGGGCGCGTACCTCGGTTGCGGTTTGTCCCCGGCCCTGGTTGGGTCATGCGGGTGGCAGCCACTCGATGTATCCCTTTCAAGGTTGATGTTTCTCTCTTCCTTCCTCTCTTTCCCTCCCACTCTATCTGAACTAGAAATGAAAAAATGTCCTCGGGTGAAGGTAAAAAAAAAAAATTTTTTTTTAAAGTAAGACATATCTTCTTTTCTTGTTCTTATATTCCTCAAACATCTGGACTATCATTGTTGTGACAGGCCTATACCAGTTTGGCTATTCAACTCTTGTTATATTCTCTTGTCAAGCACTGAGAAGCCACGAAAGATTAGTAGAGTGTGTGGAAGGGGAGGGAGGATGGAAACTATACATACATCATGTAACTTATCATCTAAAGAGATCAATATTTCTGAGAGTAAAAGGAGGATGCTATTAATAATTATGCTGGAACAAAAATATAAGCCAGAATTGTCCCAGGCAATTATATGACTACCCTAGCCATACAACCTTTGCATATTCTGCCAAGCAGTATGTTTCAATGAATGCAAAACTCAGATCATATTCTGACCAATACATAGTCATACAACTTATTTTTGTAATATTAAAGAAGTCCTTTGTGTCCTCGGATACTACAAGTAGGTTTGCATATAAAAGGTTTGCTCTGTACAGTTAAATGAGAAAAAAAGGTTCTCAAATTCTCTCTTTGAATAAAGAAACCAGGATAGGAATTTGTTATATCTTCATACAGATAGAAACTAAATTCCAGAGGATTTTATTTGGCTTTAAATAGAACCTCACTATTATCTATATCTTCTAGAATATGAAGATGTCAATTTAAACATTCTTAAGAGAACAATTTATTAAATCACCAATCAGACTTTTTAAAGTTATCAGTTGTATTTCAAAGGTCATAGAAACAACTCTGAAATCTCTGTAGATTTCTTCACAGATTTCTTTTTATGAATTAGATTATCAAAGATGAGTTCATTAACAGAAAAAAAAAAATACGGAAAAAAAAGGTGATGATTCATCTTCATGCAAGTCTCCACAATGAACCAAGGAATAAGATTAATACTTTTGTGAGGTTTATCATTTTACCATTTTATGAGACCTAATTTTGTAATACTAAAAAGTATCTACTTGTCTGCAGCTATAGAGAAAAAAAGTATACCACCTACTTTTTGGTTGTGAGATATTTGTTTTCACCAGCAATTAAGATGATAAGTTTTAGACATAATAATTAGAATTTCATTAGTTATCAGTGAGGAAAAAAAGTATGTAAAAGCAGATCCCAGAAGCATAAAACTTTAATATGAAGTGTGCTGAAAGAGAATTTTAGCAAATGGTTATTATAAAATACTGCAAATCTAATAGCTCCAGGTGGAAACAAGGATATTTTGCTGTGGGGACCAGATAACATTCTAGTCCAATGAGGTGACAGCTCCCCATGAAATGGGAAAAGGCAGGAGCAAATGGAGTTCTAGAGCTTTGGGGTGGTCTCAATGAGCCATGGAGTTTGTGTAATACTTACATCTTGTTTATGCAGGAGTGGTAGCCAAACATCCACCCAACCACTGCTTATTTCACCAATAAAAAATTATGTTAATCTTCTCTTTGCATAGATTCTGGTTATATATGTGAAGTATTTATGTAATGTTGCTTCTAGTGTGAATTCCTCTTTATAATGCCTCAAATGCTAAGTCTCTACCCCCACTTTACATACATACCAATGCCAACATGACAGTATTAATATCGAGATATTTTGCCTTTACAGGGGTAATATAAAAGTAATACTTCAATAAAGCTGAAAAAATAAAAATAATACTGTGTTGTATACTTGAAATTTGCTAAGAGAATAGATCGCAAGTGTTCTAAGCACACATTCCCCCCAAAAGGTAAGTAGGTAAAATGATGAATGTGTCAATACACTTGATGGTAGCATTCATGTCCTCATGTATACATATATCAAGCCACCATATTGTACATATTCTATATACAATTATTATGTTAATAATGCATCAATAAAGGAGGGGGCTCAACCACAAATAATGGAGACAAGTTCAGTTAGAGAGGGAGGTGAGAAGCAATGCAAACCAGCCCCCTCCAGCCAGACCGTGGGTGAGCTGGGGTGGGATCAAGCCTCTCACAGGTACCACTGACCCCCATCAGCCCGCCTAGGGGGCCTTGGCGACTCTTTCTGGGACCTGATGGCGGCAGGTGGCAGGGCAAGAAGAATGGCAGGCCCTGAAAGCCTGGAGGGGTCCCAGGCGGAGAAGGCAGGTTGGTATGGAAGAGAGCTCAGTTACCTCTGGCCAGGAGCTGCACAGATCTGGGTATGTGGGTGACACAGTGTCCCACCTGGAGGAGATGCCACTCCGTCGTGACAATCATGGGCAAAGGCCTTGCAGCCCAGCAGGTGTGCAGAGACTTGGTAGATGATGGCAACGTGGGAAAGCATGCAGCTAAACCTTGGCATTGAGTAGTAGAACATGCCACACTTGGTCCACAGGAAGGGCACGCCGCCACGTGGGAAGACTCACTGTCTTTAGAGAAGGCCCGTGTATATGATTTGAAAAAAGCTGCTCTCAACCCACCAATTTTTTAAAAGTCAACCTACTTGTCTCCACTTAGTCCTTATAGATATAAAGAAGTCACCTCTGTAAAATAAAGCAGAGTTAAAAACCACTTGGATTGTAAATACCCCTTTGTAAAAAATAAAACAAAACAAAAAAAGAAAAAACAATTTAGCCATAGAAACTAAATTCCTTCTGGGAGTGACTTCTGGAAAGGGAATTGTTAGACCGTCTCCAGAAGTGGCACCCCCACATTTGATCAATGGGTCAGCTGAGAAGAGATGGAACAGAAGACTATGAAGACACTGATGAAAACATGGGAGACATTTTCATCTATAATTGGTGTATGGGACGAAGGAGGAAGAATAGCTAATATCCTCAATTCATATATGAGGGCGCTAAAGGCTAATGCAATACCTGGGTTATAGAGATGTATGTAATTATAAAAACCAGAGAAGAAAAATATATATCCCAGTATCACACAGAAGCACAAATGAAAAAAAGAGAATCCTCAGAGATCATTCTGCTGTGAAGAGGAAAAATGGTACTTTGCCAGACTGCACACGTGTAGTTGTATTTATCTTATAAACCACCTTTCTGTCGTACATTTCATTCCTCACTACTGTCCATGCAGTTGACAGTGCTAAGTAATTTCTTGAAGTAACTATATTTTCTAGATTTTCTGTAGTGCTTTACATTAAAAGTATGTAGTAAAATAAGAGTTTGTAAATATTTTTATTAGATTTCTCTGCTATGCTATTAAGTTGAATGGCCAGACCACTCCCTTAGCAGTGTACGTGGTGTTTGTGCACAGGTTTCGAGGAGGAACACGGGAAATGAAGCGCAAAGGGTCTATGTTAGTGTGTTATAGTGAAAGATTGTTGTCCCATATGTCTGTGCATCTTGTTCTGCTTTGCTGTGTAGATAATGCATGTAATGGACAGATGAGTCCTAACTTTACAGCATCTGGTCTCTCTAGAGCACTAGTTCTCAACCTTCCTAATGCCACGACCCTTTAATACAGTTCCTCATGTTGTGGTGACCCTCAACCACAAAATTATTTTTGTTGCTACTTCATAAATGTAATTTTGCTACTATTATGTATTAGGTGACCTCTGTGAAAGGGTCATTTGACCCCCAAAGGGGTCGCGACCCACAGGTTGATAATCGCTGTAGAGGATAAAGAGTTTACCACATATGACAAAAGGAAAGTTGGGAAACTATTACATTTTATATTAAAATTCTTGGGAAAGTCCGTCTTCTGAAAATATGAGCCTTGCAGTCTGTCGGATTGGTAGAGGGGTGAGAGAAGGGAAGTGTTTTAAGTCAGAATGTTCACATTTACAAGCACTTTCACATCATAACTCGTGTTACGTCTGTGCAGTTTACTCAAGACTATCGCATACACAGTGAACAAACTGAGTTCTTTTTTTTAATATGTTTTAATTGATAATTTTTTTTTCTTTTAATCCTCACCCGAGGATATTTTTCCATTTTTGTACAGATAGAGTGGGAGGGAGAGAGAGGAAGGGGGAGAGAGAGAGAGAAACATCGATGTGAAAGGGACACATCGAGTGGCTGCCACCCGCACGACCAACCAGGGCCGGGGACAAACTGCAACCGAAGTACGTGCCCTTAGCGGGAACCGAACCCGGGTCTCTCCGGACCGCAGGCCAACGCTCTAACCGCTGAGCCAAACAGGCCAGGGCTTAATTGATAATTTTTAGAGAAAGAAGAAGGGAGAGAGAGATAGAAACATCAGTGTGAGAAACATCAATGGGCTGCCTCCTGCACGTCCCCTAATTTGGAATTGAGCCTGCAACCTAGGCATGTGCCCTGACCAGGAATTGAACTGGGACCTCTGAGTCCATGGGATGATACTCAATCCACTCAGTCACACTGACCAGGCCTACGTTCTTATTTTAAAAACAGCTAGTCTATGTTAAAAACAGATATAGTAAAACATCACTGTAAACACATAGCCAAAAATTGTAGGATATAGTGTCTTTTAGAAATGGAATCGCAAACCATTTACATGAGCAATATACTACTATTGATATTGTCTAATGGCTTAGAGTAAGTAGGAAGGAAAGAATTACAAATATAATTTGGTAGTGTGTTCATAGATGGACAGTTTCAGTAAGCCATTTTTCTATATGACATGTGAATTCTGTTTTGCTGTGTGTATAATGGACAAATGAGTCCTAATTTTGTGACATCTAGTCACTAGATATTTTAAAATTTGCCAACATAGTAGATTTAGTAAAAATAAAATTAATACCTTTTGTACACTTTGTTTTAAAATTTAAAGGTAAGTTTGTCTCCTATAAATTTTAGGAAATTAATTTGTTCCATTACCTCTTAGCATTACAGATGTCTCCACTTGTCCACTGTGCTGGTGGGAGAGAGAAGAAAGTGAGGGAATATTTAGAAGAGTTAGAACCTTCGTTATGTACTTTTATTTTACAGTATTTTTATAGAGTGCACAAGTTCTTTTTTGAAATATCAAATCTTTCCAGGTGTTCAGAAATGCAAAATGCATTTAAATGTAAGGGTAACAAAATATACTTTGTAACATTGATGACTCATAATTGTTTTTGGGAATGGAATTGATAACCTCTTTGAGTAGTATATTGTTCAGTGGGTTGAAGGAGGTGGGAGAAGAAAAACTGAGAAGGTTCTTTTTCTTGTACATACTAGAAAGCTTCTGATTACCCAATGTCCTACATATTATGTGATCTTTTTAAACTTTGCTCTACCGTATATATTGTGTATGCACTGGACAAGTTAGTCTTCAATTTATAGTACATAGACTTTAGGTATTAAATAGGTGACCAATGTATGACCAAAGTAGAGTTAATAAACTAAAACACTTTGTATAGTTTGTGTTAAAATTCATATACAGGTTATCTTCCGAAAATGCCTTTTAGAAATAAAATTATAAAACCCCATCTAAATGACACGTGCCTATCTCAACCACTGGGTAGGTAGTGGAAAGAAGGGATTGGATAAGTAACAGGCTTCTCTACTATACTGCTTCTATTTGGAAGACACTTTCAGATATGACTATCATCACGTATCTGTAATTTAGTCAACACTATTAGGCATTTAATAGACAAATGAAAGTAGTTATTTGAAACATACAGTCTTTGGGATATTTAGAAGTACACAGATTATATTAAAAATAGAGATGGTTATAGAACACATTTTGTAACTACTCTTAAAATTTATGTGAAATGTTATCTTGCACATGGAATGGTCAAGCCACTTCTCTGAGAGGTACACTGTGTTTCTGTACCTGTTTCAGAGGGGTGGGAGCAAAAGGCTCTATGCCAGAATTTTCAGAGTGAGGCAAGAGTAATTAACCACTGTCCCATCAGTATGTGTATTTGCTGTACACATAGCAAATATAATGGAAATATTAGACCTAATTTTACAACATTTGATCCTTCTAGATATCAAAGAGGTTGCCACTGTATGAAAAGTTGGTAAAGTAAAACATTTTGTGTTAAAAATTTATCTTCTGAAAATAACTTGTTTCATAGGTGCAGTTTATTCAATGCTATGTATGTATAGTAGACGCTCTTAAGTCGTACTAAATACCAAGTCTTTTTAGATGTTTGAAGTAGACAACATGTGTTAGAAGTGGAGGTGATACAATAACTGGTTTATTTCCTTTTAGGAATTCATAGGGATGACTGTCTTTAGGGAATGGGACTGTTAAATTTGACCTTTTGGAGGAGAATACTGACTCTTTCCTGGGTGGCAGAAGCAAAGGGAAGGAAGGAAGTACAAAGGGAAAGTTGTGTGCCCAGGACTAGTTCAGCAAGATCAGACACTCTAACCATTGTTCTTTATGTGCACTTTAGTTAATATTGTTATGTATCTATAGGACAAACAAGTCCTACATGACCAAAAGTAGAGAGAGTAAACCTCTCTCTAAATATACTTCTGTTCATTGATAGGAAGGACTATATTTTGGGTATACTTCTTGTTTATCAACCTCTGGGAGTTAAACACATTTCTAAACTTCATCACTCAGATAGTGGAGAACGAAGAAGAACAGAGGTGAAGGGAATAAGATATTGCTAGCCTATCTTTATCTACAAGACAGCACAGACCACAGTTTCATCTGGTTACCTTGTAAAGTACTTATGTTTACTGTGGACAATGTCCATTCTTTATATCGTAACATCTAAGATTTTAGATGTCTTAAAGCAACAATGTATGAGAAAAGGTAGAGAGTGAATTAACCAATGTACAAATATCTTTGTGTTAAAAATAATAGGGAAAAAAAAACATCTTGGACATGGAACAGTTAGGCCTGCTCTGAACATATTTCAAGGCTTGTTTACCAGGTTGGTAGCAGAGGGCTCGAAGGAAGTGCAAGGAAAGGGAGTGTGCAGTTGTGTTCACCTTTGTAGTTGGGTTACACCCATTGTGTGTGAGCATATCTCTTTTGGCTGTAATATATGAATACACTTTTAAATAATTTGATGGAAACACTTCTTTGCTAATATTTTAATAATCTACATCTGGTCACGAATTCTCACCACAGGCTTAAACATATTTACTCTATTGCTTTGTCTCATTTTAAATTGTGCAGTAAGAGAATGCACTATTTTAATGTAACTCAATCAACATCTTGTCTTTTATGAAGTCTTTGTCCCCTCAAAAGGCAGGATTACATTTATTTTTTTCTTTTTGAGTTGATGAAGTGTCTTCTTGCTTATCAAAGTACTCATGGCTATGGGACTTTGAATTAGTAAATATCCATTACATGTGAGAAATCATGATACATACTGTACAATTTCAACCACATCAAAATGTATGCTCAGTTGTGTGTGAACACACATGAGGACTCAAGTAGACACATCAACTATAACTTATAATTATGGATAATTTGTGTTCTTTGCTTTTTATTACTTCTGAATTTTTCTATAAGGCACATATTAACTTTCAAAGTAATAAAATGTTATTATTTTAAGTAAGAAAGAAGTGCCTTTTCTTTGTTTAGGACATGATGTATAGCAAAAAAAAACAAACAAACAGAAAATCATGCCCAAATGTTATTGTTTCCATCTAGATCTTTTAAAGAAGAATCTATGGTTTCAAACTGTAATGTCCAGACTTTCATAGCTGCCACTAAAATTTTAAATGTTCAAATTCATATAACATAATCTTTCTCAAAATTAATGTTCTGTGGTTAAACCGAATTTTATAGTTAAGTGAGCCATTCCTGTTACATAAGAAATGCAAAACCAGGAAGAGAAAAGGGATATAGGAACATATAGCCATTTGATAAAACATTTTATATACAAAGCAACTTATATACATTAACATACCTTTTTAAATGGTATTTCATTGTAGTGGATTGATAAAGCTATATTCAACTATCAAAAATCAAAGAAGGCTATTGAAATCACCTAGAACAGAACTCATGAAATCCTAAACATAATAGGATTCCTTCATTTATTCTCACCCGCTAGATACCTCAGAAGAATCTAGTAATTGCAAGCAGGAATCTGGATTTGTATAAAGGAGTAGGTTTGGGGGGAATATAGGAAGGGATTTAGAGCCAGAGGCAGACTCTGAACTAGTATTTTAGACTAAAATGCTTAGGACGTTTCATTTTCTCCAAAATATTTGGAGCATCTAATCAATCAGTGCACCTTTCCAGTCTGAAATTTATATTTACGATATAATTATATTCATGATGTAATTTCTCTTTGCTAAAACTACCCAAGGTCAGAACTCAGAACCCATGATTCTAACAAAGCACAGATTCAGAAACGGCTACTGACATATTCACTATTCTGTACTAATAACAACAAATCTGTAATCATTCTATTAGTTATAAGTAACCTCACCATTCTTTTCCCAACAGTAAAATGAAGTTATCAAATTTATAGAGCTCACCCAATAAAAATCAATGTGCCAACATTATGGGTGACACTAACTATATATGATCAATTGCTTAGGGTTACTGCATGTACACAGTGCACTGGATACAACTTAGGAATCGGGCTCCTTGGTTTCTATCCCTCCCATAATAAAGAATCTTGTTCTTTCTTTTACTGCTAATTTAGGTGTTAATATGTTTTACAAAGTATCAATTGGCTCCTAAAATAGTTTAATTTCTGTTTTATAAATTGATCATTCAACAGTTTTACCAGTTCACTGGTTAATTATATTAGTTGAACAAAAATTCACTACAAATGGTGCATTACCTTTATCTAAAGTTAGTTATCTCGGAAATTTAAGTCAGTAACCACACAGCACTAAAGTAAATGTATTTTATAACGTCCATATTTTCTGTGAGTCATGTAAGCTGTCTTCTAACACTCAGTTTGCCTCATAAACACATTTGTCATGTGTCAATACTGATAAGAAACATCAGAGTGGACGCAAAGCAAGAAACAGCAACGTTCGCAGTTAGGAAAACATTGAATTCTAAGCCTTCCAAATCCAGAGTGTTCTCCGTGGTGAGCAAGAGCAACCATCAAAATTCTCATCACACAATCATTTCCTGAGATCCCAACAGAAACAGGAGCAACTAAAGAGTCATTAAAATAGTTTTAGCTCTTAAACCGACTTTCCCTTACTCTCACTAAATCTATCCTTGAAATAAATCAAACTCCATTTCCTAAAGTGGTATTTCAGCCAACAATGCATTTGACTCCCTTTTATTCCTTTCTTATTTTAAAAGTTATTAAGGCATTAAAAGCTATAATCCTAGCTGTTCTAAAGTGTGGATTAAAAAGTTTTTCTATAAACAAGGGAAATGAAAGACATAGATAAAATAAAAAACTTGGAATTTGATCACATGAGTCACACTGAAAAGAAATGTGGAAGTAAGTCACATGCTCATCTCAAACTCTCGGGGTTGTATAGAATTTGCGTTGGCAGATGGTCCTTCTGGTCAATATTTGCTGCTTCAACTCAAACATCAACAACATTTCTCAGACTAATTAGCTATATATGTGGTGATTTCTCTCCAATTAGAGGAACCCTGTTATTATCACCCAAATTACTCCACAGGGGCTTTTTAAATATTGAGGTATCAAATAAACGTATGTTTTCTACAGATTCAATTTCCTTCTTCTCTGCTGATGAGAGACAAGGGAGACATAAGCCTTCAAATTGTGTATTTGTTAAAATTACTATGAATAATACAAACCTGATTAATTTCTGATGATCACTGATGTTATCATGTCCATGGTTCATTTTGATAATGTACAAAAGGTATTTTCAATCCAAAATACTTAAATGTATTATGTAAATAATAAAACACTTGTTAAATGCACTATGTCATAAGTGGAACATGCTTTTTACTCCAATATCACATTTTTTGGTGTGAAAAATATACACGTGTGTGCTGTGCCCCCCCCACACACACCACACACAAAACTGTATTTTCATGGTCATAGAATAGTACTTACAAAACTCTTTAAATGCTGGGTTTCAAGATTGATGGCCTTTGCTTGTTTATGTAGCTGAACTTTATTACTTGTGTTAGACTGCATAAAACCACAGTAAATGGGTGTGAAACCTATAATGCAGAGTACAGTAACAGAAGGAAGATATTGTTCCAAGATGGAACCACAAATCTCAGAATGAGTCAGCATTTTAAAAACCTGTTCTCTTTATCCTACATGGAAAAACACTGTCATTAATTTTGACGCAACTTCTCTCTCATTTATAACAATAAATCCCTGACAAGCTTCAAATTTTCTCTACCTTTCTTATCTGACAAAGACAAACCCACTGTGAGAAATAGCAATGCTCATGAGAGACAACAAAGCAACAACAGTTTCATTTCAGATCATTAAACAAGAAACCAGCCCTGGCCGGTTTGGCTCAGCGGTTAGAGCGTCGGCCCAGGTTCGGTTCCGCTAAGGGCACGTACCTCGGTTGCAGTTTGTCCCCAGTCTTGTTGGGTCGTGTGGGTGGCAGCCACTCGACATGTCCCTTTTATATCGATATTTCTCTCTCTCTCTCTTTCTCTCTCTCCCTCCCACTCTATCTGAACAAAAAAATGGAAAAATGTCCTCGAGTGAGGATTAAAAAACAAAACAAAACAAGAAACCAGCTCACAGAAAAGATCTCTGTTTAAGGCTCTGAACTAGCAGGCATATGGTAAATTCATAGGAGTACCTCACCACTTTTATAAGGAAAATTAAAGAAAACCTGTTCTTAAAATAATAATGATCTGTAATGTTCAGCGAATAACAAGTTATTACACAGTAGAATTATGTTCTTGGAAAAATACTTAAATGTATTCATGTAAATAATAAAACATTTGTTCAATTCACTATGTCATATGTGGAACATGTTATTTCCTCCAAAATCTTATTTTTCAGTGTGAAAAATCTGCACATGTATGTGCTACCCCCGCACACATACAAAACACCTCAAGAAAGACTGTACTGTGAGAAAGTAAGTGTTCTCAGTGTGTGCCTACTATTTTGGATCTCACAAATTCAAGATATAGTCAAATCTATTAATATTTTCTTCTATAATTTCTTCTATATCCTTCTTGCTTAGAAAATAATCTCTTACCCAGATGTCACATTTTATCTAGAGTTCTTGATTTTATCCCCAAATCCTGTTCTTTAGACTTTTTCATCTTAATAAAATGCCAAATCCTTTTTACCAACTGCTCACCATAGGTAAGTTTTGCCTGTTCTATACTTTGTCATATAACCTGTACACTTTGATTCTGGTCAAATATTTTAAAGATATATCCATGTTGGTGAATATAGAAATTTTATTCCCTTTTATTTCTAAGTTATCTGTTAAATGGCATTTCCAATTTGGGAGCATTTAGAATAAAGGTGACATAAACATTCTTCTACAAGTCATTTTGGTAAAGACACCCTTTTTTTTTTTTTTATCCTCACCCGAGGACATTTTCCCATTTTTTTGCTCAGGTAGACTGGGAGGGAGAGAGAGGAACAGAGAGAGAGAGAGAGAAACATCGACGTGAAAGGGACACATCGAGTGGCTGCCACCCGCACGACCGACCAGGGCCGGGGACAAACTGCAACCGAGGTACATGCCCTTAGCGGGAACCGAACCCGGGTCTCTCAGGACCGCAGGTCGACGCTCTAACTGCTGAGCCAAACCGGCCAGGGCTAAAGACACCCTTTTATTTCTCTTAGATAAATATCTGCGAGTGAAATGACTGGTGTGCCACTTATCAATTTATCGACACTGAGCTCCGAGTCTGTCCTTCATTTTCAGGTCTGCAATAATATAGTGGGACCCAATATTTTGTCCTTTGCCAGCTGGAACCAAGTTAAGTTTGTCGTCAGAGGATACTGAGAAATGAAACGTCTCTTTTTCTGGTTCCAGACAAAGTTTCTTGGTGGGCACTTATCTCAAACTTAGGGGTACTGACTGTTCCCTATATCTACTATTCCTCTACACCTTAAAATCTTTACCTCTGTTCATTCTTTCTATTAAGCTTTGCCTCTTCAAATTACTGTGTAGTTTTGGTCTTCTGATTGGACTCTGACAGATATAGGTGGGTTAAAGAGAAAATGTTTATTTAATTTTAAAAGCAACTGACGAACAGTTTTCCAGAAAGCTGTGCAATTATAAGCCTCCCACAGCAACGATGAGAATTCTGGTTGCTCCACCTCCCCAGTATTTAGAGTCGCTGTGTTTTTCATTTTGATCATAATATTCTCCGTGTAAAATTAAAATCTCACCTTGGTTTTAACCTTCATTTCCTGATGACTTATATGCTGAGTGACTATCTTTATTTGAAAATGCATCAAAGGCTTTTGTAGATTTTTACTTGGCTATCTTTTGATCACGGAATTACAAGATCTCTTTAAATATCCTGGATGCAAGTTTATGGCTTTCCTATCCAATTCTTCCAAAGTGTGGTCAGTTCATTTTTTTCAGTGTATCTTTTGACGAGCATGAGTTTTTAATGATCATGAAATCAATTTTTTGCTTTTAATGTTTTGTATGGGTATCCCAAGAAACCTAGATGGTCCCGAGGTCATGAAGATCTAATCCTAGAAAGTTTATAGTTTTAGCTTTTATATGTAGGCCTATGACACATCTTTAATAAATAAAGTTTATGGCTTGATATAGAGGTCAAGTTACTGCTTTTGCACCTCCACCCCCATCTGTCATCTGAATGGTCAGTTTTTGCAGCATGGTTTTATGAAGACTTCTTTCTCCAATGAATGGCTACAGTAACTTCATCAGAAACTACTGGACTACATGTATACTATCTTTTACTCTCTGTTGTGTTTCCCTGAACTATTTGTCAATGTATTCTTCTGCGAAAGCAACATTCTTTATTATTGTAGGTTTATAGTAAGTTTGCAAGTATATAGTGTAAGTTCTCCAACCTGACTTTTTTCAAAATGATGTGGCTACTTAAGGCCTTTTACATTACCATATATTTTATTACCAACTTGGCAATTTCTGCAAAAAGCTTTTCAAGATCTTGAATGGGATTGGTTTAAGTCTATCCATCCATGTGGAGATTGTGACAGCTGAAAAACATTGAGTCTTATACTCCATGAAAATAGTGTCTCTCTCCTTCCACTTTGGTCTTTTTAAATTTCTCTCATCAGTGCTTTTTAATGGTTAGTGTACAGGTCATACAAATATTTAATGAAGTTTAATTCTAATTAGTTTTTATGCTTATATAATAGTATTTTTTCTGATTTTTAATTGTCTTGCTAAATATAGAGAAATTGACCAGATTTTTATAGTGATCTCATAGCCTGAAACATTACTAAATTAACTCATAATAATTTTATACAACCTTTAGAGTTTTCTATATGTATATATAATTATGCCATGTGTGAATAAATACAGTTCTTATTCCTTTATATACTAATTTGTATGCCTCATTATTTTTGGCCTTTTTCACTAATAGGACTTTACTACAATGTTCAATAAAAGTAGTGAATCATGTGGTATTCATCATCATATAGGATAAAGCAAAGCGTTTTCTGTACATGTTCTTAATTAGGCTGAGAAAGTTCTCTACTATTCCTATATTGCTGAGATTTTTTTTTTAACATAATTGGGTGTTGAATTCTGACAAATGTTTTTCTGCACTTATTGAGATGATAATGTAAAATAAAGGTTATCTTTTTCTTTGTTAATAGAGTGAATTACATTGCTTAATTTGTGAATTAAACCAATCTTGCTCTCTTTTGGAAAAAATCCTTATTTGCACATGACGTTATCTTTTTCATATAGCACCAGTTTACATTTGCTAATACGTTAAGCATTTTTGTGCATTTTCATGACAGGGTGTTTTCTTCTCTTTCTTTCCCCCTCTAATCCCTATGTCTGATTTTGTACCAGGATAATGAGTCCTTAAAGGAATTGAGAAGTACTTATTTCTTCTCTATTTCCTGAAAGAGTTTTTACGATTGTTCTTATTTCATTTTTAAATATCTGCTATTAATCACCAGTAGAGCCATCTGGATCAATAGTTTTATTTGCAGAAATAAAAATGTGTTTTATTATACAGAGTGCAACAAAAGTAGGTTTACAGTTTTGAGTACATGAAACAGTTTATTCTTGATTATTATTTATTAATTATTGTATTATTTTCCATAAAAACACCTGTAAACCTACCTTTGCCCCACCCTGTACTTTCCATTGTATTGTTGCTGATTGTGCTGGATTGTCTATTGCCTAGCACTACAACCTCAACACAAGTCTGGGAAATGTATTTACTATATTATCCTAAGTAAAAGTTTCCTTGAATTATGTTAAGTGAAAATTTCCAAAGACAAGGCCGTGTGTGAGATTTGCACCAGAAATGGAGCATTGGTCACTGTTCACACTGGGGAATGGTTGACAGATTCAGTGATGACTGCTCCTTGAAGGGCCTTTGTCTTTCTTCTCTTCCCTCCTCACCTTTCCAACTTCTTGCGTGGCCAACCATCCATTGCCCCATGTTTACCACCAGACACAAGCCCACAAAGTGGGCAGATCCCACAGAGAAGCAGCAGTTCATCCAGGGACAGATGTTTTTATTATTTTTTTATCATTTCTTAAATTTATTTTTTATTTGTTTATTTTTTTATTATTAATTTATATTTGTTACAGATGTTTCTCCTTTTTTTCCCCATTGACACCCTACTCCCTATCCCCCCAACAACATCCCCAGCTTTGTTGTCCGTGTCCATTGGTTATGCGTACATGCGTATAAGTACTGTGGTTTATCTCTTCCCTCCCCCCACCACCCTCTCTCCTGAGGGTTGTCAGTCTGTACCCTACTTCCACGTCTCTGGGTCTACCCTATTCTTCAGGCTATTATGTTCATTATATTTCACAAATAAGTGAGATCATGTGGTATTTGTCTTTTTCTGTTTGGCTTGTTTCACTTAGGATAATACTTTCCAGGTCCCTCCGTGTCATCTCAGACGAGATCGGGCGCGTTCAGGGTGATATGGCGTAGAACCTCCATGTCATCTCAAAGGGTAAGAGATCTTTCTTTCCTACAGCTGCATAGTACTCCACTGTGTATATGTACCACTGTTTTTTTATCCATTCGTCTACTGATGGACATTTGGGCTGTTTCCAGATCTTAGCTATTGTAAATAGTGCTGCTACGAACATGGGGGTACATATATTCTTTCTGATTGATGTTTCAGGCTTCTTAGGGTATACTTCTAGAAGTGGGATCACTGGGTCAAATAGCAGTTCAATTTTTAATTTTTTGAGGTAACACCATATTGTTTTCCATAATGGCTGCACCAGTCTGCATTCCCACCAGCAGTGCACTAGAGTCCCTTTTTTTCCACACCCTCCCCAACACTTGTTGTTTGATGATTTGTTGATGGCGGCTATTCTGACAGGTGTGAGGTGATACCTCATTGCTGTTTTAATTTGCATCTCTCTGATGATTAGTGATGTTGAGCATTTCTTCAAATGTCTACTATCCATTTGTATGTCCTGTTTGGAGAGGTGTCTATTTAGTTCCTCTGCCCATTTTTTAATTGGGTTCTTTGTCTTCCTTTTGTTGAGTTGAATGAGCACTCTATATATTTTGGAAATTAACCCCTTATCTGATATATCATTGGCAATGATGCACTCCCATAGAGTGGGTTGCCTTTCCATTTTGATGGTTGTTTCTTTTGCTGTGCAGAAGATTTTTAGTTTGATGTAACCCCTTGTGTTCATTTTTCCTTTGTTTCTGTTGCCACAGGTGATGTATCAGTGAAAATTCTGCTGTGTATGATGTCCAAAATTTTGTTGCCTACATTTTCTTCTAGAATTTTTATGGATTCACAGGTCACATTTAAGTCTTTTATTCGTTTTGAGTTCATTCTTGTGTATGGTGTAAGTTGATGGTCTAGTTTTATTTTTTTGCATGTAGCTGTCCAATTTTGCCAACACCATTTATTAAAGAGTCTGTCTTTACTCCATTGTATGCTCTTTCCTCCTTTGTCAAATATTAACTGAGCATAATGTCTTGGGTCCATTTCTGGGTTCTCTGTTCCATTTCACTGGTCTAGGTGCCTGTTCTTGTGCCAGTACCAGGCTGTTTTGGTTACAGTAGCTTTGTAGTATAACCTGATATCCGGTATTGTGATCCCATCTACTGTGTCCTTCTTTTTCAAGATTGTTGTGGCTATTCGAGGTCTTTTTTATGGTTACATATGAACTTTTGAAGTATTTGTTCTATTTCTGTGAAGTATGTCATTGGTATTTTGATGGGGATTGCTTTGGGTAATATGGACATTGTAATTATGTTAATTCTTCCAATCCATGAACAAGGTATGTGCTTTCACTTTTTCATATCTTCCTTTATTTCTTTTTTCAATGACCTGTAGTTTTCTGTGAATAGATCCTTTACTTCTTTGGTTAAGTTTATTCCTAGGTATCTTAATTTTTTTTTTGCTGTAGTGGTAAATGGTATTGTTTTTTTGTTTCTCTTTCTGTGAGTTCATCATTGGTGTATAAGATCAGTCAATTTCTTGACATTAATTTTGTATCCTGCTACTTTGCCAAATTCATTTATTAAATCTAGTAGATTTTTGATGAAGTCTTTAGGGTTTTTTATGTATAATATTATATCATCTGCAAATAATGACAGTTTCACTTCCTCCTTTCCAATTTGGATCCCTTTTCTTTTTTCTTCCTGTCTGATTGCTGTGGCTAAGACTTCCAGAACTTGTTAAATAAAAGTGGTGAAAGTGGACATCCCTGTCTTGTTCCTGTTATTAAGGGAAATGCTTTTAATTTTTGCCCATTGAGTATGATGTTGGCCATAGATCTTTCATATATGGCCTTTATTATGTCTAGATATGATCCCTCTATTTCCACATTGCTGAGCGTTTTTATCAAAAATGGGAGCCGAATTTTGTCTAATGCTTTTTCAGAGTCTATTGATATGATCATAAGATTTTTTAATTAATTAATTAATTTTTTTAATCCTCACCGGAGGACACTTCTATTTTTTGTTCACATAGAGTGGGAGGGACAGAGAGAGAGAGAAACATCGATGTGAAAGGGACACATTGAGTAGTTGCCACCCGCACAACCCATCTAGGGTTGGGGACAAACCACAACCGAGGCACGTGCCCCAAACGGGGACCGAACCCAGGTCGATGCTCTAATCGCTGAACCAAACCAGCCAGGGCTGATCATATGATTTTTGTCTTTCATTTTGTTTATGTGTTGTATCACATTTATTGATTTGCAAATACTGTACCAGCCTTGTATCCCTGGGATGAATTCCACTTGGTCATGGTGAATAATTTTTTTGATGTATTGCTGGATCCAATGTGCTAGCATTTTGTTCAGGATTTTGGCATCTATGTTCATCAGGGATATTGGCCTGTAGTTTTCTTTCTTTGTAGTGTATTTTTCTGGTTTTGGAATTAGAATTATGCTGGCCTCATAAAACAAGTTTGGAAGTCTTCCTTCTTCTTCAATTTTTTGAAATAGTTTGAGGAGAATGGGTGTTAGTTCTTCTTTGAATGTTTGGTAAAACTCCCCTGTGAAGCCATCTGGGCCTGGGCTTTTGTTTGCTGGGAGAGTCTTGATTACATCTTCAATTTCCTTAGTTGTTATTGGTCTGTTCAAGTTTTCTATCTCTTCCCGGTCCAGTTTTGGGAGACTATGTGTTTCTAGAAATTTGTCCATTTTGCTTAGATTGTTAAATTTGTTGCTATATAATTGTTCATAGTATTTGTTAATGATCTTTTGTATTTCTGTGGTGTCAGTTGTTACTCTCCTCTTTCATTTCTGATTTTGTGTATTTGAGTTCTCTCTCTTTGTTTCTTGGTGAGTCTAGCAATCTTGTTTATCTTTTCGAAAAACCAGGTCTTTGTTTCATTGATCCTTTGAATTGTTTTTTGGGTTTTTTTTTGGTCTCTATATCATTTATTCCTGCTGTGATCTTTACTATTTCCTCCCTTCTACTCACTTTGGGGTTTTCTTTTTGTTTTCTTTCTAGTTCTTAAAGTTGTGAGGTTAGATAATCTATTAGAAATTTTTCTTATTTCTTGAGGTCAGGGACAGATGTTTTTAAAGAGGCAACAGCTTCTATGCAGGCAGCAGTTTCCAGACGGCTCCAACAGCTCCCCTCGGCCAGCCCACTGGCAGCCAGTCACACACAACTTCTCAGATTCCCCCTGAATTCTCACTCATCCTTGCCAGGAGAGTGCTAAGGGGGTTGTGCTGAGTTACTGTTTCTCTGATCAGTGCCCTTTTCTATAACTTTCCTTCAGCCCCTTCCAGATTATGTAAGCTGCAATTCCTAAATTAAATTTTGCATTTCCATAATTGTAGTGGTTCTATTTCTCTGACAATTTTTTTTTTTTTAATCCTCACTCGAGGACAGTTTTCCAGTTTTTGTTCAGATAGAGTGGAAGAGAGAGAGAGAGAAACATTGACTTGAAAGAGACACATCGAATGGCCGCCACCTGCACTACCCAACCAGGGCTGGAGACAAACCGCAACCGAGGCACCCGCCCTGTGCGGGAACCGAACCTGGGTCTTTCTGGACCGCGGGCTGACATTCCAACCACTGAGCCAAACTGGCCAGGGCTCTCTGACAATTCTTATTGATATACTACTGATAGACAGAAAATATTTTTTTTTAATTTGCTTTTAAACCACCTATTTTATTCATTTTTTACATCTGTTTGCTAGATCATTATTCATCATATTATTTTTTGCCTAAGTTACTTTTTTCCCTCCTATAATCTCTTATAGAAAGCATATATATTGAATTGGGTTCTTAATCAATCTGCAAGTTTTCAATGTTTTTTATTTATACCAAAAGCACTGGAAGTTTAATTGTATTATAAAAATGTATATGATATGTGGAATAGGAATGAGTAATGGGTAGACATCTGGAATGTACATCAATAGACCTATCTATTTACTAACATTATAATGACAGTTATCACCATTGTTTCTAAACATTAAGCTAGAAATAGATTTTTAGAAAGCAACATAAATAGCAAACAAACACAGACTACTTTTTCCATGAAAAATAAAAACACCGATTTTATTTCTGTTAGTAGATGTGTTCAATGTAAAGCTACCTAAAATATTTTTTGTAATTAGCAAATGTATATTAGTAACCATCAGCTTGTATTTTTAACAATAGGTGGAAAGTATTCCTCTACCTTTGTTTACATTTTATATTTTATATTTAAGTTTCTTTCTTCATATTTAAAGCCTTACAAATAGTGGACTGGTGTTACTGGCTTCTCAGGTAGCAACACGCTTTAGGGCACAAATTTAAGCATCTAGAGGCCAAGTCTTTTGATTCATCTCCACTAAAAAGATCAATTTTCTACAACCAAGAATTAAATTACAGTTCTAAATTTATAATATATCACCTGTAACAAAAACTTGATATTCTGGGCCTCAGTTACCTTTTTCTATAAAATGGGAGAAAAAAGTTTTGTTTTCCCACATTACAGAGTTTTCTGAAAATCAAAAGAAATACTTTGGAAATTACTTTCAAAACTATGAACTGTTATACAAATGTAAGATTTTGTTTCATAGCATTTTCAATAATTTGTTGTTTTTATTATTACCCTTTAGGACACTAACTGTTTTAAATATGTCTCCTTGACGTCTTTGAAGTTCAACATGATATCAAGATATTCTCCTCTAAGTAGTGGCATAGATACATTAGAAATCTTAAGAATAATCAGAAAAGCTTCTGACAATAATCAATTTGAAAGTTAGACTACCTCGACCACTTTAATAAAGTATATATAATGTTTGTAAAATATGAACTATATAAAGTACTATACATAAAATATATATATGTATGTATTAATATTCCAAAAGAATTTCTGTAACTAGAAAATTAATTATTGATTACTAAAAATTTAAATTTGAAGTAAATTTAAAGAATAGACTCTTTTTAAAAAAAAATATGTGTTTTTATTTATTTTTTAGAGAGAGAGAGAAACATCGATGTGAGAGAGAATTGGCTGTCTCCTGCACACCCTCTACTGGGGATGGAGCCTGCAACCCAGGCATGTGCCCTGACCAGGAATTGAACCAGGACCTCTCAGTCCATGGAACAATGCTCAATCGACTGAGCCAGAGTGGCCAGGTAAGAACAGAGTCTTTTAATGCATTTAATGTGATCTATTTTATTCAATTGAAATGTGCATATATTTTATATTTAAAAAGTATACACATTGAATTTATTTCCAAATGTAAACTGAGGTGGGGGACTGAAGTAAATTTTTCTTTTTTCTTTTTGCTTTCTCCTTCCTGCGTTTCCATTCTTCCTGCTTCTCAAGTGCCCAATGTATTCATGGTACCTCCTTATGAAAGCTTGTTTTCCCACTGAGACACCGCAACTTAAATGACCCCCTTTTCAAAATATTTCAGTCTTCAAAATAACCACTCTTTCTCTGAATGACCCTGCCATCCACCAAAAGTTCTAGAATTGTCTGTGGAGAAGGCCTGCGGTGGGGTGAGGGTTGGGTGAAGGGGGAAAATGGGGACATCTGTAATACTGTTAACAATAAATATTGTTTAAATACCTATAGACAAAATATTTTAGAATTTTTATACAGTTAGATTTAAGAAGGCATCAGGCCCTGGTCGGTTTGGCTCAGGGGTTGGAGCATCGGCCTGAGGACCAGGGAGTCCTGGGTTCAGTTCCCGCTAGGGGCACATACAAAAAAAAAGAAGGCATCAGGATGAAAATAATCCAATTTATCTATTTAATAAGTGACAGACTTTCAACCCTTCCTATAATGTTTGCACATTTAAAAAGGAACCAAACACACCATGAAAAAATTTTTTTGACAAATAACTTTTTTGGAGATTATGTCACACTGCAAAACTGAGATTATGATTGGGGGTGGGGGTAGAGACTCACTTTGGAGTGCTCTATAAGTTTTAAGCACAAAGTCTTTTATCTTGATGATCCTGCCCGTTGCATATAGAATTAAATACGGCCTGCAAACCCAATTATCTTATTTCTCATGGTAATGGTCATTTATGCCTCCCCAATATATTTAGAATGGTAACAGCAGAGCTTCACATAGCAGGTAACATTTGGGGAGGGGGTTT
Source organism: Molossus molossus (assembly GCF_014108415.1). Taxonomy (NCBI): domain Eukaryota; kingdom Metazoa; phylum Chordata; class Mammalia; order Chiroptera; family Molossidae; genus Molossus; species Molossus molossus. Next base: position 66,862,091 of record NW_023425346.1, read on the forward strand.
TACTTCAAAGAACAAAGGCAGGAATGCCAGCGTCATGTTCAGCTCTAGCCCCACAGCACAGCTCTCTCCCTGCAGTCCACGAAAACATATTTTCTATTTAGTGTACATTGTACTGAGGAGCGACTACAGTCTGGAACATTTAGGTCATCTGGGAGCAGTTAGTTAGTCGGGACAAACAGTATTGCATATCTTAATAGCTCTTAGGGGCATCTTTCAATACAGTTGAGTATACTAACCAATGTTCATTATTATGAGCCTGAGTCATCAAGAAAAGGGTAAATTATGCTCAGCATGCTCTGTTTATTGAGGAAAGCTCTTCTTAAAAGACGATGGGAAAATCTTGCTTAAAGCAGAGAGAATCAAGCCATGGAACTAATAAAGCAGAAAGTCACTTTTGTTCCTCTCAGCAATCCTGTCCAGTTCTTTCAGGGTAGAATGTGATTAATGAACAAATCCCAGGTTAGCATGAGTTTCTTCAACATACACAAGTTAACATTTTCCATGTAAGAAACAACCAACAGCTTTCTCTTTTTTAAGGACTACAAAAGTCTCCCTGAATCAGTTGTTACAGGTTATATTATCTCGGAGAACAATTTTTCATTAAACCTATCACTTACCCAGTTAAAGGAGGGAATGCATTCTGGGAACTGGGTACCAAGAGAAAGGATGGGAGAGGTCTGTGCTCTCTGCCTGCTGCCTCACCTCATGTTCAGAAGCTACTGATGGATCAGTAGAGAACAAACACTCAAACTGAACAAACCTGAAACTCAATATGAATGGGTTCACATTCCACTTGTAGTTTAACAATAATGATACACAAAATCTTTTGGCATTCCATCATTTTCTAAAGTGAAAATTATTTTAAATACAATAAAGACATTCAAACACCAAGAGGAATTACCAAAATTGTAATTGAAGAACCTATGCTCCTAGGTTTCTTCTGAGAATTACCTCTCTGTTATCTTTAAGAATTTTAACTAAACTTTGAGTTCATAGCTCTAGTTTTTTAATCAAATAATAGGATTAATAATGTTTTTTTCTTTATTGATTTCAGAGAGAGAGAAAAGGAGAGGGAGAGAGAGACAGAAACATTGATGAGAGAGAACATTGATTGGCCACCTCCTGCATGCCGTCCACTCGGGATATGGCCCACAATCTGGGTATGCGCTCGGACTGGGAATTGAACCAGCGACCTCTTGGTGCATGGGTCGACGCTCAACCACTGAGCCACACCAGCTGGGTGGGATTAATAATTTTTGATAGAATATTTATTTCTGGAAAGAATATATTAAATTGTTAAGATAAATAAGCAATGTCAAAAATGTTAGGAAAGAATGCAAAAAAAAAATATTTCAGAAGCTATAAAGCATCTCTGTATCACCTATAAAAATTAAACATTAGACAAATTTGAAATAATAAACTTCAAACGTCTCATTAGAACTTATGCAAAGGGCCCTGGCTGGGTAGCTCAGTTAGAGTATTGTCCCCATATGCCAAGGTTGTGGGTTTGATTCCTAATCAGGGCACATATAAGAACCAATCAGTGCCCTGGCCGGTTTGGCTCAGCGGTTAGAGCGTCGGACTGCGGTCCGGAGAGACCTGGGTTCGGTTCCCGCTAAGGGCATGTACCTTGGTTGCAGTTTGTCCCCAGCCCTGGTTGGGTCGTGTGGGTGGCAACCACTCGATGTGTCACTTTCACGTCGATGTTTCTCTCTCTCTCTCTCCCTCTCACTCTATCTGAACAAAATATCGAAAAATGTCCTCGGATGAGGATAAAAAAATAAAATAAAATAAGAACCAATCAGTGAATGCATCAGTGGAACAACAAATCAATATTTCTCTCCCTTTCTCTTTCTCTAAAATCAATAAATTAAAAAATTTTTAAGAATCCATGCAAAATTAGAAACATGCAACAAATTATAAATTTAATATAGGTATGACGAACACAGTAAAAAAAGTAATAAATAAAAAAATTTTAAGTCTTTAACAATGACATTTAAAGTTAATAAAAAGTTTAAGGCTTTAACAATAAAATTTAAAGTTTTTTTTCCTAGTAATAAATGCAATATCATTGAAAATAAATAAAACAGAAGCTTATTCCATAAAAACTGATTTGTCTGAAAATCTGAGAGAAATTATGACTTTCCTAAAGTCTATGCTCTCAAACTGATGATCTTCCAAGTAGGTTTTCTTTTTGTTCCATAGATTGTCATATAAACCAGAGTCACTGGTAAATTTCCATAAGATCAGTTTACTCATTAATGTACAGTGAGACTATAGAGTTGTTCAATAAAGTAGATATTAATATAGCCATTTTAGTGTTCTTATGTTTAATGTGTATATAGAATATGGTCTTTTATTCTTTTACTTTTGACTTATATGTGTATTTAAAATTTTGATTATTAATAAGCTTATAGTTGGGATTTGTTTTTCTATATAGTTTGGCCATCTTAGTTTTTTGGTTTTCCATGTTTAGATAATTTATAATTTATGTAATAAAAATATGATTGTGTCTAAATCTAACTTTTTACTATATGTGTTCTACAGTCTCATAAGTTCACTGATCCTAGTTTTACTGTTTCTTACCACTTTTTAAATTTTATATTTTAGTTAAACTTTATATCCAATATTATTCTGTATTAGTTTCAGATGTGCAGCATAGTAGATAATCATATACTTTCCAAAGTGTTACCCCAATATTTCCAATACCCACCTGTCACCATACATAGTTATTACAATATTATTGACTATATTCCCTATGCTGTACTTTGCATCCCTGTAACTATTTTGTAATTACTAATTTGTACTTTTTAATCACTTCATCTTTCTCACCCAGTCCCCTAATTACCCTCCCCTCTGGCAACCATCAGTCTGTTCTCTGTATCTATGAGTCCACTTCAGTTTTGTTTGTTTGTATGTTTTGTTCTTTAGATTCTACATATAAGTGAAATCATGGTATTTGCCTTTCTCTGATGACTTATTTCTCTTAGCATAAAACCTCTAGGTCCAACCATGCTATTGCAAATGGTAAAATTGCATTATTTTATGGCTGAGTAATATTACATTGTATATATGTACCACAACATTTTTTATCCACTCATTAATTATTGTTATGTTTTATTGATTTTAGAGAGAGAGGAAGGGAGAGGGGTAAACAAAAAGAGAAACTCCAATGTGAGTGAGAAAAATCTATCGGTTGCCTCCTGTACATGCCCCAACTAGGGATCAGACCCCAAACCTGGGTATGTGCCTTGACTGTGAATCAACCCAGTGACCCTTCAGTGCATGGGATGGTGTTTAAACAACTGAGCCACACCGGCCTGGGTCTATCCATTTGTTTATTGATGGGCACTTAGGTTGCTTTCATATCTCGGCTATTGTGTTTTGTACCTTTTTTTTGACTAATGAAATATGTTTACCCCTTCTTTATATCTGACAAGACTGACTAGGATAAAAGAAAGATATAAAATATATTAAAAATTTCCAATACCAAAAAATGAAAAAGAATATATCACTACAAACTCAGTATATAATGAAAGGATAATAAGTCAATCATATAAATAACTCTATAAAAATAAATTCAGCATCTTAAATGAAATGAACTAATTACTTGAAAACCAAAATATACCAATAAAATAGATAACCTGAATAGTCACATAATTATTAGAGGAATTAAATTTGTGGTAAAAAAGATAACATTCCACAAATAAAATCTCTAGGCCCATATTGCTTTTCTGACAAATTCTACCAGTTATTTAAAGAAGGAACAACACCAATTCTAAACAAGCTCTTTCAGAAAATAGAAGAGAAAACTATATTTTATGAGGCCAGCACTACTCTCATACCAAACCAAGACAAATATAGTACAAGAGTGGCAAATGATAGACCAATTATCTGCATGAACAGAAATGAAAATCTTCAACAAAATATTAGCAAATTTAACATCAGTCAGAAGTCTTAGTGTAATAAGAGAAGACAAAATTAAAAACATACAGATTACAAAGAAAGAAAGAAAAATTTTTCTCTGTATAGGAAAAAAAAGGATTGTCCACATGGGAATTTCTAAGTAATCTACAAAAATGCTTATAGTACTAACAAATGAGTTTTAGAAAAGTGTCATGGTTACAGAACAGAAGTTCAAGAAAAAATCAAGTGTATATGTGTATGTGTGTTATATGTAGATATATATGTTGGAAGACTTAACATAGTAAAAAATGTCAGTTCTCCCCAAATTAAGTGATAGATTGAATTCATATCCAATCAAGATATCAGTAATGTTTTTTATAAATACAAATGATTCTAAAATTTATATGAAAAGTTGAAGGGAGTAGAGTAGTTCAAGCAATATTGAAAAGAAAGATAAACTTGGAAGAATGAAGTGCATTAATTAAGACAAGATGATGTTAGGAAAGGAAGATAGACAGATTCATGAGCCAGAGTTCAGAAATAGATTCACATTGATATAGCTAATTACATTTTTACAAAGCCGAAAAAGCATTCAATTGCATAGGCTTTTTAGCTAATAATGTTGGAACTATAAAATATCCATATGGAAATGAAATGAACCTCAATCTAAAACTTCCACCTGATATAAAAATTATCTACATTATCTAAATTAAGTATACTATAAAGCTTTTAAAGAAATAATATGAAAATTTATTGATGAATGATTCAAATGAAAGAATCTGCCTACTAGCTGAGACTCAACCTTTCATTACTTAGATGTCATGATTTTGAAGTTGGCTGAGCAGGGGAAAAATTCACCCACTTAAGACACAAGAGGAAAGATGGTCTGTGGAGCAGCCATCCTGGGACCAGCAGCTATGGTCAGGAGAACAGCAATACAGCAGAGGACTGGCCGGCTGCCGAGGAAGCCCAGGCCACCAGGAAAGGCAACCTTCAAAATCCAGGAGCGTTGTGGCCGTAGCGGTGCAGTGCAGCACGAGGGAAAGCAAAGCCCTAGTCAAAGCTCTAGTGTAATTCCTTCTTCCTTGAAAGAATTTTGCTATAGCAGTGATTCCAAAGCCACAGCTACTAAAAGCAAGACTGGAGTTTCTTGCTTGACCAAATTTCTGAGGCTTTAAACAATGTGGTTTTCAGTAGAAGCAGTTGTCATATTAATTTATAATGCCAATATATGAATTTACATACTAGTTAAAAAGTTTAGAAGCAAAAAATTATTTTGATAAAATAGATACTACCTAATCATTTTAAAAAACGATATAGACTATATGGCACATATTAATCTTTGTTGCCATAAATAAGAGAAAACTCTCCCTTAAGCATTCTTCATTCTCATCTGAGAAAAGTAAAGGGAGAGGAAAAAATGGTATGATTTTCTAATATTCTATTTTAGTTCCAAATATTTCTACTCGTAAAGACAAAATAAAAATGTAGTCTTTTATTCTTTGCTGATTTTACCACTGACAATTCTCTCCCTGAAAAAATTCCTTTACTTAATTTCACTTTTTAAGGTATAATTACAAATGAATACTCCACAACTGTTCTTTATTTATGTGGTTTCACCATCTAAGATAATTAATTTTAAAATACAATGCTACTGATTTTCATTCATCTTCTTCAAACCCATGTAAGGTTTAGTGGTAGGGCTGAAAATGTGATGTTTCTATAAGGCATAATTAAATATAAACATATGAAATGAAACTTTTCTGAACTTTCCCACCCCAAGTACAGGATTCATTAGCCCATTATTTACAATAAATGAAAAACAACATATAATTTTAAAAAATAAGAAATGAACTTTATTTCGGGCTGATCACTGAGAACAGAAAAAATTATCTTGACAATAGAGTAGCAGCTACTTTGAAAGGAGGTACATGCACAGTGTATTATTAAAAGTCTGATAATATGGAAGAAGGAAATTAAACATATTTTTCTTATTAAAAGTGAATTATGTATGTGGCATCTTTTTACCAAGCTCACCATGGGTTACAATCCAAATCTACTGAAATTGTAAAGAAGAATGACAAATTTTTTAAGTTACCATTTTAACAATGGTTGCTGTGTTATGAAATCAGATATATTTCATCTTTTGAAAAGTGAAAAACTTTGTAGCTTCTAGTGCCAAATCAGCCACTGCATTGTACAACAGTATAGGAGAGAACAGCAATGGAAAATGGAAAATCTTTAATCTCACCTACATAATCCCATGAGAATTTTCCCTTCATGGTTAAATTCTGAGCTAAGACTGAAAATATTTTCTGACTTGGTATTGGATTATATTTGAGATTACTTTTACTTCTGTCTAACAATTAGGAAAATGCAAATACATAAATCTGCAGGTTAAACACCACAGTAGTATTTTACTGCCAACTTCCGTCATCCTTCAGGCAATCAATGAGAAGAAATGAACATTTCTACCCAGAAGAGGTGCTCCCAATCTTGTCCCTCTAAGAGTTCATACACACACTAATTAGAAAGGAAAAAAATAAAAATAAAAAAGGCAGTAGGTGCTCAACTCAGCATAGTAAAATTCTGTTAGAACTGGGTCTTTCCTCTTCACTTCAGGTTAGAAGCATCTCTATGAGCAGGTCTTGACTATGCACCATACTAATAGGCCTAGAAGACATGCTTCCACTACATCAAGATGGTCCATAGAGGAGGCGCCATGATTAATGAAGCCATTGGGGTCACTTGATGCTTAGCAGTCACTGTCAATTGTGCTCAGTGATTTGTGTCCAGCTGATGTATGCTCCACTACCTCCAAAAAATATATATTTACTATGAGTCAAAACTAAGATGATATCATAGGAATAAACCTATTTATAATTTAGGCCTGTAGCTTTTTATTAATTAGTAATTTGCTGACAATCTGAAGTAATTTTTCTTAATTCTAATGGATCATTACAATAACTGAAGACACTTTTTAAAACATATTGATTCCCTGGTACTCGCAGACATCACTGAGTTGGGGCTTAGTCATTCATCTTTTTGAAAATCATTCCAGATTAAAAAAAAAAATGGTCCGCCATGGTTGTGTATCTCTGACTGTAAGTGAACCTCCACACATAGTTTATTGGGCCAGAGAAAGTTAGGTCTGAAGAATATATTCCTAGGACTTTCTCTAGTTATAAAAAAATAGACTTTTGTGGTCCAAAAGGTTGCCATTTTATAGAGTGAATAGACTGAAATAGACACTTGATTCATATCCCTGCTCTGCCACTTCTTAGTTCTATGTACTTGGACAACTGTATAACTTCTCCGAATCTCAGATTTTTCATATAAAAAATAAAACAATATCATCTACTTTACAGGATGGTTTAGGAAGGCTTGAATGAAAGTCCTAATAAGTTGCAAAAATTCAATATGAACTCGTTTTTCCAACATTATATTAATCACTTGAAAAATAATTGTGTAAAATATAATTGTTCATTCAACAAATATTCATTGAACATCTATAACATGGCATACTCCTTATACCTCAAAAGAAACATCCTTCACTTTCTCAAATATTTAGTCATATTTATTGTTTCTACTTTTCATATTCCATTTACTCTTCCAACTTTTTCAGTGCATTCCCTGCCACTATATTATAAAAATAAATCATTGTATGTCAACCAATAACTTCTAGATTGCTAAATCCAATGAAAAATTTTTCTCCTGTGTTTTCATCCACTCCTTTTATTAACTCATCTTAAACTCATCCTTTGAAAGTTTAAAAATTTTAAAGTTTGATCTTGGTCTCCTTTTCTTATTCTACTGTTTTGTTTAATTTTTGTTGTTGTTGTTTGTTTGTTTTTGGTTGTTCTAATCCATACATTTTTATTCCCAGCCTATAATTATTTCATTTCAGACCCATCTACCAAATTTCTACCAACACTTAAATGCCTCAAATCAGTCTCACACTCCACATATCCAAAATTGTACTCATGCTTGTTTCCTCTAAATTAGCCCACCACTTCTTCAGGCCAAAAATGAAGATGTCATGCTTTCACACATAACCTCTCATTCACCTTCTACTGCAATAAACCTCTAAATAATATCAATTTTACTTCCTAAATGTCCTTCCAATCCATTATCTTTTCTTCATCTCCACTATCACCACCCTAGTCTAATTTATAATCCTCTCTAGCATGGACTAGGGCATCAGCCTCCCACCCTTAGGTCTCCACAACCACTCTTGTTCCTCTCTAATCTATTCTCCACAAAGTAAGTTTTTTCAAGAATGCAAAATTTATTTTGTTACTCCCCAGATTAAAATGCTTTAGAGGTTTCACATGGGTTTTAGGATAGAAAAACTGCACAACCTATATGGACATTATGGATGAATGATTTCTCCCTATATTCTTATTTAGCTGCACCTTCAATCTCTTCTTCACTTACTTGGCTTCAGTCAAAGGGCTCCCTTTCACTTTCTCCAATTAGATGTGCTCCACTCTATCTCAGGGTCTTGAATAATAGCTTTATGCTTCTTGGAATACTCTTTCCCAGCTCACTTCTTTTGCCACTTAAGTTGTAATTATTTTTCAGATGTCAGTTGCAATATCACTTTTTCAAGTAAGCCCGAGGTAGTTCTGTCTATTATATGCTCTAAAGTCCCCTATGTGTTTTCCTCATTTAATTTTACTGTGTTTTGTCAACATGTCTTTGTCTGATGGCTTTATTAATGCCTTTCCCTATATAAGCTTCTTGAGGAAGGGTCTATCAAGCTTATCATTATAAACTCAAAAAATAACCAAAAAAAAACATGCATAACAGGCAATAAGTACATATTTTTGGTGAGAAAAAAATGGACAGATAAGTAAATATTTTCCAGAAATATATATGCATATAATAATTAAATAACAATTCATTATCCAGCATACTATAAACTATTAAAGTAAACTCGATAAAAAGAGGCCAATAAGAGATTAAGAAAAAAGAGTTACAAACACTAGAGATGTATGTTTTTTTAACTTTTCATGTGACTCACAGTAAAAGCATTTTATGTGCTGATCATATGTGCGCAAAACACCTATCTTCATACATAAAGGCACACAAATACATACAACCCGAAACAAAGTTTCATTCAGAAATACTAATCTTCACTGTATGATATTTTCTTTCGTATCCTATCATTTTCTATTGTTCTATTTATTTCTATTTTTTAAATAAAGGCAGGGCACACTAAATCATTCCATAGCCCACTTAGAGATCTCAAACTGTAGTTTAAAAATCATTGCTCTAGAGAAATGTAAAAAGCATCACAGAAGAATGGCTTTGCCTATATACTGAAAGATTTGGGTAGGAGAAGAGAAGAGATGGGCACTTGAGACAGAAGAAACAGACAGGATTGGTTAGAACAAAAGAAGAATACAGGCATAGCTCACACATATTGTGGGTTTGTTTCCAGACCATTGCAATATAGTATTGCAATAAAAGGAGAGCAATCATCTTTTTTTTTTTTTTTTTTGCTGGTGGAAGGTCTGGCCCTCAATTTGTAAAAAGCACATCTGTGAAGTCCAATAAAATGAAGCTCAATAAAATGAGGTGTGCCTGTACATCCATAACAGGAGATGTGTCCTCTTGCTATAGTGGATAAAGCGGGTAGATAAAAGAAACATATTTTGGTGTTATTTATTAGTTAAGAAACTTTATCTTACATAAACATGAGAAAATTATACCACCAGTGTGAAATAGTGAAAGTGATTTGGGTGAGGAGATGGAAATAACCTTAAAGTAGTGAGAGTAAAGAATAGAAAATAGTTAAAGCTGCTCTTGATATGAGATACAGTACTGATATTCTCTTGATTGGTGTACAGATTGCAGGAATGGGGAGAAAGCAACCTATATGGAAGGAGACTAGACTTGGTATGGTGAACACACAATACAATATACAGATGACATGTTATAGAATTGTACCTATATGATTTTATTAACCAATGTTACCCCAATAAAGTAAATAAAAAACACAGTTTTAATTAATGCCCATACCAATCAATCCATTGAACACTGTTATTTTCTCATTTAACTTTTCAGAAACTTTTGACTCTTTCCTTCTTAAAACACTTCCTTCTATTGATTTTTTGAAAGGTGCATTCTCCTAGTTAACTTCCCATTTTATTAGATGAACCTCTTTGATTTTCTTAATGTTTCTATTCCTCTGCCAGTTCTCTCCTGAGCCAATTAATTAAGCTACACACTATCCCTTTAGGACAGTGGTTCTCTACCTTCCCCATGCTGCCACCCTTTAATACAGTTCCTCATGTTGTATGTAGGTGTATCTGCATGTGGGCAGACCCACCTGGAGACAGATAGTGGAGCAATGTCTCGGTTCCTAAGACCATCAGAAATATGTGTTTTCCGATGGTCTTAGGCGACCCCTGTGAAAGAGTCATCCTACCCCCAAAGGGGTCGTGGCACACAGGTTGGGAACCTCTGCTTTAGGATATCATATACCCCATGGCTTTAAATAGGTTCTATATGTCAAAACTCCCAAAGTTGTACCTTTATCCCTAACTGCTAACTGTATATTCATCCACATACTTGACATCTCCACAGAGATATGTCACAGTGAGTTCAGACTTAAAATGGTCAAAATATAACCCTTGGTACTTACTCTCAAATCTAGTCTGACAATTTTCTCCTCTCAGTTTTCAGTAATGCTATTCACCCAGTTACTTAAGCCCAAACATAGATACTTTCTTGGATTTTACTTTTCTTAACCAACACCCACCCTCACCTTAATAATTTATTAGGGAATTCCAAAATGGCGGCAGAGTGAATGGAAGCTACACAGACCATCTCCCAGGATCAAACTGAAATTACAACTAAAATAAAGACAGATCCTCGGGGAAAAGCAACAGAAAAGCAGCTTGCAAGGACCATATAACCAGGGACACTGACTTGATCCTGGTAGGACTGTGGAGGTGCGAGGTGGGGGCTGGGAGTCCATGGACAGCAGCAGTCTTAGATGTGAGCAGTGCCCTCGGGGTTAAACTTCCAAGCAGCTCGACAGCAGAGAGCCAGGAGAGAGCAATGAAATAGCCACAGCCACTCACCTTGGGCTTCAGCAGAGGGAGGGTGGACAGGACTGGAACTGTGTAGGGACACAAAGGATTTGGAGGGCACTCAAAGCTTTGCTGAGTTGTGGCCACTCAGGACAGTGGTGATCTTAATCCTTCCCAGAGCTCTGGGGAGACACAGCGGCCTCTCCCTTGGAGATTCAACCCCACCTGGTGGGCCACTGAAATGCAAACTGAGGCCCATCAACCACCAGCATCTGCCCCACCCTAGGAAAATCCCCTTACACTGAACACCTAAAGGAGTTTTTCATTCAACTGAGAACCCAAGGCTCTTCAAGTAACCAAGACTAATAGCCTCCAGGCAAAAAGCTAGAGGATAACTGAACCATTCCTGGGCTTGCAACTCCACCCAGAAAAGTAAAGATTTGACAGTGGAGTATAACGTGGGTCCTCCCTCACTCATCCAAACCCAGTAGAGGTAGCCACAAACAGCAGAACACCAACACCCACAGTGAAAATTTGGCAGGCTCCAAAACCCACTGAAATAGCCAAAATGGTAAAACAAAGAAAGAAATCCCAAATGAAAGAACAAGAGACCTCTACCAAAGATGAGACAAATGAAATGCAGTTAGGCAAGTTAACAGAGCTAGAATTCAGAGCCATGATCTTGAGGAAGCTCAATAGCATGTGTAAGGACATCAGCAACATGAGTAAAGACATAGAAACATTGAAAATCAACCAATTGGAAATTAAAAACCACCAAGAAGAAATGAAGAATGACATAGCAGAAATAAAGAACACATTGGAAGGACTAACCATCAGAGTAGAGGAAGCTAAGGACCAGATCAGTGAATTAGAAGACAGGGTAGAAAAAAATCAACCAATCAGAAAACCAAAAGGAAAAACAATTAAAAAACAGGAAGACAGCTTAAGAGAACTGTGGGACAACTGGAAACATAATAACATTTGCATCATAGGAGTCCCCGAAGAAGAAGAAGAAAATGAGCAAGCGTTAGAGAATATATTTGAAGAAATAGTGACAGAAAACTTCCCTAATTTGGTGAAGGAAGAAGGCATTCAAGTTCAAGAAGCACAGAGAGTCCCAAGTAAGAAGAACCCAAACAGGCCCACACCAAGACACATAGTAATCAAAATGCCAAAAATTAAAAACAAAGAGAGACTCCTAAAGGCAGCAAGAGATAAGCTACAGGTTACCTACAAAGGAAACCCCATAAGGCTCTCAGCTGACTTCTCAGCAGAAACACTACAGGCCAGAAGGGAATGGCATGAGGTAATCAAGGTCATCAAGGTCATGAAAAACAAGGATCTGAATCCAAGACTACTCTATCCATCAAGGCTATCATTCAAAATAGAAGGTCAAATAAAGAGCCTAAGGGGATACATTAGCACCAAATCAGCACTGCAAGAAATGTTAAAAGGGCTGCTGTAATTAGTAGAAAAAATAGGAAGAAAAATATAACCACACTAAACAAAAACTGGCAATAAATAAGTACATATCAATAATCACCTTAAATGTAAATGGATTGAATGCTCCCATAAAAAGACACAGAGTAGCTGATTGGATAAGAAAGCATGACTCATGTATATGTTGTTTACAAGAGACCTAGATCACAACAAAAGACTCACATAGGTTGAAAGTGAAGGGATGGACAAAAATTTTCCAAGCAAATAGAAAGGAAAAAAGAGGTTGGGGTAGTAATACTTATATCTGATAAAGTAGATTTCAAAATGAAGGCCATAACTAGAGACAAAGAAGGCCACTACATAATATTAAAAGGATCTATCCAACAGGAATCTATAACCTTGGTAAATATATATGCACCCAATATAGGAGCATCAACATATATTAAAAACCTTCTGGAGGACTTCAAAAGAGAAATAGACAGCAATACAATCCTAGCAGGGCATTTCAACACCTCGTTGACATCATTGGATAGATCCTCTAGACAAAAAATTAGCAAGGAAACAGAGACTCTAAATGAAGCACTAGACCAAATGGGTTTAATAGATATCTACAGAGAATTACACCCCAAAACTACAGAATTCACATTCTTCTCAAGTGCACATGGGACATTCTCAAATATAGACCACATGTTAGGACACAAACTAAGTCTCTACAAGTTCAAGAAGATTGAAAATTATATCAAAAACTTCTCAGATCATAATGGCATGAAACTAGAAATCAATTGCAACAAGAACATGCAAAGACATTGGAACATATGGAGGCTAAATAGCATGTTATGAAACAATGAATGGGTTACCGAGAAGATCAAGGAAGAAATTAAAAATGTCCTGGAAACCAATAAAAATGAACACATAACAACACAAAATCTATAAGATGCAGCAAAAGCAGCTCTGAGAGGGAAGTTCATAGCACTATAGGCCTACCTCAAGAAACAAGAAAAATTTCTAATAGACTATGTACCCTCACAACTTAAAGAACTAGAAAGCAAACAGAAAGAAAACCCCAGAGCAAGTAGCAGGAAGGAAATAGTAAAGATCAGAGCAGAAATAAATGACATAGAGACCAAAAAATCAATTCAAAGAATCAATAATTTATTAGTATGTGGCAAACCACACAAAAACAATGTATTATTCTCGATGTTCTGTAGGTTGACTAGGCTGAGCTAGGCAAAGTACAGTTGGGGCCTTTTATATAATAATGGCCAGATAGCAGCTGGCAACCAGAGTAAGCTGAAGACCTGACAACATTGAATAACCAAATGTTTTTTTACATACATATCCAATGCCTTGATGCTGTTTTGTCTCTCCCTCTCTCCCCATCAGTACCCATCACACACCTCATCCCATGATTTTTTATCCTCCAGGACTACCTCATGCAGCAGCTTGGTCTTTTTACAGAATTGTGATCTTACATTGCAACTGGCCTCCAAGAGGCAGAAACCAAGTGTTGCCAGGCCAGCTAAAGGCTATTTCTAGACATTTCGCAGCATCAGTTCCACTGTATTCTCAAATAGAAGCAATCACAGGGAAAATCCAGATGCAAAGCAAGAGAATACACTGCAGTTCTTAAAGGAGTGGCAAGATCACATTGCAAAAGAGCACCCACAAAGAGAGACGGTGTGGCCATCATTGACAAGTACAACATGCCACTTCCTACACTCAGTCCTTAAGAAAAGTGTTTCCTCACTCTTGAAAACACATACTTAATTAACCCAGGGTCCATTTCCAGTACCAATACTCAAACTCATACCCCTACATCACAATTAGACTCAATGTAATAACCTTATCCCTGCATTAACTTTTGTCATCTATAATTTATTCTCTCATCATAATACAAAGGTATCTATACTCATTGCTATTGATTATATTGTGTCCCCCACAAAATTCACCAATGTGGCTACATTTGTAAACAAGTCTTTTAGAAGGCAATTAAGGTTAAGTGAGGTTACTAGAATGGGGTCCTGATCCAATGCAACTGGTGTTCTTATAAGAAGAGACACTAAAGAACTTACTCTCTTTCTCTCTCCTGCCCCTTCCCATGCTCATGCTCCAGGGAAAGGCCATGTGAGGACATCACAAGAAGTGAACATCTCCAAGCAAAGAAAAGTCCTCCCTAGAAACCAAATTTACCAGAACTTTGATCTTGGATTTCTAGTCCCCAAAATTGGAAGAAAGTAAATTTCTGCTGATGAAGCCACCCAGTCTGTGGTATTTTATTATGGCAGCCTGAACAGACTAATACATTTTGTCTCCGGTTTCTCACTTTTCATTCTTCAATTTGAACCTGCTTCAATTTGTCTTTCAACTTGCTCACTCCACCAAACTGGCTTTCTTTAATATTACCAATTCTCAGCAATTACAAAGGTCTATATTCAGTCTTTAGTATTCGACAGAATAGTCATCATCGAAACACTTTTTCATTTGGCTTCCAGAAGACATACTCCGAGTGTGTCTTTTGTTTGTTTGTTTTTCCTACCTCACCGGCTTACCTTTCTCAATCTCTTTTGCTTGTTCCTTCTGATCTCCCTGACCTCTATGGTAGAATATAGCAGATCTCAGTTCATGGATACCTTTTCTTTATACTACCTCCTTTGATGTTCATGCCTGGTCTCAACATAACAAATTGAGAATTATAATACCTATCTCATAAACCACTTATCAGTGTTAAGTAAGCTAATATATATATGATATGATATGATATGATATGATATGATATGATATGATATGATATATATATCATAGCAAAGTATCTGGCCTATAAAAATCCCTACATACACATTAACTACTATGATATCATCAATATTTTTTAACTTCAAATACCATCTATATGCTAATATTCCCAATGTATATTTCTTCACTGGTTCTCTTCTTTAAATTCCAGATTTACAAAGAAGTTTGAGTGAACAGATTACTTTTGATAGGATCATAGATGGTACAGCCTCGAAAGCAGGAGGGCAGACAGAGCATATGGACATGGAATCAGACACAATAATCAATACACTTGTTGAAGTAGAAATTTTATTTTAATTGCGTCTATGTTCACACCAAAATAAGAAGCAAGGTCATCAGCGGATAGTGAGGAGAGAGGAAGAAGTGATGAAATTATGAGGAAGCCAGAAAAAAGTATGAAATCGTCCTTTAGGAGAACAGAATCGGCAGCAGACTAGAGCAAATTAGGTTACTCCCCAGCAGCATTAAGGGCTTCCTTGAAGTCTGCGGTCATTAATTTAACATGCGATTAGACAGTATTATTATGTGGGTTTTATCTAGCCATATTCAGCCACAAGTTTTCAGGCCTGAAATAGACAGATAATTGGATTTAACTGGACTAAAGTTAAATCAAGTAACACAGAAGGAAAAGGGGACAAAAGAGTCGAGCCTTTGAGCAATTGAGTATTTATAATAATGGGATTACGACATCTAGTCTGATCATCATTGTAATCTTTCCCTCATTTAATGCCTTTGCCCTTGAATGCCACTTCATCTGAAGGCCACGTTGCCACTGATCTTTTCCGTTCATTGTACTAACTAGCATTTTTGCTCATCCTTGTTGCCTGTAACAATTCTGAGTCACTTGTTTCTATTGAGTCTCTCACAACAAAGTATAGCATTCAAAGAAGTGGTGACGGTGGTGTGGTTTTAATTCCAAAAATGTGTTTCTCCGTCTGAAAGCAGTATTTTCTGATATCAGGCTGTTTTCATTTCATAGATTGAAGAAATAACCTCTCAAATCACATTTATATTATAAATTAGAGATGATTTAAGTTCGGTCCATTACTTACATAACTGTGCTGTGCTCATTTACAACTCTAACTTTGCTTTCAGTTTTTGAATTTCTTTTGTATGGAAATTTTTCTCAGTGTGCTACCAGAGAGGGTGATCAGTGTATGTCCAGTTAGGGATATTAAGATTGTTCTTGCAGATCATGTTTATGGTCCGTCAGAGTCAGATTCAAAAAGAAAAAGATTTTTGTTTTGTTCTCTTGTGTTTTTTAGAAACTTAATCTGCAAGAGAGCAGGTGCAGTTGCCATGGCAAGGAGTAAGAATGACAGCCTCGCTGCTGGGCTGAATGAAAGCTGGCTGGGGTGGACTCTTCTGAGCCAGCACGTCCACCTACCTCAGAAGCCGTGGAACAGTGTCTTTACTTTACGCACTGTGACCTCCATGAAAAATTGAAACTAGGAGTGCTGCTCTCACAGAAATCTCACTCCTTATGGACTAGGGCAGCAGTGCAATCTCAAAAGTATTTGCAACACCTGCTTGTATTCATTGTTCATGGCTTATTTTTGTCTTCAGTCCCTGTTCTTTTGAGCTTCCTTCCTAGTTTCTAGTGGTACATGCCTGTTCTGGAACTCTTTTTTTGTTTAGTTTTTATTTTTCTATTAAAATAAGTGTTGGCTCTCTCAGTGACAGAGGGAGGGGTTACAGTTCAATGCAAAGGCTCAGACACTCATTGTGAATTAAAAGTAGGAGATTAGAGGGGGGGGGAAGTCAATTAACTGCAATGCTTGGCCCAGGCAATTTGTAAGGCAGACAAACCACTCCAGGAATGTTGAGAGGAAGGGATATTTGGTGGAAAATGGTTTGCTTTGTTTTGATGATTGTAAGTCCTTTCTGAAAAGTTTGCCTCTGAGATAAATAGTATGCAATCTATAGATAAAAGGGTATTTCTCAATGGAGGGGATACTTTAATCAATCATGCGGTTATACTTATACAATGGCAGTGCCTAAGGAAACAAACAATGTAATAACATTACGAGCACTGTACTGAAGAAGCCAGTGAAACATTTGCAAAGAAATGCCTTAGAAGTCTAAAGAGACAAAAGATGACTATTGGAATCTGAAGGAAGCAGCATTTTATTTATGCACTTTAGAGATCTAGGCACATTACGTATGCCTTTTAGCTATTAGAATGTACTTTAGTACAATGGTATTAATGAACAAATTACACACTTTAATGGATCACATATTTTTAAAAGTTTTTACACACCAAAGGAAATGCCACTTTTTCACAAAGGAGACCACTGCAAAATTTATACATTCCACTTTTGAAGTCTTCACTGATTTATTTTGGTCTTAGTTTCAATTTTTTGAGAGCTTTCCAAGGTCTATTTAGAATTACACACTTTTCAAGGACTGAGAAATTCAACTATAGTGTAATTTCCAAAGATTTTGGACAGGTATTCAAAACATAGGTGTTAACACAAATATTGACTTTATATTTTGTTGTACATCTAGATTTATTGTCCCTCAAGCAAATATTGACCTTATCTTCCACGTCAATAAATCTCTATGTTCACTGCAACAAAAGTCAATATCTGCATCATATCCACTTTCTCAGAAAATAACTGCTTCTATTTATGCTGCAATGATCAGTGTTCAAATGCTAATATTTATTAAAAGGAAAGAACACATGAATATAAAAACGTTAATTGGCAAATAAAGGCTTAGAATTTGTTGACTAAACAAATATGTAAGCCTAAAATGAATTTAGGATGCCTAAGCTTTTATCTCAAGAATTAAGATTTATAAATATTTTGCCAAGAAAAACATAAACAGTGATGATCAGTAAATAGAATGGGAAAGGGAAGAATCAAGCATGCGTTGAGAATTTAGCTAAGCTACTCGCAAGCGTTGCTGTGCTGGCATCCATTCTGCTTACCCAAGAGGCCTGCAGGAGTCCTGAACTAACATTAGCTTGTGGTGCAAGAGCATGCCCTAGAAAACAGCCTGCAGAGTCACACGTAAATGCATTTTCCTGACATGACTTCCCCACCTGCTGGTGGTGATAAACAGTGTTACCTACCCCCAGGACTTTTTCCTTGTGCTTCCCTTAGATAAGACCCTCACCAAAATCCTGCTCTTTTAGGTTTGAATACACCAATCAATCCAGCCTTAACTCAGGAATGTCCATACTCTCCATCCATACAACCCTAAGACAGGCAAGTACCCCAGGCTCTGCTGCCCCCCTCTGCCTGTCCCCTGCCTTGACCTCCTCACGCGGCTCCTTGAGGCATACAGTGTATTCTCTGCAGGACTTATGAGTAATGAACTTCTCCATTTCAATTCCCCTGTGGTTTTTTGTTGAACCACCTGACACCTGTGGCTCCATTTTTATTATTTTTGACAGAATGAATGAAGAATCTTGGTGTTATGTTCCTTTTCAAATAAGATGATTTAAATGCCCAGTGTAAGAAATAATTATCACCTGTATAAAGTGATTGCTAGCACTATCCAATGAATACCTATTGTGAACACAACACTCTTCCCTAATACCCAGTCCGCAGCTCCACCTCCAGGTTACAGAAAGGTTGTCCTTTCCCTTCCCCACAGCGTAAGTGTGAACATGTGACTCATCAGGAAATATAAGCATATGTGACCCGGGTCATTTCTAAGTGGAAATACCTACTTGGTCTTGTATGTAATGCTGGAGCCTAAAGAACAGAGTACAAAACAGAATGGAGTCATTATAGTCAAGCTGCTGAATGACCAAAATCAAATAGGTTCAGAAATGGGAAACAATTCTCTTCTTGTTTTAACTAGCTTGAGAACTTAAACTTTTGAAATTTCCAGTTCTGTGTCAATGCCTGGATGTACATCAGACCTCCAGAAAACCCTCCAATTATTCCCTGAAGGACTCACATATCCAGACCACCTTACACCCATTAGCCAGACCACCAGATGAGACCAGACCTCCGGGCAACCATCATCTAGGCCGCCTGATGTCTGACTGATTAATGTCTCTGACTTATCCAGAAGCTAAGAAGGCAAGACTGATTCTTCTCAAGAATGAACTTATTTACTGTAGAAACTCTTAGGGTTTTTCCTTCTTCTTCTTTGGAATACTGTGGGTATTGCCTAGTTGTGTTTCTGGTTTACAAATCCTAAGACCCTTGAATAACTCTTTATCACGTATATCTAGCCAAAGCCTCCAGATAAAATCTTTTTTAGTTCATTTCATTGATGTACTAAAAAAAAGGGGGGGGGAGTAGTTTGGATCACTTAGTATAGAGGGGAACTTCTTGTAGTAGGGTCTTTCAGATTTGTGGTAGACTTGCACTAACAAGAAAAAAATATTAAGCTATTGATATGCAAGGGGAGAGGAATTGTTTATGGCTTTAGTGTAACCTAAACTATTTATATCTCTACACTGTCTAGTGAAACAACCAAAGAATCTAGCTCCAGATATAATTCTTAGTTTATTTTGCACTTACAGAGTCAAGGCAATAGCTGAGGTGCCTTTGATGTTAATGATCCAGAATAAAGAGAGATGAAGAAAAAAGAAAGACTAGAGCCTACCTCATTTAGAAATACAAAAATCACTCTTTTCTGCCTCCAGTTTCTTCTACCTCAATACTAACTTCTTCTGCATTCATCTCTAAAAGCACTCTTAAAATTTTGAGTTTACCTAATATTGCCAAAGGCCTAAGGTTTTCAATCATAGTTCTCATTAAAATTCCAGACATGATTCTTTCTACTGTCCCTTAATTAAACAGGTTCTATTTTTTGTGTGTATTCAGTAATAATGCTGTCACTTTTCTATATACTCTGACTATAACTAATTATTACTTTATCTAGAATTTAGTGGACTATACTTCAGGCCAATTTTATAACAATTATGGTCTTGACGGAAACCTTGGAGAGATTACCCTGCACATCATTAGGAGTCTCTCTATGGCAGTATATAATCTTATCACTGAATGACAATGCCCATGGATCTTGGCACTCAGCTACACAAGTTAGTGACAACAATATTGAAAATGGCAGCCCACTCACCTTTTCGGGTGACAACACTAATGCAGCCGGGTCTCTTCATTTGTGCTCTAGAGGCTGACTCAGGAGATGGGGTGACAGAACGTCTTGAAAAAGGACTTTATCACAGATTCAGGCAAGGAAAGGCTCCCCATACAATGCATTTTCTCTCTTTGCAAAAACTGAATTTCTTTTGTCTCCTTAGAATAAAGCTTCCTAAGTAATTTTAAGGTGCTGAATGTGGAAAGGGGTGGGGGTTTAGGATCTCTCCTGTCTGTCCTTATCAACTTTCTTTTGAAAGTGATACTCTTAAAGTCTTTTGATCTTTGAAATTCTTTTGTTCCTTTTTTCACATTTGATATAATTTCATAGGCTTGTTTCTCAGAGTATTTATTTCTCATTAAAAAATAAATTAAATAGCACCAAATTAATGAATTCATTTCTTAGAACATTTAATCTGCACCCCGCAACCCCCACCCCACGAACAGAATCAATTGAGCTGCAACTCTTAAGAAAAAAAGTATTGCTTAATTTCACAACCAGCTATTGCCTCCGTGTGTGTGTGTTTGCGTGCATGCATGCATATGAGTGTGGATACCTGCAACCTTATAAATACAATTATTTAAATACCAAAACCAATTAACAAACCAATGCCCCATATACAGATAAGTGACATAAAAATTACAATATCATGTTATTTTATTCTATTATTGTTCACTGCATCATTTTAGTATCCACAGCTACACTGCAAATAGGAATTCTAATACACCAAAAATTACCTAGCAGAGAGCTAATTATTTTTAAAGGAAATGAATTGTTTCTATTAAGCAAATTGTTTAACTTAATCAGGGATGAAAGAAAAAATTGTAATTGTCACTGATCTCTTTCCAAGCATGCAGACAGTGAGGTAAGGTCTATTCTGTTATGTTGGTTTGTATTGCTTTTCTTTTCCAGAGTTTTCATGTGAGGTTTAAACGCCTTTATATAGTAGGCGTATATAAAAGATGGAGAACACTTTCAGGTAGCCTGACTCTACATCTTTCCTCTCCACAGCAGGAGACACTTGATTCCCATTCAGCTATGTCCCAGGATTTAGATTTAGGATATCTTTAAGAGAGAAAATTTAGGTTAGTAGATGATTCATCATTAAATCAACTGATGTTGCTAGTTCTATTTTGACCTAGCATTATATAGAAATACATCTGAGCTCCAATAATTCAGTTCCCGTCTTATATCCAGGAGGTCCTGACTTAAAGACCTGCCCAGTATTCTACTTCTCTCCATACTAGGACCCTGCCTTGCTATTCCAAAAACTTTTCAAACGAAGTACAACTCCTGAATTCAAGCTTAGCAGCACAGAGAACAGTCTATAGACAAGCAACAACCATGCTGTTTATGTCACTTCATGCTGAATACTCCGGAAATGGGCTTTTCTCGCCTATCTCCCTGCCCAGCTCTCTCTTAGCATTTCTTTATCATCCTACATACTGACTAACACCTGGGTTAGTTCTTGGGTCACATGCTCCAAGAACCATTCTTTGGTCAGAAAGTAGACTTCATCTCTGTATCTACATCTGACATCACCCACCTTGTTCCTACTCCCTAGTATCAGCCTCTAACCGAGGGTATGTCTCTTTGTTTTCAGATTCAACCTGAACTACTGTCTGTAAAAATGCTATGTATGTTTTTTTCCTATTGGTTACTATCACTGACATTGTTTTCTTCTTTTTTTTGAAAGCTTTATTTCTTGTCCAAAGATCAGAGGTATATTTGATCTATTTATGGCATTTAAGAATATGCTAATTTCAGTCTAAGGTGAGATCCCTTATTCAAATATCATATGAGCATCAATAATACTTCATAACCTTGATCTAGATTTCACTGTCATTTTATATAAATATTTCTCCAGAAGGAAATTGTTTAATTTATATTTCTGGCCTCAAAATATTTAAGCTTGTATCCCATCAAAATTGTGTAGCATTTTGTACAAAAGCTCAAGTAATGACGTTCACCATATTGTTATGATCAAATAGAAATAAAATTTAATATGATTTTTTCATTATGAGCTTAATAATAAATAACTGTTTTCTGAATTTAAGATTTTTATTATTTTGAAAAGCAATAATAGAGACCTTAATAACACACACAATAACGTTGTTCTTCATATTATCCTCTAAAACAAGAGTAAAGGTGTTCTCTTTTCTTTGTATTATGAAATAAGTTCTTTTGTTTCTAATGCATATGGAACAATAATAAGCAAGTATCTGGTAATGCTATAGACTCATATTTTTCATAAAGTTATCACATGTCCTCTCATATTTTCAACAAATGCTAACTTCTCACCTTGAGAGATAAGGTGAATATGAGAGACAATTGTAATATCCATATATCAGTTTAAGACTTCTGAAAAGTCAAGAAAGTACTCAGAGAAAGGAAAACAGAAAATCTGTGAGCAGGATGCTATCTATTAAAAGCTAAAAGGAGACAAAAAAAAAAAAAACTATACTCAAATACCTATAGGCCACAAAATGTGAAACAAATATGATGTGCCATCACCAAAAAAATAAACCCAAAGATTATAACCTTCTTATTGTCTTCAAGTTTAACAGTTTGAGAATGATATGTATTGATGATCACTAACATTTGTTCCCCTGAAACTGTTTTTTTTTTTTCTTTTATTGATTTTAGAGAGAAAGTAAGGAAGAGGGAGAGAGGGATAGAAACATCAATAAGAGAGAACATCGATCAGCCACCTCCTACATGCCCCCAACTGGGGATCTGTCCCACAACCTGGACATGTGCCCCAACTGGGAATCAAACTACCGACCTCATGGTGCATGGGTCCACGCTCAACCACTAAGCCATATCGGCCGAGCTGAAACTGGTTTTTAAACAATGCAACAAGTTTGCTGATGGCAAGTCTTTCATAAAGAACTAGCATTTTCTAAGTGCCCACTAAAAAATACCACCCTTTGCAAAAGAAATGTACAAGACTCACATGATACTACCAACTGATAGATTAAGAGCTGGCAGCTTTAAATTTTGATCTGAGGCATGGTGATGAGAACAAGATAAGAAAGGTAATACTAGGAGCCATCTAGGGAACAATGATAGCTAAAAATTCAGGAAAAGACAGGTTTTTCATGAGTTAGTCGGTGAATGTAAAGACAAGATTCAGTAGGCTATATATAGACTCAGGAGAGTAGAGTCCAAGAGGTAAAGAAACACAGCATTTGAAGATGGTGGTCAGAAAACCTATGACAATATGTACTCAAACTAATGCATTTGACAATTCGGAGGTTACTGGAGACATTTAAGATAGCAGTTTCGGTGGAGTAACCTGGATAGTCCTATACATCTTTAATGTAACAATGATTATGTTTATATAAATATTAATATATTATTTATGTACCCACATATAGAGTGTATACATGTACCGCAACTCCGATATATCTGTATTTCTATATGTACAGCATAACACAAAAAGTGCACAAAACATGGCCTTAGCACTCAAGGAATTTTTACAAAGTGAACACACCATGTAAGTAGTGCTCAGGTCAAGAAAAGGAACATTACTGACCACCCATAAGCTCCAACCTCCTCTTCCTCTTCCGGTAACTATATCCCATGCAAGGGCAATCAATCGGGTATCATTTTAATTTCCAAAATCCTTGGAACTAAGCAAGTGCATTTTGAGTGCACAAATTTTGATTACAAAAGTTAGAAAAAGAAAGAAGATAGAGTGTAAAGAAAAGGAGCATGCAGTACACTATTATGACTTAATTACTCAAGATTTATAGTTTCTGTGTCATGTTGAACATTAAAATAAGCTCCAAGAGGAGATGACAGAGAAAAAAAAGGTACCATCCCTTTCTCAATGAAAGTTTTGTAACCTTGAATCACTTAGTCCCCTGTAAGAATAAGATCAACGTTATACAACCAGTACCTAGAAAATGACCAAAATATTAGAATTATTTAAAATATTTCTTCCAAATAGTTAAGTTCAGAAAAATTCTACTCACAGTGAATTTGAGTAGCTATGTCCTTATTTGACAAAACAGACAAAATCAACAGATACCAGTAAGTTTTTATAATTTAACATTTGTATGCTCTTAATTATTTAAGCACACAAAGTACATAAAGCAAAATGTGACCCCAAAAAAGGAGAAACTGACAAACCCACCACCACTAAGGAAAAGTCTAGCCAATCTCTCTCAACAATTGATAGAGCAAGTCAACACAAATCTAAAAAATAAAGAAATTTACCCTGGCCGGTTTGCTCAGTGGTTAGAGTGTTGGCCTGTGGACCAGAGAGTCCCGGGGGTTTGGT
Source organism: Molossus molossus (assembly GCF_014108415.1). Lineage (NCBI taxonomy): Eukaryota > Metazoa > Chordata > Mammalia > Chiroptera > Molossidae > Molossus > Molossus molossus. The sequence continues at coordinate 66,886,622 of NW_023425346.1, forward strand.
TCCTGCTAAGGGCATGTACCTTGGTTGCAGTTTATCCCCAGCCCCAGTTGGGATCGTGTGGGTGGCAACCATTCAATTTGTCTCTCTCACATCGATGTTTCTCTCTTTCTCTTTCCCCACTATCTCCCTCCTGCTCTATTTGAAGATAAATGCAAAAATGTCCTCGAGTGAGGATAAAAAATAAAGAAATTTGAACAGGATAAAATACAAAGTTTAATACAATAGACATGTAAAGAATTTTATTCTCAAAATATGAGAATATATATTGTTTTAAGCTACCACATGCTTTTTTAATAAAACCACCATATAGGCTAGTCCATGAAAAAAGCCCTAACAATTTGAAAAATTGATATAAGAAAAATTACTTTCTCTGATAAAAATTCTATTCAGTTATAATGAGATATAAAGGATTGTTATAAACCTAAAGTAACTTAAAATAGTATAATACTGCCCTGGTCAGCTGGCTCAGTTAGTTAGAGTGTTGTCCAGTATACAAAAAAAGTTGCAGGTTTGATTCCCAAGCAGAGCATATATGGGAGGCAACTGATGGACGTTTCTCTATTACATCTGTTTATCTATATATATATCTCCATTCCAGTCTCTCTCTAAAATAAAAAATATATATATCCGTGGATGAGGATTTTTAAATACTGGCGCTATTGCAGAATTAGTGATGGAAGAGAAAAGTGAGCTCAGAAACAAATTCAGACATATGAAAACTTGATGTATGATGGGGAGAGATCGACAACTAAAATTAGACCCTTTCTATCATACATCAAAATCAATTTCAGGTACATGTACTGAAAATATAAATATGAAAGACTAAACCAAAAAAATTTTAGGAAAGAAATTTGAAAAATATTTTTGAAACTTTGAAATAAAAAAGGCATTTTTAAACTAGAAAAGTTACAAACCATAAAATAAATGTTTAATACTGTATTATAATAAAATTAGAGATATATGTTCATCCACAGATACCCTAAAGACAAGACATAAACCTGAGGAACATATTTGCAACACATGTACCTATAAAACTATAAATTCCAAAATCCATAAATAACTCTATTGAATTTAATAGACATCTGAAAGAAGAGGAAGCACATAAAGCCCATATAGACATTTTTTAAAATTTTTGTTACAGATGTTTCTCCTTTTTTCCCATTGACACCCTCTTCTTCCTCCCTCCCCTCCCTGCCCTCAGCTTTGTTGTCCATGTCCATTGGTTATGCGTACATACATATAAGTTCTGTGGTCTATGCCCCCAACCCCCTCTTCTGGGGATTGTCAGTCTGTACCCTACTTCCACATCTCTGGGACTACCCTGTTCTTCAGACTGTTATGTTCATTATATTTCACAAATAAGTGAGATCATTTGATAGTTGTCTTTCTCTGCTTGGCTTGTTTCCATTTGACACGGTGAGCCCACTTCTAGGAATATACCCTAAGAAGCCTGAAACACCAATCAGAAAAAATATATGTACCCCCATGTTCATAGCAGCACTATTTAAAATAGCTAAGATCTGGGAACAGCCCAAATGACCATCAGTAGATGAATGGATAAAAAAGCAGTGGTACGTATACACAATAGAGTACTATGCAGCTGTAAGAAAGAAAGATCTCTTATCATTTGAGATGACATGGAAGGACCTGAAAAGTATTATCCTAGACATTTTTTAATGCAAACCCCTAGTAATAATTAGAGGACTACAAGTGCATATTACAATGAAATAACATTTTATTTTTTATAACAGCCTTATTGATACATACCACATACCGTCCATTTAAAGTATACAAATCAATGGTGTTAGTATATCCAGAACTGACAACCATAACCACGGTGAATTTTAGAACATACCCATCACTACAAAGGAGACCCTGTGCCCAGCATCAGGCACTCTCTGTTTCATCCTGGTCCCCCCAGGTTTAGGCAACCACTTTCTGTCTTCATTGATTTGCTTATTCTGATCATTTCATGTTAGTGGAATTATATAATACGTGATCTTTTGTGACGAACTTTTTTCACTTAGTATAATGTTTTCAAATTTCATCCATAATGTGGCACATATTAGTACTTCATTTCTTCTTATTGTCAATTGTAGTTTTTTTCATTTCTCTTTATTGTTGAAAATATTACAGCTATCCTCCCATTTCCCTCCATTGATTCCCTCCTCCCCACTCCTGCCCCACCTACCAATACCACCACAGAGTACAATTCTAATTGATTGATTTGATTTTTGCTGATTAGAAACAATTTATAGATTATAGTGTAGAGCAACGGAAATATTCATAGCCTGAGAGTACAAGTATAATTTGATACTACCAGTTTGGAAAACAGTTTGACATTCCTTGGAAAATTATACATATTCTACAACCCAGTAATTTCACACCTAGGCATATACTTCAAAGAAACTCTTGCTAATATATACCAGGCATGAACATATATGTTTGCAGAAGTAGAAATACTATTTATAATTACACAAGCTGCAACTACCCGACAGGTTAATTATTAGAAGACTGGTTATACAAATTTCTGTATTTGTACAAAAAAGAAAACCATTCATTACTAAATAGATAAGCCATAACTACATGCTTCAGTATGGATGTATCTCAATTTAATATTACATGTAAGTAGCAATTGACAGAAAAATTTGTGTGTGTGTGTGTATATTTAGAAATAGAAAAATTTACCAATATGAAGTTTTTTAGTGATAATACATCAGTAGCAACACCACAAAGAAATTAAGAAAGTTATTCATATAAAACTAACAATATTTTTAACTTCTGGACAAGAGGAAGCAACAAATGATTGAAATAAGGCATAGAAGAGGCACCCAACTCAATAGTTTTCAAAGTGTGGTCAGGGACCCCCTTAGAGATACTTTTAGTCAGTCTGTAAAGTCAAACTATATTCATAATAAGATATTATTTGCATTTTCCTCTCTCATTCTTTATATAGTTTGACTCTAAGCAACATATTGCAACAGACTGAATAGAGTCAAATATAAAAGTATGCCTATTATTTTAAACCAGACATATAAAAAAGAAATGCAAAAATTTAAAACAATGTCACTCTTTCACTAATTTTTTGTTGTTTTCAGAAAAGACAAATATTTTTATAAAATGCTATTTTTTACTAACATGCATGGGCTTTATTATGTTGAAATAAATATGTTTTTAAGTTCTCAATTTTAATTTCTTACATGATAAACATATATAGATATAATAAACCTAAACAGAAACATTTTGTACTCCAGTAATTTTTAAGAGTGTAAAGAGTTCTGATACTAAAATATTGAAGAATCTTGGTCTATAATACTGCTAATTTCTATTTGTTAAGCTGAGTAATTAGTACAAACTTTTTCATTTTACTATTTTTCTTTTATTTATTGAATGTTTTTAGAGAGAAGAAGAGAGAGAAAGTGATTGGCTGTACTTCTAATCCATTCATTCATTGGTTGTCTCCTGCGTGTGCCCTGACCGGGAGTCAAACCCACAATCCTGATCTATAGGGACAATACTCCAACAAACCAAGCTCCCTGGCCAGGGGTATTTTATTATTTGTAGGAAAGTGTGCACACACACACACACACACACACACACACGCTTTCTTATATGTATAAGGTAAATAATATAATATTATAAAGTTTTTCTACACAATCTACCACTTTTCACAAGTAGAACTTTGAAAGTACTGAGTAATTATGTTTTCCTAAGCGTAAGACAGCTGGTCTAAGAAAAAACACACATTTATATATAGACTCAATGCTAAAATTAAAAAATCTTTTTAAAAATAAAAAGGTAGAGAAGGCCAACTTAAGCAAGAAAAGGTATGCATATACAAGTATTTTTTTGTTGTTGATCATGATGACATACTCTAAGTTGTCTCTGTTTCATGACTCAGCACCATACACCAGAGAATAAATTTAGTCTACTTGTTAATTCACCCTAGTAAATTAGTATATTTCTAGGTAATAGTGTTTGTTTGTTTTTTTCAGTTATTTTAGGGGAGTATTTCTGATTGCCAGTTGATAGCAAATCTCTAAAGGACAAATATCATGTTAGTATCTTCTTTTATATTACCCATAGCAACTATATTGTTTTTGGAACAACAATGATGGAAAAGATATGCTCTTAAAATCCCAATGTGTTTGTGATATATACAAATGATCACTTGGGAATCATCTCCATTCAGAAAAGCAGTATGATAAACTAAAAAAATACTAACACCTTCAGTGAAGAAACTTATTTATAAAATATGTCATTAGGTAACAAAATATATATTCAAAACATATTTGTAACCTGTGCTCCAGTTACACAGTAGTGAATAAAACAGATAAACATTGTTCCTGTCCTTAAGACATTGAAAGTGAAGGGGCTGGTCATGAAACATAAACGATTCCTAATTATAACTTGTGACAGATGCTATGAAGGAAAATTCTAAAGTACTATGATGGAAACTAAGTGGAAGGAGAAAGCAATATTTATTGACTGAGTGGTCAGGCACTCAGTTTAACTCAAGGTGCCTTTGAGAAGGTGACAAACTGAGACTTAGGGATGAGAAGAACCCAGTCACACTGAGAAAGAATAATGTGTGTACAGATCCCAGGATAAGAGAGAGCCAGCAAGGAAGAGGCATGGAAGGAAGGCTGATGGGGCTGGACCTCATCAATGAGTGAATGCCATGAGATGACACTCAAGAGTTCTCTGCTGTTGACCACACCATGCAGAATCGAGGTAAGGAGTTTGTATTTTATTCTAAATATAAAGAGAAGCCCTTGAAGGACTCTGAAGTTGTCACATGATGTACCATGATGTTTTTTGAAAGAGCTCTAATTTCCTTTGTAGATTAATTGGACAGGAATAGATTGGGAAGATTAGCAGCCCAGGTGAGAGACAACAGCAACAGAATGGAAAACACCCGATCTAATATTTGCTTTAACTGCTATTTGTGAAATAGACATTTGAAGATGCTGTGGCAGCACTTTTCAAGCTCTAAAGTGAATCTATGAATTCAAGTTAATGACCTCTATTAAAACTAACACCCTATAAAGCAAGCCACTTTGTTAGACCATCCAGCTAAAGGATGTGTGAACTTGAAGTGATAAGATGATTGGCCAACTGGCTGAGTATTAAAGATAGGAATATGAAACTGTTCAAAAGTGATACAGTGAGATTAATTTACCAACTCTAGTTGGCAAGAACATCAGAATCCAAAAAAATATTTATTCTGTCTCTGGGTTCATAGAGAATCCAAAAAGCTTTTTCCAAATCCCTTTGCCTATGCAGCAACACCAAGAATCCTTCAGTCCTCTGTTTATGAAGGTATAAGAAGTTAATATTTCTCTCCTATCAAAGAATTATATAGTACACTCTTTGACTGACAATATATCTCCAGGCCAACTCTGAGGTTATATCAAGTCTTCCTTGATCATAGATAGCACTGTGACTCAAAGTCAATGCCCAAAGTGTTCTTTTTTGTTAGATACTCACCAAGGAAAATCCTGAATGTGTTTTATTCTATTCTAAACACTGGTAATACCTTACTCTTAAGTTCCAAGTTAAAAAGACTTGAGACTCCTTTGTATCACGTTGTAACTGAGGCCCGAAAAATAACTATTTTTCTTACTGGGAATTGGTTTTAAGACCTTTTATTTTTTTTTAAATCTTTTCCACCTTGCTATTAAGACTTTCATCTTAAATAACAATTTTGCTAAACTTGCATGATAATTATGTTCTAATGAAGCAGAGAAAACTTAACAAAAAGTAGGTCTAAGTGAAGTTATAAAAATCTACGCTGTTCAACCTTTGGTATCCAATTACTTTTAAAACAAGAAAAATTAATTGTCATTGAATTCTATTTTAGATATATTTTGTTAAAAATATTTTATTATTTTTTTTATGGGCTGTGTTAGTGAGAAGAAAAAAACCTCTCTAGCTACCTAGTGCATTATTTATACACAACACCCATAATGTTTAACCAAAAAAAGTAGAAAAGATTTGATTGTGATTTCACAGAAGAGCCAACATTGATAGTATGTGCTAACTGCACTAAGAAAAAGATAAGGAAGAAAATAGATAATCATTCTTTAAAGAATCCCCCACATATATTGGAAGGAATAAAATTGGTGCAATTGCTTACATTTATATAAAAGTACATTCAATTCATTGATATAATTGTTCCCATTTTAATGTAAAATGCTAACAAGAAACATCATAGACAGGTGTTAAGGTGATATCTCATTGTGGTTTTAATTTACATTTGTCTGATGATTAATGATGTTCAACATTTTTAATATGTCTATTGTCCATATGTATATCCTCTTCGGAGAAGTGTCTATTCAGGTCCTTTGCCCATTTTTAATTGGATTTTTGTAGATTTTTTTCTTTTTTTTTTGGTGTTGAGTCATATAAGTTCTTTATAAGTTTTGGATTTTAACACTTTATCAGATATATAATTGGCAAATATGCTCTCCCTTTCAATAGATTGTATTTTCCTTTTGTTCATGGTTTCTTTTGCTATGCAAAAACTTTTTGATTTGATGTAGTCCATTTGTTTTATTTATTTATTTTTTTGTTTCCCTTTATGAGTGGATAAAAAAGCTGTAATACATTTAGACAACAGAATACTACTTGGCTCTAAAAAAAAAAAGGAAATCTTATCCTTCGCAACAACATGAATGGACCTAGAGAGCATTATGCTAAGTGAAATAAACCAGTCAGAGAAAAATAAGTACCATATAATTTCACTCATATGTGGAATCTAATGAACTAACAAGCAAAATGGAGCGAAGACTCATAGGTAGAAAGCAGGCTGACAGTTGGGTTGGGGGATATGCAGGAATTGACCAAAAAAAAAAAAAAAGTTAAAAAAAAAACAGAGAAAAAACTTATGGACACAGAAAACATCTGGGTGAATGCAGGGGAGATGGGGGGGTGGAAGAGATATAAGGAGAATAAATGGTGATAGACAGAGACTTAACGTGGGGTGGTAAACACACAATACAGTACACAGATGATGTGTTGTAGTACTGTGCACCTGAAACCTGTGTAATGTTTATCACCAGTGTCACCCCAACAAATTCAATAAAAAGGAAACAAAATAAACACCATAGACGAAAACAGAAAAATCTACTAAGCATGTAAACAAATATAATAATGCAATTAATCATTCATCAGCTATAAATTCACATGTAGAAATTAGATTTTTTAATTTCCCCTTGACAAATATGCCCTGATTAGGATTATGTTATGGAAAAGCTGTAAAAACTAGCATTATTAAAACGTAAAATACTAAAACAAAAAAAAACTACATACAGTTTATGTGTTCCACTCAGAAAGTACAGATGACCTTATTACTCTAGTTAAACTGAGAAAGTAATTTGTACAAATCATACATTCTAGTTTGTAGCTTTAAAAATAAGGAAAAAGTTAAAAACAGGTAAATTATAAAAATATAATAGAGCTAAAAAGTTGTCAATTTTCCATTTAAAGTACTGAAATATTATTTGTAAGATTAATGATGATTTACTGAAATCATTAAGCCTTTAAATTTGTTGAACATAAGCATCCCCCACTATATAGCTACTTTCCTAAGAATAAATAATATTTTAGGTCACTGCCTGAAATAAATATTTTTTTTAAAAGACATAAAATATGTAGGAAGTCACTGTCATTTCTACCTCTTATTAATTGGGTTTAATTATTTTCCTTTACTGTATATTAATTTGGTGGTTACAATCTAATTAACAATAGCAGACAGCGGTGGACAGGAAAAGAAAAAAATCTAAAGTAAAGGTCTCTATAATTCAGACACAGTTTTAAAAGCATTAGGTAATTAGTCAAACTTACTTAGAGAATTGTGAAGACTAGCTTAATGCCTGCCAGACTGAGGGAACAAATTTATTTTGGTTCACGAATTAGTGCTATATTATAAAAAAAAAAAAGAAGAAGACATTAAAAAAACCTTTTCTTAATAGAACTGGCAAGTATTATTCCATCTTTCTAATGGGAAAAATGCATAATGAAAAGAAAGAAATACTTTATGTGTTGCATTACATACTTCTTCCTTTTAGAACTAACTTAAATTTACTTAGAATAGTTAAAAAATAAAATCTGTCAACAATGAAGCAATAAAATGGCATTAGCAAAAGCAAACAACATTGACAAATACTATGGCATTTGCCTTTTTATGCTCATAACCTGTACCCCTCCAGCTCTCTATCATCTCAAATGCACACACACTCATTATTCAAATTTCTCTTCCTTTAGGGCAGCGATTTTCAACTTTTTTCATTTCATGACACATATAAACTAATTACTAAAATTCTGCAGCACACCAAAAATATACTTTTTGCCAATCTGACACACAAAAAAAAAGATAGTTATAATTTTGACTCATTTACACCAGATGGCTATTGTTGTGTTGGCTGTTGTCATTGTTTTAGTTGACAATGTAAGGGAAAAGAGGTCAGTGCCCCTGACTAAATACTCAGGTATTTAGTTTGAAAAGTTCTTGCAGCACAGTGGTTGAAAATGGCTGCTCTAGGGAAACATGCCTGGTGATGAGGTGTACCTGGGCTGAGCTTGGCCTTCTCAGCCAGACTACAGGACTGAGAAGAAACAAGTCCTGTTCATCACATTGACCTTATTCAGCACAGTCAGAGATCTCCCAGGACTTTTCTGACAAAACTACATGAAAAGGTGTATTCCTTCTATGGGAATTTTTAGGTGGTAGGATGTACATACGAACTGTTGATGGTCCTCATATCGACATGTATAAAGATCATGTTTGATTTCTTGGTGACAGAGTAAGAAATTATACGAAGAGCACATTTCTTATAGTTGGTATGGCTGATGAAAGTCTGATGAAAGTCAGTTTTGCCAGTATATAGGATACATAGTCTGAAATTTTAGGATGTTGCTTGAGAGAGATAAAAGGTTTGCTAAGGTACCACTTAGAGTTTCTTACCACCTGGCAAAACCTCGGCCTAAACAGGCAGGATTCCATTGCAATTATCCTGAGCACATCTCCTGTGCAAAAACACATATTTAAAAAGCTACTCCCACTTACCATTACCCAACTAGATGTGTCCTGAGAGCATTTTTGATAAGTATCCTGTGAGCTTACCATGGTAAAATGTAATTTCTCCAGGATTTATACTATACTAAAATGCTTTTTCATGCTTCAAACACAGTCCTATATAGACAAAGAAAGAACAATTTATTTTCAGGGAAAATAAATTTTATTTAAAGAGACTAGTAAGACTAGTGGTAATGGTTTTTGTAGGTGTTTTTTTGTTGTTGTTGGTGGTGGTGGGGTTGATTTTGGTTTTGGTTTTTGCAGCCAAGAAAGGAAGGGTTTATTCATTGAGGAAATAGCACCAATCCTGGAGACACAGGTAGGCAATGCTCGAAATCCTGGCTTCCCAGTGGTTTCCAGAGGGTGGGTTTCATAGGGAAAAATCATTAATCACAGTGACTAAAGGAGTTGGGTCATGGGTTCTACTCATTGGCTGGGCCAGTACAAGGATTGTTATGTCAGGTCCCAGTGTCAGCCACGGCGCTGTCCTGTCTGGTTTCACGAAGAGGTGCATAGGGTCTTTCTATTTGCATAGGCTTGTGGCTGAAACACAACTGAAGTCAAGACATGAACTTCAGCTTCACTGAAACTCTGTTTCTGTAGTCAACAGACCTGAGGTTTTATTCTTAAGACAGTTTGATGCTGACCAGAATAAGAAGTCCTAAAGGCCTAATAATTAAAGAAGGGAGTGGACGGAGAGAAAGGAGACAGGGCCATGTTCAGTGGGTGTTCTTGCATTCTCTGGAAATGGAATCAACTCTGTCTCTACCATTTCCAGTAAGCTGACACTACCTTGCACATACCTATCTCTTTCTAGAATTATCTTAATTTTGCCCTGGCCAGTTTGGCTCAGCTGTTGGAGCATCGGTCCATGGACCAAAAAGTTGTGGTTTCAATTCTAGTCAAGGGCACGCACCTCAGTTGTAGTTTGTCCTAGGCCCTGGTCGGGGGTTGTGCAGGAGGCAGCCAGTCGATGAGTCTCTTTCACATCAATGTTTCTCTCTCTCTCCTTCCTGCTCTGTCTGAAAATAAATGGAAAAGTATCTTCGGGTGAGGATTTAAAAAAAAAAGAAATAATTATCTTTATTTTATGCTGGCTTTTTTTTCACCTGAAAGCTTTTTATTTCCAATCACCTATTACTATATTCCCAGTCTTACAAGTTAGAGTGCATTGCTGTATTCTGTGTTTCTGTAGTATTTCATCCCATTCTTTTTACCTATAACTTAACTTTATTTAATTTCATGTCACTTTCTCCTGCTGGACTGTGAGCTTCTTGAAAGTATTGGATCTTCTTTATTTGTTTCCCTAAATTCTTACAAAGTATTGTTACATAGTATGTACTCAATTTATATTAGTTGAATGACTAAATAAGTTTTCCTTTGCAAGTATGTGCAAAGTATAAGAATGTAAAATATTAAATAGAATTTAAAAATTAGTAGGCCATGTAAAGAATAAAGAAATGTATATATGTCATAGAGAATCTGAAAAAAAATCCTTAAATCTATTAATTATCCAATTGGATTTTATATAATTTTTAGTTTCATAGGTTAGTAGAGCTTTTTCTCCTCTAGATGTTTAATATGCCAGGAAAGAACTCTGTAAATGATAATTACTAGATATTATACCACTAATTACTAGGCATGAATAATAGAAATATCAGAAACAGCAATTAAAAATAACAGAATATTTTAACAATTATAATATATAGTAAAGAGACCAGTAAGATACAAATAAAAAAGAACAGTAGGTAAAAGCAAATGCTCTGACTTTAATTTAAATTTACATTTTCATTATATGGCCTTTCTGAACTTCTGCTACTTGGTTTTAATGAGCTTTGTAACTGCTGAGTTTGATTACCCTGGTCATGTCTCCATGTCATAACCTGTCACATGCCAAAGAATAAACAGTGCCAATCTCTTGGTCAGGTTAGTGAATAATCCATTCATTTTCTAAATCATAACCATAATTCAGCTTTGTATAAATCAAACTAATGTCTAGTATGTGAGTAAATTATGGAAATTTGAATTATCTAATTCTAGGCATAGCTAGAAAATCAATATGTTATCAGTGGAAGTGGAGTTCTTGAAGTGCCATGAGGGAAATAATTTCCTGAGGTCCCCACAGAAAGATAGGGTTTCATGGAAAGCTTTGTTGATGATGTAAAATTAAGGGGGTACCTCTCTAAGGTCCCATCTCTGTTTGTCTCAATATGGAAGAAGTCCGGTCTTGTCTTCATCAGGGCCAGAATTAAGGCCACTGCCAAGAATTCCTGTTGTATATAAAAGTACAGTCCAGTCCAGCATCGTGCCATATGGCTATGGAGGAAGAACAGGCAAGCGCACAGGCAAGTGTGGGTCACAGAACAAGCAAGAGCAAGAGAGAAAAAAGCATAGGAGTAAGAGACCACTTTGTCTGGGGATTTTTAACCAGATGTTTCCTCAAACTGACCAATTAACTTTTCAAGATTACACATGCTTCTGATGGGGTCTACCCCCTAGCCAATCCAATGTTCCCTAGGCTAAAGACACAGGCAAGCACCTTTCATATGTCACCCTGACTTCACTGCACATGCCACTCATCTGCTCTTTGTTGGAACCCTTCCCCCAGTGATTTTCAAGGAATGGACCAGTGGTTCTCTGGGGAGCATGAAGCTGTAGCTTCCTGGAGAAGCTGCCCAGATGACAATGCTTATAATGTCTGGCCTGCCCTTGTTCTCTTTTTCTATGATTAATATTAACTAGGTAATTATGACAATAACAAAAGTAGAGAAAAATTGAGGTTAAGTATAAATAGACCACTATATTTTATTTTTTAGTATTAATTTATTTTTGTTACAGATGTTTCTCCTTTTTCCCCCATTGATACCCTTCTCCTAATCCCCCACCCCCACCCTGTCCCCAGCATTGTTGTCTATGTCCATGGTTGTGCATACATGCATATAAGTTCTGTGGTTTATCTCTTCCCTCCTCCGACTCCCCCCCAAACCCCTCTTCTGAGGATTATCAGTCTGTCTATGTCTCTGAGATAAATAGACCATTATATTTTAAAATAAAATAACTGTAAGTTCCAAATATTGAGGATGAACCAATAAAATCTACTTGCTAGATATAGTATAAATCTGACAATTTAAGAACTGATGTATATTGATTTGTGGAAGTCTTCTCATTTTATTATATGTACTATATGCATAAGGTAAACATTGTCTAAGATAATCACCTTTAAAAATCATGTATTGCGAAACATTCAGTGCTCCAGAGTTCTGTAATGATTGTACCACAGTCAGTAATGAAGATGTATAACCTTCTGCTGTAAACCCAGTGTGAAGAGTGTTTGCATCAAGTATCCTTGGTGACAGTATGACAATGAAATAAACATTGGGAATTGTATTTTAGTTCTGAAAGCAGGAAACAGAATAGATGAGGTGATTAGGGCATTTGGCTGCATTGGCCAGCATTACTTGACATTCATTTGAAAGGTGGTAGATTGCAGTTCTAAGAAATTTATTGCTGTGTTAATCTCTCTCTGGGAATGTGTTGCTATCTGTGTAATGTTTTTAGAGCTTTGAATTTCTTATTACAAGCAAGAAGAAACAAAAAAGAATGCTTTGATATCAGAAATGGCCATCGTTTGAATGAATTTGAACTAAGCAAAAATTCCCTAAATTACCAAACTTATAGAGGTGAGACTTCTAGATGGAGAAAACAATGCTCTGAAGTGGCATCCTAGTGGCCCTGACACATCAAAATGAAAATCAAAGAATTGATGATAAGAGTCACTGAAATTTCAATGTTAATCAATCTACTATAGAGAAAAGCAAAATTCTGTAGTTAGAAAATAGTAAGAACAGCTGTTTTCATGGACAGCCTTTCAATCAGAATTTACTGATCATACACAGAAAACTAAACTGGGATTTATAACAAAGGAAGAGAACAAAGAAACAGCCCCTACCTTTTTATGATCTCTTGTTGGAATTTATTGTCAGAGGAAACCTGATCACACGTTTGATAATGTAAAAATTATAAATTTCTTGGACTTATCTTGTAGATGTTATAGACGTGCAAAAAGGTGGCTGATCTGATTAACGTTTGCGTATTTAAGAGGATAAAAAGTAGATTCTCTAAAGCAAAGGACATCTAGACATAACTTCACAGAGAATGTGACCTGAATCCTTATCCTTTTTTGCTCCACACATTATATTCATTAGATTGTGTTTTGGAGATGTTACTAAGTGACAAAGAAACATCATGTCTGCAGCACCTTAAAAATTTTAGTATTTTTTTCTACTTCTCTGTATTTTCCATGTGATATACTCCTTTACAAACAAAACAAAGTTTTTTAAATGTAAAATCTGAATTGAGATTTGAACTCCTCATCCTCTCTCTCCTTTTCCCTGACTCCACACGACTGCCCTGAGTCTCAGTATCCTCGATTCCTCACTCACAGAAACTTAGGAACTTTTTCAACTGTCAGGTCCCAAATATGCATCTACATGCATGTTCACTTCAATTTTTCTCCTTTCCTGATGTTTAAAAAAATCTTTCTTCCCAGGATTCTCTCTCTATGGCAAATTCCTCTCACTGATCCGGGTCCCGTCTCCTCACATCGCTTAGGTACCACTCACTAGGGATTATTGGTCTTTTAGCCTCTGCTTCTTTACCAGACATCTATGTGTTAAAATAACTACCATCCTAAAATTATTTGCCTCATCCTCATTTTACTCCACTTTTCTTGCCCTTCATGACAATTTTTTCAAAAGACTGTTCTATAAAGCAGTCTAAGCCCACTCCAGAGAAGATAATCAATTCTGTCTGTGATTGGAGGTTAGAAAAGTCTTCATGGATGAGGTCTTGGAAAATGAGTAAAAATGTTCCAAGTGGTCATGGTGAGGAAAGGGGTTAAATATGGATGGAACCCCGCATGTCAAAGTACAGAAGCATAACAAAACATAGTCTGTCCAAGAACATGGTTCCTCATCTCTCTGCTATAAGATGAAGGTGTGTGTGTTTGTATCAGAAGCAGGGTGAGTGATGATTGAAAATGTAGATGAAGGCCAAGTTGTAAACAGCTTTTTAAGTCAGATTTATACTGGCATCATTGACCTAGAAATCACCAGTGTGAATAACATGGTTAGGCATTTTAGAATAACTGCTCACAGCCATGGCCAGTTGCTCAGTGGTTAGAACGTTGGCTCTTAGACTAAGGATTCACGGGATCCATTCCAGTCAAGGGCATGTACCTTGGTTGTGGTTTGTCCCCGGCCCTAGGTCATGTGGGAGGCAACCGGTCGATCACATCCATGTTTCATTCTCTCTCTCTCTCTCTCTCTCTCTCTCTCTCTTTCTCTCTCTCTCTCTCTCTCCCTCTCTCCCTCCCTTCCTCCCTCCCTCCCACTCAATCTGATAACACATGGAAAAGTATCCTCGGGTGAGGAATAAAAAATAAATAAATAAATAACCGCTCACAGTGGATTGTCTCAAGGGAACTGAAATAAGACAAATTAGGTGCAAATTTTTGCTATGGCACTCTGCATGACCATGGTAATTTATTTGATATCTTGTCTCAGTTCTCTTACATTTAATAGAAACACTATCTAAATTATTAATATTGAAACAGATCATGTGTTTCCAGTCCTTAGCAAACAGCTTTGCAATAGTAAGATCAATAAATGTTAGCTGTTGCAAGCTGTTGTTCTAGCTCAATATTCATTCCAAATAAGTATTAAGGAAAGAGAATCATTAGTCATTCTCTTATATGTGAAGAAAGCTTGTGTTAGCACCACTTTTAATTTTAAGATGGGAGAAAACAATAGATAAATTAATTTTTTTTTAATTTATGTTTTGGTCCATTTGTTATCCAAACAAAAATGGCTGCTAAATTTAGAAAGTGTATTTAGAAGGGTCTGCTGATATACAGTCTATACAGAGTACATAAGATTCCCTTTGGGAGGAGAGAGAGGATGGTAATGATGCTGACAGAAAGAAACATGCTCTCTCAAGGGCAACCAAGGTGAACCTCTGAGCACTGGATGAGAGAGGCATTCATCCTCCAGAAGGGCTGAAACTGAGGTGTGATTAGAGACCCCAATAAATGCTTAAGTGGAGAGTGTGCTCTTTCAAGGGCAACTGAAAACCGTGGTGTTTCTCCAGGGATATCTGTCTTATAATTGCACAAGATACAAAACACAGAAGAAGATAGCTTCTCAGAAAACAGTGCCTTCTAATATGTGTTCAGGTAAAATGATACTAAAAAATCTAACATAGGTTCAATGGAAAACTGAATCAGAAGAATATCCAGTAAGATGTAAGATCATACTGGAATCACTTGCTATATAACACCCCAAACAGTGGAAAAACAAATACGCTATAAACATCCATTGTGATGAAATAGAACATAAATATAGAGTATGTTAGTTATCAGAATTATATTGAATCACAAAAGCTTTAACATTGTTTTTATTTTATCAAACAACATTAAATAATTATTAAAGATTTCTCTGAGCAATTCAAGGTAGGACATCTCATTAATATATAAATTGAGTTCATCTATATAATAAAGTATTACTAAGTCAATTAGAACAAATGTGTAAACAATACATTGAATGAGTCAGCTCTAGTCAGCAGGGAGCAAGTAAATGTGACTTACTTCTTTCATTTGTTGTTTTTCCTGTGCTCCAGTGAACGTTCCATATGCACTCCGGACTGATAGATCATGGGGCAATTTCACTACTGTCAGATATTAGCAAACAATTTCATTTTAGGTACCAAAAAGTCAATTTAGGTCTAATATAAAGCTTTGCTGTTATCCAATTCCGAGCTTCCTCCTTTCCCCACATCAGTCCTGCTTCAGGCTGGGCAACATGTACTGGGGAAGATAAGTGTATCAAATATCATCAGGTTTAAATGTGCTTGCGCAAATCCCTGGGGCCTTAAAAGAGAAATGTCTGTCCTTTCCATGTAAAGAAGCGCGGAGGTGGAAAGTCCAGGACTGGTAGGGTTATACCATGTAACCAACAGGGGCGCAGGCTCTTCCTCCTAGCTTGTTCATTGTTCTCAGCATGTGGCATTCAGCTCACCTTCATTTTGCCTGAAGGAATTCAGATCATCAAGTCCACATTCCCCTTGTATGAGGACCGAGATGGAGAAAGGTCTTGTCTCCTTCTACAATGCACACTATTCAGGAGTCACAAATGATTACTGCTTGCATCCTATTGGCTAAAATGTGATCAAGTGGACTCTCTTCATTGCAGGGAGACCAGGAAAAATTGGGGGATATGGGGAAGCCAGGTGCTTAGTCGAAAATTAAATAATTTCTCACTTAGAAAGAAGAGAATAGATTAGGGGGAACAGCTAGCATCATTGGACACAAGGCGCAGAGCAGGCTTCTTCATCAGTTTCCATCATACTCTTCTACTTCTTCCTCCCTCGCCACACTGCCACTATTTCTTCTGTACTGTGCTGGGTAAAGACAAAGAAACACGAGGCATAAAATGCACAGTCAACTGATACAGTTGTAATGTGATGTTGGTGCCCTGATGAGGCAAATGCCTATTCTGACTTTTCTTCTTCAGGTTGCTTTTGTGCATTCCACAGCTATCTCCACAGTAAGAGTCTCTGATCTCAGTCTGGTAGATGTGAGTTGCCTCCCCACTGGATGTGAAAAATCTTGCTTCATTTCTTATTGTATAGTAATCTACCCTATAGCAGACTCTATCTATTGGGATTATATTATCCTGCAGGTGATCTTTGAATTCCTTTAGCACAACTCATCACTGGCTTCTTCCTAGGTAGTCTTTGCCTGTCCCAGTTTCCAGAGCTCATAGGTCAGGTCTTCATTGGGCTTTTTTCTAATGGTCACTTACTTGCTTATTGCCTCAAGATGGTTTTGTAAAGTATTCCCCTACCACATGGGATGGGGGGGAGGCAGGGCAGAGTCCTCTAATAGCCCCCCCCCTCTCTAAAAACTGTCCTCACTTATTAACCTCTCCTGATCAATCTTCAAGCCTCCCCTTATATAATCTCAAGCTGGCTAATGGAAAGTAGCCAATTAGGTTTGGGTCACTACTAAAGTAACTCAGTACAAATAGTCTAATACCTCTCTTTGAAATGTGGGATAAATGAACTTTAGTTTTAATCCTTAGAACCTCAACAAATATAAAAGTAATGAACAGAGGAACTAAATAGACACCTCTCCAAACAGGACATACAAATGGTTAAGAGACATATGAAGAAATACTCACATCACTAATCATCAGAGAGATGCAAATTGAAACAACAATGAGATATCACCTCACACCTGTCAGAATGGCCGCCATCAACAAATCATCAAACAACAAGTGTTGGCAAGGGTGTGGAGAAAAGGGGACTCTAGTACACTGCTGGTGGGAATGCAGACTGGTGCAGCCACTATGGAAAACAATATGGTGTTACCTCAAAAAATTAAATATTGAACTGCCCTTATGACCCAGTGATCCCACTTCTAAAAATATACCCTACGAAGCCTGAAATACCAATCAGAAAGAATATATGTACCCCCATATTCATAGCAGCACTATTTACAATAGCTAAGATCTGGAAACAGCCCAAATGTCCATCAGTAGACGAATGGATAAAAAAGCAGTGGTACATATACACAATGGAGTACCATGCAGCTGTAAGAAAGAAAGATCTCTTATCCTTTGAGATGACATGGAGGGACCTGGAAAGTATTATCCTAAGTGAAACAAGCCAAACAGAGAAAGACAAGTATCATATGATCTCACTTATTTGTGGAATATAATGAACATCACAGTCTGAGGAATGGGGTAGTCCCAGAGACGTGGAAGTGGGGTACAGACTGACAATCCCCAGAAGAGGGAGTGGTGGGGGAGAGATAAACCACAGAACTTATAGGCATGTATGCATGAACAAAGGTCATGGACAACAAAGCTGGGGACAGGGTGGGGAGGGAGGGAGAGGGGGGAAGCAGTGGGGAGAAAAGGAGAAACATCTGTAACAAAAATTAATTAATTAATAAAAAAATTAACAATTTTTTTGAGATATAACAAACTGCACATAAAAAAGTATATGACTAAGTATTGACATATGTATACATCATGGAACCATTACCAATATCAAGTTCACATAAAATCCTAAAGTTCCTCAGGCCCCCTTTTAATCCTCCTTCCCTTGTGTTGCCAGACCCAGGCAACTACTGATCCACTTCATCACTCTAGAGCCATTCACCCAGAATTTAACATAAATGAAATCATACAGTATCTACTAATTTTAGTCTGGCTTCTTTCACTTGCCATAATGTTTTTGCGATTTATCAATGTGTACCTTGTAATAATAATTTATTTCTTTTTATATCTGAATAATGAGCTTCTTTATTTTGCTTGAACAGTTTGTTTGAACATACAATGTTTCCCGTTTTGAACTAATATAGAAAAAGCTGGCATGAACTTGTGTACAAATCTTTTTTTTTTATCCTTACCATAGGACATTTTTTCATTTTTGTTCAGATAGAGTGGGAGGGAGAGAGAGGAAGAAAGAGAGAGAGAGAAACTTCGATGTAAAAGCGACACATCGAGTGGCTGCCACCCATACAACCCAACCAGCTGGGGACAAACTGCAACCAAAGTACGTGCCCTTAGCAAGAACTGAACCCAGGTCTCTCTGGACCGCAGACCAATGCTCCAACCACCGAGCCAAACCAACCAGGGCATGTGTACAAATCTTAATATAGACATGCTGTCATTTCACTTAGATAAATTCCTAGACGTTAAATGGAAAGGTCATATGGAAGATATATAGGGTGGGGCAAAAGTAGATTTGTAGTTGTGAGTACATGAAACACAGAGTTTATTCTTGCATTATTATTTGTTAATTATTATATTATTTTCCATATGAACAACTTAACCACCTTTTGCCCTGCCCTGTATTTTTACATTATTAAGAAACTGCCAAAAGGTTTTCCAAGTGGTGTGCAAGTGTGCACTCCCACCAACGGTTTCTGGGAGTGGCAGTCCCTTGTATCCTCACAAAACTGAGTATGATCAGCATTTTTAATTGTAGCATTTTAAAATTTAGTGTAATGATATGTAATTGTGGTTTTGGTTCACATAGCAATGTTAAGTGATTATCCATACACTTATTTACTGTCTGCATTAGTTTCCTATGGCTTTTATAACAAATAATCACAGACTTAAAACATAATCACAGTGACTTAAAACAACAAAAATTTACTACAGTTCTGGAAGTCTGAAGCCTGAAATGGGTCTGACTGAGCTAAAATCAAGGTATCGGCAGGGCCGCATTTGGGGAGCAGGTGGCGGGGTGGGGGACTCTAATGAGTGAATCTGTTTTCTTGTCCTTTCCAACCTTCAAAGACTGCCCACACTCCTTGGCTATGGCCCCTTCTTCTACCTTCAAAGCCAGTAATAATAGCACATAAGTCTTGTTCACATTGCATCTCTCTCACACTGACTCTTCCACTTCTGTTACGTATTTAAGGACCCTGTGATCATCTTGGGCACACCTGGATAATCCAGGCTAACCTTCAGGTGACTGCAAGCTTAATCACATCTGCTACCTTAATTCCCATTTGCCATATAAGGGAACACATTCTTTGGCTCTGGGGATTAGGACATATATGTCTTTGGAAGCTATTATTCTGCCTACCACACATTTCATATATCATCTTTGATAAAGTATTAGTTAAAATAGTTGGCCCATTTTTATTAGATTATTGTTTTATTATTGAGTGTTAAGATAAGCTTTTTGTATATTTTGACATCAAATATATGGTCACCAGCCTGTGGCTTGTCTTTTCATTCTTTTACAAATGTCTTTTAAAGAGCAGAAGTTTTGAGTTTTAATGAAGCTTAATTTATCCATTTGCTCTTTAATGGATACCGACATTTGTGTTATTAGCTAAGAAACATTCATCTAACTCAAGAACATATTTTTTTCTTAAGTTTTCTTCTAATATTCCTATAGTTTTATTATTTACATTTAAATTCATAAAGCATTTAAATTAGTTTTTATGTGGTGACGAAAGTTCATGTTTTTGCATGTAGATATCCAATTGCTTGGACACTAGTTACTCAAAAAACTATCTCTTGCCTACTAAACTGCCTTTGCTTCTCTGTCAAAATTCAATGTGTGGTTTTAATTCTGTACACTTCATTCTGTTCAATTCATCTATTTGTCTGTCCTTAGGCAAATACCATTCTGTCTTGATTACTGTAGTTTTAAATAAGTCTTGAAATTAGGAAGTGTAAATCCTTCAAATTTCTTTTTCTTTGTCAAAGTTTGGCTATCCTGGACACTGAATTTCTATATGACTTTTAGAAGTAGCTTCTCAATTTCTATAGAAAAGCTTTTGATAGGATTTTAATTGGGATAAGACTATTCACACACACAAATTTATGGGGACAGAATGGGGAAATTCACGTCTTAACAATATTGGATGTTTGAATTCAAGCTTATTTCTCTGTTATTTAGATCTTTAATTCCCCTCAAAGATGTTTTGAACTTTTCAATGTATACCTTTTATTTATCTTTGATTTTTCCCCCAAATACTATGTGTTTTTTATACTATTTTAAAATGGCAATCTTTCAAATTTAGTTTTCTGTTTTGTTCGTTGTTAATACATAGAAATGAAATAAAATTTTGTCCCATGCTCATTGATGTTCTGTTCATTTTTTGCAGCCTTTTTTCTCTGTTTTGTTTTGTTTTGGGGTAGTATATACTGCTATGTCTACAAGTTCACTAATCTTTCTTCTGCAGTGTAAACTGTTATTAATCCTATTCAGTATATTTTTCATCTTAGACCTTGTCATTTTTATCACTGAAAATTTAATTTTGGTTTTTTTTTTATATCTTTCATGTCTCTCCTTAACCTTTTATCTCATTTTCGAATAATATAATAACTAACAATAACTGATTTCTTGTCTGATCTCTTAATTCTATCACCTATACCATTTCTAGATTATGTTCGTATTGATTGTTTTTGCCTACGTTATGGGTCCTATTTTCATGATTCCTTACATGCTTGCAAATTTTTTATTGGATACCAGACATAAATTTTTACCTTGTTGAGTGCCAGATATGTTTATACTTAAATAGTCTTGAGGGTTTTATTTCTGGGCTGTAGTTAATTTGCTTGGAACAGCTTGAACCTTTTACAATATTAAGCTTTATTATGTAGGAACTAGAACAGAATTTAGTCTACAGCTAATATTAACCCACTACTAAGGGAACACACTTCAGAGTATTCTACCCAATCAGCTCATGAATTATGATATTCCCCACTGCAACGTATAGAAACTATTTCCAGCCTTATGTAAATCCTTCATATTATTCTTTTAAATCATTCAATCCTTCTGAGTGGTGTTCTCTCCACGCGTGCATATATGATTTAAAATGTCTCTCTCTGTATCACTCTTTCTTCTTCAGAACACTGCCCTTAGCCTCACAGACTCTCAGTTCCTTCTCCTCAACTTATGAGAAACCGCTTGGCTGTTACTGGCTTCTTCTCCCTGCTCTGTACTCTGGAAACCCTTTCCATGAAGTAAGCAAATGTAGGATTCACCTCATATTTCCCCATCTCTTAGCAACCACTGTCCATCACTGCCTGATGTCCAATGACATGGAAACTATTGTTTCACATACTTTACCTAGTTTTTTAGTTTCAAGCTAGAACATTATGGGTAAACATAAGATTCTCAGGCCCTGGGGTACACATGCCTTTTGCCAGTTATGCAATCAAACATTAATCTAAGTGTAGTGCTGTGAAGGAATTTTCCAGATTTAATTAAAATCCCAAAGTGGTTGATGCTAGGATAGATTATCTGGGTGATAATCGCATAAATCTTCTAAAATAAAAGCTTTTTCACCAGCTAGTTGCAGAAGAGGAATTCAGAGATATTCAAAGCATGGAAAGGATTCATTCCATAGCTGACTTTACAAAATGGAGGATGTCATATCACAAGAAATGTGGGTGGCTTTTAGGAGCTTAGAGCTGTTCCCAAGAAAACAGGTACCTCAATTCTACAGTGGCAAAGAAATTAATTCTGCCTGCAATTTGTGAGCTTGTAAGAGGGCCTTGACAGCCCCTCCCACCGCCCATGAGAACTGCAGCTGCAGCCAGCACTTTGATTTGAGCCTGGTGAGGCACTCGGGGAATCCAGCCATGCTGTGCCCACACTTCTGACTTACATAACTGTGAGATTATAAATCTGTGCTGTTCTGAGCAACTACGTTTATGGCTATTTTTATGTAGCTATAGAAAACTAAAACAAAGGTAAGGCCTATCCCTTTCCTTCTATCTTTATCAAAAGTCAATTTCCCTCATTAAAAAATTTCATTGTGCATATCTTATTGCAAGTGTCTACGAGAATATTTTTGTCATAAGAAAAGGTTCCTTGTAAATATTAGTTGGGAAAAACAGTTATTAGTATGTTATATTTATTTTTGTGTGTGTGACTGCTGTATAAATTGTCACAAACTGGATGGTTTAAAATAGAAATTTATTCTCTTACAATTCTGAAAGGTAGGTTTCTGAAATCAAGGTGTCAGCAGAATTGCAGTCCCTATGGAAGTTCTAAGGGAGAATTTTTCCTTGCTTCTAATGTCTGGCAGGTGTCTACCTTCTTCGGCTTCCTTGTCTTGGGGCCACAGAATTCTCTTCTCTGCGTCCATCCTCACATCACCTTCTCTGGGCGTCTACGTCTTCTTTTCTCATAAGGATGCTTGTCATGGGAGTTAGGGACCCTCTGGGTCATCCATGATCACCTCATCATCTAAAAATCCTGTACAGTACTTAGTTACATCTTCAAATATCCTTCTTATAAATAAGGTAACATTTACAGTTTCCAGAAATTAGGACAGGTACATAACATTATTGTGGGGAGGGGTCACCCATTTCATTATGTGATAAAATTATCAAAATAAATGTTCCCTCCTCAGTTAATACCCAAATGAGCCTCCATTTTAAAAGACAAGATGTCAAGAGTTCTTTATTTTATCAAACATACTAGAGAAAATTAGATATTTTAGCAATTGATAAAATCTGTAATTCTCTTTATAGGACTTGAATCTAAGTTTGTCAGTATATACACTATGATGCCATTTACAAAAACAAATGTTCTCATATTATTACACAAATGCAGAGAAGAAAATAGCATCTCTAGATAATGAGAAAATAGGACATTTTAATTTATTCTTTGTACTCTACTTTTTCCTACTGTAAACATGGATTTTTAAAAATCAAGACAAGTAATTGATGTTATTTTCTTTGGAAAAATTTGTAGAGCTGCCCTGGCTGGTTTAGCTCAGCCGTTAGAGCGTCAGCCTGTGGTCCAGAGAAACCCGGGTTCAGTTTCTGCTAAGGGCACGTACATCAGTTGCAGTTTGTCCCCGGCCCTGGTTGGCGGCCATTCGATGTGTCCCTTTCACGTCGATGTTTCTCTCTCTCTCTCTCTCTCCCTCTCTCTCTTCCTCTCTCTCCCTCCCACTCTATCTGAACAAAAAATGGAAAAAAAAATGTCCTCGGGTGAGGATAAAAAAAAAATTGTATAGCTATATGAAGGATCAACTGCAGGGGAAAAGGGGGGTATGGGAGGTAAAAGAATGGGTCACAGTCCTGAGAGGAGCTGGAACTGAACTACAGCAGTAGTGGAAAGGGAGAGGAGGACAGGGCCCCAAGGTAGAAATTACAGGCTCAAATGACCCGCCAGAATTGAAGGATGAAGGAGAAACGTGCTATCTTTCTTCTAATCTTCCCAATCACACTGGTGTCTCTATATAAATGAGGATTCCAAATTAAGAGAAGCTAATAAGAGAAGCTAATCCAAGACTCTTGGGAACAGAGACCTAGACTAACTCTGTGCTAAGACTGTATGGAAATCCCAAGGTCACTGGGAGCAGAGTCTGTAAAGGAAGAACCCTGGGGTGAAAATTTTCTCAGCTATTTATTTTACTCTTTAGGAATTTTAAGGAGAAAAAAAAAATGTGTCTATTACCTGAAATATTGAGCTTATAAAATAATAGTACCTATTATAGCCTAGAAAAAAATGTCTTAATCTGTGTATGGTAGCCTTACGATATGCTTGGAAGTGTGACACAATAAGACTTCCACTGCAGGGAAAGAAAAATGGCTTTACCAAAGAGCAGCTCTGGACCAAGGCATCTTCCCTTCATCCTTGGACACTCAACTACACCTGTTATCCTACATTCATTATTAAGTGAATCCCTTTTTATGGTCATTCTAACAATCACTACAGGAAAAACTGCATAATTGCATTAGTTAGACTGAACATCCAGGTTCTCTAACCAACAGACTTAAAAATATATTGGTCAGGCTGGCCGGTGTGGCTCAGTGGTTGAGCATTGACCCATGCATCAAGAGATCACTGGTTCGACCAGTCAGAGTACATGCCCAAGTTATGGGCCAAATCCCCAGTGGGGGGCATGAGGGAGGCGGCCAATGGATGTTCTCTCTCATCAATGTTTCTATCTCCCTCTCCCTTCCTCTCTCTCTAAAATCAATAAAGAAAAATAAAATAATCAATTAAAAATATATATTGGTCAAAGAACTTAGAAATATACTTTCCTTCCTCACATAATAATCCAGAACAGATAGATGAGCCCAGATTGGCAAAGTCATGCCAAGACCCAGGGTAGCAAGAGAGTCCTTCCATTCCTAACATGCCACTTGCAAGATTTTTCTTCAATTGTTGTCATTTTCAGTCATCAAAATGAGAAAGAGAGAAAGTCCAGGATAGGCATCTAAATTAGTTGAACTAGAAGGTGGACATATCACTCCACTCACATGTGATAGGTGAGAATTTAGTCAACAAGGATAAAGGAGTTGGGGTTTCTAGGACATCTTGACCACGATAGGTTAACTTCACTCACTGTCATATTTTCTTTGTTCCCCCCACCCTGTGTTGTTAACAGAGTATGAAACTTGTGTTTAATATCAACTAGTGGTACCATTGTACAAGAGAATTTTGTTTAAGTATGTGGGTAGCTGATCAAATTTCAGAACAAATAACCATCATAAAAAGCAAGGTCAAGGGTCGTAGATTATGTATGTTAAACATTGTCTCCAGTTTAGTAAAGAAATATCAAATTTATTTTTGTATGCCTTTGCTTCTGTGTTCACTGTACTGATCTGAACAGTTGAAAGAAAGATATAGTAGTAAATTATAATTTATGTAAAGCTCCTTTCTCTTTAATAATATAGAATATAAGCTTTAATATAAACTCACAGGATTAAAGTGAGTCAGATAATAATAAACTTCAAGAGTTACTGCTAAAAAAGTGAGAAAAATCACAATAAGTCTTCCAAAGCAAATATAAAGGTCAAATTTGACTTTCAAATATTGTCAAAACTAGAAATTTCAGCCATTAAAATTAATTCTAGATGTAAGCAAAATCAATTGCAATTAATTTTATTATGAAGATTTATTAGTTTATAATTGTTATTGAATATAAGATAACTATTACAGTAAAAGTTTATATACATCGCATTATTATGGAATTATAAATAAATGGGAAATCAGAGTACAGATATTATAACTACATCAATATCTGAACCTTCTAAAAATAAAAATGAAGCATATGTAGTTGACAGATATCAATGTATAGGAAACCTTCAAAGTGTTAATTTTGGATTCTTTGTTTTTAGCATTGTCTGTTTATCCTGCTAACTCATCACTCCTCTAGCTTTCTGTGAGCTAGGGACATGCCTTCCTGGTTACAGGAGTACAGTAAGTCTTCTTCATTTGGAAATTATCAGAAGCTATAATCTATAAAATTATGTATTGGTACTTAATCTTTGTTCTTGATGTAACCAAAAGAATTAAAAGTACCTTGGATGTTCCTTTTGGGAAGGAACATCTTATTTTACTTATTCAGTAATATATTACAGATTCATTGGATATGATGCCCAAAATAAATGCCACAGGAATAAGAAGGGTATATAGGACCCGAATCTTTTTGTTATTTTTTCAGTATACTTCTTGGCTCTTTTTTCCCCCAGTTCCATCTTAACTCATTTAATCCATATAACGACTTTATTGGGTAGATATTATTATTAGCTTCATCTTATAGATAAGGAATCTGACCCAAGAGACGAGGTCATGAATTTACTTTACTTACTCAATTGTCATAAACTAGGGAAAATAACACCAAGTCCACTATCATCCCCAAATTGGAGAATGAAGTAGTTTCACTTTGCTAAGTGCTCTGTCACATGGATTTGGCTCTGAATTATTGTTAAAATTGCATGACTCCTTTTTATCTACTCCCGGACAAATTGTTCTCTGCACATCTCTAACTTGTTTCAAGCCCACTAATAGCATTTGTTCAAAATGAATAAAAGGTGTTTTAAATAGATAAAAGTGGTTTGTGAAACAGAATTACTTCACATGTTTGAAGACTTGTTCCACAACAATTTCTCTGGCTCTTTTGAGTATAATATTTTTAGTAGAAACACACTAAATAAATTAAGGAAAAAACCTCATAGATATAGACAACAATATGGGGATCATGAGAGGGAAAGTGGTTGGGGAAGGTAGAAGAAGATACACAGGGGATAAGTGATAATGGAAGAAGACTTGAACACACAATATGATATGCAAATGATGTATTATAGAATTGTACACCTGAAATCTATATAATTTAATTAACCAAAGTCACCCCAATAAATTCTATAAAAATAATTTTAAAAATAATTGTCCTATAATCTTGGTAATGTCAAAATAATGAAAGGCAAGAAAAAAAACTGAGGGACTGTTCCAGATAAAAGAGATAAGACAGCTAAATAAAATGAGTATTTCCGGATACATCTTTTGTCTTATCATAAAGACATTATCATTGATACAACTGACAGTATTTGGTGTCTGAAGATTAGGTGATAGTAAAGTATCAATGTCAGTGTCCTGCTTTGGACAATTTTATTGTGGTTTTTATGTAGGAGAATTTCCTTTGTAGAAAATACAGACTAAAGCATTGGCTCGGGGTGGGGGGTGGGGGTGTCAAGGGGAAATGGATAGCAATTTACAAATGGTTCAGAAAAAAAATCTTTCTACACAAAGAGAAAATGATAAAGCAAATGTGTTTAAATGTCAACATTTGGGGATTCTGGATGAAGAATATATGAGAATTCTTTACAACTCTTCTGTTTGCAACTCTTCTGTAAGTTTAAAATTATTTCAAAATAACATTAAAATTACACTGTAAGAAGTAATATTTCAAATCATAGTTGCAGGCGAAGACAAATAGCAATTTAACTACCACCATATTTGGTCAGAGAATATATGAAATGGAACATTTTTTCATTGTGCCTCATTGTTTGGATGAAAATACATGTTTTATAAATGTTTTCCAAGGCATCTTCTATGACTTTCCCATCTGCATCATGCATGGGTCGTGCACTATTTTCATATACTTCCACATAGTCTCCTGTTTTGTTTCCATTTTGCTCTGAAAAGTGTTATCCTACATTCCATCTTTATAAGTAAGTGTTTAAGTACAAGATGACTGGCACCACAAAATGGGTGAAAGTTTGCTGAAAAAACTATTGCAAAAACAAAGAAAAAATGAATCAAGTTTCATTACATTATATTTTCTGAGTGAACTACTTACATACAAATTGATCCTTATTTTTCTTGTAAAACTTTTTATTCTTCAATTGATATATTTTTCTATGTATAAAAATTTTACTGGTATTTTAGGTTGAGACAGAATGCATAATTTTTTCCATTAAAATTAATAAAAATATTTTTATTCACTTAACAGTTTTTCATTTTAGTGCAGGACAATTCAGGAATAAATTTAAAGTTTATAAGTGAGAGATAGATGAATAAATATAAATGCATATACCATACAGTTGTGCTGCATGCATATATCTGTAGGTATGTATTCTATCAATAATATGCAAATACTTAGCAGTACCATCCACCCTCTATCATCTGATGTTTTTTACATCTAAGCAAGGAAGCAATGTTTGCCAACAAAAATAATTTCCCTCAAACTATCAAATATCAAAATATTAATTAATTTTAAACTTGATAAAAAATATTAATGGCATTAACTATCATACTTATGATTAGAAATAAATCAGGTATAATTGAAATAAAATTTATACAATCAGATAAATGAAGTGAAATGTTTTACACTGGATATAGTACAGGCTGTCCAAATATAATTATAATAATAGGAACTTAATTTCAAAGAGATATTATAACACAAACTATTATAACACAAACACAAATAATAATAATACTCTATGTAGAGCTACATCAGGGAATATTAAGGTCACTACAATTAAGATATTATCCCCAAGTAATACGATATGCCCAAAGTGCGTTGTAAGATTAGAAAACAAGTAAATCCACAAAGACAGGTAAGTCCCATTATTAGCATGGCTTTAAGTATAGAAATACTGTATAAATTCAGATAAAGTTTCCTAGAATTAGAGAGCCATTAATAGACTTTGTCAGTTCTATAGTAAGATTATTTTCAAAGTACAATTTCAGACACAAAATAAACCAGTATTGTAATGAAATATATTGACCCTAGATAAGATAATATACATAGTATTTGCAGAAATCAATAACTCATCTCCATCTTAAAACAATACATTAATTCAGTACATTCTTATGTTAACTAATAAATGAATCACTGAATTTAGAAGTTTGAAAAATGCTTTGATCTAGATTCAAAAGAATAATTCATTGTCAACAAGGCAATGCTAAATGTACTTTTTGGTTGTTGTTAATCCTCACATGAGGATATTTTTCCATTGATTTTTAGATAGGGAAGGGAAGGAAGATTTTGGAAGGGAAGGAAGGAGAGAGAGAAAGAAACATTGATGTGAGAGAGACGCATCAATCGGACGCCTACCGCAGGACCCCAACCCAGGCATGTGCCCTTGACCAGTAATTGAACCTGAGACCCTTCAGTCATTGAGCTGATGCTCTAACCACTGAGCGGAACTGGCCAAGGCTAAGTGTAATTTTATTTAAAGATACATATTTCACAGAAATTATAAAATGTGTAGTATTGAAAAAGTTAGCTGAGTATATAGCGTAGCATGTACATTCTGCGCTAAATTTGTAGCCACATTTTCTTTAATATCTTTCTGTCCTTTTCTAATTTCTTCCCCACCTTCCACATCTCTCTCTTTTATCCTTCATGCATTTGTTGCTACCCAGACACTAAAAATTTTTGAATTAGAATCTAATAATCCAAAACTATCTTTCTCCTTTCTATTCTAAATCAAAATTTCCAGTCTCACAATGATACAAATTTTATCCATATGAAAATCAGCTGATTAACTGACATAATAAATAAGATTAAGAACTCTAATCCTCCTGACAATACATACATGGCAAATAAACATTGTTCAGACCATCAATGCCCATAGCTTGAATTCTCTCAATAAGCCAGATAACTTTATTTATTTTACACCCCCACCCCTGTTACATGTTCCTCACTTGTGAAAAATAAAGTAATAGGTGACTTTTGTCAAGGGTCATTATGCATCATGCCCTTTGTTGAGCACTTGCCCCACAACGAAACGGAGTAAGAGCTATTATTACCCTTATTTTTCCAAGGAGGAAGCTAATGCTTGAAGAGGTTAAGTATGTTGCCCAAGTACACAGAGCTCAAAAGCAGGGAAATGTTACATTATCTCGGATTTACTTTAATAACATTTTGGCATAGAAAGCATTGCGTATGTTAGCTTTTAATCTATACCTTTAAAGTGGTTTGTTAATATTTGAAGTGCCTTTATTAAGAATTCCGACTCACAGGTGGTTACTTGGCATTTGAAGGACTCTCATCAAAATTCCACACTCAGAGCCTACGTCTACAGCTTGGACTGTTTTCATCTCTGACCAGCACTAGACAATTTGCTAATTAGCACAAGTGATGATAAAGGAGAAGTTGTGAATCTGTGACATGAGCAGACTATACACTCTGGAGCAGTGCTGCCATGACCCAGAGCTAAGGACTCTGAACAGCCTCAGAGTGTGGTCGGCTGACAGCGCGGAGCTGTGTCAGTTCAGCCCACACCACCCAGTCCCACTTCTTCCTCTTTCATTTGACATGTGTGACTTTCCAATAAACCTTTGCTCTTCCAACCCAAGAAGGCCTGCTTTCTGCATGGGTGTTCTGGGCTTAAGACAAAATTAGATCTTTTGTTCACCCATTAAGATAGGATTCTGCTGAGTGATTCTGACTAGTTGAGCTGAATCTCACTGGCCTAGAAGAATCACATCTGTTTTGAATTAACCGTTTCGTGCAACGGTGGAGGTGTCTAAAAGGACAGAAATGTTTACAACAAACACACGTAGTGCATATTTGATGGGTTGGCTTGATGGTGTGCTTAGGAATGTTTGTCTCTACAGAAGGATCCGGTCTAAACTGCGCTCTCATTGTTAACTTACCTTTTCTCGTATGTGGGAGAAGGGCATGGACAGCCCTCACCAAATAAACCTAATAATTAGGAATTAAGAAATTGACTTAAATCAGATCATAGCATCAAGTTAGGTTTTGAACTCAAGTTACTTAATTCCAGAGGTCATTCCCTGAAGCCTGCGTGCCACGTGGTGCTTCCTAAACCACCCTGAAGAACAGGAAGTGCCCAGTGACATACTGACCAATTGTTCACAACAAAGAATTTGGGAAATCTTGCTTACTATATCTCCCTCTTGGGGATTTATAATATAAATCACCATACTGCAGGCTTGAGAAATCCTACAGTTTAAAAAACCTATTTACTAAAGAAAATTTAGAAAGGAGATAAATCATTTGATCCATTACACCAAACTTACTTAACCATGGGACTACTCCTTTTTCAATGAGGAACTAGTTTTCTGTGGAACTCGATTTAAAGGCAAAGGATACATATGTATTTTTAACTCTAAAGTTCTGTTACTCTTTAATTAGCAAATTTCTTAAGAAAGGCTTCAAAGAAATATTTTCTAATCAATGAGACCTTCCTCCTTTTTCATAAGCAAACAGCCCTCTTTCTGAGCATATATCGCCGTAACGACACGATGCAGTCATGTGTCCGTCTCTGAGATTGTTAGCCTCTACAGTTCTCAAGTCTGCACAGATTTTCAAAGTTCCCATTATCTGAGCTTATTCACAGTTAGCAAACATTGATCACATAATCCTTTTACTCAAAATACTGGTCTCCTTATTGTCCCTTAACATTCCCCTTGACATCCATACTTTTGCTTTTTTTTTTTTTTTTTTTTACTTGACTTGATATATCTTTCCCTGAAACATCAGAGTTTACTATGTGGCTCCTCATTTACAAAGTTTCCCTGGTATAGCTGTATCAGAGATCCTGATATAGGAGGTCTGGTATGGAGCCCAGATACTGTACCTGTATGTTTACAAATCTCTACTGATGATTCTAACACATAATGTGAGCCTCTATACTAACAAAATGTGTTCAGTGCTTCCTAAGGCCAAGTGTTCTGTCTGGGTTGGGAGATGTACAGAACACAGTACTATCCTTACTTTAAGTAGCACAGTGGACAGCTATGGAGGTATTCCCCTCAACTAAACATGATGCGTATTATAAAAGAAGTATGAATGCACTGCTTTGGGAGCACAGAAAAGTGATGACTAGTTACCAGAGAGACTGTGGAAGAAGCTGAGGTGGTCCTTAAAGGAGATTGGATTTTTCCTTTGAAATAATTGAGCTATTGTGGTTGTGGCCACATGTGAAGTAAATGCGTCCCTACACTCTGGCATTGAGTATATGGAATAAGTGGCACAGAGTAAGAATGGAAATGTTAGCGGAGTTCAGAACAGGAAGAATTTCAATACACCAAATAGGAAGAACTGCAAAGAAAGTTTTCCTCTGGCCAATATAAAATTATTTAAGGAAGATTATTATTTTCCAATTATTAAATCCAATTATTTTCTAGCACTGGATTATATAATAAAAATCTCTATGAGTATGGCCCCCATACTTTTTATTAATAGCTTGTGAAGAAAATATACTTTTGGTAAGTAACACTAAACCAGAGACTATCCAAATATATAAGCATACTATATTATCATCTACTTATTTTAGTTAATAATTCATAATACCCAAGTTTTAAGATAGAATTTGAATGATTCTTAAAACTTAATGTACATTAATTATATTAACAATTATAGTTACTAATAAATTCAAGTCCAACATAATAACTATTTGAAATCAATTTTATATAGGTAGTGGCGAAGAGGTTCAAATAATCCACTATCCTGCTAATTCATATATGCTGGATAAATAAATTACTATTTGCTAAACATCTTTAATAGGCTACAGTCCACAAAGAGGCCTGATTTGGCCTGGAGACCATATAGGGGATTGACTAAATCTGAAGTGTGGAGTAAACTACAATGTTTATTAGAGTAGTGTCATATGTTGCAGAAAGAAACTCTGTCAATCCAGTAATATAAAGAATGTATAGCCCTGGCCGGTTTGGCTCAGCGGTTGGAGCATCGACCTGCGGTACAGAGAGACCCGGGTTCGGTTCCCGCTAAGGGCACGTACCTCGGTTGCAGTTTGTCCCCAGCCCTGGTTGGGTCGTGCGGGTGGCAGCCACTCTATGTGTCCCTTCACATCGATGTTTCTCTCTCTCCCTCTTCCTCTCTCTCCCTCCCGCTCTATCTGAACAGAAAAATGTCCTCGGATGAGGATAAAAAAAAAAAAAAAAAAGAATATATAGAGTAGAAAGTGGAGACCTGACAACCTATCAGAAAATGATTGAAATAGTAGAGTTTGATTACTATATCAAGTAGAGTAGTGGCATTGGGGAGAGAGGTGAAAGGAAGGGACAGACTTTAAAACTGCTCTGGTTTTAAAAAACTGATAGTTTTTATAAAGAAATGTATTGGAGAATTAAGAAGATAGAATAGTTAAAGTTACCTGGACAGTTTTAAGCTCAGACATCCGCCTGACCTAGAACTTCTTCACCCACAGGCAGTGGCCAAATGGCACTGGATTGGTAGAGTCACCTACTGACTTAAGTCTGAACCTATCAGACACAATCACTTTCTCACTGGGCTCTCAGAGAAATCAGTGCACAAGATGTTTTTGTCTCCTGTTTATCAAAATTCAATTAATTCAGTCATGTGCATCAACTTTCTCATTTACATGCACTATATGCATAATGCATTTTTCTTGCTTGTCTGTATTACCCCAGTCCTTTCTGATCTCAAACATTCATCTAGTTTTGCCATGAGGAACACAACCCACCTCATAAATAAAAAGAAATAATAACAAAACAACTGACTAGTACTTTATACACACACTTATACCAAGATGAAGATACGGTTGGTCAAAGTTAGTCATTTACTTCATCAGCCACCTGTGTGTTTAAAAGTACTCAAATCCCTTAGACTCTAACCATATTATTTTCCTCTAAGCAAACTTCACATACCATGTAGTTAAGATCAATACATCACTATTTGATTGTCTTATTATGTTTATAATTTTTTACTTGTAAGTCTCATATCAGCATTATTATATTTATTACTGTAAATATACAGCATATATCAGCTGCATTGTTGCCTTCTCTTTGATAGATTTTCATATTGTTGGTTTTATAATTTTTTTTCCTTTATTGATATTAGAGAGAGAGGAAGGGAGAGGGAGCGAGAGAGAGAGAAACATCAATGTGAGAGAACATCGGTCAGCACCTCCTGCATGCCCCGCACTGGGATCGGGCCCACAACCTGGGCATGTGTCTTGACCAGGAATCAAACCGGCAACCTCTTGGTGAATGGGTCGATGCTCAACCATTGAGCCACATTGGCCAGAATCCACATTGTTTTTATATGAAAAATGTACTCTAATTTTTTAATTCTTATAATAAGTTAACCTTTATAACATGTGATAGTTAAGAAATCACTGAATAAATGTTAAACAAAGAAAACTGCATCTTACAAAATAAATTAATTAACCTCAAATTATTGTTATTTAATATTTCTAGATATTGATTAGAAAGTCTTTACAGACCAGAGGAAAAGGTGAGGGGAGTAGTATAGGTTCAAATAGATGGTGACAGACGGAGATTTGACTTTGGGTTGATCAACACATAATGCACTATAAAATGATGTATTATCAAAATTGTACACTTGAAAAGTATATAACTTTATTAAACCATATCGCCCCAATAAATTTAATTTTTTTAAAGAGTTAGCATACTTCCCCTTCCAAAATCAAAATAAAGATCATGGTTTCATACAAATAAATACAAACAAGTGTGATAAAGGACATGAATATGTGGCGAAATTCTTCTTTACTTTTTGCTCCTGTATAAAGGAGATTGAGACAGTATTCACTCTGAAAGAAATCTGTGGGGGTGTGAAAGAAAATTAGGAAGATTGTACTTCCTGGAGGCCTATTATGATGTAATTAAATAATTTTTTTAAATTAGCCCCACCTGACTTTTTAGAATTATATTTCCTTATATTCAGTGTTTCAACCATGCTTGAGATGCTTCTGCCCCTCAAAGAAACCTGAGAGAGAAAGAAAAATATTTGACACACACAGATTCTCGTGACCCTCTCCAAAGCAACAGAGGTAATTAAGCGGTGATTGAAAAATCTTTCTGTCAAACTGCCCAAGTGTTTTTAAATAGTTTGGCAACTAACAGGCCAGAGATATTTCAGACTTTCCCAGCATTCACTACTGTGTGGTATTATTCACTAAGATAACAAAGCCCCCACTAACAAAGATACATTCGGATGTTTACAAATGCAGAATGAACCATACCAAAAAAAAAAAAGCAAGGTCATGTCTAAATGCTTAATACATCTCTTATCTTCAAGTGGAAGTTTCTTGGGGTTATAAAATGAGTCAGAACGAGGCTGGGATATACTTGATCATGAAGTAAAAAGAAGTTCCAAAAACTGCAGTCATTGACACATGTGGCTTTGGGTGTAGCAAGAAGAAAAGTGTTGTTTTGATTAGGAAAACATATTAAAGGGCTTCTGGTAATATGAAGATAAGAAATAAACAAATACACCCAGTTCACACACCAACACATACATACATAGGCTTAGTTTTTAAAAGAGGGATTAAAACAAAATAAGGCCAAATTACTTTAACTAATAACTAACAGGGTTTCTAGTGAACGGTTGGATGATTTATTTGGTTTTCCAAGTGTTTTCCTTCACAAGGGACAACATGCAGAAGAGGAAAGAGGTTGGGGGCCCTTGGTCTCCGAAGTAAGATGTGAATTAGAGAAGCAGACAAATCAAAGAGAGGGAGCTCGGGAGCACGAATGCATGGCTGTAAGGGTGTCTGAGACCTACGGTTAATTTACCTTTTTCTAATCTGTGATGACTCTACAGCAAGTGTGTTACAACAAGCACCATGCTGGTGCCTCAGGGAAGGACAGAGGAGTCTTTGTCCATCCTGGAGTAGAAGGGGATAAAAAGACAATTCCTGCCTTCAGGGAACAAACAGGTGTTGCTTAATGAGTTGAAGCCCGATGCGGGAATTTAGACAAAGTCATAAAATGCTTCTTCTGAGAAAGTACAGAAACTCCCTTGAGAAACTTCAGAAATATTGGGAACAGCCCTGGACTTGTTTAATCCACCAAGAGTGGAATTTCTAGTGACTTTATTTGAAATTAAAAAGTAGGCTTCCCTGAAAAGGCCTGAGAATGTGGGACCCTATCACCATTCCTCATGCATGGTCTTGTCCCATCAGTATAAAATAAATCTGATACTAATAGGCTTACCTATGGCCATGTACATAACTCAGAGACTATGGTGCCCAGAATGAGACAGAGTTGGCCACCAGCCAGGTAATAATGAGGGCTCTGGAGAAAGAGAGGAATCACAAGTGCAAATAACATGGGGTTATTTCCATGGGGTCAAGGGAGGGTGAGAGAGTGCAGTCAGGAGGTAATGGTAGCCTTGTTAGAATTACCATTCCCCTCTGTGGAGAAATGAGCAAAGAGCCTCACCTGGGTACCGCTAATATAGTTAAAGTAACAGAAGAATAAAGTCCCCAAAACACATATATGCATAAAACTAGCACATGCAAATTACTTTAGAGAGACTCAGACTTATGTACTCTTTCTTATTTAAAAAGAAAAAGGAAAAGAAGCTATTCCAAAATTACTTTCCCCAAACACACTGCTTGAAAAGCAAGGAGCTAAGAGACAGACACGTGGGTAGTTGATTTGGTAAGGTGGTGGGGAAAGACTGGCTATTTGGGAGCCTGGAAGAGGTGTTAACGTTTGCAGAGGAGGGCAAGGTTGCTAGTGAGACCGCAGACACAAGCACATAACCAAATTCTTGGCACCTTATTGGGATCACAGACACAAATGATGTAAGCACTCAAAACTCATCCATTTCTAATTGATTTTTGCATTTCTCTGTTATCTATGCTTTTGAGGCTATTTACCGTATCTGTAACCAGATGGACTAGAATGAGATGCTACTATGTATCTCGCCCAAGCTCTACGTGGTGACAACAGGTTGGTACCTTATATAATTGTAATTTAATATAATTTAATTATTTTCTTAATCCTCACCTGAGGACGTTTTTCCATTTATTTTCAGATAGAGTGAGGGGGCTGGAGAGAGAGGGAGAGAAGGAAAGAAACACCCATGTGAGAGAGAAACATCCATTGGTTGCCTCCATGGCTCAGACCAGGGCCGGGGGCCAAACAGCAACCCAGGTACATGCCCTTGACCGGAATCCAAACTCTTGACTCTCTGGTCCACGGGCCGACGCTCTAACTATTAAGCCAGAGCATCCAGGATGAATTTCTAATGATGTCTGTTTAGCAAATGGCTAACAAAGTTAAAGAAAACTAATAATCAGCATGGTGAGATAGTACTAGCTGGGTCCAGCCTAGCACTGGATATGCACATTTAGCTAAGGGCACTAGCAAATTGTTGCTGCCCCCAGTAAGGCTCAGGAAGAGATACAAGTTTATGATGCAGCAACAGAAGGTGGTAGCTGTACTGCTGGGCTTGAGAGAGTGGTGGCACCACCGTCAGAGAACGGCTGTGCAGATCAGAGACGGCAATTCAACAAAAGAGCAGGGACGGCACCCACTCTGTGCAGGGAGGGACAAAAAAGCACGCACGCTGTGGGAGAGTAGTTACTTCCACGTATTTCTGAGACATTTTGGAGGATACCAGAAATACAAAGTCAGGGAAAATTGAAGAGAACTAGGGATCCATAGGTGGCTATAGGATTCCCAGATAACAGCTAGGGCACTGAGATCCTGGATTCAGCGGTTCAGGTAGGAGCTTCCTGGTTGGAGAAGTTGAGGTTTCCTTAGAGGGTTAGCTCTGAGTTGTTGATTACAAAATTCTTTCTGAAGGCTCAACCGAAAGGCCTACACTCCAGCTCTTTCAATAATTTTGGAAGAACCTAATTTCTTGTATCAAATACCCTTTGCTTAAACTAGCTCAAGTAATTTCTGTATTCTGCAACTAGAAGCTGGGATGACCTCTTTCATTTTGGTGAATTGTAAATCCCAGAAGAAATAATCATAAAACAAGCTTTAAAATATAAAATATAAATAACTGATAATTAAACTATTTTAAAATTGAATTTTTATCTACTCAAGTTGTACTTTTATTAACCAGCTGAAAAAAAGATTCTATGTTGAGTTTACTGTAAAAAAAAAAAAAAAAAGAAAGAAAATAGTTAATGATACATAACAAGATTGAAGAGAATCCTTGAGTGTGCTGATTCTCCAGAAATTACTATAAGAATTATTATTTGTATATTGTATAAAGCTTCCATTCTTAAATACTTGAAAATGCCTTTTTATAACAGAAAATCCAGGACAATGCCTATTATTTTTCTCTTTCTAAGGTGCTTACACATAATTCTAGTCAGGGGAGATATTATAAGTGATAGCATTAGCTCAGTCAGAAATCTATCTACATCAGTAGATATTGTCACCAGAAATCTGAGTAACAGAGAAAATGAAATTGGCTTACTGTAATCTGCAACATTTATAAGTACTGATTTACCAAGAATTCCTCAAAAATTTGTAAAGCACTGTCATACACTAATTAACATCACCCTTCTAAAGTTGGTAAGCTTTATTTCCTTTTCTGTTTTTATCAGCCATACAAGGTTTAAAGGTGAAGCACTATGAGATCTGTAAGGTACTGAATTATTTCATTTGTAATACTGATAACTGTCTCGTACAATTCATCTTTGCTGCATGCTACAAAATACCAATTGCATTCGTATAGCTCAAGACAATCCAAAGGCCAAGCTCTCTCCGCCCCCTGGTTCTTTCATACCAACTGTCTAAAGCCTAGCATAAGCAATACGCACGCCTGCCTGTAACTAACCAGTGTTACTTTCCTGGGGCTCAAGCACTGTTGGCTGAAGGCAATGTCTGCCTTTTTCTTTTTGAAGATAAAAATCTCTACTGTAGTGTGCCAAGAATTTAAAAATAGAAGCATCTGGGTTTGATTAAAACAGCTTTCTATTTTTAAAGAATTGGCCATCCAGAGACACTTTTGGACAGTAATTTGCAATGTTGTGGTCAAGTTCTGTGTTTATTTCAATTATTCAAACAGTATTTCTTTTACGTGAGTTTTTTTTGTTTGTTTTTTTTTTGCCTTTGAATATTTAAACATCATATATTTTTATATGCTATTCAAAACCATGCCAATAGGTTGCAGAATAAAATAAATTGATGTGCAGGGCACCTCATCTTAGAAATTTCTAAGCTAGATTTTTTTGTAATGCCAAATAAAGGATCTAAAATTAGAAACATATGTATTCTAAAGCACAATTCATTCAGATGAAAACGGTCTACTTAAATTACAATTTTTAAATAGAACTTAATATAAAGATCTCCATTTAATTTTTACATCTGGAGTACTTTAAAAACTAGCCTCTCAATAGAATTGCATAATATAATGATATAATGGAATTTTTATAACAGAAAAACTCCTTCATGAGGGATTTGGATCTAACCGTAAATTCTGACCCACAAATGTATAATGCAAAAATCATTGAAAAAAGTTGCATGTGTAAATAAGGATAATCACAATTGTGGGGGGAGACTTTTGGGGCATTGATTAGCTTATATTTTAGGATATAAATAAAAAATGTTTCTGGTGAGCACCCTTGTATTAAAAAAGAACTGTCCTGTAATATCTCTTTCCTAACAGTTATTCGCTGAACTGTAAAAGAAGGACTTTTATTTAGGGACTATAATTGGGAGGAGGGAGAAGTAGTGATTTCATAAGAAGTTTAAAGGTAAGAGAGGGGTAGTTATAACAATCAGAAAACAAAGCACCAAAATACATAGAAGTAGAAGTGGGTTCATAGTGAGAAAAGTTATCCATTAAAAATACCATCTTTTCTTGGAATGGAGAAAATACTGTCCCATGGATGACTAACTGACATCTTCTTGCCTGTAAATTAAATTTACTTGGAAAGGATTGTGATCCACAAAGAAAAGCTTCTAGCTGTGTTGAGAACATAACATGGCAAGGGCCTAAAAGCAGAGTTAAAGTGAGAAAATCAGCAATGCTTCAGGTGTTCCGTGTGATGCTGCCACACATAACTCTGTAGCCTTTAACTGAGGATGAGAAAGGTGAGAGTAATGGCCACAGTCCTAGCTTTTAACAAATGCTCAGAGAAAGGCAGTATGGGCACCAAGCATGTATTGCCTTGGGACACTGGAGTGGTTCTGAGTGACTCTGGATGTACCATGCAGCATCCCTGAAGCTGGATTCTTCGGAATGAGAATTGGACATAACTTCCAAGGTTTCTTCTAATTCTAAACTTCAATGACTCCATGTTTTATTCTAAACTGCCATGTTCTTCATATTCTTTGTATCATATGTATATTAATTCATGTTGACAATAGTTTGTCTTACTTAGATAGTGAAATCTGATGAAGTAGTAAATCACTGATGCCTCGAGAGAGAAGGGTTATCCTTACTTACTAATCTACCTCTCTAGTTATTTCAAATCACCAGGTATTGATTGAACTCTGACTGTCATAAACTACAATGCTAGGACTATTAGGAGTACAGAGGGGAATAAAACACCATTTCTTCCATCAAGAAACTTAGAACAAGGAACAAGAACACACGTACTTAAAATAAAATAGAGTGAATAAATAAGCTAAATTTATGACTTTGGAGAATTTACCTAACCATCCCTTGGGTCAGATTTCCTATGTATAAGATGAAACTAATAATAGTACCTACCCAATAAGGTCATTATATGGATTAAATGAGTTAAGATAGTAAAAATTTAAAACAGTTTCTGAAAAATAGTAAATGCTATATATGGGTAAGGGGGGATAGAAAGAGAGAAGTGGAAAAACAGGGAAGGAGAGAGAGAGTGATAGAAAGAGAAAGAGAGAGGTGAGAGAAAGGAGGGCAGGAGAGAGAGAGAGACACTTAGGAGGTCTGACATTGAATCCTGGTTTCATACACTAAGAATACATTTGAAGATAACCAGATCAACAGAACTTAAAGACTTTCCACAGCAGTACATGGAAATAATATTAATAATGAATCAGTTAATACATTCTAGAATCTAGTCTTCCAATAAATTTTCAAAACAAATTACTCAATTATATTGTGGTTCAAGAATTTTTAACCAAATGGATTGTATTATTAACAAATAATATTTATTTTATATTAATAAGATTTTAATTTTAAACTATGTCATTGAATACAACTTGTATATGTATATTTTTCTTATAAAATAGAAGAGAAAAAAATCACTTAAAAGAAATTCTCACTTATACCACTATGTTTTTTATAATGTCCATTTCAAGCTCTCTCTTTACAGTTAGGATCAATGAGAAAAAAAAAAAAAATTTGTAGTAGTCGTGATTAGGGATAAATTTTGGTTGAAATAATTACTTTTTCCAACTTAGATTATTCTGAAAAAAGTATTCCAGACTAGATTTCAGATCACTACTAGTCAAAAGTACTGTTTTTTATTAGTGCTGTGTACATCTAGAGAAAATTCCCAGGAATAAAAGACAGCTAGATAGGAATTAAATAAACAAGGAGAAGACCAGCAATCCCACTCCTAGATACTTGGCAAAATTAATAAAAAATATATTTATATAAAAATCTGTACATAAATGTTCATAGCAATTCTACTTAAAATTTCAAAAAACTCAAAATAACTCACATATCCTTGAACAGGAAACTAGATAAACAAATTAGTTCATCAATTTATTGCAATAATGCTGCAATAAACATATGGGTGGCATATATATTTTAAAATTACTGTTTCGGATTTCTTTGCATAAACATCCAGAAGTAGGATTGCTGGGTCATAAAGTAGTTCTGTTTTTAATTTTTTGAGGAAACTCCATATTGTATTCCATAGTGGCTGCACCAATTTACAATACCACCAACACTGTACAAGGGTTCCATTCTCTCCACATTCTTACCAACAGTTTGATTTATTGACGATGGCCATTCTGACAGTTGTGGACCTAGAGGGTACTATGCTAAGTAAAATAAGTCAGACAGAGGCGGACAAGTACTATATGATTTTACTTATAGGTGGAATCTAATAAATAAGTAAATAAACAAACAAACAAACAAAAAAATTGAAAAACAGACTCATAGATATAGAGAACAAATTGATGGTTGCCAGATGGAAGAAAGGTTGGGTGACTAGGTAAAAAGGATTAAGAGATTAAGAAGTACAAAATAGTCACATGGATGTCAAGTACAGCATAGGGAATATATCAATAAGATTATAATAGTTATGTATGGGGCCAGATAGGTAGTGGACATATTGAAGGGATCACTTTGTAAGTTCTATAAATGTGTAACCACTATTCTGTACACTGGAGACTAATATAAAATAATATTGAATGTCAACTGTAATTTTACATTTTTAAAAGAGAAAAAATATAATGAACAACTGCACAGCAATAAAAATATAAAAGCTGTAAGATTCATCAAATGAGATGGATAACTCTTAAATTTCTATACCCCCAAACCTACAGAGTGTATCACTCTACACATATCACATTCTGAAAAAGACCAAATTATAAAGATGGAAAATAGATAAGTGGTTATCGGAAATTTGTGGGGGACATTCAGTGTAAAAGAGCAGAAAACAAAATTTGGGGACTATGGAATGTTCCAACTAGTTCTGTGTTGGTGGATATTTGACTGTATTTTTCATTGAACTGATGAAGACTGACTTACTATGAGCAAATAAAAAATAAACAAGGTGCGCAATACTCATATCTGATAAAGTAGATTTCAAAATGAAGACCATAACTAGAGACAAAGAAAGCCACTACATAATATTGAAAAAATCTATCCAACAGGTAGACATAACCTTGTTAAACATATATGCACCCAATATAGGAGCACCAACATATATTAAAAATCTTTTGGAGCCCTTCAAAGGAGAAATCAACAGCAATACAATCATAGCAGGGGACTTCAATACTCCGCTGACATCACTGAATACATCTTCTAGACAAAAAAATTAACAAGGAAACACAGACTCTAAATGAAGCACTAGATCAAATGGATTTCATAGACATCTACAGAGAATTACACCCAAAAACTGCAGAATTCACATTCTTCTCAAGTGCACATGGGACATTCTCAAAGATAAACCACATGTTAGGGCACAAACTAAGTCTCTACAAGTTCAAGAAGATTGAAATTATAACAAGCATCTTCTCAGATCACAATGGCATGCAACTAGAAATCAATTGCAAGAAGAACATGAAAAGACATTTGAAAACATGGATGCTAAATAGCATGTTATTAAACAATGAATGGGTTACCAAGAAGATCAAGGAAGAAATTAAAAACTTCCCAGAAACCAATGAAAATGAACACAAACAACACAAAATCTATGGGATGCAGTGAAAGCAGTTCTGAGAGGGAAGTTCATAGCACTACAGGCCTCGAGAAGCAAAAAAAATATCTAATAGACTATCTAACCTCATAACTTAAAGAACTAGAAAACAAACAAAAACAAAACCCCAGAGCAAGCAGAAGGAAGGAAATAGTAAGGATCAGAGCAGAAATAAATGCCATGGAGACCAAAAAAACAATTCAAAGGATCAATGAAACAAAGAGCTGGTTCTTTAAAAAGATAAACAAGATTGATGGACCCTTAGCTAGACTCACCAAGAAACAAAGAGAGAGAACCCAAATACACAAAATCAGAAATGAAAGAGGAGAAATAATAACTGACACCACAGAAATACAAAGGGTCATTAACAAATATTATGAACAATTACACGGCAACAAATTCGACAATCTAAACGAAATTGACAAATTCCTAGAAACACATACTCTGTCAAAACTGGACCAGAAAAAGATAGAAATCTTGAACAGACCAATAAGAACAGAAGAAATTGAAGATGTAATCAAGACTCTCTGCAAACAAAAGCCCAGGCCCGGACGGCTTCACAGACAAACTTTACTGAACATTCAAAGAAGAACTAATACTCATTCTCCTCAAACTATTTCAAAAAATTCAAGTGGAAGGAAGAGTTTCAAACACCTTTTATGAGACCAGCATAATCCTAATTCCAAAACCAGAAAAAGACACTACAGAGAAAGAAAACTACAGGCCAATATCCCTGATGAACATAGATGCCAAAATCCTGAACAAAATACTAGCAAATCGAATCCAGCAATTCATCAAAATTCACCATGACCAAGTGGGATTCATCCCAGGAATGCAAGGCTGGTACAATATTCCCAAATCAATAAATGTGCTACACCACATAAACAAAATGAAAGATAAAAATCATATAATTATATCAATAGAGGCTGAAAAGGCATTTGACAAAATCCAACACGCATTTCTGATATCGCTCAGCAATCTGGGAATAGAGAGATCATATCTCGATATAATAAAGGCCATATATGAAAGACCTACAGCCAACATCATACTCAATGGGCAGAAACTAAAAACATTTCCCTTAAGAACAGGAAAAAGACAAGGATGCCCACTTTCACCACTGCTATTTAACATAGTACTGGAAGTCTTAGACACAGCAATCAGACAGGAAGAAAAAACAAAAGGGATTCAGATGGGAAAGGAGAAAGTGAAACTGTCATTATTTGCAGATGACATGATACTATACGTAGAAAACCCCAAAGACTCCATAAAAAATGTACTAGACTTAATAAATGAATTTGGCAAAGTAGCAGGATGCAAAATTAACATCAAGAAATCAATGGTATTCTTATACACCAATGATGAACTCACAGAGAGAAGAAATAAAAAAAAAACAATCCCATTTACCATCGCAACAAAAAATTTGAGATCCCAGGAATAAACTTAAGCCAAGAAATAAAAGACCTATTCACAGAAAACTACAGGGCATTGAAAAAAGAAATAAAGGAAGATATAAAAAAAAGTGGAAGCACATACCTTGCTCATGGATTGGAAGAATTAACATCATTAAAATGTCCATAGTACCCAAAGC
This sequence comes from Molossus molossus, assembly GCF_014108415.1. Taxonomy (NCBI): domain Eukaryota; kingdom Metazoa; phylum Chordata; class Mammalia; order Chiroptera; family Molossidae; genus Molossus; species Molossus molossus. The sequence continues at coordinate 66,931,167 of NW_023425346.1, forward strand.
AACCTATAGATTCAATGTAATCCCCATCAAAATACCAATGACATACTTCACAGAACTAGAACAAATACTTCAAAAGTTCATATGGAACCAAAAAGACCTCAAATAACCACAGCAATTTTGAAAAAGAAGAACAAAGTAGAAGGGATCACATTACCAGATTTCAGGTTATAGTATAAAGCCACTGTAATCAAAACAGCCTGGTACTGGCACAAGAACAGCCATAAAGACCAGTGGAACAGAACAGAGAACCCAGAAATGGACCTAAGGCAGTATGTTCACTTAATATTTGACAAAGGTGGCAAGAGCATACAGTGGAGTAAAGACAGCCTCTTTAATAAATGGTGCTGGGAAAATTGGACAGCTACATGCAAAAATATGAAACTAAACCATGAACTTACACCATACACAAGAATAAACTCAAAATGGAAAAAAGACTTAAATGTGACTCATGAATCCATAAAAATCCTAGAAGAAAATGTAGGCAATAAAATTTCAGACATAATATGCAGCAGAATTTTCACTGATACATCACCTAAGCAACAGAAACAAAGAAGAAAATGAACACATGGGACTACATCAAACACAAAAGCTCTGCACAGCAAAAGATACAATCATCAAAATGGAAAGGCTACCCACTGTATGGAAAAGAATATTTGCCAATAATATATTGGATAAAGGGTTAATTTCCAATATATATAGAGTGCTCATACAACTCAACAAAAGGAAGACAAAGAACCCAATTAAAAAATTGGCAGAGTAACTAAATAGACACCTCTCCAAACAGGACATACAAATGGCCAAGAGACATATAAAGAAATGCTCAACATCACTAATCATTAGAGAGATACAAATTAAAACAGCAATGAAGTATCACCTCACACCTGTCAGAATGGTCGCCATCAACAAATCATCAAACAACAAATGTTGGCAAGGATGTGGAGAAAAGGGGACTCTAGTACACTGCTGGTGGAAATGCAGACTGGTGCAGCCACTATGGAAAACACTATGGTGCTACCTCAAAAAATTAAAAATTGAACTGCCATTTGACCCAGTGATCCCTCTTCTAGAATATACCCTAAGAAGCCTGAAACACCAATCAGAAAGAATATATGTACCCCCATGTTTGTAGCAGCACTATTTACAATAGCTAAGATCTGGAAACATCCCAAGTGTCCATCAGTAGACGAATGGATAAAAAAGCAGTGGTACATATACACAATGGAGTACTATGCAGCTGTAAGAAAGAAAGATCTCTTATCCTTTGAGACTACATAGAGGGACCTGGAAAGAATCATCCTAAGTGAAACAAGCCAAACAGAGAAAGACAAGTATCATATGATCTCATTTATTTCTGGAATATAATGCACTAAACAAACTGTTGAACAAAATAGACTCACAGTCATAGAAGTAGGGTACAGACTGACAATCCTCAGAAGGGGGTGGGGGCGAGGAAGGGATAAACCACAGAGCTTATTTTCATGTATGCATAACTGATAGACATAGACAACAAAGCTGGGGATGGGGTAGAGAGATATGGAGAGGAGGGTGTCAATGGGGGAAAAGGAGAAACATCTGAAACAAAAATAAATTAATAAACAAAAAAATTATTCAAACCCTTGACTCAGTAATTTTACTTGTAGCAATTAAACTGAATAAGTTTGTACAATTACTTAAAAAATCTGGAAGCAACCAAAATATGCAAGGATAGAAGCATAACTGTAAACTATTGAAATCCATAGACTTAAATATTTAAATATTTAAGATTTTCTACAGGCGCATCCTTACTGCCACAGAAAGATGTCAGTGGTAACTTAACGATGCTGTTAAACAAAGCAGGTTAAAATATCATAGAATAACACGTAAATATATTTGTGTTTGTGTATATGTTTGTACATGTTTAGGAGGAAGGAATGGGGGCAGGGCAGTGAAAAGAGAGAGTGGGAACAGAGCAGCAAAGATCTCTTCCAAAGACGAAGGTAATTATCTCTGGGTAGTTGTGTATATATATCATCTATTGGTGAAGCTACTGTATGGAAGAATCCTGCAACCAGAGCCCCCAGCTCCAATGACTACATTCTCTTGACAAGAGAGCCAAAACCAAAATTTTATTGTGTTAAGCCACTCAGATTGAAGGTTTTCGTAACTACACTGAGCCTGTTATGGCTTTGTAATACAGCAACTTGTCTAGGCTAAGCTACATTTCCCAATGGTTCTATCTATGACTGAATGCTGACTAGTATAGATTTGACGGCGTTAGAGGGCCTCCAATATGATTCAGTGATCCCTGCCTTCTGATAGTAAATGCATTATGTGATCACTTTCTTTGAGTAACTAGAATACAGATTTATGGAGGGGATGTAACTTCCACTTGTTTACAAAAGTTTGTGGCTTACACCTTGTTGGTGGACTATTGCTTTCTTAGTTTGCACACTTTGCTGCTGAGGCATGCTGCTATGTAGCATATAGAGGACCATGTGACAGGGAAATGAGGGTGGCCTCCAGCCAATATCCTGTTAAGAACTGAATGTTGCCAGCAGCCCCTGAGTGAGAGTGGAAACAGATCCTTCCCCAGTAGAGCCTTCAAGTGAGAACACAAACCTGGGCTTACACACCTTGATTGCAGCCTTGTGAGAAACAGTAAAGCAAAGAACTCAGCTAGACCATGAGCAGATTTCTGACCCACTAAAACAGTGAGATAGCCCTGGCCAGTTTGGCTCAGCGGTTAGAGCGTCGCCCTGCGGTCCGGAGAGACCCGGGTTCGGTTCCCGCTAGGGGCACGTACTTCGGTTGCAGTTTGTCCCCGGCCCTGGTTGGTCGTGCGGGTGGCAGCCACTCGATGTGTCCCTTCACGTCGATGTTTCTCACTCTCTCTCCCTTCCTCTCTCTTCCTCTCACTCTATCTGTACAAAAAATGGAAAAATATCCTCGGGTGAGGATAAAAAAATAAATAAATAAAAATAAATAAAACAGTGAGATAATAATGTGTGTTGTTTACAGCTGCTAAATTTTAGGATAACTTGTTATCCAGAATAGATGACTAATGAAATCTCCTTCAAGACCATTGGAATTGTATTTTTTTTTCTTATCTGTGTTACTTCAATAAGTATGACTTTTATAATAATTTTCTAAAAAGTCAGTGACATTTTATCTTTTAGAATAACTCTGATTCCCTATGACTTGTGAGGTTAACCCTGTAATATAATGCTCTCACAAGCATGCACGACTCACACTGGGCTTGTCAGCATCTCTGAATTGTGCTTCATATAAATGCTATCTTTGCTCTTAGTTAACTTTTTCTGTTCCCATAGGAACATTTGGCATATGGAAATTTAGTAGTTCCACTTTTAGTCTTAACTCCCTTATCGATACCATAAAGTAATGTGCTTGTTTGTAGACACATTAGATTCCTTTTTTAAAAGTGCCTGGATTTATTTCTTTGTACTAAAAATGTTGTTTCTAAATTATTTTCATTAGGGCACTTGGACTCCTACAGAAACTTTCTACTTATATTTGGAGACTGTAACCATAGAGTAGAACAAAAACAACTACTCAATCTCTCTTCTCTAATGATATTCATTATCATTTTCTCCATTCATGTAGAACTCATTAGAATTATAGATACCTCCAGCTTGAGTCACAAAGTGTTTTGGATAGAATTGTCAATGGATTTCATCATTTTGACTTCCCTATGCAAAATAAATAAACAATATTATAAATAGTAAATAAATTTTCATCTTTCTCTTCCTCTCTTGACAAATATTACTGTATACATCTGTTTGCCTAATAGATCAAGACATTACCATTATGAGTATATTTGGAAAGAAAAATAAATGCATAAAAATTCAAAGTATCTTTTTTTAAAAAACATATATATATGCATAATTTTTTTGCTAGGAAATCAGCCATGTCTACAACTAAATGTGGTAGTTTTGTACTGTGTCAATTTGGCTAAGCTGGAATTTTTGTTTCTTGGATTTGACAGCCTTGTAGGGTTCTGGGTCAGGACTGGCCACAGGAGAACTTTGCACTAGGTTTGGAAGGCAGAGGCACAACAGCCATGTTTTTAACCAGAGGTCCAGGGCAGAATCTTGCCTTGTTGGAGCTCACACAAACCATCACTGACTCAGTCACTTGCTTTGTTGGCTTGGAGTTGCAGCCGGGCCAGTAGCTTGGCCAACTGCATTTAAGGTCTCTTCCTTTAGCTTCTCCCAATCTCCGTCCACGTGCACATGCAGCTTCAGAACCAAGTATCCCAGCTTCTTATACAGCTCACTGGCAACACTGAAACTGAAGACTTGTAGGTGGTAAGAGATAGATGCAGGTACCAGTTTATCATAATGCAGTTCAGCTCATCCTCATGAGTTCCAGTTAATTCTTGCTCAACTGCACTTCACATCCACCTTTCGTCCCCATCTGCCTGACCACTGACTTCGGGTTCAGCACCAGACAGAGAAGTAGCAGCCTACATGCAATGTTGGAGCAGCTCCTGCAGTGGTGAAAGGTCAAAACCCCATAACAGATCTCTTATTCTATGTCCTGAATGATGGTTTTGCTGCTCTGCTCAAACCCAGCAGTTTTTGCTCCATGACTTAAAGGTACAGAGCAAAGAGCAGACTCTAATAATAAAGTTGGGGACCTCTGAAGCTCAGCATTTACACACATTTTCCTTATAAATAAGTAATTACCTCTAGCCTAGCAATAACATTATGTTGCACTGTTATTTTGAGAATTAGAAGTCATGTATGTAAAGTGCCTGCACAGAGTTAAGCCCCCAATAAACGGCAGTTGTTATTACTAGTACAGATATTTTATACAGTGTTTAAGCCAACACCTAAAATAGCTTTGTCATAAGAAATGGAAAGTGATGTATACTATACTGAAAAGTTAAAATGTTTACTGAAATATATATTATGCATATGATTAGTGAAATGAGAAAATAAAATATGTATTAAAATACTCAATTTAGGTTCTATAAAAACTCTGTAGCAGAAATGTCCAGTTAATGAGCATAAGCTCTTAAGGAGAAGACAGGTTAGGGATCTAAGGACTGGAACAATCCTACAGACTCATAAATATTTGTTCACTGAAACAAAATGAATAAAGAAACTCACTAACTACCAACCATATACGAATCTCATTTAACATTTTAAATGAACATTAAGGTAGAATGTTCATTTAATATCTTATTAGCAGAATTTCTCATTGGAAACTTTTTTAATATTCCCCTTTGCCTCCAAATTCAGGAACCATGAACATATGCAATTGTACCACATTACTATAAATAACAGGTATAATTACTAGGCATCTGTGCCCTGCGTAAATATTCAGGTATTTCTGGTTTTATAAAGGAGGTGATAATTCCGCCCTCTGCAGTTGCTTATTCCATAAATATAATATGTATCTAGTTTCATCCTATCATCATCTATCAAGCTCCATCCCAGCTCCGGGATGCAATATGGGCAGGGTTCTAAGATACTTTAATTTCTCTCATATTCTTCTTTTCTCTCTTAAGGCCCTATGACAAATCCTCTATGTCTCTGATCTCTGTTTTGGGCAAGTTTCAGTTACTAATTTCTTGCTATTTATTTTTCTTATTCTCCCTAACAGAACTGATTTAAAATGTATTCCATTCAACACATATACATAGGCACCAAATTATTGTGGTTGCTGAAAGTTTATTTTTTTAATTCTTCATACTTGAAATTTATATCTGCTCTTGTAATTTCCAAAAACAATTCAAAGTTTTGTACTTCTCCAAAGGTACAATATAGAAGTGGCAGTGTTTTAGAACATGATGGATATAACTATCCTTAGCTTCAAAGTCACTATAAACAGAAATCTGCTTTTCTTCCAATTTTGTGAAATTGCAAAGAGATTGGCATTCTTTCTATAGATGACCAAGTACCTGAGGAGCAAACTATAAGAACTGAGCAAAAACATGTGTTTACTGTTAAACATTATAGTTTACCATTATTTTAAATGAGTACACTGGTTATTCTGGTCCCAGTGTTTCGCATTTGAAAGAAGACAATTCTTTGTTATGTGTCCTGTCCCATACATGGCAAGACAGTCAGTATCCTTGGTCCACAAAGCTCGTAGCAACCCCCTTTCTCAATCATAATAACGAGGATAAAGCATTGTCTCCCTTCCTCCCTTTCAGTCTATGTGCTTCCTTCATTCCAAATATTGTAATTGAACACTTGGATAAACAAATCACACAGGTAAATTTAAATAATATTACGTTTGGATAATGAAATAATCCTGTTTTGTTGTTTGATTATCCATATCATTGAATATTTTTCCTGAATTAATGTAACTTTTAATCATCATATGTATATCATGTATCATATATATGTATCATACATACATATAGCTGATCCTTGAACAACACAAGGGTTAGGGGCACCAACCCTGGGGCAGTTGAAAATCAGCATATGACTTTTGACTCCCCCAAACTAAACTACTAATAGCCAACTGTTGATTAGAAGCCTTGTTAATGACAATTGATTGAAACATATTATATATAATATATAATATATTGTATCCTTACAATCAAGCAATCTAGAGAAAATGTTAAGAAACTCAGAAGGAATAGAAAATACATGTACTGTATTTATTGACAAAAGTCCACATATAAGTGGACCCATGCAGCTCAAAACCATATTGTTCAAGGGTCAACTGTACACTTTTTGAGAGATTCTGTATATTATTCCACCGTAGCTAATATTCTTTTACTCCTGACTAATGTTTTACCCACTTAAATCTAATGTTTCCTATAATGTTTTTTATTCAATTTTTCAATTATAATATACATTCAATATTTTTATATTAGTTTCAGATGTAGAGCACAGTGAACAGACAATCATAAACTTTACAAAATGATCTCCAGATATTTCAGGTACCCACCTGGCACCATACATAGTTATCACAATATTATTGATTATATTCTCTATGCTGTATTTTACATCCCTGTGGCTATTTTGTAACTACCAATTTGTACTTCTTAATTCCTTCACCTTTTTCCTTATACTGTTCTTAGACATCCCCAGTTCTACTCCTTATGCTTACTTTGACTTTTTCCTGTTTCTAACACTGAGGTATCCTTTAGTCCTGCCCTCACTCTCTCCCATTTCTCCTCATTATTTGAAAGCTTTATACAACAGAAAGCTAGATTTCTTAACAGTAGATCCATTGAAGGTATCTGTATAAAGAGCCTCCTTTCTTACTAGAATATTTTATTTGGATAAAACTTTTCAAGAATTTTAACATTGCTTCATAATATTCCCCAAGGACATTTATATGCCCTCTCTACCTAGTCTTGCAATAATATACGAGCAATGCTAGTGTGAGAACAATCTTAGCTGCCTAGTTGCAAAGGATGTAGATTTCATACAATACTTTTACAACATGTTTATGTGTCTCAGAGAACATTATGTGACAAGGATATATGAGCTTCCACAGTGGTTAAAATTTCCAATGTATTTTCTAGGTGAATTTAAAAAGGCTTGAACCAATTCTCTAAAGACTTCTTTCTAACTCAAGAATTTGTGTAAATAAACCTGAATCCCAAACTGTTTCATGCTCTTCTATTTCTGTTAAGAATATCCTTAACAGCCTGTCATTCAACTGCACCACTTATAGTGCCGTAGAGACTTCTGTCATTCAAAAGCACGATTAACAATATTCCCAGATAACACTATCATTCAAGTGTGCTATTTACAATGTTACTGAGGTCACTGTTGTGTGATTGTGCTTCTACAGGGCTATTGGTACTATTTACTTGACCTCCAATTCTCCCAGTATCATTGATGGCATTGCTATTCTGTTAAGAGAGTTAATAACAACTTGAGAGCACCATTATTTTCTAACTTGCCAGCCCTTTTCTCTAGACCTGTTACAACATTTGATATGCAGTACAATCTTAATAAAAATTCATTCACACATTATTTTCCTAGTCAAACTAAAAATGCTACTCTATGACTAAATGAAGAACAGATGTTTTATTATTATTAGGAGTGTTGATATTTAAACTGCAGACTCATTCTTCACTCCCCACCTATTACTCTCTCACTGTACGGTCAGAGAATTACAAAACCTGGAAGAAGTTCTTGAAATTAACCTGGTCTACTGTCTCAAACTGGTGATAGGCATATTGAAGGTCAGTGAAGTCTATGAGAACTTTGTTGTGTTTTCAACCTAATAATAAACGTTTAATATTATTTTGTCAGTTATAAAGTCTAAATTTTACATCTGTGGTTATAATTTGCAACAACAACAACAACAACAACAACAACATTTTTATGTGATAGTTTCTAAAGTATTTCTCAAGCAATGATACTTGAACCTACATAAAAATCACTTTTCTATACAAGAAGTCTGGCAATTACTCAATTTTCTTAAAAACAATCATTGCTCTTTCTGGTCAAAACTACCCTGAAGTCACTCCAGAATAATGAGCACCTGGTTTTAAAACATTCAAGAGTCTATTTATTTGACTGATCTTTGTGGCCTCAACAGACTTACACACAACAGGCACTCTGAAAATATGTGAATAAATGGATGTATGAGTGGATAGATAGATTAATGAACAAACAATCTTCTTTGGTAATATATTTTGAGATCTCACAGCAAGGAACAAAGATAGAATTTACTTAGAATGTAGAATACTGGAACGAACATGGTTTCACATTTGTAATAATAATAACACACTTGCCAGAGAATCTGAAAATTCACAATTTTCTTAAATCTATCAGAGCTGACAATTCATTAGGTAAATAACAAACCAGAAATCTAAGGAAATATGGATGCCTCGAGAAATAAGATAGAAATAATATTCCTTGGGCAAATGATTCCAGATACCAGTAAGAAGATTTCAACTAAGGCTTTTAATGAATTGTTAAAAGTCGAGTGTGGGGTAATAAGCAGAGAGAGAACCCTTTAGGACCAGAGGCACGAGGAGAATGTATTTAAACTTGCAAGATCTTCTTTCTGGACCTCCCAGGTACACACACACACACACACACACACACACACACACGTGAACATGAACGCAAACACACACATTGATGAGTCCTAAGAGAACCTATATACACAGATGGTATAAAAGCCTGGGGTAAATGAATAGCAGCCACTATGGGAAAGGTATCAAACTTGACTCAGATCCTTTCACTATCTCCACTATGATCAAAAATCCTAAACAATTTGAATGGAAGGAGGCAGAAGAAACTTAGTAAAGACAAAATGCAGTTGGGGGAAATGAACAGGAAAAAAACCTGTCCTGTGCAAGGGACAGGATCACTAGACAGACCCTTCTTCAAGATCCAGGGAGATACTGGCTACCTAAAATTGAGCTTTAATCAAAATAATGAAAAATTGTATCCAGCTCCCATCACTATACTGAGAGTTAAATAATAGGAAGCTACTGCTTACAGTGAAAAAATTACCCAGAGAACCTCTATGAAGCACAGCACAAAGAGACAATTGAAAACCAAGTATGGAGCACACACAGAAAAACTCACAGGTAAAGAGCCCTATCCTAAACGAAAGTTAACACTAGAAGAATTTGAAGATTATGGTGATGTAAGTATAACTTTAGCAGCAGTTAAAGCCAAACCAAGTTCAATTTCTGGCTAGACTAATTCACTCCCCATGGTAAAGACAGCAGAAAGAAAAATACCCCATTCCAGAAATAAAAAGTTTACTTCAGGCTCTACTTGAGTTCTATAAGTGGAAAGGGTGAAAAACAGAAAGAAGGTTAAGAAGGAAGGAAAGAACAAACAAACAAAGGGAGGAAAGACAAACTAATAGGCCAACTATCCAAAAACTGTGGGACAATAACACACACATGGCCCAACATATGTGTAATTGAAATTCCAGAAGGAGAAAAACAGAGTAAAACAGAGGAAATATTTGAATAAATGATAGTCAAGAGTTTTCCAAAATTAATGACAAATACCAAACCATAGATCCAAAAAAGTCAGAAAACCTAGACATATCATTTTCAAACTGCTAAAAACAAAAACTAAAGGAAAAGAAATTTATGTTAAGCATAAATATATAAATAAATTAAAAGTAAAGGAATAAAAACATGCAGAAAAGTAAGAAGTTATATGAAAATACAAGTCACAAGAAATCTGGCATAGCTACATATCAAAAAAGCAGACTTTAGAACAAGCAATATTATGAAGGATAAAGAGGAACATTACACAACAATGAAATGAGAAGATCAATTATCCAAAACATAACCATACTAACAATGGAGCTTCAAAATACATTCTGCAGAAGTGATAGAAATGAAAAGAGAAATGGACAAATTCACAATTATATTTGGATACTTCAACACTCCTCTTCAGTAACATATAGAACAAACAATAAATAAGTAAATTTTTATTAATTGATAGAAAATCAGTAAGATTATAAAAGACTGAGCAAGAGTCACCAACTTGATCTAATTGACATTTATTAAACATGTAATTCAACAACAGAATGCACATTTTTTAAAGTGCACTGTCACCATGATAGCCCATGTTTTGTGTCATAAAATGTTTTGAAAAAAATGAAAGAATTTAAATTATACAAAATAAGTTCTCTGACCATAATGGAATTATATTAGTAATCATAACAAACAGATGCCTGAAAAATACCCAAAGATTTAAAAATTAATCAATTCAGTTTGGAATGAATCTATGAGTCAAATAAAAAAAACCACAAGGGAAATTAGAAAGTTTTGACCTGAATTAAAATGAAACATAATATATTAATATTTCCAGAATGCATTTAAAGAAGTACTTAGTGAATAATTTCTAGAAGTAAGTGATGATATTGGAAAGACAAAAAGGTTTCTAACCAATAATCTATTTCTACCTTAATAAACTAGAAAATAGCAAATTAAACCCAGCATATGAAGAACAAAGAAAGTAATTAAAATAAGAATAGAAATCAATTGAATTGAGAACAGAAAAACAATATAGAAAGTTAAGAAAATAAACCAAAAGCTAGTTCTTTGATGATATCAATATAATTGAAAAACTTCTCTCTATGCTGATTAGAAAACAAAAAAGAATATACACAATACCAATATAAGGAATGAGAGAGACATGTCACCACTAGGGACTCTATAAACATTAAAAGAATAGTAAGAGAATACTTTAATAACTTTTTGTCAATAATTTGACCAATTTTAGGAAATCACATAACCCTTGAAACACAAAAACTGTAAAAACTTACAAAGAAATAGACAACCCTGCAATTATTATTAAGGAAATAGCTTTGTAGTTAAAAAATTCACCTTGAAAAATATTCCAGAGCAAGATGTCTTAACTTATAAAGTTCATTTAAAATTTAAGGGGAGCCCTGGCCAGTTTGGCTCAGCGGTTAGAGTGTCGGCCTGCGGTCCGGAGAGACCCGGGTTCGGTTCCCGCTAAGGGCACGTACTTCGGTTGCAGTTTGTCCCCGGCCCTGGTTGGTCGTGAGGGTGGCAGCCACTCGATGTGTCCCTTCACGTCGATGTTTCTCTCTCTCTCTCCCTTCCTCTCTCTCCCTCCCACTCTATCTGTACAAAAAATGGAAAAATATCCTCGGGTGAGGATTAAAAAAAAAAAAAAAAAAATTTAAGGGGAAAAAAAATAATATTAATTCTACAAAAACTCACCCAGAAATTTGAAGCACAGTGACTTTGTCTCAACTCGTTCTTTTTTAATGCCAAAACAGATACTTACGAAAAAGAAAGAGAGGGGAGGAAAATTAGATTAATATTTCTCATAACTAAACAAAAAAAATTATCATCAGAAAAGCAAATTGAAATCATTAATATATTTAAAGATAATTTATAAAGTAAGTGCAATTTATCTCAGGAATGCAAGTCTGGTTCAACATTGATACATCAATGTAATTCACCAATACATCAACAGACTAATGAAGAAAAACCATAGGAACAGAACAGAAAAAGTTTTGACAAAATTCAACATTTGTTCATGATTAAAAAAAAAAAAAGATATCTCAAAAACTTGCAAAGAAGGCTTTTCTTCAACTTCATAAAGAGCATCTGCAAAACCTATAGATAATATCATTCTTGTGATGAAAGGCTGTTTACTTTCCCAAATTCAGGAAAAGAGAAGGAAGGCAAAAGTCAGTTTACAGAATTCTTAATATTGCCAAGAACCATGACGAAAACTTACTGTTGTCAGCAAGAGAAAATTTTTCTTTGTTTTAAATTCCATAATCTAAGATTGTAAACTCAACTGGGTTAAATTTCCAAGGAAGACACTGCTTTTGGCACTATCGATTTACAATTTCGGCCTGACGTCTTCCGGTCCCCTTCTCCTTGGAGCCTGTTTCCTACCCTGGAACATGACTGGGGTGCACGCTCGCCACAGTGACTCACTTCCTCCTGAGCAGACCTTCAGTTCTGAGCCACAGGAACTGTTTCTATCACTTCATGCGACACTGTAGCTTAGGTGTAAGAGTATTGCCTCCAGGGGAAGATGTTCCTCATGTATACAATTAATTAATCTAATGCTGATTTGAGACCATAGGATGGAGGAGAAACACTTCTTTATGCACAAATCACGAGAATCCAAGTTTAGCTTGAATTTAGCTACTGTAGATGCCTCCCTGGCTCTGAATGAAAAATAAGACAGGATAGCGGGGCACGTGCTGCCTATTCGGCCTGACCATAACATATTTAACCACATTTAAGCAACACCTTGTACCAGATGCCAACTTAGATTTTTGACGTTTAAAAAGAGAAAATATTTTCTAGTTCACTAGTGAAGAAAATATTTTTTAGTTAATGCCTTAAAGGCCCATTAACAATCACTTTTTTCTGCTATTGAATCACCACTCTGAAAACGCTGTGGCAGTGTAGTAAGTCTTAGCAGTGCTCACCCTGAGGTTGTCTGCTGCCTGTAACTTAATCGTTGCATCGCTGTCTTCTTAATAAGACCTCCGTGCCTCCCCACAAGTTACTATCAAGACTCCCATTTTTCTCTGATGGGGCCATTCACTCAGCTCACTCATTGCCTTCATGGAATCCCACCAAACAATATAAAGATAGTTGCTCAGCCACACACCAGAAGCTGTATTACCCACATAGGACAAGCTGTCATTGCAGCTGAATTGAAGCCTTTGTTCAGGCCACAGCAGATACAAGTCAATGGGCAGTTTTGCTCCAATGACCTAAGCAAAGCTTCTTCTAACTACCAATATCAAAATGCCCTGTCCAAACCCTGAAGCCCAAAGTCTCGAGCCTCAAGTCAAGAGTCTCCATATGTATATTTTCTCAAGAAATTTCACTCTTATTTTGTTTCTCCACAATCCTGGTCCATGCACCAGATGTTACCATTCATTAAAAGACCTAATAAGAACATCTCACACAGGTTCTGATCAAACTGAGGAGGAAAAAAATCTTGGCTTCAATCTGCTCTCCTTATCTTTGTCATTATTGATAGACCATATGATTTTAGGAGTGTTAGCCTCTGCTATGGGAAGATTTACACCCCGTCTTCCATTACTGGCATGCTGATCATCAGTCACCACTGAAGGAGAAGAAATTCTGCTTCCTGCAAGGACTTTGCTCCTAAGTCAACGAGGAGAAAAGATGGGCTATGTATGCCCAGTTTTTTCTTCCTGATTTTATCAATCAGATGAGAACAGGGGGAGAGGAGTGTGGAGAGCCCAGGAGTGTTGTTACATTAATAGAACTAACTCCATCTGGAAGGAGATATCAAAAGTGAACGTAAGCATTACTCACTAACACTCAAAACCTTGAGTAGAAACAAATCAATAAAAAGTTAAGTATATGTGCTCTGGCCAGTTTGGTTCAGTAGTTAGAGCTTCGGCCCTCAGACCAAATTGTCACAGGTTCATTTCCAGTCAAGGACATATACCTCGGTTGTGGTTTGTCCCTGGCACTGGTTGGGGTCAGTGTCTCTTTCACATTGATGTTTCTCTCTCTCTCTCCTCTCTCTCTCTCTCTCTCTCTCTCTCTCTCTCTCTCCTACTCCATCTGAAGATAAATAGAAAGATATCCCCAGATGAGGATTTAAAAAAAAATGAAAAAAAGTAAGTATATGCTTTGGAAAGGTAAAGATAAGTTACTATTTCGTTGCTGAATTGTTGACTGAATTTATATAAAAATCCAAAATCCAAAACCTGACAAAACAAATAAAAATAAATTTAGGTTTAAAAAAATTAGGAGTAAGACAGACTTCTAAATAATAAATCAATATAATCATATTTTAAAAACTGATAACCTCCACAAAATATCTGAACCAAATAATTGCAGTGGCAAAGCAATTACTTTGCTCCCTCTTTGTGAAGTAGGAGCTCCAAGTGTTTGATGTCCTTGAGCTTTGTTCTTTAGAACCGTTTCTTCTAAGAATTACTCTGCAGATATTTGGCATTTTCTCCACATTCTCTTTTACTGAAGAATTTTACCTATAAATTGTAGTTCCATTTTCAAGCTCCTACAAATAAAAAAAATTTTTTTTTTTTGCTTTCCTTCGTTTTCTTTTGGTTTTCCTGTCAAATAACACCATACACTCTTGCTCTCTGCTTAGAAAGGGTATCTTTCAAATCCTAAAGGCAGTTTTATTGTTGGACTTTGACTAGACATTGAAGTGATAAAAAGCATCTTCCGATAGCACTGCCACAAAGATTACCGGGGATATATTCTTGTACCTAACAAATAAGACCTATATTTACAGTAAACTCAACAAATAATGTTAATATTATTCTGCTTTTATGGAATAATGGAAGGCAGAATTTACCAACACACTTTGTTCCCTGTGTCTGAAAAGAAGCCTAGGTTGAATCTAATCCCAGGGCAGATTTCAAATTTAGTGACATGAGGAAGAGGATAAAGAAAATCACCTTCAGAGAAAGAGACTATTAACTTCCAAAGGACCCTGATAAACAGCCAGAGAAATATCTAACCCGAGGAAGAACTGAGAAAATAGCACTTGGACTATTTCATGCCTTAATCATCATGCCTTCCCTTGCCCATGGAAGAAAGTATTCCTAAAGGATTCTATCTTTGGATTCCTATTAAAAAGACAGTATCATTTGGTGAAATCACCCTTAATTATTTGGGTTAAGAAAACCTTGTGGTTACTCTTTATTTTCTAAGCCAAGAAATCAGTCCCTTAGCAACTAAACTATCTTTATACAGGTAAGTAATATTAAAAAAAAAAAAAAAAAGATTATGAGTGTACAAGTTAATTGTGGAAGTCTGATAATGTACATTCCCAAATTAATTAATAATAAGGACTGACAGTAAACTTGAGTACCAATCCAAGTTTCTTTTTTATTTATCCTTTAGTTTATATAAATGATTATATCTGGAGTAGAGTGAAATTTCCAAGAAAAAACCCATCTCCTTCTCTCTCATAATATCTACATTACTGAAATCTAGTCTAAAGAGATCATTTTATGGAAATGCTGTAAACATAATTTTTTGGCTGTGTTAATAAAGTCATCTAAGCTCCTTTTATAGAGGTTCAATTCATAAACAAAAAGGCATATACAAAAGAACCATCTGCCCAGAATGTCCACCTTTATGAACACAAAAATGTTTTGAAATTATGGTTTCTCTTTAAGCTGCATGAGTTCTCAAATTCTTAGGTAGTGTTCAAGTTCAAATCAAGGTCAAAGTATCTATTCTTTCCTTTGCTATCAGTAGGACACGAACCAGCCTCTATAAAGTGGAAATTTGGGAATGGAACACAAGCTATCGATTTTCTGCCCCTTCCGGAGAAAAACTCCAAGGTCACAGTTGTTTTGTTTTTTCTTCATACCAGGCAAGATTTTTTAGCACTTACCATGTTTCAGACACGAGATCATAAAAGTCACAGTCTCTGTTTTCAAACAGCACCACAAATTCTCTGATAAGAGTTTTCACAAGACACTATGGACACGCAGAGAAGAGAAATTGAAAATCATACAGGTAATTTAAAAAGGCTTCCCAGAGGGATCAATGCTAGAACTGAGCTTTAAACGAAAGTTGACAGTAATTAGGCAGGTGGGAACGAGGAGTAACACTGCATGTTCGAAGACACCCTGGGCCTCCCCACAGCTGCCCTGTGACAGTGGCAGAAGAACAGATACTGTACTATGTAAAAGACTAGCTGTCAATTCAGAGTTGATCTAACCCTGAAATCTGTGTACTCGGCCACTTCAGACTGTGACAATACCATGGAGGTATTGTGAAGGACTCAGAGACGTTCATACAATTCAGGCCTGAACGTTAAACCTTCAGATGGGATCAAGGCAATGACTTGGAAAAAAAGACCGGCAAAAGACGTAAGAAGGCTGTAAGGCAGTGAGAGTCTTGTTTGGCAACAAGCTGGTGATTGTCGGGCTTCTAATTTGGTAAAAAGTAAGAGAAGGCCTTTTTTTTTTTTTGATAAGGAAAATAATGAGGACAAATTTAGGAGAAGAGAAAATATTTTACTTTTAGACACGTGAAATTTGAAATGCCTATAGGACATAAAAGTAGACATATTTAGGAGGTAGTCAGTTGCATAAATCTGAAAGAATATGAGATTAGAGGAATAATAGCAACAATCATATATTACAAATAGACATAATAAAGACATTTGAGTGTTTCAGCCACAATTCAAAGTACTTACATGAATTATTTAAATATTAAAACATGATGAATGTATTATTATTCTTTTACTGATAAGAAAAGAAAGGATTAGAAGTTATGTCACTAGTTGGCAGTTAAAAGAAACCAAAATTTGAACCCACGTGATCTGATTTCAGAGCCTCCCTTTATTGTTAATGACAGTGTTCAAGTTATAAATGGAATCATGAGTACATTTCTCTCTCAACATTGAGCATCATTACATTCAATCAACAGTATTTCAGTAATTCATTATGGTGACAATAATTCAGCCAAATAATGGAATTTCTTCTGACTCGATCTGTTGACCTGTGCTCCCCCATGATTTATTGTTATGGGAAAAGCAAGCTTCCCATCATATTAGGATTTGAATCATTTGGAGAAGAAGAAAGCTAAACCCAGTGAATTTTTCTAACCAGGAGAATTTTCTACACTATATATGGTGGTGTAGTAAACATAAAAATAATAAGCTCATTTTACAATATAAATAAGCAATTTCAATTAGACATAATACATTATATAGCTTAGGTATAGAAACACAGTTTCATATCAAAAATGCAATTTATAACTTTAGTGTTTAAACTACAACATTTCCAACCTTTGTTTCTTGTGCATAACTATCAGTAAACATAGGGTAAGGATATTGTAAATGACAAAGATAAGAATCATAGTAATAATAATAATAATAACAGCAAGCATATCTTATATGCCTAGAAAAAGCCAAGCAATGTTCTAAGAACTACATAAACTATCTCATCTAATCCTCATATTTTATAGATAAGAAAACTGAGAAATAAAGAGGTCAAGTAATGTGTGGAAGATGACACAATACATTAGTGGGATCAAGATTTAAATGGAAGCAGTCTAAAGCTGAAGCCCTGAGTAATCTTGTTATGATGGTTAATTAATGTGTCAACTTGGCTGGGCCACAGGATACCCAAGATTTGGTTAAAAATTATTCTGGGAATATCTAAGATCATGTTTCTGGATGGAATTACTATTTAGATAAGTAGACTGAGTGAAGTAGACTGCCCTCCCCAATAAGGATAGGCCTATCCAATCTGTTGGAAGCTTAAATAGAATAAAAAAAGTGTATAAGGGAGAATTTGCTTAATCTGCCTATCTCAGAGTTGGGACATCAATCTTCTCTTTTCTTTGGACTCAGACTGGAACTTATACCATCAGCCCTGCTGGGTCTCTAGCTTACTGTCCGTGGATCTTATGACATAGCCTCCATAAACTATGTAAGCCAATTCCTTATAATAAATCCTTACACATGTATGTAGTCTCCTGTTGATTCTGTTTCTCAGAGAACTCAGACTAATACACCCAGTTTAGTCTTTTTTTTTTTTTTATTGATTAATGTTTGTTACAAATGATTCTCCTTTTTTCCCCCACTGATTCCCCCCTCCCCCTTCCCTCCCTGCCCCTTCCCCCGATTGTTGTCCATGTCCACTGTTCATGCATACATGCATATAAATTCTGTTGTTCATCCCTCTCTCACCTCCCCACTCCTTAGGGGATTGTCCTCAAACTGTTATGTTCATTATATTCCAGAAATCAGTGAGATCATATGAAATTTGTCTTTCTCTGCTTGGCTTGTTTCACTTAGGATGATACTTTCCAGGTCCCTCCATGTAGTCTCAAAGGATGAGAGATCTTTGTTTCTTACCGCTGCATAGTACTCCATTGTGTATATGTACCACAGCTTTTTAATCCATTTGTCTACTGATGGGCACTTGGGCTGTTTCCAGATCTTAGTGATTGTAAATAGTGCTGCTACAAAGATGGGGGTACATATATTCTTTCTGATTGGTGTTTTATGCTTCGTAGGGTATATTCCTAGAAGTGGGATCACTGGGTCAAATGGGAGATCAATTTTTAATTTTTTGAGGTGACACCATATTGTTTTCCATAGTGGCTGCACCAGTCTGCATTCCCACCAACAGTGTACTAGAGTCCCCTTTTCTCCACACCCTCGCCAACACTTGTTGTTTGATGATTTGTTGATGGCGGCCATTCTGACAGGTGTGAGGTGATACCTCATTGTTGTTTTGATTTACATCTCTCTGATGATTAGTGATGATGAACATTTCTTCATATGTCTCTTAGCCATTTGTATGTCCTGTTTGGAGAGGTGTCTATTTAGTTCCTCTGCCCATTTTTTAATTGGATTCTTTGTCTTCCTTTTGTGGAGTTGTATGAGCACTCTATATGTATTGGAAATTAACCCCTTATCTGATATATCATTGGCAATTATGCTCTCCCATACAGTGGGTAGCCTTTCCGTTTTGATGATTGTATCTTTCGCTGTGCAGAAGCTTTTGAGTTTGATGTAGTCCCATGTGTTCATTTTCTCCTTTGTTTCTATTGCCTTAGGTGATGTGTCAGTAAAAATTCTGCTGCGTATGATGTCTGAGATTTTGTTGCCCACAGTCTCCTCTAGGATTTTTATGGATTCATGAGTTACATTTAAGTCTTTTATCCATTTTGAGTTTATTCTCGTGTAGGGTGTAAGTTGATGGTCTAGTTTCATTTTTCTGCAAGTAGCTGTCCAATTTTCCCAGCACCATTTATTAAAGAGGCTGTCCTTACTCCACTGTATGCTCTTGCCACCTTTGTCAAATATTAATTGAGCATATTGCCTAGGGTCCATTTCTCGGTTCTCTATTCTGTTCCACTGGTCTATATCGCTGTTCTTGTGCCAGTACCAGGCTGTTTTGATTATGGTGGCTTTGTAGTATAACCTGAAATCTGGTATTGTGATCCCTCCAACTTTCTTCTTCCTTTTCAAGATTGCTGTGGCTATTCGAGGCCTTTTTTGGTTCCATATGAACTTTTGAAGTAGTTGTTCTAATTCTTTGAAGTATGCCGTTGGTATTTTGATGGGGATTGCGTTGAATCTATAGATTGCTTTGGGTAATATGGACATTTTAATGATGTTAGTTCTCCCAATCCATGAACAGGTATGTTCTTCCACATTTTTACATCTTGCTCTATTTCTTTTTTCAAAGACCTGTAGTTTTCTGCGAATAGGTCCTTTATCTCTTTGGTTAAGTTTATTCCTAGGTATCTTAATTTTTTTGCCGCAGTGGTAAATGGGATTGTTTGCTTAGTTTCTCTTTCTGTGAGTTCATCATTGGTGTATAAGAATGCCATAGATTTCTTGACGTTAATTTTGTATCCTGCTACTTTGCCAAATTCATTTATTAAGTCTAGTAAGCTTTTGGTGGAGTCTTTGGGGTTTTCTATGTACAGTATCATGTCATCTGCAAATAATGACAATTTCACTTCCTCCTTTCCAATTTGGATCCCTTTTATTTTTTCTTCCTGTCTGATTGCTGTGGCTAAGACTTCCAGTACTATGTTAAACAGGAGTGGCGAAAGTGGGCATCCTTGCCTTGTTCCTGTTCTTAAGGGAAATGCTTTTAGTTTTTGCCCATTGAGTATGATGTTGGCTGTAGGTCTTTCATATATGGCCTTTATTATGTCTAGGTATGATCCCTCAATTCCCACACTGCTGAGCGTTTTTATCAGAAATGGATGCTGGATTTTGTCAAAGGCTTTTTCAGCATCTATTGATATGATCATGTGGTTTTTATTCTTCAATTTATTTATGTGGTGTATCACATTTATGGATTTGCGAATATTGTACCAGCCTTGCATCCCTGGGATGAATCCCACCTGGTCATGGTGGATAATTTTTCTGGTGTATTGCTGGATTCGATTTGCTAGTATTTTGTTCAGGATTTTGGCATCTATGTTCATCAGGGATATTGGCCTGTAGTTTTCTTTCTTTGTTGTGTCTTTTTCTGGTTTTGGAATTAGAGTTATGCTGGCTTCATAAAACGAGTTTGGAAGTCTTCCTTCTTCTTGAATTTTTTGAAATAGTTTGAGGAGAATGGGTATTAGTTCTTCTTTGAATGTTTGGTAAAACTCCCCTGTGAAGCCATCCGGGCCTGGGCTTTTGTTTGCTGGAAGAGTCTTGATTACATCTTCAATTTCTTCTGTTGTTATTGGTCTGTTCAAGTTTTCAATCTCTATCTGATCCAATTTTGGGAGACTATGTGTTTTTAAAAATTTGTCCATTTCGCTTAGATTTTCGAATTTGTTGCCGTATAATTTTTCATAGTAGTTGTTAACGATCTTTTGTATTTCTGTACGGTCAGTTGTTATCTCTCCTGTTTCATTTCTGATTTTATGTATTTGGGTTCTCTCTCTTTGTTTCTTGGTGAGTCTAGCTAAGGGTCCATCAATCTTGTTTATCTTTTCGAAAAACCAGCTCTTTGTTTTATTGATCCTCTGGATTGTTTTTTGGTCTCTATGTCGTTTATTTCTGCTCTGATCCTTACTATTTCTTTTCTTCTACTTGCTCTGGGGTTTTCTTTTTGTTTACTCTCTAGTTCTTTAAGTTGTGAGGTTAGATAGTCTATTAGAGATTTTTCTTCTTTTTTGAGGTAGGCCTGTAGTGCTATAAACTTCCCTCTCAGAACTGCTTTTGCTGCATCCCATAGATTTTGTATTGTTGTGTCCTCATTTTCATTGGTTTCCAGGAAGTTTTTGATTTCTTCCTTGATTTCCTCGGTGACCCATTCATTGTTTAATAATATTCTATTTAGCTTCCATGTGTTAAAATGTCTTTGTATGTTCTTCTTGCAATTGATTTCTAGTTTCATACCATTGTGGTCTGAGAAGATGCTTGTTATAATTTCAATCTTCTTGAACTTGTAGAGACTTAGTTTGTGCCCTAACATGTGGTCTATCTTTGAGAATGTTCCATGTGCACTTGAGAAGAATGTGAATTCTGTAGTTTTGGGGTGTAGTTCTCTGTAGATATCTATTAAATCCATTTGGTCTAGTGCTTCATTTAGAGTCTCTGTTTCCTTGCTAATTTTTTGTCTAGAGGATCTATCCAGTGATGTGAGCGGGGTGTTGAAGTCCCCTGTTATGATTGTATTGCTATCGATTTCTCCTTTGAAGTCCTCCAGAAGATTTTTAATATATTTTGGAGCTCCTATATTGGGTGCATATATGTTTATCAAGGTTATATCTTCCTGTTGGATAGATCCTTTCAATATTATGTAGTGAGCTTCTTTGTCTCTAGTTATGGCCTTCAATCTGAAGTCTATTTTATCGGATATCAGTATTGCTACCCCAGCTTTTTTTTCTTTTCCATTTGCTTGAAAGACTTTTTTCCATCCCTTCACTTTCAATCTATGTGAGTCTTTTGTTGTGAGGTGGGTTTCTTGTAAACAGCATATAGATGAGTCTTGCTTTCTTATCCAATCAGCTACTCTGTGTCTTTTTATGGGAGCATTCAGTCCATTTACATTTAAGGTGGTTATTGATATGTACTTATTTATTGCCATTTTTGTTTAGTGTGGTTCTATTTTTCTTCCCATTTCTCCTGGTAATTACAGCAGTCCTTTTAACCTTTCTTGCAGTGCTGGTTTGGTGCTAATGTACTCCCTTAGCCTTATTTTGTCTGGGAAGCTCTTTATTTGACCTTCTATTTTGAACGATAGCCTTGCTGGGTAGAGTAGTCTTGGATTCAGATCCTTGTTTTTCATGACCTTGATTACTTCATGCCATTCCCTTCGAGCCTGTAATGTTTCTTGTGAGAAGTCAGCTGAGAGCCTTATGGGGGTTCCTTTGTAGGTAACCTGTTGCTTATCTCTTGCTGCTTTTAGGATTCTCTCTTTGTCTTGAATTTTTGGCAGTTTGATTACTATGTGTCTTGGTGTGGGCCTGTTTGGGTTCTTCTTACTTGGGGCTCTCTGAGCTTCTTGAACTTGAATGCCTTCTTGCTTCACCAAATTAGGGAAGTTTTCTGTCACTATTTCTTTGAATATATTCTCTAGCCCTCGCTTACTTTCTTCTTCTTCAGGGACTCCTATGATACGAATATTATTACGTTTCCAGTTGTCCCACAATTCTCTTAAGCTCTCTTCTTGTTTTTTAATCTTTTTTTCTTTTTGGTTTTCTGATTGGTTGATTTCTTCTAGCCTGACTTCTAATTCACTGATCCGGTCCTCAGCTTCCCCTACTCTGCTTTTTAGACCTTCCAGTGTGTTTTTCATTTCTGATATGTCATTCTTCATTTCTTCCTGTTGGTTTTTCATTTCCAGATGGTTTATTTTCAACATTTCTATGTCTTTACTCATGTTGCTCATGTCCTTACACATGCTGTTGAGCTTCCGCAACATCATGGCTCTAAATTCTAGTTCTGTTAACTTGCTTAACTGCACCTCATTTATTTCATCTTCTGTAGAGGTCTCTTGATCTTTCATTTGGCTTTTGTTTCTGTTTCTCACCATTTTCGTTATCACAGTGGGCTTTGGAGTCTGCCAAGTTTTCCCAGTGGGTGTTGGTGTTTTGCTGTTTGTGGCTCCCTCTCCTTGGTTTGGATGCACCAGGGAGGACCCACTTTAATCCCGCCAAGTCCCCTGTTCTCCGGGAGTCTGTGTGGCTCCCGCCGATAGTTTAGCAGGCAATAGCGTTACGAGGGCCCATGCAGGGTGGCAAGAGAGGCGGTGGGAATAATTTCCCGCTGAGTTCCCTGGTCCCGCGGAGTTCCCTGGTCCCACTCTGTTCCCTGGTCCAGCTGAGTTCCCTGGGGCCCTCGAGTCTGTGCGGCTCCAGTGGAGAGTTTAGCTGGCTACAGAGTTTCCAGGGCCCATGCAGGGTGGTAAGGGAGACAGTAGGATTAGCTTCCCACTGAGTTCCCCGGTCCCACGGAGTTCCCTGGGGGCCACGAATCTGTGCAGCTTCAGCGGAGAGTTTAGCTGGCTACAGAGTTTCCAGGGCCATGCACGGCGGGAAGGGAGGCGGTAGAATTAACTTTCCGCCGCGTTCCCCGGTCCCACCGAGTTGCCTGGGGTCTGCGAGTCTGTGCGGCTTCAGCGGCTACAGAGTTTCCAGGGCTCTGCACAGCGGGGAGGGAGGCGGTAGAATTAATTTTCCGCCGCGTTCCCCAGTCCCACCGAGTTCCCTGGGGTCTGCGAGTCTGTGCGGCTTCAGCGGCTACAGAGTTTCCAGGGCCGCACGGCGGGGAGGGAGGCGGTAGAATTAACTTTCTGCCGCGTTTCCCGTCCCGCCGAGTTCCCTGGGGGCCAGGAGTCTGTGCGGCTTCAGCGGCTACAGGGCCTTGCACGGCGGGAGGGGAGGCAGTAGAATTAACTTTCCGCCTAGTCCCTCCGAGTTCCCTGGTCCCGCCCAGTTCCCTGGGGGCCAGGAGTCTGTGCGGCTTCAGCGGAGAGTCTAGCCGGCTACAGAGTTTCCAGGGCCATGCACGGTGGGAAGAAAGATGGTGGAATTAACTTCCCCTCTAGTTCCCTGGCCCCTGCCCAGGCTGCTGCGGACCCTGGGCTCTTGGTCCCCTCTCCCGTCCTTGCAAGCCTACCAGGACTGAGTGGGTGTTTCTGGTTAAGTGGTCCTCCAAGGTGTCCTTCGGCTGCCCTTTCCTGACGGTTTGCCTTTGTTTTCGTTGTAAATCCAGTTTGGTCTTGGGAGACGGTCTGGGTCCCTCCATTCACTTCGCCGCCATTTTTTCTACCTCCCAGTTTAGTCTTAAAAGACCTTTGTGATACTAGCTCTTTGAACTTCTGTGATAAATATCTTGCAATCTTTCTTGCTTTATCTTTTTATCTTTGCTAACAGATAAAAATCTGGTGTTTTGGATTACACAGGGCTTTCCATTAAATAAACTTGGAATCTATATTTTTATGACTAATGTCAGGGTAAGAACAGAAAGCCCATACTTGTTTATTTCCACAGCATCACGTAGACAAAGCTTAGGTTTCAGTGACTTTCACAAATAATAATACACATACTTAAAATAAGCTCTTTTCTCAGTTCTACTTTAAACTACCATTTTATTTCTCCTGTGATCATGCATGAGGACCTCTGAAGTATACAGATCAAATCACCATCATTGAAACATGCAGTCTAAATAGTAGAAATAAAAAATAAAAAGCCACTTATGACATGACTATTATATATTGAGTTTCTGGGACCAATATAAAGCATGATAACCATTGCTCACCAAATGAAAGAGTTGGTCTGCAACCTATCTGAGCAAGCCCTGCTTGCTAACATGTTGGTGGTCATTCTGTCATACATGTTTGTATAGATAATGCATTTACATAAGTATTAATATCAATTCTTTTATATAAAAAATTACTTCATGCATTCAGTGTTTATCATTAGCTAGATCTTTATCCCCTCAAGAGTATCCACCCTCTATGCTTGTTTTTTCCCAAGGGAACCATGTTGCAAATCTAATTCTTTTATATTATCTCCATATTCTTATAATCCTATGTAGACTACAAATCATGGGATGGCCAGAACAATTCAAATGCATTCTTTCAAATTCTTTTTTATATTCTCTTGTATAGCTCTCTAATATACATTCAGCCTTCTGCCTCTGGATAGCACTACTTTGCTTCCAATTCAATGCTGGAATAACATCATTTTGTATATGTCCTTAAAATCTGGCATGTCTATTATGTTTATGTGCGAGATCTTAGTTATGGAATTGCTAGTTTGAATGACATATGCATTTTTACATTTTAATACATGTTGCCAAACTTCAGAAATGCAGAAACTGTTCATATTTCCATGAGCAATATGAGAGAATATTTATTCCCCACATTCTCTTTATAAGAGTTATATTTAAAAGTTTGATCATTTTGATGGGTATATGGATATAAACGATAGCTTACTGTGATTTTAACTTGAATTTTACTCTTTAGAGAATTTGAGAACTCTTCATAGTTTTTTGGGGCCTTTTGGACTTGCTCTTCTTTCCATTGTTTATTTGTATTCCTTGACAATTCTTCTATGGGTTGTCTTTTCCTTGTCAATTTGTTAGAACTTTCTGTTTATTAAAAATGAACCCATCATCTGTCATCGGCATTACAAATAAATCTTTTATAGATCTCTCTTATTCCTTAATTTGTCAGTCAAAATTTTTTATATATATAATCATAGTTTTACTTAATTGTCTTTACTTTTAATACATCTGGATTTTTATAGCTGATTAAAAAGTTTTCTCTTACTCCCTATTATTGCAGAATTCTAAGATTTTATTTTGAAAGATTTTTTAAATTATTTCTAACATTTCCATTTTTAGTTTACCTGGAATTTATTATTGTGTATACTATGAAATGTGGTCTATTTGCATTTAATACTGGTGGCTTATTTTTCTATACGACTAATTATATAGCCAGTTCTACTCTCACTGAATTGAACAAATATATATATTTGAACAAATATATACACACATATACATATATTCTTTTTACCAGGACGTTTACTTTCATTTTTATATTTGATTTTCCATATAAGATGATCCTATTGAGACATTTTGAATATTTTTCTAGGCCTTTCTTGACTTTTAAATTGATTTGTTATGGGCATTTTAACCAAGACCCTCCAAACGTTACCAAGCTTTAAATATAAATGAAGTCACACTGACAATTATGCCTGAATCAGTGCAATCAGAAAAAAATATGTAATCTTTCTAGTAGAGACTAAATTTTTAGTTAGAAAAATTAATTGTTAAAGACCCAAATCTAATGTTCTGAGTCCCCGTGTTAAATTAGAAAACCAAATTCTTCGCGGAATTTCCCTGTTCCAAGTATTTGTGGAGATCACCAAAAGGAATTTCCCTCCCTTGCCACTTGAGTGCCCCTTAAGCCAGACTGTGCTTCCAATAGCCAAGCTGCCAGCACTACTTCCAAACCAGGCTGTCTAGGAAAGTGCCGATCCCTTCTTACGCCTGAACACTGTGACATTAGAGAGAACATATATGTTTATGCAAAACTGAAGGGAAGGAAAGAGAATGAGATATCCGAAAGGGAACTTGGGCCCTAAGTGATACAGAATTTATAGAGACAGCTCTTTAAATTCACACATGCTATTGTTTCTTTCCAAGAGCACATATTAGCCTTCAAGATGTCTAGGTAAGTGTAGATTTCAATATTAGCTGCCATGTTATATACCAAATAACTATGAACTTGAACCTAGCACCCATGGCCAGATTTCAATTTGTTCTATGGTAAGCTTTTTCTCACTAGTTTCTTAGCAATCTGGTTTCTGTCAACCTCATACATCCTTCAGGTATACCTACATATGTCTGAATTCCAAATGTTAATATAGTATTTACTTTTTCTAAGTGGTCCCACAGAGCCAACTATAAAATCAAAGATAGACAAGAGGTAACTGAGGAATAGAGGAATGGATCTTTGCCTTGCCTTCACTGGCACACACTGCAACACATGTATCAAGAGTTCTAGATTCAAATATTCACCTTGAACTAATTCACCAGATCTAGAAATTATCAGCACAGGGTTATCAGTAATATGCTCTGGTCAAAAGGCTGACATAGAGACTTCAGATTTCCTCCTTGGGTGGTAAATCCAGACTGTGGAGGAGGTCTACATATTTTAAAGAACTTCCATGTATCTTTCTTGATTGGGTTAAATAATGCCACATGGCCCGGCTGATGTGGCTCAGTGGATTGAGCATCATCCTGTGGACAGAGAGGTCCTGATTCGAGTCCCAGTCAGGGCACATGTCCATGTTGCGGGTACAACCCCCAGTAAGGGGTTTGCAGGAGGCAGCCAATTAATGTTTCTCACATCGATGTTTCTATCTCTCTCTCCCTTCTTCTCTCTCTAAAAAAATCAATAAAAACATTTTAAAAAATAATAATGCCACATGAATTTTGCTTTCTGGGCCATATTTTTATAATTGATTCACCATGGTGTTTTCATTTAGAAATAATCAGAGAAACAAACATGTATAAATTATATTAATATAGGATACTTTCTAAAAATTAATTGGTGATTTGGAACATTTTTAAAATAGAAAATCCAATATTCCACGGCTAAAAGTGAGTTGCTTGTTTTGCAATGACTTAAAGTTTATAAATCAAGATGA
Organism: Molossus molossus; assembly: GCF_014108415.1. NCBI lineage: Eukaryota > Metazoa > Chordata > Mammalia > Chiroptera > Molossidae > Molossus > Molossus molossus. The sequence continues at coordinate 66,958,735 of NW_023425346.1, forward strand.
GGGCCACACTTCTATTTGCATTTCATTGCTTTACCCATAATCCAGGATGACTAGACTCTGACTGTGTTCTCTTAATTAATATGGCTCTGTTGTTGAATACCGCTTATAATCATTTTACCACTTTCAAACACATTTTCTTCAAAAACAAAGTACATATGAATAGTGTTTTTAGGCCTCTTTTGATGCATTTTGACTGGTTTTTTATTTAATTAACCTCAGAAGACTTTGTTTTTGAAAGTCTGTATGGTGGGCATAAAGGGAAAATACAAAGCAGGATTCATGTATATACCACGTTGGCTAAACCAAAGCAAGTAGAAAAAAGTAAGAAAAGAAATGATGGTATCAGTTCCTAGTATCTGAAATAGCCTAGTTATTTCCCTTTCCCTCATCTTTGGTTTATTTTCTTTAGCATCCGTAAGCTGTTTGCAATTGCTGCAAAGATATCCAGAAATTGTGTCCAAAATAAAAACCTTTCCAATAGGAAGAAAACTTGTTTAAACTAAGTGTCAGATTACTTCACTTTTTGGAAGCCTTCATTCCATCTTGGCTTTTAAGAAATCCTCTCTCACCATTTGAAAAATTTAATAGGCATTTAATGTAATGGATGTCATGTTGTCCTCCAATAACCTCACACCTTCATTTTTGTAGCTAACCTTACCAATAAAACCACCTGAGCACCTCAGATAAACATTCATTTAGCACATCACAAATCCAGCAGACCTTGACTACCTTCACAGCAAGGCAAATAAATATGTTAAAGGACCATCCTAATGTTCTCATTTTGAAAGTGAAGAAACATTTAGCTTAATAGCTAACTAATTTATCACACTGAAAGGGCATATGCCCTCTGGAACCCCCAACTAATTTGGTCCCACTTGCCCTCCAGGCAAAAGAGGAGAACGGAACCTTGTACAAGTTATCAGATATTAGTTCAATATTGTATCACACTAGGTAAATGTCAAGGATAGTGTGTTGTTTATCCTAGCTTTTCCTGCAATTCTGCCTCCATCATTATAATTCTCAGCTCTTTCCCTGAGTATAAGACCCAGGGTTTGGGGACCTCAGTGGTAGAAACAGCTTAGCTTTGTGAATGAGCCTTCTCAATCAATAGGTGACATTGGGGACATCCCAACAATAGAGCCTGTATCATTCAGGACCACAGTGTCAGACAAACCACACAGTATTTTCAACAAGTTTAATATAAACAACTATTAACTAGGCAAAAGTTGGTTAACTAATAAAAGGGATAAAAGAGAACTCTACAGTGATTTAGAGGCATCAGGAAGCATCAGGAAGCAGCTACCACGCTGTGCAGTGACATTCTAAATGACTCCAGTGGATAACACACTGGAATGATCTCTTCTTCTTAAGTGTCGGTGAAGCCTTTTCATTGCTTCTAACCAATATTGTATAAAAGAAAGAATGAGGTATCACTCCCTTGATTAGAATATTATATATAGGATTTTATCTTAGCTAATTGTAACAAGAAAGTCTTCTGATGGCTTTGAAGAAGCAAACAACCATGTGTGAACTGCTTATGGAAAGGGCCACATGGAAGAAAACCATTGGTGACCTTTAGGACTTGAGGGTAAACCAGCCGGTAGAGAATACAACATAGCTAACAACTTGATTACAGCCTGGTTATACCCATAGCAGAAGACCCAACCAAATTATGCCCAGACTCCCAGTCCATGGAAAATGTAAAATAATAAACACATTAACACCCGGCTGGTGTGGCTCAGTGATTGAGCATCAGCCCATGCACCAAGAGGTCACCAGTTCAATTCCTGGTCAGGGCACATGTCCAGATTGTTGGCCCGATCCCCAGTGGGGGACATGCAGGAGGCAGCCAATCGATGTTCTTGCTCATCATTGTTTCTATATCTCTCTTCTTCTCCCTACCTCTCTCTCTCAAATCAATAAAGAAAAAAAATTTAAATAAATAAGCGTGTTAAGTTGCTAGACTTGTGGCAATTTGTTACACAAAAATAAAAAATTAATGCACACCCTTAGGACTGAGGAATGTGCCAACAAAGAAGAAACAGAAATTTAGAGAAGTCGTCATTAAGATTGAGATTAGACTTCTGTGAAGATAAACTACTGAGGAAATATGCCACCCCCTGGTCTGATGAAGAAGAAACTTTCTGGAGACCACTCACCACTATAGAATCTTACAAGTCACTCACACTTCTAGGATGCATTGGAAAAGTCTCTTCATACTCCCTCTGCCCTGCCATCTCTTCCTGTGGCCCTTGTTAGCAGAGCCTAACTCAAGCCCAGCAAAAATAAATACAATCTGAAGGTCCAACTGCAGTATCACAAAATAGGCAGAGGTGTGTGGGCTGTCAGCTGAGAGGTGATAATAACTAGCATAATGTCTATAGTTACACCTCCTCAGATAATCTTTGATGAAACCCATTTGTCCTGACAAAGGAAGAAGCCACAGTGGGAAAGGAGAGGTAAAAATTTTTTTCATTTGAGGTCATTTTATTTGAGTAGAAGGCCAGTGAATACAGTCTAGAAGGCCCCCGTTACCTAATACATTAATGAAGAGACAGTAACCCAGGGCAGACAGGAATCTGGGTCCCTCTTTCTGACTCATATACTACACTTGAAGATTCAGCATCTCGAAATTACAAGGTAAGCACATGATGTCCAGAATGCCTGTAAATACGAACAGCAACTCATGATATAGTGTTATTGGTTTCCTCTGTCCTATAATTTAGTTCATCACTCGATATTTTTTATGGCTCCCAATTTTTTTCAACGGATTTGACCATAAGCCAGGTTTAAAACTGGCATCAGCATTATTAGCATTTTATTTCCCTTACGTACAATTTTCAATACTATTCCAACACCATTTCAAGTATTCATTAAAATATAACCAAAGCCTTTGACCTTAAAATTAACCAGCAAAAGAAATTAGCAAAAACATAGCTCTTCGCAAATGTTTGGGCTTGTTTAGCTCAAGAAGCCTTAAGAGCATTTCAAACATTTTTCCCCTTGGGGTTCAAGTCAGTAACTACTTGTGGAGATTGTAATATTTTTAAGCAATGCAGTAAGGTGAAAGATCTCCAATAACTTACTCTAGAATATAGAGTTTAGAAAGATTAATCTTCCCTTTCTATCTAATATATTTGTCAAAGATATCTACCTTTGACTAGGCTTATGTATGCAAAAAATGTGTTCACACAAGCATATACCTACACTTACTCCCTGCTGATGTTGCTCAGTTTGTTATGGTCCGAAACTTAACTATTCAAATACTGAACTCCAAAACATACTTTATTAGAGAAGACAGATGCCTAAGCAACAGCAACTTTTAAAAAATTGTATATATTTGCACTCCTGATTATGAAGCTGTCACTCTGGTGATATAGTCAGCATTTTTTCATCTTTCTGCTCTGCCACATGATATATGTTGGCTTCATTCTCCTGTGAACACATTTTCTCCATTTGGTGGTAGCAAGTTACTAGGGAGGGTAAGAAATGTGAGACATGGAACTGTGGCTACAAACAGCTTCAAAATTATACTGATCATGGTAACTCCAAAGTAAAGAGAGCCTCATCCTGCATCTGTAATAGAAAACATCAAGGCTGTTTGGCTCAGGTTAGGTTAAAAATGCTCATCCTTGAACAAATTCCTGTGTCCAGGGCAGTGAGATACTATGATAGGCCAAGTCAAAAGTATGCTCCCTGCCCTGGCCAGAGCAGTAGAGTACTGACATTTCCTCCCCACTTGAACCAGTGGAGAGGGGAAGAAATTAGGCATTTTATCAGAAAAAAAGGGTGAAGGGATTGCAGGCCAATGGAAATGACCGATGTTCACTATAGGTGCCCTCACCGCTCCCCAGCAGCAATGAAACCAGCGAATTTAGCCAGCAGTCATGAAAGAGTCTTCAAATTGCTTGGATGGAGAGATTGTAACATTTCATGAAATGAAAAGCTTGGTTCCACAGCATTGTGATGGTCTGCTCATTTGTATACTATATAACAAAGAGCCAACTCAGTGGAAAGTTGACTGGGTCCCAACACAGACAGAGACAAAGATACCGTGGTCTCAGAACATTCCATTATAACATGTGTAAGAGATCTATCTGCTAAGCAAAGCACCCACTTTCCACCACCGCTGACTGTATGCCTTATCTAATAATTTCTCTAAGAAAGAAGCCTTATTAATGAGGACTCTGTTAGTTTCAAGGGATACAGGATCAAGTCAAATCAACTTAAGTAAAAAAGAAACATCTATTTCCATGGAACTAAAAATTTAGAAGTATCTATAGAGCCAGGTGCTCAAATGACATTTTACCTCCTTGTTCTCTTTCTTTGTCTTGGTTCTGCTTTCCTCTTCCTTGGCTGCACAAGCAGGCCAGCTCCCTCCTCACAGTGGGTGAAATGGACCTGGGTGCTCAAGGTGCACATGGCCTCAGACCTTGTAATTCTTAAGAAAAAGGGAGCATATTTCTCGAGCAGAAAAGTTCTGGTGAGAATTCTGATTTTCCCAGATAGAGTTGCATGCTCTATCCTGAACCAATCATACAGATCAAGCACAAGTTACGACATTTTCAGGCTGGGCCCATTGAGTCCACATGGAATGAGTTGCTCACAGGAAAAGGGTTTCTGTTAGTGGAGATGAAGGATGCATTGGGATTTCACAGTTCAGTACTAAGGAAGGGCAAATTGCACTATATTTTGTGACCCACTGTTGTGGAAATATTACCTCCATGGTTCCAAAGTAGTATATTTTCTGAAGACCAGTTTGAATTACAGATATTGATATAGCTCTTCTGACAAAGGTTCCATTTTGGAATGAGTAAACCTCAGAGTAAAGAAGGCATTCTGTTTTGTGCACAATTTGGTAATAATTTTTAAACTAAAGTTGTCATTTTAGGCTATGTTCAGATGTTCGGTTATATAAATGGATATTTCAAAAAAGCAACATGCAAACATACTAAGTTAAATTCTAGAGCCACGATGTTCCTGTATGGCATCTGCTCCAGGAGTTACTTTCCAGCATCTATCTGAATAGCAAGGGCTAGAAGAGAACTCAAACCTTCAACAAGCAGGGACAACCTAACATCTATTAGATAAACATTTATATATTTACCGTGACACTGCATCTGACTGGCTATTTGATAACTGCTTAGCTTTCATGTTGACGAGGGACAGGCAATGCTTCTCCCTGTGCATATCATCAAAGAATAAATACATCAGACACAAAGCAGTGTTTTTCGTGTATCAAGAACTTTGGCTTATGCTGGATAACATCTTTATTCTTCTACCTATAATAAATACATAATGAAACAAATATTTTATATAGAAACATATTTTATTGATGTCCAAAGCCATATCTACAATATACAAAGAGGAAAACTTACCCTACACCTATGCAAAAATGAGGATTTGAGGATTTGTTTTAGTTCTCATAACAAAATCTTGGAATATTAGTAATTTTTAAAAGATTTTTTAAAGATTTTTTTATTGATTTCTTTAGAGAGAGAGGAAGAAACATTGATGTGAGAGAGATACATGAGTCAGCTGCCTCCTGCATACCACCTACTGGGAATTGAGCTCACAACCTGGGCATGTGCCCTGACTGGGAATCAAACCAGGACCTCTCGGTCCTTGGGACAATGCTCAATCCACTGAGCTACACTGGCCTGTTTTGTTTTGTTTTGTTTTGTTTTTTGAGGTTTTTAAATTGATTTTTAGAGCGAGAAGAAGGGAGAGGGAGAAAGGAAAGAAACATTGATGTGTGAGCAAAACATTGATGGGTTGCCTTCTACACGGCCCCTACCAGGCCAGGGGTGCAGCCTGCAACCTGGGTATGTGCCCAGACAGGGAATCAAACCTGGAACCTATTAGTATACTGCACAATGCCCAACCAAATCAGCCAGAGCTGGAATATTAGTAATGTAAATAGAAAGTTCATTTCTGTGTCTAGTAAGGTAGAGAGAACACAATTTATGTGGACATAGTGTGGATCCAGGCTCTTGTTTTATTTGCTCTATAGCATAGACATTTTACTTTCAAGTTCAGAACCAAGATGGCTAAAGCTGTAGACACCACATTCATCCCAGCCAGGTGAATGGAGAAGACACAGAAAGGTATACCCTCTGCCTTTTAAAGGGACTTCTTAGAACACACACACATCTCTGCTTACATCTCATTTGCCAACTCAAAGCCCAGTGGCTCACCTAATTACAAGGGAGAATGGTGACTACCCTTTTAAATAGGTAGCAAGATGACCAGCCAAATCTAAGCTTTTTAGTAAGGAAGAGTGGTACTGAAAAGCAATGATAACCTCTGCCACAACCTACTTACCACTAATTCCTGGGAGACAGAATTTAAGCATTAAACATATTTCTAAATACATGTGCTTCAATTATAAGAATAAGAAGAAGCCATAAAAGAAGAAATTATTGCCTGTTTTTTCTATAATTGAAACTTGTTAACTCACATTTTCCCATTATATTCCAAACACTGACATTGAGGTCAAAAACTCATTAGAATTTATTAGATAAACGCCAAAATATCCTACAAAAAATTAAGGTTATATTTTTCAGGGGCAATTTGACCTTTATTTTTACAAATGTAATCTAGTGGCCGCTTTTCTGATATAACTTCACCTTGCAGTTGTGAAACATTCTAAACAGTAAAGTGTAGCTAAGCTCTTCAAGTCTATAAGAACCAAATCATGTAACTGAACTATTTGAAATAATTGTAAGCTTTGCTCATTTGTGTGACCTAAGTATAAATCTTCCTGCTAGCAGTTCTGTTGGCTATAGGTGCCTAAAAAACACCAGACTACTAGAATTTTCCCCAAAAAAAAGGTTTAACCAGAGTTTCTAAGCCAAGGAAGAAAGGCAGCATTACAGACATGACACTCTGACCCTCCAGCAGGGGGCCGCATCAATTTGCACTGTCTTCAACCACGTTTTATCCAAATAACCAATAATTCACATTCTTAATACAGCTAACTAGAGCTGCGGTTAGGGGCTTAAATATAGCAAAATATTTTCATGGCTTTTTCTTCATTTAAACTATGCTGAAACAACAAGTATTTCCTAGCTGAGGGTTAGGAGTCAGGGCTCCCTAATAAAAAAAAAAAAAAAAACACTTTAGTAGTAAGGAAATAATCCAAGATAATGTTTTACTAACATTCATGATCTTGATAGCATTATTTAAAGTGCAACAACAATAACAAAATACATATTTAAATGGCAATACTAGAGAATGTATCACATAAACAATACCGCAGTGTAATGGGATATACCATAAAAATTGTGTTTTTAAATATTTTAATGACACAAGGAAATTCTGACTATAAAGTTTTATAATATTTATTGTTTTTCTGCTTGTGAAAAGTTACATATAGAACATTTGGAAGAGAAAATAAACATCACCTGTAATTCCTCTACTTGAAAATGACTGTGATGGAGAGAAAGGCTAGCCAGTCGACTGTCTCGCGGATTCTGAAGGCAGGCAGAGCAGGTCTCGTCACTGCTGTTAGCACACCATGCTCCATTGTGTTGCTCCGCTGTGTGTAACTTTGATTCTGAGAGCCACACCAAGATTATACAGATGCATATACATCTACGCATAAATCATTTGGGGCATATATTTGATGTACGTCTTTCATTAAAGTGTAAAATTTATATTAATACATTATATTAATCTAGTCGTAGTAATATTTTCTCAAAATATTAACTATTTTTTGAAACAAGTTTCCACAACTGAATTGTAGTTCCTTGGATAAATAAACAACTGATACCTTTATTGTTATTATTTTACTTTGGTTTTCATTTATTTGTTTTTATATAATGCTGAGATGAACAACTCACATACAAATACTTGTATCATTTTCTATTTTAGAGAAATAAATTCCTATCAATAAATTCCTGAGGCTCTTGACATATATACATAATTGCTTTATAAAGGAAGAGTAGCTATTTATATTTCCAAGTGGGTTTTACTAGATATGATAATACATGAAGAGAATAATACACTAAAGTATACATAGAATGAAACTAAACACATGCTTAGAATGTATATATTTGTATTTATTCTTATACATCATGAGTATGAAAAAAGACTAGATAAAAATACACAAAAATGTTAATAGTGCCTCAGGTAAGATTTTTTTATTTTTATGTTTTTGTATGTTTTCAATTTCTCTAAATTGACCGTATATTACTTTTCTAATAAGATGACAAATGTTAGTTTAAAAATCCACTGTAATTTAGCATTAGATACAATATTTTATTTTTGATAATGTCCATTACATTTTTGAATTTATATTTAGTTAATAATGCTCTAATTTATGTAAAATCAGTACAGTAGAATTTAGAAAACCTATTGATAAGTCATAATATTTCTACAGCACTGAGATGGCTAAATCAATACCTTAAAGTGAGTTGTTTCATGAGTACATTTTATTAACCAGAAGTGTACTAAATAATAAACCTTTAGCAACTTTTCAAAAATCATTTAAATACTAAAAAATCTTGCATTTGTAGTGTATTCTCTTACTATATTCTTTCTAATTTTTAATGATTACTTGGTAATTATAATTATCATTATCACTGCAGTAGTGTGGTCCCTGATATCCACCAAGAAAAATGTTTTAAATAGAAAACCCTAGCCTAGAGGAGGGTAATTAAGAAGAACTTGAAAAAATAAATAAATACAGAAAAAGTGCAATTGCTTTTTGCATATATCACCAGTGACATTGTTATTGTCATCACTAATCTGTCTCCGTATATTATAAGCACTTTGTTACAGTTAATGATCCATTTCTCATTCAACTTTACTCTGCCTCCAACTTCCTTTATTAAGCTAGTAAGCACTATGTGGACTCATCACAAAACTTAACCTAAACATCGATTTTCTTCCGCCCTTTCCAAATTATCTGTACCTATGTTCTAATTTCTATTTCATAATAAATTAGTTATAAAGCATTCATATCTACTGCCTCTTTGATTAACCATGTATTTTTTTAAGTAAGTTACAATTCATCCTTCTTCACCCTCTTGATTGCTTGCACTCTTTCTCAGTTTATTCCATAGGCACACAGACATTATTGTCCACCATGGGTTATCTTTATCTCTTTATTATCAATGATGCATTATACTCACTCTAATGAATATGAAGTATTTCAGGTGGATGACTAGAAAATATATATTACTTTTTTAAAGTTTTGTATTCTGCTAGATGATTCTAAGGCATAATCAACAAATACTGAAATTTTTCTCAAGCTATTTTATTTAGTTCTAGTGAGGTAGATGTAGACACACAATGAAATGCACATATATAAAGTGTACAATTTATAAAGCTATCACCATATTTAAAATAATGAGTATATTCATCACCCTCAAAGTCCCTCAGGCCCTTTCTCACCTACTCCTTTGTCCCTAGAGAGTAATATGTCTTCTTCAATTATAGATTAGCATAAACTTTCTAGAAACAGAAATATATAGTATGTACTCTTTTATTGTCTGGCTTTCTCCACTTATCATTATTATTTTAAGATCTATACATACTATAGCATCTATCATTAGTAATTTCCTTTTTACTGCTGAGTAGTATTTAATTACATGGATATACTGTAATTGTTTATCCATTCACTGATTGATGGACATATGGGTTATTTACAGTTTTGAGTTATTACAAATAAAGTTGCATTAAAGTCATATATAACTTTTTAAACAAACACACACTTTATCTTGGATAAGTACCTAGAGCTGGAATGGCTGGATTATGCAGTAGGTGCACATTTAACATAGATATAACATTACACAAGCATGATCCATAAAATAACAAAATGATAAAGTCAAAATTTTAAATTTCTGCTCTTCAAAAGAGCGAGTTGAGAGAATGAAAAGAGAAGCCAAAGACTGGGAGAAATTTTTTTTCAAATATCTATCTGATGGAAGACTTGTACCCAATATATATGAAGAACTCCCAAAACCAATTTATTTAAAATTTATAAAACTGCCAGTATTTCGCGCTGACCAGTTTGGCTCAGTGGTTAGAGCTTCAGCCTGAGGTCCAGAGAGACCTGGGTTCGATCCCCGCTAAGGGCAAGTACCTCGGTTGCAGTTTGTCCCCAGCACTGGCTGGGTCGTGTGGGTGGCAATCACTTGGTGTGTCCCTTTCACATCGATGTTTCTCTCTCTCTCTCTCTCTCTCCCCCTCCCACTCTATCTGAACAAAAAAGTGGAAAAATATCCTCAGGTGAGGATTAAAAAAAATTTAAAAACTCACTTGTTTTAGAAATGCACATAAGTTTTAAACAAAGACTTCACTGAAGAATAGATACAGATGGCAAATAAGCACATGAATAGATGCTTAACATCATTAGTCATTAGGGAAATGTAAATTAAAACACCAATATGATACCACTACACCCTATTAGGATAATTAAAAATGTTTAACAAAAAGCAAAAGCTGACAATAAATACCAGCGTTAGTGACGATGTGTAGCATCTGGAATTTTCACACTGCTTGTGGGAATATAAATTTGTCCATTAATTATTTTATTTCAAAATACACTTGAACTAATCTGATAATAAAACATTTTTGAAGAGGATAGCTATATTTCTATAAATAACAATTTCAAACAAAATCATCATGTTATGAGATAACTTCATCCTAAAAGTCTGACCTATCTCTTGTCTCTAACTTTTGGACTTAGACTAGGCATAGTTTTGGGTTTTTTAATGTAAATTCCTACCCTTGCCAGGTACTACACTTTAACTCACATGGCTACCTCACTGTTTCTACTCACAGAACTTAGTGAAAGCCAAAGTTCATAATACAGAAGCAAAGAACCCAAGTAAGCAAAGCGAAAACCTAAACACAATCAATAACCTTAATCAAGAAAGACCTTCCATCTCTTGTCTACTCCTAAAAATTAAGGACTCAACACTGTTTTACTATTCCTAAGGCTGACATATTATTCTCATTTGAATAAGCCATAAAATTATAATTGTTTCTAGTTTCAAACTAAACCAAATCACTTTAACTTTTCAGTCTTTTTTTTTTTAAGCATCAGCTAAGTGACAGGTCCTCTGATAATTCTTTGATACACAGATGAATAAGATGGTGCTTCTGCCCTTGAGCAGCTCAAAGTCAGCAGGTTTATGGTTTTTGTCTTGGCTAGTGATGATTTACCCAAGGAGATCCTTTCATTAGTAAGCTATATGTCTCCTAAAGTTTGATTGTGGCAACAGAGCTGCCAAGTTCCTGTCACCAATTATCTATTGCCTGTTATCAGAGTTTTAAGGGATGCACAAGTATTCCTTCTCTCAAAATAACAGCATTTTAAACCAACATGATTTCTCTGAAATACAAAATTCAGGAAAACTCAACTTGAATTTTTCAACTTTTCCTCCCCTTATTTTACTAATGCAAGACAAATCTAGGTTTGCTAAACACACCAATGACCATCCTAATGACAAATTAGTCAGTGTTGATATTTTTGACAGCTCCAAAGCATTTCCCAGCCTGATCACCACACCTTCTTAAAACTTCGGCTTCCATGATGGTAACCCTATTCTTGTTCCCCTTCTCACTCTCTGCCCATGGCTTTCCCCTCTCATTCACCAGATTCTCACTTCCTGTTCTAACATACCAGAGTTTTCTAGATTTGTATCTTGTCTTTTTCTTTTTTTCTTACATTCTTCCTGAATAACTTCATCTATATTCATGTTTACAACTATAGCCTTTTAAGTTAATGATTTCTGAGTCTATGTCCTATAGCTACTATTTATGGAATGCCTACTATGTGCCCATTTTGCTAAGGACTTTGCATAAATTATCTCATTTAATTCTCCACACCCAAGCCTATTTTACAATCCATATGGCCAGGAAATAAGCTCATGCCAACATATTTCAGTACCCAGCAAAACCTGTTTTCACTTAAACTAAGGTTTAAAAAAATCTTAAATTCTACTCTTCAAAAGTCACTTTGACAACTATTATCTTTAAAGAAAGCATATAGGCAAACTGAAGTCATTTAGTACTCTGTACTAATATACAATGCATGAAAATTCATTTCCCTTAAAGAGAATCTAAATATTCAAAGCCCTCTTTACCTCTCTTTTTATATAATAGAAGGGATGTAAAACTAGAAGCAGAGACATAAGCCCATAAGTCTACTATAAACTAAAAAAAAAAGATATAAAGCACACAGCTTTTCCCTAATTTGTTTTCTTTAGAAAAATTCCACTTTTATGGATCACTTGATGAGACCACGGTTGCTCAGACTAGATTCTGGGAGATAGCAAATGTCAAGAATGTTAAAAGATGTCCTCTGACTTCTGTTTCACAGCCTGCCGCCATCCCTCCTGTAACCATTTTACCACATATGTCCCACATTCGTCCAATGTGATATCTCTCCATTCTCATTGCCCTTATGATAGTTCACATTCTCATTACCTCTCACCTGAACAATTCCTCTTAACTGCCTCCAGTCTTACCCTGCCACAACACTACCTCCACATTTGGCCAATGAGATCTTTCTAAAATGCACATTTCAGTCCAGCTGGTGTGGCTCAGTGTTTGAGCATGGACCCATACACCACGGGGTCGCTGGTTGGATTCCTGGCCAGGACCCGTGCCCAGTGGGGGGCATGCAGGAGGCGGCCAGTGGATGTTCTCTCTCATCAATGTTTCTATCTTTCTATCTCTTTAAAATAAATAAAGGGAAAAAAATTTTTTAATAAAATAAAATAAAATGTGCGTTTCATCACTTAGAACCAAATAGACTTACTCCCCACCCCAGGCTACATCCCTATGCAACTGGTCACCTTTCAGTACCAAAGCTCTTGTGTTTAATAGCTCTGTACGTTTGATGAATACAATAGTGCCAATGAACTTAATTTTAGTTTTTCCAATTTATTTGTGCACTTGAAAACACTATGAAGAAATAAAATTTAAATGTACACATCTATAAATAGATGATCTGTCAGCAGGGATTATTGGGGAATCGCATTGTAGCCTTGAGTCTCCAAAACTCCACTTGTTTGCTATCTGCAAGGAGCTCTACCTCATGTGAATAAAGTCAGTAAGCTCACAGACACAGAAACATATACCCCTATATGCCAATTTCTTAAGTTACAAGGAGAAACCAAATTCGCAAGGCACCTACAAATACTGCCAGTTAACTTATTTTATTCATATAATCTGTAAAAGATTAGAATTTTATTCGGTATATGACCTACTGTGTGTGTGCAAAGAAATTCAGCCCAGAAAAAGCATATGCCGATAAATATTTAAAATAGTTTCAACATTACTAAAAATAAGTAAGACCGTGAGAACCCTATTACCCAACCCTGAAAAGGATATTACAAGAAAAGGAAAGTCTAGGACATCAGGCAAGATGGCTAATGCCTAAGGAAGTCCAGTCTGCTTACTCCAAACACAGGACCGGACCTGAGACTCAACTACAGAGCATTTAACGTGAAAAACCACCTAAAAATTGCTGAAATATTGTGAACAAGGAGGCCGTGAAGAGGAGAAAGGAGGAGATGGACAAGTAGGTGAGGAAGTGAATTCCCACAGCTATCTAGTGTCACCAGGCTTGGAAGACAGAAAGAAGGTGCAGCGGTGCAGCTCCAGCCCCTGGGAAACAGGACACAGCACCACATAGAGATCCCCAGTGGAGAGCAACAGAAGGCCAGGGGAGCACACGTGATGCCTGGGGAAAGCCGGGTCCTCCACACCTCAGACCTAGAGGAGGCGCCCCTGCCCACACCCAGGGAACCCCTCTGAGCTAATGATCAGACCACCACCCCGCAGCAGTGCCTGCCGCTCTGGGGAGTCAGATATCTGACCAAGAGAAACCCCCGCCCTGCTGAACAGCGAACAGTAGGGCAGGAAATCTGCACTCCAGTGCCAGGGACTGAAGCGTGGGGATGCGAATTTCTGGACAGGTGGGAGCCTGGTCAGTATTCCTGCCCAGCGCAAGCTGGTCTTGCTGAAAGACCAAAGAGCCAAGCAGAATGTAGCTTTCTTATTGTTTTCTCTTTTTCTTTCTTTTCATTACACTTTTTTGTTTCTATTCTCACCTGCCCGGGCTGGGGCACCAGCAACCCAGGCAGAACTGAATCATTGGAAGGAGAAGAAGAGACTACCTGCCTCTCTGGCAAGCTACAGATATCACCCTCAACACAAATCTGAGTAACCACCCTGACTGGACCTGATACTCCACAGAGCCCAGTGCCCTGGGGAGGGGAAGTCTCCCAGAACAAATACATACATACAAGTGGCCAGCCCTGAAAGCGACCCAGCCTCTGGGCTATGGTAGCCCAGCTCATAGGACTACCTGGGACCAGGCCCTGCAGGGCTCCAGCCAAGAGGCCAAGGACCAGGCAGGGACAGTGAATCACATTGACCTACACCAGAGAACTGCCCAAGAGGACAGGGACCCACACCCAAGGGGCCAGATCCAACTACAACCGAGAAAAATCCAGTGAGCTCCATAAAGAACAGATCCAAGGTTTTTGGTTTTGGGTTTTGTATTTTTGGTTTTTGTTTTCTGTTATTGTGGTGGTGGCGGTTTTGGTGTGTGGGGTTTTGTTGTTGTTGTTGTTGTTTTGTATTTTATTAAATTGCTTTTTTCTTTTCCATTTTCTACTTTTCTATTCTATATTTTATTCAAATTAGCATTATTACCTTCTAAAATTATCATTATTATTTCAGTTATTATTTTCTACCTTTTATTTTTCATGCTTACCCCATTTCTGGTCTCTGCCTTCTTCGCTTTCATATTATTATTTTTGAGTTTTTTTCTTCTCTCCTAACCCTTTTAGTCTCATGCTTTCTAGTATGATTTTTGTGTACGTGTGTGTATGTTTTCTGGTTGGTTGTCCTTTAGGCTTTTCATTGAAGCTGGTGCTTCTACCAGTGTAGATGCTGATAACTGTTCAAGGTGCCCTTTGGTTTGGTCTGCTATTGCCTTGCCCTCTTTACTTTCATATATAATTTTTTCTCCACCCCTTTTAACTCATTTAGTTTCATGTCTTCTGGTATTGCTATTTGTGTGTGTAGGGGAGTGAGCATGTGTGTTTTTAGTTTGTCTTTTAATTGTATTGCTAAGTCTAGGGCTTGTATCATTGGTCAAACTGATGTTTTTTTCTTTTTCTTTTTTACTCTGTTTGTACATTGCTTTCTTCTATTTTATTTCAATTTCTTTTTCTCTTTTTCTAATTCTTTTGCTCTCATGCCTCCTAGTGTCCCTTATGTGGGTGTAAGTATATTTTTTTATTGTTTGTGTGTCTTTCAATCTTTTTGTTGAGAAGGTTGCTTCTTTTATTGTTGAGGTGTATATTTGAGGGGGGAGATATTTTTGGTTTGGTCTGGTTGCTTTATTTGTCTTGTCAATACCTATCTAACAGTTGGCACAACACGATCAACAGGGCCAGAGATGCAACTCACAATTAACAACCCTGAGTACTGAGCCCACCCACAAATGGACAACAGCAATCCAGACCCAAATTCAATAAAAGAGCCCACATAACACACACAAGGGTCTATCCTAGAGCACCCAACTCAGAAGATAAAAGAGACTACTCCATTGGGTCCCACAAAAAGGCCACCACACTAAGACTGGGGGCCATAGCAGTCTTATCTGATACACACCAACCTGCCTACATGGCCAAACATGCTTCACCTGGCCCCAAACTACCAGAATAATAAAATGAGGAGACAAAAAACAACCTCCAAATGAAAAAAAATTTAAAAAGACGGAATCACCAGAAAAGGAACAATATGAAATAGAGGCAAGCAATTTGTCAGATAAAGAATTCAAAGCAATGGTTTTAAGGGTGTTCAAACAACTTAGTGAGAACTACAAGAAACTTAATAAGAACTACACCAGCATAAAAAAAGAGGTAAAAGCTATGAATACAAATCAAGTGGAAATAAATAATTACATAGCAAATATAAAAAATACCTTGAAAAGATTCAATAGTAGATTAGAAGAAGCTGAATACTGAATTAGTGAGTTAGAAGACAAGATAGAAAATAACACCCAAATAGAGCAGCATGTGGGAAAATTTTTTTAAGTAGGAGGAGAGTTTAAGGGAGCATTGGGATAACACAAAACATAACAATATTTGCATTATAGGGATACCAGAAGGAGAAGAATCAGAAAAAGTAATGGAGAACCTATTTGAAGAAATAATCACAGAAAACTTCCCTAACCTGGTGAAGGAAAATGTCACACAAGCCCAGGAAATGCAGAGTCCCAACCAAGATGAACTTCAAAACACCCACAAGTAGACACATCATAATTAGAATGGCAAATATTAAAGACAGAAAGAATTGTAAAGGCAGCAAGAGAGACACAGAAAGTTACCTACAATAGAGCTCCTATTAGATTCTCAGTTGATTTCTCAATAGAAAAAATGCAGGCCACAAGGCAGTGTAGTGAAGTATATAAAGTAATGCAAAGCAAAGTTCTGAATCCAATACTGGTCTATCCAGCAAGGCTATCATTCAAAATTGAGGTGAAATAAAGAGCTTCATAGGTAAAGAAAAAAGGCTAAAGGAATTTACTACCACGAAACCAGCACTGCAAGAAAGCTAAAGGGACTTTTGAAAGAAGAAGAAATAAAGAGAGAGGGAGGGGAACACCTGCATAAAAAATAAAAATAGCAACAAATAAGCACCTATCAATAATAATCTTAAATGTAAATGACTTGAATGCCCCAAGCAAAAGACATAGAGTAGATGACTGAATAAGAAAACATGACCCACATATGTGCTATCTACAAGAGACTCACCTCAGAACAAACAACACACACAGGATGAAAGTGAAGGGATGGAAAAAAGTTTACAGGCAAATGAAAACAAGAAAAAGGCTGGTACAGCAATACTCATATTTCACAAGATAGACTTCAAAATAAAAGCCATAGCAACAAACAAAGAAGGTCACTAAATAATATTTAAAGGATCAATCCAACAAGAGGATATAACTATGGTAAATATATATGCACCGAAAGTAGGAACACCTAAATATATATTAAAACTTCTGGAGAACTTCAAGGGAGATATTGACAGCAATATAATCATAGTGGGCAATTTTAACACCCCTCTGACACCACTATATACATCTTCTAGACAAAAAAATATAATAAAGAAACAGAGACCCTAAACAAAGCACTAGATCAGCTGCATTTAATTAACATTTACAGAACATTTCATTCCAAAGCTGCAGAATACACATTCTTCTCAAGTACACATGGGACATTCTCAACGATAGACCACATGTTAGGACACAAACTAAGTTTCTACAAGTTCAGGAAGATTGACATCATGTCAAACATCTTCTTGCATCACAGTGGCATGAAACTAGAAAATAATTACAATAAAAACACTCAAAAACATTCAAACACATAGAAGCTAACTAGTGTGTTATTAAACAATGTATGGGTTACAAAGGAGATCAAGGAAGAAGTAAAAACTTCCTAGAAATCAATAAAAATGAGCACACAACAACACAAAATCTATAGGATGCAGTGAAAGCAGTCTTAAGAGGGAAGTTTATAGCATTACAGACCTACCTCAAGAAAAAAGAAAATTTCTAGTAGACTATCTAACCCTACAACTGAAAGAACTAGAAAGTAAACAAAAATAAAAACCTAGAGAAAGTAGAAGGAAAGAAATAGTAAAGGTCAGAGTGGAAGTAAATGACATAGAAACTAAAAAAGCAATTCAAAACATCAATGAAACAAAAATCTGGTTATTTGAAAAAAATTAATAAATAATAAGATTAACGAACCTTTAGCCAGACTCACCAAAATCAAAGAGAGAGGACCCAAATAACCAAAATCATTAAGAAAATGGAGAAGTAACAACTGACACCACAGAAATACAAAGGATTATTTTAAAAATACTATGAACAATTATATGCCAACAAACTGGACAACCTCAGTGATTACTAGAATCACACGGTCTTCCAAAATTAAACTGGGAAGAGACAGAAAACTTGAACAAACCAATAGCAACTAAGGAAATTGAAGCTGTAATCAATAAACTCCAAGAAAACAAAAACCCAGGTCCTGAGAACTTCACAGGGGAGTTTTACAAACATTCAAAAAAGAACTAACATCCATTCTGCTTAAACCATTACAAAAAATGTAAGAGTAAGGAAGCCTTCCAAGCTCTTTCTATGAGCGAAGCATAATATTAATTCCAAAACCAGATAAAGACACTACAAAGAAAGGAAACTACAGGCCAATATTCCTGATGAACACAGATGCCAAAATCTTCAACAAAATCTTAGCAAATCGCATCCAGCAATATATTTTTAAAAATTATTCACCATGCCATGTGGGATTCATCCCTGGTACAGTATTTGCAAATCAAGAAATGTAATACACCACATAAACAATATGAAAGATAAAAATCATATGATCATATCAATAGACACTGAAAAAGTATTTGACAAAAACCCAGCAACCATTTTTTATACAAATGCTCAGCCAAGTGAGAATATAGGGATCATATCTCAACATAAAAGACCATATATGAAAAACCTACAGTCAACACCATACTCAATGGGCTAAAACTAAAAGCATTTCCCTTAAGAAAAGAAACAAGACAGAGATGCCCACTTTGCCACTCTTATTTAACATAGTACTGGAAGTCTTAGCCTCAGCAATTAGATAAGAAGAAAAAACAAAAGGGGACCAAATTGGAAAAGAGACAGTGAAACTGTTATTATTCGCAAATAACATGAAATTGTACATAGGAAACACTCCATCAAAAATTTACTAGACTTAATAAATGAATTTGGCAAAGCAGCAGGATACAAAATTAACATCCAGAAATCCATGGCACTCTTATACACCAATAATGAACACTCAGAAAGGGAACCTAAAAAAAAAATTGCATTTACCATTGCAACAACAACAAAATAAGACACCTAGAAATAAACTTAACCAAGGAGGTAAGAGACATGTTCTCAGAAAACTACAGGGCTTTGAAAAAGAAATAGAGAAAGATATAAAAAAGTGGAAATATATACCACGTTCATGGATTGGAAAAATCAACATCATTAAATGTCCATACTACCCAAACAAATCTAAAGATTCAATGTAATCCCTATGGTCCCAATGGCATATTTTACAGATATTCCAAAAGTTTAGAACAAATATTCCAAAAGTTTATATAGAAAAAAATAAATAAATAACCACAGCAATCTTGAAAAGGAAGAACAAAGTGGGAGAGATCACAATACCAGATATCAAGTTATAGTACAAAGCCTTTATAATCAAAACAGCCTGGTACTGGCACAAAAACAGGCATATATATATATATATATATATATATATATATATATATATATATATCAGTGGAAGAGAAATTGACCCAAAATAGTACGCAAAATTAATATTCGACAAAGGAGGAAAGTACATACAATAGAAAAAGTCTCTTTGATAAATGGTGCTGGGAAAATTGGACAGATACATGCAGAAAAATGAAACTAGTCCACCAACTTACACCATACACAAGAATAAACTCAAAATGGATAAAAACTTAAATGTAACTTGTGAAATCATAAAAATCCTAGAAGAAAATGAAAGCAGAAAAATCTCACACATCATACATAGTAAAAGTTTCCCTGATACATCACCTAGGGCAAGAGAAACAAAGGAAGAGATTAATAAATGGAACTACATCAAACTAAAAAACTGCACTGCAAAAGAAACAAGCATCAACATGAAGAGGGAACCCACTCTCTGGGAGAACATATTTGCCAATGATACATCGGATAAGGGGTTAATATCTAAAATATATAGAGTATTCATATATCTTAACAAAAGGAAGACAAAGAATCCAATTAAAAATGGGCAGAGTACCTGAATAGACACTTCTCCAAACAGGATATACAAGTGGCCAGAAGACATATGAAGAAATGCTCAACATTTTTAATCATCAGAGAGATGCAAATATAAATGACTATGAGATATCACTTCACACCTGCCAGAATGGCTGCCATCAACAAATCCTCAAACAACAAGTGCTGACAAGGATGTGGAGAAAAAGAGACTCTATCTAGCACACTGCTGGTGGGACTGGTGCAGCCACTATGGAAAACAATATGGTGCTACCTCAAAAAAATTAAGAATGGAACTGCCATTTGACCTCTTGATTCCACCTCTAGGAACATATCCTAAGAAGCCTGAAACACCAATCAGAAAGAATATGTGTACCCCCATGTTCGTAGCAGCACTATTTACAATAACTAAGATCCAGAAACAGCCCAAATGTCCATCAGTAGACGAATGGATAAAAAAGTGGTGGTACATATACCAATGGACTACTATGCAGCTGTAAGAAAGAAAGATCTCTTACCCTTTGAGATGACATGGAGGGACCTGGAGAGTATTATGCTAAGTGAAATAAGCCAGTCAGAGGACGACAAGTACCATATGATCTCACTTATTTATGGAACATCATGTACAAAGTAAGTTGTCGATCAAAATAGATCAAGAGTCATGGAAGTAGGGAACAGACCGACAAACCTCAAAGGGATGGGGGATCAGAGGGCTGGAAGGAGATAAAACAAAGAACTTACATGCACATATGCACAACTAATGGTCATAGACATTAGGATGGGGAAAGCAGGAGAGGGGGTGGGAGCGGGAAGAAGGGGGTCAATGAGGAGAAAGGGGGACTTCTGTAATACTTTCAATAGTAAAAAGTTAATTAATAAAAAAGGAAAAGAAAATTCTAAATAAAATATTAACAAAACAATCTATCAATGTATAAAGAGGATAATACATCATGATCATGTCAAATTTATCCCAGGAATGTAAGTTTGCCTAATATTTGAAAATAAATCATTGTAATTCACTATACTAAAAAAACAAAACAACAAATTACATCACCTCAGTAAATGAAAAAAATACATTTAACAAAATTCATATTTAACTTGTTGTGATTAAAAATACCAACTAGGCAAACTACAAATAGAAAAGAACAGACTCTATTTTTGTCTGATCTCTAGACATAGAAATATTTGCCAGTGTCAGGAAAGAAGTTATATCCCACAGTTCTACTCAACGAAATCCACTATGTCAATGTAGGCTAAATATAAAGTTTGGCATGACTTCTGTTAGAGCAGCAACCTTTGGTCTCTCCAGATTTGTGGGCCATTTTTGTTATTTCTTCACCTCTTTGTGGCATTTAAATAAGACCTGTTTGGTTGTGATATTTCTAGACTGGTTATAATTAAAGAAAGCAACAAAGTTTTATTAACAGCTCATTAGTTGGAATACCTGCCCTAAATCTAATTTGCAGAAATAAGCTCAACAAACTAGCTGTAACTTTTTTTTAAATAACTTTTTAAATTAATTTTAGAGAAAAAGGAAGGGAGAGGGAGAGAGAAACATCAGTGAGAGAGAACATTGATTAGCTGCTTCCTGCATGCCCACCAGCGGGGATCAGGCCCAGAACCTGGGCATGTGCCCTGACCAGGAATCAAACCAGCAACCTCTTGGTGCATGGGTCGATGTTCAACCACTGAGCCACACAAGCAGGGCTGTCAGTAACTCTTTGATAACCTCTGTCTTTCTCATACATTCCATACACCTGAGAGATGCCAGCATTGCTCAGGAAGTCCCTTTGTTGCTAGAACCATCAAGGGAAGAAGAGGATATTCCTGTCTCCACTCTGCAGGATATACCTTGAAATTAACTGGAAAAGAGGACATCAAATTTACTTTTCTGACTGATACAGGTTGGATGAGTACATTTTTAGTAAACATAATATAAGCACTGTCTTGTTCTCTTAGAAATAGTATAGCAACATTAAGTTTTCCCAAGCCTCTTTGTATCTTTGGATATTAATGAGAACACATACCTTGACTCTTTGACTGTACCTTCATAGGCATTCAGAAAACCACCAAGGGCCTTCTGTCACACTCTGTGGGCTTTCAGAGGGCATTTCGGAGTTGTACAGCATCTATCCCAATTCCAACTTTCCCAGGAAATCCTGACCACCAGGTCCACTGGCCTCCCCACCTTTCCCACTGCACATGTTGACCTTGCTCATGCCACCACTCTTCTACATACCACTTTTTTTTTCCTTTATTGATTTTAGAGAGAGAGGAAGTGAGAGGGAGAGAGAGAAAGAAACATCTATGAGAGAGAACATCAATTGGCCACCTCCTGCATGCTTCCCACTGGGGATCTGGCCCACAACACGGGCATGTGTCCTGACCGGAAATTGAACCAGTGACCTCTTGGTGCATGGGTCGATGCTCAACTACTGAGCCACACCAGCAGACTACATACCACTTTTGAAGGTGTTACCTCCTCCCAGTCTCAAAGTATTCCAGTTTCCATCCATAAATGAACAGATTGTTCATGTCCCCCTCTCTGTCACAGTTAGTCATATACTGCTTACTATACCTATACTGTATACCTCCCTTATTCTGTGAAATTCTTCATGAAATCTGTTTTGCCATCTTAAGCTGGAATGAAGGACCTCAGAAATCAGAGTTGGGGAAATATACAACATGTCTCCCTCCCTATTATTATTTGCCACCAATCCCTTGCTTTTTCCCCAGGAACTTGGATGCAAACGTTTTCCTAGAAAAGCTGTCCCTGCAAAGGCAATCTACTTCTACCAAAACACATCTGGCATCCACTGGACTGATACCGTTTAGACATGCTAAAGACATCTGAATCTCAGTTACAACTGTGGCCTCCACTACTGTTTAATACCAGCTTAAATAGTGAGCTGTAACTATATTAATTGATCAAGCATCTGTCAATGCTCTCCTCTTCTCCCTGGGCCACATTCCCCCATGCTTGAGACACACCCCACTACTTATAAATGCATGCATGTTTTAGTCCTCGCTCAAATCACACTTCTTCCTTTAAGCTTCGTCAAAGTCTGCTTTTTACATTGCTTATAGGACCTCTATTATATTACTTAATCTTTCTTACATTACTTATTTTAAAATAGGTTTATCACTAGAATATGAGCAGCTGATTGAAACATTCATGCATTATTCATTTCTGAACTTCCCACAATGTCTAACACAGTACTCCACATTTAATAAGCACTCAAATTAATCTCCATGTTACACAAGAAGCAGTTTTCGAAGGTTTACTTTACAAGCCAACTAATAGTAACACCACTTTCCTACTTCTGCCAGTTTCTGACAGGACTATATACAACTTCAATGTGACCATAATTTATTCAGAATGCATTATAATAACCTGGTTCTATATCTGCCCATGTCTTTATGTTACTGGTGTGTGGCTATTTGAATGAAGGAGTAAATGATTTCTCAAAGACAGGACATAAATTCTTCAAGACACTATCCTTGCTATAAAAACCTACTAAAAATAACACTAAAATGTTTAAGCCATATTTTCATCTCCGAGCATGCTTTTATTTTTGATGTGCTTAATTCTTTGTTCTTTATACATTGATAACATCGCTAGGTTAACTACATGCCCATTTCTTTATTATTTTTCTTCTACATTCTATATTTTCATAGGGTTTTTATTTAGGATGAGTCCTTGGTTCTTAGTTAATCTCTAGCTTGATTTCTTTTGTTTTGTTCAGCATATTCAATTAAATAATGCTATATAGACTCCCATTTGGTAGTAGAGCATTTAGTAAAATTGTGTCTGGCACAATGATCTCATTGAAAAATTACGTTCATTATCAGTAGTTGAGAATATTTTCCTTCTTCCTCCTAAGAAATAAAGTAGTTTGGGAACAGGATATCTAAATGATCATTTTAGTGAATTGGTCATTCATTATGGAAAAAATTGGCTTGAAACATAATTAGGGCTCTCTGGGTTGGGTATGACTCTAAGAATTAAGGGAAGGGAGGTGGTAACTAGGCATGAGAAATATGATTGAATCTCCCCAAAATGGGTAGGCAAAACCTCAGGTGGGAAGTGGCAAAACCTCAGGTGGGAAGGCTAACTGAAACCCTGTAGACACTGGGAATGGCATACTTAGGAGAGGCAGTAAGGGTCCTGG
This sequence comes from Molossus molossus, assembly GCF_014108415.1. NCBI lineage: Eukaryota > Metazoa > Chordata > Mammalia > Chiroptera > Molossidae > Molossus > Molossus molossus. The sequence goes on from NW_023425346.1 coordinate 66,982,756, forward strand.
GCTGAGGCCATGTGGACACAGAGGAAGGCCATCTACAAGCCAAGGATCTAGGCTTGAGCCAAGAGCACTTACCAGCCTTCCTAATGTACCAACGACCATATGCCTCTCCCTAATTTTCCTGAAATACAATTTCTGAGTTCCTGGCATGATTCAAGAAAGAAGACGGTTGCTCCAAAAGCTTGAGTTGACCTTGGCTCATAGAAGCCCAACGCTGTATCTAATTTGATTTTCAAATCGGAAGAAATATAGCTTCCTTGCAATTTAAGTAGTGTGAAACAATTATACGTGTTATGTTTGTATTTGTTTAACAATTCTTACTGGTTAATAAGCATCTAAATTACTCCGTGGTTTAACAAAGCCACTTTATACTAGAGTACTAGTCATTTAAAACTTGTGTTCCAGGGTAAAAGTCCATCTAAGATAACAGAAAACAAACCTTAGTAGCTCTCATTGGGTTAGCTGCTAATATTCAGAAGTCTGATGATAAATTGAGATACAGTAGGTCAGCCTGCAGTGGGACAAAGTGACATTAACAAGAAGTATAAATCAGGTTGAAGATGGACATCTGTAAAAGTCTAGAAAACAATAGACTATACTAACATCATCAGGAACTATCTAATCACAGGTGGAGAAAAACTGATTACATAAGGGAACTGAGTTTGTGGAAGACCAATAGGTGTCACTGAAGCACAAACAGTCACAAAACTGATTTAATGCACAATTATTTAACTATTGATTTATGGATTATTTACCTTTGCCTGAAACAGCATGCATGATGGAGTATAGAATGATGCTGAATTACATAGCAAATATTTTATTTAGCCAGCTCTAAGGGTAAGGGCTTAGTCAGTGAATTTACTGACTGTACATTATTACTACTTAGGGAGCCTTTAAAGAATACCAATGCTCAGGGCCTACCATCACAGACTCTGATTTTCAATTGTCTTGGGTGGTTCAAAGGCATAAGTATTTTTTTAAAAGCTGTCCAGATAATTTTAATGTGCCACCAGGATAAGAAATGGTGAAAAGCACAAAATTGGAGTAGTAAAGAGAGTCAATATGCTGCCTTTTCTGTCAAGAAATGTAAAGTATCTGAAGTTTAACCTACTTGCCTGACAGTTTTATAGATGTTGGCAAAAGACAAAGTTCCTTGATCAGAGCCATAGCAACAGCAATAGCAGAATATCAGGAGTTTTTGCACCAATTTCCATAAAACAATGCAAAAGAACCAGATGTGTTGCAGTACTGGGAAGGAAATTTGGACGAAAATGGACAATAAGCATGTCTGCCTTTAGTTCTGGTGGGTAACACTGTCTTTATTATACTGAACAGCTTCAGGAAGATCACACTAATCATGCCCCCTGTTTCAGAGGAGCAGGAGGAAGTACTACTTATCTTCCAAGGCTATCACAATACCACCATCCTTGAAAAGATACATGCAGCAATGTGAGAAACCCATTGAGCACTGTCTCCCAAAATATTCACAAGTTTCTACATGGTTGTGGCTTCTAGTCAATTTTTCAATAAATATACTATTCTCTTAATCACTCTGATTAATCTGATTGACAGGGGCTGGCACCAAATTCATTAAGTTTGTCTCATACAGCATTCAATTAACTCACAACAGGACCCAATAAACAGGGTGAGGCCTACAGTAGTCCAATTGAAAAAATTGAAAAAGTTCCCTAAACCATGAAGTGATAATATAGAAAGTCAAGTGGCTTTCTGCTTAAGTTTCTATACTGACCTTTCCATTTAACCTAACGTATAAATTCAGACTCAGAAGGTTGTACTAATGACTACATGGATTCTGCCTTGGCCCAAAGGGAGTAGACCTAGAATAATTCTGTCATCCTTAACAATTCTCACCAATGAATTGAAGCTAACCTGAACATCTTTCAGGGCCAAAATGGTGTCATCAATTACTTAGCCGAAGTCAGGGAAAATTTTCTACCACCCTTTCTAATTGGATTACTCCTATTGTAGGAATGCCTACTGCAAGATGCTGATAAAGAACGAATCAGGCCCTGGTCGGTTTGGCTCAGCGGTTAGAGCATCGGCCTGCGGTCCGGAGAGATCAGGGTTCGGTTCCCGCTAAGGGCACGTACTTCGGTTGCAGTTTGTCCCCGGCCCTGGTTGGTCATGCGGGTGGCAGCCACTCGATGTGTCCCTTCACGTCAATGTTTCTCTCCCTCTCTCTCTTCCTCTCTCTCCCTCCCACTCTATCTGTACAAAAAATGGAAAAATATCCTCGGGTGAGGATAAAAAATAAAAAAAAAGAACGAATCAGTTATTCCTCCAGGAAGCTCCTTCTTATTCTACCAAATCAGTGTGTTTCCTGCCAGGAGTTACAGTTTCATCTCTGTTTCTCTGTGCACCCAGACCATTTATCCAGAAGGGCATTTTTACCAAACTTACAGAGACCCATTTTGGTCTGTATGGGCCATTGTGGAGGGACTTAGTGAGACACTCCTCTACCAAGTGGTCATTATTCTTAATATCTAGGACCATGTCCATGGAACAAGAGAATCCAGGTGACTGAACCAGAAGTGAGTTGGAATCGCTTAGTATCCTTTTGAAGGGGTACTCATCCAGGGAGTATACCAGCCAGGATTGCAGTAATAGAAAAGAAAAAGCCATCTTATACAGATATAATCAGAGCAGAATTCTAAATTTTCAGTATAAGTCTACATAAACCACCGCCGTTTTTTGTTCTGATCATAAGCCAAGAAGCAGTGAAGAGAAAATAACTGTTTTCTGGGAACAGCCACATTTAATCACCAAAGGTCAATACCAAGTTGTGTGAAGATGTGATAAAGAGTAAGAAATTTTTTTGAGTTTAATTTTGAGGATTCAATATAACACTCGGTCCCTTACAATGAATATCCATGAATGAGGCAGACAATTTGATCAGCGGCGATTTATTTCTACTGCTCATGACCTCAAAGAGAAGAGCTTTTAATCTGCCAGTCTAGAGTTTTCCAAGTGGCAAACCAGACAGCAAAGGCTGCAGTGTTCTTTTTTTTTTTTTATCCTCACCCGAGGACATGTTTCCATTTTTTGTTCAGATAGAATGGGAGGGAGAGAGAGAGAGAAACATCGACGTGAAAGGGACACAGCGAGTCCCACCCACACGACCCAACCAGGGCCAGGACAAACTGCAACGGAGGTACATGCCCTTAGTGGGAACCAAACCCGGATCTCTCCAGACCGCAGGCCAACGCTCTAACCGCTGAGCCAAACTGGCCAGGGCTGCTACAGTGTTCTTAATTATACTATTTCCATTTGAAAAGGTTTATTGGGTCCTTCCAACTTTGCTAGTCATTGAGTCTAAGATGACCTTATCCCAAAAGGGAATATCAGGCTAGAGAATCAGAAAGTGTCCTGGGAGAGGTTTCAACAAGAAGCCCAGTAAAATTTCAACAAGAGCCCAGTAAAAAGCTAATAGTTGTTTTTCAAAAGAGGTTTGCCTGATAGCCCTGTTAGAGAGTCAAGAGTCTAAAACCCTAATGGGTACCCCTGGTGAAGGCTGCCTTCTTTTGCAGAGGCTCCACTAGGCAAAATCATCAGTCACATACACTTATACCTCAAAGGAGTCACTAGGGTCGTGGGACCCCAATGATACTAACACCCACCTGAATGTGGCTCCCATTTTGGAATAAACTCCTCTGGTTCTGGTGGGATAGAGAGGTCCAAGCATCAATTCTGACCATTCAGATGTAGAATCCATAACAGCAGTATAACGAATTATATCAGGGGGCCCACAAGGCAATGTTAGCATTCCTTTCTGACTCTGAATACTGCCCAAGCCACATTATTTTAATTCAGGAGCCCCATCCTCCACTGATAGCATGCTGCTATGGGTGCTTGTATCTAACAAGGTCATGAAAATATAAGTCTCTCCCTTGCCCACAATTTTTCTATCTTTATTTATTTATTTATATTTATTTATTTATTTATTTTATCTTTATTGTTGAAAGTATTACAGATGTCCCCTTTTTTCCCCATTGACTCCCTCCACACCTTTCATTCTTAAAGCAGCTGAGATCAGGAATAGAGAGTAAGACAGGAAATATGACGCACAGGGGAACAGAGAACAACTCCATGCCAGTAGCCATGCTTAGCATTCACTTTCAGCTTTGAGAAGCTGCTCAATCACTGTTCAACTAAGTGGCTTTCCATGTTTTGGACACACTGGTCTACATTAAACAGCAAGGTCCTCATACCCAACACACCATTTGGTTCACCCTTGTGTACCCCTTGGTGATGAAGACTCAGGCATATTGCTTTCCGAATAGGACCACAGGGTTTGGCCCTTGGATTGACTTAGGTTTTATACAGTGGCATTTTTTTTTTAAGAGTGCATTTTAATCTGGGGCATCTGCTGCCTCTTGTCATGACAACGTCTTAGTTTTTGCCTGATTTTAACAAAATTGCTAGGGAAGTTTTCTAGGTTAGTGGGGCCAACTATAACAATTTCTCTTTCTTTGTGTAAATTTTCTTTTTCCAGTTGTTCACTTTTATCAGCATATTAAATCCAGCCCAGGACAGTAAGTGCCCAAATACTAGTCAATTACTTATCTATTGTTTCTCATGGGAGTTTCTCTAGAGAGATTATCTCTTTTAGAATACCAAAATTTCCTCATAGCAACTAGTACCCACTGCAAAAAAAAAAAAACCTCAGAGCTTTTACTGCTACTAGATAGAGGAGGAGTTGAAATATAAGACCACCAACTGTTGCACATTTTCATTAACAAGCATTGTATGCCACACCCTAGGTTGAGCCCCAGCTGAATTTCTAACCATGTGCCTGGTTTCTGCCCATAGTGGTCACAGATCTCCCTATTTTCACACTCAGTGTAGATGCACGTTTCTGTAACTGTTGTATGAAAAACGGTGGGACTTCTGCCAAGCCAGGACAAATCTTAGCACTAGTCAGTACAAAGGAGTAGACTGAAAGTTGACCTCCAGATTGACAAGGAAGTCTTCCACGTAGGAGAACTAGCAACAACAGGGGCAGCTTTCAAAGGAGCAGCACATAGATTGGGAGCATAGGAGATGTTTCCGTGGATGGGGTTGAAGTAAAAATGTAGATATGGTTGAATGGTTGAATAAATGTTATGTGAGGTAATTGCATTTCCATTACCTAATGTACTCTGAAAACCGATATTATGTGTGATTGGGGAACACTTCCCCTACCTGATCTTTTAAATAGAAGACACATAAAATTGCCCTTAAGCCAGTATTCATTGGCCATGCTAAATGGGAGCCTTTGGAATTGCCCAAGCCAACACATTTTGTTAATAGGAAGCAATATGGAATACAGTGTGAAAAAATTACAGCTTGATTCAGTGACATATCAAAAAATAGGAGTATTGGTACAAAGTAATTCTCTATATTACAGCCCTATGTTGTCTGAGAAAAAGGCAAATAGCTCATGGATACTTACTATAGATTATCATGGTCTGAAGAAAGTACTACCATCTAAAGCCTCAGCAGTTCCACACATAATATTAGAAATAAAAAGGTGTAACAAACCAAAGGGGATTGGTTTTCAGTGACTGATATTGCTAACATCTCTTTCAATCCCAATTTTTGTCTAGAATCAACTGCAATATGCATTCACATGAGAAGGGTCCCAATTTACATTTATGGGTTTGTCACTCTGCCATTTGAACTCTGCCAGTTCATCACCATAATTTGGTTAGAAACAAGTTGGTTTTAATGCAGGTTTTAAGCATCCTACTATGCTATATCAATAATATATAATAGCATCACCATTTGATCTGTCTTTTAACCTATTTTCTTATATTTGGCCTATAACCACATCATCAATTTTTCAACTGCAGGATCATTTATTGCCTGGTTGGCCATAAATTGCCCAATATGCTCACTACCAATACCTGTGGATTTTCCTCAAGTCTCACTAATTGGCCTATAAGGCTCTCACTCTTTCTCTTCCAGAAAGCCATGGCTCTATCTGCATCTGATTCTGTCACTAAAACTGTCAAAGATCTGAGAGATTACCTTACTTCAATTCTAACATGTTTGCCTGCCACAGTTTCATGGATGCTGAAAGATGACATGAAATTCCTGGGTCAGAGACAAAGGACTTCATTAAAACTCATAGCAACAGCAGTGACCAGAGTATTAACATGTTCTTATGCCATTTCTCTGAGCCCAATTCCCTCAGGACAATAGAAAGATTGCCAGTTGACATCTGCACACTGTGGGTTGCATTATAGAAAGACAAGTCTGAACTTAGGAGACACAGACAGTTTATAATGGGCAGTAAGCATGCCTGTTCATTTGCTCCAGAAATCAACACTGTGCCTATTATACTGATCAGTACAGTATAGCTGAACTTTGCTCTGGAGGGAGGTTTTATCTCTATTATCCAAGGCTGTAAACAAACCCCTCCTTTTCTCCAGTGTGAGACACTATCTGTCTGTTCACTCTATAAACAATCTTGAAAAGATGGTCTGGAAAAAATACAGTTTGTGCCTCTGTTAGCAAGACATGTGCAGATCCAAGGATATTTATCTTCCAACAATAACTAAGTTTCTCTAAGCCACTGTCCCATCAAATTGGCTAATATAGAAAGTTAATCCCAACTACAAAAAGTATATTCCCCATCTATTTTGTGACAAAGACTTCTTTTAAAGAACAAAAAATAAAAGTTTGCTTCTTAAAATTCTTAAAATAACTCATTTTTCCCATAAATAAAAATGTATGTGTATTTTAAAAGCACAAACCATCTACTCAAAATCCATTGCCATATGCTAAGACATTTACTTTCCTATATTTCTCTCTGGGAAGATGATTCCTTGTGTTTAACAATATCAGTGGCTTTAGCTAATAAGTAGATACAAAAGAGTTTATTTCTGAGCTGAAGACTCAAAGAAGTGAATTGGAGGCTGGGACAAGTAAGTAGTCAATAAGAACAAACATATTTATTAACATACAGTACTGATCTGTACATTAGCCATCATTAGTATTCATTATCATTTACCATAGCCTTGTTTTTACAGGTCTGGAGAAGTTCACAGTAGATGTACTAATGATACAGAGTTAATTTTGGTGTCAGAATTAATTTTAATACCTACATAAATTATATTTGCCCTACGTTTGTAGATTCATAAAAAGTCTAAAAGGACTAATTAAACTACCAAATTAGGTAGTAGAAATTAAATGTTAGACTATAGCTTTTTTTGAAGTGACTTTAGTGCAAGAAAATGTTAATACTAATTTTTGATATTCTAATAAAACTATAATCACCTTTAGATTATTCTCCTTCAAAAAAAAAAACCATTTTGTTTTATTACTCACCTGCATTTCTTTATTTTTTCCAAAAGTATTCATAAACCTTTTTACAAAATACAATCACTTGGATTATTCTTTCTCTTTGTATAACTTTGCATAATAAAAGACAGGTATAGGCCTAGTAAAATGTTCAGCAAGTTAAAAAAAAAAAAAAAATCAAACAACTATCCAAAACAAGGGAGGGAATGTTCTGGAAAGCAAAGCCAGTTTCACTAAAAAGAGAGATTCATGGATATGGGTGAAAGAGAAGCCATAATGGCACAGAGATAAATGTTCTGGATGTCTGCTATATAATCAGCACTATGTTAGGCAGTGTACACCCTCCTCTTAACCAACCATCAAATAAGAAACTTATTATTTCCAATATACAAACGCAATCTAAGATCCACAGTTTAGATAATGTGGTCAAGGTAATATAGTTAATAGATAATAAAACCAAGTTTTCAATTCCAAATCTCTCTAGTTTTAATGAGATTTACATAAAATATGATTTAGACAAACGATCGAGAGAAAAATACCTATAGGGAAAGATACACATGTTTTACATTTGTCCAGACACAGTTTTACTTGATCTATATAGTTATCCCTTGGTATCTGTGAGGGATTGGTTCCAGGACATCCAAGAACATCAAATCTGTAGATGATCAAGTTTCTCATATAAAATGGTGTTGGACTTGCATATAACTTATAACTCCCATCTACTTTAAATCACCTCTAGACTATTTGTAATACTGAATAAATTGTAAATGTTATAGAAATAGTTGTTAGATGTATTGTTTATGGAATAACAAGAAAAAAAAGTCTGTCCATGTTCATATAGATGCAGCCATCATAGGGCTAACTACATATAACTTCAACAACAGTGTAACATTTTTCCCTGAATATTTTCTATCTGCAGTTAGTTGAATTCATGGATATAGAACCCTTGGATGTAGAAGACCAATGACATGCACATATATGCATATATATATACATGTTATAATGTATATTTTATCATTTATGTAGATAGAATTATAAATAGATTTAAATGTTATAGGCATTTGTTAAAGAACATTTATTTTAAATACTCCAAATTCCTCAGGCAAGTTTGGATAAATGCATGACCTTTTTAGATTCCCTGTCATCTTGCATCATTTCATTTGAACTGATTGTTATATAATAAAATGACACTTATTAAATCAATATTCCAAAATTTTTTTGAAAAGAATATTTTTTGTTCAAACACTCACCTAAGGAAGCAATGTATTTATTCTGTAATAGAATACAGTCTTGTAATGCTGCATATAAAATATTTTATTATATCAGAATTACCTAGATTAGATTACTCTTAACTGTGTTCTTACATTTCAATAATTTAAAACATCAGAGGATCAAGATTAATTATTAATGAGAGTTAATTTTTAAGTGAGCCATTGCCTTTGAAAAAAAATTTTTAAATAGGAGTTTGAAAATATTCTAAATAATGGCAGCAACATTGGAATAAACGCAGAGCTTTCAGGAATTACCTTTAAAGGACAACATTCACTTAAATAAGTCATTTAGTACAGTGTTAAAAAATCAAATGTTATTTTAGTCAAACCTTATAGGACGGTAACTAAAGATTCATTGACATGCACAGTCATTTAAAATGATATACATGAACAAAGTCATTCATAAGGAATTCCAAATGAGTATATAAGTCTCTTTAAGAGAAACATTGCCTCTAAGTGAAGAATGTGATGAATTATCGAAAAAGCTTAAGCTTGTGAAAGTCAAACATAGATGGTAAAGTAAAATAATTTGGGGGGGGGATGTTAGATATTATAATAGTATAGTCTAATGCTTAATTTGGAATGAAAACTCTATAATGGAAATAAAACATCATCCGAGGACCAAGGGAATTGTAAGGATCACACAGTGCCATGGGGTAATGATTTATTTAAACATTAATATACAGATGATTAAATCCAATTCTTACCATCTTTTTCTAAGTGTATTCCCATATTCCTTTTGAACTTTAAATATCATTTTATAGATTAAATTTTTTACTAAACTTATAAGCTGCAAATGGAATATGAATATCTCAATCATGCATGCTTTTAACTGTATGGTGCTTATTGAGAGTAAATTAAATTATTAGAGAGAACCAAAAGCAATATATTTAAGAGAACCAGAAGACCATTTGGAATAAAAATGAGTAAATGTCAGCAAAAACTAAATTTGGGATTCATTTTCTTCTTATTTTCTTTTCTACTCGATCAGTTCTTATAAAGAATAAACTCTTATAAAGAACTAATTCATAATAAAAAATGAATTGCAGTACATGTTGATTTGAATATAGTTGCTAAAAATACAAACACTGTGTTCATCAAATAATTGATTAAACATTACCTCTCTGTATGAAAAAACAAGAAGTAAATAAATGCTCACTATAAATTTTCATGGCATGTATGCCCAGCTGGTGTGGCTCAGTGGTTGAGCATCATCCCATGCACCAGGAGGTTGCCAGTTTGATTTCTATCAAGGTACATGCCCTGGTTGTGGGCCCAATCCCCAGTGTGGGGCATGCAAGAGGCGGCCAGTTGATGTTCTCTCTCATCAATATTTCTCTCTCTCCCTCGCCCTTCTTCTCTCTCTAAAATCAGTAAAGAAAAAATATTTTTAAAAAATTTTTTCATGGCATGTAACACATAAGCCTATTTAGAAAACTAGAATTTGACATTGGGAACTCAGACATAAATTCCTAAAAAAAAATCATATCTGAAAACCCAGTGTATCTACTTATCCCAGTATTTTAAATAAAGAGATTTTTTTAATACCATTGATATTTTTAAACATCATTATTGAAAATAATGGATATGCTTTAAATTGTACACATTTTCAGTTTTTTGCTTTTCTATATATTTCCAGTTTGGGGCTATTACAAATAAAGCTGCTATAACCATTAGTGTAAAAGTTTTTGTATGGACATATTCATTTATTTCTTATAGGTAAATATCTGGGAGTAGAATGGCTGGGTTATATGGTAGGTGTAAATTTAACTTTTCTATAGTAACTTTTTTTTCAGTTTATGTTTTATAGCAAATTATAATGACACTAAGTAAATTTAAACAACTGATACTTGTTTAGTGTTGTTTGGATGATACGAGATCTTTGCCCTAATGTTAACAACTTACCTAACCTTAGTGCAATTATCAAAAACAAGAAATTAACATCAGTATAATAGATCAATATAGTAAGTAAAATAAGATCTCATTTGAATTTTACCAGGTTGCTTTTTTGGAGGATTTGGGTGTGAGGGGCATACCTATAACCATTTCTGTTCCAGGAGATTTTCTAAAATCCCACATTCCTTTATACTTTTGTAAAGTACACTTTTGTACTATGTCTCTCAGTTTGGATTTCTCTAAAGTTCTGTCATGATTGGGATAGGTGATGTGTCTTAGGCAATATTACCACAAAAATTATATTTTATTGTATACCTTTGTAAGAAAAAAATTGCCAACTTGTTTTCTGAATTGTTTATACCATTTTATATTCCCATAATCAGTAGTATCATCAGTCTTTTTCATTTTAACCATTCTAGTGGTATGTAGTTGTGTTAGTAGTGGACTGTTGAGCATCTTTTCATGTGCTATTTGACATCTGTATATCTTCTTTTATGAAGTGTCTATCCCAATCTTTTATCCATTTTAATTGTGTAATTTTCTTCTTAAGTTATAATAGTTCCTTATATGTTATAGGCATAAGTCTTTTGTTGGATGCATATTTTGCAAATAATTTCATCCAATTTTTGGCTTACCTTTTCAATGACATAAAATGTCTTTCAAATTGCAAATTAAGTCCAATTTACTGATTTTTTTCCTTTATAGTTTGTGCTTCATTTTTTAAAAATCTGTACTACAGCTAATATTTTCTTCTATAAGTTTTATAGTTTAGCTCTTAAATTTGGGTCTATTTTGTTTTGTTTTTTTTAATTCTCAAAGGAGGATACATTTCAATTGGTTTGCAGATAGAGTGGGAGGGAGAGAGAGAGAGAGAAACATTGATGTGAGAGAGATACTGACTGGTGGCCTCCCACACAACCCCAACCAGGGCCGGGGACAAACCACAACCGAGGTAGGTGTGCTTGACCAGAATGGAACCCGCGACTTTTTGGTCCACAGGCCGACACTCTAACTGCTGAGCCAAACCGGCCAGAGTATATTTGGGCCTATTTTAAGTCATTCCATATATTAACAAAAATTAAGGTAAGAGAGGTTCATTTTTTAATATGGTCATCAACTGCACAAGTCCCCTCTGTTGCTGTTTAGAGCAAAATAGAAGCATGCACTCAAAAGCAGATGGCATTCAGTACAAAAGCATGTTGAAATTTTTAGCTATTCTTCTAATAGCAATATTTAATGGCTGTATAGTTTACTGAGCATATTCTCTGTTGTTATCTACTTAGGGTATTTTCAAACTTTTTCCATTGAAAGTAACTTTGTCAATAGCATGCTTGTAATATCCATGTATACAGCTCTATTTCACTGAGGCAAATTTCTAGAAATGTAATTTCTGAGTAAAGTGATACACACATTTTTAAGGCTCTTGATACATACAGACAATTTACTTTCCACACAGCTTATTCCACATCAATTCCCAACCAATACTGAATTAATGTTATTTTGTTTGCAAATCTGATACCTAAAAATCAATTTCATTTTTGTTTTAATGTGCATATGTTATGCAGTCTTACAATTTTTCTACTGCTAAAAAAGCTTTACTAAAACTCAGAATATTATGACCATGCTTGTTATATTTGCTGCAAATTCTTTTCCCCCAAGAATTTGTTTGTATTTCATAGAGTGTTAGGTGTTATAATAAAAAATACTTAATATTGGATACCTAGAGCTTTTTGTCTTTCTTGTGTGTGCTTTTGTATACAGAAAAAACAGCTATGATACCAGTGAAAGCACCATGCGAATGATGAAAAGTGCGATGACATGGAACTCTCTAACACGGTGAGTCTGAAAAGCAAATTATACAAAGAGTGTATCTGATATGAAAGTAGTTTTATTTTAAGGACATTGAGGGAAAAATACTAAAAATCTAAATTGTTAATGACCATTGCTTTGCTATGGTGGTAACACATGGGTTGTTTGTTTTTTTACTTCTGTATCTCCCACATTTTCCATTATAAATTTTTATCACTTTATTATCAGAAAATAATTATTAAAAGACTAAATAATCTTCCCAGAATTTATTTTGGGTTGTAACCATATATATGTTAATAAAGTTCTAGCAACACTATGGCTTTTCAATAATTATGCTATTAACTTGGCTGAATCAACTTCCTAAGTTTTCTGACATTATATCAGGGTAACTAAACCAATATGCATTTCCAACTGTGTTAGATAAGAAATTAGCATTTTTTCTCTCATTACTTCAACTATGTTCATGTGTTTGTGCCTTAAACACTCCAGACATAATTCAATTCTATCCACATTATAGGCCTATTTAGTGACCTTGAGTCCATTTGAACCATAATGTTTTAAGCCAATTAAGCATGTATGAGATCTGGAATAAAATAAAATATACAAGCTAGCCAGGCTTCTGCTGTTTTATGCTATTGCTACCATGCTGTTCTCTCCTGAGTGATTATTATCTCATTAACTTTTAAACCAGTTTGGAAATAATTTACTCAAAATTTAGGCTTAATTAAACATTATTTTGGGTCATTGTAACATTGAGAGCCAGCCTTATTTAAATTTCAACTTTTAGAACTCTGCCATAACAAGTAGAGAATCATTTATTTTTGTAGGGAAAGAACATGACCCTATTACTCAGTTGTAATTTAGATGGATATGAATGAACTCCTGAAATTCTTTATGGCATTCATTGCCAGTCATTACTCACTTGTTACAGCAGCCCAAATTTTTATTAATTAAACAGTGTATTTGCTAAAGGGATGGAAGCCAATTTTTCCTATGATATTCCTAAGATGCCTAGTGAGCAGTCACGAGTCAGAATTAGGGCTCACAAATAGGAAAACCAGTAGTTTGCCAGGTTCAGCAGATACAAGTAACGGTACTAGTACTCAGAATCAGTGGTTATAGAAAGACTGAATTTCAAAGGATTTAATTTATAAATATGACAGGAGAAAGTCTCAACAGGAATCAGCAATAGGGCAGTGTTCACATAAATAACTGAAGTTAAGACAGTCTTATACACATTTTTAAACAATAATATTAATATTCACTAATAAGGTAGTATGAATCCAACTGACTAAGTGGAAAAGTTTGTACTAACTCAAAACACAAGGCAATGTGATACAAACTGCAGAGAGGCAGAGCTGCAGAATCTAGTTCCACATACTTGTCTCACCTGTGTGTCTTTGGGAAAGTTATTTTACCTATCCGTTACCTCATTTACACATTCTGGGCTTTTAAAAAAAATCGTATTTTAATAAAAACAGAATTTTAAACCAGGTAGTCTCTTGATATCTCCTCCAGCTCAATTTAACCCTAAAACAGCAATGAATAGAGACTGTCCTCATAACAGTGTACAGTAATTTTGCTCACGTGAAAACCATAACAATGGCCCCACTGATCTGCAACCTCTAACCAATAAAATCATAAAAGTGCCTTTTAGTTTCTTCCTTTACTTTTCTGCACTGCTGTCTCTTCTTTGAAATCAGAAAAAAAAAAAAAAAAAAGTAATTATTTTTAAAAGGGAAAAAAGAAAACTCAGTAATACAGCCTTATGGGCACTGACAGATTTGGAATTAAAACTTGGACAAGTGGTTTTGATTTTTAACTAGATAGAGACGCTCAGTCTTGGCTTCACTCAGTAATCACTTGCAGGAACTTATAAGAAATATCCATGCCTTCGTCCCACCCTGTGGGATTGCAATTTAATTAGTCTGTTATATGACTCAAACATTTGTCTTTTTTTAAAAAGCTCTCCAAGTGATTCTACTACAGCCAAGACTGAACAGTACTTCTCTGAAACAGAACTAAAAATTAGTCTCTCTCAGATGTGATATTTTGAACAAAAGAGCTAGGAACATTTTCTGGTAATCAAAGAAACATTTTAGAAAATTTAGCAGCTCAAGATTATCCAATCTCCACAGACCAAAAATATTTTAAAAGGAAACTAATTTTTATTACATGATGGGAATGGTAGATGCCCCATCTCTGAGAAAGGAAAGTGATAGATATGTCTTCCTATTGAAAAGAAATCATCTCTAACTAAAGGAAGGGACAGAGTGCACATGACCAGGACCTAGAGTCACATCATTCAGGCATGAAATTATAATTTTCTTCCCTGTGCTAGTAATGGAAACCAATAACACCAATAAGCTTTAAAAAATTACAATTTAAAAAAAATGATTTTTCCCACCTGATCAACCAAAGCAAATGTGTCAAACAAGATTAAACTGGTATCTTCTGCATTAGAAGATTCTTCTATGTTAGAATTAACCAGTTTCCCTATGGTGGTTTGCTGTTCTCCCATTTAATGTTCTTCGACACTCTTTCCATCAGACTTTTAGTAACTCACAAATGTAGCAGCTAGTAAGTGCCAGAATTGGGATTTGATCTCAGAATTATTTGATATCAAAGCCTAAACTTTGGTATATATAATTGATTTTTTTTAAAGTAGCTGGAAATGGGCACCATATTTATCTAACATCATAGTTCATTCATTTTTTCACTCAATCAAAATATTGCATGAACATATATTGAACACTCACCATTCACAGTTCTTCATGCCAGGAATTTAGGGAAACTTAAAAGAGAGAGAGAGAGAGAGAGAGAGAGAGAGAGAGAGAGAGAGAGAGAGCGCCCCTTGTTCTCAAGTGCTCAGTAAATAATTTTAGTCTTTTGCCATAGGGATTCTTACCTGATAGGTTGCCTAATTGTGAGTTACTTTCATAAGACAACAGATGCTTCCTGTTTACCAGGTACAAAGGTTTTACTTAGAAGCTCTGCATACTGTATTTATTGCAGCAGCAGTGCATACACATTTCTGCCAGGTGTTCTGCATTTCTAAACACTCTCCATATGCTCTTGGAAGTTATTCCAGGCTGCACAAATCCTAAAATGCTGCAGTTAAATAATTTACAGGTAGAATGGCTATTGACTTTGGATAAAATAAAATTTAAAGGAGTTGTATTTTGAAATATAGAGAAAGCCACTAATATAGCATATCAGAGTACAGAGTTAATAAATCCTTGAGTGATATAGGTAGAGGACCAAGCAAGTGGTTCAAGTTTTCAACAGATTAATTTTTTTCTGGGAAAACATATTTCCTCCTCACATTTTAATAATTTCCCTCCTATCGTATTTCCAGTGTGCAGCCTCCCTCCCGTCTGTGAACAAAGCTTCTGCTTCAGCAGTGCTTAGTCCTCATACCTCTTGCTTTCTGTTTCTCATTTTTCTGAATTGGATCCTACATGCAGAAGACTAATTTTTTTAAATTTACATAATGGGCATCTCTTCTTTCAAAAAAAAAAACAAAAAACTGTTGTTATGTATTGAATTGTGTCCTGCAAAAATTTGTATACGGAGGTTCTTACCTCCAGTATCTCAGAATATTACTTACTTGGAAATAGGGCTATTGTAGATATAATTAGTTAAGATGAGGTCATTAGAGTAGCTCCTGATGCAATTTGACTGGTACCCTTACAAAAGGGGAAAATTTGGACACAGAAAGAATGCCATGTAAAGACGAAGGCAGAGATTAAGGTGATTCCTCTGCAAGCCACGGAATGCCAAATCTTGCCAGCAAACCAACAGAAGCTAAGAGAGAGGCAAGGAACAGATTCTGTGGCCCTCAGAAGAAATCAATCCTTTGAACACCTGGATCTTCTAGCCTCTGGAACTATGTTCTGTTGTTTAAGCCACTCAGTTTGTGGTACCTTGTTATATCAGCCCTAGCAAATAAATATAGGAATAAATTTAAAAAATAAAGCATCAGCCATCTTCTTGTCATTCATTTTACTTGCTGACCCTCCTGGATAATAAACCTCAAATTAGGTTAACTATTCCATTTACTGATAATAGTAACAGAATACATATGAAAATCAAAAGTAAAAATTAATCTTTAACCAAGACTGCTTCAGAGAATACTAATTCTATAAGATATAGAAGGTATTAGGTAAAAAAAAAAAAAACTTTGCATAGCAAATCATTTTGGGAAGCGCTCAGTTTAACAAAACTGATACAGGATTTTTAGGAGCACTTCACATGGTAAAATACATTGTGAATCAGCCAGAGAGAAGTACCTCATAAAGATAAAGTGATTTGAATGCAGCTACATTGACATGGATATTTTGATGCAATCATTTTAAGGTATGTCTAAATAACATTGTCTAAATAAAAAAACATTTTGTATTGTGTTTAGCATACAATTTACACAATCACTTCATAACTATGTGTAACCAAATTATGTGGAACTTTTACTTTGCCTTTATTTCTGTATCATTTGAAATTCTTATAACTATGAATTATTTTTTAAATCAAAAAAATTACTTTAAAAGTATTCAGAATTATATGTGTTTGGTCTGTCCTTCAAAACCTCTAATACTTTAATATAAAGTTTACTATTATAAAATATATGTGTGTGTGAATATATGAATGTATATATGTATATTCATGCATATATGTGTTTTATCAAATAAAGCTAGAAAAATTATTATATAAAGAACATGTATCTCTTTTCTAAGCTTCAAATGGAGAATATAAGATCCAATATTATGTAGATGCATTAATCTAATGACAAAGTACAAGTGGGGTTTTCACTTTTAGTAATAGATGAATATGTAATTTGGATAAATCCCCCCATTGGAGAAAATTACACAAAAATTTGTAAGAGATATACAAGAAATAAAGAAAAAGAAATCCAAAAACAACACTACAGAAAGCTATCAACATACAAGAGAATAAGAAAGAAACAGAGAACTATAAAGCAATCCAAAAACAATTAATAAAATGGCAATAACTATATACCTATTAATAATTACTTTAAATGTAAATGGACTAATTGCTCTAATCAAAAGATGAATGGATTAAGAAGATGCAGCACACTATGCAGTGGAATATTACCCAGACATAAAAATAGAATGAAGTCTTGCCATCTGCAACAATGTGGATGGATCTAGAGGGTGTTATGCTAGTGAAATAAGTCAGAGAAAGACAAATGCCATATAATTTCACCTACATATGGAATCTAAAAATATATATATATAAACAACAGAAACAAACTCATAGATACAGAGAACATGTTGATGATTGCCAGATGGGAAGGGATTGGGGGGGATGCGTAAAAAAAGTAAACGGATTAAGAAGTACAATGGGTAGTTACAGAATAGTCATGGGGATGTAAAGTACAGCACAGAGAATATAGTCAATAATATTGTAATAACTAGGTATGATGTCAGATGGGTATTAGATTTATTGGGGTGATCACTTTGTAAGTTATATAAATGTCTACACCTGGGACTAAAATAATATTGTATGTATGTCAACTGTAATTGAAAAATTAAAAATTATTTTTTAAAAGAAATAAATGGATTAGCCCAGACGATGTGGCTCAGTAGTTAAGCATCAACCCATGCATCAGGAGGTTGCCAGTTCAATTCCCAATCAGGGTACATGCCCAGGTTGTGGGTCCTATCCCCAGTGCAGGGCATGCAGGAGGTGGCCAATCGATGTTCTGTCTCATCAGTGTTTCTCTCTCCCCCTCTCCCTTCCTCTCTCTCTAGAATGAATAAAGAAAAGATATTTTTATTCTAAAGCTAAATGGATTAAAAAGTGGTGGTACATGTATGTCATAAAATATTACTTGGCCATAAAAAAGAATAAAGGCTTATCATTTGTGCCAACATGGATGAACCTGGAGGGTATTTTACTAAGTAAAATACGTTAGACAAAGAAAAACAAATACCATATGATTTTACTTATGGTAGAATCTAAAATACAAAACAAAAAAAGCATGATAGAAGCAAACTCACAGATACATAGAATACACTGATGGTTGCCAGAAGGGAGGGAAGTTGGGGATTGGGTGAAAAGGTGACAGGATTAAGAAATACAAATGGTCAGTTACAACATAGTCATGGGGGTGTAAAGTACAGCATAAGGAATACAGTCAATAACACTGCAATAACTATATGTGGTGTCAGGTAAATGCAAGACGAATGGGGGGATCGTTTTGTAAGTTATACAAATGTCTAATCACTATGGTGCATACCTGAAACTAATGTAATATTCAATGTCACCTGTAGTAGAAAAAAAATATTATTCTCTAAGCATCAAAGAACTAAAAAATAAAGAATTCATATGAAGAACTACTGGGTCAAGGTTCAGGAACAAAACAGGAAGAAATGAAAGGAGGTGAGCCTGAATTTCAGATTACATTTTCTTTGGGGGTTTCTACCCATACATAACAATGAATACAGCAGTATTTCTGAGAGACTTGACTGCCCAGGGAGACAAAAGCTGTCCACCAAAGATGGGAATTCTGGTACATTACTCTGTATATTGAGCTATAATTGAAGGACTTCACCCTAGAGAAAGGAGCAAACTGAGATTTAACCAGTCTTCACACAGATAAGTAGAACCAAATAAAAATGACACTACATACAGGAGACAAACCTACAAATTATGACTGACACTTCTCATTAGACACACAGGAGGGCAAAAGCTATACAACATCTTTAAAGTCTTGACACAAGAAACTATCAATCCAAAATTTTATATTCTATTAACATATTCTCAAAAATGAGAAAATAAAGACATTAAAATTAACAAAAGCTGAAAGAATATACTACATGAAAGCTGGAACTATAACAAATGATAAAGGAAATTCATTAAATAGACAAAAGATTATTATAAACAAATGTATGCCAATAAATTAGGTAACTTTTATCTTTAAAATTCCTTAAAATATACAACCTATCAAAACATAAATATGATGAAAATTTTTATATTTTAATAGCTATATAAATATTTTTTAAAACTAAAATTATTAATATATTAAGAAAATCTTCAGAAAGAACACTCGAGGCTGAAAAGGTTTTACAAATTAATTCAATAAAGTATATTTTAAAAAGTAATATAATTTTATATAAATTCCTTGAGGAAAAAAAGCACATTTTCTGCTCTTTTTACTAGGGCAGCATAATCCTAATAAAAGCTAGGATATAAACAAGAAAAAATAATATAGACCAAAAGTTCCCATAATCATTGAAAGAAAGTTAGCAACATATTTGTAAATTATATAAAATATAGAAAAGGATGATAGATTGTAAACACATGGAGTTCATTCCAAGAATAAATGGTTGTTAAACTAAAACATTCTTTAAGTCATGTAATTTACCATATTAACAGAATAAAGGAGGAAAAAACAACATTTGTCACAAAGATGCAGAAAGAACAGCACTTGAAAAAATTCAATTTCTGTTTATGCTAAAACTCTCAATGCTTGAGAAAAAAGGAACTTTCTTAATCTGATGAAACCCTCTACAAAAAGTTTATGACTAATACCATAATTCATGAAGAAATAATAAATGCTTTTGCTCTAAAATTGAGACAAGGCGAGAACACTTCACCTAAGTTCAAAATGATTCTCACCAATTCTATTCAATATTATATCCAAAGCTGTAACTAGTTCAATAAGGCAAGGAAAAAATACAGAAAAATTAAAAGGGTTCTTAAAGACATAACCATCTGTACAGAAAATTATAAGGAATCTACCAGAAAAAAAAGGAAACAATGCTTGAACTAATACATGAATTTAATGTGTCTGAGACACAAAGTCAATATTTTTAAATCCACTGTAATTCTATATGTCAGAAAAAAAACAACTAGAAATTAAAATAAAAAAAAACCTCTTTGTGGTAACAAGAAAAGATAGTAAGTTTAAAAGAAGTACACAAGTTCTATATCGAAAACTACAAAACATTGCTAAGAAACATTAAAGACCTAAAAATATAAAAAATTGGAGAGAGGTCTAATGTTCATGGATTAGAACTCTGAAAATTGTTACAATTTAAAAATATGCTGGTCTTCTGGTCAAGATGATGGCGTAGGTAATCACATCAAAGTTACAACTAACCTACCGAACAACCATCATTCAAAACCACCTGAAATCAGCTGAATGGATGTCCTACAACTATGGAATTAAAGCAGCAGCCACATCGAGACTGGTAGGAGGGGCGGAGGCGGAAGGCTGGTCCCACACCCACATGTGGCGGATAAAAATCAGGAGGACACCTTGGCTGCAAACGTCCTCTCTGAGGACTAAGGGGTCCCCGTCTCACACTAGGCACCCCGCTCAGTGTTCCAGTGCCAGGACGAGAAGTCCCCATCACTTCTGGCTGGAAAAACCAGTTGGAACTGAGGCTCAGGGAGGCTGAGGTGGCTGGAGCCCCAGGCAGCTCCTCTTAAAGGGCCTGCACATGGACTTATCAGACTCACTCCCTCTAAGCTTGGAGAGGAGGCAGCTTGAGGGGCACCAGAGGCATACAGGGAAGAACTGAGCTATTTGGCATTGGAGTGAGGGCTGGAGAGGGGGCTTTTTACAGGACAAACGTGCTGTCAGAGGCCTTTGTTCCTTTGGTGAGCCTTTCCCTGGGGCGGCAGAAAGTCACCATATCTGGGACTCCAACAACCTGGCTCACACTGGTAGCCCCGCCCTGGTGATTCCGTGAGGCCCTGCCCCACCCAACTTTCAGGCCCACCCAAGCTGTTGCCACCTGCTTAACCATAAGATTGGCCTGTCTTGGACCCTTCTTCAGGTTTTCCTAAATTCTTTCAAAAAAGCAGCATCTGGTCTTAGACAGCCCCATACCTCTCGTTAAGTAACACATAAGAACAAACACAGGGAGGTAGCCAAAATGAAGAGACAAAGAAACAGATCCCAAATGAAAGAACAGAAAAAATCTCCATGAAAAGAACTAAGCAAAATAGAGATAAAAAACCTAACAGTTGCTGAGTTCAAAATACTACATATATAGATGCTCAATAAACTTAGTGAAAACATTAGTGAATTTAGTGAGGTCCTCAAGAGCATAAAAAAGGACCAGTCAGAAATGATGGATGCAGTCAGAAATAAAGAAGGCACTAACTGAAATAAAGAATAATTCACACAGATTCAATAGTAGAATAGGTAAAGCCAAGAAGCAAACCAACAATTTGGAATATAAGGAAGCAAAAAAACACCCAATCAGAACAGCAAAAAGAAAAAAGAATCCAAAAACATGAGGATAGTGTAAGGAGCCTCTGGGACAACTTCAAGCGTGCCAACATTCACATCTTTGGGGTGCCAGAAGGAGAAGAGAGAGAACAAGAAATTGAAAACCTATTTGAAACAATAATGGCAGAAAACTTTCCTAACTTGGTGAAGGAAACAGACATACAAGTCCAGGAAGCACAGAGAGTCCCAAACAATACGAACCCCAAGAGGCCCATACCAAAACACATCATCATCAAAATGCAAAAGGTTCAAGACAAAGAGAGAATCTTAAAAGCACCAAGAGAAAAGCAGTTAGTTACATACAAGGGAGTTCCCAGAAGACTGTCAATTGTTTTCTCAAAAGAAACTTTGCAGGCCAGAAGGAAGTGGCAAGAAATATTCAGAGTGATGAAAAGCAAGAACCTACAACCAAGATTACTCTAACCTGCAAAGCTGTCATTTAGAATCGATGGCCATATGAAGAGTTTCCCAGACAAGAAAAAGGTAAAAAAGTTCATCACCACCAAACCATTATTATATGAAATGTTGAAGCATCTTTTTGAAGGAAAAGATAAAATATATGAACAAACAAAATGGCAATAAATACATATCTATCGACAATGGAATCTACAAACAAAATGAACAGGCAGAACAGCAACATTTTCATAGATACAGAGAACATTTTGTTGGTGCCAGATGAGAGGAGGGTTGGGGAAATGGGTGAAAAAGGAGAAGGGATTAAGAAGAACAAATTGGTTGCTAGACTGACAAAACTCGAAGAGAAGGGGATTGAGGGGTGGGAAGAAATAAACAAAAGAACTTATATGCATAACCAATGGACACAGACAACATCGTGGGAAAAGGCAGGAGGGGGGCAGGAAAGGGGTGAAGGGGGTCAATGGGGGAAAAATGAGGAACATCTGTAATACATTCAACAATAAAGATAAAAAATAAAAAAATTAAAAATAAAAAAATATGCTCAAAATGATTTAATATAAAGATTCAATACCATCTTAATCAACAATCCAACATGTATCTTTGGAAAAAATTGTAAATTAGTATCAGTATTTATATGAAAATGTACAGTATGTAGAATAGCCAAACTACTCTTTAAAAAGAACAAAACTGATGCTCAATTAATATTTGACAAAGGTGGCAAGAGCATACAGTGGAGTAAGGACAGCCTCTTTAATAAATGGTGTTGGGAAAATTGGACACCTACTTGCAAAAAAATAAAACTAGACCATCAACTTACACCCTACACAAGAATAAACTCAAAATGGATAAAAGACTTAAATGTGATTCATGAATCCATAAAAATCCTAGAAAAAAACTGTAGGCAACAACATTTCAGACATCATACACAGCAGAATTTTCACTGATACATCACCTAAGACAACAGAAAGAAGAAAATGAACACATGGGACTACATCAAACTCAAAAGCTTCTGCACAGCGAAAGATACAATCATCAAAACTGAAAGGCAACCCACTGTATGGGAGAGCATAATTGCCAATGATATATCCGATAAGGGGTTAATTTCCAATATATATAGAGTGCTCATACAACTCAACAAAAAGAAGACAAAGAACCCAATTAAAAAATGGGCAGAGGAACTAAATAGACACCTCTCCAAAGAGGACATACAAATGGCTAGGAGACATTTGAAGAAATGCTCAACATCACTAATTATCAGAGAGATGCAAATTAAAACAACAATGAGGTATCACCTCATACCTGTCCGAATGGCCGCCATCAACAAATCATCAAACAAGTGTTGACAAGCGTGTGAAGGAAAGGGAACTCTAGTACACTGCTGGTGGGAATGCAGACTGATGCAGCCACTATGGAAAACACTATGGTGTTACCTCAAAAAATTAAAAATTGAACTTCCACTTGACCCAGTGATCCCACTTCTAGGAATATACCCTTAGAAGCCTGAAACACCAATCAGAAAGAATATATGTACCCCCCTGTTCATAGCAGCACTATTTACAATAGCTAAGATCTGGAAACAGCCCAAGTGTCCATCAGTAGATGAATGGATAAAAAAGCGGTGGTACATATACACAATGGAGTACTATGCAGCTGTAAAAAAGAAAGACCTCTTATCCTTTGAGACGACATGGAGGGACCTGGAAAGTATTATCCTAAGTGAAACAAGCCAAACAGAGAAAGACAAGTATCATATGATCTCACTTATTTGTGGAATATAATGAACATAACAGTCTGAGGAATGAGGTGGTCCCAGAGATGTGGAAGTGGGGTACAGACTGACAATCCCCAGAAGAGGGGGTGGTGGGGGAGAGATAAACCACAGAATTTATATGCATGTATGCATGAACAATGGACATGGACAAAAAGCTGAGGACAGGGCAGGGAGTGAGGGGGAGGGGGGAATCAGTGTGTGGGGGGAAACATTTGTAACAAAATTAATTAATTAATTAATTAATTAATTAAATATAATTAAAAATAAAATAAATAAAAAGAACAAAACTGGAGTGCTCACATTTTCTGATTCCAAGATTGTCTCTAAATCTACAACAATCAATAAAGGATGGTGTTGGTATTAGACTTATAGGTCATTTGAACAGAGCAGAACTTCAGAAATAGACTCCCACATAAATGGTTAGTAGATATTTGACAAAGGTGCCAAAGAATTTCAAGGGGGAAACAAATGTTTTATAAATAAATTGTTCTGGAATAACTAGATACTCATATAAAAAGTGAATCATCCCCTGCCTTATTCTATACAAAACTAATAATTCAAAATGGATCACAGCACTAAATACAAAAGCTAAAATTGTTAGTTGTTTTGAAGTAAACATAGCAGAATAGCTCTAAAATTTTGAATAGTCAAAAATTTCTTCGACTCATAGAAGAAAAAAGTAATAAATAGGACTTATGAAAAATTTTAAAAGTCATATTGTTATTATTTGATGTGTCTGGTGGTTTCCTGAGGTGGTAGATAATAGGGCAAATTATAGGCTCACTAAAAGCTTAAAAGAAAAAACTGAGGAACAAAATGTGCATAGGGAGCATTAAAAGACTCAAATTTGGGGAAATTGGTACATGCGCAGGGAAAATGTGAGAAGGCTCTACACCCTTGCCTATGGCTGATGGGGGTCAGGGGTGGGGGTCTGCAGAAGCTAAGTGAAGGCCAAAGCAGAGTAGCCTGGTTGAGTGTCAAAGTGACCGACATGCACACAGAGCCCCTCGGCCAAGGCTTGGAGACTTACGGGGTTTATGCATTTATGTGCATCTCTGTCCAAGCATTAGCTGACCACCAGGCTAACCAAGCAGAGACTTCAATGGCCACACACAAAAAAACAATACAGACTTTATTATGAAAGCATGCTAAGTCAAAGAAGTCAGACACAAAAGGCCACACATTATATGATTCAATTCACATGAAATGTTTAAAATAGGTAAACCCAAGATAAAGATCAGATTGGAGGTTGTCAGAAGATGGGGTAGAGGAATGAGTAGTGACTAGCAATGGTTGTGGAGTTTCTTTTGGGGCAGAGAAAATGCTCTGGAATTAGATAATGGAGATTGTTGCACAATCTTGTGAATATACTAAAACCCACTCAATTGTACTCTTTAAAAGGGTGAATTTTATAATATGTGAGTATCTAAAAATACTATTCACAAAAAATATATTTCTAAAATGAAGGTAAAATATGGGTGATTTTAGAGACACCAGTCGGAATTCATTACCAGCAGACATGTTCTACAAGAAATCGTAAAAGAGATCCTCAGAATAAAAGTAAATGATCATAAGTAGAAGCATGCAATGAACTGCTGGGGGGGAAAATGTAGTACACTGCAAAACATAGGGATGCAGGCAAAATATAAATGAATATTCTGTTTAAACCAAAAAATGATGCTCTGGCCAGTGTGGCTCAGTTGCTTGGGCATCATCACATGTACTGGAAACTTGCAGGTTCTATTTCCAGTCAGGGCACAAGCCAGGGTTGCAGGCTCAGTCCCTGGTAGGGGATATGCAGGAGACAGGCGATTGATGTTACACTCTCACATCAATGTTTATCTCTCTCCCTCTTCCTTCCTCTCTCTCTGAAAATCAAAATGTTCTTTATAAATTAAATTATACTAATGACTGTTCGGGTTTATAACCTATGTATCTCTTAGCTATGTGAAAACATTAGGAAATATTACAAAAGAAGGGGAATGGATTTAAACTGTTGTTTAGGTCCCTGCATTGCTTTAAGTATGGTATGAATACAAACACTGGTAATGTAAGGCCTACAGCTCCGGGGAGTCACATGATTGGGGAGGCACATGACTGGGAAATGGACAGCCCTCAGAGAAACTGCAACCACCAAATACCTCCCCTCTTTGTTCCTTAACCCCACCCCCTAGAGCCTGAAGAGAAACTGAAACCACCAATCAAGTACCTCCCCTCTTGGTTAAGCAGAATTAAGTACCTCCCCTCTTTGTTCCTCAACCCCACCCCCTATAAAACTTTTCTGGACAGCCATAAAGGGGGGGATTTCCCTGGCCCCCCTCCATGTGGACCAGCGAACCTCACCCAGAATGCTTCAATAAACTTTTGACCGCTTTTGCGGCTCCGTTTCTCTTTCTTCCTCAGCGAGATACCTTACAGGTAATACCAAGTGTAGGCAACCGAGAAGTAACTCGTAGACATTATTGGTGGAGATGTAAATTACTTTGAAAAACTATTTGCCATTATCTACTAAAGCTAACTAGAACTTCCACTTTTAGGTACCCAACAGAAGTAAGTACTTAAGTGTACCTGAAGATATGTTTAAGAATATTAATAGCAGCTTTAATAGAAACAATCTACATGTCCATCAATAATAGAGTAGATGAATAAGTTGCAGAATATTTGTACAATGGAATGCTACACATAAATAATATACTGCTATATTCAATAACATGAACTACACAGAAAAAAAATTACCCAAAGAACAAGCAAAATTAACAGCAATCAAAGGCAGAAAATTAGTTACCTTTGGAGATGTATTAACAGGGTTAGAACATAGGTCAATCCTTCATGGGCACTGAAGTGTTCTATAACTTAAACTGGGTTGTACTTACATGGGTTTGTAAGTACATATATTAAAACGCATCAATCCTGCTTTACATCGTATGACTTTCACCTCAATAAGCTTCTTTTTTAAAAACATTAATATAACTCAAGCAAGGTCACATAGTAATCATTCTGCTCTACTTTACATGATAAAAAATCATGCATTCAACAATAATGTGCAATCTAATTTTTCTAGGACACTAATGTTCTAGGAAACATCACAGCTGATAAAAATGAGGGAAACAAATGAACAGAGGTAGGAGTTGACTGCAGTGCAATTGCAACAAAGGCCTCAGCTCACCCAATGAGTTTTCAAAATTGTCAAGAGGGCTGGTTAGTACCTGTTACTGTTCATGTATATTGGTTGTCTCTATAAATGGGGCATAACCCGAACTGTGGTAGCTCTCTTAGGCCAAGGGCAGTTACTGTGAATGGTCTTTAGCTGTGAGAGGAATTTGTTGCCTTCCATCCCTGTGACTTTACCCCTTCTCAGGCCATGGCCTCTACACTTCTCAATTCATCACAGGTAATGATAGAATGCAAAGCCACACCTACTTCCACCACTTCAAAACCCACATATCATAACTATTGCACACAGCCCTAAAAATGGTCATAAAAAGAGGGAATATATTGTATCCTGGAGTTGCATCCTACAGTGTGACACTCATCTTTGCAAGTTTGCATCTCAAGTCAGCATCTCAGCCGCACCTTCAAATAGATGTTTCATCGTTGCATCAGGACAGCATCTTCTGGGTGATAGGATCTCTGATAGAAGCAATGGACCCATATCACATTCCCATTACTGTATCTCTTCATCCATAAATTTTTTTCTGGCTCTATGACCAATCCTCCATGAACCATGGCCACCAGCTAGTGGGGCCTCATAAAGACTGTGCTTGATCACAAGATACCAAATGACAATGCAGCCAGAGCTGCATACCATGACATTGGTTCTATCAGACCCACCAGCGCAAGGCCAGCCAGGCCTAGTAGTAATTATCATAAAATGAAAGTGGTTCACAGAGGACTCAGCAAGGGCAGAAGAAACAAGTTGTAAAAATAGATGGCTCATGTCCAGTGGCGTGTGAGTAAATGTTTAAAAACTGGCTCTCTAGATAAAAGAAGGCCCTGATTTATAGCGTTTTCTAGTTTCCCCTGTGTAAATACTGCCATCGTGGCTGATTTCAAACTACCAATGTGACTTCACTGGACAAATTGAAAAAAGATATATATATATATATATATATATATATATATATATATATATATATATATATGGCTCTCATCAGCACCTCTTAGTCATTCCATATTTACATTCACATGGCCAGCTGTATAATTCTCTGGTGTAGATGATATGGCCTTTTTCAAAACATTAAGGGTACACATTACACATTTTGATTCTCCTATTGAAGCTCAACAAAATCCACATGGTGCCCTTTCCCACTACCAAAAAAAATAAAAAGAAAACTGTAATCATGCCCACTGGGTTGCACAGGCCAAGTGGCAGGACTATTTGTATCACAGACCTAATCTGATAAGAGCCTTTTCCTGCTCAAGGCCCAAAGCAAAAGAGACAGCCCTCAATGTCTTGATAAATGAGTCAATGAAGTATTCCCACACATAGAATAGTTTGCGTTCAAAATGCAAATTGTGCTTTGTGCTTACTTTTCACGAATGAAAGGTGAAAAGTGCAACAATCTGTCCTTTTCTTTTGAAGAGAAATCCCAGCATGATCCAGACTACTGTATTCCTAACAACTTCACTGATGTGGCAGGCATCTGACTCTCCACAGGGTTTTTCTTAGCCTCTGGAAAACATATATCCTACTAAAGCCTAAAATATATTTTCCATTTCTTCCTGTTCTAGTTCAATTAACCCAATGTCATTGATGTAATAGAACAAAGTGTTATTATACAGAATGCCCAGTCAAAATCACTTCAGACTATATAATAAAGGCCAGCAGAGTTAATATGGCCAAAGACAAGACTATAAATGCATATTCTTGTCCATCCCCCATAATTACAAACTGTTTCTGATTCTCATTTTTGAGAAGCATGCGATAGAATGAAATCCCTAGGTCAATGACTATATACCACATGTCTGCAGCAAACATACCTTTACATCTGGCACAAAAGCTGCCACTTGAGGTACTACTTGGTTGAGTTTGTAGGAGTCCACTGCCATTTCCAGGATCCATTTGGTTTTTTTCAGGGGTAACACCGGTGAATTGGGGACTATTGTCCATGCATTCTTTCAGTCTTTAAGGTAGGTAATGGCACTAATCTCTACCATTTCCCTCTTCCTCTCTCCCTCCAGAATGAGATATCATTTCCTATTTCCTACCTTGGCTGAGTGGAGGCCAAGGTAGGAGGCTTCTATTTGGCCATCTCTACGGCAATAAATTTCACCTCATGGGCTCTACATCTCTCCCCTAGGGATACCTGTTATTTAAATGTTGCTATTCATTACGATAATTGTCCCATCATGCCTTAGATGGTTCAGTGCTGCCATCATGCCTCTCTTATTTTGAAATCTTATCATCCTTCTTATCATCAGGGAGTCCAGTTCTATGGCAGCATCTTTTACCATCAGTGCTGGTAAGGACAGAATAACCACCATGGCTCTTCTCAGTGATGCCAATGCCTATCTTAAGTCAGTGGTTGCCTGGGTACAGTGATAGAAGGAACAAGGGATTGCAAAAGAACACAAAACCTTGTAGGGGTAATGGAAATATATTGTATCGTGGTTGTGGTAGTGGTGACATAGGTATATACATGTGTCAAAATTCACTGAATTGTGTACTTTAAATGTGTGTAGTTCAATGTATGTGTTATACTTAATTAAGTGGATTAAAAAAAAAAAAGCCTAATGGTGAATTTACATTTAAAATAAAGATTAATACAGAAATACAAAGGCTGAACAAGAAATTAGAAGGTTTTTCCATTTAAAGATCAGCTTGTCTTCAATAATACTGGTTAGAAATTTTTGGAAAGTTTTTTAATGTATTTAGTATTCTTCAGAAAGTATCACAAAAATAAATTAAGCAAAAAATGATCAACATTAGCTGACAGGGTGTAATCTTTCATATTAATTGTATTTGATGTTCTAATCCTCTAAATGATATGCATGAAGAGAATGAATTATAATTTCCTCAAAATCTGGAGTATCAAAATTCAGAATTGAGCCTTTATTTTGTGTTATTAATGCTGGGGTCATACAGCAGGTATATGTTTACACAAAGAAGTTAATTATATTACATTAAAATAACATTTTCATATAATTTTAATGGTTTACCAATTTTTGAAATAGGCTAAATCACTTTGTCTGAATTTGTAAGACACTTGCCTAACATAATAGTCATATATTAGTTTTGCAAAATTTTTTGCATAGTGTGACTACTATATTTTTTTATTTTTGTTTATCTGTTTATACCTAGACTGATTGAAGGAAAAAAAAAAAGCTGATTGCATGATGGTAGCCTAAAATTATTTCAGAGAAATTTAAAAATATTTCCTCTAGCTTCACTATTCTTAATGTCTATTATTTCTGCCTAATCCATATCCAAATGTGTAGTAATAAGAACTAATTTATTTGTATATCAAACCAAATAAATTCCCACCTTTGGCTCATAAACCATTTAATTCCCAGGTTGTTGATTTTCTTTTCAATAAAGTGAACATTTTCATTTTAAAATTTATATTGAAAGAAAGCACAGATCACCAAAACAATTTGGGGGTGAGAAGACTTTCACTACTAAATGTCCAGATTTCTCATTATGTTAAATTAAGTTATTAATTAAACAAGGGTGGTATCGGGGCAAAATAGAGAGCCCAGAAATTGCCTTACAGATATCTAGAGATTGACATATGACAGTTTGAATTTTAAATCAGTACAATCATTTCATTTTCCTGTCTCAGACATAAAATTATTTTTCTTTCACCAGAAAACTCTGCATAATTAAGGATACAGTAATAATAAAGGCATGCCCAGCTGGAGTGGCTCAGTGGATTGAGTACCGTCTCATGGAATGAGAGGTCCTGGTTCAATTCCCTGTCAGGGCACATGCCCAGGTTGTAGGCTCCATCCCCAGTAGGGGGTGTGCAGGAGGCAGCCAATCAATGTTTTCATCTTTCTCTCTCTAAAAAAATTAATAAAAACATATTTTTAAAACTGTTAAAAAAACATAATAATAGAAGCAAATACTTACTGAGTTTGTCTCATGAGCCAAACACTCAGCATCTATGTGCTAAGTGCTTTGTATTTCATTGAAACATTATAACAATGTGAGATAGATACTATTACTTATATTTTATAAATGCAGAAACTTAGAAAATATTGAATATTTCAACTACATAAAAACTTAAAAGTTCTATTCATAATATGACCCTATAAAAAGTGAAAAGAGTAGTTATGACCCAAACTCTAAGGAGGAGATATTTGCAATGCGTATATCCAGCAAGGGATTAATATCTAGAATTCATAAATACCTCCTACAAACCACATTTTAAGAGACAATTAACCAAATAAAAATGCAAGCAGAATACATCAGTATTTAGAGCAGGGCATAGAGAAAACGCAAATATAAAAAGAATATTAAATCTCCCTAGTAATGAAGAAAATTCTAATTAAAAACATGAGATTCCATTTACCCATTGATTTGGCAAAATGTTTAAAGTCTGATAATACTCTCATATACTGCTTGGGACTGTGATCATGTAAATTCACATTTCCATTTTGGAAAGCAATTGGCAATACATAGTTAGATTTAAAATATCTGTAACCTAGATTCTGGGAGGGAAGATGACGGCAGGCAGGACCTGAGAGAGGGTGAGTGTGTGAGAGAGTGAGCTAGTGTGTAAGAGAGTGAGTGGACGTGAAGGTGGACGACCAAACTCCTGCAGTGCAGAAACAAGGAGCAGAAGGTTCCTGTGCTGTGAACAGAGCAGCCGGCTACCGCAGTCAGTGGCCCTTCAGGACACTTCTCCCTGTGCCCTGAGGTCCCACCATTTTGGAAGATCCCGGGTCTTCCCTGGGAGGAGGCAGTGGGAGCGGCTAGGACCCAGCAACCTGAGCCACCAGTGCACCTGGTACCATCAGACCAGTGGACACCCTGTGTCAACACAGACCAGTGCCCAGTAGTGGAGCTGCCAAGGTGCCGGTTGTGGAAGCCGCAGATGGCCGGGAGCCCAGCACCATCCCCTACGGTAGCAGCCTTATCAGAGTTGAGATATACACCCAGCAACAGAGGCTGGGGAGCAGACATCCATACCCAGGCAACAGAAGCACAGACCAGTAGCTGAGACCCACCCCCAAAAACTACAGCAAA
Organism: Molossus molossus; assembly: GCF_014108415.1. NCBI lineage: Eukaryota > Metazoa > Chordata > Mammalia > Chiroptera > Molossidae > Molossus > Molossus molossus. The sequence goes on from NW_023425346.1 coordinate 67,014,678, forward strand.
GGCTGAGCAGGAGTTGAGCCCCACGGGGCAGCAGCACTCCCCAGCCACCAGCGGCGGGACCTGGGGCTCCACCGAGGCTTGTATGGTGCAGCAGCTCATAAGAGCAGTGGGAAGCCAGAGCCCTAGAAAAACTGGTGCAATCCAGCTGCCTGCCCACCACACCTGCAGGGTGCAGGGGCACCAGAGAGGCCTGTGCTACCCAGCTGCACACAAGATGGACATAGAGGGTGTGAAAATGGAGGCTGAGTGAATGGAAGCTACACAGAAGATCTCCCAGGACCAAAAAGGAATTACAACTAAAATAAAGACAAATCCTAAGAAAAAAGCAACAGAAAAGCAGCAGGACAGGACCATATAACCAGGGGCACTGGTAGGATCTGCAGAGGCTCGACAGGGTGGCGGGCTAGGAGGCCATAGATAACAGCAGTCATAGCTGTAAATAGAGCCCTTGGGGAATAAAGACCAAGCCTGCTCCACAGCACAGAGAGCTGGGCCAGAGCACTAAAATAGCCACAGCCACTCACCTGGGGGATATGGCAGAGGGAGGTAGACTGGGTTGGAACTCTGTGGAGACACCCGGGATTTGGAGGGCACTCAGAGTTTTTGCTGAGTTGCAGCCACAAAGAACAGTGGCCAGTGTGCTCCTTCCCAGAGTTGTGGGGAAAAGCAGCAGCCCCCCACACACACACACACATACACAGGAGATTTAGCCTTTCCCAGGTGAGGCAACGAAATGCAAATTGAGGTTCATTAACAACCAGCATCTATCCCACCCTCCAGAAATCCTCTTATGCAGCAGACCAGGGCTACATTCCAAGGCCCTGAGTAACTGAGACTAGTAGACACCAAGAAAAAGGTAGAGGATAACTGAACCTTTCCTGGGATTGCAAATCTACCCAGGAAAGTAACACTTGACAGTGGTGTTTAACATGGGCCCACTCAGGCTCATCCAAAGCCAGCAGAGGGAGCCATAAACAACAGAACACCAACACCCACAGGGAAAATTTGGCAGGCTCCAAAACCCACTGAGATAGTCAAAATGGTGAAATAAAAAAACAAATCCCAAATGAAAGAACAAGAGGACTCTATCGAAGATGAGATAAATGAAATGCAGTTAAGCAAATTATCAGAGTTGAGTTCAGAGCCATGATCTTGAGGAAGCTCAACAGCATGAGTAAGGACATCAGCACCATGAGTAAAGATATAGAAACACTGAAAACCAAACAAGTGGAAATGAACAATGACATAGCAGAAATAGAGAACACAGTGGAAGGACTAACCAGCAGAGTAGAGAAAACTGAGGAACAGATCAGTGAATTAGAAGACAGGGTAGAAAAAATCAACCAATCAGAAAACCAAAAGGAAAAAACAATTAAAAAAAAAAAAAAGGCTAAGGGAATATATTAACACCAAACCAGCACTGTAAGATATGCTAAAAAGACTGCTGTAATTAGTAGAAGAAATGGGAAGAAAAGTAGAACCACACTAAACAAAAATGGCAATAAATAAGTACACATTAACTATCACCTTAAATGTAAATGCATTGAATGCTCCAATAAAAAGACACAGAGTCACAGAGTGGCTGACTGGATAAGAAAGTATGACTCACATATATGTTGTATACAAGGGACCCACCTCACAGCAAAAAACTCGCATAGGTTGAAAGTGAAGGGATGAAAAAAATCTTTCAAGCAAACTGAAAGCAAAAAAAAGCTGGGGTAGCAATATTCATATCTGACAAAGTAGATTTCAAAATGAAGGCCATAACTAGAGACAAAGAAAGCCACTACATAATATTGAAAGGATATATCCAACAGGAAGATATAACCTTGGTAAACGTATGTGCACTCAATACAGGAGCACCAACATATGTTAAAAATCTTTTAGAGAACTTCAAAGGAGAAATCCACAGCAATACAATAATACTAAGGGATTTCAACAGCTCGCTGACATCACTGGATAGATCATCTGAACAAAAAAATTAACAAGGAAACACAGACTCTAAATGAAGCACTAGATCAAATGGATTTAATAGATATCTACAGAGAATTACACCCCAAAACTTCAGAATTCACACTCTTCTCAAGTGCACATGGGACTCAAAGATAGACCACATGTTAGGGCACAAACTAAGTCTTTACAAGTTCAAGAATATTGAAATCATATCAAACATCTCAGATCAGAATGACATGAAACTAGAAATCAATTGCAACAAGAACATGCAAAGACATTTGAAAACATGGAGGCTAAATAGCATGTTATTAAACAATGAATGGGTTACCATGGAGACTAAGGAAGAAATTAAAAATTTCCTGGAAACAAATGAAAATAAACACACAACACAAAATCTATGGAATGCAGTGAAAGCAGTTCTGAGAGGGAAGTTCATAGCACTGCAGGCCTACCTCAAGAAACAAGAAAAATCTCTAATACACTATCTAACCTCACAACTTAAAGAACTAGAAAGCAAACAAAAAGAAAACCCCAGAGCAAGTAGAAGAAAGGAAATAGTGAAGATTAGAGCAGAAATAAACGACATGGAGACCAAAAAAAAAACAATTCAAAGGATCAAGTAAACAGAGTTGGTTCTTTGAAAAGATAAACAAGATTGATGCACCTTTAGCTAGACTCACCAAGAAACAAAGAATCAGAAATGAAAGAGGAGAAAAAATAACTGACACCACAGAAATACAAAAGATTGTGAACAAATATTATGAACAACTATATGGCACAAATTCGACAATTGAAGTAAAATGGACAAATTCCTGGAAACACAGTCTACCAAACTGAACCGGGAAGAGAGAGAAAACTTGAACAAATCAATCACAATGAAAGAAATTGAAGATGTAATCAAGACTCTCCCACAAACAAAAGCCCAGACCCCGACGACTTCGCGTGGGAATTTTACTGAACATTCAAAGAAGAACTAATACCAATTCTCCTCAAACTATCTCAAAAAATTCAAGAAGAAGGAAGACTTCCAAACTCATTTTATGAGGCCAGCATAATTCTAATTCCAAAAACAGATAAAGACACTACAAAGAAAGAAAACTACAGGCCAATATCCCAGATGAACATAGACACCAAAATCCTGAACAAAATACTAGAAAATCAAATTCAGCAATACATCAAAAAAATTATTCACCATGACCAAGTGGGATTCATCCCAGGGATGCAAGGCTGGTACAATATTCACAAATCAATAAATGTGATTCGCCACATAAACAAAATGAAAGATAAAAATCATATGATCATATCAATAGATGCTGAAAAAGCATCTGACAAAATCCAGCACCCATTTCTGATAAAAATGCTCAGCAAGCCCTGGCCGGTTTGGCTCAGCGGTTAGAGCGTCGGCCTGCGGTCCTGAGAGACCCGGGTTCGGTTCCCGCTAAGGGCGCGTGCCTCGGTTGTAGTTTGTCCCCGGCCCTGGTCGGTTGTGTGGGTGGCAGCCACTCGATGTGTTCCTTTCACGTCGATGTTTCTCTCTCTCTCTCTGTTCCTCTCTCTTCCTCCCACTCTACCTGAACAAAAAATGGAAAAATGTCCTCGGGTGAGGATAAAAAAAAAAAAAAAAAAATGCTCAGCAATATGGGAATAGAGGGATCAGATCTTGACATAATAAAGGCCATACATGAAAGACCTACAGCCAACATCATACTTAATGGGCAGAAACTAAAAACATTTCCCTTAAGAACAGGAACAAGACAAGGATGCCCACTTTCACAACTCTTATAGTACTGGAAGTCTTAGCCACAGAAATCAGACAGGGAAAAAAAATAAAAGGGGTGCAAATTTGAAAGGAGGAAGTAAAACTGTCATTATTCGTAGATGACATGATACTATACATAGAAAACCCCAAAGACTCCATCAAAAATTTACTAGACTTAATAAATGAATTTGGAAAAGTAGCAGGATACAAAATTAACATCAAGAAATCAATGGTATTCTTAAACGCCAATGATGAACTCAGAAAGAAAAAATTTTAAAAAATCCCATTTACCATCGCAGCAAAAAAATTAAGATATCTAGGAATAAACTTAACCAAAAAAATAAAGGACCTATTCACAGAAAACTACAGGTCATTGAAAAAAAAAAAAAAAAGAGGAAGATATAAAAAAAATTAGAAGCACATACCTTCTTCATGGATTGGAAGAATTAATGTCATTAAAATGTCCATATTACCCAAAGCAATCTATAGATTCAATGCAATCCCCATCAAAATACCAATGACATACTTCACAGAACTAGAACAAATACTTCAAAAGTTCATATGGAACCAAAAAAGACCTAGAATAGCCACAGCAATCTTGAAAAACAAGAACAAAGTTGGAGGGATCACATTACCAGGTTTCAGGTTATACTACAAAGCCACCGTAATCAAAACAGCCTGGTACTGGCACAAGAACAGGCAGATAGATCAATGGAACAGTATAGAAAACCCAGAAATGGACCCAAGGCAATTTGCTCAATTAATATTTGACAAAGGGGGCAAGAGCATACAGTGGAGTAAGGACAGCCTCTTTAATAAATGCTGCTGGGAAAATTGGACAGTTACATGCAGAAAAATGAAACTAGACCATCAATTTACACCATACACAAGAATAAACTCAAAATGGACAAAAGACTTAAATGTGACTCATGAATCCATAAAAATCCTAGAAGACAATGTAGGCAACAAAATTTCCGACATCATACACAGCAGAATTTTCACTAATACATCACCTAAGACAACAGAAACAAAGGAGAAAGTGAACACATGGGACTACATCAAACACAAAAGCTTCTGCACAGCAAAAGAAACAACCACCAAAATGGAAAGGCAACCCACTGTATGGGAGAGCATCATTGCCAATGATACATCAGAGAAGGGGTTAATTTCCAAAATATATGGAGTGCTCATACAACTCAACAAAAAGAAGACAAAGAACCCAATTACAATTAGAGCAGAGGCCCTGGCCGGTTTGGCTCAGCGGCTGGAGAGTCGGCCTGCGGACTAGAGATTCCCAGGTTCGGTTTCCGCTAGGGGCACGTACCAAAAAAAACAAACAAAAATGAGCAGAGGAACTAAATAGACACCTCTCCAAACAGGACATACAAATGGCTAGGAGACATTTGAAGAAATGTTCAACATTACTAATTATCAGAGACCTGCAAATTAAAACAACAATGAGGTATCCCCTCTCACTTGTCAGAGTGGCCGCCATCAACAAATCATCAAACAACAAGTGTTGGAAAGGGTGTGAAGAAAAGGGGCCCCTAGTACACTGCTGGTGGGAATGGAAAACAATATGGTGTTACCTCAAAAAATTAAAAATTGAACTTCCACTTGACCCAGTGATCCCACTTCTAGGAATATACCCTAAGAAGCCTGAAACACCAATCAGAAAGAATATATGTATCCCCATGTTTGTAGCAGCACTATTTACAATAGCTAAGATCTGGAAACAGCCCAAATGTCCATCAGTTGACGAATGGATAAAAAAGTGGTGGTACATATACACAATGGAGTACCATGCAGCTATAAGAAAAAAAGATCTCTTATCTGTTGAGACGACATGGAGGGAACTGGAGAGTATTATCCTAAGCGAAACAAGCCAAACAGTGAAAGACAAGTATCATATGATCTCACTTATTTGTGGAATATAATGAACATAACAGTCTGAGGAATGAGGTAGTCCCAGAAATGTGGAAGTGGGGTACAGACTGACAATCCCCAGAAGAGGGGGTGGGGGGGGAGAGATAAGCCACAGAACTTATATGCATGTGTGCATGAACAATGGACATGAACAACAAAGCTGGGGACAGGGCGGGGAGTGAATGGGAGGGTGAATCAGTGGGGAGAAAAGGAGAAACATCTGTAACAAAAATAAATTAATTAATTTAAAAATAATAATAAAAATAAAATATCTGTAACCTATAAACCCATAATTTTAGTCATAGGTATACTTTCTAAAGAAACTTCATACATGCACAAAATGAGACATGTTACAAGAATGTTCATAGAACATTTAAAAATAGTAATTGTTTGACCAAAAGTAAAAATGAAAAGGTTGAGGGATGTTCACATAGATTTAAAGCACTAAAAATTAACTAGAATTAACATATCACCCTGGATGAATGTTGTCAAGTTGAGTGGAAAGCATGTTGCAAAAGTACATGCACCATACCATTTTATTAAGAATTTTATACCATTGATCACTTCCTCCCTGGTCAACATTTACTATATTTGGTTTTCTGAACATCACAGTCTTCTAAATGTCCACCTACATGACTGGCAAATTCTCAGTTCCTTGTCTGTTTCCTTCTTATTTCAAGATCTGTTAATGTTGGAAGGTCACAATACCCTGTCCTTTTATATTTTATCTTATTAATTTTCATTCTCTTCTTGATCTCTTTTCTTTTCATGACTTTAAATACTATGTATACACTGATGACTCCCAGATTATATATATATGCATTCTGGTCCTCTTCTCTGAATTCCACATTTCTGTATCCAACTATTGACATGTCTACTTGAATGTCTAATAGGCATCCCCAAAATTCTCCCCAGCTGCTCTTCCAAATTGGCTCTGTCCCGGGTCTTCCCAAATGTAGTTAATGGTAAGTCTATCCTTTCTTCATTTCCCACTTGAAGCAATTGGGCCATCTGTCTTACATTTCCTGGATTTGTCGGTGTTGTTTAACCTATTTTTGTAGCCTCTGTACTTACATTAAGTCTAAGAACTTGGTCAGTTTCAAGTTATGATAAGACTGACCACTGAAGCAATGTAATGACAACCTGAACCCTCCGTTTTCTAGCTGCAGAAACTAAGCTGGCTGGTGTAACTTTGATACTATGAGTTTATACTGCTGCTGTAACAAAGTTAGCGGCTTAAAAAAACACAAATTTATTATCTTACAGTTCTGGGATCAAAGAGAGTGGAGGCTCTAGGAGAAAATCCATCCTTTTTCTGTTCTGCCTTGTGAAGTCTGTCTGTCTTCCTTGGCTCACGAACCTGCATCACTCTGACCATTGCTTTTATTGTCACATCTCTTATTCTGACTTTGATCCACCCGTTTTTCTGTTATAAGTCCCTTAATTTAATCATGCCTTCAATGTTCATTTTACTAATCACAGTCTCCAGGGATTATGATAGAAACATACTGGGAGGTGAGAGGCCTCATTCTGCCACAAACAGACACGATTCTAATGTTCATCTCCCCACCAGCCATTGAACCAGTGCTTTTAACACAATTGCTAAACATGACTAAATCAATAATTCCAAGATTACAAAATAATTACATTTTAAAGTAGAGTAAGGCTACTTGTTAAACTGAAATTCACATTCTACAACAAAGGAAAATTACACTTAAATCTTCCCTTTTTATTTCCATTTTTAAAGTAAAAAGTCCTTTCATAACAGCTTCAATGGTGACAAATGAATTTCTGTGGTATTGTTTCTCTCCCTATCCTCTTTCTCTCTTCATTCATTCTCAATGATTTTTTTTTTTCAGAATCAGTGTAATTCCAACAGTTATAGTCATTAGTCTTACATATATACTGCCACAATCTTGGTCATTGAAAGCTTCTTTGATCTGGCTCTTGTGTTCTTTGACATGACTCCATTAATCTTTGAAGCCTCTTTGATTTCTGGCATAATTAGATGTCCTCACACCATCTTGTACTGTCCTTGACCATCTCAAATCCACCATTTCTCTAAGGGAAAAAGTATTAGAGGACACAACCAAGATTCCATGGATGACTGTTCTTACTAGGGTAAAATTGCTTCTAAGCAATTTCAGTGGACAGAGAATATATTTAAACTTTGTGATTTTGTCTTAATGTTTGCAATGCAATTTCAACACAATTTTTTACTCCTTTTATTTTTATTTTTTGTATACATTTTAACTTACACTAAAATACTTCTTTATTAGGTTGTTATATTAGCACACTTACTGCTTTATCCAGTGGTATGAAGAAAGAAGTATCAATATAACAATAGCAAATTAGTTTTTAAAAGTTAAATACAGCCCAGCATGGTTTTTGTAAACATAGACAAACTTATTCTAAATCTTAAATAGAAAGGCATAGACCTAGACTAGCTATCACAATTTTGAAAAATAAGAAAATGTGAAGAATAATTCTACCCAAAGTGAAGGCTCACTACATGTCTACAGTAATCAAGACAGTGCGGTACTGGCTGAAGAACAGACACACAGATCAATGGAACAGAACAGAGATCCCAGAAATAGACCCACACAAATACACCCAACTGACTTTTGACAACAGTACAAAACTAATTCAATAGAAGAAGGACAGCCTTTTCAATAATGGTGCAGGAGCAGCTGGACAGCCATAGGTTAAAAAAAGAAACTTGACCTAAACCTCATACCTTATACAAAAGTTAACTCAAAATGGATCTTCAGAGAAGTTATCTCTGCATAGTGAATCTATACGTGGGAAATATTTTTTTTAGAATATACTTCTATTTATACTAGTTACAACATTAAATATTGCTTCAATTTTTAAAAACCCCATTTAATTACCTTTATATAAGGCAATTTATCTAATCTAGTGCTGTTATTATGGCTCCAAAATACTTTAAATAAAAAGGTCTCAAATTATCTTATGATTTTGTGTTTCAGTTCACCGGGCCTATGAGATACAACCTTTCTGCCAACCACAGCATCTACTGTCGAGGTGCTGGATAGTTCCTGTCTCTGACTGTCTCAGGGTTACTGCCCTGGAAGTAGCCCCATTCGTTCCCACTTATTTCAAACATTCTTCTCCCACCTTCCCAGTTTTTACAAGCTCCCAAACAACTTTTTACCAAACTCATGGTTTACCCATGACCAGTTCCAGTTGCTTGCATCTAGAACCTTAACTGTCATACTTTGTCTTCAGAATCTCCATGATGGTCTGAAAAAAAAAATCTGTAATTCCTCTCATTCCTTCTTAGATCTTGAAAAGAGAGGGTCCCAATCAACAAAAAATAGTATTTATAATTGTTAAAGTTGTTCCTGGAAGATTATGATACTTTCTCTGTTTTCCACACATATCACAATATAGCTAGAAACCCCAGAGTAGGGAAATAATTGGCTATGGTAACCTGTTCTAGTAGAGGACTTTGGTGCTAGCACCCACCTGCGCTCCCATGCAGAAACTTTGCTATGTCAGCCATACCTCAGGTCACGGAGATCCAGGGAAGTCAAATTAGAAAAACACTGGTGCTGAGAGATTATCTTGTGTCTCATTCAGTTTGTAAAAATTCTACATCCACATTAAATAAACTTCACCAGATTCATCCTTCTTTAACCTGCTATTATTCTTTAAGTATATCACTGATTATTGTATCACAATATAAACCTCAAATGCCAACGCCATTCTAGTAACATTTTCTTTAAACTTCTTTTCTAAAAATGTTTGTCCTCCATGGCTCCTCTTTTAGGCTCAACTGTTTTTGTTCGACATAAAAGAAAGCATAAAGAAATATAAAACAGATGGAGTATTATGCATTCATTTGAACACCTACTATGTGTTGAACACTCTCTAGTTAGTGAATATGAGGGAATGGCAATTTGTTCCAGCAGTCGATACTTATTCCCTTAACTATTTATTTATTTCTCTCTCTTACCTGTACTCTGCAATGTGCTTCTATGCTTCAATGTTAGTATAAAAATAGAGCCTTACAAATATTAAACATATAGCACTTTTTAGGTACTAAGGTAAATAGTTTATAAACATCTAATCATTGGAAAAACTTCATGAAATGAATAGGTACAAACTACTGTTCCTGTTTTACATACAGATGAAGGAAATAAAGATTTGGGAGATCAGACCATTTTCTCAAGGCAACACCACTGTTGGTGAAGAGACTTCTAGAGAGTTTTTTAAATAGATTGTTGGTTTTTCCAATAATTTTTCCCTTCTAGAAATATGTAAATTATAGGCAAGGAAGCTTATGAGGACTTATGTTCATAAGTTTAATAAAAAATTTATCAGAATATAAATCTAACTGGAATTAAAACATACTTGTTACTGTATGATATAAAACATTATCTGTTTATTTCTTCAATGCAAATATCTCAAAATATGTGAAGTATACCCATTTAGCTGCCTCAGGGAATACATTTGATCAAGGTGAAAAGGAAAAAAATTATTGCTTGTTTCTACAGTATTAAAGAAGGACCCTAATTAAGCCACATTTGGTGAAAAAGTTGATAATTTTTCTTTATTCCCCACCCCCATAAATAATGGGTGAGAGTCACTGAAGGAGGAAGCAGGAAGAAATTTGGAATACAAGAGAGTAGACATTAGTGTACATGGTGGTATAATGCTCCTTCATTTAGGCCTGAATTCTGGGTGAGATAGGATGAGGTTGAAGTGGGGACCTCCTACATGTGGAGATCCAAGATTAGAAGGCTGTGTGTCTGGTGCTCTGCAAGAAAAAGCCTATCTATGTTCACTATCCCACAGTGGCATGGCACAGAGGAATAGAGGTGAATAAAATTGATGTCAGAAGTAAAAGTGTTTTGATGGTCATGTACCTACAGCCCCAAGAGAAGTACAGGGGGTCAGCTTAACCTAACCTATATTTTTTTGTTGTTATTGTTAATTCTCACTTAAGGATATTTTTCCATTAATTTTTTTGATGATAGAGTGGAAGGGAGGGAGGGAGACAGAGAGAGAAACATGAATGTGAGAGAGACGCATCACTACGACCCCAATCAAGGCTGGGGATAAAACCTGCAACCCAGGTACCTGCCCTTGATCAGAAATTGAACCCACAACTCTTTGGCCAGAGGGTTGATGCTAACCACTGAGCAAACCATCCAGGGCCTGACCCATACTTTGGAGCAGGTAAAAATACTGGCAGAGAGAAAGCTGGTAGGCACATTGTGACTAGAGTGGTATTGCGTATCCATGCCAGCACCATAATAAGGCCTTTGATATATGAGCAAATACAGAGACAGATACCAATAAGTAAAGGTCATGACTTGTCAATTGTACATGTCAGGAAGAGGAAGCAGAAGAGGGAAGTGGATGCTCCTCTTCCCACTGACATTGCAGCAACAGTTAATTCCCATCCTCACCCTGGCCGGTTTGGCTCAGCAGTTAGAGCGTCAGCCCGTGGACCAGAGAGTCCTGGGTTCTGTTCCTGCTAAGGGCACATACCTTGGTTGCAGTTAGTCCTCAGCCCCGGTTGGGGTCGTGTGCTTGGCAACCACTCGATGTGTCTCTCTCACATTGATGTTTCTCTCTATCTATCCCTCCTACTCTCTCTCCCGCTCTTTTTGGGGAAAAAAATTTTCCATCCTCTGCAAATCAACTCCAAGGCTAGGGAGGGTAAGTGAACAGTTGTGGAAATCCTGAATATGACAGATTTTTAAATTCAAAATGATTGAGAAATCACTGAACTTGGTGTAGTCTATACTCTAAAAGACTAAAAAGTCATTAATGTGATATGACTGTAGGAAGAGACCAGACTAATTTTTCTGCCATAGAGAGGAAAAGAAATGATAATTCAGAATAGAAAATTAAGTTACAAATTTTTCATTCTAGATTTTGACATAAAAATCAAGCCCATAGCAGACACTAAGACACATGGAAGCTGAAGGACTAGATGCTGCCTATTTCTAACTCCGTTCATTTCCACCACATTCTCGGCGTCCACTGCCTTGGTCAGTCAACAGCATCTCTTTCTCTGCTACACACTCTTCATCACAGAGATCTAGGCTTCTTCATCCCCTCAAGATTTGAACTGTGTTCTATATTGCCTAGGTTTTTTGAAATTTATTGTCGCTATATCATAGTCTAAGTGGAAGAAAACAGGGAGAAACAAACGTGTATTTCCTTTCAAAAAAATGCTAATTTTTTCTTCCTATAGTACTTTTAATTGTTTGATGTTCAGTCCTTCTCCAGTGTCTCTCTTACCAGCAAATTCACTGGCCAGTTCTTTAGGTCCTACCTCATGTTCGTTTATGTTGTCCACTATCTTTCCTAGAAGCAGTAAGAACTTCAGATTTCAGGGTCAAAATGCTTTCCCCAGCCAGTGTTCTCATCCCCATCAATTCAAATGAAAATCTTCAAATAAGACTTACTTTTTATTTAAAATATTATCATTACCCATACTACGTGAATATAGATATAAGCACATAAAGTGACAAAATTTCTACTTTATCTTCCTTCCAGTTATCCTCTTAATTTACTAATCATCTCTCCGCTATTTTTACTCTTCCTAAGTCAGCTTGTTTTCCTCCATAGGGTACAATCTAACAGCTTGTTTGTTCCTTTTACTTTACCCTACTCATATATCAATGCCTTCTTGTTCTGGTCAGCAAATCTCCTGCCAAGGATGTTCTTCCCACTCTTCATTAGATGTACTCTGCCTTTGCCAGGAGCATTAGTTGAGCATCATGCATCGTCATCCAGAAAACTAAATTCTGTTCTTTGACACCATCTACGGAGCCAGCTGTTCACTTCTCAGTTTCTTCTTTATTTCCCAAAGTCAGGGCCTTGAATTAGAAGAAATTAAACTACCACCTGTGTCCTTAAGACCTTCAGTTTTCGATCCAGGTTTCTAAATATTCTGTGTGTATATTCCAGGGTTTTGTTTTGTGGTTTTTTTTCTTATTTTCAACAGTCCTAATTAAAAATTATGCCATGTATAACTATCAGAAATTCTAAATGATTTCCTATGTATTAATCAATAATATAAAATTCTGTCATTTAGTACTCAGTATCATTAATGAATAGTGACATCTATTAATCCTTATTTTTATTCATATTCATTTTATTTTCTAAAGAATCATTTTACTGTCATTATAAGAAATATATGGGAATATAACATTTGAATCATAGACTACCTCTAAATTTATTCTGCAATTATATTTCTGTTAGAGTTCAGAACTAATTTTGCAATGTTTAAGAGGTTTTCTTGGTTTCGATTTTTTTCTATCCAGAACTAAATCTTTAAAATGCTAATCTCCTCTACTAAAAGATCTGTTATACTCACTAATTGTGTGCCTTTTTTAAACTATGAATTTCTACACAGTTGAGATGAAATTTCTATGAAAGGAATAAAAAGCAGTAAGTTTAACACTACTGTTACTGAATTAACTGAGAGTGAGGATTCTAATAACACCAAAGGTTTTTCTATAACTTTAAGACATAAGTATCAAGGTAAAAGATAATTATGGACTTTAAAAATGATATTTAAAATGATCCTCAAATTTTCAAAATGTTTTTCTATTTTAGGTGCTCTGTTATATTGCCTCTGTAACATGGAATCATGCAATTTACCAATGGGATTTGCAGTTAAATAGTAGGTCAGAGCTCTTGGAAAAATACACACTTTATACACAAATCCTCTCTCACTTATTATTGAACTAGTATACCCTAAACTCCCAAAAGCCAAGGGGGAAATCTTAGGTAATTAGGCTTTTCCACAGGATTTATCAGGTTCTCTTGCAGATAAAAATGGCTCCCTAAAGAGATGTTGAGTCAGCACCAAGATCCCATTATCCTTTACAGTTTAATAACAAACATAGTCTATCCCTAAGATTTCCCTATAAAGTATAGGGCACAGAGTTAAACTTGAATTTCAGATAAACAATAAATAATTATTTAGTAGATGTATACCCAGTTGCATGGGACATACTCATACTGTAAAGTATTGGCTATTTATCTCAAACTCTAGTAACTAGGTATCCTACGATATTTTTACTTGCCGCATCTGGCAATCCATGTCTCTGAATTATGGGAGTTATTTCCAAAGGCTCATTGTCACACAACTCTGAATGTAATCCTGAGCTCATAGCACCCATGAATCTGGGCTCATGGCATCCTGAATGCCGAGGAGGTACTAGTATTTTGCTAGTGCTTTCTTGCTGCTTTGTAAGCTTCCATACATTTGTGGGGTGTGAGTCCTAACCCTTTAAACAAAGTGAAGTAAATGTTTTATCTTCCTAGAAAGGGCCCGATGTCTATCTCTCTTCCTCCTACCATCCTCAGAACCCTGTACTTTTTCCATATATTGACAGTGACACTCCAGCGTTCGGGGGACCCCATCTGACTCTGCTTATACATGAGAATCACTTGGAAAGCTTTGGAAATAAGTGATACTTTGCCTCCATCCCAGACTAATTAAAACAGAATCTCTGGAGATAGGGTACAGCAATTGGCATTTGCTACTCCCCAGAGTAAACTTTGCTCTAGACAGTTGCGTATTAGAACCACCTGAAGAGCTTTTTAAAAATTCCCCCATCCAAGACTAATTACATCATAATATCTGGAAGCAAGACAAAGGTGTGAGTATTTTAATAAAGCTCCCAGGTGAATCCAGCCGAGCTGGGAAGCACACCCCCATAGGCAAGCAGTGGTTTCACTGAACTCTAATCTCTCTTAATAGCCCCACCCACAGATAGGCTTTTCCTTTTTCTTTCTACTCTTTACTGACTCAGATACTATACATATTAGCCCGTTTTTTGATTTTTTCTTTATCTCCATTCTTCACCCCCCACCACTACTACCAAAAATTCACTCAATGTGGCATTTCCATGAGTTGCAGGCTTCACTGAAGGTTTGGGACAAAGGAATTTTACATTTTGAAAACACACTTGAGAAATCTTAAATTGAATATTAGACATGCTTGTGCCTCTAAGTTTTGGGCTCCCATCACATGTCTTATTTAATTTGCTCTCTTATTAAAGACTTCTTAACCTATTAAATTCATTTGCATTTTTATAGAGAGCAGTTCAGCCCTCCTCCACACTGGGAAACTTTACATACCAAAGAATCTTTCAACTTTTCTTTTTTCTTTCTCTCTCTCCACCAGTCACTAAGTATAAAAGAACACCATCTAAAAAATTATAAAGTACACCATGAACACCCCTATCACCAGCACTACTCATGCATTTACCCCTAAAAAGGCCAAGATGTTATAATTGACTTAAACTTTAAGTGACATGTCTTTCCAAACAAGTACATTAATAACTGTTGTGGCACTAAATGTAATTATAGAGTGCAGTAATGAGACCATCTTACAGTGAATTCTTTAAGTAAATTTACTTGGTTAAAAGAAGTAAAAGGGCATACAAACTCTTATTTCGTGGGTAACAGATTTCTATAAAGCACATGAGAAAAAATGGTCAACAAGGAAATAAAATAGCAATTGAAAATAAAAGTTCTTTTTAACTATTTCCACCAATTTATAGTTAGACTATTCAATTTGAGCTCATTAATTATTTTTACAGTATTGTTTTTTTCTTAATTATCATTTGTGGGTTTAATATTGTTTATATACTTGTTATGCTTTCTTTGGCCTCACAAATTGCCCATTTCTTTTTCATCATTTCTATTTCCAACTTATTCTCAAATTACTTTCTAATTACTCACTTCTAAACAGATACTATTTTTAAGCTTAATGATTTATAGGTACAACTTTGGTGCAGTAAAGTTGAGTTTTCATGTTAAATTTCGAGGAGGAATATTGATGTTTAATGAGATCACAGTGATAGCTATAAGTTACTATAGTCAACTACTCAATAATCCTGCTCAACAAACCAAACCTCAGTGGTATACAATGTTTAATTTCATAAACATGCATCAGCTGGGGTATGGCTTACATAATCTAGGGTTGGCTCTCAGTTGCAGGGTGTATCCAGTTGTACTCTACCAATAGCTACCCAAGGTGAGTCTCTCTCATGAGGAAGTACAGACATGCAAGAGAGCCAACTCATCTGCACATGCACATTTCCATACTTTGCTCATATGACATCCACAAACATTCCATTGGCCAAAGCATATCACATAGCCAAACTCAATTTAAAATAGGTCCGTCTGACCCAGCCAGTGTGGCTCAGTAGTTGAGCAGCAACCCATGCACCACGAGATCGCCAGTTCGATTCCTGGTCAGGACTCATGCCCAAGTTATGGGCCAAATCCCCAGAGGGGCAATGCAGGAGGCAGCCAATTGATGTTCTGTCTCATTGATGTTTCTATCTTTTTTTCCCTCTCCCTTCCTCTCTCTCTAAATATTAATAAAGAAAAAATTATAAAAAGTAATAATAATTAAGTAGGTCTGTCTGACTCCAGAGCCCCTTTGAAACAGTAATTTTAGGAGTTCTTCAAAATTCTTAGAATATGGCATTCGAATATATATTCTAAAAATAAGCAAAAAATAGGTATGAGATAGTTTCTCATATATAATCTGAGTGTGATAAACAAATAAAACACTTTGGCAGTTCAATTACTGAGTTTTTCCCATAGTTACCAAGGAGAACCAGGGTTGAAGTTACCTTCCAAGTATTAGAACTTTCCCAAAGGCAACTAAATCAGGCAATCTATTTCCCAACCAAGTCCTGCTGAGTCCTAGGAGTTCCACTAGTAAGAATAAAAGGTTTAAACTTCCCTATTGAAGTCCAAATTTCACATTTTACAGAGGCCATTAGTCAGGCCCAGAGATATAATATCCAGTGTATTTATCATTCAGCTAGTAGTAAACCTGAGATTAAAATTTAGGTCCCATATTTAAGATTAGTACTCTCAATTATAATGAGATACTAGAGCTTGAAAAGATCAAAAATGATATTCATTCATTCACTAAACAATGAGTACTGGGGACATTTCTAAACCATCTGAGACTCCTTCCAGCCCTTACTCATCCTTGAAAATGTTGCTGAGATATTATGACATCTAGGGCTACCATTGATGGCCACACAGGTGTGCATAGCACCAGTTGATGGAGTATTAATCATATAGGATATAGCTTGAGTGGAATCCCCTGGAGGTGTGCAACAAGGTAGCTGTCCAAATGACAATGCACCCATTTGATAAAAACTTGGATCACAAAATATTTGTGTTTGATAATATCTCCCCCCACCCCATCCATTTCATGATTTTTTTTTTTTAAAGGACAGTGTTTTTTGTTTGTTTGTTTGTTTCTGGGGTATTTCCAGATTGATTTGCACAATAAGCCTCCATACAAAATCTGAAAATATTTTGCTAAAAAATGCAGGGTAATGGCTTAGCTCGTTATCTGCTTTAGCTGGAGAGTACATTCAAGTTCTAAGGTCTGTCTCAGATAATGGCAACTGCATATTAGCTCTGCTAAGGTACTCATAACATCCATCATTCCAGTTTCAAAAGACTACAAAAATCTTGTTACTTTCAGGTTTATATTTTGCATTTTATCTATTTGTAGGGTCTGCTAGCTATATGAGTGGTATTATAGTCTGTATATAAAACACAAAACTATCATCTTAACATAGACAATAATATTATAAAAAAACACAAGTGCATTTTCTCCTAGAGACTATGACTTACAATAATGTCTGTTATCAATATGCAATTACTTCTGTTACTTTGGAACATATTGATATTCATTGATTTAAAGATAATGTAACACATTTGTATTCATTGAGATAATCTGTGAATATGATTAAACATGGATGCCCATCTTATACTAAGGGATAAAATGAAAAAGTTGCAATCAGAGCTATTACACTGCTAAAAATAGGTCACATTAATTTGAGAAAATTTCATTATAGCTTATTTCTAACACAACAGCAAATGATTACAAGGAAAGAAAATCACAACATGGATAACTGCTCTGAGAGAATAAATGTATTCTACCCAGTAATGGGACACTGGCACTAGACTAACTGGCAAGTGCTTCAATCAGAACATCTCTGACTATTCAAGAATGATTGTCTATTTATCTCCATTACAGTAGATGGATGCAGAGAGATTGTCAAGCAGTGGCTAACCTATACTATTGAAAAGAATATTACTGGAGATAATGTCATGGAATAATCTGTTTTAATATTAACTAAAGAATGCAATTTGTGGAAGGTTGGAAATGTGGCTTAAAGAGTTACATTTATATAATCATTCTCAGACATCACCAGGGTGTTCAAGAATTCAACTCAATTCTGACACCATCCAGAGATAGCATCAGGTTCCACAGGTTAAGAGTCAAGTCCTACAAGACTGACATACATACACATTTTACATAGCCAGATGCAAACCCAGGTTACCTGTGTTGCTGACTAGCTGGCCACAGATTGGAGGTTCCAATGACCCTCTCCAACTCAGAATGCCAACTGCAAGTTACCTGGACTTGTGACACACTGGCTATAAATCAGAGGTTCTCACAATCCCCTTCTTGGGTTCAATTAATTTGCTAGAACAACTCACAGAAATAAAAGAAACATGTTGCTTATTAGATCTCTGGTTAGTTATGAAAAGATATAACTCAGGAGTAGCCAGATGAAAGAGATACATAGGGCAAGGAATGGGGGAATGGTGAGGAGCTTCCCTATGCTCTCCAGGCCACCACTCCCCTGTATCTCCACGTGTTCACCCACCCAGACGCTCTCCAAACCCCATCCTCTTGGGTTTTCATGGAGGTTTTATGTATGAGATACATATTTGGATCATCTAAATGACCAAACACATATTTCTTATAAACCACAGTATCATAGTCCATCTCCTGGTCTTCCAACACAGATCCCTTACAGCAAAACAACCATAAAAGACAAAGGTACTGGCACATGACTAGAATCCCTGTCTTTAACTATCCAGTGCATCATCATATCATACAAAATGTCTCTCAGGGTAAGGCCATGCTGGTTTGCAGGCTTCCATTTGATCCTGTCAGGTTCCTAGAATAGAAATGGAACACATTGTTTCACCCTTTCAGGAATCTGGTGTAATCAAGCTAAGAGATAATATCATCTCTTGGTGTGAGCCTCCTTCAGGGTGTCAAGGTAATATTAGATTTCCCTCATTGTATAACATAAGCCAGTTTTTTCACTACTTGCCCTCAGCTATTATTTTCTCTCCCCTCCATTTCTACCCAAATTGTTCTACCTTTGGAAGGGACATCAGCTTCGGCCACTGTGCTGGTTTAGATAGCAGGCAGCAATACTAGTCTAACAAGTGCCTTCTCCTCAGTCCACTTCAGTTCATATCAGGTAGAGTTACATCGATGCCAAACCGATGGGCTTTTATCAACAGACAATATAGCTACTTTCGCTTTTAGCCCCAATTTTGCCAGATGGGGTAAAGGCACATCCTGTCCAATCAGGCCCTTAGGAATTCTGACATGAAAGTAAATTAGACAGTTACAGTTTATCACTTAGAAATAATTTCTGTTTACAGTCCCTATAGTTGCAACCCAGGTCCTATGACCAATGCATCAAGTAAGGAGGAAAAAGTTTAGATGCTATGGGGAAGAAAGAATATCAGCATCCTTCCCCACTCTCTCTTCCCCAGATCTACCAGAAAAAAAAAAGGAAAAAAAAACAACAGTAATCTACCCAGTAGGAACATTCTTTTAGCCCTAACTCATGTTTATGTTGAGTGTGAGCAAATACTCATGAAGGCATGTAAGTGGCCCTTAATGCCTTTATCTCCTCCCATTGTAGACAAGGGATGTTTTATTTGCCTGTTCCAATTCTCTATCAAACTACTACTGAGGAGGATTTCTCTGCTCATTGTTGGACATAATTGACTATAAAGTGTGTTCCTTGGTCTGAAGAACTGAGGCTCAGCCATCCAAATTGCAATATCTTCCATCCAACTTCTTTCATAATACTCTGAGCACTTGTATCTATCATCAGGTAAGCAAAGCCCAGTCCAGAGTCAGTGTCTATCAAGTGTCTGTCAAGATCCTCCCAGGCTACCAGCACCAGTCTAACTTGCCAGCTATGCTCACCCAGGAATCTGACACAAAGCCATTTGCAATGTTAATCTCCTTTGCTTGCAGACAGAATAATTTTCATTGGCACATTGTGCCTCAGAAGGTACAAGATGACTACGTCTAGATTCAGGCCATTTCTGCATTGCTGTAGTTCCCCCATGTTCACTTATTTCATGGACTCATGTGGCCACCTCAAAGGAATACACTGTGATATCTGTTTGTCGATTCCAAATACCTTGCAAACCTGGAAAGGAGTTCTGATGGCCGTCAACATGTCCTACTTTAATGCATCTCTCAACTTTCAATAGGGCCATGCCCTATAGGCATTCCTTTAGCAGGCCCGATTTTCCTTGTACTCCTGTCTCACCACATAGCCAAGCTATTGCCCATTGCCCATGCATCAGTAAAAACCCAAACATAAAGGCTATTACCACGATTCATCTTCCATCACTACTAGGAAAACAGCATGCAGTTCAGCTCAAACGAGCTGATCTGCTTTTACCTTCTTAGATCAGAATGGTGACATTTCCAAACAGAATGCTGTCCATCCACTTTGAAACTGTCATCCACAAGCCAAACAGCTCTTTGCCGGGTAGTTGAGAGCTGTTTACAGGGCACTGTCCAAGTGACAATAGAACCAGCATCTCCTCACACAGTTCCCGAGTCAGTCCTAGGGCAAGAGGCTCCCAGCCTCTCCTGTACCTCCTCCTTGCATTCCCTAGGCAGCATGGTCCCTTATAAAACATTTCCACTTTATTATGAAGCTCTTCTGGGCACTGCCCTCCCCCTCTAGTGTTTCACTTTGCTAGTCCAAAGTCCCCAGTAGTCACAAATGCCCCCAACACACACATTTTAGATAAACTATGAAGGTGCTTTGTTAGACATGTGAAGAAAATATAATTAATCTGCATTAAATAGTTTGAAAAGTGTTTATATGTTAAAGCTTTCCCAAATGACACTTTTACTTTAGGGTATCAGTGAAAGAGGGATTATATGTTAGCATGTGAGTTCTCTTTGACTTTCATCATCAGAACACTTGTCCACTCTAAAATTCACAACTTTTTTCACCAAGAAAGAATTCAGACTTACAGGAATCAAGTTAATTGATATCTATTCCTCTCATCACTTTTTCTTGTTGTATCAGTATTTTTATTAGAAAGCCAGTATTTGGTGAGAGATATGAGTGCTTAAAATTAGGGTTAATATGGGATAACTTATTTCAATCTTTCATTTTTTTTAAATTATACTCTTTTACTTTAAGGAATCAAAGATTAAGTGCACTGCCCTGGCTGGTTTGGCTCAACAGTTAGAACATTGGCCCTTGGACCAAAGGGTCTCGGGTTCAATTCCCAGTCAAGGGCATGTACCTGGGTTGCAGGTTCCATCCCAGGCCCTGGTTGGGATCATTTGGGATGTATCTTTCTCATCTCTCTCTCCCTCTCTCTCTCTCTCTCTCTCTCTCTCTCTCTCTTTCTCTCTCTCTCCCCTCCCTCTCTCTCCCTCCCTCCCTCCCTCTCTCCCTCCTTCAATTCCTCCCCTCTCCCTCCAATTCTATCTAAAACTCAATGGAAAAATATCCTCTGGTAAGGATTAACACACACAAAAATTAAGTGCATCAACTCCAGCCTAACTTCTGTACACACATCAGAGTATCACTGGGGAGAACAGAGGATAAAAGTCAGATTTGACTTTTATCAGGTCATTTAATGGCATTTCTATATGACAGATACTATATGACCTTCATCAGGTCATTTAATGGCATTTCTATATGACAGATACTTTGAGTTAGCAAAATGCTTTTCCATTTCATTATCCTTCTAGTGGGAGATGTGGAAATTATACTTCGCACATCCTCTTGAAGCTATGTTCTTGTAGGTCAGGATGTATGAGAATTGGAAGGTGGAAGTGTGTCAAGAGTCCTCTGCTTTCCCCTTCAGCTCTTCTACAAGCTCTGGGAATGTTAGGTTTGTCTGTCCAGTTCAGTATCCCTTCTTCATCCTAAGGGGTTAGAGGCTATTAGAGCAGCTGCACTGCTTGCTATCAGTTCTGGCTTCCTGAGTCTGGATCATGATTGCAGGTATCTTGAGACCTCAGTACTAGTGGAGGACTTGAAGGTGGAAGCTCTCCTAGGGAGTCAGCTCTGTTCACTTTTCGTTAACGTCTACTCCCCTGTATTAAATCCCTTCCTGCTTAAAAATCGTACATTATTTCTTCACTGATCCATCATTAGGCATTATTTTTTTTTCAAGCTAAGAGCAAAATCATCTCAGAGAGGACTCAGCTAGCAGCAAATTTGGACCTTCAGAAAGAAAACAAAAAACTCTACATATGTGTATATCACATATTTTCTTATATACTATTTATTTATAGTACATTTATATATAACTATACAAATTTTTAAGTATACACATTATAAATTATATAGAGTACATGTGGAGGGGTTGATTTTGCAGGGTAAACTTTTTAATACTCTCTAAAGAAGGAAGAAAGGAAATAGGCAAGAATTTATACAGTGAAAAGGGAGCAGAAGTGAGCATATAATTTTTAAAAATCCTAAAGTATTACTATATTACTATGTATAGCCTGTTTTAACTTGTATTTCTTCCTAAGAGTTATAAATGTTTGCATCCATGTTAATACACTTTCATTTCCACAGCTCCATTGAAAACAAAAATAAAGGCACAAAATCAAACAGGAGCCCCCATTCTACCACAAGCACTTGCTCTCAGCCCAGAGCTCAACACTGAACCAGGGGAGGTAGACCTCACTTCACAACCTAGCCCTGATCTCTGCCTTTGTGTCACCTGATCATTATAACATGTACCTTAGTGGTCACATCAATATCAATGTCCATGTTCTCTACACCCTCCCCCTGCCAAAAACTAAAAAGAATTTTCCTAGG
Organism: Molossus molossus; assembly: GCF_014108415.1. NCBI lineage: Eukaryota > Metazoa > Chordata > Mammalia > Chiroptera > Molossidae > Molossus > Molossus molossus. Next base: position 67,037,268 of record NW_023425346.1, read on the forward strand.
GAGGTAGATGATCCAGTAGAAAAGTAATTAAAGTTAAGTAATATTCTTTTTTTATTATTATTATTATAAGAGGTCTACTCTCCAAAGGTATTAGCAACCCTAGAAAAAAATAAAAGCCGAAATATATTTTTTCATCAATAATTTGAAATCTAGATCTATTCTTCATAAAATTGATTCTAGAAAGCTCTTTTTTTTAAAGAATTAAAACTATGTAGGCTGGATTTTATTTATTCCCTGAAGATCCAGCTCAGTCTCTGTGTGTCTCTGATTCTCCGTCTCTCTGTTCCTCTATTTCCATTTGTCTGTCCTTGGTATCTCTTTCTGTTGTTTCTCAGCTTCCTCCCACCAAGTACATTTTTTCCTTTCTCCTTCTTCTCATTTTTCTTCATTAAATAGCCAGAGAATAAAATTGAAATTGTTATTTCTTGCTGTATCTATTAAATAGTTTTAGTCTCTAAAGGTAGAAAATAGAAAGTTTTATCATTTTCTCTAAAAACAGCAATTTTTTTCTGCACATTAGTAACTCAGTATAGAAACATCTTCCCACAGTTTTTCAAACCTGCTATCTATAAATGAAAAGTGATACTCATTTTGTGACCTTACTTCCATTTGGAATCACTCCTAACTTTGAAGGACTTAATGGAATTCTTACATCTAGAATAGGAGAGTTATATATATAGTTGGTAACATATTTTCTTAACAATTGATTTTTTCTTCTTCACTTTCTATTATTGTAGTGTATATTCTAAAAGGGGGGGAGCTAAATTATTAAAGTATAAATTTATAAGTAAATATCTAATGAATAAAAATCTATTTTAAATATGCTATAAAGATAACTGATACACTTATAGAAGTATAACATTTAAAAATTTGGGGGCAACCTTGTCATTTAAATGGATGTTTTTCCTCATGTAAGGAAAGATGTACTTATGAATAATTTGCTTCCGCATTATATTAACATGGCTTTGTTTGCAACTCAGCCAGTTTAATAAAACAAACAAACAAACAAACAAAAAAAAACCTAGACAATAAGAAAAAAAAAAAAAAACAGACAATGTTTTCTAAGAAGAACAGTGGTTGTTTTAAAATGTCTGGCCTTAGCTCTTCCTTGTGTCCATCTGAGGCTTCAGCTCGCCTTTTATTGCTCTGTAATTACTTTGATCTACTGAGTTTTATGAAATTAAATATTTTAAAATAACCATGGCATAGTCCTTTCAGTTTAATTTCAGTCTGTACTGGTGGAATTCTGTCTCTTTTATTATGCAGCACTTGCTATGGAACATTCTCAGATTCCACCCAGCAAAATCAATTGCCAGCCAACATAGCTGACCTGAACCTTATCAGTGAAAGAGCAATCTGTAGCAAAAAGCTCAAGTGCGTGTCTGGACAGCCTGGTCAGTGTCTATTCTGAACAACTGTGGGGGTGGGGGGTTGGAAGATGGACTTTTTTAATGTTGTGTTAAGCACTCTCAACCTTGTGTTAATGCAGAATCCTAGCCCTGGGGGGAAATCTGGCCCACCCAGATGTATTGGGTACTTAATTTGCATGTGAATAAGGGTTTGTTATCTTTTGGTCTCAAGGTCTCTTCCCATAAAAAGCAAGAGACAAAGCTAGGGTGTATGTTTGCTGTAATGCCATCTCAAGGAAATAATTTACTTAAATTCACTTGTGACCTGGGAGTACCAATCTGCAAATAAATGGGACTGCATCCAGAGATCTGGAGCATTTGCCACCTTGTAAAGCTCCCCCTCACTCCAAGCAGCGTGTGCTTGTAGTTTCACTGCATTGCACTGATCCCGGCAGGCTGAGAGACAGCAAACGACTTTGAGCAAGCACATCAACTCTTTGGTTCTGCCTTTCCTCACCTGGGAAACAAGGATCTTGGCTTGAAATATATAGGACTCCTTCCAGAAAAAGTCTTTCATTCCAGGACTTATTTTCCAAATGTCACATGTAATCTACTACCTAGAGTCACACACTCCATAAAGATGAAAGTGGCTTTTATAACAAATACAAGTATAATGCAAATCAGTCAACATTTAAGGAAGAAACAAACATGATACAACCACTTTGTTTGATGTGATGGGAGGTAATCAAAAGAAAAGTCCCACCCTTGAAGAGGGTAAATCAGAATAAGACTACAAGGCATTATGAAGTACATAAAGCAATAATAAAACAAACAAACAAACAAACAAACAGATTAGCAAGCATAGATCACAAAAGGCAAAATGGCATGAATGTGCCAGGAAAAAGCATGGAATGTCAGGAGGAGCTAATCAGGAAGGATTTCTTAGCAGTGTCTTTGTTTGGAGTGAGTCATTGGAAAGAAGGTTTATGTCCTAGAAAAGGGGAAGCAGTGTTTGGGGCTAAGAAGGAATGTATGGAGGTACAGAGGATAAGCAACAGTAAAGCCACTTAATTATACACAGGGGTTTCCTCCCCTGCAGAAACACACCCTTTAGCATACATGAGGCAATGTGAATGTAAGATCCGGTTCATTTGCACTAAGACGACAATAGCAGGAGAGACTAGCCAAGTGCCCTGCGGCTCTGATTCACAGGCTCATCACAGTCACAAGTTTACACCTTCATGATATCAGACTTCCCAAACACTTCTCAGGAACTTGCTAGGAGGTATTAATTAGACCACATGGCGCTATGCCCTGAATCACTGTTAACTTACTTTACATGTGACTTTTCTGCTAGTAGCACTACTATGAAGAGGAGACCCCTAACAAACACCAATGAGTGGCATCAACAAAAGTTACACTCAGCTGAGCCCTGGCCATTTAATGGAATTCCTACTGCTGTACTTGCCTGTCTCACCTCACTTTTGTGGTTGCAAGAATATAAGAACTCTAAAGTTTAAGACAGGTTTTTTTTCTATCATTAGGTTAACCCATTCTATTGCTGCTCACTATAACTAAAACATTTTCCTCCTCTAGTAAAATATACTACTCTTTTTTTTTTTATCCTCACCCGAGGACATTTTTCCATTTTTTGGTCAGATAGAGTGAGAGGGGAAGAGAGAGAGAGAAACATCAATGTAAAAGGGACACATCGAGTGACTGCCACCTGCACAACCCAACCAGGGCCACGGACAAACTGCAACCGAGGTACGTGCCCTTAGCGAGAACCGAACCCCGTTCTCTCTGAACCACAGACCGATGCTCTAACCACGGAGAAAACCAGCCAGGGCAAAATATACTACTCTTTTGATAGCACTGTGCAGTGAAGAGATGGGTTCATCACAGTAGGTATTTTTATTGCAATATACTGTATTTTTATTATTTAACCATGACAAATCCATGACAAAATTTACATTTGAGAAAACTTTTTGGCAGCTATGGACATAATATACAGGTGCTGATAAATGAACTAATGCTGGAGGCAAATGTGAAGACAAGTTGCCATTTCAGTCTTCTAGCTATAAAATAAGAAGGATCTATTTAGGCTGGAATGATGGCATAGAAATAATAGGAGGGCATAAATTCGAGATACCTACATAAATAAATGATAACAGCTCCGTAATGACGCACTTGAGTTGAAGGTAGGCGATCAAGACACGTAAAGAGTTATAACACTAACACTAAGAAGGTCAAGGTGTGTAAGAAAAATGGAGGAAAAAGTAGGGAAGCCAGATTGGGATGGACAGGATTTCAACATTTATAGATGCTTTCTAAAATGCATTGAGAACTAATATTAAGTGCCAGTCATTCTGCTCCATCCCAGGGATGTGGTTACTAAGACAAATATTGTCCCTTTCTTCATGGAGCTTACAAGCTATCAACATATGATTGTAGGTAGTTTTTTTTTTAAGTGCTGCATATGGAAGTTCAGGTTATTACAGCACAGGGGACTCAATCTTGTCTGATATCTAAGGGTAGACCTGAAGGATAAATGTGAGAAGAGTTGGGAAGAAAAATTCATTAAAAGGAGGTTCATTAGCAGTACACTTTATTTGAGGCATTCATGAGAAATCCCACTTTACATATGCTATTTCATCCAAATCACACAGTAGCCCTATCAAGTAATTACTCCATTTCTTTTGTGTGTGTGCTTATTTTTACTGAATTTATTGGTGTGACAATGGTTAATGAAATTATGTAGGTTTCAGGTGTACAATTCTAAATACATCATCTGTATATACTGTTGTGTGTTCACCACCCTAAGTCAAGTCTCCTTCCATCACCATTTATCCCTCATTTACTCTCTTCTACCTCCTCCTGCCTCCCTTTCCCTCTTGTAATCATCATACTGTTGTCAGTGTCTATGAGTTGTTTTTTGTTTTTGTTTTTATTTTTTTGCTTAATCCCTTCACCATTTTTACTCAGGCTCCAAACCTCCTCTTCCCTGACAGCTGTCAGCCTGTTCTTTGTATCTATGAGTCTGTTTCTATTTTGGTTGTTAGTTTATTTTGTTCATTATATCTCACCTATAAGTAAAATCATATGGTTCTTGTATTTCCCTGATTATCTTATTTCCCTTAGCATAATACTCTCCAGGTCCATCCAGGCTATCACAAAAGGGACGATTTCCTTCTTTTTTATGGCCAAGTAGTATTCCATTTATTCTACTATGTAAATGTACCACAGCTTTTTTTATCCACTCATCTACTGATAGGCACTTGGGCTGCCTCCAAATCTTGGCTATTGTGAATAGCGCTGCAACGAACATAGGGGTACATACACTCTTTCAAATCGGTGTTTCAGGCTTCTTCAGATATATTCCCAAAAGTGGAATCACCTAATCATAAGGCAGTTCCATTTTTAATTTTTTGAGGAAATTTCATACTGCTTTCCACAGTGGCTGCACCAATCTGCATTCCCACCAACAGTGTACATGGATTCCCTTTTCTCCACATCCTCACCAACACTAGTTTTATATTGATTTAATGATGATAGTCATTCTGGCAGGTGTGAGGTGATATGTCATTGTGGTTTTAATTTGCATTTCTCTCATGATTAGTGATAAATATTGAGCATCTTTTCATATGCCTATCGGCCATCAGTATGTCCTCCTTGGAGAGTGGCTATTCAGAACCTTTTTTTTTTTTAATTGTTGACAGTATTACAGATGTCCCCCTTTTTCTCCCATTGACCCCCTTCTTCCCACTCCCACCACCCTCCTGCTTTCCCCAACCTAATGTCTGTCCAATAGTTGTGCATATAAATTTGTTGGTTTATCTCTTCCCACTCCTCCCACAACCCTATCCTTTGAGGTTTGTTAGTCTGTTCCCTACTATTTATTTTCTAGTTCTTTAAGTTGTAGAGTTAGATAGTCTATTAGAAATGTTCTTATTTCTTGAGGTAGGCCTGTAATGCTATGAAATTCCCTCTCAGGACTGCTTTCACTGAGTCCCATAGATTTTGTGTTGTTGTATGTTCATTTTCATTGATTTCCAGGAACTTTTCTATTTCTTCCTTGACCTCCTTGGTAACCCACTCATTGTTTAATAACATGCTATTTAGCCTCCATGTGTTTGAGTGTTTCTATTGTAATTAATTTCTAGTTTCATGCCGTTGTAATCTGGGAAAATGCTTGATATGATTTCAGTCTTTTTGAACTTGTAGAGACTTAGTTTGTGTCCTAACATATGGTCTGTCCTTGAGAATGTCCTGTGTGCACTTGAGAAGAATGTGAATTCTGAAGTTTTGGGGTGTAATTCTCTGTAGATATCTATTTAATCCATTTGATCTAGTGCATCCTTGTTAATTTTTGGTCTAGAGGGTCTACCCAGTGATATCAGCAGAGTGTTAAAGTCCCCTGCTGGATTGCATTGTTGTTGCTTTCTCCTTTGAAGTCCTCCAGAAGTTTTTCAATATAGTTTGGTGCTCCTATATTTGGTGCATATATGTTTACCAAAGTTATATCTTCCTGTTGGATAGATCCTTTCACTATTATGTAGTGGTCTTCTTTATCTCTTGTTATGGCCTTCATTTTAAAATCTATTTTATCAGATAAGAGTATTGCTACCCATCTTTTTTTTCATTTCCATTTGCTTAGAAAATTATTTTTACTCTTTCACTTTCAACCTATGTGAGTCTTTTGTTGTGAGGTGGGTCTCTTGTAAACAACACATGCATGAGTCATGTTTACTTATCCATTCAGTTACTCTGTGTCTTTTGATTAAAACACGTAATCCATTTATATTTAAGGTTATTATGGATATGTACGTATTTATTGCCATTTTTATTTATTAGAGCTATGTTTCTTTCTCTATTTCTTCTGCTTATTGCAACAATCCTTTTAACATATCTTGCAATGCTGCTTTGGTGCTAATATATTCCCTTAGCCTTTTATTTTATGTCTGGGAAGCTCTTTATATCACCTTCTATTTTGAATGATAGCCTTGTTGTAGATTCAGATCCTAATTTTTCATTACCTTGAATACTTCATGCCATTCCCTTTGGACTCATAGTATTTCTGTTTAAAAATCAGCCAATAACTTTATGGGGGCTCCTTTGTAGGTAATGTGTTGCTTTTCTCTTGCTGCCTTTAAGATTCTCTCTTTGTCTTTAATTTTTGGCATTTTAATTATTATGTGTCTTGGTGGGGGCCTGTTTGGGTTCTTCTTACTTGGGTCTCTCTGTGCTTTCTGAACTTGTGTATCTTTTTCCTTCACCAAGTTAGGGAAGTTTTCTGCCACCATTTTTTTGAACGTATTCTCTAACCTCGCTCATTTTCTTCTTCTGATACTCCTATGATGCAGATGTTGTTACATTTCATATTGTCTCACAACTCTCTTAAACTGTCCTGTTTTTTAATTGTTTTTTTTTTTCTTTCTTTCTTTCTTTCTTTTTGGTTCTCTGATTGGTTGGTTTTTTTCTACTCTGCTTTCTAATTCACTGATTTAGAGGATACTTGGCTTCCTCTAAACTTCTGGTTATTCCTTCCAATGTATTCTTTATTTCTGTTATGTCATTCTTCATTTCTACTTGGTGGTTTTTTATTTCCAATTGGTTGATTTTCATTGTTACTATATCTTTACTCATGCTGTTGAGCTTCCTCATTATCATTACTCCAAACTCTACCTCTGATAACTTGCTTAAATCTATTTCATTTAGCCCTTCTTCTGTAGAATTCTCTTGTTCTTTCATTCAGAATTTGTTCTTTGTTTCACCATTTTTGCTGTCTCAGCAGGGTTTGGAGCCTGCCAAATTTTCCCTGTGAGTGTCAATGTTCCACTGATTGTGGCTCCCTCTGCTGGGTTTGGATGAGTATGGAAGGAACCATGTTAAACACCAATGTCTAGTCTCATTTTCCTGGGTGGAATCTCAGGCCAAGCAAAGATTCAATTATCCCAGAGCTTATGCCTCCAGGCTGACTATTAGCCTCAGGTTTTAGCCCTCAGCCGAATGAAAATTTTCTCAGGTGGGCAGGGTAAGAGGATTTCCAGTAGGTGAGGCAACTGATTCTCCCTGGTTTAAAGTTGCTTTGAACAGAAAGTGGTTTCTGCAGCATGGGTTATTGTCTCAGCACAGGGATCCAGGCCTCAACCTTTACAGCTCACTCCCCAGAACCAGGACACCCAACACTGAGGGTCAGGCCCGAGGCTCAAAGCCTTCAGAATCTTGTCTCTGCCTACTGGCTTGCCAGTAGTCTTTGGCTGTTAATGAGCCTCAGGTTTTACTTCTAGAGGGAGGGGCAGTTGCTTCTCCCACAGGCTATAGCCACTCTAATGTGAAGGGGCTCTTTGAGGAAGATAGCTACTGTCCTGTAGGGGAGTGACTCAGCATAAAGATTCTGATGGTCTCCTTCCCAGCTCTCTCCCCAGTGCCACAAACCCCTGATTCTCCTCACAGAGTTCCAGTCCAATCTCCCCTCCTCTGGAGCCCAAAGTGGCTGTAGCTGTAACTGAGTGCACTGGCCCTTCAGGGAACTGTCGATGTTTCCTGTGCCTGTCCCTGCTGGACAAAACCTCTGCTCTGGTGATTTTCTCAGCCAGGTATTATGTGGGTACCTTTCCCTGTTCCTCCACTCTTTGCAGAGAGCTGGCTTGGAGTTCAAATCCCCGATTTCTCAGAGGAACTGTTCACAGCTAAGACAGCCTTCAGCTGCTGCTTGTGAGCATCCAGTTATCCCTCTCATGCCTCTGCAGCTCCTACCAGTCTCAATTTGGGGTCCTTTTTATGTCCCTGATAATAAGGTTCTTTCCAGCTGCTCTTCAGTTGGTTTTTCCAGATGACTTGTTCTTATTTTAGTTGTAAGTCCAGTTTGGTCCTGGGAGAGACAGACTGTGTAGCTTCCATTCACTCTGCTGCCATTTTGGATCTCCTCTCTATTCAGATCCTTGTCCAGTTTTCTCAGCAACACTTATTGCCATTACTGAATCCACCGTTTTAAAATAAAACATATTAAATTGACCATGATGGCAAGGCAGGTAAGTACCAAAGTTGCAATTTAGTACATTAGGGAGTTTGTATTCTGAAGGAATTTACCTCTGTACCTCTTGTGGCACTGGCCCCATAATGAATAAATCCAATATTTCTTCCTCTACACAGCTCTTAAAATATTTAAAACATAATTATGCTTCCCAGCCCAGCTTTCAAGTTTTAACCACATTGTAAGAACATGTATGTTTACATATTATAATCATAAGAACTCTTACTTTTTTATTCTTATCAACAGGAGAGTAACATGTTTTATTGAGACATTGCCTGATTTCTATTATGAACCTCACATACATATCTCAGTATTCCATCCCACTCTCCTGTACATACCACCTCCTCCCTTTCAGTCCCCTTCAATCTACACTTCTGTCCCTTTGACTTCCCTTGTTGGTTTTCACAGCCCCAATGCTGTGACCATAATTATCAAAACAAGTTTGTCACAATCTCCCCCTTCCTGTTCCCTTCAGCCCTGTGCCTCAGTCTCATCTTTATTATCTGATAGTTTTTTAATTCTCTTATTTGCCTTACCAAGTTTCTCCATTTGCCGTTGTGTTTTTTTGTTTGTTTGTTTGTTTTTAATTCATTAGCTGCCTTAATGTTCTACCCCTTTCGTGGGTTAAACTCCAACAGAGTTTTCTGTGCCATGGCTGACCCATTTATTTCAGTCTGCTTTTATCCACATTTGCTGTTAAAACCTGCAAATAAAATCTTGATGGAAAACAGGTGAGTTTGTACTAGAGCAAACAACCATTTTAAGACTTGGGACTCAAATGGAACATCAGAGACCACAATTTACTTTCATTTTCTAAATGTACATCAGACATTTTCTTCTGGGCCAGTGAGAGAGACCTAAGGATCATTGGTATGAAATAATAAAGCACATCTGTAGGGAATTTAAGAAAATTTGTCAAATGCCTCTGTGACAAGTAGGTGTTTTAAGATTTCTAAACATTGATTTCATAGCCACTTTCAGCTTGCCAAGTTAGAGGCTTACTCTGTTCCACTGTACATTAAATCTCATTAATGTTAATGGCCAAACCTAATGAGCCTCATGATATGTATGTGTGAGGGGAGTGAAAGACTCTCAAGCTGAGAGAAGATGCCTTAAATGTTCTGCAGCCTTTCAACTGGCAAAATCTACTCAATGGCTATATGAGTTAAAGTTCCTATACATCTTATTCAATATAACATTCATGGGGAGCCAAAGCTTCTCCTAGTAATTCTCTCTCACACAAAACAAACATTTCATATCACTTCTGAGGAGAGGAAGTTCTGGTATTAGGACATTCTCAGGACACAAGTGGTTATACTTGCCTGAGTATAGTTTTCAACAGAAGTGAAGACCAGAGGCAAGAGAAAACAAGGGCACTTGAAAAACAACTGAGAATCATTCTTGAACACATTTCTTCTGAATTGTCTCTCCCTGGGCACTTGTATGTCTTTTTCTCTACTTTAAATTTTAGCCCATATTGTGGTATTATAAGATAGGCCTGCAACTCCTCTCTGTTTGGAGAGATCTCATCCCTAGGAGACCAGCACTCGTAGAAGAGGGCCACTGTGTCCCTTTATGGAGTTCCTAACTTGTCACATGAAGAGATGCTTCTTCACTTTCCGAAGTATTGGGAGAAAGCATCAAACCTTCTTTCCACTCCACTCACTCTTCCCCTCAGAAGAAGAGAATGTCTAGTCAAACTGCACGTCGAGGAGAAGGGTCACTGCCTGCAAGCACCCTGGGCGCCCTCCTGGCCTTCTGAGCTGTGGAATGCGGAGTGCTCCTCCCACTCCTGTTCTTTAGCTGTAAGTACACCTGAGTCTACAACACCAATTTACAGTGTGGTCTACCTACCAGCAGCAGTAGCAGCACCTGTGAACTTGCTGGAAATGCAAATTATCCAGCTTCATTCCAGGCCTACTAAATCTGAAACCCTGGAGTTAGGACCTAGGGATCTGTGTTTTCACAAGACCTCTTGGGGATCCTTATGCACTGCTACAGTTTAAGAAGTACTGTTCTAAAGTGCTTCTAAAATTTTAACATGCAAATGAATAACCTGGGAATACTGTTAAACTTTACAGTGTGATTCTGAGGTGGAAGACAGCATTCTGCATGTTTAACAAGGTCTCAGGTGATACTGATGCAGTTGGCCCTTGGATCACTCGCTTTTTCTGCTTTGGCTGAACATTGGAATCACCTAGAGAGATTAAAAACAACAAATGCCACCAAGAATGATTGAATCCCATCCCAGAATTCTGATTTGCTTTGTCTAGCATGCAGCAGATTTTTAGATAGGCTACATTTCTTATGTAATAACATATTCTAAGATTAGTAGAGAGTTCTTAGGGAGCTTCTTTACCCTAAGTCCTGTGAAAAAAAGAAAGAATAATGTTGCATAATAAATTACAAGAGGAAACCATTTTCTCAATCCAATGTTATTATTGATAGTTGTACCCTTGCACTGAATCGAAGAACTATAGATAAATAGTAATATAAATACTATCTACTTTATTTATACTATCTTATTTAAACCACACAACATCCCAAGATAGAGACTAATATTACACTTGATGAAACAAAAACCAGAAGCTAATTACTATGCTTAAGGTCATAACTAATTTAGAACCAAGGTAATCTAGTCCTCTTCTCTACATTGCATTACCTCTCTGAGTTTAAAACTAAACTCTAAAACACAGACTAAATTATTCAAACTTATTTATCTGTCTACTGGTGACAATTCTGTTTATGCTAAAAAAGACTAAATAAATGCCAAGTGTAAGGTTCTTAACACTATCATTATTATCATTACAACATACTCAAAAAGTTCCAGGAGGTAAGTTAATAATCACCCTACTCTGCCAATGTGTATATAAAGTACTCTACATTCCTTGTAAGGCACTTATTCTCTCCATTATGCTTAGATGATTCTTTTGGCCCATTTGAACCAGTCCTAATTTTTTCACTTATAAATCTCTTTATTATTATTGGGGGCGCTCGAGATGTAGAAGGACATAAGCTAAAGATGCATTGAAGGCCAAAAAATTGTCAAGTTATAAACAGGAAAGAATTCATTAAGAATTTGCTAGTCACTCTCATTTACACGGAGCTATGTATTCTCTAACAGACATTTCCTGGGAGACTAAAACTACTTCCAAGATGATATGGAAAACACACAAGATTAATTAATGCATGGCCTATGTTCTCACAAAACTTACAGTCTAATAGAAAAAATGCAATGGGATCAAAAATAACTATAATTCGATTAGAAAATAAATACAATTATTATTATAAAAGAGATTATTATTATAAAGGAGATTATTTTCAACCAGAAACAAAGGACAGAGAAAATGTGCCACTGAAGTACAAATCTGACATGTGATTACGCAGGGAGAACATTCTAGGGGAGGAGGCAACATGAAGAAAAGTTGAAGAGAATAAAAGCCTCGGTGTCTGTGCATGACACAGAAATGTGTGGCTTCACTGTATGGTAGTTTCATGAAGGGTAGAATCGGTATTGACTGGAGTTTGACATGTGAAACCTTTTTGTATCTAACTCCGAAGTCAGAATTTAATTCTGGAGACCATCATCATCTAGATTAGGTGCACTTCCACTGTCTGTGTTTTGACCATAGTGGGTGCTCAATCAGCAATGCCAGTTGTATTGTTATTTATTATGACATATCCTTTACATTAATAGAATTACTGAAGTGAGCAAAAGAAATGGTCCATCAATAAATGGATACATTTAGATTTCAGTCCGTATGTCTTACATTTATTTAGCATGGCATTTAGAGTTTTGAGAAATATGTGACATGCATAATGCCTCCCAAAATATTCACTTGATAGGTAACAAAGTTAAATGGGCCCTTGTGCTCAAAATAAAGAACCAGATGTCCTAAATGCATACTTACATAAACATAAATTTAGGGTGTTTTTTTTTTTTCATTTCTATGCCCAGCATGAAACTCTTAGAATAGAGTTGTTTTATACATCATTAAATTATAATATTTCTCCTGCAGAGTTAAACCATATTTATTGCATTTCTTACTTTTTGTTTGGGAGCTAAATGAAACAATGCAAATAATTATAATCTCTTTAAAGTTTAATGTTATATCCAAAATTCAAATTTTCTACTCAAGTCATATTAACCATGTATTTTCACTTCTTGAATAATAAATTTTAGACATATATAAGTTTAATTCAATTCCTCATACTTGGTTTACTTTGGGGTACTCCTAGTTGTCTATGATTAGGATAAAGATATTTTTAATGACCATTTAAATTGTGTGAAAATTTTATTTTGAGACATCATTTTTTTTATTCTAATATGTGTCTCCTACCTGATGTCTGTCCTTGAGAGAATAATTTTACAGGTGAGAAGATAGACCCAGAAAAATGCTAATCATTTACCACTTAGGAAAAGCAGTGAATATATAGTATATGCACTTTTGTTTATTAAGATATTTCTCTTGAGTAAACTCTAAATTTAACAATCATTCACATCACTATGTATATACAGTGACTCTTGAATGACACAGGTTTGAACTGCATGGGTCTATTTATACGTAGATTTTTTTAAATAAATACAATAAATGCATTTTCTCTTTCATATGATTTTTAAATAACATTTTCTTTTCTCTAGCTTACTTTACTGTAATAAAATGGTATATGATACATATAACATGCAAAATGTGAGTTGATGAACTATTTATGTTATCGGTAAGGCTTCCAGTCAACAGTAGGCTATTAGTAATTAAGTCTTGGAAGAGCCAAAAGTTATACATGGATTGTTTTAACTGCATGGGGGATGGAGGGTGGGAATCAGTGTTCCTAAACCCTGCATTGTTCAAGAATCACCTGTATACAAGTTTTTCTTAAAGAAGGCTCTGAGTGCAATTGAAGGATTGCACATAGAAAACAAGAAGGATCAAAAATCTTTTTATAGGACTTTTTCTGAATGAACTGTCTCAGGCCTAAAAGTTGGATTCAAGTTAAAGTTCAAACTTAACCACAGAGGATGGCTGTGCCTTTGTAATTATCAGGGCAGAGCTCCAGGCCTCTTTATAACACAAACACAGAGGTTTCCATTATCCTGTTCCCACTGTTGGTAAAATATGCTAATGACAACCCACAAATTATGAACCCAGAGGCAAAGAATCAAACTCAATGTTTATAGCAAGAGTTGATGTGTTCCCTTGAATATGGAGACAGGTTGGCCTGTGAGTCAGCAGAATTCAGCTTTGTCCCAATATAGCCACCAAAAAGTATAAAATATCTCCTTTAATCTGGTCTTCATCTGTGAAATGGCATTGATTCTAAAAGAAGACTACCTCTGGCCATGATGCTATAAGAACAGGAAAAAGCACGTCTATGGTATATTTCCATAAACATTGCCTAAAATAATAATCACCATGAACATGTGGGAAAGCATAGGATAAATGTGAAAGGCAAGAGGCTCAGAGAAAATGCAATAATTTCAAAAGATGACTCCAAGGAAGACTAACAAGATGTTTTCCAAGCTGCCTGTCATGGCCTTACTAACGTTATCATGACCCAGGGTCAGGCCCCCAGTTTCACAGGCTTCAAAACTCTCATTTGCTGACAGCAATTACGACCAACCATCATTACTTTACAAATAAAAAAATCTTTGGCTGAAGAAGTTACATTTTAGTTCATGTTCTAAATAAAAATGGGTAAAAAGCAAAGAGCCTGCTATTGATAATAATGAGCAGAGCAATGCAAATTTGGCAGGACAAATCAAATTTGGTTGTACATTGAAAATACTTTATAAGCCTGGTGAAGAGGTTTCAGTTGTTTGTGTATGGTTTGTGTATGCAATGTCACTCTCATTAGTAAAGGTTATCTTGCAGCTCCAGTCTGTAATTTCTTATTAACAAAATGGAAAGTGAATATACATACGAAATTAAACAGTCCACCTCTTCAGGGCCATATCTGACAACTGTGTTTAGCCATGCATTCACTTAATTCAACAGTCATTTATTAAGCCTTGCTCTATAGGAGGCAGTTTCATTTTGGGTAGCATGGGAAAGGCAATACTTTCAGAAGCAGATGTATTTTTTATTATTGAATCATAAAAATGTGGATTACAAAGAACATATATAATAGCACTGATATGTTTGGCTGAGGCAAAAAGTTCTCCATTCAAAACTGATATGTGTTCTGTATTTTATACAGCATTTCCTCATTATGTCTATTGCAGAGCCCCAGAGGTCTGCTAGAGCCCCAACTTCTGTCTCTGTTCCAGGAAGAAACACCTTCACCTGTTACCCAGAATTTATATTTCCAGGTGCTGTTAGGAGGATTTTTTTCTGAGTGTTATAGTCAGGTTCTGAATCAAAGATTATATGGTAGAATGGTCAATAACAAACATATTCATAAAATAATATATGGAGTGAGTAATTCTACATAATTGATGAAAACTGCCAAATAGTTATAGTTGCCTTTAGTTTTACTTATTTGTATTCTACCGATTGTCCAAGACCCTACTTCATGTGCCGCTCCTTCCGCAAACATTGCCCTGTTGCCTTCAGCTAAATTAAGTTCATCTTTCTTCAAAATTCCTCTTCCTGAATAAGCTTTCTTTTTATAAAAGAAGTGAGAAGATATAGTTTTAGTCCCAATATTCTGAATTTATCTTTAAAGATAAACTTTTTTAAGGAACCCTAACAGTAATCTCTGAAAGAAATAAGAGCAAAGTATAATAGTAAAACTTGTAAATTTTTTTTAAATTGCCAGAATACATAAAAGATAGAAAGTGAATAACAAAATCATAGCAATATAGCAAATATATCTGTTAATAACAGAAAATGTAAGAGGTTTAAACATTTCAATATATATTTAAAAATTAGTTCTCAGGTTAGTTTAAAAAAAAACAAATGCCCACTATATTAGTTACAAAACACAGAGCTAAAACAGAGTAATACAAAAAGAATATGAGAGTGAAAGGGTTAATAGTAGATCCATAACTCAGTTCTTCCTTCTGCAGGGACACCTGAGGTAGTTTGACCTCAAGTTAGAACTTCCTCATACTGATAGAATTTATTAGCCTAAAAAAAAAAATTAGTTTCTTCCTATGGCTTCTATGTACTTATTTCTTATCTAAAGAATCCTTCTAGCACATGATCTAACTGGATTTATTTTTTAATAAATATGCCTGAATTTTTAGATTGATGGCTCCAAGCTCTGCTGAAGAGTGGCAGTTAGTCACATAGTTACCTGGCTAACAAAGAAATCTCCATGCTAAGAAGTTTCTTTCTGCTAACTCATCTAGCATAGAATTAGCCTTTGCAATCCAATCCCAAAATAATCCTAGATCTTTGACCAGAAAGGAGCATCTGACAGATTCAGGCATTTCCAGATGGAAGCTTATTGTTAGGTGTGGCTCCTTTCCTCTCTCCTCTGCACAGGCCCTAGGACAGCTTTGTGCTGGGTGACACTTCTGCTTTGTTCAAGTCCAATGGACCATTGAGGTTTTTGTGATAGTGTAGATGATAGTATAAGACAGGGCCATGATTTATTATAAGGCCAAAAGGAAACAAACAACATTTCCACAGTGTGAAATTATTAATTTTTGAAAAGATAGACTTTGAGCCAAAAGGAATTCCAAACCAGTTTTAAAAAAAGAAAGAAAGAAAGATGACAGGGTCCAAGAGAGTGTTATAGAAAGACTTAGAACTCACCTTCGCCTGAAGACACCTGAATTTACACGTACATGAAGAGCGATTCCCCCTGAAGAAATACTGAGGGCTGACTGAATAGCTTCTGAACAACAAATGATAAAGGGAGCACATTGAGAAGGTAGGAGAGACAGAGGCCCGGTAACAATGAGACACCACCCCAGACATGGGGACCTGCAGTAGTGAGTAATATCACTGAGAGGCCCCCCTCCGACTCTCCTACCCTGGGGCAGGGCAAAAATGTAGCATTTTAAAGGGCAACTAGATTATATGTGAAGGAAATCCATTTACTAACCCTAGAGTATCTGTAGCAGGCGGGGAACGGCTGAAACTCTCTCCGGGGTCAGAGGCACCTGTGAGCACCACTTTTTACCTTCCCCTCCACCTTGACTGCACATATGAAAGCATGGTCCAGGCACTAGAGCCAGCCTACCAACCTGCCTCCGCATGCCACAAGCTCCTGGGCCACACCAAAGGCCCCTCCAGCGCATACCCGCTCTAATTCCAGCTGTCCTGACGGGCAGCCCCAACAAAGAGTGTGCCTGGGTCCCCCACCTATGCCCGCTTAAGCTCCAGTTCTTCTGATAAGGCGGCCCCAGTGTGGCATGCCCCAAAACTATTTTACCTAATTCACAGAAGCAAAAAGTCAAACAAAATGAGGAGACAAAGGAATAGGTTCCAAACAAAAGAACAAAATAAAACCCCATAAAAACCTCTAATGAAACTGAGATAAGTAACTGACCTGATAAAGAGTTAAAAATAATGGATATAGCCACAGCAATCAGACCATGCACACACACACACAGATGTCTAAACTGAAAATGAAGTAAAACTGTCATTATTAGCAGATGTCATAATACTGTATATAAAAAACCCTAAAGACTCCACTAAAAAAAAAAAAAAAAAATGCACTAAAACTGGTAAATGACTTCAGTAAAGTAGCAGAATTAATATTCAGAAATTGATGGCATTTTTACATACCAATAATGAACTATCAGAAAGAGAAATCCCATTTATAATTATAAAAAATAAAATAAGGTACCTGGGAATAAATATAACTAAGGAAGTAAATGATCTGTACTTAGAAAATTTTAAGATATTGAAAAAAGAAATTGAGGAAGATACAAGTAAGTGAAAGCATATACCGTGCTCAAGGATAGGAAGAATTAACATTATGAAAATGTCCATACTACCCAAAGCAATTTATAGATTTAACACAATTCCTATCAAGATATCAATGGTGTATTTCACAGAACTGAAACAAATATACTAAAAAAATTTATATGGAATCAAAAATAACTCCTGATAGCCTCAGCAATTTTGAGAAAGAAAAATCAAGTTGGAGTTATTACGGTACCTAATATCAAACTATACTACAAGACCATAGTAATCAAAACAGCATGGTATTGGCCTAAAAACAGACATATAAATAAATGGAACAAAACAGACAGCCCAGAAATAAATTCACATCTTTATGGACAATTAATATTTGACAAAAGAGATGAGAACATACCATAAAACTAACTTCTCTGTCTGTCCAGCTGAGGTCATTCTAAATCCACGACAAGTCACATAAGACCAGTCTTTTACTTAAGCTGAAAAACTGTCATCTTTTTCTAATTTGTATAAAATATTTGTCCTTAAAAATAATTGTTTCAAAGAGTGATTTCCCTCCTTGAGTTACAACATTGCTTAACATTTGATAACACTTTCTAGTTTCAATGGATTTTTATATATAATCTTTGTCAATGCAGAAGAAATGGAAGGCATTTTACCTCCACTTACATAATGGAACTGAAGCTTGGAAATTTTTCAGTGGCTGCCTAAACTCACAGAGCTATTACGAAGGAGAGCCAGGACATGAACCTGAGTCTTTCTGTTCCCAGGTGTCTGCATTCCCCACTGCAATGCTGTGTTAAGTTCTCTCTTTTTTTTTTTTTTCCTGAAGGCACAACATAATGTTTTTAATAAATCATCTATTTAAAACATAGTTAAATCAGATCATAATTTAAAAACCTGTCTTATACTGGAATAGTGCCACCTCCTTTTTTTTCCATTTTATAGAGGTACAATTGACAACAAAATAATTGTAAAATATTTAAAGTGTACAATATGATGATTTGCTATATATCTAAGTGAGTTCTTGTAACTTTTACATTATGCTCTATGATCTGAGTCACTGGAAGGTTTGGCTTTGCCAGGAGTTTAAAATAAGTGCTTAAAATTCTTGGTTAAAATAAAATAACTTCTAAATATAGAAAACAGGAATGAATAAAGGCTAAGCAGTACCACAGTAAGTTTCATACCAGTATTTATTCATAAATCAAATAAGCATAATGTGATTTAAGGTAAATAAAATAATGTAAACAAGAAAAAATTGAAATATTACCTCCAAATTCTACTAGGTAGTAAATCAGACTTAGAGGGGCTAGTGTTATTTCCTCTACTTATCTGAGTCCTCAAAGGGAGTTTATATTCTGGGAGAATCTAGCAAGTCACATTTAAATCTCAATAATTAAATTTCATGAAAGCATATATGTATAAATATATAATTATACATTGAAGCATATTTTATTTAGTTGATACATATGCATATTATACATTTCCATAGTTATATGTGTACATGTGCCTACGGAGAAAAAATATATTTTAATTTTTGAAGTTGTGTTATATATATATATATATATATATATATATATATATATCTCCTCAGGGATTATAAAAATTTTGTGGTCAAAATTCCAGTTGAATTATGAATAGCGAATTACTTAACTAATTCTAGGAGGAGATAATATTGAGCTCAGTTGACAATCTCTCATTCACATCATACTCTTTCATCACCAAGAACAGGCACGCATAATTTGAACTTCCCACTCTCTTTCAGAGTTTTCTCCTTTCTCATTTCCTCTTATTTCATTTTTTTCCAATATTCATCCTGTTCTCTTCCAAAAGGGTGCTGCTCAGCTGAAACAATCAGAAAGGGACCAGACATACAAATTCTTGCCAAGGTGTTGACATGCTATTGAAAAGAAAAGTCTAGCTCTCGGAGCGCCTCCTGATGGCGTACCTGTGAGCAGTGGGAAGGGCGAGCGTGGGCAGGTGTTAGGTAGAGATACACACACGGACAAATATAACACTCTCTGTCTTCTCTAGTGACCAATCCTTATTATTATTTCATTTTAATTAATAAATATTTTTGACTATAATTAAGATCAAGTCAAAAGCTAAAGGCCACTATGTTGAAAGAATCAAAATACATCTCTGTATTTGCGAGCTGAAAATAAGTTGACAAGATTGTACATGTTCAGGGTAGTATAGGCAGAGATGAAATATGAAAATAAGTCTGGCAGAATTTTTATTCCATTTGAGAAAAATTAAAGCAGAGAGAAATTCTATGTCGTCTCTCTTATGCTAGTCCATTGCATAAGAATTCCAAGAAGAGAGAAAAGAGCTGGGTCTTCAAATATTAATATCTGTGGATAAAATGGTTAATCCTACTAATAACTTAAACCTATGGTAAACTTCGGAGATTTTTATGTATTGAATGAATATATACATAATTAATAAGATATAATCAGAGATGGACAACCCCATTTAAGCATACCTTTACCATCATTATCTGAACAGAGAGAAGACAGAATAACTTAAACAGTGACATTATTTTTCCAAATCATTTAAGCCAAATAATTCTGAATCCCAAAGCTTTGATCATGTATAATCCTGCTGAAAGACTGAATTGTAATCACCTATGATATATTATGTTGCAAAGCTACAGCACCAGTGCATAACAGAATCTTACTTTCCATTAATTCATTTTCTTCTCTGAAAATGCGAGCACTCCATATGCTTAATAGCCCAAAAAAAAAAATGTTCTCACATTTCAAGATTACCCATTAGTGAGTATTTTATTTTTTAAAAAACACACACAAAAAACACAGTGACTCTCAAAAGCAATTTTTGAAAACTGACTTAACCTATGTGCTAAATCAAGAATAGTAAGCTATGGGAGGGATATCAGTTTAACTGTATATTGTAGCAAAAAATCAACAACATGGGCTGTGTTTACGGTGACTTTTGAACTCATTTAATGTGACACTTCCCCCATAAGACTGGATTCAGAGGCAGGATACAAAGGAAAGTTCTAGTGGAAGCAGAATTAGAGTACTTGGGAGGATCCCTAGCAACCATAACAACATCCAAATGAAGAAAGTTCCACTAGAAATGAATCCCTTTCTATAAATGTTAATCTAAGAATAGAAATAAACTATACTCGGGGCCATAAAACTGCCTTACATTCTAGAGTTATCTTGTCCAAAAAGGGAGCCAGCAGCCACATGTGACTCTTTAAATTAAAATATTTTAATAAATTAAAAGTTTAAAAGTTTAAAATAAATTTTCCTAGTCATACTAGTTATGTTTCAAATGCTCAGAAGTCACGTGTGGTCAGTGGCTATCATGCTGAACAGCACAGATAAACTTTCCCATTGTCTCAAAAAGTTCTATTGAACGTTACTCTTCTAGAACTGCACGTGGGCAAGGACCACGTGTATTTGAGCCACTAACGTAAGTGCCTCACACAGTATCTTACACATAGCAGATAGTCAATAAATACTGGTTTAATTAACAACCAAATGAATGGTCATCATTTTTATTTACATCTAGTCCCACTATTCTACCTAAGACTGGACAGAATCACCACTAATTGGATGATTCACAGCCTTTAAGACCCAATACCCCATCTAAATTCCCACTTCCTACACCAGAACGACTGTCACTGGAAAGTGATTTGTGAGAGGGCTAGGTAAGTGCACTTCAACTTGTCGTATTTGAGCCATTTGATAATTGATTGTTATTTACTCTGGACATCAGAATCTTTACAGCAAAAGTCAGGTGGTATACTTGTAATTCCAAATGTTAACCATTAAATACCCAAAGGGGTCCTTTAATATCTCAGATCTTTATTTTAAAAAAAACAACCAAAAAAAAAAAAGGTGGAAATGACTGAACTCACCTGATGAAGTGAGAATAATAAGCAGCTTTCTACAATAAAAATTTATTTTAAGATGTATAATACATTGTACATAATATACTGTGGGATTCTGACATCAGTTTTTAATTCTCCTCCAGAAGAAATTCCAAAACTCTTTAAAAAGCGTGGTTGAGATAAATTCCTTGTTTTGTTCTGAATTTCTCCTCTGGAGTGTTCCATATTCTTCTGCTCTTATGTGTGACTCAAATGAAATGAAGATGCTCATGCACTTGAAACAAAATCACTATTATTTGCAGACTTTCTCAGCTTCTGCCAGCAACTGCTCCAAGTTGATTTTAAATACATAATATTTTTTCAACAGATTCTCAAGGAATTTTCTTCCCTCCCTATACTCTGTAAACTGTGTGCCATTAATTATGTTTTTATTAGAATTCTGTCTTCTGGACTGAACACTCTGGGCTCGGTAATGACAGAAATGGGTATGTGGCGCCTACAGAGGTCCACTGCACAGAATGGTGGAAGACAATGATACTTCCTTCATAACACTTTTTCTGCAGCTTGGAACCCACCAACGCCATGAACCATTCAAGAGACATAGCAGAGGCAAGATAGGGGTTTACGCCCTGTCCAGGTGGCTCAGCTGGTTGGAGTGTCATTCTGCACACCAATTCCAAGTCAGGGCACACACCCAGGTTGCAGATTTGATCCCCCGTCAGGAGTTTACAAGAGGCAACCGACTAATGTCTGTTTCTCTCTCTCTCTCTCTCTCTCTCTCTCTCTCTCTCTCTCTCTCTCTCCTCCCTCCCTCTGGTTCTTCCTCTCTCTCTCAAATCAAAACAAATCCTCTGATGAAGGAAAAAATATTAGCCCTGGCCGGTTTGGCTCAGTGGGTGGGGCATCCGCCTGCGGACCAGAGAATCCCCGGTTCGGTTCCCGCTAGGGGCACCAAAAAAAAAAAAAAAAAAAAAATTAGGGCTTGCCAAAGATGAGGTACGTGTTGGGCAGCAGCCTGGGCAGTTGAGGACACAGCAAATTCACTAAGAAACTGTCTGTTAGCAACTGGCTGTCACACAAAGGGATGTGATGTCACACAAAGGGATGTGAATTAAAGCGTCTCTGGTGGGCTCCCATGTGCATTGCAGCTCTATTCACATGGATATATAAGGAAAATGGGGTGTGTGTATATACAATGAAACGTTATTTGGCCATAGAAAAGAAGGAAATCCTGCCATTTACAACAACAGGGAGGGAACTTGAAGGCATTATGCCAGCTGAAATAAGCCAGGCAGAGAAAAGCAAATGCTGCATGGTACCACTTACATGTGGAATCTAAAGAAGTAAATACAAAGTCAAACTTACAGAAACAGAGTAGAAAAGTTGTTGCCAGGGGCTGGGGAGCCAGGGAAATAGGAAGGGGTTGGTAAAAGGACACAAACTCATCTATACAGTGGGTAAGACCTGAGAATCTAATGTAAATCGTGATGACTATAGTTGACAGTGCTGTATTGTATAGTTAAAATTTGCTAAGAGAGTAGAACTTAAATGTTCTCACACACAAAAGATAAATGTGTGTTAATGAATGTGGCGATAGATGTGTTGATTAACTAGATGGAGGAAGTTTTTCACAACGTATACATATATTAAATCATCGTGATGTACACTTTAAATATCTTATAACTTTGTCAATTATACTTCAATAAAGCTAAAAAAAAAAAAACTTAGGAGTCTTTGAACCAAATGATTCTGTGTGACTTCCTGCACCACACAAAAAAAGAATTCTAATGGATTTGACAAATATAAAAATGATACTTTCTCATCTCATTAGTTATTTAAGCATTTAATAAAATATATATAGGAAGGACTAGACATTTTCTCAACCTTTAAAAGTTCATAAAATAACAATGTTTGTATCTGATTCCATTATCTATTGCAATTTTGACTTCTCAAATGCTGAATATAATTTGGCTAACAGTTATTTTCAATATTTATATGTGCGTATACACACATGCAAGCACACATATGCATACACACCCACAAATTACTCAATTACTAAAAACTCTTAAAGAATGAATATAATTTGGCTAATAGTTATTTTTAATATTTTTATATATATGCATATGCACACATGCATACACACACACAAACTACTCAATTACAAGAAACCCATTGAAATAATGATTCAGAAAAAAATGTCATATAGCTGGGCTGTAATGTAAGTATATTGACAATAAAAAAAAGAGACTGACATCTAGGGACCGAAAGAATAAAAGTATCAATAATTAGAAGTAAAAATCTTATTATTCCCAGCAAGTACCCAAATAGAGTAGAAGTTCTTAAGGGCAAGAATTTGCTGAATTGCTTGGTATCTTTTTTTTCCGGTCAGGAATCAGCAGCTAGTATTGACTAGAATATTGGCTACACATGGTTATAAGAATAGGTTGATAGTTCCATTCTTCAGTGGCGGGAAGTTCTAGCTTATCTTCATCGTTAACACCAAGTAGAAATCATTAAAACAACTTTATCTGCCTCGGGCATCTCCACCCTCTGCCTCAGTCAGTGCACTTTGGTTTTTACAGCATCATTTGTTTCTCCGGCATCTCAATTTTCCTTTCTATAGACCCGTGAGATTTAATCACACACGCAGCAAAAGCCTTATGTTCTATTTCCTCTTTTTCAAGGGCTACAATTTCGCCTCTGTGCTGCCTGCCCACACCATCACAGATTTCATTTACTCATCTAACTCATCAAAATTTCAGACATATTTCATGCCTTTTTTCTCTACGCTCTCACTTCCTTCTCTCCTTCCAAACAACCAAGCTCACCAGGGGCTTGGGTTTCCAGCCACACAGTGGTCACTGTCCTGGGAAGTTTCTTTTTATTTCTTCTTGTTTGGAGAATGTTGTTTCATTACATGTTTCCAGTTGTTTTATCCCAATACACTGATAGCCTGAATTTTTAATGGAGAATACAAAAATTTGTGAAATCAACAACCAGCATTAATGAAAACTCCCCAGTAGTCTCTTCCAGACTTAACTTGAACTCATACCAGATTTCAAGGCATGACTCTCTTCTGCCTGTAAGAGTGAGTGTTGTGTTTCCGTTGGTTTCAAGTGGAAAAGCACTCAGCTAGATTTAGTGTACGCTCAGGTTTATACTAGAGGAGTCAGGCCAGGGGTTGTCCGAGGCATAGCACTAACCCCCCCTCCCCCCTTTTTTTCCATCATATTCTCCCTAGGAAAATCCCATTAAAGGAATTTTTTATCCAACCAATTATTTTATCCAACAGGTCAGGCAAAATTCCCCACTTGCCGGACCTGGAACTTGTTATTTTATCCAGTGTTTGTGCTCATAATTCATTGTAGCCTAGAAAGTCCTTCCCAATAACCAGGGCTAAAGTTAACTGACTCTCAGATCACACGTACAGCACATTTCCCTCAGGCATTGGAGGAAACAAAGATACTGTGTAAAGTCATCCAAGCCTGGCTGGTGTGGCTCAGTGGCTGAGCATCGACTTGTGCACCAAGAGGTTGCTGGTTCAATTCCTGATCAGGGCACATGCCCAGGTTGTGGGCCAAGTTCCCAGTGGGGAGCAGGCAGGAGGCAGCCAATCAATGTTTCTATCTCTCTCCCTCTCCCTTTGTTTGTCTTTAAAATCTATAAAGGAAAAAAACTTTTATTTAAATAAAATTATCCTAGCCCTCCTATACACTGCCTTAACAAGACTTCATGGATAAGCAAGTCTGATGAGCCATGAAAAATGGTACCTTTCCAAGCAGGGCCAATGGTACCTTTCTCTCCTTTTTGTTGGAGGAAACACCTTATCACTTAATAGCTAAAAATACATGGATATGTGGACCCATTCTCTCATGGTTGGCTAAGACCCTAACTATGTTACATGATCTTTGATTGGAACTTAAGCTTCAAGATAGTTGTGGCAAATATCCTCATGTGCATAGAAAGAGTGGTATGACTGAATAATCCAAGAATAAAACCAGAGAAAATTCCTGTTCTTCATTCAGTAATTAATTTACTTGGTCTTGGAATGGCTCTGCTTAAAAAAATAAAAATAGAGCCAGTGATATTTGAAGTATATTAAGAATATTTAAAGATTATTTTTTACACTAAAGCTATTTCCCTTCATGTAAGATACTATACATTTTCTTAGAGATTGAAAGGATGGGAATACTCTTCTGACTCCCCCAAAGCAGCCTCATCAGTTTATTATCTTTCAGTCTACATGTCTAGCTAACCCATTCCCAAACAACTGGAAAGATGCAACAAGTTGTTAGAACTTGGGAAAGGAATATTGAAACTTACAAGCTGCCCAGCATTTGTAAATTGTGTATGTTATTCATTGGAAGCTTCAGTAAAGGAAAAGAATCACTTTCATTGTGAGGTATTTTAACAGTTCTTTAAAAACACCCAAATCATCTCAAAGACATTAAATTTCTGCAATAAGTGTGTTTTAGTAAAAACTGAATATGAATAGGGACTTCCTATAACTCAAGAATTTTTTAGTGACCATAGTCAAGTATTATAAAATGAAAAAAAGTCAGCTTTCTGGTTCAGAGTATCTACTGAAACAAACTTTTCACAAAGTTGAGGGCCAAAATCTCACCAGAAACATGTATATATTTCAAATTTTATTATGAATTAGAATTGATAATTTTCATTAAATATATAAGCAATCTAATGACAAGATTATGACCATGCCAAAAAAAATGGAGTTTCATATTTGAATTCTCCAGTTTCTCACGGACAGTTAAGTCCTGAGCTTTGGATTCACTTCACAATAGTTTTTCAAATACTCAGACCTAGACTTTTCTTTTTGCTGCTAATTTATCTTTCTACATATCCTTTTTGTAAAAACAAATATGTGTTTTTACTTTCCCTCTTTATTACACAAAAGATTCCGATTTCTCCAAAATAGCCTCACTGTTGTTCTATTAGTTATCTATTGCTGCATAACTTGTTACTGCAAAATTTAGCAACTTAGCCCAATACAAATGTAACATCTCAGTATCTGTGGATTGGGGATCAGGCACAGCTCAGCTAGTGGGCCCTCTGCTTCAGGATCTCTATGGGACTGCCATCACCGTATCAGCCCAGACACCCTCACTGGGGCCACAATTAAGGTGGCAACCCAGGCCTGGCCAGTGTGGCTCAGTGGTTGCATATGGACCTATGCACCAAGAGCTCACCAGTTCGGTTCCCATGCCCAGGGAGCATGCCCAGGTTGTAGGCCCGATCCCCAGCAAGCAGCATGCAGGAGGCGACCAATCGATGTTCTCTCCTATCGATGTTTCTGTCTCTCTCTTCCTCTCCCTCTTTCTCTGAAGATCAATAAAGGAAAAAAACAAATTTTTAAAAAGGTGGCAACCCAGGCTGCAGTCATCTCAACGTTCAACTAATACAGGACCCACTAGTTCACTCAGTGTTTGCTGACATGATTCGATTTTTTACAAACTCCTGAACTGAGGTCCTCATTTGCTGGTAGGCATTTGCAGGAGGCTGCCCAGGTAGTCCTCTCCATCACAGCAAGCATGTGAGAAAATGTAGGGAGGCAGGAGACCAGGAAAACAGAGTCGCAATCTTTTGTAACCTAGTCATGACAATGACATCTCGTTTGCTATTACCTATCAGTGGGAAGCAAATCATGAAGTTCAGCCACACTCAAGTGGAGGGCGTGAATACCAGGAAGGGGACATTGTTAGACACCACAGCAGAAGCTGTTGACCACAATAATCTATCCTCTTTTACGCTTGTTTTTATACATAAGAACAAATTGCAGCTATTACTTGCTCTCAGTTTATGGACTTTTCATGACCACATAGTACTCCACAGGGTGTTATGTTATATTCAACTAATTTTTTTATAGTTGGGCATTTAGGTTCTTTCCCATATTTTACTTTTACTATGAATGACAACAATCTATACTCCACGTTTATTGTTTCATATTTGTGTAGATGTATCTTCACAGAAAGTCTCTAACAATGACCACAGGGTAAATGCATATTTAATTTTATTAAGTATTACAAAATTCCCCTCCACAGGGGTTGTAACATTTTGCCATCATGCCAACAAGATATGATAACATCTGTTTCCCCGATACTTCACCAATGAAGTATATTGTGAAGCTTTTACATTTTTGTCAGTCTTTTAATCTTTTCACATATTTAACTGCCATTAGATATCTTTTTCTGTAGACTGTTTATGCCTGTTGTCTTTTTTTCTATCAGATTTTGGCTTCTTTTTCCCTCACTTTCTATGACCCCCTTCAAATAATAAGTAAATTGGTCCTTTATCTAATATATAAGTTGTCAATATTTTCTCCCAAGTAGTCATTTGAGTTTTGACTTTGCTGATGACCTTTACCCCATGAAAAGTTTTATATTATCAATCTTCTATTTTATTACTGCTGAATTTTAAGTCACAAATAGAAAGGTTTGCCTATAACAAAGTTATAAAAGATTTTGCTGATGTTATCTTCTGGTGCTTGAATAGTTTCATTTTTTTTACATTTAAATCTCTGATTCATTTGCAGTTTATTCTAGGGTTTTATATAAAGGCTAGACCTAATTTTATTGTTTTTGAAATGGCCAGTTTCCTCAACATCATTTATTTTAAAAGTCCATCTTTTCCACAGAGAATTTAGATACCATCTTTATTAGATACTAAATTTCAGCATGCACTTGAGTCTATTCCTGTAATTTTCATTCTATTTCATTAGTCTATCTTATTAAGCACTAGTACTACACTGGTCTAATTATAAAGGCTTTATAGTATATTTCAATATCCCCTTCATTGCTATTCTTTTTGAGAACTTACCTAGTTCCTTTTTCATAATTTTTCCAATCAACTTTCTTACTAACTTGTCCGACTCAAAAAAAAAAACTTGTTGCCATAGTTTAGGGGATCCATTGAATTTCTAACAAGAGAATTGGTATCTCCTTAATGTGGAGTTGTCCTATCCAAGAACAAAGAATGTCATTTCACTTATTCAAGTGATCAAAGTTTTTTTTCATATAGTTCTTGCACATTTCTTGAGATTATTTTTATTAGGTTTTTCTCTTTCATCAAAGCTTCTAAGCAGAATACATAAACTATTGATTGTGTACCTTAACTTTACATCTTATTACAATGCATTAATATATCCCAAACCACATAGGCATCTTATTCCTATTCCTAATCTGCTGAAATAGGAATTTGAAAGATTTCAAGGTCACCCAAAATGTATACTTAACCTAAATGCTTGAAATTCTAGTAGATTTCTTAAATCCTGATTAAAGAACTCATTACTGCTAGCTTTTAGGGTAAAGGGAATTTAGTGATTAGAGTGCATTTTGAAATGTCCAATTAAGTCATAAACAGGAAGGAAAGTACTGGCTTTATTATACAGTTTAAATCAGTTTTTTAAACTGCCTTCATATTTTTTTTTATTGATATTAGAGAGAGGAAGGAAGAGGGAAGAGAGATAGAAACATCGATGAGAGAGACCACCCCCCACTGGGGATGGGGCCCACAACCTGGGCATGTGCCCTGACCAGGAATCAAATCAGCAACCTCTTAGTGCTTGGGTCGATGCTCAACCACTGAGTCACACCAGCTGGGCATAAACTGCCTTCATATTTTAAATAACTAATATTATTTTTTTATTTTTAAAACAAAATGACTAAATTTTACATGCATCAGATAGTGCAATGCAACATTTTACTACAATCTCTGATATAACACTGAAAGAAATATAGTTCACACATACTGAGTGGACAAACAGATGAATAACACAAATAGGCTCCAGGCCATTTATCCATTAGAGTAATGAATGCCACCTCATATTCACTTGGTCAGGAAGAAAAATCTAAGCAGTTTTTGTCCACAAACATCAATATTTCTTGCTGATAGATGAAATCAAACCACAAAAACAAGCAACTTTTATTGATGGTTTTCCCTTAAACCACTAAATCTGCTTTTTGACAGGCAATGAAATAATAACACATAATATCAGAATCAAATTCTGTAATCGCCGACAGGAGCTCTATGAGCCTAAATGAAGATGAACACCCATGCACGCAATGCACTCAAAGCCTCAACTAGTTAAAATGAGATCACCTAAAACAGCTAT
The DNA here is from genome assembly GCF_014108415.1 of Molossus molossus. NCBI lineage: Eukaryota > Metazoa > Chordata > Mammalia > Chiroptera > Molossidae > Molossus > Molossus molossus. The sequence goes on from NW_023425346.1 coordinate 67,066,462, forward strand.
TTTTAGCCCAAACACATAAGCCCAAGAACACTAAATACAAATCAATTAAGTTGTCAGAAAATTTTTTCAACTCTGTCCCTATAATGTGAAAACGATGCTATGCAAAATTGCTGAGGTTAAAATTGCAACACCATTTGAGGAAAAACGCAATTTTTTTAATGTACATTGAAAGGAACGTTTTATTTGAAGTAAATGTCCTTGAGTTGTTCATGTAAACAGGGTTCGAATGTAGTAATGAGAAAGAAAGAACCTACTGGGTTTATATGGTTAGAATTGTAGTTCATTTTAACACAAAACATCAACTTGTAAAAACACCTTTCCCTTCACATAACTCCACATTCACCTTCTACTTTTATATTTACAGTTAACCTCAAGGCATCATATCCCACCTCCCTGTAGGGCACTTTCATGCCAACATCCAGGAAGGGGCAGAAATAGGTTTATACTGGTTCATATGGAAAATAATACAATAAGTAATAAATAATAATACAAGAATAAAGTGCTTTGCATACTCACAACTATATACCTACTTTTGCCCCACCTTGTATTTATTTTCCTCTATAATGATAACCTGATAGGAATATGTAATTTTTCTTCAATTTTCATTCTTCGAATGTATTTAGGAAATAACAATGACTGAAGTTTTTCACATTTAGTAGAATTCGGCCACAGCTTTATTAAACTTACTGAACTCCATCAACTTCATGGTCATATAGGGCTGAATATTTTAACACAACTCAAAAACCAATTTGTACAATTTCTAATGTTGTATAGGTCTGGCTGAGTTCAACTGTTGTTCTTAGAACAAGCCAGAACCAGAAAATAGTAGCTATGTAAATGTTTTAAAAGATTCTATGAAATCAGGAAAAAAATGAATTTTAAAAAACTATTAAGAACACATGATATTTAACAGATAAGAAGAAACTGACTGATAAGATTCTAGTTCAAAATAGAGCTTTCTATCTGTTCTCTTTTGAAACCAATCCAATCTGTCCCTATTGTGGAAAATCCGTCATTCCAAAATTTCAAACAAATCTTTTTTCCCCATAATCAGAAAGCTGTACAACAGTCAAAAAATATCTGACAAAATAGGTCTCTTGTCACTTATTGCTGTTTACTCTTACATGCATTTCACAGCTTGAAAAATTCTTTGTTTTACCAACTTTAGCTCACAAAAAGAGCACACTTGTCAACCCACATGGAAAATAACTCAAATTGCTTCCTTGCAATTTGAGATTATAGGGTGGAGGCAACCTTTCATTCAGAGTACCTTAGCAATGCCAACTTATTTCTGACTTTTACATTTTAAAGCATCCAAATCAGATGGTTCTGTAACTCTCAAATAAAATTTTCTAGTAAGCATGAAAAACATAAAAATCAAAAAGTGGTTCTTTATCACCAAGGTCAAGCAGAAAAATGTAGGAGTAACCAACTGCTCAATGAGTGAGAGCATTTACATTAAAGGTTAATATATTCAGTCTCACAGTTCAAGACTAAACCATCTGGTTTCAAATGCAGAGTTGAAATGAGTCTGTAAAAAGGTAAGAATTCTTAAAATCAAAGAGCTCAGAAATATACATACAGCAATTTCAAATATATCACTTTTTTTTCCCCCAGAAAACAAGGACTTTCTAATTTACATCCAAATTTACCAAGTGAACACCTGCCCTGTACACATCCATCACTGACACAAAGTAAATAAGGTGTTGCTGTCTCTCTATTTCAATCTACCAAGACTCATTGTCATGTTAATGCATCAGTACAGAGTCTGTTAGATCTATACCTGCCCTAGGAAAAGAATGGCATTGCTAATCCCTCTTCGTTCCTCCACCCATGGGCATCTATCTCCCTCCCCAGGCCATCTTGTAGGCACAGAGCCATGCAGGGCTGGGACAGAAGAGGTAGGAACCTGTGACCTCAACTCAATGACACTCCTGAGAAGTACTGCCATTTTTTTTTACTTATCAGGAATCACTTGCTACTCTTCTAGTATCTCTGTATGAATATTTACCAACTAGAATAATCCATTTTCTTAATCATGTGGAAAACGACCAAATAACTTCATGCAAGGTCTAAAATTAAAGGTTAAAACACAATTTTCTGCTCCCCAAAAGTCCATTGCATCAACTACTTACTATAATATAGCAAAGCACTCCAAAACTTAGTGGCTCAACACAACAGCAATTTATTATGTCTCACAATTCTGAAGGTAGAATGGGTGACACTTTTGTTGGCTGGAATCACTCATGCAGCTGCATGTATTTGGTAGCTGAACCAAGCTGGAAGAGCCAAGAAGAACCTCATTTATGTGGCTGGGCCTTGGCACTAATTATCAGGAGAGAGCTTTGTTTGTTTGTTTGTTTTTTTGTTTGTTTGTTTGTTTGTTTGTTTGTTTGTTTTTTATGTGGCCTGTCTCTCCATATGGCGACTTATTTTCCAGGGTCTTTCCACAAGGTTCTCATCACCAACAGGATGGCCCAGATTTCCCTACATCAGGCAGCTAGCTGGGTTCCAGGAGAGCAAAAGCAAAAGCTGCCACTTCCCTTAAAACCAGGCCCAGAACTGGTCAGCATCACTTTTGTGTCTACAGTGTTCTATTGGTTAAGGCAGTTCACAAGGCCAGCCCAGCTCAAAGGCGAGGGGCGTGCAGGAGGCCGACTCCACATCTTGATGGGAGGAATGAAATGCACGCAGAGGAAATGGAAGAATTATTGGGCAGCTATCTTGGGAGACTCTCTACCACATCCTAAGTACAATTAGAATGCAATTCCTCTAAAGAAATAGAAAAGGTTTCCTTAAATAATAAGAAAATGATCTATCATATCAATTCCTAATTTTGACCAGCACCTCAAACTCACAAGCAAAGTATAAGATTATTACTTCCCCCAAATAACCTCCATTCCATTAAGCTAAGTGTTACAACAAAAGCATCAAAAAGTGTTTAAAAATTTAAAAGTTTATGAAGTTAAAAAGTTACAGTAAGCTAAGATTAATTTATTACTAAAGAAAAAATGTATACATTTATAATAGCCTAAGGGTACAGTGTTTATAAAATAGCATATGAGAATAATCTAGGCCTTTGCACTCACCCACCACTCACTCACTGACTCCCCCAGAGTAACTCCCAGTACTCCACACTCCATTCATGGTATCAGCCCTATACAGGTGTACCATTTTTTATCTTTCATACTGTAATTTTACTGTACCTTTTCTATGTTTAGATTATTACAGTTGCCTACAGTATTCAGTACACTAACATGCTATATAGGTGTGTGGACTAGGAGCAATAGGCTATAACATACAGCTTGGGGTGTAGTAGGCTGTACCATGGAGGTTCATGTTAGTGCACTCTATGATGTGCACACAACAACCAAATCACATGATGCATTTCTCAGAACATATCTTTGTGTTTCAACAACACATAAGAAAGCTCCCCCCATAGGAAGGAGAATAAGAGTTACATGCCTTAAATACTCTTTCTGTACATGAAAATTTTAACTAGCCCAGCAGACCCCACCCCAAAGTGTAAACAGGAATTGGACTACGGTGGGGTGATCTCTTCAATACTGAACGAGCCCACAACACCAAACAATGAAGAAGCTGTCAGGTCACGATTGTTCCACTACCCACTCACCCATTTGTTCCTAACCCGAACATTTATTAGTATGTACCATGTGACAGAAAATTCTAGCCTCTTGGGATACACCAATGGGGAAAAAAAACAAAGGCCCCTGCACATATGAGACTTATAATGCAACAGTTAGAGAAAATCAACAATAAATATTATTTTTGACTTTCTTTTAGGGGAAAGGGGAAATATTGCAGGGTTTGGGCAAGAATCACATGACCTGATCTACTTTTTTTTTTTTATCCTCACCCGAGGACATTTTTCCATTTTTTGTTCAGGTAGAGTGGGAGGGAGAGAGAGGAACAGAGAGAGAGAGAGAAACATCGACGTGAAGGGACACATCAAGTGGCTGTCACCCGCACAACCGACCAGGGCCGGGGACAAACTGCAACTGAGGTCCGCGCCCTTAGCGGGAACCGAACCTGGGTCTCTCAGGGCCGCAGGCCGACGATCTAACCACTCAACCAAACCGGCCAGGGCCTGATCTACTTTTTTAAAGGATTACTCTGGCTGCTATGTTGGGATTAGACCACGGATGAGGGTAGGATGTGGAGGACAATGGTAGAGAGACAAGTTAAGTTGGAATGCTACTGCCGTTGTCCAGGCAAGAGTTAAAAATGATTTGTACCAGATTGGTAGAATAGAGGTGGTAACAAGTGATTCAAATCCAGATATATTTTGAAATTATACTCACCAGAATTTCCAAATGGATTAGATGTAGAGAAGCAAAGGATGCATTCACCATTTTTTGTTTTCCACTTGGAATGATGGACGTGCTATTCAGTGAGACAGGGAAGACTGGCCAGAGCAGGTTTGGAAGAAACTAGCTTGGGACAGGTCCAGTTTGATATGCCTGGTAGGCATCCAAGTGGAAAAATCAAGTCAGCAGTTAAATACTATTGTCTGCAGTTAAGGCTCTAAACTGGAAATGTCAATTTGGGATACATTGACATATACTTAGTATATAAGTTTTGAGACCCCTATAAAATCATGAAGGGGATGAGTGTGCCGGGATTTTCCAACAATCTGAGGATGGGGAGAAAGGGAAGCATTAGTTAATGAGATTAAGAAGAACTATCTTGCCCTGGCCAGTTTGGCTCAGTGGTTAGTGCATCGGCCTGCGGTCCAGAGACACCCGGGTTCGGTTCCCGCTAAGGGCACGTACTTTGGTTGCAGTTTGTCCCCGGCCCTGGTTGGTCGTGCGGGTGGCAGCCACTCGATGTGTCCCTTCACATCAATGTTTCTCTCTCTCTCTCCCTTCCTATCTCTCCCTCCCACTCTATCTGTACAAAAAATGGAAAAAATATCAGGTGAGGATTAAAAAAAAAAAAAGAAGAACTATCTTGTGTAGTACCTTGAAAACCACAGAAGTATGAAGTGCCAGAAACCACAGTATCAAGACAGAGTGTGCATAACTGTCACAACTCCAGGAGGTCAAGTAATATGAAGACTGAGCATCAGTCTTTGAAAACCAAAGCAAAAACAAACAAACAAAAAATGCATTATTTTGTAAGCACAATGTCAAACTGCCCTGTGAGACGATGTCTAGTCATGCCCTAATCACCATATCAATCTAAATTTTCCACTCCCATATTCTCCTACTTAAGGTTAAGAGAAAAACTATTAAGTAGACTGGTTTTCTGTCAGATGCAAGTGAAAATGTTATTTTTTGATTCCCAAAATCAACACAGCATGACTATAACAGCACTTCCTGCAGTGCAGACACAGTCTGATTGTTAAGATCAGACCCAAGGCGCTGGTGCCCATCTGTTTGAAGTCGCCTTTTGCCTAGTCTTCCTTATTTACAGAAAGTGATCGAAGTAAGAGAAAAGAAAACTTAAAAAAAAAAAAACATAATACAAATCAAAAGCTAAGCGTAAACTGTTAGAGCAATACTAGAACACCCCAAAGATTAAAAACAAAAGTTCCACTGAGAAAAAAGCTTCAACACTGTCTTGGTTTCTGATCTTTAAGTATCTTTCCCTCCAGATCATATAACACAGGGCTACCATTCAACATGAAGAAACCACATAAGGATTAACAAACTCTCAAAAGAGAATTTTACCCACTGTCTGACACTTATGTTTTACATATGGCAAATAAAGAGCAGACTGTTGAGAATGTTTAACAGGGCTGTATAGATGGACTCTTAAAATGCAGCAGTAACTTATTTCTCCCAGGGTAGAAAAAAAGAAAGAAAAGGAAGAGATCAAAACAGTAAGTTCTCCAGGATTTTATCACATTTCCCTTGGTGCCATGATTTTCTACAAACACATGACACTATTATCTTGTCATCCATCTTCCAGCTACAAGAATAAAAAACTTTTCATTACTCTACACATTAGACATATTTCTAAAGAAGCAGTACAAATAGAACTATATTTTCCTTGTGATTGAGATGATTTGAGTTCTGCCGCATCAAAGCAAGACATCCTTCAAAATTATCCTTCGAAATGAAACACAATCAATAATGAGATGTCACTGACTCTAGTACACGTCAGACAGTGAGCACTGCAGGCACTGGGAGTTCGAACCACGGCTTCTGCTGACAAGGAGTGATGACCTCTTTGTGGTGATAAAAACATATGGGCCTAAAAGGTAACAATAAAGATCTGTGTATTATTAGCACCAAGTAAGAGGGTGTGAATGTTAGGGAGCCCCCAGGCTATATAAGACAACCCCCAAGAGATGTGGTCTAGACTGCACAACCTCAGAAAAGTAGTGAGTCTTCCCCAGAGCTTTTCAGAAGGAGCAGGAATTAAACCTAGAAGGAAGAGACAGGACATGGCATGGACAAAGACACAGAGATGAAGTTGTTCTGGGTCAATGGCTGGACAAGACTAGCTTCAATAGAAAATTCAAATTGGAACATGACAATTGAGAGAAGAAAACTAATGGCTATGTGTGAAGGGCTGTGCCTTCCCTCTCATTCACTACTATACCATCCTCTCCCCAGCCTCAGATCAATCATGGCCTATGGAGTCATAGAAACTTGAATGCCAACTATACTTCTCAGTGTTTGTATAACCTCAGAAAGTTATTTAATTATCTGAGTCATTGCTTGAAGGCAAGGGTTACAGTACTGTAACTGTCATAACTTGTTCTTAAAGCAGGGCTGGCTTTATGCCTAGACCTAGGGAGAGAGTTGAGAACAGCCCAGCTCCATCAAAGGAAAGCCACGCCTCTCTAGAATTAGTGGCGATATGTGTAAAACAGCTTCTAGTCAGTGCCCCTCAGTACCATTATGAAACTTGGATCTGGGTTAGTAGGAAACAGCTGCAAAAGTAACAGACTGTGAGAAATGATCCAGAAGCAGAGGGACAGACAACAATAAATGTAAAAATCCTCCACAAAAATTGATCTTATCAAACAGAATCTCATACAGATAGCTAATGCCAAAAAAAAAAAGTAAAAAATTGGATGATATATTTACTCAAATAAAATTAATTTTATGAGATTGTATGGCAAAAACTTCCTTTTTTTTCTAATTGTGTATATTTAAGGAATACCATAGCAAAGACTTTCAAATGTTTTTCGATTGCCCAACAAGATGTATTAAAGAAAAACTTGCATGGAAAATGAAGAAATTATGAAACAAAGTAGACAAAATTAACTATAACAGACAGATATATAGAAATATAAACTAGAAATGTTATAAATAAAAAATAAGAGTTGCCAATTTTTTTTAAATCCACCAGATTAGATCATCCAGACTGGACACCACTGAAGAGAGACTATGTTTTAGACTCAAATACTGAAGAAATTGCCCACAATGCTGCGCAAAGGGACAAAGGCATTTTTAAAAAGAAAGAACAGTCAAGAAATGTGGAAGATAAATTGAGAATCTGTAACATACATATAAGTAAAGTTCCTGAAGGGGATAAAAAAATGTAGACTATAGGAGCAGAAATACTTGAAGAAGCAAGAACTAAGAAATTTTCAAATGTGAAAAAGTACATGTATACTCATAAAAAATGAATCGTAGTACCAAGCATAATACATGAATTCACATCTTGATGCAGCACAGTGAAAATGAAATAGCATCGAGTGAAAAACATATCCAGGTGATACACTAGACATTTTTACCAGAATTTTTATATTTTTAAATCTCCCAATAATATTTGTCTATTTCTCGCCTCTTTAGTCTTTTGTCCTTCTCTGATGTAATCTTCTGCACTGTAACTTTTCGAGATGAATATTATTATTTTACAACAATGTGCAACAAATATTATCATTTCCTAATATTTTAGTCCCTAAGGACAAAGACCAGGTGCTCTTTCACAGTTGTAATTTCAGGGCCTAGAAATGTCTGGTACATGCATAGTTTCAGTGCTCAATAATGTTTAATAGATATAGATAAAAGAATAAATGCTCTAAGAAATTAAGTTACTTCCCCAGATTTGATTGCTAATAAGTGGTAGAACTGAACAACTTTATTGATTATTTATCAATTTAGATTTCAACACAAAGTCAAGTCCTTAAGAACTCTTATTTTATTTTTAATGTTCCTATTGATTTTTTAGAGAGAGAGAGAGAAACATAGATGTAAGAAACATCTATTGGCTGCCACCTGAACGCTCCCTACTGGGGATCAAGCCCACAACCCAGGCATGTGAAATCTAACCAGGACCTCTCAGTCCATGGGGTGATGCTCAGTTCACCAAACCACACCGGCCGGGCACTTGAGAACTCTTTTTATGTAGGTCACTGTCCAACTATTTTCCTCTGTCCATTTCTTGGCCAATGGCTTATTTTAAGTTAGTGTTATAATTAATCTTTTGGGGGTTTTTTATTTATTTATTTTAGAGAGAGAGGAAAGGAGAAGGAGAGAGAGAGAGAAACATCGATGAGAGAGAACATTGATTGGCTGCCTCCTGCATGCCCCCATTGAGGATTGGGCCCACAACCTGGGCATGTGCCCTGACTGGGAATCAAACTTCTTGGTGCATGTGTTGATGCTCAGCCACTGAGCCACACCAGCCAGGCACTTCTTGTTGTTGTTTTTTAACCCAACCTGCTTTTTTGGCTCCTTACTTTGTCATTCAACATGTTGTTATCGATCACAAATTTACATAATCCTCAAATTTATTGTACATCTGTATGTATATTTAATTTACTGGGACAAATATAATGGTTGAATACCATCATAAATGGTAAAGTCAAGAAAAGATGATGATTTGAGGAGGTAAATGCAACTCCACCAATTTTTTCAAGTATATGTGCAAAGCAATATATTATTTATTGCCCTCAAAGATAGTATGTAGTATATTAGAAAAGCACATTACACATATATAAAAATGGTAGAGGATGATGATGGAAAAATATAATATGCTGCAGCATTCTAAAAAGGAAAGATGATACCTCATTGGGGACACAGGGAAACTTCATGAAACAAGTGACTATTGTGAGGGCCTTGAAAAAGTGATAGCATTTTGAGAGAAGGATATGGGAGCAGATTGAATTCCAGCCCAAGAAGCAAGAATGAGCAAGCAAATAGAAGCAGAAATATATGGGAATATTTAAAATGCAGCAATCTCTTAACATGGTCTTCACGATAGGGTGTGTATTGAAAAGGCTGTAAATACAACTTGAGGATGTATCGTGTAGGGCATTGAATGTCATGTGAGAGACCTTGTATATAATTTAGTAGGTAACAAGAAACCATGAAAGATTTTCTAAAGAGAAACTGTATTATGTCCAAGATATACTTCTGAAGTTTAAATATGATGAGTTAGTATTTATATTCATGAATTTAAGATCTGGCAGAATATCCAGGGGGAAATGCACAGTTGAAAATGAAAGGTGGCACTCGAGAGGTGTTGGAGCTGGAGATGATGAGCAATGTCTTGGGCAGGAATAGGGACAAAGATAAATATAAAACATTAGGCAGCTGTTCAAGGATTTGGTCAATGAGTTTGGGGAAGGAGGTCAGCAATGATGAGCATTTCATTAAGTCAAGAAGAAATAAGTTTAAGAAAAAGACCCTCAATTTGGCCTTTGGAAGACGTTTTTCAATAACTATCAGTAGCAGCAGGATGGTGAGGACAGAAACTAGAACGGTAAAAATAATAAATTAAACTGTAAAACAAGAGAAAGAGCCAATGTCCTGTGGAAAAGTCTGGTAGTAAAAGATAAAGAGTAGTAGAACTGAGCCAGTTATTTAGAATAGGAGAATCCTGGGCATTCTTTTGACTTATCAGAAAGAATTAGGGCTCTTCCCTTGCTGCTAATGTCTCAAAGAATTCAGTCTTTGTCTTTTGATGCCTATTTACTTCTCATTCCTCCAAGTGGATGGTAAGTTAATTAAGGGCAGATGCTGTGTCTCGTTCAGCATTGTTTTCCCATCAACTAACCCATTTATTTCCTAACACACAGAAGATATTCGATACAAATATTTTAAGACTCAAGAAAAGGTTTAAAGATGATATGAAGGAAAATGAAGTGGATATAGCAAGGTCCTAGAAGATGTGTGAAGGATTAGGATCAGAAGTAGGATGAAAATTGAACCTTGGGTGATAACAATGGCTTATTATCTAAATGTACCAGAAACACCTATGTTGTTTTCAGCTTTGAAGCACCCATTTCAAAAAGTATGTGTGATCTTAAATAATATTTTCAACCATAAATAAATAAGCTTAAAAGTTAAAGCAACAAAAAATAATCTGGCTCAAAGACAGAAGAGCTGGGAAATCTGAGCAATCCTTGATGACCAGAAAGGGGAAGGAAAGCCAAGTGACACAGAAACTGTATTCAAGTGAATATTCATTGTCGCTGTACCATCTCCACTACACTCTATAATAGTATTGTTGTTAATCCTCACCGGAGGGTATTTTTCCATTGATTTTTAGATAGAGTAGAAGCAAAAGAGAGAGAGAGAGAGAGAAACATCAATGTGAGATAGACACATTAATTGGTTGCCTCCTGCACGATCCCAGCTGAGGCCGGGAATCAAACCTGCAACCCAGATACGGGCCCCTGACCAGAAATTTAGCCCTTGATTTCTTGGTCCACGGGCTGATGCTCCAACCTCTGAGCTAAACTGACCAGGGCATACTCTATAATTTTTTCCCCAAATTATTTCTGTCCAGGTGAGAAAAAAGAAACCAAGATATATAGGTGTCCTTATCTCAAGTTTACATGCATTTTCAGGCTGTTCTGTGGTGCCAGTTGGAAGCTGAATTTTTAGAAGTTGAGAAAAAAGATTAATAAAGGCATCATTGCACCTAATAGGAGTTGCCTTAGTGCTCAAAGTAGCCACACAGTGAGAACATGTGTCTCAATACTGATGAGTGCTTCATTAAACCAAGAAGAAATAAGGTTAAGAAAAAGACCCGAGATTTGACCTGGACAGTCTGGAGATAATGTCTATCTTATTGTCCAGTAGTCTTGTGCAAGGTCAAAATGGTTGATGTTGGCAGTTTTGTATTCCAATTTATCCAAGTGAATAAACATCAGTAAAATAATTTTTATCTAGCTGTCCCTATAATTTCAGATGTGAATGGGGCTGGGGGGGGCAGGGTAACAATGAACAAAGAAAGCTATTAGGAAGTGATGGTGTTTCTCCTGATTCCCCAGTTAGGAGAGAGGCTCCACACAGAGGAAAGCAAAACATGCCTCTGCTCATTAGGTATGCTACCACCTCCTGAACCTACTGAGCTGCGGCGCCTAGCCTCAGAGGGAAGGGCTCTCCCTGTGCAGGCGCACGCGTGAGCTCATCACACAGCGCCAGAATCAGGATGTATCATTCCTGAATTTTCAGTCTGGTGAGTCTTGAGCCATTAGACCATTATTATTTGTCTCTCCAATTTACGCAGAGATATTTTGATTGTACTTACATGGTATTTCTTTTTCATGTCTCTCTTTCTACCCAAGTAGTCTGTCTTCTAAAACTTTGCTGGCCCCCACAATTATCCTTCCTTCCCCGCGTGATGCCATCTTCTCCACAGCCCTCCCAGTGTGCCAGGTTACTCACAACTCTGCAGGGATTTTCAGGTTTTGAAGAAAGGGGTGATTTCTCATGCACAGGCAAACCATTACATGGGTTTCATACGTCCCTGGAGCACTAATCACCTTCATGTTCTGGTCCCAGAAGAACAGATGTGTTTCTTCAGTGCTAGCACCAAAATTAGTCCTTGCTAATCTTCAGTAAATGCAGTTGAAGAAATGAAGGGAAAGACAAAACAATATGCAGATGCAACCACAGAAAGTTTCATCAGTATGAAAATCACTTTTCTTATTTCTTTTCATGTTGTGAAATATTCTGCAAACATTAATAACCCTCCCTCATGCTCTCTCTGGTAATAGAATTTTTTTATAAGAGAGAAAAGTACTGAAACCAGGGGATTGCTTTGATGAGACTGATTTAAGCCTGATCATTTGCACATCAACATACCAAACTGCTTTTGCACATCAGAACCCAGAACCATAAATCAAAGGGCTGGGCAAAGCACTGAGGAGCCATCAGCTCCGACCAGTTCCTTCAGGCAACAGGAGGACTCTCAAGTCACCTCAGACAGAAGAGTTTTACTGACCTTTAAAGAAAGAAATATCTTTCTTCTAATATTTAACAATGCTGAGATTTGGAACAGCAACAAAAAAATAAACCTCCTTTATATCTAACCTAAATGTCTTAAAGCACAAGGGTACAATAACAAAAGTTTTGTTTTATCTTGTAACATATCACTATTTTTTTATGATATATTTGATGACTATGATGGAAAATGGAAAATTGCATATGTATAATTAATGTAATTCACAATTTATGTAGCTTTATATTTCCAAATATTTAATACTGTCTCTTAAACATAACAGATCATTGGTTAAGATTATATAAACAAAGAGCATAAACTAAGCTTCCCACACAACATGCTGTTACATAAAACCAGGAGAAAGACATTCTAAAGGCACTTTGTATCTTAGAAATATTTATATTTAATGGTAGAAGTGAAATGAATTAATGTAAATAAAAGACTGAACTGGGAAATGACTAAAGAATAATTTTCATCATGTAAGACTTGGACAATTTTCCCTTTTAAAAATATTATGTACGTGAATTATAGTTTCTAAAAGGAGTATTATGTTTTCACAAGCATGTTTTCGATAGAAGCTAAACTTTTAGTAGGCAATTATTTAAGTACTTTTTCTTAACTTCACATCTCTTTGAGTTTGTATTGCTTGATATTTACAGTTTAAAGCTCCCAGATATGCACATTTCAGATTCAGTACTGTTTTTCTAAAACCACAGATAACTGTATGGTTCCAACAATGGGAATGATATACCTTTTATTAAATTCCCTGCTCAGGCCTGTGCCATAATTTCCAAGGTTATTTGGGTCAGAGAATGTAAATGTGACAAAAGATGGTGACAGATAGAGGCCATGACTTCCAAGGAAAAGCTCATGCAAGACTTCAGAGAACTTCAAAATTCTCCTGGGCTGTTTCATTTGCTTTTGAAAAGAAGAATCAGAGCAATTCCTCGGTCACAGTCCATGTGGGGTGTCCCATGGCCTTCTCTAGATTTTGTTATGGTCTTCAATCTTATATACAATCTTCATCTGAGTGCACAGACCCCCAAATGACTGTGGATAAAATTCAGGGAATCAGTAACTGCAGACTAAAAAAAAAGTAACGTCTTTTATTTTCACTGACCTCTAACAAAAATGTAGCATTTCCTGAAATTATGAGTGTAGACAACAAATCAGAGTGGTATCAAAGTCCTATGACTTTGTCACCGAAAGCAATCATAGATATTTTGATATCACATTATAGTCACAAATGTCCCAACACATATGCTTCATGTATGCTCATCTCTCCCTTAAAGTATAGTAGTTTCTAATATTAGTCTACAATTTTTAAATCTTTTGATGACTATATCTCTACACAATTGATTTCTTTTGTAATCCTATGTGTTTTACTTTATGCATTTAAATTTTATTTCATAGAAATCAGCTTCTAGAATGACAACAGAAAGAGTTTGGTTGACCTATTCCCCAATAAAAATGGTGAAAATTATTTATTTTTTAAAAAACAGTCATTCAAAGCCTCTACAAATGGTTCTAAATGCAAGCAGAAAATAAAGAAACAGTATTCAATGAAATATATAAAAATTCAGCAAGAAAGGTGATCATCTGTGATATTTGAACCAAGACTGCTCCCCCTCACCAACTCAGCAAGGTGGAGACTCTCCTCCAGACTGCTACAGGGCTCCCTATTTCGCCAGCTCCCAGTCAGAGGACTTTCTTCCCAGATGGAGCAGGACTTCAGTGTTTCTCCTCTGACCTCCAGCTTCCTGTTGCTGAGGTTCAGCCCCAGGTGACTACTGTTGAGAGCTGAGGGCTCCCTTTTGTTGTCCAAACCTTACTTATGGAATGGAGGCTCTGCCTTGGACACGGTGTGCTAAAAATACTGGGAGCCCAGTGGCCTTTCTTCATCTCATAAGGTGATGGTTCCATACCAGGAAAGCAAACCAAAAGAACTTCGGGATGCTGACTCCCCATCCACTGAGCAGTTAGCTCCCAATGCAAGAATGTCAAGCAGACAGAAGCTTGTCAGTGCCCCCACCCAAGTTCCAGAGCCCTGGCTCAGAGAGTGTGCCTACTGGGAGAAGCAGGCTATATAAACAGATAAACAAACAAACAAATTTTTAAAAATTTTTACAAAACAACTCCTAATCCCTTCCAAAGAAACCAAGTTTACTTGCGACAGAATAGGGAGAATTTTAAGCCTACAAGGACTCTCAAGAAAAGCGGAGATTGTGATGAAAGGCAGTTGGGAGGAGATGCATGATCTGATGAAGATAGAACCTAGATTGTAAACCGAGTATTTTGCAGTCAAGAACCTGGGTCAAGACCCATCAAATACTGACCTCAGGAACTATGAAAGAGGATTAGTTTATGTAGGAATTTATGCCCAGGGTCTTGCTGAAAAGTGTCATCACCAACTTGTGACATTTAACAGCTGGGTATGGTCAGGGGAAGAGCCCAGAGTGACAGTCGGTCAGCATACCCAAAGCTGTGCTTCCCTGAGTTACAATATCAGTGACTGAGCGTGGAGGGGGAGAAGAAACATACACTTCATTAAAATAATTAATTCAGTCAGTCACGGAACAAATAACCAAGCAAATAACAAGAAAGGTGAAGGGGCTGTGCCCAGATTTGCTACAATATATTGAAAATACATTTCCTACAAAATAAATTATGTCATGGAAACTATTACACCAGAAAATGAAGCAGGCAACTGAGGCTGCCTGTGACAGTGACCAGATGTCAGATTTAAAAAATAAGATTTCAAAGTAGCCATGATGAATACATACACAGAACTAAAGAAAAGAATGACTGAAAAACTAACAAAAGCATGGTGGCAATGTTGCATTGCATAGAGAATATCAATAAAGAGATGGAAATGCAAAAAAGAAGAACCAAATGGAAACTCTGGAGTAGGAAAGTATAACCAAACTAAAATATTCACTATAGGAGCTTAATAGTAGATTTGAACTGGCAGGGGGAAAACTCAGTGAACTTGTAGATAGATTGGTAGAGATTATGCAAGATGAATAACAGAGAGAGAAAAGAATGAAGAAAAATGAAAAGAGCCTCAAAGAAATGTGGACACCATTAAGCGCACCAATATATTCATAGATGTAAGTACCAGAAGAAGAAACAGAGGAGAAAAAAGTATATTCAAATAAATAATGACTGAACACTTCCTGCTTTTATTAAAAAATAATAACTACACATCCAGGAAGCTCAATGAACTCTAAGCAGGAAAATACAAACATACCCACGAATCAATGCATTGTAATAAACATGCTGAAAGTCAAAGACAAGAAGAAAATCTTGGAATCAGCAAAATTTTATTTTGAGATGGAGTTCAGGCACCAGACTGCTACGGGAGCCGATGACTCAGAACAAGTTGAAGAACCTCGGGTATAGTCATCCAGAATAAAATAATGGGCCACAGAGGATAAAGGGGGTCTCAATTTTCAGCATGCTTTTATCAAAATGCTGCAGAATAAAAAATATCTATAATCAGCCCAGCTGGTGTGGCTCAGTGGTGGAGCATCGACCCAATGCACCAAGAGGTTGCCAGTTCGATTCCCACCCAGGGCATATGCCCAAGTTGTGGGCCCTAGCCCAAGTGGGGGGCATGCAGGAGGTGGCCGATCGATGTTCTCTCTTATCAATGTTTCTATCTCTCTCTCTCTCCCTTCCTCGCTCTCTACAAATCAATACAGAAAAAAAAAATTTTTTTTTAAATCACATAAATTTATTTTTAAAAATGTGTATAATCGAAACAAGTGCTTTGATCATGAAAACCTGTTTTTGGAGTAACTCTCAAGGCTCAAGATTTGAGAAGCACGTTGGGAAATATTGACCTGAAGTGAATAAAACTGAGGGTGTTGTTAACTGCTGGACTCAGCTGGCATATTTGTCTCCTATATGTTCATACCAAGCAATGCTTTCTTTTGAGGGCATACAGAACAGACAACTACCCATATTTTCAAGGACCTCCTAGGTCAAAGGCTGTCTGAGGTTCCTGGTAATGCTGTTTGCAAAGGCCTTCAAATCTAAGTCACCCTGAGGGTGCCTGTGCCCTAGCCTGTCTTTTTTTATTTGGGATCATATTCTATCGAAAATCTTTTGACTCTACATTAATGAGTGCAGAAAAGGACAACCACTGCTAAGGGGGTTCTATGCATGGAAAATTCCTTCCCATTCCTGCTTCTGGTCTTAGGTGCTGGTTTATAATAGCAGCCTATTGAAATGTTGCATGCAGCTTCAAAAAACGTAGTCATCATCTGAGAGCTATACTTAACATCAAATGCCAAGGCAGATTTATCAGCAGCTGAGGCCTGGAGCACAGCCAGTTCACAGCACTGAAGCTTTGCTCGCTGCAGCTCCCCATCACAGGGTGCACATTAGTGGAGGATGGACTCCTGCCAGATATCAGGAAGCTATGGCTCAGCAACTTGAATCAGAGTGAAAGCCAACAAAGAGGTCGGGAGGAGTAGAGTAAAGGCACACGAAGACAACTTCAAAGAACAATATTACTGCTGCCTGTCAGAAAACAGACATAGCAGCAGACAGGCCAGCTTTAGTGGTTTTCGAGAGATAAAGTAGTTTGTGTGCGTGTGTGCGTGTGTGCGTGTGCGTGTGCGTGTGTGTTTAACGGACATGCTTACAACTTCTAAAAGAAAATGATAACTCATAAAAAGGATTAAACATTACCTGAAATGCAAACAGATTAATAAATAGATGAAAAGTCAGCATGAAAATGACCTTAGTCTAATCGAGTGCATCATCAAACACAAATACTCTACACAGAAAACAGGGTTCCTATATATTCCATAGGACTGTTGACCTTTGCTCCTCTAATCCTTGCAAGATTGTATGTCTCCGAATTAAATTGCATCCTACTTGAAATACTTAGAATGGTTTTGTTTTCTTCATCAAAATAATCATGTTGTGTTTTGTTTGTTTGTTTGTTTGTTTGTTTTTTCCTATTCAGAGGGCTGTGGACTGAATGATTGTGGGGACAGGATTATTCTCCTAGAATTTACACAAGTTACTGAGCATTCAATACTGGCTTTGTAATAGATTAATAAAAAAAAGTAGAGTAGAAGTCTATCCTAGCTATGGTGACCTTCCTCTGAGCAGGCCTCTTTCTGAGTAGAAAAAGGAACACATGACAGAAAAGACTATTGCATGCATAAGACAAAATCAACAGACAAACAATTACCAACAGCACAAACAAACAGATCTCAGGGAGCCAGGCCGCGTTGGGATGGGCCAAGGAGTTGTAAATGTAAGCAGGAGGAGACGCTTCACAGATGAAGAATATCCTGGGCTAGAAAAGGACCAGGCACAATCAGACGCCCACGGATTACACAAAAAAGTCTTTAAAAACTGAAAGAGCTCACCTACCAAATTAATATAATTCTTTTGAAATGATAATATTTGGTTTGGCAAATTCAAAAACACAACCACTTAAACACAGTGCTGATGGGAATACAAATTGCTACGCTGATTCAGCAGAGCAGTTTGGCAAAATGTTTAAATATTTTAAAATGTTCAGGTTTTTTGCCCTGTCTGGTTTGGCTCAGTGGTTGGAGTATTGGCCTGCAGACCAGAGAGCCCTGGGTTTGGTTCCTGCTAGGGGCATGCACCAAAAAAAAAAAGTAAAAATGTTTAGGTTTTTTATCACACATTGCTACTTCTAGAATTGTTTTCTACCAAAATCCAAATTTTGTTTAAAGAAAAGTGCTGTGTTTGTGTATTAGTGCTTTAACAATTCCTAGAAGAACAATCTACAAAATATTAACTGTAATTCTATCTGGGTATTGAGGTAACAGGTAAACTTTTATTTTTCTCTTCCCTATTTTCTTTGGAATCTTAAGATACTAATTCTATGGTACATAAAATAAAATAGACTTATATAACAGTTGAAAAGGCAATAGAGTGAAAATATATAAAGTGTCAGAAAGACTTGATCATAGTTTGACGTCTTTCTTTAATGATTCTGTGGTTCCCAGGAGGCAAGAGTTAATTTTAGATTCATTGCTTTAAGACCAGCGATTTTCAACCAGTGTGCCACAAGAATTCTTAAAACAAACAACACCTGACTATTTAGTCAGGGGCACTGACCTCTTTTCCCTTAGATTGTCAACTAAAAAAATGACAACAGCCAACACAACAATAGCCGTCCGATGTAAATGAATCAAAAAAATGTATAACAAGAACAAAATTATTATATTATTTTTTTAAGTCAGAAATTTTTTTCTTGTGACCTTATTTTTTATCTTATATATTTTACTTTAACATAAAATATGTTTATGTTTTAACGATCACACTAATATATTTTATGCTATGAAACTATGTATCTAAAATTTTTTTCAATTTTATTTTTTTCATCACCATTTATCCCCTCTGTCCCCTCTATGCCCTCCTCTACCTCCATCCATCCCCCTCCACCCCAAATCACCACACTGTTGTCCATGTCTATGAGTTTCTCTCTTTTTTTGTTCAATTCCTCTACCCCCATCCCCAGCAACAACCCCCTACCCCCATCCCAGGGCTGTCTGCCTGCTCTCTATCTATGAGTCTGTCTCTATTTTGCTTGGTAGTTCAGTTTGTCCATTAAATTCCACATGTGAGAGAAATCGTTGTTCCTATTTTTTTGTCACATAGGAAAAACTTATCTATTCTTTGGTGTGCTACAGAATTTTAGTAATTAGTTTATGTGTGCCATGGGACGGAAAAGGTTGCAAATGCCGCTTTAGACCCTACAGTTAGGAACCCATAAAGGGAGACTCCTAATCAAGTGGCAATGCTGAGACTGGGGAGCAACAATTCCTACCGGAAAAAATATCCAAAGCCAACAAACCTCATCCATACACAAACAGAGCCTCCAATCTCTGGCTCTGTGAGATATATAGCTGGCACTTTTGCAGATTCGACAAACACTGGCTTGAAAATATTCAGAGAATAATGTTACACTGTTGTTGATGTGTTCAATGTAGTCAGGCCTATGATGGTTATGTCCATACTGAACATGTACAAACTTTTTTTGTCATTATTCCCTGAACAATACAGAACAACAACTATTTCCATAGCATTTACATTATGTTAGGTATTATATGTAATCCAGAGATGATTTAAAATATACAGGGGCCCGCCCAGTGTGGCTCAGTGGTTGAGCATCGACCCATGCACCAAGAGGCCATTAGTTCGATTCCCGGTCAGGGCACATGCCCAGGTTGTGGGCCAGATCTCCAGTGGGGGGCATGCAGGAGGTGGCCAATCGATGTTCTCTCTAATCGATGTTTCTATCTCTTTCTCCTTCTCCCTTCCTCTCTCTGTCTCTGGTATCATTAAAAATAAAAGAAAAAATTTTAAATATATATATGGGGGGCCCTGGCCAGTTTGGCTTGGCACTTAGAGTGTTGGCCACAAACCAGAGTCATGGGTTCGATTCTGATCAAGGGCACGTACCTCAGTTGTGGTTCATCCCTGGCCCTGGTCAGATTCCTGTGGGAGGCCACCAGTCGATGTATCTCTCTCACATCAATGTTTCTCTCTTTCTCCCTGTCTCCCACTCTATCTGAAGATAAAAATACACACACACACACACACACACACACACACACACGGGGGCATGTGCACAGGTTATGCGCAAATACTACACCATTTTACATCAGGGGCTTGAGCATTCACAGATTTGGGTACTGCGAGGGTCCTGGAAACTGTCCTCCTCACACAGTGAGGGACAACTGTTTAAGGAATTTAGAGATGAGGGAAACAGCACCAGGTAGACTAGGAATAGAACAGAAGAGAAACGTTGTTCTTGCTTTCTAGTTTTTCTTGCCTTCCAAGCACGCCACATTTTATCTGTTATCCCATGTGAGTAAGACCAGGGAAGTTGTTTTAAAGGATGATGAAAAAGAAAAATTTCAAAAACAAAAATGGTCTCTTTTGTTAATCCAGTTAAATGTATCTTACTGATAGTCCATGAGACCCAGGAGGATAGAGGCCACGTCTCGCTTGTCTGTATCTTCAGTGCTCAGCATGACACCTGGCTCAAGGAAAGTTTGATGAATGAATGAGTAAATAATAATTTGAATTATTGAATAATAATTTCAATATGAAGAAAGTTAGTAAGTAATCAAACCAAATGTCTTTGGTATAATATACAAATATACAAAATAAATGTATAGGAATTTTCACTACTTCATTTTTATTTGTACTTGTGTTAAATTCAGCTCCTATCCACATTCATCAATCGCCTAACCCTTCTATCATGAAGAATGCAGGTTGCCATAATTCTCTACGTATTTCGGGGCCTTGTACTTTATGATTGAATCATTTAGAAGAAACATTTAGGTAGTTGACCCACAGTGAATTTAACAAAGCTTGACATGCATCAGCAGTATCACAGCCCACTCTCACAGGAATGAAATTGGCGCTGACTAGGTGACAGCCTTTATTGCTTGCGGGACAGTGAGGGACTTGAGGGCCTTTATTGTGAATGAGAATGACAGTGCTTCCGAAAGTCCTGATGCAAATCCTTTGACAGGTTATATAGTCACATACAAAAGTACTCTTGCTGCTGTCACAAATCATCAGTTTTGAATGTCAAACCTGTATTACACTGCATGAAAAAAGAAACTAAAGAAAATTCTAGTCCTGATTGCATGTGAAATGACAAATTAAACATCATTTCAATGACAAATCCAGACCATGATAAACTTAAAAAGTGACCTCTGTTGTTATGCTTGTGGTTTAAAAAATGATTGGATTCTTTTATTAACAAATATAATCTTCTAAATTTAATCATTTAAGATTGACGAATCTAAGGAAGGGGTGAGGGAGAGATTAACCAAAGAATTTATACGCATGTATACATAACCCAAGGACACAGACAATGGTGCAGTGAAGGCCTTGGGTGGGGTGGAGGTGAAGGGGTGGGGGGTCGATGGGGAACAAAAGGGGGCATCTGTAATGCTTTCAACAATAAATATTTTCTAACTTAATCATGTCAGTTATTTAGCAATCAAACACTTGAAAAATACCAATGGAATTATAGGGATGTATTACATTGTTTCTCAAAAAATTCACTCAATGTCAAATTATTCCTGGATTGAATAAGTTTAGCCATCCCCTTTCTAGGTTTCTGCCCTCATTTTCTGCAAAACTAGGCCCTTACTTTGTTCTCAGTCTAGCCCTTCCCTGAGCTCAATGCTCCTAATATGGTCTAAATGAAACCTATTTCCTACCTAGACCTCTACTTAGTGCCTCCTATTAGACTTGCTTGACACTGTGTTCCGTCCACCCTTACCTGGGACACTTACCTGTTTCCTGCTTAATAATAGTAAAAGTTCTTACTTATTGAGCATAACCAGGGGCCAGTCCCTGCACTGGAAACTTTACATTAGTTATGTCTAATCCAAACCACAGCCCATCAAGAGAAGTGATAGCATCACTGTTTTACTAGTTAGGAAACTGAGGCTAAGAATGCAGAGCAACTTGTCCTGGGAGATGACATATAGAAAAAGCACACAGGCTTGGAGTCAAACAAATGTGAGGAATCTGACCATTGACTAGGTAAACACTCTTAAACTAGTTCACTTGACCTCTCTAAGCATCAATTTTCTCATGAGTAGAACAAGAATAATAAAGTATAACAGAGATAAGGAATTTGGCAGGGGGAGAGATGCACCCCTATGGAGCTAAATCTTCTATGGCCATGACAGAAAATATCTGAAAACTTATGCTTACTATGCCCAGGATAAATTACCTAAAACCACTGCACCCTTTCATGCAAGGTTCCTACATGTTTCGCCCAAGGAAAAGGAATGATATACATAAATCCCACACTCTGGTTTAAGCATACGTCACCCTATAACATATCAGTTACCCCAATCTATTTATGCAGGTGCTTGTCCTTTTCATTTCTAAGGAATTGCTCTTTGCCCTTGTTTGACCTGAGCAAAAGAGTCAGCAGGGTTCACATCTAGAGAGTCTCAATAAGATTCTTCATCTTTGCCATCTCTGGACCTTGAAAAGGTTATAATAAGTTGCTGGAGAGGATGGTCCAGAAAGTCTCCACAATAGTCCAGCAGCAAATGTTTGTATTGCTCTCTGATTTTCCACCGCAAACATTAGCATTTAGCACAGGCTTGACTCAGGACCCTCAGACACTTGAAATCTCTCACTTTCTAACAGAGAGCTAAAAGTAAGCTTGGAGTACTGCATTAAAATTGGGGATAAAAGGTCACATGAACCTTTGACCAGTTTTTGTCTGTTGTTATCCTTATATGTACTTCTCTTTGCAATTAAAAGAACCAGAGTCTGGCCCACTCGTAAATTTTTAGGAGATCCTAAAACATAATGGCAAATAATGAAAAGCCTGCTCTTTGAGATTAAAAAAAATAAAAATCAGCCCTGGCTGGTTTGGCTCAGCGGTTAGAGCGTCGGCCTGCGGTCCATGGAGACGCGGGTTCGGTTCCCACTAAGGGCACATACCTTCGGTTGCACTTTGTCCCTGGCCCTGGTTGGGTCATGTGGGTGGCAACCACTCGATGTGTCCCTTTCACATAGATGTTTTGCTCTCTCTCTCTCTCTCCCTCCCACTCTATCTGAACAAAATATCAAAAAAATGTCCTCGAGTGAGGATAAAAAAAATAAAAAATAAATAAAAATAAAAATCAGGAATATAATGCTACCTTTAAGAAAAAAGTCAGCTTTAATAAAAGTAGCCTCTGAAGCAGTCACATGAAGGTTTTGTTTATCCAGCAGTAGTGGAGTAGACTCTGTACTCTGGAAAGTGACAGCGCCATTGTGGGTCCCCCATCAGTGGAGCTGGTCCTCCCTCTCCCACATTTACAGGCGTTCGCCCTCCTACATTCCCAGCATCAAAGGTCAAGGCGGTAAGAGCATTCTCAGGTTTGTACAGAGCTATCTTGATATATATATATATATATATATATAATGTATATATATATATACACACACACACACGTATAAAATACATATTAAATATTATATAAAAGGCTATAAGTGTGTATAGTATGTCTATATATATATACACATATGTATAAAATACATATTAAATACTATATAAAAGGCTATAAGTGTGTGTAGTGTGTCTATATTTGCACATGTGTGTATTTATATAAACAGCTATGTTGTGTGAACTTTAAGCTTTGTAAAATACAAAATCATAAAGATGTGACTGGTTAGAAATATTGAATCATTATAAATTTGCACCTGATGCAAATTTAAAATCATTTATGATATAAAAGAATTTGCTTCAGTTTGTTGTTTTTCTTTCTCCCTTTCTCTGTCTTCTTTACTCTAAAAGTATACAACTTGGTATAATTTCTGGTATTTGAAAAGTAATATACAGATGGTTCCCAACTGACAATGTTTCAAGTTCAATTTTTGTTTTACTTTTATGATAGTGTGAGAGCAATACCCATTCAATAGAAACCTTTGAATTGTGAAATTTGATCTTTTCCTGAGCTTGTGATATTCGGTAGAATGTTCTCCCATGATTCGGGGCAGCAGCAGTGACCATAGCTCCCAGTCATCCATGCAATCGTGCCAACGAACAACTTAACTCCACAGTGTACTCATTGTGTGAGATGTTTTGCCCAACGGTGGACTAATGGAAATGTTCTGAGCTTCTATAAGGTAGGTTAGTGCTCAGCTATGATTTTTGGTAGTTTAGGTGCATTAAATGCATTTATGACTTACAATATTTTCATTTTACAGTGGGTTTATCAGGACATACCCCATCATTAGTCAAGGAGCATCTGTATTTTGAGCTTCTCTCCATTCCAGTGATTTGTAAGGAGCTTGTATTATTAAAAATGTGTCTAGGCCTGGCCGGTATGGCTCAGTGGTTGAGCGTTGACCCATGCACCAAGAGGTCGCTGGTTCGATTCCTGGTCAGGGCACATGCCCACGTTGTGGGCCAAATCCCCAGTGTGGAGCATGCAGGAGGCAGCCAATTGATGTCCTCTCTCATCACTGTTTCTATCTCTCTCTCCCTCTCTCTTCCTCCTTCTCTTAAAAAAGAAAATCAATAAAGAAAAAAATTTTTTAAATAAATAAATAAAAATACAGTCGTCCCTCGTTTATCGCGGTTAATCCGTTCCAGACTCTAGGGGTTGCACCTGGCGTTGAAGGATTGCGGAGATGCTCAAATACATACGTACAATAATTTTAATTGTAATTGTAATACAGGGGTGTATAATTGACTTGGACAACCGAGCACACGCTGTATCATTTTCACTGTCTCGATCAAATTTTTAATGAATATATTTGAAAAAACCACTACAGAGTGAAGCCGCTGAAGTCAAAGCGGAAGTGGCGAGGGACGACTGTATGTCTAAAATGCCTACCTCTAAGAACAACACTCATATTTTTTAAATCTTGGGCCATAATATCTACTTCATGGGTTTGTTATAAAAATTACATTACATATTTGTAAAGTACTTAGCATTCAGTAAGTACATGATTTACCTAATACTCTATAACTTACTCCAAATACAAACCCAGGCTCTTCCATTTCTGTCGCTTGGGCAAACTGATTTACTTTTTGATACCCAAATTCCTTACCTGTGAAAAAGTACTAATGATAGTATCTATCTCACAGGGTTGTTATGAAGATTCAACAGATCCATGTACATGATGCATCCAGAACAGTGCCTGGCATGTCATAAAGCTCACATATTTGACACCATCATCATTATTATTATCATTTCAGAAAGAACTTTAACCCACATTTATCTTTAAAACCTGGAACCTCCTCAACCTATTGCCTACCAGCCTGAACATAGTCTGATTGCCAGCTGCTTAAAATATACAAAAACGCCCTCTCGACTTGGCATGGTGTTTAGGTCCTTGAGTGGGAACCAGGCTCCCTCTTGCCCATCTAGCCACCTGCTGACTAAATCTTGACTGTGGTAATAACCAAGCCCCTGATGCAGCATCTGTCCCCTCTTCTAGGGTTGCCAGATAAAATACAGGAGACCCAGTTAAATTTGAATTTTAGATAAACAATGAATTTTTTTAATATAAGAATGCTGCTTTAGTCTGGCCAGGATACTAGAACAAAATAACGTACACTGATTGGCTACAAACAACATATATTTATTGCTTACAGTTCTGGAGGCTGGAGATCCAGGATCAGGCTGTCAGTGTGGTTCTGCTGAAAACCCTTTTCCAGGTCACAGACTGCTGACTTCTCAATCTAGCCCAATGGTCCTCAACCTTCTTAATGCTGCGACCCTTTAATACAGTTCCTCATGTTGTGGTGACCCCCAACCATAAAATTATTTTGTTGCTACTTCATAACTGTAATTTTGCTACTGTTATGAATCGCCATCGGAAATATGTGTTTTCCGGTGGTCTTAGGCAACCCCTGTGAAAGGGTCGTTTGACCCCCAAAGGGGTCGTGACCCGCAGGTTGAGAACTGCTGCTCTAGCCTCACCCGGTGGAAGGAACAAGGCAGCTCTCTGAGCCTCTTTTGTAAGGGCATTAATTTCATCTATGCTCTACCCACATGACCTAATCACCTCCCAAAGGCTTCCCCTCCTAATCCCATCACTTGGGGATTAGAATTTCAACCTGCGAACTTTGGGGGGATACATTCAGACCACAGCATACACCCTAAATATTGCATGGGACATATTTATGCTATAAATGTAGTTGTTGTTTTTCTGAAATTCAGATAACTAGGCATCCTGTATTTTTATTAGCTAAATCTTAGCACCCCACCCTAGTCTATATCTAGTTCTAACATGCTAACTACAGGGTGGGGCAAAAGTAGATTTATAGTTGTGAGTATGGGAAACAGGGTTTATTCTTGCATTATTATTTATTAATTATTGTATTATTTTCCATACAAACAACTGTAAACCTACTTTGCCCCATCCTGTATAGTAGGATGCACTTTTACATCAGCATCCTATGACTATGGGTTTTGTTTTTTGTTTGGCTTTATTCACTGGGGGACAGGGAGTGGGGGTGAAGAAGACAAACCTAAAGTATAGAACTTCTTATTGTATTTCCAAACTTACAGCAGCTAATTTCTTTTTATAACTGAGGTTGTTTTGGATTCTCCTCCTACATTCCAAACCTTTCTTAACATATAAATCTATCATAACAAATAATGCTACCAAATCTCATCATTTTAATGTTGTTATTTTCTATTTTTTTTTTATGTCAATAGCTCTCCCCTTCTAAGGTCTATATGATTTCAAAAAGTCTCTGAGATCATAATAGTAGAACCAAATTGCAAGTGCAATCATCATCATCATCATTTTCATCATCTCAAAAGACAAAAGTCACGTTATGACCACATGGTCTGGGAACTAGCAGCAAACAGGCCTTAGAACAGAGATTTAAATTCAGATGCCTACACAGCTACTCAGGTAACTTTAAAAGAGTAAATCAGCTGTGGAGAAAAATTTGCATATATATCATGTATAAGGGAATAAGAACTGGAAAGAACGCCCCTAAACAGAAACAATAGCCCTGCGTTGCCACATCTCTTGATGTTTTTCAAGAGAAACCAAAATTTCTGATGTTTATGTGAAACCTTCCTGTCAACTTTTAATTCATACACATTGTACAGACCTAACACAACATACCTATGACCGGAAGCCTCACAGTAGCCTCTCAAGCTCCCAGCTTCCAAAATCTAAGCTCCTTCAGAACCCCAGTCAATTTGATTCAGATGGATGCTTGAGGCAACTCGATTTAACTGGATTTTTAATTACTGGTTAATGTTGTAATTCATTTTGGATCTTCAGAAACCATTTCCCATTCAAAATAAAGCTGCCACTTAGCATTTGGTCAAAGGTGGTTCTGTTTTTGAATTTTGGTTAATAGATGCCACAGATCGATTATTGTCTCCTACCCATCCACAGATAGCTAAGGAAAATAGCCATTATGCTGATTCTGAGTCAGGTAAAAATGCACATTTTTAAACAAAGATGTTTTCACAGAAGCTTTCTTATTACAGTAATAGAATATTATACCCGTTGCTTCTGGAAAACAATTTTTAGACTATAAATGGAAGGCCCAGTAGTATCATTCTAGATATATAAACTAGTGAATGCTTTTCAGTTTAAAAATATCTTTACTGTAATCATTTTTCTTTATATTTCCTGCAAAGTCATCTGAAATGCATTCTCTGGGATTGGTAAATCATCCTTAGTAGAGCTAGTACTTGGTCATATGATTCATGTGGTTTTATGCTGCTTAGATAAGTAATCATTTAAAGTGCTGAGAATTGGTAAATGTAACATGAAAATCCAACATGGGAATTCAGCTGCTACTTAGACTACTTGGGTCTCTGATTAATTGCTCAGATAAATAGATAAATATGCAATTACTTTGAGTCAAGGCAATAGAAAAAAATCCTTGCTACCACCTGATTAGGAACAATGAGTTATACCCTCAGAAGCCTACAGTTACTCATGGCCAATGCCTCCAAGTACAGAATGACTTTTTAAATTTTTTTAAGGAAATAAAATGTTGTGGGTGAAAATGAGTTTTTAAGTTTATAATCAATTTTACCAAAAAAAAAAAAAAAAAGTGAAAGAAATGAAATGGAAATTTTAAAGGCACTTCAAACTAATGCTAGGATAATTCATGTGTATTCCAATATCCTTATGGCAAATTGGAAAGATTATGGGCTTTGGAATAAATCAAAATTGGCTTCAAATCTGCTTTTTAGCCAGACCTTGGTCAGTGTCCATTAATGAATCTAAGCCTCAATTTCTTCATCACAAAATATGGATTAGAAAACTTACATGGTTTTCTTATGAGAATTAAATGAGATAAAATCAATGTCTACTTAAGGGCATTATTTATATCTCTATACATATGTACCAGGTGCACCTGTTAGGTAGGTAGCTAGTTAGGTATTAACAAAGGAGAAGGGAGCAAAACTGTCTACGTCTAATTAGGTCGGGAATTTATAGCTTCACAGACACCCCAAGAGACAGCCACATCCTCCAAAGGGCCATGCATCCCCAAGCAGGCAGAAAAGACTGGATTTCTAATCTCCCCCAGAACAACTGATGTCTTCATCTGGATTGCTGGGGGGAGAGATATACAGTAAGGGGCAAGTTCCTTAAGTGAGTGCACCGCAGCAGAAGCTAAGACGACGCAAGGAGAGGTCCTTCTACTAAGACTATGTGCAGTGAAAGTCCGATGCTGAAGCAATATCACGAAGCAAGTACACTAGGAGCCAAAATGGAAACCATGAAGGAAGGAGTCTAGCCTGGGAAGATCAGGGGCAACGACTGGATAGGATAAGGCCACGAAACCCCAGAAGATCCAGGAAAGGGACTAGAGAATGTGAAAGAAAGCTTACCCCTTCCCAAAAAAACCCCAAGGAAATATCATCAAAGCACAGCTAAGGGCCCGAGGCGCTCTCTCCCTTTAGCAGCTGCATGGGCCCAAGTGCAGCGCTGACCGTGGGCCAAATGGCAACAGAGACTGTGTGGACTACTGCCGCCGCGGGTGCTGGGCGAATGGCATGGCAGCTCCGGGTCCTGGCCCTCTTCCTGGCTTAGTGGGGACAAGTGTGAGCCTACGGTCCCAGAGGCTGGACTTCTCCCCCAGCGAGACAGGGCTGAGCCACCTGGTCGTGCATGAGACATGGGCCATGGTGAACCTGAGGGCAGTCCTTTGTTTTTGCTTCAATAAATCTTGCCACTATACCTCAAATACTGCATGTGCATATCCCTGAAATGCTTTCCTGCGATACCATGGAAGAATCCTATCTCCTCCGGCAACACACCAAAAAAAGGGATTTTCCTAAGTAGGAAAAATTAAGCTTGCGTGTTGAAAAAATTTCCTAAATTTAATGAAAATGCTCATTATATAATTGCCACTTCATTTATGCTTCATGTTTAGTACTGTCTGCTATGTACCCAGAATCACTGGTATATTATAAGTAATCACTGTTAAAGTAGAACTGCTTCTCTACTCACAACACTTCTGACATCAAATGTATGGGGGTTTTCCCCAAGTAGATCACTTTTTCAACTGTCTGGACATCCATTAGGTGTCCTATAATTTTTTATTTTATCCTCGCCTGAGGACATTTTTCCATTTTTTGTTTAGACAGTGTGGGAGGGAGAGAAAGAGAAACATGGATGTGAAAGGGACACATTGAGTGGCTGCCACCCACACAACCCACAGGCTGTGAAAAAACTGCAACCGAGGTATGCGCCCTTCACAGTAACCAAATCTGGGTCTCTCTGGACCGCAGGCCGATGCTCAAACCGCTGAGCCAAACTGAGCTAGGTGTCCTATAATTTTATTCAATAACCAGATTTAGTGTCCATCTCCAAAGATTTAAAGACTCGGTCTCAAAGACTGCCCTTACTCCAGATGACGGTCACAAGTAATGGGTCTTCAGGGTACCCTCACTTGTGTCTCATTTGGCTACAAATTTGGGACTTCCTATAATCTTCCTCCCCTACCCCTACCCTTGCCCCAAGTTTCAATAATTGGCTATAATGGCTCACAAAACTCAGGCAAATATTTACTTGCATATACTAGTTTATTATAAAGGATGCAAATAAAACACCTGATGGAATACATAGGCTGAGGTCCAGAAAGGGCCAGAGCACAGGAATGCCTGTCCCCATGGAGCTGAAATCAGCCCGGCTGGTGTGGTTCAGTGGTTGAGCGTCGACCCATGCACCAAGAGGTCACCGGTTCAATTCCCAGTTAGGGCACATGCCCAAGTGCACCTCTTTCCAGCATGTGGATGTGTTCACCAACCCAGAAGCTCTCTAAACCCGGTAATTCAGGGTTTCTATGGAGGTTCCATTGTGCTGGCATAATTAATTAAATCAGTGACCATTCATTAACTCAATCTCCAGCCCCTTTCCCTCCCCAGAGGTCAGGAAGTGAGCAGAAACTTCCAACCTTTAAAATATGTCTTGGTCATTTTGGTAAACAATCCCTATCCTGAAGCTATCTAGAGGTCCCCATCCACCCATCACCTCATTAGAATACAAAAAGACACTCATATCACTTAGGAAATTACAAAGGTTTTAGGAACTCTGTGCCAGGAACCAAGGACAAAGACCAAATATATATATTTTATAATATCACACCATCACCGCACTCGCTCCGAGGACAAGCCCAGTCAGCAAGCCAGTGTCCTGAAAGGTAGTTTATTAGAAGACACCACTTCCCCTCAAACAATTCTGTCTGGAACTATATGGACTTATAGCTCTCAAGCAAGTAAGATACGAGCCTGGAGGCTAGAGGTCAGGATGGGAACAGAGTAGGGCTTTTGCCCCTCCATTATTTCATAGTGATTTCCTCCCAGAGAGAAAACCAAGTGTGAAATGCACATGCAATTCAACTCAATTCCAGAAATAGTAAGATCACCTATTAAGTGCAGAGGCTGCATGTTTCTCACATAAGCACATTTAGGGAGAGCTGTTTCTGTTTTGACAGTGCTACAGTTCTTTGGGGACCAGCTGTTGGAGGGGAAGCTCAAGAGCATGACACCTCCTGGAGGATAAGGCCACCTGTCAGCTCCAGGGGCACAGCCACTCTGGCTGCAGGCACAGCACAGTGGACATGGAGCGCGCCGATCGCCCGCTCAGGGAGAAAGGGCTAAGTGACAAGCATTACATTTGCTTCTGGTGAATTCTTTTGACTATAAGGACCTCAAGTTATCTCAGGAGGAAACAATGTGTGGGGAGAGAAGATGGTAAGGATATAAAAACTGAAATCAGCCCGGCTGGTGTGGCTCAGTGGTTGAGCGTCGACCCATGCACCAAGAGGTCACCGGTTCAATTCCCGGTTAGGGCACATGCCCAAGTTGTGGGCCCTATCCCCAGTAGGGGGCATGCAGGAGGCAGCCTATCGATATTCTCTCTCAGTGATGTTTCTATGTCTCTCTCCCTCTCTCTTCCTCTCTTTCTAAAAATCAATAAAGAAAACATATTTAAAAAATAAAGAACTGAAATCAGAATTGGACTGAAGTCAAACATGGAGGCAGCTCAGAGAACTGAGATTTCAGCCATGCCCAGAGGTCACATTGTCTCTCGTTTCATCTCTGGGAAATGTACTAGGTTATAACTTCAGTTTCTCATAAAGCCTCATGTTCCCAACTCTACCATATAGGTCCCTCTTTGCAACCTTGTGTCTCATCCTCCATTTTTAACTGCAAGGATCACCATGTTTTCTAACGAAATGTACTAGGAGAGAATCTGCTGTTCCAAACTCATTTCCTCCTGTCAGTGCCATGCAGACTGGCTGACGTTGGGTCAAGGTGACTACTCTCCATCAGTTGCCTGAGAGAGTGATTAGGGAGGGAGGGCTCAGTGGTCTGCACCAGGCTGTGGCCATGGGCCAGGGGGGTGGCAGGCTTGCTGACCAGTTTATCTATA
Source organism: Molossus molossus (assembly GCF_014108415.1). NCBI lineage: Eukaryota > Metazoa > Chordata > Mammalia > Chiroptera > Molossidae > Molossus > Molossus molossus. Next base: position 67,098,028 of record NW_023425346.1, read on the forward strand.
CACCCCTGAAAGAGAATGTAAAAGAAAGAGCTCTCTGAGTCGAACTGGTACTGTCAACAACAGCGGTTGTCAAAAGGTATATAGGAAGAGTTCATTGATAATGTTGGGAACTTTCTTCTTCGATTCCACCAGGAATTTCAGAATCATAATTCAATGCAAAGTGTAAAGTTTTAGTACATATAAAATTACTTAGAGCAAAAATAAATAAGATCAGTACCCAGTAAAGGTCCAGTGTACTGAACATAAAAAACTGGACATGTGTTCTTTTAAAATTAGATAGTATCAATTTGGCCAATGTATGCACTAAAAGATTCAGTAAAATGAGCTTTACACAGCCTTGTAAAGGTTTTTTTTTTTTTTACATTCTCTACATGAGACCCAAAGTTTTCCAAGTCAGATAAATAAAATAATAAAATAAAATAAAATAAAATAAAATAAAATAAAATAAAATAAAATATACAGTGTTAGTCTAGTGACAGCCACATCATAACTTGTTGACCTTACATCACAAAAGGACAGTGATACATTCATTTTGATGTTCTTTAAATGACAATGAAAAGTGAGTCTTAAGAAAAATGACAAATACGATTGCTTGCCACTTCCAGGATAATAAATAGATAAGTGAGATTGCTGGGTTTTCAAGGAGATTAAGGTAAATGGAATCTGACACTTGGCTACTATTTTACTTGCCCACAGAAGGAGTAAGTTTGATGCCAAAGGTTGAAACAGGCTTTTCTAGAAGAGGAGGATCACAATAGAAATTCAGGTCAAGGCAGAATAAGAGATAAAGGCATTATATTGGCTATAGAACAGCTCTGCTGGAGAGCTCTAAAATGAGAAAATATGGAGGTGGAACTTTAATCACAGAGTCCTTAAAGGTCATGGGGAACAGACAATGAAAAAAGAACTGTTCTTGAACAGTTTCAAATCACAAGAATGTGTGAAAAATAAGATTTAAAAATGGGGGAAATACACGTTACTTGCTTCTGTATTTTATGATTTCTAAATGATCACTTAAGAATTTTGGCATTGTTTACACTATGGTGCTACTCCCTTTTGCAAACCTTTTTGTCAAGATTTCACAATGGAAAATTCTTTTTTTTTTTTTCAAGAATAGTATTAAATTACCATATCTTTATTTTAACCTAACACATAGAACAATTTTCTTAGTCTCATTGCAACCTCTAATTCCATTTGCTGATAAGCTACTGAACAAATTTATTTTTACTTTTTTCCTATTGACTTGAAAACAAACTTCTTATTATTCATAATTGTATCTAAATGTACTAAATTCCCTTTTTTATTGTGTCTACTATAAGGATGATTATGACAGGTTCTTCAGTGTAGCCCTGGTAATACCTAGCACTTTAAAATGGCCAACTGTGGATAATCACCTTAATTCTTTTCCATAATAAGCATGCTATCTGATACATATTTCCTTGCAAAATCACTTGCTGTTATAAGTTGCCTTGTCTCTCCTGAAGTGCTATCTTCCTTCCTAACACTGCTTAGAGCACCGGGCCACTACTCTCTAAGATCTTGGGTTTTATATTTTTCTGTGTTTGACTAAAAAAAAAGTATCAACAAAACACAAATGAGTAAAGAGAGATGAAAATAAACATGCCTTATTTATGCTGAGAGTAAATAGCCAAGGCAGTGGAGGACACAGCTGTCAACAGCAGCAGCACGGCCAATAACAGCAGGAACCACAAATTTGTCACAGGCTCTCTGCCTAGTATCGGTAAGTTTCTCTCTGGCTACATATTATTTATTTGATAAGATTTATTTCATCATTAGAGAATAGTTATTAGATATCAGCATTGTGTACATTACTGTTTTCAGAAAAGTGAAAAAAGATAAATTGAGTAATAGGTACTGTGCAGAGTAGAGTGGAGAACATTCCAGAAAGAGAGAAAGGGACATGCAAAGACACAGAAGCATGGTAGAGAGGGAAGAGGCAGCTTTGCAGTGCTGAAGGACGTTTGTTGCAGCAACAGAGGTCAAGATGACAGGGGCAGTGGAAAGGGGAGCTCAGAGGGGGCCCTGGAAGAAGGCAGGGCTGGCGGGCTAAGTCACTTGACTTTGATTCCGCAGTGCAGGAGTTGGCAAACTTTTCTGTCAAAGGCCAGCTAGTGTGCATTCTAGGCACAAAGGTGGTCTCTGTCAGCAGATTCCTGGTTTCTTGTTTTCCTACGATCGCTTTCAAAGTTTAAAAACCACTCTTAGCTTGCAGCAGTATAAAAACAGTGCCAGGGGCTAGATTTGGCCTGCAGGCTTCAGTTCACCAAGCCCTACATTCCTCATTTTTTAATCTTCTCATGTTGGCAGAAACTCAGCACATGAGAGAGAGAAAAAGAAACCTGAAGAGCTACCTCCAAGGAGATAGGAGATAGCAAGACAGTGAAGGAAAAGTTTGACAGCCTTAAAGACAATCCACACGGTCGCGCACAATGGACTGTAATGATATCGCTATCTCCTAATCCTGTGGTTCATTTTACTTTTTGAACACTGCGGTGACAGAAAATACATAACCGTACATTTTGAAAACTAATACATACACAGTCACAGATTTGGGTTTCTTATTACAATAACATGTATTTTGATCTTGAGAATTAGCTGTTCTCTAGCTATCACAGAAAAGCTTTGCTTTCAAAACCAGATCATCCTGCAGTGAATGCAAAGTAGACCCCTTTGAACAAGCTCTGAGTAGAAATCGCACCGGAGCGGTGTCTTTATTCTTCCTGCTTCTTCTATCTATCTCACAAGATAAAAAGTCTCAGACACAATAATGAGGGTCTTAGCTATTGAGAATTCCAGGTTTGTTCGGTGAACCTAAATTAACTCACAACACACGCCGACAGACAGTGGGGGCACATCTCCTGTAAAGAGCAAGTGCCACACCTGTCTGGAAGATTCCCCGGAGAACATGGGGAATGGGCGCTCTGCATTCATGGCTCACAGTTCTTCCCTTGGCTGTCTGTGTATCAGCAGCCAGAGATGTGGCTACTCGGCTGACTCAGCACTCACTCTGAGGCACCAGCATCCTCCCTGCTGTGAGTCCAGACAGGTAGAAAAGCCCAGAGGCTTTCTGTGTCTGAGGAACATCCCTTTACTACTTTTTTAAATCAAGGTTGGTACTCCTCAGGCATTAGACAGCCAGTCTCCAATATGCCAATTATACTCAAAATGTCAATGAATAGTTTCGCCAGTCCATTTCCCTGTCCAGTGCAAGGCAAAGATCTGATCGTGCCTGAAATTGATCTTTCAGTGAGCACTTAACTGAATACCCAATGGCTATTCTTCTTGTTATCATAAATTTATTCCACTGTTTGACAATACTTTGAACTTAAACACAACAACAAAACCTTTCCTCTGACCTTTTACAAATTGTCAGTTCCTTTCCTGACCCTGCTAAATACAGCTGACAAACACAATGAGAATCTTAAAATATAAAAATATCTCATCTTTCTCAGTGACTAAATGTGATGCTATTTTCCTGATACTTGCAGTATTACTTTTTATGTTTATATATTTTACATATGAATTTAATTTTAACTAATTAAAATTTCCAACAAACCTAGAACATAATTATCATATACTTCTGTATATTTGAAAATAAACAACAGTTAACTGGGTTATAGTCTTAATAAAAATAAAAGCAATAAAAATCTTTTTAAATAACAGAAAAGAACATAGTTCAAAAACTCAGACATGAACACAAACTAAGGAACCCATATAACTAAAAATATGAAAGAACTATTTTAAAAATATAACACAGTCATATTTTGATTTCCCAGCTAACAATCATTACATACCATAAAATTCAGAAATGTAAAGGTTTCTTAATGTTTAAGTGGGCAAGTGGTCCATTGAACTACAAGCCTGTCTATTGCAAAGCTTATATTCTTTGTTTAAAAAAGAAAGAGTAGGTGCCCTGGCCAGTTTGGATAAGAGGTTAGAGCATCATCCTGCAGACCAATGAATCTCAGGTTCAATTCCAGGCAAGGGCAAGTACCTCGGTTGCGGTTCATCCCCAGCCCTGGTTGGGGTGGCCCAGGAGGCAACCGGTCAATGTGTCCCTTTCACGTCGATGTCTCTCTCTCTCTTTCTCTCTCTCTTTCTCTCTCTTTCTCTCTCTCTCTCCCCCCCCTCCCTCCCACTGTATCTGAAGATAAATAGAAAAATATCTTCAAGTGAGAAATATAAATAAAGGGGGGGGGGGGAGAAGGAGAAGAAGGAAAAGAAGAAGAAGAAGAAATAAGGTTCCACTGTACCAAGTACCAAACTAGATAAAGATACAAAAATGAATAAAATATGTCCTGTGCTCTTTTATTATACTCTGGTGGAGAAGATATTTATGAATACAGTAAAATGAAAAAAATACCATAAGAATGGTATACAGTATATAAATACTGGAGTAACCTAAAGATAAAAATAAATAAATCCTTTATGAAAGTGACATTTTAACTAGCCCATTTGAAAGAGTTTTATAAACTATGATTTACTACACAAAAGAAATGTCTCATCCCTCTATTTATAATGAGAAATATTCTTAGATGAAATCATCACGCATGCTCCCTGAGCGGCCCCCTCTGATTCAGCCCCTGGGAGAAGATGCCTTTGTCAAACCTCTTGATCCCTCAAGGTCCTCAGAGTGAACATGATCTGAGGCAGCCAAAGCGGAGCCACACCTGGGAGACAGGTCATGAACACAAGTGTGCAATGAGATTTAAAAGTGCCCAACGCTGCCCTGGCTGGTTTGGCTCAGCAGTTAGAGCATCAGCCTGCAGACCAAAGAGTCCTGGGTTCGATTCCAGCCAAAGGCACAAACCTCGGTTGCGGTTCCTCCCTGGCCCTGGTCGGGGTCATGTGGGAGGCAACCAATTGATATGTCTCTCTCACATCAATGTCTCTCTCTCTCTCTCTCTGTCTCTCTCTCCCTCCCTCCCTCCCACTCTATCTAAAGAAAAATGGAAAAATATCCTCAGGTAAGGATTAAAAAAATAAAAATAAAAGTGCCCAATGCTTTGGAAGTCAAGTGAAAGAAATTTAAAGGAGGTAAGCTTTCCAAAAGAGGCATTGTAATAACCTGTACGGAAATTCCTAAGATCTTAATGGCCTTCAAAATAAATAGAGGATTTGACAAATGAAATCATTGATTCAAAAGAATAAATCACAGATGCTTTGCAGAAATTGTTTTCCTAAAACTCTGGCTTTTGAGAACTCAAACTGTTTCTCCATAATAATAATGTTTGAAGTCCATTAGTTTCATTGATATTGTCTATTGCTTTATTTTATTTCAGAGAGAGAAACAGGGAGAGGAAGAGAAAGAGAGGAATATCAATGTGAAAGCGAAGTATCCATTGGCTGCCTGCTGCACGTCCCCTGCTGGGGGTCAAGCCAGCAACCCAGACATGTGCTCTAACTGGGAATCAAACTGGCAACCTTTCAATGGCCAAGACGATGCCCAAGACAGCCACAGCGGCCAGGGCTCCATTGTTATTTTCATCTTTCTTGTGTTCTCTCCATGAAAAACTGCTTCCTATTCCCAATCCTCAAAATACTATTTCAAATAATTTTTAAACTGTTATTTTTGAAAAATTATTATGTAACTTAAATTAACTGTATTTATAAATATTCCTCCCCTTAGTGATTAAAAAAAAAAAAAAGTGCCATCCTCTCAAGATTACTAGTTTAAGAACAGGAAGGTACAACTTCATGGTAGATTTTCATTTTTACTTGATTTGACTTGTTGCATGTTTAAAATTTTGGCAAAAAATATGCAATTAAACAAATAGAACAGTCATTTTGCCTATACTTCTGTTTATTGTATGGAGCCTGATAATAATAATACCAAGGTCTGTTTCATCTAGGTCATCCTACATCAGATTTCCAGAATGTACTCTCATCAGGTGTTTATCTTTTTCCAATCTATATATTTTTGTTGTTGTTAATCCTCACCTGAGGATATTTTTCTATTTATTTTTAGATAGAATGGGAGGAGAAGGAGAGAGAGAGAGAGACAGAATCATTGATGTGAGAGAAACATATCAACTGGTTGCCAGTGGTTGTCGAGAGAGACATATTGACTAGGCTGGGGATCGAACATGCAACCCAGCTATGTGCCCTTGACCGGGAATCGAACCCATGATCCTTCAGTTGATGGGCCGACATTCTAACTATTGAGCCAAACTGGCCAGGGCTCCAATCTATATCTTACTTATCTTTTTTAAATACTAGGAAAGAGTAGTATAAGAAAATTTGTTTAGTTATTCAAAATTTCATAAGGTTTCTTGACAGCTCCAACTTTTTATTATTGTTTCCAAAGAATGCAACTTGTTATTCTACACATCATAGATAACTTTTTCTTGTGTTCATTAAAATGATAAAATAGCTCTAATCTCTGCCTGTCTGCCATTTAAATGAAGAACTAAGTTGTTTGGATCATAGCTGCCATCACCTACAATGCTGAGACTCAATCAATTTGGCATTTTGCGTTATATTTACAGCAGTAAGAAAAATGGTAATGACTCACTTCATTTTTCTGTGGTTGTCAGATATTTCTATAGAAAGAAAAAAAATATTGCATGAATTTCCTTGATGGACACTGTCATTTGCAAATACCACCAATCTTAGCAACTGACAGCGCAATGAAAGAAAAATAAGTTTTTAGCATAAATTGTACTTCCTTTTCTTCTATAGAAAAAGACTATCAAAGTAATGGCAAAATTCAATAATGGTTCTGTTAGTGGCAAAGGAGTGTTTAAGTCTCTACATACTAACTAATATGTCAACTGCAGCCCATTTTCAGAGCTTACCAGATTTTTAAAAAATAATGGGTGTAAATGTCAGGATTTGAAAATTACTATGATTGTACTGCTGTTTCATTTTGGCTGACATAGGAACTAAAAAACTCAGAAAAGATTAATACTTTCTCCCAATAGCAAACTTTTAACAGCTTTAAAGTTTACGAGACATTTGACTTAAATCCTGTTTTGAGAAAAGTTCCATTAGGAACTCAGAGATAATGCTACACATGAGCTTAAAGACCTCCTTAATGACCCTTTAATGGAATTTTACATGTTGTCACACTCCATATTGACAGATTTTGACAGCTTAATAATAGCCTTGATGAGTCAGAATCAATTTATGTTGAAGACCTATGACTCCCTTATGTAACTAACGAAGTAATTATTGCTCCTTCCTCTGCGGGAGAGTCTTTACCTGACACTGTGCAGTAACATAAAGTCTTATGCCATGACTTACAATAGCGTCCTGGAAATTTTCCCTTCTAAAATACCATTTGCTGAGCACTCAGTAAATAAGACACAGACATTTAGGAAGGTATTTATTACCAAAGCAAAGATAATAATTGCTAATATATGCTAAAATGTGCCGCTCTAGAATTGCCAGCTTCCAGTATGCACACTGTTAGCCGAGTAGCTGCAGTTGAGGAGAAAAGACTGAAACATTGTTTATTGATATTAAGTTCTTTTTCATGGAACTTCAAAAACATTGACCTCAGTTCTTGACCCCTGAAAGTTAATTTAGCAAGAAACTCCAACTCTCCAGAAACTATCCCAAAATCATGTGCACCCACAAAACCCAGTTAGAAATGATATCAGCATTCAGGTTTCTTTTTTTAAAAGGTTCCTTCCAATTCTACTCAGACTACTTTTGATCTCAATCCCTTTTGTATCTTCAACATTGAAATAATATTATAAACTACCTTACATTGAGGTTTATTCACAGAAAAACAATAATCTGAAATAATTTTGTTATAAATTTTCATCAAAACCAAACAGCTGAAACCAGTTTACACTACAGGGCAACCACCAACATTCACAGGGAAAGTAGTTCCAATCTTGCCCTTTTCTAGAAGTGAACCCTAACTGAACTGTTGATTAATGTTATGGCTGGAACCCTCTCCATGTGAATGAACCATTCTGAGTATTATCTCAAAAAGAAGCTAGTTTAAAGAAGAGCTGTGTCATCATGTTCCATGTGGTTTATCTGCCGTTTAATTGGCTATTTGTTATATAGGAGGTCTTTCACACCTAAAACAAAGTCCTCTGGGACTTTGAATCTGATATTTGGGGGGTGTGGGGGGAGGCCAACTAGTATAATCACGGTAATAATTAGTTACATAAATAATATACTTTAGGTCAAAAAATAGAACAAGTTACAGAAACACTGAAAAAATGCAGCCAACCTTAGAGTCCTACTCAAGGTCACTAAGCCTGGACTCGAAAATAACTGCGAGAGCCCCTGATGGAGCAACTGACAGCCACACGGGGGCCAGAGGATGGAGTGGGATTGACGAGGGGCCTCCCATACCAAAGCTAGCAGGAGAAATGAGAAGAAAGGTCTCATTTAATTAGAAAATACTATATGCTAGGCTTATACTAAGACTGTCTTAATCTGTAAAGAGCTGTTTTAATCAATGTTTACAATGTCCTTGTGAGAAAAGTCAGATGCCGTATTATACAGATGTAAATCACTCACCCAGGGGAACAGCTAGGAGGGACACAGCTGAAAAGAATCCAGCACTATTCACCCCAGAGCCCTCCATCTTCACGTGAAACTACACTCGGGGAATTTTCCCTGTACAGGGAGAGGGTATGATTTTGTGTCATCAGACTAGAACTTCGATGCCTACACAGCGGTTGTGCTGAGTTCTTTACCTATTTGGTGGTCCCCCTGAACCTTGAACTTTTAAAAGAAAAAATTAATAACTTGTTTTTTGATTACTTAATAATCTCTGACACCATTGTTGAACACTTTATTGGAGGAATTTTTTTTTTCCCTTACAGTACCCAAGATCACTATTCGACACCCAAATGTCACATAATACTTACAATACTGTACAATCAAGTACAAATGGAAAAGCCTTTTCCTCTTATCACAACCAACTTAGGTGATACTATAGGCCTTAGAATAAAGCCTCTCAGTGTTTGCTATTAAAGTTAAAAAAAAAAAAGTTCTACTTTCATGTTGCAATAGCATCCTCATAATGAAGGGTCTATGAATGTGCCATTAGTTAGAATTAAACCCTATAGTTTGAAAATGACCTTAATGGACATATATACTTGAAGTGTTTTGAGACTAACTAGCAATATCAGTTTAACAATCTACCCAAAATGCTAGAATATTCCACTCGTTTTAAAGATAGGGGTGCCATTTTAAATGTCTTATACATTTGGCTAACTATGCTAATAATCATAATAATAACAATCACTTGTATTTGCTTTTAAATATAATGTGTGATATGTTAAAATTTTTCTTTCTCAACTTCATTGGATGATTCATACTCCAGTAGACTTGGATAACTATAATTTAATGTTCCCCAGAGCAAGCTTTGATTTGTTATAGTTTTTCTCTTAGTCCAGCCAAGAAAAGGAAGTAATTAAATTTAATATAGTTTTGGGGCCGTAGCTAAAACTATTAAGCCCTGAAACTTCTCTTATAATACCACATCCAGAATGTTAAACCACAAATCTTGCCAGGATGCCCTTTTAAAATAAGACTGAAAAGACCAACAACCTTGAATTTCTCACTTTGCTTTTAACATTTCATCCCAATCACATCTCAGTATCCAATTAAATGCTTTCACTTACCGTTAGAAGGACTGATTATTGCCAGCCTTTGCCAACAATGCTTATAGCCACCTGTCAGGCCAGCATCAGTTTCTCCTCAGAAGGTCCATTTCAATTTATCATGGTCCTGAAGGTTTGATATTCTTTGGATATAAATTCAAGACAGGAATGCTTACAACAGTCAGATGGCATACCTCAAAGCTGAGCACAGCTGGTGTATGGGTGTATGGAGGTCCTGTTATGGACAATCACTCAGAATCGGCTCTGGTAGTAGCCAGGTATATTCTTGCTTCTCTGTGCCAGATACTTGGGAAGGCACCAGCACAGCCTTCCCCCTCTGAACCCCATGACTGCTTCCCCCATCCGTGTGCCCTCACCTCTTCTCAAATTCTGCCATGACACCTACACTCATAAAGCCAGCCCAGGCGCAAGTTTCCCTTGGTTGACATCTTCAGCTAGATGTTTTTAAGCATTGGGAAAAGAAAGTGCTAAAATCATATTGCATCAAACAGTATGAAAATAGAGTATTTAGGGACGTGACAGCAGCATTACTTCTTTATAGTCATGAAAAGATTTTCTTTTAAAGCATTTTTCAGATATGATAACATCTGTCTGTGCAGCCTTCCCAAGAGGGATGCCAGTGGGAAGACGATTATCCAGATTTTATATCAGTAATAGCAACAAAGCCCAGAGAGAGACAAAGCAAGGTTTTATGTTCCTTGTCCCTGGAGAGCCGGGGAAATAACTCTGGTCTTTGGAGTTTCAAGAAAATCTGCTTTCTGGTAGTAGCGAGCTAGCTTCGTTGCTCATTGGAGAGCTTGTTTTAAGGGGGATACTCCTTTAAAAGCCTATTAAATGCTTTTATATCAATTTGAAGGATTTGAATCAGAAACGAAGGAGGGCTATTAGAAAGTACATGCTGTGCCTGCAGCTCGAGGGAAGAAATTGCAGTTACCCTGTCAGATCCAAAATTTGCTTAACTTTTACATTCTCGAGGACTAGGGCTCCTGCAGACTTTGAAATCGACAAATTGAGTCAATTTGCTGTACCTGTTATTTCAAATTGGAGCCGTGATATTTAAGTCTTCTGTGGACAAGGAGGCAATAGTCATGGATTCATAGAGCCAGCATTATTTTAGGTCACATATGATATTTAAATACAATAAACCATCTGCCACGTTTTTTATTCTTAGAACAACGTGATCTTCTAATACAAATACATGTGCCAAAGTCAAAAATACATCATTCCCATCCATCTTACCATGGACTCGCAGCCTTTTAGGCAACTTAGCATATTACCTCACATCTCAATTATTTTCTATAGTGTATTCATGCTCCTCAGAGAATTTATTGTCAGAGGATATCGCCCTGGCCGGTTTGGCTCAGCGGTTAGAGCGTCGGCCTGCGGTCCGGAGAGACCCGGGTTCGGTTCCCGCTAAGGGCATGTACCTCGGTTGCAGTTTGTCCCCGGCCCTGGTTGGGTCGTGTGGGTGGCAGCCACTCGATGTGTCCCTTTCACGTCGATGTTTCTCTCTCTCTCTCTCCCTCTCCCTCTATCTGGACAAAATATCGAAAAATGTCCTCGGGTGAGGATAAAAAAAAAAAACAAAAACAAAAAAAGGAGAGGATATCACAGCCAGAGATACTAGCTATGTCTCTGATTAAATATTCTTCCCTGACAAAGGAAAAACCCTGGTAAAATTAAAAAGGACTAAGTAAAATTTATTTTTAATGCTCTCTTCCCAATTAAAAACCCTCCTTGCCTAAAGGTTGTGACTTATATGTTTCAAGGCTACATGAAAATAAAGAGAAAAGGGTGATGAGCAGGTATAGAAGGGTGATGAGCAGTGAAGCATCCCTCCCTCCCCTGTCCAGGTTTGCCTAACACCTGCCCACTGTCCTCCTCCGGGCCGACCCCAGGTCAGGCTGCCCAGCAACAGTGCACGTCTATCCGCATATACCTCCCGTTTCCATCCCATCCGCCACCACATTCTGTAGATTGTGCTGGTAAAATATTACTCTCTTATCTCTTTTTCTCTAGTTCCACTTCATGTCTTTAGTTGATGCTATTTGCATCTCTGGCCTGGAGGACTGCAATATTTTCTAACTGCAGTCCTCAAACTTCAGTCTCAGTCCTTCAAATCCATGAATTTTCTGAAGTAAAAATGTGATCATATTGGCTCTGCTTTAAATCCTTCAATCACTCCGCATAGTCTCCTGAAGATATGCCAGAGTGTCCTACAGTGGAAGCACAGTGCCTTTATTAGCTGACCTTGCGGGTCACTCCAGCCTCGGCCCACCTTGCCCTGCGTGTACCAGCCAATTACTTCCCCTCTTCTCTGTCACACGTCCATGTCTCTACCTACATAAAGCTCTCAATTTATGGAAAGCCCCTTCCTTCTGTCCCACAGTGAGCTTGTTCTTATCCTTGAAGATAGTTCAGATTTTCTTGTGAAGGTTTCCCACCCATTGGTAACATTTATTTGCCCTTCTCCCACTATATTATAATTATTTATAAATTTTATTCATTCAACAGATATTTATTGAGTTCCTTCTCTATTCCAGCCTCGTAGATGTGCTTGAGCTCTGAATAGAAGAAAAGCAGAACAAATATAATCTCAATCCCATGAGGTTTATAGCTTAGTGTAAAAGGACACACCTTAACCAAATAATCACTAAAGTGTATAAGTACTAACTGCAGCAAGTGTTGAAAGAACAATAAACAAAGCTAAATAGATATGAGCACCTGAGCAGGAGGACCTGATCTAATCTTCAGGATAAGGGAAGGCCTCCCTGAGGAAGTCACATTTAAACAGTTGTGAAAACTAAGAAAAAAAGGACGGAGAGAGGGAGGGAAGGGGGAAAGATAGGAAGGGAGGGAGAAACCCAATTAACTTCAAGGACACCCCAATCAGAGAAAATAGCATGGCTGAAGGCATTGAATCAGAACAGAGTGTGGGTCAGTCCTAGTCTACATATCAGTATGTAGAGTGTTTCTTAGTATGTAGAGTGAAACTTCAGTTCTTCAAAAGCAATGCTATCTCTTGCTTCTCAACCTTTGGCTGTGCTATTTCCTGTGTCCAGGAGACTGTCGCCATCCCAGCTCAACTGGCCATCTCCAGATCTTCCATAAGGTTCAGGTAATGGACCACCTCTTCTAGGAAGAGATCTTGGATCCCTAAATTCAGATTCTGTGCCACTGCAACATGCTTCTACAGCATCCTGCCCTTTCTCCATGACAGCGCCTATGGTCTGTAAGTGCTTAATTAATGAACTGTGTTCTCCACTACATTGTAAGTTCATGAGGGCAGAGAAATTGCCCTGAATACACGGCTCTTAGCATAATGCCAGGCATGTAAAGCATGACATGGAAATCACCAACTTCTCCCTAATTCAGATACCAAACTTTCTTTTTAATGCAACAAATTAGCCTATCTCATATAACCGCAGGAAATATAAAATCTACTTGGGTTTTGTCCCAGTATTTGTATGGATCTCCAGGGAAACATCCCATAAACCTGCTCTGGTTGTTGCTTCCCCCCTCAGCCTGTCTTCCTCCCTCAGATCACCACTCCCCTCCCTCTGTTGCTTCCAGAGGCTGCTGCTCTCTTGTGTCAATTGGCTTTCTACTGGCGTATTCGGTTTCTACTGCTGCTTAACCGACTATCACAAACCTGATGGCTTGCAACAACACCATTTATTATCTCACAATCACTGTGGGTTAGGCCTAGTTCTAGGTACAGATAAACTGGCTCCTCTGCTCAGGGTCACTCTAGGCTGTGATTAAGGTGTCATCTGGGGCTGCCATTTCATTTGAGGATCAAGATCCTCTTGTCAACTCACTGGTTCTTGGCAGTGTCTGAGATCCCTGCTTTCTTGCTAGTTGTTTGCTAGAGACTGCTCTCAGCCCCTACAGGCCACCCTCAGGTCTTCGACTCATGGTCCCTTTCTCCCACAACAAAGTAAGCAGCTTCGTTGATTAAGCCCTTTAGTAAAGTGTCAGCTGCTGCTTTTGTCTCTTGTAAGGGCTCACCTGAATAGGTCAGGACTTCACCTATAACCTCTCTTTTAATTAATTCAAAGTCAACTGATGAGGAACCTCTATTACATCTCCAAAATCCCTTTGCCTAATGAAATAACTATCTCAAGACTGACTTCCCATAATAGCTACAGGTTCCACCCACAAACAAGAGCATTATACACCAGGAAACAAGGGTCTTGGGAGATATCTTAGAATTCTGGCAATCATACCTCAGTTCACCAAAGTACAGACATGAGTTTGTTTTGTTTAAAAGAAGCATTAACAAATTGTTGAGTCCAGCCAAATGAATAGCATCTTAGAAAGAAAATTTAAAACTGACTCTGACCCTCAGTGACATTAGAGTTCAAACACCTGGCCTTCTACAATAAACCACCTAGTAGTAAACAGTCTATTTATACACCAAGGAGGGCCTTTGAGTATCTCTCCCCATCCAGAATGCAGCACCCCTTGCCTTGGCCAAACTGGAACCAGGAGGGAGAATAAAAATAAGCATTCTATTAATCTCCAGGTTCTTGCCAAAACCCCAATTATTAGAATAATTTGATGAGAATAAATTCACTTTTTAAAAAAGGAAAAGAGCCCTGGCCGATTTGGCTCAGCGGTTACAACATCGGTACGCGGACCGGAGAGACCAGGGTTGTTCGGTTCCGCTAAGGGCACGCACCTTGGTTGCAGTTTGTCCCCAGCCCCAGTTGGGTTCCTGTGGGTGGCAGCCAGTTGATGTGTGTCTCTCTCACATCGATTTTTCTCTCTCTCTCTTCCTCCTCTCTCCCTCCTGCTCTATCTGAAGATGAATGCAAAAATGTCCTCGGGTGAAGATTAAAAAAATAATAATATAAATAAATAAATGGGGAAAAAAACATATTTATAGAAAGTAGTTTACTTCTTTATTGTCTTAAACCTTTCCATTTCAGAACAGTATCTTGGCTTTTCATTTGCATAAATAAAAGTCTTACTAAAGTGCTTTTTTTCTTAAAAAAAACTCTGAACCAATCTATTCTCAAGTGTGGAATTCCAGCTTTACCTCTAGAACACTGGAAAAATAAATGATAGCAGCTTTAAACATAAGTACCTCCCCACTTTCAACCAATCAAGCTTTCAGAAAGATAAAAACTGGTCTCATAGAGAGCACCTCATTGTAGACCTAATTATAAAACTCAAAACAATAAAATATACGGAAAAAGAAAACATAGAAGAAGGTATTTTTAACCTTGGGCTTGGAAAATATTTTTTAACTATAACAACAGATACAAAATTCATAAAAGAGCAAATTACTCAATTCGACTGACTTATCAAAATTAATATTTTCTGCTTTTTGAAACAATCGAAAAATATTAAAGGACAAGCTACAGACTAGAAGATCATTTCAAATCATACACCTGTAAAGCACCTGTATCCAGATTATATATAGAACTCTCAAAACTCAATAACAAAAAAAAAAAAAAAACCATTAAAAATAGGCAAAAGATTTTAATAGACATTTTACCAAATGAAGTATACACCTGGCAAATAAACCCATATAAAGATGTTCACAGTCATCTGTCATTAGGAAAATGAAAATTTTTAATTTTTGAGATATCACTAAATCCTACTGGAAGGGTTGCAATTAAAATGACTGACAATACCCAGTGATGGGAAGGGTATGGAGGAAATGGAACTCTCATACACTGATAGTGGAAATGTGTAATGTTTCATCTACTTTGGAAATGAATTTGGCAGTTTCTTAAAAAGTTAAGTGTACACCTACCATAAGTCTAGTCATTCCATGCCAAGAAATTTACCCAACAGATGACAAAATACAGGTTCACACACAAAGACTTGAATGTTCATACGTGGCAGCTTTATTCGTAATAACCAAAAACTGAGAGCCACCCAAATGTCATCAATAGGTGAATGAATAACACACTGTGTTATATCCATACACAACAGTATACAAAGGAATAAACTTTTGATAGCACTAAAATAAAGATGAACTCCAAAATAATCATGCTGAGTAAAAGAAACCAGACAAAACAAATAACATACTCTATAATTCCATTTATATAAAATGATTTTAAATGCAAACTAATCTATAAGGAAGAAAGCAGATCCCTTTTTTCTGGTTATGGAGGAGAGTAGGGAGGAAGAGGAAGAAAGAAAAAACAACGAGGGATTAGGAAACTTTGCAGCTAGTGGCTATGTTCATTATCTAATTGTGACCATGATTTCACAGAAGTTTATGTATGTCAAAACTTGCCAAGTTGGACATTTTAAACATGTACATTTTGTCAATTGTCAATTTTATCTCAATACAACATTTCTGTTTAAAAAAAAAAAAAAAAACAGAAATAGAAACATGGGGCATAAAAAATAAATAAATTACTGCTAAAATAGAAATATATATTCAGTGAAAAATGTTCATCAGAAATTTAAAGAAAAACAAAAATATTTTCAGACAAAAGCTAAGAACATCATCTGCAGACCACACTAATAGATACTCTTCTCAGAGACATGGAAAGAAATAAAAATTATAAATATGTAGGTAAATTAAATGAATATTAAATGTAAAGCAAAATTATAATATCTCAACTTAAAATATATAGAGAATAAGAACAAAAATGGCATATGAGTTCAGAGGCACTAAATTGAATAAAAGAGTTCTAAGGTCCTTGCATTTTCCAAGAAGAAGGGCAAAATACTGACTAATACTTACCGTTGTAAAGTCAAGGTATATACTGGATAGGGGCCACCTCTAGGAGTAGAAAGGAGGCACAATTAAATTCTAAAATGGTGGCAATATTCATGTCCTAACCTGAATGATGGTTACACAGCTGTCTGCTTCGTAATGAATCATTGAGCTATACATTTTCACTTTGTACATTTTTCTGCATTTGTATTATATTTCACACTTCAAAGTTTTAAACATCTGGGGCTGGTGGGGGTCTCCCAGTGATCAAGCACAAACTCCTAAACCATTTTCAAGCCTTTGCTCATATCGCATCTGCTAACAGCCCATTGGCCAAAGCCAGTCATATGGCATAGCCCCAAGTTGGGAGGTGTACTTCACCTTCCATTAAGCACACTTTTTCTGTAAGGGGCCAGATAGAAATATTTTAGGTTTTTCAAGCTACATAAATTTCTTTTGTAAATTCTTCTTATAAAAAAAAGAAACTTAAAAAATATAAAAGTAATTATTAGCTGAGGACCTTAAAAAAAAAAAAAAAAGCTGCGGCTAGGTTTGGCGCATTGACCATAGTTTGCCTCTCATTGCATTTGGCCATGATAACATGGGTATGGGAAAGGTTTTTAAAAAGAGGAGGGTGATCATTTAGTCTGCCACAATTCATCATTTTGGCTATAAGTATTCATACCCCTATCATAGGCAAAATATTTTCACCCCTATCTAACAACACTCCAAAATTCACTCAAACATTAAGCTCAAGTTCTCTTCTACATCAGGTCCTAATATAGCCACTCTCGATTTGTAGATATAGGAAGTAAAAGGACAGGTTCTATAATTGTCAACGGAGAATAGGAATATTGCACTAAAAACTTTCATTCAACCCTGGCCAGTTTAGCTCAGTGGTTGGAGCGTCAGCCTGCAGACCAGAAAGTCCCGGGTTCAGTTCCCACTAGGGGCACATACCAAAAAATAAAATATAAATAAAAATAAAAATAAACTTTCATTCATATAAAGTAAGAATGGCCTGGCAGGTGTGTCTCAGTGGACTGAGCTTTGTCCCATGGACTAAGAGTCACCCCATGGACTGAGAGGTCCCAGTTCAATTCTCAGTCAGGACACATGCCCGAGTTGCAGGCTCAATCCCCAGTAGGTGGCGTGCAGGAGGCAACCAACCAATGTTTCTCTCTCACATCGATGTTTCTCTCTCTCTCCCTTATTCTCTCTCTAAAAAAGAAGTAACAAAAAAAAAAAAAAGGTGTTTAAAAAAGTAAGAATGACCCAGCTGGTGTGGCTCAGTGGTTGAGCATCAACCCATGCACCAAGAGGTCATGGGTTTAATTCCCGGTCAGGGCACATGCCTGGGTTTCAGGATCAAACCCAAGTAGGAGGCATGCAGGAGGCAGCTGATCAATGGTTCTCTCTCACAGCGATGTTCCTATCTCTTTCTCCTTCTCCCTTCCTCTTTCTCCAAAAAAATCAATTGAAATATATTTTTTAAATATATATAGATATATATATAATGGTATAGAAATTTAAGCTTGACCTCTAGTGAATTCATATTGAGACTGTTTTCCAGGAATGAATTAGATGCCAAGGGTCATCTAAATATAAACACAAAGATTTTTGTGTTTTTAACAAATATTTAAAGTCAATAAATAAGATCTTTAAAATTATTGCTAATAGTTAAACTTTATGCAAAGAAAATAAATCTAATAGTTAAAAGGAGGAACCTTTAATGTCAAGAAATAATACATTTGGATCTATCCAACAGGAAGATATAACCTTGATAAACATATATGCACCCAACATAGGAGCACAAAATATATTTAAAAACTTTTGGAGGACTTCAAAGGAGAAATCGATAGCAATACAATCATAGCAGGGGACTTCAACACCCCGCTCACATCACTGGATAGATCCTCTAGACAAAAAATTAACAAGGAAACAGAGACTCTAAATGAAGCACTAGACCAAATGGATTTAATAGATATCTACAGAGAACTACACCCCAAAACTACAGAATTCACATTCTTCTCAAGTGCACATGGAACATTCTCAAAGACAGACCACATGTTAGGGCACAAACTAAGACTCTACAAGTTCAAGAAGATTGAAATTATATCAAGCATCTTCTCAGACCACAGTGGCATGAAACCAGAAATCAATTGCAAGAAGAACATACAAAGACATTTGAACAAATGGAAGCTAAATAGCATGTTATTAAACAATGAATGGGTCACCGAGGAGATCAAGGAAGAAATCAAAAACTTCCTGGAAACCAATGAAAATGAAGACACAACAACACAAAATCTATGGGATGCAGCGAAAGCAATTCTGAGAGGGAAGTTCATAGCACTACAGGCCTACCTCAAAAAGCAAGAAAAATCTCTAATAGACTATCTAACCTCACAACTTAAACAACTAGAGAGCAAACAAAAAGAAAACCCCAGAGCAAGTAGAAGGAAGGAAATAGTAAGGATCAGAGCAGAAATAAATGACATAGAGACCAAAAAAAACAATTCAGAGGATCAATAAAACAAAGAGCTGGTTTTTCGAAAAGATAAACAAGATTGATGGACCCTTAGCTAGACTCACCAAGAAACAAAGAGAGAGAACCCAAATACATTAAATCAGAAATGAAAGAGGAGAGATAACAACTGACACCACAGAAATACAAAAGATCATTAACAACTACTATGAACAATTAATTATATGGCAACAAATTCGAAAATGTAAGCGAAATGGACAAATTTCTAGAAACACATAGTCTCCCAAAACTGAATCAGGAAGAGATAGAAAACTTGAACAGACCAATAACAACAGAAGAAATTGAAGATGTAATCAAGACTCTCCCAGCAAACAAAAGCCCAGGCCCGGATGGCTTCACGGGGGAGTTTTACCGAACATTCAAAGAAGAACTAATACCCATTCTCCTCAAACTATTTCAAAAAATTCAAGAAGAAGGAAGGCTTCCAAACTCGTTTTATGAAGCCAGCATAATTCTAATTCCAAAACCAGAAAAAGACACTACAAAGAAAGAAAACTACAGGCCAATATCCCTGATGAATATAGATGCCAAAATCCTGAACAAAATACTAGCAAATCGAATCCAGCAATACACCAAAAAAATTATCCACCATGACCAAGTGGGATTCATCCCAGGGATGCAAGGCTAGTACAATATTCGCAAATCCATAAATGTGATTCACCACATAAATAAAATGAAGAATGAAAACCACATGATAATATCAATAGATGCTGAAAAAGCCTTTGACAAAATCCAGCATCCATTTCTGATAAAAACGCTCAGCAGTGTGGGAATAGAGGGATCATATCTAGACATAATAAAGGCCATATATGAAAGACTGACAGCCAACATCGTACTCAATGGGCAAAAACTAAAAGCATTTCCCTTAAGAACAGGAACAAGGCAAGGATGCCCACTTTCGCCACTCTTATTTAACATAGTACTGGAAGTCTTAGCCACAGCAATCAGACAGGAAGAAAAAATAAAGGGATCCAAATTGGAAAGGAGGAAGTGAAATTGTCATTATATGCAGATGCCATGATACTGTACATAGAAAACCCCAACGACTCCACCAAAAGTTTACTAGACTTAATAAATGAATTTGGCAAAGTAGCAGGATACAAAATTAACGTCAAGAAATCAATGGCATTCTTATACACCAATGATGAACTAACAGAAAGAGAAACTAAGAAAACAATCCCATTTACCATTGCGGCAAAAAAATTAAGATACCTAGGAATAAACTTAACCAAAGAAATAAAGGTCCTATTCGCAGAAAACTACAGGTCATTGAAAAAAGAAATAGAGCAAGATATAAAAAAGTGGAAGCACATACCTTGTTCATGGATTGGGAGAATTAACATCATTAAAATGTCCATATTACCCAAAGCAATATATAGATTCAACGCAATCCCCATCAAAATACCAACGGCATACTTTACAGAATTAGAACAATTATTTCAAAAGTTCATATGGAACCAAAAAAGGCCTCGAATAGCCACAGCAATCTTGAAAAGGAAGAACAAAGTTGGAGGGATTACAATACCAGATTTCAGGTTATACTACAAAGCCACTATAATCAAAACAGCCTGGTACTGGCACAAGAACAGGTATATAGACCAGTGGAACAGAACTGAAAACCCAGAAATGGACCCAAGGCAATATGCTCAATTAATATTTGACAAAGGTGGCAAAAGCATAGAGTGGAGTAAGGACAGCCTCTTTAATAAATGGTGCTGGGAAAATTGGACAGCTACTTGCAGAAAAATGAAACTAGACCATCAACTTACACCCTACACCAGAATAAACTCAAAATGGATAAAAGACTTAAATGTAACTCATGAATCCATAAAAATCCTAGAAGAGACTGTGGGCAACAAAATTTCAGACATCATACGCAGCAGAATTTTTACTAACACATCAACTAAGGCAATAGAAACAAAGGAGAAAATGAACACATGGGACTACATCAAACTCAAAAGCTTCTGCACAGCGAAAGATACAATCATCAAAACAAAAAGGCTACCCACTGTATGGGAGAGCATAATTTCCAATGATGTATCAGATAAGGGGTTAATTTCCAATACATATAGAGTGCTCATACAACTCCACAAAAGGAAGACAAAGAATCCAATTAAAAAATGGGCAGAGGAACTAAATAGACACCTCTCCAAACAGGACATACAAATGGTAAGAAACATATGAAGAAATGCTCATCATCACTAATCATCAGAGAGATGCAAATCAAAACAACAATGAGGTATCACTTCACACCTGTCAGAATGGCCGCCATCAACAAATCATCAAACAACAAGTGTTGGCGAGGGTGTGGAGAAAAGGGGACTCTAGTGCACTGCTGGAGGGGATGCAGTCTGGTGCAGCCACTATGGAAAACAATATGGTGTCACCTCAAAAAATTAAAAATTGATCTTCCATTTGACCCAGTGATCCCACTTCTAGTAATATACCCTAAGAAGCATAAAACACCAATCAGAAAGAATATATGTACTCCCATCTTTGTAGCAGCACTATTTACAATCACTAAGATCTGGAAACAGCCCAAGTGCCCATCAGTAGACGAATGGATCAAAAAGCTGTGGTACATATACACAATGGAGTACTATGCAGCGGTAAGAAAGAAAGATCTCTTATCCTTTGAGACTACATGGAGGGACCTTGAAAGTATCATCCTAAGTGAAACAAGCCAAACAGAGAAAGACAAGTTTCATATGATCTCACTTATTTGTGGAATATAATATACATAACAGTTTGAGGAATGGGGTAGTCCCAGAGATGTGGAAGCGGGGTACAGACTGACAATCCCCTAAAGAGGGGGGAGGAGGGGGAGGGATGAACCACAGAACTTATGTGCATGTATGCATGAACAGTGGACATGGACAACAATCTGGGGAAAGGGCGGGGGGGGGGGAGGGGGGAATCAGTGGGAGAAAAAGGAGAAACATCTGTAACCAAAATTAATCAATAAAAAAAAAAGAAATAATACACTTATACTGAGCATCAATTTATGTGAAAATGGACTTTAGTTGATTCAACACTTATTATGAGCTAACAATGTAATGAGCCTTCCAAAAAATCTAATAAAATCAAGCTATGTTTAGAAAGTAGATTACCCAACCAGGGGATGCTGTTATTATTCTTTTGATTGTTCAAATTACATATAATAAAAATATGTTCTATTTTAAGAGAAGCATTGATTAAATTGAATGCTTCTAGAGGAAAGTAACCAAAAAAATGAAGGCCCTTCAAAAATGCTATGTGATAGCCCTGGCTGGTTTAGCTCAGCAATTAGAGCGTTGGCCGGGGGTCCAGAAAAATCCGGGTTCGGTTCCCACTAAGGGCAGGTACCTCGATTACAGTTTGTCCCCTGCCCTGGTTGGGTCGTGCGAGTGGCAGCCACTCGATTTGTCCCTTTCACATCAATGGTTCTCTCTCTTCCTCTTTCTTCCTCCTGCTCTATCTGAACAATAAATGAAAAAAAATGTCGAGTGAGGATAAAGAAAAAAAAAATTGCTATGTGATAAACATGTAAAGGAATTTGGAAAGTTCATCTTAAAAAAGAAAAAGACAAGAAAGGAAGGGAAACATGAGGAACATCTTGAAATGTTTTCAGGCTGTCATGCAGAAGAGGAAGTAGTTTCACTGATTGTTGTCATAGATCAAGGGTTGGCCATATGTAGGGCAATGGATGGGCCAACTGTTTTTATTATGCCAACTGGAAAGTAAGTATTGTAGGTCTTGTAGTCTCTTCCAAACACTCAATTTTACCACTGTAACAGGAAAGCAGTCACAGACAACACATAAATTAATTTACACAGATGTGTTCAATAAAATTCTACTTATGGAACTTCAAATTTTAATAAAATTTCCACATATCACAAATATTGTTCCCATTTTTTTTCAACTATTCAAATTTATTTTAAATATTCTTAGCTCACTAGCCATTCAAAAATAGGCAGCAGAGTGTATTTGACACATAGGCCAAGTATGCCAAACTCTGCTACAGGTAACAACCTAAGCAGTTGGGTCCTAGTGATAAGAAAGCAAACGTCAGTTTAAAAACACATTGTTCTAATACTTGAAACATAAAATGCAATGTTGTGCAGGTGCTGTTGATAACCTGCCCCATATCTCTTGGCCCACCTCTGAGTTCCATAGACAATTCCTCTGCAAACTGACAGCTCTTCATTTTAAATACCTTCCACTCTGCCTTTCTCCAGTGTCAGAGGAGCTAGCACAGCCCACCCGCAGGGCAGCCTGGGAGAGCTGGAGCAATCTCAACCAACCATGTCTAAGAGACAGAGAATAAATACTTCAGCTTCCCTCCCTAGGTGGAACATTTCTCAGTTAGGTTCTCTACTGTCCACCACAGAATCCCCATTGCAACTAAGCCCTAATTGCCTCATTAATTCAAACTACACTAGCATTCCCCTGTCTATGTCTCATTTTTTCTCCACTTGTACTTCGAAGGATTACCTCCCAAATAAACTACCTGCACTCAAGAACTGATCTCAGGTTCTACTTTGTGCAGATTCAAATTAAAATAGATATGTCAACTTGGAGTTAATGATCATGCCTTTAGGAACCAGATGGTCACTTGCTATGGAAATGGAAGTGATTTTTAAGTTAGACTAGTGACTCTCAACTGACTGTGTCCCCTAGAGGACGTTTTTAATTATCCTGGTTGCCACCACCCCTACTCCATCCAGCATCTAATGAGTAGAGACAAGTGATGTTGCTAAACATTTTACAATACACAGAACAGTCCCACACAACAAAGAATTATCCAGTTCAAATGTCCACAGTGCTGAGTTTGAAACACCCCAAATTAAACTGAAGAATAATCTAACTGGACTCTAACATCCTGTACTGTTCTAAGATTCTGTTATTTTAAGAAAGATTCTTAACCTGAATGAGCTTCAAAGGACTCAAAATATCTTGGAAATTAGGTACAAAATCTTTTGCCTATGTCTATTTCTGTATTTCTGTGGAGAATGACCATAGCTTTTATGAATTTCTCTATGGGGTCTGTGATCCATAAAGGTTAAGAATCTGGTTCTATAATAAATAATTTTTAATCATTTTACCACGGGTCTGAATCTTTAATCACCTTTTTCCCTCTTCTATTCTGTTAAGAAATGCAAGGGTTGACTTTTCATGTTTGACAGCAGTTCTTTCTAAGGCTGTGTAATTCTGATAGTATTGGAAGTAGGCAAAGAAGATACTAAATTTAGTTAATTATGATATATTAAAAGGACACAAGCTTCCTGGCAATCAATCTGGCACTTTTCTCAAGTACTAAGAAGATCATTTTTTTAAATACCTAATTAGTCTAGCTCAGCAAATATCACTACATATTGAGGAAGTAAATGAGCAAATGAAAATTGCAGAGAGAGAAAAGTCCTTTATTCCTTACTTTATATCTTTTTGAACACAGAGCCAGTGCCAACAAAAGGCCTCAGATAAAGAATTGGTATAGACCTATTCTCCTGTAGATTTCTTAAGCTGGGGCCATATAAATCATACAGGATTGCTTTATCTGCAGCAAAGAATTCTGTAGAGACATATTGAACCTATAAGAAATGGCAGAACCTGGCCAAGTTCTGTCTTTTGGGTAATAAATTCTACCACCATTCTGACTCTGCTTTAAGAGTTTTGTCTACTTTATTTTAGAGCAAGGTATGTGAATTTATCTGCAATATTTAAAGGATTTTTTTTTTACAAGGATCCAGTGTCTTAGATTAAGTAGGAATGATTTGGCATTCTGCATATGTAAAAGAATAAAAAAATAATAAGAACAAATAAATATGTGTGATATACAATCCAATCTAAAACAAAATCATACATTAAATCACTCAGAAATAATGAGATATGCAATCTTCTAATGATAGCAACCATTTGTGAGAAATTGCTAAGTACCAGATATGACAGATTCAGATAGATGATTGATTGATAGATAGTTAATAGATAGATGATAAATGGATGGATGGATGGATGGATAGATAGCAAAAAAGAAAGAATATGGATCAGTATATAAATACATTTAAACTTTGCTACAATTATTTGAGCTAGGAAAACATTTTCTATCCCCATTTTACAAATGAAGGCTTGGAGAGTTAAAATAATTTACCCAGGGCTATAGAACCAAAAACTCCAGAACAAAGATTTTAACCCAGGTTTCTCTAGTGCCAAAATGTATCTTTATCCCCACAATGCGATACTGTTGTACATGGTATAACAGCCTAATTAGAAGTGTTGGGAGGATTTGAATCTCGGTACTGAGAATATCTGAGCCACCAAGAAGATTTCAGAAACCAGTTGGAGTTGATAATCTGACCTGGAACAGTTTTAACCTTCACATAAACTGAGAAGCATCATAGGCCTCTATGCTATGCCTGTGAATTGGGAGTTTGAGGTATTCATCACCCGAAGTGTCCAGAGCTTTGTGGGAGCCACAAAGACACATTTAGGCTTCGGAAAAAAAAACTGTAAAAGTTGGCTTCTGTCAAAAACAGTAGTCTGGGTCTGTCCAAAGTATCTGAGAGCAAGAAGCTGTCATTGCCACTCAATGACTGAGACTGGGCTGGGAACCTGACCCAGAAAAAGTGAAGATCCTAACTTCCACCTCTGATTTCAACAATTAATTACAAAATAATTTAAATTAAGGAAATAATTCAGAGAAAAATGGGTTAAGGGTGAGAAGAGGAATTCCAACTCTTAGAGTCATATGGAGTAAAGACAGTAAATGAATTTGCTAGAAAGAGGGTCAGGAGCAGCAGATAGAAAAATGCCTATGCATTAGTAAGGACATTTTCAATTTTAAACCAAAGACGTTGAATGAACTCAGTCCACCAGAGGGAATAAAAATACCGGCCCTATCACTGAAAACTTCAAGAATAAATCTAGTTTCAGCTATGACTATAGAGAGGTGATCAGGGGTTGCCAGAGATTTTTGTCTTCATCTCAATTCTGCTTTCCTCTGTAGACTTCATCCTTGAGTAGACAATCCCTGTAATAACAAGGTGACCACCAGAAGCAAGAAAGCTTGCTTCCTGATAGCTGGAGGTCTGACCTGGCTTGGATCATGTGACCAGTTCTGAACCAGTCACTATGGCCTGATGGAGGAGGTCCTGTGCAGTAATTGCACATTCTCCCCTGGCCCCATTTTGGGGAGAGAGGGCACTGAAGTCAAGCCCACCCAACCTCAGGGACAGAGCATAGGTGGGATAAAGAGTCACCCATAGGAAAGGATGCTGAGCAGGGAAGAAATGAAAATGGAAATAATGCACTGAAGACTGCAGCAGGACTCTCAGTGCACATACGGGTGAAAACACAGTGCAGCCTGGAGCCAAGGCACACGTGTGAGGTGTCAGGAGGTGGGGCTCGCATTTCAGGCAGTTAAACATGTGCTGAATATTTGCTCCCGTATTTCATTGATTCTGAGGTGCGCATCTTTCACATTTTAACAATTCAGATAGCAGAATGTTTCTTACAGTGAATGACGTTCTGTGATCGCTGTTGGCCAGGGGGCAGCTGTGATATAGTTTTCAAAGTCTGCACGGAACTCGGCTATAATTCCTCATATTTTCATCTCTTCAATTGAGTTATGTGCATTGTTAATACTCTATTTGTAGAGTTCAACTGTTGTTTAAAATATCTTCAAAAAGATTAAAATATGATCCGCCATTAAAATTAATGTTATTTTATATGCAGAAAAGAAATCTGTGCAACAGGGCATGCATTTAATATTAATGAAGCACATATTCATGGTTGGAAAAGTGATTGCAATTCCATTTTTTTTTTTTTTTGCAAAGTAACACCAAGTGCTTTTTGACACCTAAGAAAGGATAACATCCACAAGTAGATGAAGCTCTATTACCTTTTTTCCACTGGTATATATATGAAAACATTGCCTTTCACATACCAAGAAATGCACCTATATACAATATATCTATTAGTCCAAAATAACTCTTTCAATAAATATGTCAATTAAATTAAATCATAATTTCAATTAAAGTAATGTCACCTAAATGAGTGGTAGCATTTCTTAGTAGTATGTATAATAATGTTTCATCTTAAAATCAATGATAATAGATTTAATGAAATAAGGTATATGACAGGCATTGTGGTAAGTACCAAAAATACGAGAGAAATCATTCATGCTCCCTGTATTTGAGGTGTGCATTTTTACTGGGGTAAGCTAGTAACTTTATTTCACTTGTTGCACACCCTTAGAATTCTCACCCAATCTCCATTTCAGACATGCTACAGGAATAACATTAATGAGAATACTTGCAGGTGATAAATTATTAAATTTACTAATTATAAAGTATTGAACTGCCTTGGAAACCCCAATACACCAAATATTTAAAGCCAAAAACCGTAGTTATCCCCGACTCTTCTCTGTTTCTCACACCCCACATCCAACCCATCAGAAAACCTTTAGCTTCAAAATATATCCAGAGAATCTGACTACTCTGCTACCACTATAATCCAATCCACTATCATCTTTTGCCTGGAGACCTCACAGGTCTCTCTGCTTCTGTTCTGACTCACCCACCTCCCACCCATGGTCTATTTTCAACAGAAAGCCAAAGTGATCCTTTTAAGCATAGTACATTATTATACTCATGTCACAAATCCTGAAATGGCCTACCACTACACTCAGAATAGCAACCAGAGTCCCTGCAATCCTACAAGGCCCTCGATGACTGGCCTCGTGTAACCTCTCTGACCTCTGCTATTGTTCTCCCTTTCAGTTACTCCATTCCAGCTTCCTGGTTTCCTGCTGCCTTTCGAACATGCCAGGCATGTTCCTGCTTCCAGCCTTGGCTGCTGCTCTTCCCTCTGCGGAACGTTGTTTGGGAGATATCTGCTTGGCCAATTCTCACCTCCTTTCAGTCTCTTCTCAAATATCACCTTGGCTATGAGGCCTCTCCTGATCACTCTAATAACAATTGCAATTGTCCCCTTTCCTCTGCTCTCCCAGGACCCCATACCCTGACCTAACTTCACTTTTCACTGTAGCATCTTCTTCTTCTAACACACTATATAATTTGCTTATGTGTTATATTTATTGCTTATTGTGTCATTCTTCACTGCTTCCCGCCCATGAATCTAAGCTCCATGAAGGCTATCTTTATTCTACGCTGCTGCATTCTAGCATTTAGAACAGTCATGGGCAAATAAGTAGACGCTCCATAAAAATTTACTGAATGAATACATGGGTGATTTTTACTAGTCCAAATATTTATATGAGTATAAGCACATGTCTGAAAACCACTTAGGATGGGCAGACAGGACATAAACTAAAAATCTTCTGAAGTCAGAAAGTAAATTATATCCTGAGAATGCCCTGCAGAAGATTACCTTTAGAACCTAAGGCACTAAGAGTACAGAAAAGGCAGGTAGAAGGGAGGGCAGGGAAACAGGATCTCTACCATGGGTGAAGGGCAGGTCTGCTGGCACTGGTGGCCCAAGCTCCTGGCATTAATGCCTACAGGCTACACCTAGTTGAATGGATAAAAGCTTCCAACAAGGTCCTTTAAAAATGAGCAATGTCAGGGACATCTTCCAGCCCCCACTCCCACCCTAAACCTCCCACCCGCTGCTATGGGCTACAAGGAATGTCCCAGCAGAATGCTAATCTTCCAAAATAGAACCCGGAGCTGTGTACCCAAAGCTGATATCCCTCACTTTTGTCAACAGGAAGCCTAAGTTTGCTGGTGGACACACACCCAGCATGAGCAGGCCAGCGACAATCAGGTCATATGACCAATTTTCACTCCCCCCTGACTCCCTTTTATGTTCTATACACTGAAGGAGTGAAAGAAGGAACAGCAATAAAGCTACTTGGAGAATCATTAAACTGCTTTTTGCTTTCAGTTCTATCCATACCTGTTTTTAAGGTAAAACTCCTTTGCAGAAAATAAAAGGTTTTGAAATAATATTAAAAATGTAATAAAAATGCATGTCATGGGTCCTGGCCAGTTTGGCTCATCAGCTGGCGGACCAAAGAGTTGCAGGTTCAATCCCATGGTCAAGGGTACGTACCTCAGTTGTGGGTTTGGTCCCTGGCTGCAGCTGGGGTCGTGCAGGAGGCAACCAATCAATGTGTCTCACATAAATGTTTCTCTTTCTCTCTCTCACCTTCCCTCCCTCCCTCCCACTCTATCTAAAAAAAAAAAAAAAAAAAATTAATGGAAAAACATTGTTGGGTGAGGATTAAAAAATAAAGGAAAAAAAGTGCATGTCATGGAAAGCTGAATACCTAAAGGTTCAAACTACTTCACCTCCTGGATCTCAAACTCTCTTTCTGACCAGGCATCACATCTCTCACTGTCCTCTCTCCTCACTTCAGCTGGACAGGCCACTATAAGATAATGCACTTCCTCCTAACATTTTGCCTCCACCTCCTGCAGAAATCCCACCCAAGCTTCAAAGACTAGCTTCAATTCTAAACCCCTTGGGAAGGCTGCAGCACACTGCTTGTTCTTTTCTTCCAACATGTCCCTGTCCTCTTTCCTTTTCAAATGCACTATGTATGCACTTGATATAATTTTCCATAAGACTTGAGTTTCTTCCTTATCTCTGCATCCCAGAAGCACACTGAGCATAATAGCCCTGGTCTGGAGGGCCACAGAGGCTACCCCATAAAGAAAGCATACTTGGAAATGCAAGGAAAAGGTGGGTCCAAGAAGATAAAGGGATTTGAAGTATTTTATAATGCCTTCATTTATATCACACTGACACCCTTTCCTATTAAGAAACCAGTAGAGCCCTGGCCAGTTTGGCTCAGCGGTTAGAGCGTTGGCCTGCGGTCCTGAGAGACCCGGGTTCGGTTCCCGCTAAGGGCACGTACTTCGGTTGCAGTTTGTCCCCGGCCCTGGTTGGTTGTGCGGGTGGCAGCCACTCGATGTGTCCCTTCACGTCGATGTCTCTCTCTCTCTCTCTCTCCTTCCTCTCTCTCCCTCCCACTCTATCTGTACAAAAAATGGAAAATATCCTCGGGTGAGGATAAAAAAAAAAAAAGAAAAAGAAACCAGTAGATTTTTTTTAAAAAATTTTTAAATGTTATCTACATGATTGTTGGTTTATTTTTTACATTTTTTTTTCAGTCAGAGTTGACATTTAACATTATATTAGTTTCAGGTGTAGCAAACAGTGGTTATACATTTATATAACTTACAAAGTGATTCCCCCAATAATCTAGTACCCACCTGGCACCATACATAGTTATTACAATTTTATTGACTGTATTTCCTATACTGTACTTTACATCCCCCTAACTAATTTGTAACTGTCAATTTGTACTTCTTAATCCCTCCTCCTCTTCCACTCAGTCCCTCAACTACCCTCTTATCCGGCAACTGTCAGTGTGTTCTCTGTATCTATGAGTTTGTTTCTGCTTTGTTTGTTCATTTAGTTTGTTTTTGAGATTCCACACCTAGGTAAAATCATACGGTTTTTGTCTTTCTCTGTCTGACTTATTTCACTTAAAGTTATCATCAATGAATAAACAAACAACAATGTTGGTGAGGAGGTGGAGAAAAAGGAACCCTCATGCACCGCTGGTGAGAATGCAGATTGGTACAGTTGCTGTGGAAAACAGTATGAAAATTCCTCAAAAAAATTTAAAAGAGAACTACCATATAACCTAGCAATCCCACTTCTGGGTATTTATCTAAAGAAATCCAAAACACTTATTCAAAACAATACATGTACCCCTGTGTTCACTGCAGCATTATTTACAACAGCCAAGATATGGAAGCAATCTAAGTTTTTATCTATAGACAATTGGACCTACGGGGTGTGATTGTTAATATTATTATTACTATTATTATTTTGCTCTATCTTAGTAGTTCTTCGAGGGTAAAGATCAAATTTTTAACCAAGAAAAACTCAATTGACTCTTTTTTTCCTAGAAAGTGGGGAAAGGAAGTAAACTAAGTTTTCCCTGTGCCAAAGGTCTCACAAGAGGTGCTGGAGGAGGAATGTAGGACTGTTGCCAATACATGAGACTCTGCACTGCCAGGAATGAGTACACCTCAACAAGAAGAACCTCTCAGGAGTAAAGAGCCAAGTGAAGAGGTAACCCTATAATTTGTTATCCCGACCGAGGCACTTCTGAGAGTGAAAGAGGCACCATTAACCGCTACATCAGGCATCAACTGAAACTGTCCCAGGCAAGCTCGAACCTATGACCCCTACAAACAGTCAGTGAAGCTGAAGACGAGACACCACGGGGGAAAGAGCGCTGTCACTCTAAAGCAGCTCTAGGTTGCTTAGAATAAGTCCCCTGACAAAGCTGCTTCTTGCAAGAGCCATTCAACATTCTACCACCTCTAGAAAGCTCAGCAGGAAAAGATAAAGTGCTAAGAATGTGAGGTTGAGCGTCCCAAACACCATGGCATCAGGAAAGTAGAAGCCTTTGGTGTCCATCAAAATCCACCTCTCACTGTTGTCATCAACCATGGGGGTCAGGAGTAACCTGCCAAGCTGAAGAGACCA
The DNA here is from genome assembly GCF_014108415.1 of Molossus molossus. NCBI lineage: Eukaryota > Metazoa > Chordata > Mammalia > Chiroptera > Molossidae > Molossus > Molossus molossus. Next base: position 67,129,382 of record NW_023425346.1, read on the forward strand.
CATTACTCTGGAGGGTCTATCTTCTCTGCCACCAAGCAGAGGTAATGACTAAGGGAGAAGTGAGGCCCCATGATCTACTAGAACCAATGATGAGAAGAATCATAGAGATACAAAATGTTGACACTAGAAGGAGCCTTAGAGATCCTTTAACCCAGGTTCCCAATTTATGAATGAGGAAACATATCTCAGCAAGAATAAATAAATCATTTCATGTAACTGGAAGACAAAAGAATTATGATTTAATTTCCTCATTACTTCATTTAAAAACATGTATTGAGTACTCCCAATGTGTTGGGCACTAAAATAAGATCTGGTGGATACAAAATAAATAAGACATAGTCCTGCCCATGAGGATCTATATATTTATAGTTTAAATGTGCTAATAATAATATTTCAAAAATTGATTATTGAGTATATCATGAGACTTATGTTAATACCACTTGAAAATTGTAGCCAAATGGCAAAAAGAAAAAATTCTTAATAGGGAGAATGTTGGTAAACACTGCCACTGAATGGTAACTTTGCTAAGAATTCTTGCTGTGGAAAATGTTTAATAATAAACCCTCTTCCATTTTTCTCCTTTTTCTATTCCTTCTTACTCCACATTATGCATCACCACATATAAAGCGATGAGAATCAGACTGAAGCCTACAATTTTTTCTGTGTATATATATTATAAATATTTAAGTTCAAAATGCATATTTCTAGAATTAATAAAAAATAAATTTAATAATTATGCTCAGGTCTTTCTATTCTATCTATAAAACAAATAAGCCCCAAAAATCATACTAATAAACCTGTACCACTTATTCATAGAATGTCATCATGTAGAAAGATGATCATTATATATTAGTTTAGTGAGATCTTTCTAATTCATTCCATTTTCATAGAATTTATCAGAACAATCATGGGGAATTTTGTTTTGTGAGAAGAGAGAATTTGGGGCTGAAATGAAACCAGTACCTAGAAAAATTATCTCTACATATCCTAAACAGAACATTACTTGAACTCACAAACATGGGATACACTCTTCCTTAGACAACCACTTCAATTATTAAATAAAATGATTTACCATATCAATAAAGCATCAGAACCCAACACATAAAAGTTTCGTTGCTACAGACCATGTCTATCCTGTGGAAGTTCATTTCTCAATGTTTTTAAATTCAAACATTATTCAACAGTTTCAGTGACTTTCACATTCAAATATAATATGAATTCTCATTGTAATCTCATAAAATAAATGTTTTTGCACATACATGTTAGCAGCTCAAAATATAACGTGTCTTGAAAAATATGGAAAATGATACAATATAAATGTCTCCAATATTCTACTTTAATATTTAATTACAGTAATAAACTGGCACGGGTTTTCACAGCACTAAATATTTTAACCCATATTGTAATGTTTTACATTTTCTAAATGTCCAATTAAATGAGGATGACTTGAGTGAAAATATATTCAGAAACCCTCACATCATTCTTGGTTAGTATGATTTCTTTATGGTCCTAAAGGTGCTTAAATACAGTATAATGCTGAAAATATTGGAGCTTTCTCTAGTTCATAAGAATAACAATGCTTAAAAAAAGAAAAAGCAAGGGGGAGAAACATTATTAATTAAAATATAACTAGGTCCATATAGTGTGACTAAGGACAGATAAAAAGAAAAATAATTCTTGCTACCAGGTCCTATTCAAGTTTGGGGCACATGATGAGAAAAATTCTAAATCAAAGAACACAGTAAGATTTTTATTTCACTTCACAATTATACATTTAAAAGGTCGCCAGCCTCGCCTTATTTGGTACTAGCCTTCATGCAAAACATTAGAGTGAGGTAGAGTGTAGCACAATGTTTGCAAATGTGGGTTCTTACGTCATACTGATGTGGGCAAAACCCTAGCCTAGTGAGTTTGTGCAAGTTAGCCCAAGTTTCTAAACACCAATTTCCCCACTTCACAGAGTTGTTGAAGGTAAAATAAAACACAGTATGTGAACTATTTATAATCATTACTTATTAACAGAATTTTTTTTTATCCCCACCCAAGGACATTTTTCCATTTTTTGTTCAGATAGAGTGGGAGGGGGAGCGAGAGAGAAACATTGACATGAAAGGGACACATAGAGTGTTTGCCACCTGCATGACTTAACCAGGGCCGGGGACAAACTGCAACCGAAGTACGTGCCCTTAGCGGGAACCGAATCCAGGTCTCTCTGGACTGCAGGCCAACACTCTAACCGCTGAGTCCAACCGGCCAGGGCTTATTAACAGAAATTTACCAAGGATCACTATGATAGGCAAATCCATGGCCCCCCAAAGATGTTCACTGCTTCATTCCCGAACCTATAAATGTGTCCTCTGATGGGGCAAAGAGGAGTTAAAGTTGACATTCAGTGGACCTTGAAATATGAAGGTTATCCTGGATCCTCCAGGTGGGTTCAGTGCAATCACCAGGATCCTTCACAGTAAAGGAAGGAGGCAAGGGAGTCTGAGTACAAGATGTGACCACAAAAGAATTCAGTGTTGCTGGCTTTGAAAGTGAAGGAAGCATGTGGACAGCATCTTGAAAGTGGAAAAGACAAGGAGCCTCCCTCTTGCAGCCCTGCCAACCTCAGCCCAATGAGACCTCTGTCAGACTCTAACTTACAGAACTGTAAGATAGTAAATTTGTTTTTTTAAGCCACTAAATTGGAGGTAATTTGTTACAGCAGCAATAGAAAACGAATACTATTACCTATATGGTAAGAGCTCTGCTGGGTGCTAGAGATAATGAGATTAGCAAGACACCCTAGGGATGCATTTCTCTCTCCACAAGTCCCATTTTATGACCCTGGAATAACTTATTATAGTATATAATATTATGGATATTGCCCAGAAAAGTTCTTTAAGTATAATCTACACATGTAAGATAATATATTAAAACACATCTGTGGCATTTTATAGATCCGTATCTTGTTTCCCTTTTTCACATAAATAACTGAAATTGAAACTTTGGCATAGACGAAGCTGTGGGCAGAGATGGCAAGTCGCCTGCCAAAATGTTTTCCCCTTCTTCCCTACTGCTATACGATTGTTGTAGCAATGTTTCCAGCAAAACACTTAAATTTTAAGCTGCCCTTGAAGAAAAGGGCACCAAATGAGATGTAAACTAAAGTCTTAAGTTATAATTACTGGGAAAGTTCTCTTAAGGGGATTATTTATCTGGCAGAAGTCCTTATTTCTTTCCTCTTTCTTTCTGTCTGAAAAAATAGCAATTTTGTGCTACTTTATAAGAGGAGAAACCAATGAGTTAGAAACCAAGAACAGAAATCAAGAGAGAACCCAAGGATAGAAACCATGAATTGAGGGAGAGAGAGCAGAAAGATTGAAGGAGTCTGGGATGGACCCTGCACTGTCTACATCTGAAATTCTTTTACATGAGGAAAAATAAATTATTAACTTGTTAAGCCAGCCAAAAGTGATTCCTTATACCTGACCTAATGTTTCTTTCTCTAATTTTCCAAGTAAAGTTTCTTTAAAATCAGTCAGAATTTAACATTAAAAAGGAGGCTACTAAATGGTGCTGGAACAATTGGACATCTACAAGCAAAAAAATAAATAAATATATCTATACACAGACCTTAAAACCTTTACAAAAACTAAGTAAAAATAGGTCACAGACCCAAATGTAAAACACGAAACTATAAAACTCTTAGAAGATAATATAAAAGAAAACCTACATGACCTTGGGTATGGTGATGTCTTTTTAGATACAAAACAAAAGACATCATTGATGGAAGAAATAATTGATAAGCTGGACTTCATTAAAATGGAAGACTTTTGCTCTACCAAAGACACTGTCAAGAGAATGAAAAGATGAGCCACAGACTCAGAAAATATTTGCAAAAAAACATATCTGGTAAAGAACTATTATCCAAAATATACAAAAAACTTTTAAAACAAAACAATAAGAAAGCAAACAACCCAACTTTTAGAATGAACCAAAAACCTTAACAGACGCCTCACCAAAGATATGCAAAGATGGCAAATAAGCACATAAAAAGATGCTCCATGTCATCTGTCATCAAGGAAATGCACATTAAAACAGTAATAGGATACCTCTACACATCACTTAGAATGGCCAAAGTCCAGAACAACGACAATGGCAACTGCTGGCAAGGATGTGGAGCTGCAGGAGCTCTTTATTGGTGGTGGGAATGGAAAATGGTACAGCCACTTTGGAAGACACGTTGAAGGTTTGTTATAAAACTAAACAAACTCTTATCATACCACCCAGCAATCGCGCGCTTTCGTACAACCCAAAGGAGCTTAAATCTTATGTCCACATAAAAACTGCCCATGAATATTTATAGCAGCTTTATTCACAATTGCCAAAATGTGGAAGCAATCAAGATTGTCCTTCAGTAGGTGAATGTAACTCTGACATGCAAAAAGAAGTGAGCTATAAAGCCATGAAAATACATGGATGAACCTCAGCTGCACCTTACTAAGCAAAAGAAGCCAATATGAAAGGCTACATAGTGTATCATTTCAACTATATGACATTCTAGAAAAGGCAAAATCAGTGGTTTCCGGGGGTTAGGAGGGAAGGAAGGATTACTAAACTGAGCTCAGAGGTTTTTAGGGCCACTCTGTTTAATGCTATCATTGTGGACGCATGACATTATAAATTTGCCAAAACCCATACAATATATAATACCAAGAGTAAAAGCCTAATGTGAACTATAGACTTTGGGTGATAATGATATGTCAGTGTAGGTTCACCAGGTGTAACAAATGTACCATTCTAGTGCAGCTGTTGATAATAAGAGAGACTGTGCATGTGCTGAGGGAAAGGTAGAATATGGAATATGTATTGTACTCAATTTTGCCTTAATTTTCTTAATTTGTGTTAATATATATTTTTATTTTATTTTATATTTTTAGCAGTTTTAGGTTTACAGCCAAATTAAGAACCACTATTTTTCAAACAACAAGTGTTGGCGAGGGTATGGAGAAAAGAGGACTCTAGTGCACTGCTGGTGGGAATGCAGACTGGTGCAGCCACTATGGAAAACAATATGGTGTCACCTCAAAAAATTAAAAATTGATCTTCCATTTGACCCAGTGATCCCACTTCTAGGATTATACCCTAAGAAGCCTGAAACACCAATCAGAAAGAATATATGTATCCCCATGTTCGTAGCAGCACTATTTACAATAGCTAAGATCTGGAAACAGCCCAAGTGTCCATCAGTAGACGAATGGATCAAAAAGCAGTGGTACATATACACAATGGAGTACTACGCAGCGGTAAGAAAGAAAGATCTCTTATCCTTTGAGACTACATGGAGGGACCTTGAAAGTATCATCCTAAGTGAAACAAGCCAAACAGAGAAAGACAAATTCCATATGATCTCACTTATTTGTGGAATATAATGAACATAACAGTTTGAGGAATGGGGTAGTCCCAGAGACGCAGAAGCGGGGTACAGACTGACAATCCCCTAAGGAGGGGGGAGGTGGGGGAGGGATGAACCACAGAACTTATGTGCATGTATGCATGAACAGTGGACATGGACAACAATCTGGGGAAGGGACAGGGAGGGAGGAGGAGGGGGAAATTACTGGGGGGGGGAATGAGAAACATCTGTAACAAAAATTAATCAATAAAAAAAAGAAAATATAAAAAATAAATTAATTAATTAATTTTTTTTAAAAAAGAACCACTATTTTTTTTTTTTTCGTGGATCCTGACTTTGGTTTTGTGTCTAAAGAGTCATTGCCATACCCAATGTCATCTAGGTGTGGATTTCTCCTATATTATCATTAAGGAGTTTCATAGTTTTGCATTTTACATTTATATTTGTGATCTATTTTGAGTGAATTTTTGTGAAGAATTGTGTCTCAATTCACATTTTTGTATATAAATGTTCAGTTGTTTTAGCACAATTTGTTGGAAAACTATCTTTACTCCACTGCATTGCCTTTCAAATATCAGTTGACCATTCTAATACAGATTTATGTCTGGGCTCTTGATTCTGTTCCATTGATCTATTTGTCTGTTCTTTCATTAATACCATACTGCCTTAATTATTGTAGTTTTGTAGTAAGTTTTAAAGTACAATAGTGTCAGTCCTTCAAATATCTACTTCTCTTGTGATATTATGTTGGCTATTCTGGTTCATTTGCCTCAACATATATATTTTAGAATCAATTTGTTAATAATCACAAAGTAATTTTCTGAGATTGTGATAACGATTGCATTGAGTCTATAGATCAAGTTGGGGAAAATTGAAATCTTGATAATACTGGGTCTTTCTATTGATGATTCCAGGATATTTTCCCATTTGTTTAGTTTTTCATTTCATTCGTCAGAGTTATGTAGTTTTCTTTACACAAATCATGTATCTATTTTATTAGATTTATATCTAAGTATTTCATTGAGGGGGGTGCTAATGTAAGTGGCATAGTGCTTTTTGTTTCAGATTTCACTTATTCATTGCTGGTATTTAGGAAAGTGATTGACTTTTGTGTACTAACCTTGTGTCCTACAATTTTACTATAATCACTATTAGTTCCTGGAGGTTATTTGCCAATTCTTTCAGATTTTATTTACAGAATCATGTGAACTGCCACTCAAGATGGTGGCATAGGTAAAGGCAGTACTTGCGCCCTGGCCAGTTTGGCTCAGCGGTTAGAGCATTGGCCTGTGGTCCGGAGAGACCCGGGTTCAGTTCCCGCTAAGGGCACGTACCTCGGTTGCAGTTTGTCCCCGGTCCTGGTTGGGTTGTGTGGGTGGCAGCCACTCGATGTGTCCCTTCCACCTCGATGTTTCTCTCTCTCTCTCTCCCTCCCACTCTATCTGAACAAAAAATGGAAAAAATGTCCTCGGGTGAGGATAAAAAAAAAAAAAAGGCAGTACTTGCCTCCTCCCACAACCACATCAAAACTACAACTAAACTACAGAGCAACCATCATTCAGAATTATCTGAAATATGGCTGAATGGAAGTCCTACAAGTAGGGAATTAAAGAAGTCTCAAGAACAAGAAAAAAAAATTGGAAGGGGTATCTCAGCTGCAGAGGTCTCCCTGAGGAGCAAGGGGTCCCAACCCTACACCAGGCCCCCCAGCCTAGGGTTCCAGTGCCAGGAAGAGAAGTCCCCATAATTTCTGGCTTTAAAAACCAGTGGGGATTGAGGTTGAGGGAGACATAGTGCTACTAGAGTCCTAGGCAGTTTCCCTTAAAGGGCCCGTACACAGACTCACTCCCTCTGAGCTCCAGCACTGGGGCAGCAGCTGCAAAGCACCAGAGGTATACTCCAGCATCAGGGCAAAAGCTGGGGTGGGGTGGGGTGGGGTGGGGAAGTGTGGGTGTGTGTGTGCAGCTTTCTTTCAGACAGAAGTGCTGGCAGAGTCCATTGTTCCTTTGATGAGCTTGAGTCCAGAAAACTGACAGGCCAGTGCCATATATGAGTCTTCTTCAAACTGGCTAGCACTGTTCACCCCGTCCTAGTGATTCCCTGAGACCCCCACCCCACCAACTTATGTACCAAGCCAAGCTGTTTCCAGTGGTTATTCCATATAAATGACCTGTCTCAGCTTATACTTCTCAAACATACAGCATCTGGCCTCAGCTTGCCCTGTACCTCTCATTCAGTGGCCCCAGGCCCAGCACTAGAAGGAGCAAGCATTGGTTTGCAACTTGGCCTTTCCTGGGCACCTCCAAGCCCAGAACAAGCAGCAGCTATCTGCAGATCATTTTGTAACTCATGCTGGGTGGCTCCGGGAATAACACAGGTGGCAGCTGACCTTGGCCTGCACCTCTTAAGAAGCCCCAGAGACAGCACACCCAGTGAAGAGCTTCACACCACATCAAAGCACCACTCAGCCACCTCCATGAGCAACACATTCAAAGGGCAGACTCAGCAGGCACCAGAGCCCTGCTGAATTAAGTCCTACTCTATGGGTGGCCTCTGCAGAGATGATCCTCCATGATGGTCGCAGCCAGTCCTTGCAGCTGAATGGCCTGGAGCTAAATCCTTTCCACTGAGTAGTCAACAGCAATCAAGGCTCAACTACAAGAGGAGGGTGTACACAGCCCACATGGGGGATGCACCTCAAGTGCTCAGCTTGGGTAATCAGTGCCACTGAACACTACAGAATACCCACTCCATTAGGGCACTTTACCAAGCCTGGAAGACATAACAAATCTACCTAATACATATAAACAAACACAGGGAGGATGCCAAAATGAGGAGCCAAAGAACATGTCCCAAATGAAAGAACAGAACAAAACTAAAAAAAATAGAGACAAACCATCTACTAAATACAGGGTTCAAAACACTGGTTATAAGGTCGCTCAGTGAACATAGTGAGAAATTCAATAGCATAAAACAGGACCAGTCAGAAATGAAGGATACACCTGAAATTCCCTCAGTTTTTGTCTGAGAAAGAAAACCTTTATTTTATCTTCACTGTTGAAGGATAATTTCACATGGTACACAATCCTAGGTTGGTGAGTTTTTCTTCTCAACACTTTAAATATTTCACTCTATTCTCTTCTTGCTTGCAAGATTTCTGAAGAGAAATTGGATGTAATTCTTCTCTTTGTTCCTCAATAAACTGGTGTTTTTTCCCTCTGGCCTCTCTCAGGATTTTTTCTTTATCTTTAATTTTCTATAGTTGGAAAATGATATGCTTAGGGGGAGTTGTTTTGTGATGGGATTGTTTTGTTTTGTTTTGATGTTCTAGGGGATGTTTGTTTATTTATTTGTGTACTTGGCACTTAGCCTGCTTGATGTTCTGTGAACGTCCTGGTTCTGTAGTTTGGTGTCTAACATAAATTTGGGGAAACTTCCAATCATTATTGTTTCAAATATTTCTTTTGTTCCTTTCTCTCTTTCTTCTCTGGTATTCTCATTACATATATGCTACACAGTCTTTGGATATTCTGTTCTCATTTTTTCCAGCCCAGGTTATCTTTGCTTTTTATTTTGGTTATCTCAACTGAGATATCCTCAAGCTCAGAGATTCTTTCCTCAGCTATGTCCAGTCTACTAATGAGCCTATCAAAGGCATTCTTCATTTCTGTTGCAGTGGTTTTTTATCTCTAGCATTTCTTTTGGTTCTTTCTTAACATTTCCATTGCTCTGCATACACTGACAAACTGTTCTTGCATGCTGTCTACTATAACCATTAGAGCCCTTAGCATATTATTCATAGTTGCTTTAAATTCCCAGTCTGATAATTCCAACATTCCTGCCATGTCTGGTTTCGATGCTTGCTCTCTCTCTTCAAGTTGGGTATTTTGCTTTTTGGTACCCCTTGTAATTGTTTCTCTTGATGACCAAACATTATGTACTGAGTAAAAGAAACTGGGTAAAAAGTCTTGTAGAAATGTGGTGGGCGAGTGGGAGAGATGTGTTCCATGGTCCTGTGATTAGGTCTTAGTCACTGAGAGACCTGTGAACTTGACAAATGCTTCTCAGTTTGTTTCTCCCCTCTTAAGTGGAGCAAAATGGCTAAAGTGAGCTGTAGTTGTGTATTTCCCTTCTCTCACATGGAAGGCTATAGTTGACTAGAGTGGTATTTCCCTTCTTCCAGGTAAGTTAGGCATTGGTAAAACCCCAGCAGGTAAGGCTCTGTTAACTACTTTCCTCTGCAGGCAGACCTTCTGAGAATAACAAAGTATGCTGGTATGTGTCAAAAATGGTTCCTTTACCCTTCTCTTGCCAGAACGGTAAGAAGACTTCTTCCTCCAATATCTGCTGAGAGAACTTAGTGGGATTCCTTGAAGTAAAACTCACAAAAATGTGGGCCTCTCCTGTGATGGGGTTCCCCTGGAGTTTTTAACGCTCAGTGTTGACCATTCCAAGCTTTCAGCAATGCATCAATTATAGTTCAGATTTTCCTACCCTACGCTGGTGCTCTTCAGTCCTCTTCTCTGGTCAGGCATGACTCCTTGTATTTGCCTGTCTGTCTCTCCAATCTTGGAGCAGCAATTTACCCTGTGTCCTCACCTCTCTTATGATTCTCAGAAGAGTTGTTGATCTTACAATCTGTTCAGATTCTTACTTGTTGTTAGAAGAAGTAGCAAAGTCCAAGCTCCTTGTGGAACTAGACACCAGAAGTCACTTCTACTCAATTCTGCTGTGACTCTAAAACTGTTCTAAGAAAACCCAGCCAGCATGGTTCAGTGGTTGAGCGTCGACCCATATACCAAGAGGCCGCCAGTTCAATTCCCAGTCAAGGCACATGCCCAGGTGGTGGGCCCGATCCCCAGTGGCGGGCATGCAGGATATGGCCAACCAATGTTCTCTCTCATAGATGTTTTTATCTTTCTCTCCATCTCCCTTCCTTTCTCTCTAAAATTAATAAAGAAAAAATATTTTTTTTAAAAAAGCAATGGCATATCATTATAAAATAAATAAATAACTGTTCTAAGAAATAAAAGCTATTATTAACTTAAATATATACGTGTGTGTGTGTGTGTATGTGTGTGTGTGTGTGTGTGTGTGTGTATTCCTCTGAAGCTTCTGGGAACTGATAGCATAAATTAACTTCCATTTAACCCAGACTCTTGAGCCTCCAGAACTCTTAATTTCAATACATAATCAACATTCTTGTAAATATCTATTCACAAATGTAACCATTTTCAAGTGTCTGAACTATGTGTTTGTATCTGAACAAAACAGTATCAATGAAGAATATATGCTTCATTTTCTTGGAAGGAACTATAATGAACTATTAACTAGGTTTCATAATGCTGCTGCTTATAAGAAACTGTGGGAAGTATTAAGACTTTTCTGTTTGCATAGAAAGTCTAAATGCTAGTATAGTATGTGAATGCCAATTTTATAGGGATCCAGATTTCCATCCATAACAGTGTTCTAGTGTGAAGGCCTGAATATGTTCCATCATAGCAATTCAACACGTGCTTTAAAAGAAATCATTATAATCAGTTCACAGTGAGATATTGAGGAAGAGCCAGAGGCAAGGAAAAATGCCTGGGCCTCAAAAATAGCTTTAGGGAGGTTGAAAAATAAAGTAGAATTCTGTATAACTTTTCTCCTAGGTTTTTGCCTTGTTAGTACCAAAGATCCAAGATGAAAAGCAGTAAGCTCTCATGCAGTTCCTCACCCCCTGCAGATATACTCTCCAAGGGCCATCTCTTTTTCTGTTTCTAGGGGTTTTAGTAGTTATCCCTCTAAGTGTAAACAAGGAGTTTGTTTCTTTTTATTATCTTGACTTATTAAGTTTAAATACTACTGACTGCCATCATTATAAAATGTAAGAACTGAGTTCATTTACCTTGTTCCTTCCTCTCCTTTACCTCTTCCTAATGTTGGATATTAATATGGTTATTTTTAGCTTTTGATTGGTTAACCATTAACTATAAATGACATAAAGCACACACTTCTCATTACAGTGACTTTCCACAGCTACTATTTTTTTTTCTTTTACTCAGCACCATTTAATGTATTAAGGAACAGCTTCTTTAAACTCAAAATAGGAAACAACACAGTCTCTTAATACACTTAATACATTCATAAGACTTCAAATGCAAAACATATTATTCATGCTACAGGTCTTCAATCTTTCTTGGACAACACAAAAAAACACAGTACTCAAATTGCATGTTTTAACAAGAGGAACATGAAATCTCATTTTGACACAAAGGCTAAAAATGAAATAAAACCAACACTGAACTCGTCCAGCACCATCAGACTTCCGTGAAGCCCTATCCTATTCCACCCTGCAACTCACATAGCACCTTCTGCACCAGCATTTCTTCTTCTCTACCCAATAATTCAACACACACACCAAATAAATAAATAAGATATTTAGAGGTGTGTTACTGAATGAGTACCACAATGTGCTATAAAAACAAAAGCTAACTATTTTTGCTGAATGTTGAAAGAGGGAACGAGATTGCTAAAACTTAAAAGTATAGTGAGATAACTGTGGGGCATTTGTTTCATTTACTTTACTCTGCAGAGAACAGGGTTGTGCTCAAAGGTTAACACAGGAGCTATAGACGCCAAGAAATATCCCAACATTACATCGTTGACAAAAGAAAGATTGTACTGATGTTATGAAGAGCTTATAAAGATGCCATGAAAAGATACTTAAGTTATAAGGTTAAATGAAAAAGATCACAAAGCTGTAGGTACAGGATAACCTCAACTATATAAAACAAACCAACCAAAAGTTGTCCTAAAAGGAGCTGAAAATTCAAAATGTTAAGTAAGTGACTGTATTTAAGTAGTGTATCTATAGTGATTTTTTTTTCTTCCTTTTACTTTTCTGTCTTTCCCAAAATTTTCTCTGCTGAAATTTTTTTTTACTGTTACAAAAAAAGGAAGCCTGATAGCAGTATCGAGTGGATTTAAATCCAGCCTATAAGAAAGTACTTATACATTTATACAACATTCCAGGCTACTCTCCGACGCCACCCTGTGGGAGGAGTAACACCAGAGCTTAGAAGCTCTGCTTCTACTCCAGCCAGGTGCATGTCACCAGATCCTGCTGACAGAAAATGCTGACCCAAACAGAAATGTCATGAATTTACAAAGAGAAGCAGAAATATCCACACTTGGAAAAAACCTATTTACAGTACAGTAGTATCTCCTTAATACTAGAATTAAACAAGAAGACAGCTATTTTCTCCTGTCTTCTGTGCAGATGTCAACTTTCAAAAGAGCTATCATCGCATTAACTATAAAAGCTAATCCTGGTTTAGAAACACAACTAAAACAGCACTGTAACAACAGCAAACAGAGAAACGTATAAAATTTAGAAAATTATAAAAAGTGCTTTCTATAAATTATTCCCTTTAAAACAGTTATTTCCTATATACACTCTAAGATCTCCCGTTTCCCCACCCCTCAAAAAGGGGGCAAAACCCTCTAAACACTTTCTAGCAAAGTATCCACTGGTTTGTTCATTCAGCAAACACTGATGAAGGCGCATAATGTGAGACGCACTGGGGACTTAGAAAGCAGATAGATTTGTCCCTGCCTCAAGGACATCTCAGTCTTCTCAAAGTGGGAGGCAGACACCTCATCCAACACAATACAGCAATTAAAAGCAGATGCCACTTTCTTACAATCAAAGAATATGCTGCAACCCTCATCAAATTACTTGCACAAAAGCACTTACTCCTAACTTATTAAGAGGCAAAAATGCAACTACTCTCCCTTGATAAATACTTCTAGAGAGGGCAGGTATTACATTATGTGACATATGCCCCTAAACATCACAATACCTAGTGAAGTCAGTTAACTTTCTTCTAAGCGATGGAGCACTTTTTATTCCAAGAATGAGACACCTTGAAACTGAGAATAAGTGACAGGTCCTTTATGTAGATCGAGACTGGTCACTTTCTTCAAAAGCTGAGACTCAGGAGTGCAAATTTTAATTTAAATCTTCTTTCTCCTTTTCCACCCGTTGATTTTCAATACGTTCCTGTGTCGGCCCCTCCAGGTCTTTCCTTACATTTGGGTAGAGGGATCTCATAATGTCCAGTCTCCTGTAATTCCCAGGCTTGACTAGGCTTTGAACAACCTGAAGGCGTTTCTCTTCTAGGGTATACACTGGTAGTGTGGTGTTGTTAAAAACAGGCTGTCCATCAACATTGAGAGATGGCACAGATAGCTCAGTTTGGTTAACCAGAGCCCTTTGTATGTTCCCGCATCTCGGAAGAGCCAAAGGTAACCTGAGTAGCTGTGGATGCAGCAGCCCGTGCTCGGCAGCAGCGTGGCTCACGGTGGAAGTTGAGTCACTTGGGAAGCATGATGCATGGCCTGCAATTGCAGACGTCCTGGGGCAGCTCCTGTGGCTCCTCCTATCGGAATCTGACTCTTCCAGACTGGATTCCTCCACGCCCATGTTGGCCTCCTCCAGACTCCCTGCCTTCCCTCCACAGGAACTCTTAAACGTACTTGGTAACATAAGCACATTAATGCTGACACATATTTTTTCTGTTTCTTATTAGATTGATTCTAAAGGATGGAAATCAATAAACATAAATATAATGACGATGTAAATTTGCTCTAATGTTATGCTAGAAATACATTCCCCTCTCCACAGGTCCCATTACATTAATAACATATACATGCAATTTATTAGCAAGTCACTACTAACAAGACATTTATATGCAAATCACGACTAAATTTGATGGTTAAAGATATGAAAGAGGAATATATGTGTTCCTGTACAAAAACAACTATGATCCAAGTAGAAGTTATAAGATTTAGAAGGTATTCAATTATGTTGTGATTGGTGAACCAAAATGAACATGGTGTTATGAAAACTATTGGGAAAGTTATGTTAAAAGAACAAAATAGGGCCCTGGCCGGTTTGGCTCAGCGTGGGTCTGTGGACCAGAGAGTCTAGGGTTCAGTTCCCACTAGGGGCAGGTAGCAAAAAAAAAAAAAAAAAAAAAAAAAAAAAAAACCTCAGTAGGATTGACAGGAGTTAGTCTTGGAAGAGTGTAGATGAACTTTGGAATGTGACAATTTTGATGAGATTAAAGAAAATAAACTATGGAGAGAGCGAGAGAAGCAGGAGAATGGCGTGAAAGACAGCATCCTGAGCAGAGCAAACAACATGCCCAAAGACCTTGCTTTTGCCCTTTAGATAAATAGAATGAAAAGAAAAAAGAAAAAACACGTGGAACCCAGAACACATGGGAAAATATGTTTTTTTCACCCCTCCCTATTGTTATTCAAAACCCTGAATGCTCGTGTAAACTTTATTGTTTCTGTTTGGCCCATTTCCTAGAATAGTACTTTTTTAACAGTAGTTTGGACTCAATGAAATCAATCAAATGGGTTGCTGTATTAAATGTAATGGAATAGAAGCAAACCAAAAAATGTTAAAGTACATTTTATTTAATAATGGAAACTGTTGTTTCCAAATCTTTTGTTATGCATTTTTTACTTATTATTATAGTTAAAAACATAGGAGAAACACTGTTTTAGAAACTTACATGCCAGAAAAGTCAACAGCACTGCCAAGAGAGTGTTTTCTTTTTTCCAAAGTATATATGGGTGAATCTGTTTGCAATAAAAACATTTAGTCATTACCAAGTATTGGGAAATGCAGTATCATACATACAGTCTTTCAAACTCAGCCACATAGGAATAGGCCTTGGGCCTAGAACATTTCCTCACCAAGACAGAGTCCTCACAACCTGTGCTGGGTTACCACCTCCTGTGAAAGTATCTTTCCCAGTTTCAGACTCAATGTGCATTTCTCTGTTCTACATAAGCACATGCATCAGTGGTCCTCAGGTCTTCCTGAGGGGAGGGGTGAAGGTACTTCTACTGCAGCAGAAAGAGGGGTGTGTACAGCCACCTTGCCTGTGTTGGCTGGCTGCAAAGTCATCCACTGGCCATGTGTAGGCTGGCCTACACATTGCAAGAGGCTGGATCCTGTTAGCTCTTTCTCTCCTCTTGCTATCAATAAGCAGTGTACCACTTGAGTCTGCACGTTGTCTCTTCTTAGCAACCTCAAATGATGTACTGGCTTCTTCCCTGAGTGGCACTTAGCTGCCATTTAACTTTGATTGCCCAAGCCTGGCCACTCCATGAATGGTGAAACATCAAGCACGCAATCAAATAGATTTAGTAATTGTCTATTCAACTTGTAGAGTCCAGACAGAATTCAACCTGGTTGAGAAAGAAATCTACAAAGGGTGAACCTTCCTGATTGCACATATTCCAAACATCTGAATCTTGACTCCTAGGGTTACTAGGGTTCACCAGATCAAACATTTATCTATAAAAATACATAAAGTAGTTAATAAATTTATTTTAAAACTGAAAAAGTTGAATCATATTCAGTAATGTGCCCTTTAACATTCATATTTCTATAAAATAAAATATAAATAATATATAATAGTTTTCATGTTAGAAACCAATTTTGACTAAAAGATGTCAATTACCTCTACTGTGTTTGCTAAAGGAAATAGTTCTGATCAATTTTCAATCCTCATATCCATGTCCCACACTGAAGAAGTTTCAGAAGTGGTAAGACTTTAATCAATTGGTGAACACTATTCACTGAACACTTACTGTATCAATCAGGGAAGGACCTTTCATGGACTAATGAAGGTGTGCAAGAAACCAAGGAGTATGGTTCATTGAATTCCACGCATCTGAAATTAAGAAAGAACATGCATAAACATTGCTTCCTGCCTAAAGAAGCTTAAAAATTAGTAAACACTAGTAAAGAAGGAGAATTTTTCAGTAATATGGATAATTGTAGGGGAACCATGCTAGGAGGAAAGAATAAGAAGAAAAAAATATTCAAGTTTCCCATAATAGTGAAATTTTTTCCTAAAGGCTTATATTGGCAAATATTTCATTTATCCTACTTCTAGAATGGTTTTTTCCTAATGTCTATGCTTGCAATACTCTAAAGTTGGTATTCTTTTTTTTAAATAACAGCTACTTAAACATATCAGAATCAAAATCAGACTACAAGAGGAAAAATTATCACCTAAGAAGCTGGATTGGGCAGGTTTTGAAAACTCACAGTCATCCCTCAGGGAAAATCAGGGTAATTTAACTGAAAGGATGATGGTTGAAGGGGAGATCAATATGTAATTTTAGCTAGAGCGCTTTCCTATTGTCCTTTGGGCCAATGCCAAAGAAACTCTCTGCCTAACTTAGGACAATGGGTCAAACCAGAAACACTCCTTTGCACCTGAAAGAGAAAATGAAGCTGAACAGACAGTATACTGAGACAGTCTGAGATTCCATTAGAGTGTCAGTCATGAATAAGATAAGATGCAATTTCTGTGGCTATGAGATAGTTTCACCATCACCAAATCTCCCTGGGCAACTTTATTGATGCATTTATGGTGAAACTTCTCATTTTCTGTTATGTTTTCTCTCTTGGACCTTAAAGTAAATTCATCTTTTATCAGTTCCACACTTCACTGAGTGTCATGATTTGGAAGAGATAATAAAATACTGGCTGGTGCTACCCCCAGAGAGGACACTGAACTTGCTTCATTTCAGGAGACTGTACTTACGGGAATTGATTTACCTGCCAAGACCACTGTCTATAAAGAAAATAGTTATCTTAAAACAAAGCAGAGCTAGCAAATTAAGAACCATTGTCTAAATGTAAACACTGTCCTCAAAAACTGGGAGGAAGACAAAGTAGTATTATCAAATTCAGAGTAGCAAGACCGAATAATTATTATCACCAATTCACCTTTAAATTGTATTTATATTGTAAAATATATTTCCATTGTTGATTTTGTCCTTCATACCTAGTCAACAGCATTCAAATTATTTAAAACCCAAAAGATTCTCAGAGAGAGAAAAATAACTATAAGAAATAAATCTCCTCAAGATCATGGTTCATATTACTGGGAAGTGTGGGGGGTGCGCGAGCACACGCGTGCTCACGCAAGTGTGAACACAAGGGTCAGGGACATCATTATCTAAGATCTTAACCATAAAACCGCATCTTTGACCTTGGGTATCCTGAAACCCAAAACTTTTAGCCCTATTACTGCAGTGATTACTCTGTTGTTCAAATTTGTTCCTCTACCCCACCACCACCACCAAAATTGTTTCTTCTATATTGAAAAAGTTTTCCAAATCAACCTATCTTGCTTGACAGGCAATGATTTTTACCTCTGTTTAGACAAATATTAGGAGAAGATAGTGGGAAATAGAAAAAGACTTGGGCACAATTTGTATTGAAAACATTTAACCCCATCAGCTTATCTGTCACGTAAAATTTTTGTTTAGTCAACTATCTTCAGCAGACTCCACAAAGAAGATATAGTTATTATAAGATCATTTTATGATTTATTTTTACTTAACATTAAAATATGCCAAATATCATGACTATCTCTAAACGCAAACCCAAAACAGCCCTTCATACCCAATAAATGAATCCAGGATGTTAAATTCCTATTTAATAAATAGAGTTAATTTCCTTCTGGTAACTTGTACAGAA
This sequence comes from Molossus molossus, assembly GCF_014108415.1. Classification (NCBI taxonomy): domain Eukaryota; kingdom Metazoa; phylum Chordata; class Mammalia; order Chiroptera; family Molossidae; genus Molossus; species Molossus molossus. Next base: position 67,147,348 of record NW_023425346.1, read on the forward strand.
GACGATGTTGGTCATTTGTATAGAAAACAATGTTGGTCGCACCTGTTTCCCCTTCCTAATATCTGTTCAGGTGTCCATCTGTAAACCATATAGCTCATGAACTTGAAGGGATATTGATCATACTCACAGTTTCAGGGACACCCTGAATGTTCCAGCATAATCTAGTTTCCTTATTCAGGAAACAGGGCCTAAGCCATCATCCAGTAGCATTCTTTTCGTTGTAGGTTATTGATCAAATGATTAGGTTAGTTAGATGTAAGGGGAAGTGTACTGGTCAACATGAAAAGAAAGTCCCAGTGTTAAGAGAAAGGGATGTAAGACAGCCTGTGCATGTAGTTTTATATGGATGTGAGCCAACACTGCTGCTGGATCTTGTGATAAGACTGAGATAAAATCAACACAAAAGGATGAAAATGCCAAGACTATCTCAGCCAATCAGATCAAGATCTGGTTAAATCAGGCCTGGTTGCCACCCACCTATGGATATTTTAGTCCCTTGAGGACCAGTTTGAGTTGAGTTTTCCATTACTTATAGCTTAACATACTCCAACACATACAGTTAACAGGGCTCACTTTCAGAATTAAGACAACTGTATAACTAATCATATTTCATTTTTTGCTGCCAGGAATTTAGAATCAAATTTTAAATTCAGCCACAAAAATTATATAAGCCTTGAGGCCTGCATTTTTAGTCTTATTTTAACAAGTTCCCATTTTCTCACCTGTCTTTCTATTTTTTTTTTCTGGTCATGACTATTATATTCACATGTATTACCTTTTTCTTTTTAATTTTTATTATAAACTACCACATATTATTTACAGAATAAATTGAGGTACGAATAAATTAATAAAGTAAAATAGAATTAATTAATACAAAATAAGTGGAATTTCTCTTCAGGCCCACTGTATAAACACAAGCAAGAAAAATTAAAGAAATAATTAAAGGTATTTTACAAATCAGAAATTTTTTATTGAAGTGATGTTCTGTGCAGTTTTTCAAATAAATTGAACTCACTGTTATATTTTTATGTAATCAAACAGAAAAAAAAACAGGAATTGGATTTATATGATTTTTTATTATCCAACTAGAATTTAAATTGCAAAGTAACAGAATTGATAGCCTAAGAATTACTAAAAAGTACCCAATGTTATGCAACTCATTTTATTTTTTTTCTGACTCAGGACATTTCATTTCACTAACCTAACTGATATGTACTAAAATATGTCACCTTGCTGCATTATATTTTACACTAAAATTTTTTGACTGCTTGCCAGATGGTTTTCTCTAGAATTGGGTTTATGGAATAAATACATATTGCTTACTAAACATTTTTCACTATTTTGATAGACATTTGCTTTTTTTTCATAAGTATCCATAGCATGGACATCTTAATGTATTTCACACCTGAAAATACTATATATATATATATATATATATATATATATACACACACACACACACACACACACACAGATGGGAAAGCAATCAACCCTGCTTGGTTTTATCTCTCTTTTTTTGTGTGTGATTATAAACCCAATTGTGTTTCTATAGGAACTAACCATAAAAAAGCAAGACTATCAACCACACAGATGGGAAATGCTTGTTAATCTACTACGGGCTAACAATTATGCTTTCTTTTTTAAAAAAATTAATGGAGAAAATATATCCATGCTTTCTTAGAACATTAATAGCTTAGAAATTATAGTAGATTTAGCTGATTTTAGGAATACAGAAAAGCACATTAAAGAATGGGGAGAAAAGACCTCCCCACCTCCGCAGACTACAGAGCCCCACCATTAGAAGTCCTTCTTCATTGCATATTGCATTCATGGCTAAGACTCTCATTGGGAGCTTTAGATCTGAGGTACATTTATGTGGGAGTTCATGAGTGAGGTTCTTGCCATGAGGGACTAGAAGTCTGATGTGGGCAAATCACAACATACACCCATATAAAGTCTTCTGTGCAGGCAGAAGGGCAAAGCTCTCTTTAAATGGATTATATTTTGCCCTGGCCGGTTTGGCTCAGCGGTTAGAGCGTTGGCCTGCGGTCCTGAGAGACCCAGGTTCGGTTCCCGCTAAGGGCATGTACCTCGGTTGCAGTTTGTCCCCGGCTCTGGTCAGTCGTGCGGGTGGCAGCCACTCGATGTGTCCCTTCACGTCGATGTTTCTCTCTCTCTCTGTTCCTCTCTCCCCCTCCTACTCTACCTGAACAAAAAATAAAAAAATGTCCTCGGGTGAGGATAATAAAAAAAAATTAAAAAATAAAAATAAATAAATAAATAAATGGATTATATTTTAAAACTGAAATGACTTGAACAAAGTAAATAATGCAAGACTCTAAGAGCATAGCAAAGTACCACATCTGAAGGCTTCATACCCTACCAGGGGTGGGGGAACATCCAGCCTGTGGGCCATATAAAGCCCGTGAAATCAGTACCAGCTAAAATCACATGCCTCACCAAATTAATCTGACCAAATATACCTGGCTAGTTTTTAGGTTGCTAATTCTGTATGGCCCGAGAATGATGTTATAAATATCCCAATGGCCCTTGGCAGAAGAAGAGCTTCCCACCCCCGCTAGCCCAAACGCCTCAAATCAGGATCCTTACGGAAATAACAAGAATGAAGGAGAAGCTATTTCCTATATGCTCTCATGTCCCAAAGCAGAATTTCCTCACTCCAATGTAGTGAAGAACCCGCAGACCTCTCAATAATACAAATAACTTTTTAATTATTTTATGGTATTTACATATAGCATTCATTCACCCATTTTCTTGCTTCCGTTTTCCTGTGTTGGATTCATTGCAGTAGGTATCCATTATTTAATAAAACAAATCGGAAATAAAACTGATCAGAACTTTAAAGTTCAAGCAGAGATTATACTTTGGTGACTGGCTGTGAATTCATGTGTATGGATATTCATAAGAACGAGTCATTTCAGTTGTTCTCTTGAGTGTTTGTGCTCTCATGGAAGGATGAATGCTGATAAAAATATGTTACCTGGAAACTTGAAGACCTGACAGTTAATGTGCACTTTATTCTTGTCTTCTAAGTCCTTCCAGTTTGGCCCTACATCCCTAACAATGACTTGAAAAGCTCTCAAGAAAAATGCAAGAATATTGGCAACGTTCTGAAATGCTGGCCTCAGAGTCTATGCCATCGATTGTTTATTCCCCGGTCTTATGCAGCTACAATCACAGAGTGCCACAGAAGACAGAATCGACTTCTGAGTCAGACAGCCCTGGATTAGTATTCCAGCACAGTATTCTTACTGTGCTGCTCATCTTCTCTAAGCCTCGGCCACCTCATCTATGAAATGGAGATAATACAAGTACCCACTTTGTAGGGTTGCTGGGAGTTTTTATGAGACAATGCGTGTACAGCAGCAGTGTCTGGCACAGCAAGCACTCAGTACATGCTCCTTCCTTCCTCCACGCCCCTTCTGCAATGCTAACCTATTGTGGAGCACAGCAAAACTACACAATTGGAGAAGAACTTCACATGCAGATGGGATTTGTAATTATGATTGCCATGGTTTTAGTATCAAACGTGCATAAGTAAATCTTGGGTCCCTGCACACCCATCACATTGTAGCTTTCACCTAATCCCAGTTATTACCATTGAACTTTCTGATTCTGTTCTGACTGGACATGTTTTCTCAGATGAAAATGGAGCATTGTTTATTTTCTAGGACTGACACTCATCCTAGCTCTTCCCAACTATTCTCCAAGTGGGCAGAAAAATTCAGCCCTCCCCCTCATATCCTTTAAGGATGGCTCGAGTTAGTATTCCAAATAAACAGATTTGCTGAAAACTTTGAGTAATGTTGGTGTCAAGAAACTCCTGTCTTTCTCACCAATTAGATTCCATGGTTACCAGAGAAAATAACATTTCTCCAGAAACAGCACAATCTTAGTAACATTAGCAAAATATACTATTGAAATCTTTGGCTACATTTGTGGAAGGCCAAGTTATACTCAACGTAAATGCATCATGTTCCAAAAAGTCATGTGTAAGCCAGTTAGTTGGAACTCAAAACACATTTCCCATAAAATGTTATACATTTAATTTAGTGCTACTATTACACATGTGCCACTGTAATCCATGATGTAATCTACCTGAGGTAGCACACCAGACATACAGATGTGCACAATTAGTCTCATTTTGTGTAACTCTGGTTTTCACAGAGGCTCATCTGCCTGCAAGTCTAAATTTATTTGTTCAGCACATGAATATGATATGCATCCCCTGCTGCTAAATACCAGACACCATTCTAGGTACTTCTGATGCAGTGACTAGACAAAGTTCTTGGCTTCATCATGTTTACAGACTAATGGGGGGAAGACAATAAACAGCTAAGTATTTTATTACTTCAAATACAGAGAAGTGCTATGAGAGATAAAATTATGAAAAAGGAGAATATTTGGGTGTACTTTTGGAGAAGGTCTAAACAGATGGCATTTGAGCAGAAACTTAAGTAGAGTGGGGATGAGACCAAGGCAAATGCCTGGGGTGAAGCATTCGAATCTGAGGGAACAGCAGTGTAAAGGCCTCGACTAGACTGGGCTAGGAAGGTCTGGAAGCTAGAGAGTCATAGGAAGAGGCCAATTAAAGAAAATGATGTCTAAGGAGGGCCTGGTCACCAAAGCCTGCAAGCCCTAGAGATTACTTTGATTATGATTTGGAATATGTTGAGACATCCCTGGGGAGTTGAGAGTGAAAGAGTGACATTTCGAAAGGACATTTCTAAATGATCACTGCAGATGACAGGCAGAAAATAAACTGCAAGGACACTAGGGAGAAAGGATGGAGAACAGTTAGGAGGCCATCTCCACAGCCCACAGATTGTTGAGGATGACAGAAGTGGAGGACATGATGAGAAGTGATCAGAGGACTCAAGAAGTCCACATCAAAGGGAAAAGGGCAAGTTCATTAAGTTGGGCTACTCCCTCCCTCACCATACATTCCCCTCGTCACCCTAAGTCCTAAGACCAAGAGGTCTGTCGTAGGTCTGATCTGCAAGGGTACAGGACATGCCCAAGCATGTCTTTATTCCATCTGAGACCAAAACCAGCTACAATTATAAGTAACTTGAACATAAAAATCAAGCCTGGTTCCAGTAGGGTATACCAGAAGCTTGTCAGTCTTTCAAAGGTGAAACATTCCCAGAGTTCCTGCTACCAATAAATGTATTAACTAGACTTGCATATAAGAAATTGTCTATATACCTTCTCCCTGGCTTTGTGTTTTGAGAGTCCCTTGGTCTAACCCCCCTTTTATGGTCCTAAATCCCTCTGATATCACAATACATTTAATATTTTTCTACTTTGCCAGGAAAAAAAAAAGATAAAAATAACAGATTATGTGATTATGTGCCCTGGCCAGTTTGGCTCAGAGGTAAGAGCGTCAGTGCTCAGACCGAAGGATCTCGGGTTCGACCCCGGTTGGAGTCATGCAGGAGGCAACTAATCTATGTGTCTCTCTCATGCTGATGTTTCTCTCTCTCTCTCTCTCTCTCTCTCTCTCTCTCTCTCTCTCTCAGCCTCCCTCCCTCCTGTCCACTCTATCTAAAAATCAATGGAAAAATATCCTCAGGTAAGGATTAACAAAAAATAATAATATAAATAAAAGATTGTGGCTGATTATGGCTGTTAACTATTACATCATCAACATTTTAATAAAACATTGAAGAAAATGATATTATTTGAGGACCTGCTGTAAATGCTCTAAGAAAAAGGAGATCAGGGGTTATAAACAGGAAAAAAAAAACCTGCCTAACATTTAGTCAAGCCAAGGAGAATGTTAACACTGTCTTAGTCAACAAAAACATCAATATTCAATGATTTAAAAGTTTGTAAGAGAAACCTTTGTCCACATTTTTGCCAGCTTTCTATTTATTACAGCTAATCTTTTTTAAATGAAGTCATGGAGTTTTAATTTGATATCAGCACATGAATGCTATCTGTTCCAGAAATGTTTATCAAAGGTTCAAAACACTGGTGGAGTAGACACTACTCAGCTATGGGTAAATACAGTTCTATTCACCTCCCAAAAGTCTAGGAGGTCCAGAGTGGTTCAGACATAGGAAATTTTTAAAAGATTTCACAAGCAGGGATTGATAAACCTTTTGGTCTTTGGACTCCTGCCTGAAATTTCCACCTTATTGTTTTTGTTGATTTTCTTTAATTTGTTTTTAAAGTATTGAAAACCATAGGTTCAGTCTAGAGAAAAGTCATCCCTGATTTTGGCAAGAGCCTAAATGAGTCATTTCCCAGTACTTAGATCCTGAAAATAACATGTCCTCCTGAGAAAATAGGGGTTCTTGGTTCAGGCTTCCCCACTACTCATACAAGGCTGCTGTCATGTAAATCAAATACTTATAAGTCAGGAATTGCCTACATACTGTCAAGATTAAAAGACAGTTCTTAATTATTTCTCTGTTTTTAAAATATATGGACAGATTGAAGTGCCTCAGAGGACAACCAAAAATGTGAGGAGCTGAAGATGTTTAGTCTTGAAAAGTAGGAAGAGGAGGCGGTAAAGGGCTGATTGTTGAAAGACTGGCATATACAAATGAGATCGGATTTATTCTCCAAAACTTCAAATCTTAGATCTAAAAACAAAGTATAGAAGTTCAGGAGAGGCAGATTTCAGCTCAGTGTAAGAGTGGGGAAGATTTCATAACAATTAAAAGTTTGTAAATTGAAAATGGAACCTTAAAACACAGTCAACTTTCCTTGACTAAATATGTTCAATCAAACTTGGATGACTAATTTGCAAGGGCAATGCTGGAGTAATCTCAGTAGCGGTAAGAAGATGGATTTTTCTAAAGTATTTTGCCAAAAAGAAAAAGTCCCCACAATGACCTTCTTCTCTGGCTACAAGCATTAGTATGTGCAGACTCCAGTTGTAAAAAATAACAATAATAATAAAACAAATGTTGTTTTCCCACATTATCCAGAGAAATTCAAAGGGTGACACAATTATGTTAAAACAAATAGAAAAATTTTAGCAAAATATTTTCTAAAATAGAGCTATTTATTCAAAACAGGAAACATGAATGCTGCAATGTACAACTTCTAACATGTGCAAATTTGAACCAGACTTTGAAAATCTAAATATATTCAGTGTAAAAAAGATCCCCTGACATCAGGCAACTATTTTTAGTTCAAAATATACTATGCCCAAGTTTGTTTTAAAATGATTTGTCTAAAACTGCAAACAATGTGTCAAATGTATGGTGGACTCATAGAATGTTTTAAAATAGAATGGACCTTTGAGTCCACCTGATTAAACTGAAGAATGAGTTACCTAACTCAAGCCAGAATTTCTGAACCAGAATCTTTTCTACTATATCTTGCTCCATTTAAACTGAGTAACACTGAAAACAGATGCTGCAAAGAGCATAAAGATGAACCGCACTTCTATCAGTAGACAGAACTAGAAATATTAAGTCAGACAAAGAACACGCATTAATGGCATGACTGACCATCCCTGAATATTGTCTTTGAAGGAACAATGATTGAGAAGGTTTATCTTTTTAATGCATTCAAACTTTAGTCTTAGTTTGTAAAGGACACAAAAGAACAAACGAGGAAATATTTCTACTGTATGCTCCAATAAGAGGGTCACCCTTGGAAATGAAAATCCCACATAAAACTATTTGAGTGAGATAAGAACCCTATAATCCAGAAGGCAGAGGTGAAGTGGTGAATGAACAAAAAAGGCAAGTAGTCAGAGCTGAGAAGAGGGACAAAGTTAGAGGAGCTGCAAATTCCAAACAAGTTCTGAATGCACAGGCCCCTCTCTGAGGGTGCACTGTTCATTAGGTTGTTTTGTAGCATCAGTAAGAACTGTGATTGCAAGTGAAATGAATAGGTTTAAGCATTGATTTCTTTAAATCTTCCCTAGAAATATATAACTAGCTTGATACAGCATCCATATAAATTATATTCTAGTAACTTTTAGTTCATCCATATATTCATCTAATATCCACACTGGGGATAACTTTGCTGCTTCTATCAATTCATCCACTTATTCAACATATATATACACCACTGTTGTTAGGTGCCTGGTAGTTTCCTAGATACTAAGATACAACTATAAATAAAAAAATGTTTTTAACTTCCAAGAAGTATAGGATTCTTTCTTATAATGTCCCTGGATGCTAGTCCGTTTGACTAGATTCAATGACAGGGGAAAAAAAAAAAACTTAGTAATTTCCCAGGCATCCAATTCCATTTTTGGACTGATAAAATGTTTAGAAATTCCATTTGAGATAGGTATGAGCTGTTTCAAAATATTGAGGGCACAAATAATGTCATATTTGTGAAATAAGGAAAACCAAATTAAAACAAATTCACCAGGATTGGCAGGAAAGTCACTATTAATCGTTCTAGGAAAAAATATACTTACCCTCCCTCACCCAAACACCTGTACCTAAATAGGTAATACACGTTCACTTTCATACACACACATACATACACACACACAACTTATTTTGAAGTGAAAATCAAACAGGATCTCTGAGCCATGCTCCCATTCCTCCTCCACTCTCTGCCCAGTGCAATGGTTCTGTGTAAAGTGGGTCCAGGTGCTTATGATTCAGTGTGGGTTGGCAGCTCAACTGACCAGCATAGATTCTCCCTGAAACCAAGACACTTAGCAACAAGTTCTTCACTACCTCTCACAAGCCACAACCCTGAGGTCCTGTCATCTCAGAGCTGACGGATTCGTGGAAGTTTCAGCAACCAAGTTCACCAGATAATACACTACTCTCTCTTTTTTCAGTAGACCCTTTGAGTCTAAGCATACAACCTGTATCTCTTCCCTACTTGGACAATTGGCTCTATTTCCTTTTCAGAGCTTTGACCTAAGAGTAAGAAGAAAAACCTGTGTTTCAAAGAAAATTCTGGTTATTTCTTTGGAAGAAAGGAGGGGGAAATACTTTTTATTTGTTTAAGTATGTTCAAGATGCAGTTAATAGCTCTCTGGGTGGTTCTACATAATTAAATTTTAATAATTTATCTGTTACGTTTGTCATAAGATGAAATCTCTCATTCTGTAAATTCTTCTCAACAGTCCTAATCATGCCTCTTGTCAAGTCCACTGTCAAAGGAGAGAGGCCATGATATTTAAGGCAGCTCATGTCTATCAAAGTCTTCTCCAGTCTAAATATGCCCAGTGCTTTCAATTGCACCCAACAGCAAGTCATCATGTTTAACACCAAAAACCTCAAATGTGGGTCATAAATATATTTTTAATAGAAAAATGATATAAGAGAATAGTAGCTGATTTTAAAGCACTGATTTTGCATCTCAGAGATCAAACCCCATGATAGGTGATTCTGGTTTAGCCAGCATTAAATCAAAACTTCTAGGCTGCTAGACCTCCCTTTTCTTATCTATCTTCTCTTCTCACCAGCTGATAACAGTGTTTCATTGACAAGGCTGTCTCAGATGTGGAGATTAATCCTTCAAAATATCATAGCTTTCTGCTTCTAGTCATTAAGGTGATCTAACTAACTCTCTGCTTTTTATTATTCTTCACGTATTAATAAATCATCAGGACCTATATAAGCAAAAAGAAAAAGTGTGAAAGAATCTATACAAAAGTATATTCAATGGCAAAACAAAGGAAGAGTCAATTTAATCAGGGAAACTTGATGAGAAGTGAGTCAATAAAAGTTCCCAAAAGAGAAAAAACTTGAAATATAACTTTGGGCAATGATAGAAAATAGAAGGGACTTCAACATGGAGAATATCAGGCCTGCCCCAGGCTGCAGCCAATCAGGCCCTGAGTCAGCAGAAATTGAGGAAGCCTAAGTTCCAGGAAACCACTGGTTCAAGCCAATCTTTCTATGTCTGTATCACTGATGGGATATTGCCTTTTCTCTCTGGCCAACATCTTGCCTTTTTTCAAAGTATATAAACTCCTGCCTTATTTCCCAGTACTTCTATTCTCCAAAGTTTAGTTTTCTCTCTACCCTTCAAGCATCCTAGAGGGTTAAATCCTACTTCTAGATCTCAGTCTCATAACTGCCCCAGCCCACCCCATTTCTACAGCCAGGTCAGTGTGCCTTAATTTTGTTGGCTAACCCTGAATTATTTTCTCAAGCAAAATGCTGAGATTTTCTTCTATCTAGGATTCCTTTTTGGACACAGTTTGTAACTTTTATCAAGACTTTTTCTATTGGTTGGTTCATTTGGTCTCTGGATTCCATTCTTTCCCAGTCTGACCATAATAGCCAAGTCATAATTACAATTCATTTATAAAGTGCCTACTGGGACAAATGGTGGTAGAGTGAATGGAAGCTACATAGACTGTCTTCCAAGACCAAACTGGAATTACAAATAAAACAAAGACAAGTCATCTGGAAAAACCAACTGAAGAGCAGCTAGAGAGAACCCTTATAACCAGGGACGTAAAGAGGATCCCAAATTGAGACTGATAGGAACTGCGGAGTCATGAGAGGGCTAGCTGGGTACCCACAGGCAGCAGCTGAGGGCTGTTTTAGCTCTAAGCAGTTCTCTCTGAGAAGTAGGGGGTTTTACCCTAAGCCAGCTCCTCAGCACAGAGTGGAGAAACAGGCAAAGGCATCCACATAACACCTGGCTGAGAAAATCACCAGAGAAGAGGTTTTGTCCAGCAGGAAGGGCACAGGGAGCACCAGCACTTCCCTGAAGGGCCAGTACTCTAAATAATAGCTACAGCCACTCATTTTGGGCTCCCGCAGAGGGAGGGTGGACTGGACTGAAGCTGTGTGAGGAGAGTCAGAGGTTCATGGCACTGGGGAAACAGCTGGGAAGAAGGCCATCAGGAGCTTTATGCTGAGCCACTCCCCCATATCTCAGTAGTCATCTCTGTCAAGAAGTCCCTTCACATCAGAGAGGCTATATTCTGGGGGAGAATTAACTGCCCCTCCCTTGGGAATTTAACACCACGCAGTCCTGGAAAGGGTAACCTGAGGCTCATTTATAGCTAGAAATCACAGCAGACCAGTAGGCAGAGATAAGATTCTGATGGCTTTGAGCCTTAGACATGGCTCTCAGTGTTGGGGGTCATGTCTCTGAGGACTGAGCTGTGAAGGCTGAGGCCTGGGTCCCTGCACTGAGCCATTAACCCACACTGCAGAAACCATTTTCTTCTCAAAGCAACTGTAGCCCAAGGGAAAGCAATTGCTCTACCCATTCAGAAATCCTCTTATCCTGCCCATTTGTGGGATTCTTCATTCAGCTGAGGGATACAACCTAAGGCTCATTAAATAACTGAGACTAATAGTCAGCCTGTAGGCAGAATCTATGGGATAATTTAATCTTTATGTGGTCTGCCACTCTACCTAGGAAAGTGAGACTAGACACTGGTGCTTAGCCTGGTCCCTCCCATACTCATTGAAACTCAGCAGAAGCCACAGTCAGTGGAACACCAAACCACACAGAGAAAATTTAGGAGGCTCCAAACCCTGCTGAGATAGCAAAAATGGTGAAGCAAAGAAACAAACCCCAAGAACAAGAGAATTCTACAGAAGAGGAGCTAAATGAAATGAAGTTAAGCAAGTTATCACAGGTAGAGTTCAGAGTAATGATTATGAGGAAGCTCAACAGCACAAGTGAAGATACAGAAACAATGAAAACCAACCAGCTGGAAATGAAAAACCACTAAGCAGAAATAAATAATGACATAGCAGAAATAAAGAAGACATTGGAAGGAAAAACCAGCAGATTAGAGGAAGCCAAGGTTCAGATCAACGTATTAGAAGACAGGGTACAAAAAAATCACCCAATCAGAAAACCAAAAAAAAAAAAAAAAAAACAATTAAAAAATAGGAGAAATGTTTAGCAGAGCTGTGGGGCAATATGAAATGAAACAACATCCACATCATAGGAATACTAGAAAAGAAGAAAATGAGCAAGGGTTAGAGAATATATTTGAAGATATAGTGGTAGAAAACTTCTTAACTCAGTGAAGGAAAAAGGCATACAAGGTCAGGAAGTACAAAGAGCCCCAAGTAAAAAAAAACCCAAAGAGGCCCACATGAAGACACATTATAATTAAAATGCCAAAAATTAAAGACAAAGAGAGAATCTTAAAGGCAGCAAGAGAAAAGCAAGACATTACCTACAAAGAAGCCCCCATAAAGCTATTTGCTGATTTTTCAACAGACATAATATAGGCCTGAAGGGAATAGCACGAAGTATTCAAGGTCATAAAAAACAAGGATCTGAATCTAAGACTGCTCTGTTCAGCAAGATAATCATTCAAAATAGGTGAAATAAAGAGCTTCCCAGACCAAAAAAAAAAAAAAAAAAAGGCTAAGGGACTATATTAGCACCAAACCAGCACTGCAAGACATGTTAAAAGAACTGCTGCAATAAGCAGAATAGAGAGAGAAAGATAGCCATAATAAATAAAACTGACAATAAATAAGTGCATATCAATAACCACCTTAACTATAAACGTATTAAGTGATCCAATCAATAGTCACAGAGTAACTGAATAGATAGGAAAGTATGACTCATGCATTTGTTATTTACAGGAGACCCACCTCACAACAAAAGACTCACACAGGTTGAAAGTAAAGAGATGGAAAAAAATTTTTTCCCAGCAAATGAAAATGAAAAAAAATTGGGGGGGGTAGCAATACTCATATCTGATCAAATAGACTTCAAAATGAAGGCCAAGACAAGAGACAAAGAAGGTCACTACATAATATTGAAAGGATCTATCCAACAAGAGGATATAACCTCAGTAAACGTATATGCACCCAATGTAGAAGCACCAAAATATACTGAAAAACTTCTGGAGTACTTCAAAGGAGAAATTGACAGTAATACAATCATAGCAGGGGACTTTAACACCCCACTGACATGACTGGATAGATTCTCTACACAAAAAATTTAACAAAAATCAGAGACATTAAATGATGCACTAAATCAATAGATTTAATAGATATCTACAGAGAATTACACCCCAAAACTACAGAATTCACATTATTCTCAAGTGCACATGGGACATTCTCAAAGATAGACCACATGTTAGGACACAAACTAAGTCTCTACAATTTCAAGAAGATTTAAATATCAAGCATCTTCTCAGATCTCAATGGCACGAAACTAGAAATTAATTACAATAAAAATACTCAAAAACATTCAAACACATCCAGGCTAAATAGCATGCTATTAAACAATGAATGGGTTACGAAAGAGAGCAAGAAAGAAATTAGAAACTTCCTGGAAATCAATGACATGAACACATAACAACACAAAATCTATGGGATGCAGCAAAAGCAGTCCTGAAAGGAAATTTTATAGCATTACAAACTTAGCTCAAGAAACAAAAAAATTTCTAATTGACTATCTACTCCTACAACTTAAAGAACTAGAAAGTAAACAAAAAGGAAACCCAGAGCAAGTAGAAGGAAAGAAATAATAAAGGTCAGAGCAGAAATAAATGACATAGAGACTAAGAAAACAATTCAAAAGATCAATGAAACAAAGAGCTGGTTCTTTGAAATGATGAACAAGACTGATGAACCTTTAACTAGACTCACCAAGAAACAAAGAGAGAGGACCCAAATAAACAAAATCAGAAGGGAAAGAGAAGTAACTACTAACACCACAGAAATACAAAGGATTGTTAACAAATACTATGAACAATTATACTCCAACAAATTGGATAACCTAGGTGAAATGGACAAATTTCTAGAATCACAGAGTCTTCCCAAACTGAACCAGGAAGAGAAAATTAAAGCTATAATCATACAACTAAGAAAATTAAAGCTGTAATCATACACTCCCAGCAAATAATAGCCCAAGTCCATACAACTTTAACATCTCTAATATTCAGAGAGATGCAAATGAAAACAATTATGAGGTATCACCTCACACCTGCCAGAATGGCCGCCATCAACAAATCCTCAACCAAAAGTGCTGTCAACGATTTGGAGAAAAAAGTTCTCAAGCACACTGCTGGTGGGAATGCAGACTGGTGCAGCTACTAAGGAAAACAATATGGTATTTCCTCAAAAAATTCAAAATAGGTGTGCCATTTGACCCAGTGATCCCACTTGTAGGAATATACCCTAAGAAGCTGAAACACCAATCAGAAAAACATATGTACCCCCATGTTCATAGCAGCACTATTTACAATAGCTAAGATCTGGAAATAGCCCAAGTGTCCATCAGTAGACAAATAGATAAAAACGCTGTGACAAATGTACACAATGGAGTACTATGCAGCTGTAAGAAAGAAATATCTCTTATCCTTTGAGATGACATGGAGGGACCTGGAGAGTATTATCTTAAGTGAAATAAGCCAAGCAAAGAAAGACAAATATCACGTGATCTCACTTATCAGAGAAAGACAAATATCATGTGATCTCACTTATTTGTGGAATATAATGAACTTTAACAGTCTGAGGAACAAGGTAGACCCAAAGATGTGGAAGTAGGATACAGACTGACAATCCTCAGAAGAGGAGGTCGGAGGGGTGGGGGGAGATAAACCACAGAACTTATATGCATGTATGCATAACCAATAGACATGGACAACAAAGCTGGGGATGGGGTGGGGGGTGATGGGAAGGAGGGTGTCAGTGGGGAAAAAAGGAGAAATATCTGTAACAAAAATAAGTTAATAAAAAAAAAAAAACAATGTTTATAATCATCAGAAATCTTAGGAAGCAATATGTTCTATAGAAGTTAAAATTCCAACAAAGATGAACAAATGATCTGAAGCTGCTTTTTCCTGGGGGCACTCTAGGTTCAGGCAAAAGGCTGAGAATCTGGGCTTGGTTGAGGCAAAGTTCCATGGAGTTAGGGTAACAAAACTGGAGACCTCAGAGGTCTCAAAATGGCCACATCCCCTCCGGACATTTTCCATATTTTGAAGGCACATAGCACTGGAGACTGAAACCTCTGAAAAGAAGAAAGTTTTTCAAAGTCTGTCAAAGTTTTGAACACTGCACAGTATTAAGGACCCACCGTAGGAATGTTCCCAGTGAATACAACAGGCTGTCAGTTCAAAGCTTTGGAGAACTATACCCTAGGAACAAGAGCAAAGGTAGACTTCAACCTTTAAAACTAACTAAATAAATAATTGCAATTCAGTGGTAGCTCTCTTCCTGGCAGAAAAAAAAAGGGGGGGGGGGGTGAACATTCTGCAGTGGAAGACATCTATATTTGTATAAGCCACAACTTGTATAAACAATGTCTAATATTGAATCAAAATCAGTAGGCATGGCAAAAGATACTACCATAAGAATGAAAACCAAAAGAAAAACAGGCAATAAAAATAGACACACAAGTGATCCAAATATTGCTTTAGCAGACAAGGGCTTTAAAGGAACTATCATTAATAGGTTCATGGGAAGAGAAGAAAAGATGGAGGAATTATATTAAAATTGAGACTCAGCACAAGATTGAAATCTATAAAATAATACAATAAAAATTCTGGAATAAAAATACATCTAATATTAAGAACTCAACAGAGGGATTAACAACATGTTAAAAATAGCATAAAACATGATTAGTAAAGTAGAAGACAGGCCAATTTGTGTGTGGGGAGGAGAATAGAAAGAAAAAGGAATAAAAAAAATCTAGGAAATAATTTTAGAGAAATGTAATAAATAAGGAAAAGGTCTCATACAATGTACAGTTGGAGCCCAGAAGAAAGGATAGAAATGATAGGGAGAAAGAATTATTTGAAAAGATAATGACCAAGAATTTTCCACTGTTAAAAGACATCAATTTCTGTTCGAGTAATCCATTTAACTACAAGTAGTTAAACTCAAATAAAATTCTACTTGGGCATATAACAGCAGAACAGCTGAAAACCAAAGGACAAGTCTATAATGTATCTGAATGTTCTAAGGGTTTCTCTACAGAACTTGTAACTTTTCAGTTAATAAATTTTAACAAAATAGCTCTAGAAAAATCACACCACTTAACAGACAAGAGGAAAATTTTGGTATAGCAATTTTTTCCCTCAAAAACACAACGTAGCTTTTTTAAGGACACAATCCATACTAAATAAATATATTATGATAGATATTTCAATATTATTTTATGCAAAGACAAACTCACCAACTTACCCAACACAACAATATTTCTATTCAGAGAGTAATATGGAAAAATAAATATTGCACAACATTTTTAGATGATGCCCAAAATACTTTTTTTTTTACAGAAACACAAGGGAGAAGTTTGTAATAGCATTTTCAATAATTCTGAAGTAACATTTTCTACCATTCTTCAGTCTGTTGTATGTATGTGCTATGTTAATGTGTTTAAACCTCTCCCATGTTTAGTCTTTATTTTCCACTAATGGTATTCTCATAGCTATAAATTTCTGATTAAGTACAGTTTGAATGTCAGTCAACTTAGAGCCTCAAAAAAGTTGAAATATTGGTCATAAAATGGTGTAGAATAAATGTACCTTCCAAAAAATTATTTTGTTACACACCTCCTTCACCAACTACTACCTCCTATCATCTGTTCCTCTTTTAATGAGTACAGTAAAACTTCATTCACCATATTTATTTACTTTCAACTTTTTATTTATTACTTTATAAATCTTTTTTCTTTGTGCAATTAAAATTACTTGGGTATCTTAAGTTGAAATGGATTTTGTTATAACATCTCATTAAAATTAATAGAATTTTTAAAAATTTAATAGGTCATCACCTAATGTCAGGACTTTCAAGAACTAAAGTTATTAAACAAGTGATGATATCAATTTAAAGGAGCACAAATAAGACTGAAAGAAAACTTCTCAACATACATAATAAAAGCTAAAGACAATGAAAAGACTTTTTTTAAGTGCTGAAGGAAAATAACTGCCAATCTCTAATTCTTTATGAAAATAGTCTCCAAAAATGAAGATGAAATAAAGGCATTATTGCAATAAATAAAAACTGAGAGAATATATATTCATAAGATATTCACAAAAAGAAATTCTAAAAGAATATCTTTAGGCAGAAGGAAAATTGTCAGCAAAATGCTGAAGAAATGAAGAGTGCAATGTAAATGAATGGGTAAATATTCATGTTAATACCAATACATATTAATTTGACAGCAGTAGTAATGCCTTCGTGGGTTGAAGGTACATGTATAATTAAAATGTATAACAACAATAACATAAATGAAGGTTATGGGTAAATGTAGCATCATAAAATTCCAGTCATTTATCAGGGAAGTGGTAAAACTAATCACTGGTATTAAACCATAATAAGTGAAGGATGCATGTTATAATCTCTCATGTCAGGACCACTAAAAGGCTGATGAAAGAATGCATAACTAACCAGTTATCAAGAGAAAAATTTATAATATATGTACAGGTCCTATAAATAGCTATTCAATTAATAATTTCAACGATAGTTTGTGCCACTTAATAAGGCAATAGTTGTATGAACAAAATTACTTTGAACTTTAATTACAAGCCTCAGGAAAAGCATTCCAATTCTCAGAGGTGTGACTAGCCATATTACATAATGCTATTTATAACTCTCATAGTGCACTTGAATATTTTTCCCCATGAGCTATCTGCCACAATTGGGCTAAAATGGAAATTCTTAAGAGTCTCACTGTGTTTGTCAAAATTCTCATTCCTCCCAATAGAATGTGGGATATAGGGGTAATACAGGGGTAAGGAGAAGAGACTCATAAGTTTCGTCAAGTAAATGTGAGTCCATAGTTACTAAAATTATATATATATTTCTTATATTGCTTAATTTTCACCATCAATCACAAACTTTACTGATAGAGTGAAATCACAAACCACCATGAAAAACATGCGATATCCCAGAGCTTCCTAGTGATATTGACACCATTATCATTAACCTAGCTATTGCTAAGTGGAAAGGAGCACAGGGAAGGCCAAATAGTATAAGCGTGCCATTTGTGCAGCTTTGCCCGGAAGCTGCAGTTTAACACTGTCCAGGGAAGCCACCAGTTCCCCACAGATCGCTGCGGGAAGGGACTAGATGAGGGGGAATAGATGCATGCCCAGTAAAGCCTTGGTAAAATAGGGAAGGTACCTGCCTGTCACCCACACTTGGGAACAGATCATTGGCCGTACTAGGCATGGCCTCTGCAATCACAGGAAGATTTGGAATATTTAATCCCCTAAACAAAGGAGTTTGCTCTCTTAGTTTGCTCTTGGTTCACACTCTTACTCTCCTTTGGTTCCTCTTGGTTGACTCCTGGCTTGTGGGGCTTTCATGCTCCTGTATTCACCCACATGGCCCTCAGCCATATGGACTCCACACAAAGGACTGATGGACTATAACTAGCCAATGCTACACCAGACCCAACTCCACCATTGAATGGAAACTCTGGACACTGCTCTGCTTTTAGCTTTACTGAATCCCCAGCTGCACTTCTTCCAGGACTGGATTAAGGGAAATGGGACTTTGCAACCCCAGGGATATAATTTCATGCAAATAAAAATCACTCATCGACCCATGGGAGTGTCTCGGAAAATTATTTTTCTCCAGATATCATGAGAACCCCATCTCTAGCACTCAGTGGGGAAAGGGATATGCCCACTTCCACTAATAACAATACAACTCTGTCAAGTTGGCTGAAATTCTGTTGTATTGGTGACATTTGAAAGCCAAATGTTAAAATGACTTTCAAGTAGCTGCTGAATGATGACCTGATGTAGTATTGCCAGAAGCACAAAGAGTAATTAATGTTTAAGAGTGACAGGCACGCCTCTCTGAGAAATAGTAGCAGCAGAGAGCCCAGCACAGCGAGTGGTGATCAGGAAAGGATTACTCTTGGAGCAAAGCCAGAAGCCAAATTCTAGTAAAGATCAATAAGGAACTGATTTTTTTCAAATAATTAATTTTCTTTCCCTAGTGTACAAAGTATTTTTGACTCTACATTACATTAGAAATAGAAATGTCTTCTCTGGTCTTACACCAATTCCGCTATTGCCCACTTTCCTGATCGTTACAATCCCTCCCAAGGATGGTGGAGCCATGATCTGATGGGTCAGAGCATGAATATTTATTGACCGCGATGTGCTAGTAGTTGAGGCAATTGTGCCTTCTAGTCAGCACTCTAGAGTATGGTACTCCCTTCCACATTCTGTGCCAAAACTTCAGTTTTTTTCTCTCCCCCTTTACATTTCCAACCATGTCATCAACTAGGTAAGAGCCATCTCTGAATCCAGACTTTTTTTCTTTTTCTTCACAGACATGTTTTCATATACCAAATTAGACTTATGGAGGGTGTGCTCCAATTTGGTGTACCAGAGGGCCCTGTAATTGCAGTTATTGGAAGTTCTGATAATAACAATACATTTTTCATTTTGATTGCCAGTTTTGTTGTTTCTAATGCATAGTTCCCATTTTATAAAAACTTGAGGAGAGTCTTGGCCAGTTTGGCTCAGCGATTAGAGCATTGGCCCATGGACTAAAGAATGGTGCGTTCAATTTCAGTCAAGGGCACATACCTGGGTTGCATATTGTTCAGCCCTGGTTGGGGTTGTGTGGGAGGCAACCAGTCAATGTGTCTCTCTCACGTCAATGTTTCTCTCTCTCCCCCTCTCTCTTCCTCTCTCTCCCTCCCTCCTGAGGGTAAAAATATCTTTGGGTGAAGATTAAAAAAAAAAAAAAAAAAAAACATGAGGGAAGAATAAATCATCAGTAGGGCAGATTTTGGACACTAGAATCTCTAGCCATAATACCATCATAATACTGACAAAATCCAACATCTATCATATTAGTTTTTCAGCTACAGTCATGTGATCATTCTGGCCATAACTAAAATTCATTATAAATACCATATTTTAATATATAAAATCAATCTAGACATAAATGGTAGCCCTAATTTTAAACAAACAAATAGGTAATAGGTATGCAAAAATATATTATATCCTCCAAATATGCATGACAGTAAGAATACTTGGAAGTCTAGCATCTCTGTGAGTTTGAATTATTAACCAAAGTTTAAAGTGAGTTCTACAGCAGCCTTTTATAGAATTACAGAGCTTCAGACCTTAATTAATCAGGTCTTTTTTGGTTGTAAATGACAGAAAGCTGACTCAAGCTAGCTTAAGTTAAAAAGAAATTTGTTGACACAGAGATGATAAAAGGATAAAACTGACTTGAGAACTTTGCAAGCCAGTTACTGAAAGAATGTCAATAAGATCTGTCTCCAGTTCTCACTTTCTCTTTTTCTGTCTCTCCCCATAATATGGGCACAAGCAACTTAAGATTTGAAAACCACAATAGAATGAAATTATCCCTTTCCCAAAAGTTACAACAGAAGCCCCATGGATTGTCTTTACATACCCAGATTAAGTTATATACCTAACTCTGAAAAATCCCTGTGACTGACTACTTGGACCTTGGTCATGAACCCACCCCTGGACCACGTGGACAAAGGGTATGGGTATGAGTAGAGTGGTTCCCCTTTGAAAAGTCAAGGTGCTGTTAAAAGGAAATGGAATGAGGTTTAGAAAGATAAAAAATAAACATATCTATTTTACTTTGTTCTGAAATTTTTCTCTATAAGAAATAAATTTTATTTAATAGAATCTCTGGACCTGGTAATAAAACACTATTCTATTTCAACACTTTTTTCTGAATATAAGAAATCCAATTTGACAACATTTGAAATTACTGAAAGTGTAATTATCATATAGTTAATGTGCTCATCCATGCATTGATTCTTTCCCTTCTTCTCCAACTTTGTACTACCATTAAACTGTCTCTTTTGATGAATCCAATTTGATAGAGACTTGTATTTATCATAAATTCAAGTTTGAGACAAGCATGAAAGCAGAAGTATATTCTGTATGTTCTATATAATTTATTCATGATTATAGATGTTAGGAGTTTAAAATTAGAAATTAACCTCATGTACTACCACTTTCTGTTATAGAAAGATTTTTAAATGCTGCCTTACAGTAGACCATTACTTTTCAAAAACATATATGTAAACTGTCCTTAGGTCCCCTATTTGGCTGTATAAATGACAAAGAAGATAGGACTTCCATTATTTAAGCCCAGTTAACCACTGATTTGCTCTACACTGAACAAAGACTTTCACTGGTCTCAACAAAAATTTTGGGTGGCTTTTAGAGCTTCACTCGGGTATTTCATGAAATTAGAGAACAAAATATGTGAATCATATTTCTGCCTTCATTGTTAAAAGTAATAAGATATTTAAAAGACCTATACCAAGTCATTAAATGTGAATCACTCCTATCACTCTATCAACTTGCCTGTGACAGACATCACTAATTGATCAATGCACTATAGCACTCTGGGCAGACATTCAAAGGAGCACTGAAAACAACATTATTTATCAATTTTGGTTTTAAATGTTTACTTAGCCAGCCAATGAGAATTAACATCTTATCTTATCTTTTATCAGTGATCTTATATAGATTGTTCTTCCAATCCTGGATCTTTTGAGTTTAATTTCCTTGGAATTATATCTATCTATATCTCTAGGACTCCAGAGTTATTGAAATGTTCCTTGAATCCCTGCCTAATCCCATCCAAAGAGCAAATGGAAACAGCCAGGAACAGTGCTTAGAAATATTATAGGTTCTTACCTCCTGGCCATTAGGATGCCTGAAGTATCTCTTTTAGGGTGGATTTCTGGGAGTGTCTGAGAAACTCAGAGAGGTCAGGAAGAGTCGCTCGCCTAGCAAAAGCCCCAGTCTCAACTCCAGAGATTTTCATATTCTCCAAGTTCCTTCACGCAGAAGCCTTCTCCTAGTCATTATTCCAGATGAAAGTCTTTATTTAAAAAGCATTCATTTAATCAACTCAGTTTAATATTTTTAAAATAAGTGCAAAGGCCTGTGTTTTTGAGATTTCAATCCCTTTGCTTCTTTTTTAATGCTCCCTTTGGTTGTCTTGGTAAGAAAACAGCAGCAAATAAATTAATAAACATTAGAGCAATATGATGGTTTTAATACAAATGTGGTTACCCAAGGGATGACTATGTGGCTTTGGCATCATGTACTGTGCATCTGGGAACAGTACACTTGGGGAGTTAGCTTGAATCATACCCTCCCTCAGTGTGTGGAAGCAAATTCATAGAAACAAGTTATTCAGTCTCAAGGGCCAGGAAAGCATTCTGGCAATACATAAGCATTAGTTCAGCATTGTTTCTAGGAGAACCAAGGGATCACTCTATGAAATGAATTGTTATTAAACTTATGAAATGTAGTAAGAAATATATCTCATCAAACAATGTGGTATCCCTCACTTTATGGAATAGTCATGTTAGGTTATTCACTATATAAAGGCAAAGTGAATCATATGTTGTAAATGTCTGTTATAAAAACCATATGTGTTTCCACAGGGAAGAGTCCACCAAATGATGGAATCGATCAAGTTTTATGGGAAAGCAGTTACAATTATAGATATGTCCCATGGCAGGCACTATGCCTGCTCCCAGGGATAGACCCGACTAGCGGTCTATTTTTCTTCTCTTGCATTTTTCTTGTTCCAGCTCTTTCCACAGCCAGATACAATACTGTCCCCCTTCCTTCAAAATCATGTGAATTCTGGACAAGCCTGGACATCATCTGACTCAACATCCCTCAACATGATCCCCTTAGATGTTTTTGTCACAGCATTCATAGTATCTAATAGCTTGAGGTTGTAAAATTAAATGCGACTGGAAAGGTGGAAAGGGCAGACTTAAAAGAAGCTTTTGAATTACCAAACTAACAACAGGTACTTTCAGCCAGAACACTATAAGATTTGTAAGTTTGTGGATGTATTTATAAATAACTATATGTTATCTAGGGAATTTCCAATCAGAAGACAATATTACAACTTGATTATTTAATTTAACATTAAATTACAACATTTATTTTAGCTTAGTTATAGATTTTTAGTATGCCTAAAAAAGTAGCAATACATAGTGCACAAAGAAACAGATTTGCCCACAATTCAATCACTTAAGAATCTCTGCCTAGTTTAAATATAATTTTTATAAAACAAATTTGATGTCATTTGTGCAAGTTCAATGGTTCAATCAAATTTCATAGTGCAGATGTGATTAGATTAATTTAGATAATACCACACTTTCCCTTATACAACATATGCAGTGTTGCCAATTAACTAGTCAGGTTAGTCCATTTATTCAGTTCGTTGTGTACAAGATATTATTCTAGTGGTTGTGAAGAATGGAGCGATGTGTATAGTGTCCTC
Organism: Molossus molossus; assembly: GCF_014108415.1. Taxonomy (NCBI): domain Eukaryota; kingdom Metazoa; phylum Chordata; class Mammalia; order Chiroptera; family Molossidae; genus Molossus; species Molossus molossus. The sequence goes on from NW_023425346.1 coordinate 67,170,534, forward strand.
AAGTGGGTTAAACACCAAAACTACAACAGTGTCAAAACTGATTAGCACAACAAGAGAAACACAAAGAAATTTCCAAGTGAGTTTAGAGAAAATAGTTCTGTCTGAAGGAATCAGGAAAGAATAGCAGAATTGGCTTTGAAAGATGGGTAGAAACTTGAAAAAGCAGACATGGGTGAGAAGACCATTCTAAGGAGAAAAGAAAGTAAATAGTACAGAAGTGGTGATATTGGGAGATTGGTGTAAGCCTAGCTGGTCTGCAAATAGAGTTCAAGGAGAATATTAATGAACACAGCTGGCTGGGCCAGGCCATGGTGCAGCAAACTGACATCCACACTAGGGGGTGACAATGGAGTTATTTAAGACATTGCCCAAAAAGGTAATAAGTGTTATGCATTGAAGATTAATCAAATAACATTAAGGGGAATTCACTGGATGCCACGAGATGAGCTAGGGCACTGTTACAATAGTCCAGATGAGAGAAAGGGCAGGTCTAGGTTAGCGCCAAGAGAACTGATATGAGACAGCAGGTTTCTCCACAAAAGCCAAGTTCCATCCTGGCACAAACCATACTGCTCCCACTCAGCAAATACTTGTTGAGTGACTAAAATGGAGTCGAGATACTTCAGAAGTAATGCTGACAGATCTATGAAACGGACTAATAATGGGGGAAAAAATGAAGGTGATTAAGACTCTGAGACTTTAAGAGCAATATCATAAGAAACTCAGGAGAATATTTGGAATGATGCATTCATTTATTTGTTCAATAAATATTCTTGAGCATGCACTATGTGCAGGTTAATGTAGAATTTTGAAGAAACTGAGTCTGAGGTACTAAGACATTCAAATGGGGCCTTCCAGCAGCTGTTTAAAATGTGCTTCTCCCTTTAGGAGAAAAAGTCCAGTCAAGAAAGCATTTTAACAAGCTCTCAATTACCCAGGACTTCCGTGTGGCTGGATCTACTCATGCTTCACATCAAAAATTCTTTTTAGCCTCCAAGTTGCAATGTACTCTTTTGTAGAGTAATTTATGGCTTCTATTTTTTTTTTTTTTTTTTATCCTCACCCGAGGACATTTTTCCATTTTTTGTTCAGGTAGAGTGGGAGGGAGAGAGAGGAACAGAGAGAGAGAGAGAAATATCGATGTGAAAGGAACACATCGAGTGGCTGCCACCCGCACAACCGACTAGGGTCGGGGACAAACTGCAGCGAGGTACGTGCCCTTAGCGGGAACCGAACCCGGGTCTCGCAGGACCGCAGGCCGATGCTCTAACCGCTGAGCCAAACCGGCCAGGGCTCTATTTTATTTTTTTATTGTTATTCTTTTTATCTAGTTTCTTTTTATCTAGTTTCTTTTTTTAATTAATTTATTTTTGTTACAGATGTTTCTCCTGTTTCCCCCATTGATTCCCCCTCCCCCCTCCCCACCCTATCCCCAGCTTTGTTGTCCATGTCCATTGTATGCTCTTGCCACCTTTGTCAAATATTAGTTGAGAATATTGTATGCCTTCTATTTTAAAGAGAATTGTTTGAGAAACCCATTTTGCCTTTACTTTTCCCAAGGTAAAAATAATGATGTAATAAGCCCTATAAAGAATAAATATTGCACAGTGGAGTAAAGACAGCCTCTTTAATAAATGGTGTTGGGAAAATAGGATAGCTACATGCAAAAAAAAATGTAACTAGACCATTAACTTACACCATACACAAGAATAAACTTAAAATGGATAAAAGACTTAAATGAGACTCATGAATCCATAAAAATCCTAGAAGAAAATGTAGGCAAATTTCAGACATCATTCGCAGCAGCATTTTCACTGATACATCACCTAAGGCAACAGAAACAAAGGAGAAAATGAACACATGGGACTACATCAAACTAAAAAGCTTCTGCACAGCGAAAGATACAATCATCAAAATGGAAAGGTAACCCACTGTATGGGAGAGCATAATTGCCAATGATATATCAGATAAGGGGTTAGTTTCCAATATATATAGAGTGCTTACACAACTCAACAAAAAAAAAGACAAAGAATCCAATTAAAAAATGGGCAGAGGAAATAAATAGACACCTCTCCAAATAGGACATACAAATGGCTAAGAGACATATGAAGAAATGCTCAACATCACTAATCATCAGAGAGATGCAAATTAAAACAACAATGAGGTATCACCTCACACCTGTCAGAATGGCTGCCATCAACAAATCATCAAACAACAAGTGTTGGCGAGGGTGTGGAGAAAAGGGGACTCTAATACACTGCTGGTGGGAAAGTAGACTGGTGCAGCCACTATGGAAAACAATATGGTGTTACCTCAAAAAATTAAAAATTGAACTTCCATTTGACCCAGTGATCCCACTTCTAGGAATATACCCTAAGAAGCCTGAAACCCCAATCAGAGAGAATATATGTACCCTCATGTTTGTAGCAGCACTATTTACAATAGCTAAGATCTGGAAACAGCCCAAGTGCCCATCAGTTGACGAATGGATAAAAAAGCGGTGGTACATATACACAATGGAGTACTACGCAGCTGTAAAAAAGAAAGACCTCTTATCCTTTGAGACTACATGGAGGGACCTGGAAAGTATTATCCTAAGTGAAACAAGCCAAACAGAGAAAGACAAGTTTCATATGATCTCACTTATTTGTGGAATATAATGCACATAACAGTCTGAGGAATGGGGTAGTCCCAGAGACGTGGAAGTGGGGTACAGACTGACAATCCCTAGAAGAGGGGCCAGGGTGGGAGAGATAAACCACAGAACTTATATGCATGTATGCATGAACAAAGGTCATGGACAACAAAGCTGGTGACAGGGTGGGGAGGGAGAGGGAGGGAGGAATCAGTGGGGGAAAAAGGAGAAACATCTGTAACAAAAATAAATTAATTATTTTTAAAAAAGAATAAATATTGCTCATATGAAACTCAGACCTTAGTGGTTTAATCAAATATGATCATTGTATCTTGATATCCACATTCTAAATATCACCATAACTCTATTTTTACTAAGTAATTACAATCCATCTTGGTAATGAAGTTGATGGAAAGAAAATATAAAAACAAATTCCAAAAATTTTAATTGTTCTAAGCAACTGAGATGTTAATACTGTACTAGTTTTGTATATGTCTTTTGAAAACAAATAAAGCTTTAGGAAAATGTTTGCATTTATCCTACTTTTCTTGTAAGCTATTTGACATTCATTTCTTTCTAGGAAAAGAGAGTCAAATGATTTGGGTATAGTTACCCACAAAGATAAGGTATTAGAGAATATTGAGTAATTTTTTCCAAAAGTTCCATTTGTAAAGTAAACTTACACCCAATGTTAGGTATGACTCTCTTCATTTTGTAGGGTGGGACAAAGTTTAAGGGACAAATAAATAAATTTATGTATATGTAATCTGCAACTGCCACACATGCTTTGGTGACTATTATCTCTTTAAGCCATCTCCTTGGCATTTGTATACATCAAATACAGTATAGGGTGTATGTGTGTGTGTAATTTTTTTCTTATTAAATTATTAGCATCTTATTCCAATCACAGTTAATAAACATCTATATCTAGTGTTCACTATAAATTAATTGTGGATGACTAAAGTCTAATGATTCTATTACCTTTTTGATTAGGGATATAGCAAGAACACTTCTCAGTTTTATCCATAACATAAAACAGGCCATTTAAAGAAGCTTAAGAGAGCTTCTAAATGTGGGTTCTTTAGGTAATAACAGCATTTTTGCTTTCTAAGGCATCTGTTTTCCTACCAACTCATTCCTCAAGATAAATAGCTGTTTCCGTGTTTTACTGGAAATAGGACATGCATAATTGGACCCAATGAGCAACATCTACCCTTAAAACGTACCCTATCTGCCTGGTACATGCAGAGTTTAACAAGGAAAACCAGAAGTCTCCTGTTGTATTAAGGCACAGGAAAGTAAAGCAATCATGTTTTACATCTCAATGGGGAACTTTGAGAGAAAACATTTTATTCTCTGGTGATTTTAAACATATGACACAAGTATAGTGTATATAGATCAAGATGAAAATAATTTCTTCATAATATCTCGTAGGTATGACACCAGGAAGGATATATTTTGAGAGACCAACTATGTAAAGAAATATAAAGAGGCCTGGCCGGTTTGGCTCAGCGGTTAGAGCGTCAGCCTGCGATCCACAGAGACCGGGGTTCGGTTCCCGCTAAGGGCATGTACCTTGGCTGCAGTTTGTCCCCGGCCCTGGTTGGGTCGTGTGGGTGGCAGCCACTCGATGTGTCCCTTTCACATCGATGTTTCTCTCTCTTCCTCTCTCTCCTTCCCGCTCTGAGTGAAAAATGGAAAAATATCCTCCGGTGAAGATTAAAAAAAAAAAAAAAAAAAGAAAGAAAGAAATATAAAGAAAATTGTCCACACGGGTATAAATTGTTTAGCAAGCTAACCTGTTAGGTACCTAAAAAATTCTCCACTAAGAAAAGAAATGAAGTAGTTCTTCAGCAAATAAATGGCATCTTAGGAAAGTGTCTGAGTTATGCCTTGGGTAGTAGCAAGCGTCTGTGCTGCGAAGACCTAAAATGCAGTGTCCAGGAGCTCTTCTTATACTCCAGCACTGGTGGAAACTTGCACACCCAGCTTTGAGCTCTGTCCTGGTGATAATAAACAACCTGTAAAACTGTCTCCACACCACTGAAAGTTTATCAAAGATAGTATGGGCATTTAAGCTGACTGTGTAGAACAGACCCTTAATAAATTTAAAGTTCTTGGCCATTTAAGGATATTCACAGATGATGGTAGACATTTTCATTTTTGCCACAATAATTGACACAAGAATAACTTCATGTAGTGACTGTATTCTTATACGCTTTCTTGGGAAAATGATACAACAAAACATTTCAGCCTTGTTTATTCTCTCTTTCTGGCTAATGTGCTGCTGCAGTAAATGTTTTCTACGGCCCAAAGTCTGACTGTGATAGACTTTAATTTTCTAGTTATAAATTTGAAAGAAAAAGTAAAAACAGAAAGAAATAAAGCATTAAGGTTAGCAAACATGGCCTAGACTATTTTTCCTTACAATGTATCACTCTTTCTACAAATGATCATTGAGTCCCCACTCTGTACCAAGCACTGTTTTAGTTACTGGGAATACAGAAATGCATCAAACGGAAAAAATTATTGGCTCTAATGAAACTCACATTATACTAGAAGACAAAGGTAAACTAGTAAACAAACACATTTAAAATGTTTTCAGTTATGCTTTGTGCTGTGAACAAACTGCAGCAGGGACTGTGGCAGAGAGGGACTGGTCTGAGTGGGGATGCTGCTTTGGATGGATAGTTATTTCTAAGTACAATGGGAAGCTACCAGATGATCTGAAGCAGAAAACATCCCATTTATATTTTTTAAATATCTTTTAGGCTGCTGAGTAGATATTAGATCATTATGGTGCAAAAGCAGGGCAACCAGTTACACAGTTATTGCAGCAACCAGGAGAGCAGAGATGGCACCCCGATTCCGGTTAAGATTGGACAGATCACCAGAAACAGACTGGGGCTATGCTTTGGTGATAGAGCACGCAGGACTCGCCAATGGTTTGTGTATCTGGAGGTGATATAAAGAAAGGAATATATAAAACTCCTTAATTTGCCCTGGCCGGTTTGGCTCAGCAGTTAGAGCGTCGGACTGCGGTCCGGAGAGACCCGGGTTCGGTTCCCGCTAAGGGCATGTACCTCGGTTGCAGTTTGTCCCCGGCCCTGGTTGGGTCGTGTGGGTGGCAGCCACTCGATGTGTCCCTTTCACATCGATGTTTCTCTCTCTCTCTTCCTCTCTCTCCCTCTCACTCTGTCTGGACAAAAAAATGGAAAAATGTCCTCAGATGAGGATAAAAAAATAAAAAATAAATAAAACTCCTTAATTTATTAATATGATATGGTATTGTTTATTGACCTGGAAAAGCCTGGAGAGAAATAGGTTTGGGGGAAAGGCTTCTCCAGGGTTCTTTTATGGTCCTTGTATTAGGATAGGATATATTACATTATGGTAATAATATTCGGAAAATCTTAGTGAGTTAACATAACAAAGATTTATTTCCCACTCAACCTACATGTTCAGCACAGGTTACCAAGGGAGCTATAATCCTCACAGTCCCTCAAAGACTCATGATAATAGAGGTTCCACATGTTGTAGGGGCAGCAATTAAATCACCCAGCTCCCTCAGTTGCCGTTGAAACAAAGAGAAAATGGAGAATCACGCATGGGATTTTCATTACAGAACAGCTGGGTTTGCATGTCACTGGCTGCAAGTAGTCACATGGCACCACCTAACTTCAAAAGGTCTGGGAAATGTAGAGGGGCAAATGGCATCTATTGACATTTCTGTCTCTGCCGTAGACCTGTGGTTCTTACATGCCTATTAGTCATTCTTGTTTGTTTGCAAGTTATTGAGATTTTAGTCAATCATTAGAAGTGATTTCTCATTAAACCAATCACTAAGATCTGAAATAATCTAAAGGTTCCAGAATAATGATAACTTTATCCATCAAAGTCTCCACGAAAATTAAATAGTACATCCCATATAGGGTAATTTTAGGACCATTTGAAAATGACCTTTTTACAAAAGAAGATGTCAGTAGGTGTAGGGGAACCACAAGAGATATAGCACAGGAACCGCAAGGGATACAGTGCAGGTTAGTAGCACAGGGTTTTTACACGGCAGCCCAGAGAGACAGAAGGAAAAAGCATTCCTCCAGACCCAGGAGAGAGTGATGCAGAGGCTGCAGCCTTTAGAGGAGCAACGATCGTCAATCAAAGGAAACCTCACAGAGAGGAACCAGTTGAACAAATACCTTCACTTCACTCTCACTGCTCCCCACCTCCTGGCATCACACGTCCTGATTTCCAACTACGTTACAGATGCAAAGAGCCAGCAGATCCATAAAAAGCTTCCAGACGTTATTAATCAGTATGGAAATGCAACCCACGATCACAATGAGATATCATCTCACACCTGCTAAATGTCTATTATCAAAAAGACAAGCAATAACGTGCTGGTAAGATGTGGGGGGAAAAAATAAACTTTGTACACTGTTGGTGGTAATGTAAACTGGTACAGCCAATATGGAAAACAATATGTAGGTTTCTCAAGAAATTAGGAATAGGACAACCATACGATCCAGCAATTTCATTTCTGGTATGTATATATATATATACACACACACACAAGTGAAATAAAATCAGAATCTCTAAGAGGTATCTTTTCTGTGCATTGAAGCATTCTAACAATATTCAAGGAATGAAAACAACATATATGTCCATCAGTGGATGAATGGATCAAAAAAATGTGGTATATATACACAATGGAATATTGTTCAGCAATAAAAAAGGAAATCTCGTCATTTGCAAAAACATGGATGAAACTAGAAGACATTATGATAAATGAAAAAAGCTAGACAGAGACAGACAAACACTGCATGGTCAATTCCACTTCTATGTGGAATCTAAAAAAGAAAATCAAGCTCATAGAAACAGAGTGCAATAGTCGTTGTCAGAAGCCGAAGGGTGGGGAAAGTAGGGCGAGGCTGGTAAACAGGTACAAACTTTCAGTTATAAAAATAAAAATAAAATAAATAAAATGAATAAGGTCTCAGGATCTAATGTATACCTGAAATTTGAAAAGAGAGTAGAACTTAAATATTCTTACCCAAAAAAGGTAACTATGTGAAGTGACTGATTCACACTGTATATTAAACCATCACACTGCACACTTTTAGTGTATTACTATCTTATTTGACAATTATATATCAATAAAACAGAAGAATAAATAAATATCTTTGACTTATCTGAACAAAAAAAAAAGTAACAATTGAAGTCATGGGCAAATGTTGTCATGTAGGGAGCATGCATGGAGCAAATGGCTGAGGCTGGAATCTTTGGAAACACTGAATTGAACATGTATTATAACTAACAATACCCATTATACTAAGCCAAATGGTATTCACATTCAACAGAAATTTTGTTGTTGTTGTTTGTTTGTTTGTTAAGCCTCACATGAGGATATTTTTTCATTAATCTTTAGATAGAGTAAAAGGGAGGGAGGGAGGAAAAGAGAGAGAAAAAAAATCGATGTGAGAGACACACATCAATTGATTGCCTCCCACACAACCCTGACCCAGGCCAGGGATGGAACCTGCAACCCAGGTATATGCCCTTGCCTGGGAATTGAACCTGAAACCCTTCGGTCCACAGGCCAAGGTTCTTATCGCTGAGCCAAACCAGCCAGGGCTCTTTTGAGTACTTATGACACTGAAAAGTATTAACAAGGGTGGCTGAAGCAAACACAATCTATACATTTATCAGTCTTTGGAATAACGAACTGACAAATTCCTCTTTCTCGCTCCCATGATCCTGGCCTTCCTTGCTCTGGCTGAAGACAAGGGGGTGGTTGTCTTCCCTGTTGTCTTTGGCCTCTACTGCTGCCTTTCGGGTTTTGCATTTCTATCAGCTGTATCTCAGCACCTCTGCCCTGTCAGTGGATCACACACAGCGCCCCTCTCGTTGGGAAGAGCGAGAAGAGAAATGGGAAAACCTTCCTTTCTTGCTTTCCCGGGTTTCACTGTCACTTCCCCCTCTATTTCTCAGGCCAGAGAGTCACCTGCAGTTTCTTTCACTTATTTTCTTTTTTCTAGCTTTCCGATCAGTTCTTTGAACAGTGTCTTCCCAGCTGGTCTCCCAATTACACCCTGTTCTATGAAATATTACACACTGTAATTCCAGGTGCTGGGACCAAAAAAAAAATTCATTTTCTCCTTAAGTTTAAGGTCAAAGGCTAAGTTGGACCACTGCCAAAAGCATCTGTGCATGGCTCTGCACCATTTCCTGCCACCTCAGGCAGAGCCCGTGCGGCTCCGAGGCAGGACGCCGCGCCTGCCGGAGCTGGGGAGGGGAGAGGCCGGGAAAACAGCCGAGTCCCGAAGAAGCAGAGAAGTAGGAAACTGACAATTTGTGACTAATGTGTGAATGTTGACTACTCTCTAAACATATTAATCTCAACCCGCCAGCTCAATAAATACTATGTTGAAGTTAAGATTTCAGTTCTGAAAATTACTAATAGCATCATTACCAGTTTCTGTAAAGCTCCTTAAATATAAAAGGGTGCTTGTCGGCTGACTGCTGTTTCGAATATATCCAACTGAAATTTAGTTGCTTCTTTCTGACCATCTCTTTCATCACTCTGCTCTGACTCGCAGCTCCGGGTAACTGATCGCAGTGGATCTTTCTTCCTGACGGCAGAGAAGAAAGCATTAGAAGCCTGGGCTGCTGCGCAGTCATCTATTATCAGCTGAAGATTTGGCAGATAGAGAAGAGGAAATCAGGCTGCAGGGTCTTTATCTGACCTTCATTGTTTCTCTCTATTTTAGGTTAGAAAAGGTTTTAGAAGTAGGGCTATTTCACGCAGCATGTCATAAATTCCGAGAGAGTCATGCAAAACCACAAAGGCAGACTTCATAGATAGTGGGGTTCATATAATGTCCTATGATTATTTTCTTTTCTTTCCCTAATTATTCAAAATGTTCACTGTGTTAAATATGAATGTCAATAATCTATAAATATAACATTTCTAGTGGTGAAATGAATTTCACAAATCTCAGATTGCAGAATTCACACAGGTAATCTAAATAACATTGGATGAGAAGGCATATAATATAAAATAATAAGCAGAACAATCCTGGGCATATACTCTAGTATAATCTTTACTAGTGATTTACCAAGAATAACTGTCCAGGAGTTCTGATTTGACTGGGACATTCCCAGTTTTTATTATCTTTATGGTGCCTGCTGTGGACTGAATTGTATTCCCACCAAAATTCATACTGTGAAGCCCTAACACTTCAAAGTGATGATATTTGGAGATGGGACTTTTGGGAGGTAATTAGGGTGAGATGAGGTCATGAGGGTAGGGCCCTCATGATGGGTTTAGCAGCTTTATAAGAAGAGGAAGAAAGAGAAGGTGGCCATCTGTAAGCCAGGGAGAGGGCTCTCACAAAACCAAAACAGCCAGCACCTTTATCTTGGACTTCCCAACTCTAAAACTGTAAGAAATAAATGTCTGGCCTGGCCCGTGTGGCTCAGTGGTTGAGTGTCAACCCATGCACCAAGAGTTCACCAGTTCAATTCCTGGTTGGAGCACAGGTTGTGAGCCAAATCTCCAGTGGGGGGCATGCAGGAGGTGGCCAATTGATGTTCTCTCTCACTGGTGTTTCTATATCTCTCTCCCTCTCCCTTCCTCTCTCTAAAATCAGTAAAGAAAAAAAAAATTTAAGGAAGGTCTGTTGTTTAAGCCATCCAGTGTACGTTATTTTGTTATAGCAACCTGAGCAGACTAATACAGTGCCCAGGTAGAAAAAGAACTTGCTTAACAAAGGAGTAACAAAAATCACCAAAGATCATTTAAATGATGTCCCAAAGTTACCTTAGTTATGCCTAGATGAAAACAGTGTCCTATGAAGACACATTATAGGTTCTCTCTTTCCTTCTACTCCCACATTTAATTCATAAACAAGCTGCATTAACTCTATCACCAAGTAATTACATAATACATCCAACCACTTCTTTCTACCACCATCATGTTTCACCCAGACAGTGCAGAGCCTCCCCACGTGTCTCCAACTTCCTCTCCAGGCCAATCTCGCCACAGTAGCCAGAGTGGCCTTTTAAAAAATATAACGCATTCACCTGCTTTAAAATGTTCAATGTCTTTTCATTGCACTTAAAATAAAATCCAAACTTCTCACCCAGTTTTCAAAGCCCTGTACTATTTGGGCCCTCATTACCTCTCCAAGCTGGGGTCATATCAGTCTTCCCTTCAACTTTGCTGTTTCCCCAACTTAGCCATCAGTCACATTCCTGCCTTAGGATCCTCTTCGCTTTGAGCTTCACCTGGCTGACTTCTCCTTGTCCTTAAAACCGCAGTTTAAATGTCAGCTTTTCCGTGAGGTTTTCCTGACCACCCAGCCTCGAATAAGCACCTGTCACTCTCTATCACAACGCTCTGCTTTAATTCTGCAGAGTATTTGTTGCCAACTGATATTTTGCTTACTTGCATCCTTATTTATTGAATGTAAGCTCCATGAGAGCTGGAACTGGTTTCTTATTCATAGCTGTATCTCCAGCTCCTGACAGAGAGCCTAGCACAGAGTTATTTACATGCATTTTTAAGTGAACAAATAAGTTACATAATTTCAGAGCACTAAAGGGGTCTACCTATAAAAATATATTCCTATCATCTGCCAGAAATGTCTACAATTAGAATCATTTCTGTGAATGGAACTCTATTAAAATGTCAACATACAAGTAAGATAACATACTTAAGTATAATTACTCATTAAAACTTGTATATAATTAGTTTGTTTATTAACCCTAGATTTAAAAAATAAATAAATAAAATAAAACATCGCTTCAACAGAATGGGTTGTAAGAGGGGGAAGAAGTTGAAATTTGGAAGTGACTCCCAGAAAGAGAAGGTAAGGACGCGAAGGCCTTGAGCAGCTCGAGAACACCCTGGAGGGAAACAGGTGAGGGGCCGCCTGAGCAGCAATTTGGGGGAAGGTCTGTTCTAAGGAAAGTATATGTCCTGAGTAATAAAGTTAACTGAGGAACTCATAATTTTATACCTCATTTTGTCTCTCAAGTGTTACGTTCTCAATAACTGGCTACCATCTCTGTGAGTTGGGCAGATCATGTCCTTTCCAATCCACCAAAATGGAGGGATGAGGACACTGTGCCATACGGTGAGTCACTGGTGGATCTGAGATTAGGCCACAGCTTTTCTGATTGCCAACGTATTCTTCTACAGGGCCTACTTTGCACCCCTAAATCAGAAAATTCTCACTAAAAAATCTATGAGCTGGTAAAATGGCCATCTTTCACAAGTGAGGTGAGAGGCACTGGGTGGCATTTGGAGGGAAGAAAATTAGAGGAATGAAGTTATTTAAGAAACACCCATAACTATACAACTAGCCCCCTACCCTACTCCACCCACCTCCAGAATGTTGCTTACAGACTTACATCATTTAATTTCACTTTGCTTTGTCATTCATTTATTAAATATTCAACAAACACTTATTGGGCACATGTAAAATAATAGGCATCTCTCTAAGTGTGCAGGACACAGTAGAGAACAAAATTAATTCCCTTTAGTTTGCCTTGTTATAAAGTATGCAAGTTTTCTAAGAACAAAATGCATTTTTTTTATTCAAGTACACAGTCTCTCCCCTTGGTTAGCTCCTATTCCCACTCTATTGCCAAATGAGTGTGTGTTGAAGTTAATGAAATTGAATAGAATGAGACAGATTGGAATGGAATTTGATGTGTTTTGATCTCACACCCTGCACCCACATCATGTTTGTCTTACACTGTTTAGGGCATAAGCAGCAAACAACTGAAATCATAAGTCAGTGTTTCTCAACATATGATCTTTGGACCATAAGCATCAGAATCATATAGGATATTTGTTAAGAGTTAAAATTTTAAAATCTCAACATGGATCTACTAAGTGGAAATCTCCTGAGAAAATCTGCAGCATTGTAGAGATCCTTAGAAACATTCAAGTTTGAAAACACTGCTGTAAGCCCCAAGTTAGACCCAGAGACAATAAAACAATGTACCCCACTACTTCTGAGAGGACAAAATCATGTATAAATGGTTTATTTTGGGATCTCTTCAGTTGACCCAAGTTCAATTGCTAGTACTTGATAGACAAATTACAAAAAATAATGAGGTCACTTTATATAAGTCCCTGAAGCTCAGATATTATCTGAAGCTTATCAGGCATCTGATTGGTCCATTCTCTTCTGTGGAAGTTTTGCAAAGGGCAGACAGCCAGTCTCCAAAACTATCTAGTGATGACTGATTTTGGTTCTCTTATTTTATCTGAATAATTAACTCAAATAAAGGCTGTTTTTAGGTCTAAATATCCCTTAACAATTATTCTCATTTTCTGCTTGGCTTTAGTGCTGAAATATGTGGCCGGTTGGTGCCAAGTAAATATATTACTATCATTTTTAATAATATAATTCCTGTTATTACAAATTAATTGTGAAAGCAGAACTATATTTTACTGATAGAAGCACTTGTTTTTCCAAGTGAAAGTAACTCATATTGTCATGGTGATTCTATCTCAATTATCTTGCAGGGATTTTTTTTTTTTTTACTGTAATGTATCACCTTCTTAAACTACTTGTAATTTCATCAAGGCATTTAACTAATGAAATACTTTAAATTACTTCCCCAGATAATGTCAGAACATAATGACATCAAAATGACCCTATTATGTATTCCCCCTGAGCTTTTATTTTAATCTGCACTTGAATGTTTCAAAAATAAAAAGCAAGAGTACTTCTATGAATTCAAATGTAATTATCATGAGACTATTAAGATTAACTTGTTCCTGTTTTTTAAATATTATTTAAAAGATTTTGTGTTGCGTACGTCTTTCTTATGGGTATTTATTTAAGACTGGGTACTTTCAAACTCTCCAATTTCATTCTCCCTATTCTGAGAAAGAAACAACCATTCCAAACCACTGAAAGCATTTTTTTTAGCACTAGTTCTGTTGTTTTTACCATTAGACACAGATTCAAATTAACTAGTTTTATTTCACAGATTATTCTGCTTTGTATGCTACTTTATTTGACCACTTCTTGCATTGTAAGTGATGTATAAACCCAAGCCATCTCCAAAATATAAACCTATCATATCCTAAAGGACAAAGATTAACTTTACACTGGGTCTAAAGTGAAAGGAAAGCCCTGGCCAGGTGGCTCAGTCGGTTAGAGTGTCCGTACATCAAAAGGTTATGGGTTTGATTCCTGCTCAGGGCACATACCTACGTTACGGGTTCAATCCCTGGTCGGGGTATGTACATTTCTCTCCACATCAGTGTTTTTTTCTCCCCCACCCTTTCTTTCTCTCTAACAATTAATAAAACACATCTTTGGGTAAAGATAAAAAATAAAGTAAAAAGGAAGCATCATCCTACTCATTACCTTCAACAGAGCATGGTTGGTAAAGAAAAATGATCCATAACACAACTCTTTTTAATAAACCCTCTCAGTCTCTTCAGCCTCACCTCTTATATTGATGTGATAAATGAATGCATGATAGCTTACTGCTAAGAAAATCCTCAGATCTCGAACATCTCTTATCTCAAACAATTTGATTCTTCACCCAACAACATTTTCATGCTCATATCTGTATGATTGGTCACATGTTTCTCAGGCAACAAAGGAGAGACCGTGTGAGTATGAGTCAGTTTACCACGAAATCTCATGTTGTTAACATCTCAGGAAATTGTGCTGTGAATATTTTCATGTTTTTTTGTTTGTTTTTTTTGCTTTTGTTATTGTTTCTGTTTTTTTGCTTATTAAATTTCCTCTTTTTAACTATACATTTTATTTCCTTTTTTAAATTTTTCATTTATATCTCATGTCCTTTTTATTTTTAAAATGTTTATTTGTAGATTAAACAGTACGTTCCACATGTACTGTATATAAGAAAAGTTAAAACGGAATCATTTGGGGGTCTGGAACAGATTAATTCAATTAATTTTGAGAACCAAGTTTCCACTGAATTATGTTATACTTTGTCAAGGATTTAAGAAACAATTTAAATAATTTGGGAAGTTCAGATGGAGTGATGCATCTGTAAGCCAAGAAATGCCAATTGCTGGCAGCTTCCAGAAGCTCGGAAGAGGCAAGGAAGGAGACTTCCCCTAGAGTCTTCAGAGAGACCATGGCCCTGCTGACAACATGACTTAGATCTTCTCACGTCAGAAGTGGGAAATCAACCACCATGTCAGGAAGATACTCAAGCAGCCTCCATGGTAGTAACTGAGGCCTCCTGCCAATGGCCATAGGAATGAGTCACCTTGGAAGTTGACCTTCCAGCCCCAGGTAAGCCTTTGCATGACTACATCTCTGGCCAATATCCTGACTGCACCTGCCTGAGAAACCCTGAACATGAACCCAAAGCTGCTTTCAAATTTCTAACCCATAGAAACCATGTGGTGATATTCATTTCTTTTTTTTTATTTTAACTATTTCAAAAAATATTTATTGAGAATCTGCAATGCACTACGTTCTGGGATGGAGCAGCAAACAAAATGGATAAAACTTCTGCTCTCATGGAACTAATATCCCTATTCATAAAACATAAAACAATAAAAATTAAAATATAAATTAATAATCAGGAAATCATCTGATAACAGTATTGTAAGATTTCAGTTCTCTCCAAATCAATGCATTGATTCAATGCATTGTTAATCAAACTCCCAGCAGGATTTCTTGGTATAAGTTGACAAACCAATTCTAAAATTTCTATGGAAGGACCTGGAGAGTATTTTTTTTTTTTCCCAACTTTTTTTTTTTTATTTTTTTATTTTTTGCTACAGATATTTCACCTTTTTTATCCCATTGGCACCCCCCTCCCACCCCACCCCCGGTCCCATCCCCGGCTTAGTTGTCCATGTCCATTGGTCATGCATACATGCATATAAGTTCTGTGGTTTATCTCTTCCCACCCCACCCCCAACCCCTCTTCTGAGGGCTGTCAGTCTGTGCCCTACTTCCATGTTTCTGGGTCTACCGTATTCCTCAGACTGTTATGTTCATTATATTCTGTATATAAGTGAGATCATGTGGTATTTGTCTTTTTCTGCTTGGCTTATTTCACTTAGGATAATACTTTCCAGGTCCCTCCATGTCGTCTCAAAGGATAAGAGATCTTTCTTTCTTACTGCTGCATAGTACTCCATTGTGTATATGTACCACCGCTTTTTTATCCATTCATCTACTGATGGACACTTGGGCTGTTTCCAGATCTTAGCTATTGTAAATAGTGCTGCTATGAACATGGGGGTACATATATTCTTCCTGATTGGTGTTTCAGGCTTCTTAGGGTATATTCCTAGAAGTGGGATCACTGGGTCAAATGGAATTTCAATTTTTAATTTTTTGAGGTAACACCATATTCTTTTCCATAGTGGCTGCACCAGTCTGCATTCCCACCAGCAGTGTATTAGAGTTCCCTTTTCTCCACACCCTTGCCAACACTTGTTGTTTGATGATTTGTTGATGGCGGCCATTCTGACAGGTGTGAGGTGATACCTCACTGTTGTTTTAATTTGCATCTCTCTGATGATTAGTGATGTTGAGCATTTCTTCATATGTCTCTTAGCCATTTGTATGTCCTGTTTGGAGAGGTGTCTATTCAGCTCCTTTGCCCATTTTTTAATTGGGTTTTTTGTCTTCCTTTTGTGGAGTTGTATGAGCACTCTATATATATTGGAAATTAACCCCTTATCTAATACATCATTGGCAATGATGTTCTCCCATACAGTGGGTTGCCTTTCCATTTTGATGATTGTTTCTTTTGCTGTGCAGAAGCTTTTGAGTTTGATGTAGTCCCATGTGTTCATTTTTTCCTTTGTTTCTGTTGCCTTAGGTGATGTATCAGTAAAAATTCTGCTTCGTATGATGTCCGAAATTTTGTTGCCTACATTTTCTTCTAGAATTTTTATGGATTCACGGGTCACATTTAAGTCTTTTATCCATTTTGAGTTTATTTTTTGTGTATGGTGTAAGTTGATGGTCTAGTTTCATTTTTTTGCATGTAGCTGTCCAATTTTCCCCACACCATTTATTAAAGAGGCTGTCTTTACTCCACTGTATGCTCTTGCCACCTTTGTCAAATATTAATTGAGCGTATTGCCTTGGGTCCATTTCTGGGTTTTCAGTTCTGTTCCACTAGTCTATATGCCTGTTCTTGTGCCAGTACCAGGCTGTTTTGGTTACAGTCGCTTTGTAGTATAACCTGATATTTGGTATTGTGATCCCACCTACTTTGTCCTTCTTTTTCAAGATTGCTGTGGCTATTCGGGGTCTTTTTTGGTTCCATATGAACTTTTGAAGTATTTGTTCTAGTCCTATGAAATATGTCGTTGGTATTTTGATGGGGATTGCATTGAATCTATAGATTGCTTTGGGTAGTATGGACATTTTAATTATGTTAATTCTTCCAATCCATGAACAGGGTATGTGCTTCCACTTTGTTATATCTTGCTCTATTTCTTTTTTCAATGACCTGTAGTTTTCTGCAAATAGGTCCTTTATTTCTTTGGTTAAGTTTATTCCTAGGTATCTTAATTTTTCTGGCGCGATGGTAAATGGGATTGTTTTTTCACTTTCTCTTTCTGTGAGTTCATGATTGGTGTACAAGAATGCCCTCGATTTCTTGACGTTAATTTTGTATCCTGCTACTTTGCCAAATTCATTTATTAAGTCTAGTAGATTTTTGATGGAGTCTTTAGGGTTTTCTATGTATAGTATCATGTCATCTGCAAATAATGACAGTTTCACTTCCTCCTTTGCAATTTGGATCCCTTTTATCTTTTCTTCATGTCTGATTGCTGTGGCTAAGACTTCCAGTACAATGTTAAGGGTAGCGAAAGTGGACATCCCTGTCTTGTTCCTGTTCTTAATGGAAATGTTTTTAGTTTCTGCCCATTGAGTATGATGTTGGCTGTAGGTATTTCTTATATGGCCTTTATTATGTTGAGATATGATCTCTCTATTCCCACATTGCTGAGCGTTTTTATCAGAAATGGATGCTGGATTTTGTCGAATGCTTTTTCAGCATCTATTGATATGATCATGTGGTTTTTATTCTTCATTTTGTTTATGTGGTGTATCACGTTTATTGATTTGCGAATATTGTACCAGCCTTGCATCCCTGGAATAAATCCCACTTGGTCATGGTGAATAATTTTTTTGATGTTTTCTGGATCCGATTTGCTAATATTTTGTTCAGGATTTTGGCGTCTATGTTCATCAGGGATATTGGACTGTAGTTTTCTTTCTTCGTAGTGTCTTTATCTGGTTTTGGAATTAGAATTATGCTGGCCTCATAGAACGTGTTTGGAAGTCTTCCTTCTTCTTGAATTTTTTGAAATAGTTTGAGGAGAATGGGTGTTAGTTCTTTTTTGAATGTTCAGTAAAACTCCCCCGTGAAACCATCTGGGCCCGGGCTTTTGTTTGCTGGGAGAGTCTTGATTACCTCTTCAATTTCCTTAGTTGTTATTGGTCTGTTCAAGTTTTCTATCTCTGCCTGGTCCAGTTTTGGGAGACTATGTGTTTCTAGAAATTTGTCCATTTTGCTTAGATTGTCGAATTTGTTGCCATATAGTTGTTCATAGTAGTTGTTAACGATCTTTTGTATTTCCGTGGTGTTGGTTGTTACTTCTCCTCTTTCATTTCTGATTTTGTGTACTTGGGTTCTCTCTCTTTGTTTCCTGGTGAGTCTAGCTAAGGGTCCATCAATCTTGTTTATCTTTTCGAAAAACCAGCTCTTTGTTTCATTGATCCTTTGAATTGTGTTTTTGGTCTCTATGTCATTTATTTCTGCTCTGATCTTTACTATTTCCCTCCTTCTACTTGCTCTGGGGTTTTCTTTTTGTTTGCTTTCTAATTCTTTAGGTTGTGAGGTTAGACAGTCAATTAGAAATTTTTCTTGTTTTGTGAGGTAGGCCTGTAGTGCTATAAAGTTCCCTCTCAGAAATGCCTTCACTGCATCCCATAGATTTTGTGGTGTTGTGTGTTCATTTTCATTGGTTTCCAGGAAGTTTTTAATTTCTTCCTTGATCTCCTCAGTGACCCATTCATTGTTTATTGAAATAATGTTAATGTTAAGAGTAGCAAAAGTGGACATCCCTGTCTTGTTCCAACATGCTATTTAGCCTCCATGTGTTGAAATGTCTTTGCATGTTCTTGTTGCAATTGATTTCTAGTTTCATGCCATTGTGATCTGAGAAGATGCTTGATATGATTTCAATCTTCTTGAACTTATAGAGATTTAGTTTGTGTCCTATCATGTGGTCTATCTTTGAGAATGTCCCATGTGCACTTGAGAAGAATGTGTATTCTGTAGTTTTGGGGTGTAATTCTCTGTAGATATCTACTAAATCCATTTGGTCTAGTGCTTCATTTAGAGTCTCTGTTTCCTTGCTAATTTTTTGCCTAGAGGATCTATCCAGTGCTGTCAACGGGGTGTTGAAATCCCCTGCTATGACTGTATTGTTGTTGATTTCTCCTTCGAAGTCCTCCAGAAGATTTTTAATATATTTTGGTGCTCCTATATTGGGTGCATATATGTTTATCAAGGTTATATCTTCCTGTTGGATAGATCCTTTCAATATTATGTAGTGGCTGTCTTTGTCTCTAGTTATGGTTTTCATTTTGAAATCTATTTTATCAGATATGAGAACTGCTACCCCATCTTTTTTTTGCTTTCCTTTTGCTTGGAAAATTATTTTCCATCCCTTCACTTTCAACCTATGTGAGTCTTTTGTTGTGAGGTGGGTCTCTTGTAAACAACATGTAGATGAGTCATGCTTTCTTATCCAATCAGCTACTCTGTGTCTTTTTATAGGAGCGTTCAATCCATTTACATTTAAGGTGATTATTGATATGTACTTATTTATTGCCATTTTTGTTTAGTGTGGTTCTATTTTTCTTACCATTTCTCCTTCTAATTACAGCAGTCCTTTTAACATTTCTTGCAGTGCTGGTTTGGTGTTAATGTATTCCCTTAGCCTTTTTTTTGTCTGGGAAGCTCTTTATTTGACCTTCTATTTTGAATGATAGCCTTGCTGGGTCGAGTAGTCTTGGATTCAGATTCTTGTTTTTCATGACTTTGATTACTTCATGCCATTCCCTTCTGGCCTGTAGTGTTTCTTGTGAGAAGTCAGCTGAGAGCCTTATGGGGTTCCCTTTGTAGGTAACCTGTTGCTTATCTCTTGCTGCTTTTAGGATTCTCTCTTTGTCTTTAATTTGTCGCATTTTAATTACTATGTGTCTTGGTGTGGGCCTGTTTGGATTCTTCTTACTTGGGACTCTCTGTGCTTCTTGAACTTGAATGCCTTCTTCACCAAATTAGGGAAGTTTTCTCTCACTATTTTTTTGAATATATTCTCTATCCCTTGCTCATTTTCTTCTTCTTCGAGGACTCCTATGATGCGAATATTATTACGTTTCCAGTTGTCCCACAGTACTCTTAAGCTGTCTTCCTGTTTTTTAATAGTTTTTTCCTTTTGTTTTTCTGATTGGTTGATTTTTTCTACCCTGTCTTCTAATTCACTGATCCGGTCCTCAGCTTCCTCTACTCTGCTTTTTAAACCTTCCAATGTGTTTTTCATTTCTGATATGTCATTTTTTATCTCTTCTTGATGGTTTTTAATTTCCAATTGGCTTATTTTCAGTGTCTCTATGTCCTTACTCATGCTGTTCAGCTTCCTCAAGATCATGGCTCTGAATTCTAGCTCTGTTAACATGCCTAATTGCTCCACATTGATCTCATCTTCGGTGGAGGTCTCTTGCTCTTTCATTTGGCTTCTGTTTCTGTGTTTCACCATTTTGGCTCTCACAGTGGGCTTTGAAGCCTGTCAAGTTTTCCCTTTGGTGTTGGTGTTCTGCTGTTTGTGGCTCCCTCTCCTGGGTTTAGATGAGCGAGGGAGGACCCACGTTAAACACCACTGTCAAGTCTTACTTTCCTGGTTAAAGTTGCTAGCGCAGGAAAAGTACTGTTATCCTCTAGCTTTTTGCCTGGAGGCTAGCAGTCGAGGTTACTTGATGAGTTTTGGGTTGTCAGTTGATTGAAAAACTCCCTCAGGTGCTCAGCACAAGGGGATTTCACGAGGGTGGGGCAGATGCTGGTTATTAATGAGCCTCAATTAGCACTTCAATGACCCACAGGTTGGGGTTGGATCTCCGAGGGAGGGGCTGCTGCCTCTCCTCAGAGCCCTGGGAAGGAGCAATATGCCCACCGTCCTGCATGGCTGCAACTCAGCAAAAGCTCTGAGCGCTCTCCAAATCCCGAAAAAAAAAGAAAAGAAAGAAAGAAAACATCATTAGAGGCACCATCTCTCAATTAGCATAATATTCTTAAGACTTTGAATTTTTGTGTGTTTTGATGGAAGCACATCTGCCACTGTTATTAGGTTCCCTAGTCAGAAGTGGAGAATTTCCATAAAGGTTTATTTCCTTGGGGGGGGGGGCAGGATCACTGCTTACTCTGTGTCTAGCCCTGTGTTAAATAGGGTGGGAGATACAAGGATGAATAAAAATATACATCTTGTCTTCTGAAAACTGACATTTTTATTTTATAAAATCAATATCTTACAAGCATAAAAGTAAAAGTGCCAAGATAAAATTATATGGGTTCAGAAGATGATACTCAATAAATATTTTGTGAAGGAGTGAATGACCACTCACTGAGGAAGGTGGCATTTGAAATAACATTTGAAAATGAGTAGAATATGAACATGCAAAGACTGAAAAACAACCTTAAATCAGAGGGACTAGCATTAATACAGGTAGGTTGGAAAGCACAGAGAATAGGAACTAAATTTGAGCCTCATACTTTGTTCAGCACTTTACCAATTTTATCTAAGTCCACCATCACAGTAATGATGTTTTTATCCTGACTTTACAAATGCTAAGAGTTTACATTTTTAGAATGCTTGCTGTGTACCAAGCATTGTTCTTATGTATGTGTGTGTGTGTGTATATATGCATATATATACACACACAGTTCTACTTAATCTTCTTCTCAAACCTATGATATGAATAATATGATTGTCCCCATTTTCCAATAAAGAAAATAAGAATCAGAAAGATGAAATGTTGCCCAATTTCATGCAGTAAGTAGTGACGATAGCTGGTTACAACTTTACAACTTCAGGTGAGTTTAATTCCAGAGACTTAACTTTAAATTTCTGTTATACTCCAGAAAATAGCAAGTTCATTTTGGTCTGAACAAAGAGTATGAGAAAAAGAATAGTCAAAAATAAAGAAAAGTAAACCAGGGCTTAAATGTTTGGTAATGTTTGTGTCTTATTATATGGACAACAGGAAGTTATTAAGCCTATTTATAGGTCCTGGGTTTCAAAAACCATTTATGCCAAGAATGCTTATTGCTTTTTAGTCTAGATATTAAAGAGATAAGAAATGCATTTCTTCATACTTGCTTTTGCCAGGTACAGGAGAGGCAGACTCTATGATAAGTAACCTTCACAAACTTCACACAGTGGTGGGGGGAGGGAGTGTGGCCAGTGAGATCCTCTGAAGACAGGGGAAAGGATCAAAACCAGTGGTCCACCAGTTAAATCCCAGACAGAAATGTGTTTCATTTGGTCACTCTCTGTTTACATGTTGGAAATTTTCACATAAAAATTTGAATTTCAGGCTTTTCATAAAAATTCAGCAGATTTCACAGTGCCTTATTACATGGCAGTGTTGCCTGGAGCCAAGCAGAGTCCGCGTGCTTGAGACAGGTCGTGATCTCCAGCTTGCAACGGTCCCTAAATCTCCTTCTATGTTTCTCTCTACCCCTTCTTTTATCTCTTTTAACTCTTATGATTAATTATAAAGTATTTCAAACATATAAAAAAGACACAGAAAATAAGAAAATAGACACATATCTACCCCAACCCACCACTCGATTTAGCACACTTTATCATACTTGCTTGATATCATTTTTTTTTCATTTGAAAAAAATTTAAATGTTATGAAATAATTTTAAAATATTGTTAGTGGGAGTCAAAAGTGCTGCAAGTACTTTAGAGAACAATTTGGTCATACCTGATGAAGTTCAAGAGCTTCGGACACAGCTATATCTAATGATATCTAACAAAGTTAGTTGTTGCAGAATTCAGTTCCATTATGTCCCCATTTCCTTCTTTCTGGCTGCCAGGAGGGGACAGCAGTGAATTCTTTTTTTAATATATTTTTATTGATTTTTTTTTTTTATCCTCACCTGAGGACATTTTTCCATTTTTTTGTTCAGATAGAGTAGGAGGGAGAGGAAGAGAGAGAGAGAGAAAGAGAGAGAAATATCGACGTGAAAGGGACACATCAAGTGGCTGCCACCCGCACAACCAACCAGGGCCAGGGACAAACTACAACCGAGGTACATGTCCTTAGCAGGAACCGAACCGATGTCTCTCTGGACCACAGGCCAACGCTCTAACCGCTGAGCCAAACCAGCCAGGGCTTTTAATGATTTTTTTTAAAGAGAGAGGAAGGGAGAGAGAGAGAAACATCGATCAGCTGCCTCCTGCACGACCCCCACTGTGGACCGAGCCAGTACAGGTAGGTTGTGCCCTGACCAGGAATCAAACTGGGACCTCTTAGTTCATGAGATGACGCTCAATCCACTGAGCCACACCATCCAGGCTGAATTCTTAAGGTATTATATTATTTTGCTCTACTTATTCCCTGTTACTAATGTATTTCCCTGATTTTCCACTCATGTGTGATCATAGGACCAGCAACATCAGCATCATCAGGGAACTTGCTAGGAAAGCAAATTCTCAGCCCCTCCCCTAACCTAATGAATCAGAAACTCATGAGGAGCGGATGGGATCCAGCAGTGTGTATATTAATGTTTGGAAACCACAACTCTGGGATTACAGACCAACTTCAAATATTTTCAAAATATATTTTTCCTAATTATCATTAGCTGATGTGTCCCCCAAAATCCATTTGAAAGAGCCTTAACCCTAGTACCTCAGAATGTGACTGCATTAAAGTAAAGACAGGGCCTTTAAACAGGGGTAGGGTGGCCTTAATCCAATCTGACTAGTGTCCTTTTTTTAATATGTTTTTATTTATTTTTTAGAGAGAGAGGAAGGGAGAGAAAAATAGAAACATCCATGTGAGAGAGAAATATCGATAAGCTGCCTTCTGCACAACCCCCGCTGGGGACCAAGCCCCCCACCTGAGCATGTGCCCTGACCAGGAATTGAACTAGGACCTCTCTGTCCATGGGGCAATGCTCAATCCACTGAGCCACACCAGCCTGGCTGACCAGTGTCCTTCTAAGAGATCTGTAAGCCAAGAAGAGAGGCCTCAGAAAATATCAGTCCTGCTGGTTCCTTGGCCATAGAATTCTAGCCTCCAGAACTGTGAGAAAACAATTTCTGTTGTTTAAGTCATCCAGTCGGTGGGATTTTGTTACAGCAGCCCTGACAAACAAACAAAGTAAAATAAATATTATTTTGAATGATTCATATCAATTCCGTGCTCCATTATTTGGATGATTTATTCTGATCTACACTATTTTGGTTTCACATCTTCATTTGACCTAGGCCCTCTTTCGGCACAGGTGCAACTTGCTGCTCTCTTGCCGATACCCAGCTTTGCCCTGCCCCTCTGGGCCCTTCCAGTCCCATTTTGCCTGAAAGCACCCAACCCCAGATCCATCCCGCCTGCACCTTCTCTGCTTCTCTGTCACTGTGCTACTCACAATGAATCAGAGAAGTTAGTCAGCCTGACTTTCTTAGCTCTAAGCCCCTGAAGACAGACATTCTGTTTTCTCCCTGACCTACCTTAGATGTGCATTAACTGAAAAATAATCTATATTTGAAAGCAAAGATCTGAGAAAATGAGTGTGTCATGATACACAAAAGAAACAGAACTGTCTAGAAAAAAAAGAGAAAAGAGTGTAGAAAAGTTTACGTAACAGAGAACATGAATATGAAATTCAAGGATTTCTCAAATCAGACTTCTTTGTGAACCATGCAAATAACTGAACATTTGCATCTGCTGAGGAGCATATAGCGCCAGCAAATTCACTGCCATGAACTGAGCAGCGGAGCTAGTAAGGTGAGGACACACTGTGAATTCCGTGAAAGAGTTTACACCTCACTGCTCCTGAAATGTCAAGGATAATTGAACAGCTTACTGTGGTTTCTCTGAAGCTCATATTTAAAAAAGAGAAATATTAATATTAGTTCAAAAATCCCCCCCCAAAAAAGACAAATATACACAAAGTTAAAAGGACAATGGACAAAATAAAGTATTCCAACGATGAAATTATAAAAATTAGACTTACTAAAAGGTCATGCTGAGATTACTTACTAAGACAAGCTCTTCCACAGCCTCGGAGGAAGGCAATTTCTGAATGTTCACCCTTCAAACATGAGACCTGCACACCTGGAAACCACCTCTAGATTTACTTTAAAAAAAAAAAACTGTACTCATCCAGACATGTAAGTGGATATCAGGGAGAAGCTAAATTTATTTATGCTGCATCCATCCTACTTTTGGCTTCTGGGGAGAAATGCATTAAAACATTTCCTATAAGGAAATAAAGATTATTTTCTGGATACTCAGTTGCCTTGTACTTAGCATAAGACAATTGGATATACATTGATGGGAACTAATAAAACCATATTTGACAAAGAAGAATAGCAAATGTCTACAAGGATACTATAGTATTTGCAATCTAGAAAGTTGCTCATGGTCACTTAATTTATTAAATGGTAGGTGCTACCCTTGCATTTCCAGAATTTCTTTTATTCACTCATTCATCTACTTTACTCATTCATGTGACAAACATTACTGAACACCTACTATGTGCAAGGCTCTGAGCAGCTGTAATCAAAAAGCTCTAATCAAGCAGGTAAAACAGGTAAATACAGATGGTCCCTGACTTAAGATGGTTCAATTTAAGATTTTTGGACTTTACAATGGTGAAAAATTAATAGGCTTTCAATAGAAACCTTAGTTCAAATTTTCATATTTTATCTTTTCCAAGGCTACGGGTATGCAGTACCATGCTCTTTCGTGATGCTGGGTAGCATCAGTGAGCCACAGCTCCCAGTCAGGGGGCTCACCGGGGTAAATGCTGATACTCTACAGTGTACTGTGTTGCGAGTGTTTTGTTTTTGGATATTGTATTCTGAGCATGTATAAGGTAGGCTAAGCTCAGTTATGATTTTAATTAGGTTAGGTGTATTAAATTCATTTTTGACTTATGCCATTTTTTAATTACAATGGGTTTATCTGGACATAACCCCAACAAAAGCTGAGGAGCATCTGTAAACAGCTGACTGATAGTCCAATGTGACCAGAACCTTTATATCAGGTATGGACCAAAGATGATGAGGCACAAGACAATTAAGTATTCATAAAAGTGTAAATTGCAGTTCGGTGTAAAGAACATTTCTGCTCCCCCAGGGTTTCCACCTGGGGTAGAGACTACCTTGGAAACAGTTCAGAGCTGAGAACAAAAAGAAGTGCATGATTCACCTTCTAAATTCAAAGAAAAGCCACGTGAGTACCTCCATCACAAAGTTTTCAATTCAGTAACATTTCAAAGGAATTTTTGGAAAACACTGCCTCTTCTCCCAAGTCTGCCATCTGCATAGAGAGTTTGTGAGTTATCAGTGACCACTTGCCCACCTCTACTCCTCTTCCTTGGGGGTGGGTGTTTCTTTTCCCCAACCCCCAAGCCACAGAGCCACACATCTGAAGATGAACCTCCATGAGTCAGAATACGGGGGAAATTCGAAATGTGGAGCTGAGAGCTGGAACGCTCGGGGTAGTCTACAAAGGTTGTATATAATCTCACTGCCCAGCTACATGTATCCTTGAGTTATAAAAAAAAAAAAAAACAAATAAACAAAAAACAAACTCTGAAGGCAAGTCAGGCTTAAGCCATCTGTCAGCATCTGAGGGGGGCTGCCCACTGAAGAGGGAGACCCCAGGTACAAGGCTTCCCACCAAGAGGATCAAAAGCTAGAGCTGGAAAAAACCACCCATACTGGGGAACTAGCTAAGAGGAAGCCAATGTGGATTTCCCAGGATGAACAATTAAGCTGAAGAGAGAGCCAGGGGCACACAAGGATCCAGTGGACAGCTGGTGTTAGGTGGAGAAACAATAATGACCAACAGAAGAGGGGATCACAATTGCCACAGCCAAATTGTGGTCATTCATGGGAGCAGACGTTACCCCACACACACACCTGCAGCTTCTGCAGCTGTGTGGACACAGTAAGCGGGAGGAGAGAGGGGAACGGATTCAGACACCAGTCTTTCTGTGGTCAGTGGGACTCCGCAGCTGTGTGGGAGCTCAGCCCAAAGCCTGGGAAAGAGGCTTTGAAATGGACGCTCACACACAATATCTCAAGTTCACAGAAATGAAACTGCTTTAAACTGAAAATGATTGCAGGGTGGGGGGGGTTCTGAGGTAGAAAATCAACTGTGAAAAATATTCCACATTTGAACATCACTATTAAAATTCAGATCATATTTATAACAATAATCATAATTTTCAAAAACTTAAATTTGTACATCACATTTGAGTTTTCAAGGAAATTTAACATATTTCTGTTTCATTTTACCATCTTATTATTCTATGGTGTAGGAAGAGCAATGGAATTCACTCCTATTTGACTGAGGTGAATACTGCAGTTTGCCAATGTCACACATACAAGATATTGCAGAAGTAAAACTTGAACCCATTTTCTCTTTAAATGGGTAAACTGGCTGTAAATGGGTAATGCTGATCATATGGCCCGGATTGTTTTTTTTTTTTATATCAGGAGTCAAATTTGTAAAGCTTTGTCATGCTTGTCTCTAAGTAATGGGCTCTGCCTGTAAGGTCTGCCATCCACTGGTGCCCATATGCTTAGTAACAGTGTTTTATATATGGTACACTAGTAGAAAACCATATTTACATGTTAGAAAATGGAACAAAGCATGCTGATTGACTATGAAAAAAACTGACCAGGGCAAATTTCTCTCTCAAGAAAAAAAAAATATATATATATATTAAATCTACAGCATGATTTTTAAATTTTAAACACTAACTAAAAAAATTAAAATAATTTCCAAGTTTTAATTTCCCCCCTTTAATATGGAAGTAGTTGAGAACACTTCTGGGAACATCTTTAAGGAGCCCTGAACCTTAGCATGAAAATTTCTTCCCTCAGGGTCACTGCAAAATACTCATTTTACTAATTAGTACTTTAACCTCACATTTTTAGAGATTATCTCAATTTTATTTGACTTAGCTTGTTAGTTATATCAATTGCATAAATCAGTGAAAAGTGAATCATTCTAAGTGCTCATTAAGTCGGAAGGAAGGAAGGAAGGAAGGAAGGAAGGAAGGAAGGAAGGAAGGAAGGAAGGAAGGAAGGAGGGAAGGAGGGAAGGAAGGAAGGAAGGAAGGAAGGAAGGAAGGAAGGAAGGAAGGAAGGAAGGAAGGAAGGAAGGAAGGAAGGAGGGAAGGAGGGAAGGAGGGAAGGAGGGAAGGAGGGAAGGAGGGAAGGAAGGAGGGAAGGAGGGAAGGAGGGAAGGAAGGATATTATGGGACTTTTTATATATGAAGAGCTCAGCAATCATTTGTTAATCTGGGAAGATCAAATTTGTGATTATGTTGTCTATGCTTATGAGTCAAATATATTTGCTATAAAATCCTTATGACCATAGACAGCCCAAATGAGGCAAGATCTTATCAGATAGATCACAGAGGGTAGGAACCACTACACACCAGTTAGTCTATGAAGCATGAAATAGAATTTTCACCTGGGGAAAAAGGACTATGGGCCAAAAGGTTTAATTGTGGCTGATCATCTGTGAAATGGGTGAAGTTATGAGTTCTACTTGAGAATCAACTCTACCAGCATGTGGAATTTGGAGAAAAGGAATCCACTCCATTCTAGTTGTTAGCAGGAGAGCAGTATTTAAAACACAGATGTCCACTATAGAGATTTTCTCCTAAAAAGGCCTTAATGTTAAAAATAAAATTTTTTTTAACTTCGAGATTACCATTCTTTAACAAAATATAAGGTAATTATATTCAGACAGAATTTATTTTTGTTAAAAATTCTTTTTAAGCAGATATGGCTTACTTTATCTGCTCGGCAAACCAGAATTTGGACTATACTAGTCATTCAGGATTGGCACAGTCCAGCTTTCTAGCTAGTAACTCAGAATGCAGGACCATCATAATAGAATTGGATGAGAGTAGATGACCCTTACTCTGAGGGAAAAAAAATATTTATTTGTTTGTTTGTTTGTTTATACTAGCATAATTATATTCTACACACTACAGCTACTGTTCTTAAGGCTCTGGTGTTAATTTACAATTGATTTACCAACAGCTTTTTATCCATTCCCTTCTTCTAACAGAATCCTGAGTTTTGGGGAGTTTTTTGTCATTCTGGAAGTGACCAAGTGCTGCAGAAGAAGCTTCCCCCCTTCCTAAATGAGTGTGATTTGTCTAATGGTAACTCCACTGCCTTTGCCAATGCTTTGCTTAGGTATGAGTATATGACAACAGCTGAGCCAATGAGTCTTGAGGTGAAGTCCTCTGAGTGTTAATGTTGTGCTTTGTCATATGATTTTTTTTTAGCCAATGGAATGCTAGCAAACGTGACAGAGCAAGAGGCCTTAAGCATGTTTTTATTCTGGTTTGGCCTCTTGAACCTCTGCAATAACCATGAAAAGAGCATGACCAGATAACCACTGAGCAATAGAATGTGACATGTGAAGCACCCTTGAATCTGATCAGAAGCCTGGGGCCAATCCTAGCCAACCTTTAGCATGAAGTAGAGCTGTCCCAGCTAACCCACTGAACTATGAGCAAGAAAAAATGATTATTGTTGTAAGGTGTTGAAATTTGGGGTGGTTTGGGGTCATGATAATAGCTGACTAATACAATTAGTGACTAGTGACTAGGTGGCTATTGCATATTGTCCAGGGAGGGCTTTATACAGGAGGTGATATTTATACTAAATTCTGATGATAAGACAGAGCCAGTGTGACATGGCCTAAGGAAAGACCACGATTAGCATCTAAAAAGGAAACAGAAAATCCCATTTAATTAAAAAGTAGCGAGCAGGGGGTAAAAAATGGTGAGTTGTAGCTGGTGAGGTAGGCATTTTCTAGGATTTGTGAACCAGGGTAAGGAATTGGGGTTTTATTCTACCAGCAGTGAGAAACTACTGAGAGGTTTTAAATAGACAAGAAATACGATAGAATTTATGTTTTTTAAGAGTATTACTATGGATAGTAAGGGGTCCAGGGTGGAAGAGGGGAGACCAATTAGAAGGGTATTGCAGTCATCCAGGCAGGAGATGGTGGTAATTTGGATTATGAGTAGCACAAGTGGAGAGAATGAGATTGATTCAGGATATACCCTGCAGGTGAAATAGACAGGTCTTATTGAAGAACCTGTCTATTGAAGAACCTGAAGGAAGGGGTCAGAAGAATCTAAAATTACTCCTAGATTATTCGCTTAAGCAAGTATGTGGCTGGTGGTACCATTTACTGACTCGGGGGAGAAGAACAGGACTGGTGGATGGATTGAGGCGGCAGGGGAATCGAGAGGGATGGTTTTGCTCTGCTCAGTTGGCTATCTTCCTAAACAACCAAAGATGTCAAGCAGGCAACTGAATACATGAATTGAACATAGAAATTTAAGGATACAGAGGAAGGTATGCAAAGAAAATCTAGTTTTAGTAGCTACAACTTGGCCAGATATCACTTGTAGTATAGATATAGCATAGCAAAGAAACAGAAGTTTCAGACATTCTATGGTTAAACTACTAAAATATTTTCTTTTGAATGAGTGCTTTCCATGTGTTTTCTATCTCATTTTTTATTCGTTGTTCAGGAGGTCAGTATAAAGCATGATATCATGATTTGAGTTTTTCTAAAAATAATAATTCCAGCAAATAATAAGAGCACTCTGCTCTTGTTTTATGTAATCAGTGAGCAAAGCAATTTGTCTATAAAAATTAAATCACTGGTAATAATTTCCTGGTTAAATACAAAGTGCAGGAAATGTATCACATAAATAATAATTTGATGTTTGTGTAACATTTTATATGCCCTGGATTTAGAAAGTTCAACTTTAGAGGGAAAATTATAATCCAGAATTATTAATATTATTTTTTGCACATACCAAAGGGCTGTTTTCAGACTTATTTAGTGCATTACTCTGATATGTCCAAGAGGCTATATATGGGAACAACTAGTAAATGACAACTTGAAAATAAGAAAACGGGAATTAAATAGAGAATACAGAAGAGTGTTTTAGGTAACAAGCAAATGTAGGAAGAATAACTAATAGCAAAATCTGACCCAAGACAAACGTAAAACGACTATCAAGATACTCCATACTACAGTGCTTCCGGGCAGGAGGGGATGGGGAGGAGTGGGGTAGGACATTGATGCATTTGTCAAGATTTTGTGTACTACCCCAACATTTTATCACAACGCTGCCTCACCTTCCTTTCTCCCTCTTTCTCTGTCTCTCTCCCTGTCTATCTCTCACACACATATACACACACCCCTAATATCACCTCTGTGGGCAAGTGTGCGCGTGTGTGCGTGAGTGTGTGTTTTAACAGTTAAATTCTAAATGAGTCTGTGCTGAAGAAGTTTCTCAATATTGGACAGCTTCTACTATAACCTAGGTTTACCAATACATCAATGCATGCCTCTAAGTCAATTCCTGGTATTATGCAGAAAAGACAAACCATGATAAGGTTTAGGTCACTGTCTGTCTAAATATACCCGTAGATTTCTTTCCATGTGCACATATCATATTAATCAAAAGTGATGTTAGAAGGTTGATATTAAAAAAGAAAAACCTGCTTGCCCTTGGCTTAAGACCTCCTAGCTCTAATGACTGATTTGTAGATAGAAGAGGTTCTGCTATGGATGATTACATTTTTCACAGGGCGACAAGACTGTCATCTGAGAAGCTCATTCTTTGCAGGTTGTTTCTCAAAGTGCTTTCCATGAAAATTATGGATATATGGGAGTAAGATAAAGTGAAGCTGGAGGAGCTATGGCACCTAGTAAAAAAACTACTCTGCATACAGGGTAAAGGTATTTTCTATTAATTTAGTGCATAGCTTGGAAGAGAAAGCTACAACATCTTGTCACTCCATTGATAAGAGGTTTCATTTTTAAATCATATCTTTCCAAACAGACAGTCTAATAATGTCTATCTTTGAATTTTTTTCTCTCTAAACTTAATATTTTGTTTTGGTTGGTATCTTCTGATTAGCATTCTGATGTGCTCTTCATTTGTCAGATTCTGAGTGTATTTTTCTTTTAACTTGGATAATAGTTAATATTTTTATTATGAATTGGTACACATTCTATAACAACAAATTGTTTTATTTCTTCAGTAGCAAAACTGAATACTTAATTGCTTCATTGACCTTTATTAACGGCTCATTTTCCTCCTTAATTAGATTATTGTTCATAGATGGCCTTACATGCATTGAATGAAGATTTTCAACGGTACAAGGAAGGTTTAAACTGCTTAAAGAAAATAAATACGGATTTCTATGACTGCAGAAACTCATGAAATATGATTACCTGAATTAGCAGACATTTAGTTTTATCCAAAACATCCAAGAAGACCCATCTACCTAACTCCATGTGACTACTGAGGCAAGAAGTTATAACTGGCAGTACAATCACAACACAATTATTCAGCCAATAAAACATAATAGTATTTTAATGTATTAATCTTGTAAACCAAAAGTATAAATAAGCATTATGGACTATTTGAACCCAGGGATGTTTTCTAAGTGTGGAAATTTTGGACAGGACCAAATATCCAGGACATTTTGGCATGGACCAAATGTCTCTGTGGATGTTTCAGATGGGACCAAATTTCAAGGACCTTTTGAATTGGACCAAATGTTTTCATGGATGTTTTGAAGAGGACCAAATGTCCAGCAAGCAAATATCTGAGGGAAACATTTGTTAAACAAGTTAATATATTGACTCAATTATTATTTCCTTCCATTTTCAGTATTTCCAATTGTTCATATTATCTTTAAGGGGGTGTGGATAAAATACCTGCAATTCTATTCTGGGTATTAAGAGACTCCATCTTTAATTCTGTAGTATCATTTCTCTACTGAAAATAATAACAACTTGAATAACCGGCACACCCAGTAAAATACAGCCTTTTTGTCACTGGTTTTCTAGTTCTAGGTGCAGGGAGTTCACATATTCTTCCTTTCATTTTCACTGCACATTAGTTGTCAGTTTCAATGCAGTTTTTATATTCGCTTTATTGTTCATTTAATTCTTCAGACTAAATTTTTTTCCTTGAATGTTTATGAGATTATTTGCTTTTGTTTATCAAGAAAATTCTGGCCCTGGCCAGTTTGGCTCAGGGGTTAGAGCGTCGGCCTGCGGTCCAGAGAGACTGGGTTCGGTTCCCGCTAAGGGCATGTACCTCGGGTGCAGTTTGTCCCCGGCCCTGGTTGGTCATACAGGTGGCAGCCACTTGATGTGTTCCTTTCACGTCGATGTTTCTCTCTCTCTCCCTCCCTCTCTCTCCCTCCTACTCTATCTGAACAAAAAATGGGGAAAAAAAAAAGTCCTCAGGTGAGGATAAAATAATAATAATAATAATACAATCTCAACTAAATCATATCCTGATAATACCAAACAAAAACAACTCAATGGTGAAATTTAAGTATAAAATTAAATATTAATATTTCCTTTAACAGAAAGCACTCAGATTTTCTAATGTCCCAGACACCAAAGAAAGGGGCCAAAATCAAGTAAACAATAGAAACAACTTGGGAAAGTTCAAAAATATGTTGCTCGTACTCACACTAACTTTCTGACCCGGGATATTCTCCTTTCTCCTCCCTGCCTGCTGTGAGTTGAACTGTGCCCCACTCCTTCCCCGCAGAGTGATATATTCAAGTTCTTACCTGTGAGTGTGACCTTACTTGGAAATAAGTTCCTTGTACATGTAAGAAAGTTAAGATGAGGTCAGACAGGACTGGGGTGCTCCCTAAATCCAGTGTGGCTGGTGTGCTCGTGAGAAGAGAAGATGACACATTCGGAGCAGAAAAGACACGTGAAGATGGAGGCAGAAAGGAGAGTTCTGCAGCTACAAGCCAAGGAACACCAGGGCTTCCGGGAGCCACTCTAGGAGAGAGCACAGAACAGATGCTCCTTCAGACTTCCCTCGAAAGAACCAACTCTGCTGACATCATGATTTAGGACTTCTGGCCTCCAGAACCATAAAAGAATAAACTTCTGTTTTTCTAACCCACCCACTTTGTTGGACTGTGATACTGCAGCCCTGGAAGACTAACACACCGTGTATCTGTAGTACAGTGAAGATAATTCATATTTTTGACACTATTTACAATTGCTAAGATCTAGAAACAGCCCAAGTGTCCATCAATAGATGAGTTGATAAAAAAGCAGTGGTACATATACACAATGGAGTACTATGCAGCTGTAAGAAAGAAAGATCTCTTATCCTTTGAGACAACTTGAAGGGACCTGGAGAGTATTATCCTAAGAGAAACAAGCCAAGCAGAGAAAGACAAATATCACATGATCTCACTTATTTGTGGAATATAATGAACAAAATAGACCCAGAAACACAGAAGTAGGGTACAGACTGGCAAACCTCAGAAGAGGGGGGTGGGGGAAGGGAAGAGACAAACCACAGATATTATATGCATGTATGCATAACCACAGACATCGACAAAGGTACTGGGGGCAGGAGGCGGGGTGGAATCAGGAGGAGGGTGTCAATAGGGAAAAAAGAAAAAACATCTGTAACAAAAATACATTAATAAAACATTTTTTAAAAAAATACAAAAAACAAAACAAAATTTGTATTACATTTGTAATGACATTTTTTTTAAAGTAGACAAAATTATAAGACTTTCCCCTTGCTTAAATTCTATTTATTTAAAGTCTGTATTCAAAATAAAACATTTGAAATATTTACTCAAAATAAATAAAGATTCTCTAGCTCTGTGTTGAAAATTACGTTTTCTAGCTGGGCCTTTTCAGTTGTGATACACTTAAGCTCAGAGTTGAGCTTTCCAATTTCCTGCTGTCTAGTTCTCCCAACCACCCCATACCAATTTAATACCACAGAATGAGAAAGAGGGTTGAGAATGGGAAATACTAGCATATATCTATTCAGAAAAAATCAAAATAAATTATTCTAAATATGTCTAAATACTTGGAAATGTATAACATTTTATTTAGACCTAGGTTACTAAAATTATTTAAAAGTTCAATGGTCCAGCCCTGGCCTGCGGGCTCAGTGGTTAGTATGTCAGCCCGCACACCAAAGGGTCGCAGGTTTGCTCGCCGGCCCTGGTCAAGGCATGTTCAGGAGGCAACCAAATCAATGTGCACTCACATGGATGTTTCGCTCCCCCACCTTCTTCCGCTCTCTAAAAAAATTTAAAAAATATCCTCAGGTGAGGATTAACAAAAATAATAATAATAAAAGTTCAATGGTCCACATATCAAAATAAATTCTCAATATGACAAGATTTAATGTAAAAATTGGAATTATTACAAGTACCAGAATACAATAATTGGTAAATATTTATTAAATCTTGGGATGGAGAAGGACTTTCTAAGTAAATGTGATCCTTATTCATAGTTCCATTATTAAGCAGCGTCTCTGCAACTTAGTAAAGTACTGAAACCGTAAGTACTCACTGTTAAAAAATAATTTTAATAGAAAAATACTGTAATATACGTAACACCCAAAAGATTGGTGTCCTTAATTTATAAAACATTCTTACCAATAAATAATAATGGATTAATTTTTTAGGTTAATGCACTCCTACTATAGTAACATTAAAAAGCTAAAACAATCTATTCCTATAATAAAAATTTTTTCTCTAACACTTGAGCTCTTAATAGTTTTGAAAATATGTAAATAATACTTGAGAATATGTTTGCAGTATAAAATTTTTATAACATGTGACATGGAAAAAATACTATAAGTCTGTGATAAACATTATAAAACAAATCTGTTCTTTAAATTTAAAATTAAGGAGGATATATATATATATATACTATTTATAGTTACTTCTCTACAATATTTTTAAAGCCTCAGATAAATAGGTCTTACTATGCATTTCAAACTTAACTTTTTAGTACTTTGTAGTTTACAGTGCAAATAGTTTCCCTGTTGAATTTGAGTCTCTCCTGCAGTTTCTCAGAGAGCCTGGCAGAGCTAGTCCTTTTGATCCTGTTTTTGACCTTTATTACTCTGCCCTGCCATAGAGACTAACTCTTGGTCTCTTTTACTGTTTGCAACTACCAAGAAAGATTCTCTCTTGAAGATTCTTTGTTTACATTTTTATTACCCATCATTCATTAACTCCCCATGAAGATCTTCCATAGTTTAAAGATGCCAATATAATTGGCTTATCAAAAATGTCATTATTCTGAAGCATTTGCTCTTTATCTCTCTTTGTCATTTGGCTTCCAGATTCTGGCTGATTTCTCTCATTATTGACCAGTTATTCAAAATGAACAGGAGTTTTGGGACTACTCTCTGAAATCACAAAGAAGAAACAATGTTTCTAGTTAAGAAATATACAGGATGTCTCTATTTTAAATCTAAAAACTCAAGCATCCTCCTGTTAACTATTTTACATAATTCCAGGAATGGTATAGTCAACTAGTAGTTTATGGCACCAAAAAGTAATATAGTACAGTAATTTGTCAACTCTAAGCACAAGAAAAAAAAATATTGAAATTCTTTATTTTTTCCTTCGTGAATTATAACCAGATCTCAAATTTCATGCCAAGAACACCCTATGATACCTAGTCTATGAGCAATGAAAAGGAGGACTATAGTAAAAATGGTCTTCTATTGCCTTCTGCGCTTTCCCTATGAACCACATCTTTGGGTTTAATGGAACTTCTACAATGCGAAAATTTCATCTACAGAAAGTGAGTGATTTTCCCCTGAAATATCTTACATAAAAATCATTTTTTATGGAGCTCCAGGTGTCTGATAACATTCTATAAATGCCTTCTTTTTAATTTAAAAACATACCTTTAATCATTAGGGTACTTCCACTGGGAATCCCAGAGCAAATTTTTGTTATCTCTGCCTTTGGGTCCCCAATATCCCCTGGATTTTGCTTATGCCAGTAGTACTAAAGCTCAAACTAGAATGACCTTTAAAAATAAAAGGTAAAATGATTTCTATGGAGTACATACAAAGTCCAGAGAAAACCACATAATCATAAAAAAAAATTTTAAGTAAATACAGAGGTAGTAGCATGAAATACATTATATTTCAAAGTTGCTTCAGGAAGGGCCCCACTCCTTCCTATAAATATCTACCCTATTCACACAGCTAAATGACATCTGGAATTCTAAAAATATATTTATGGCTTTGGTATAACTTGATAAAATATCCTTGAACATATTGCAAAATTTTATCAATTGTTTTATCTCAAATTTGAATGAGCCTCAGAATTATTTATATGAGTTATTTTAATAAGAAAGTAGGGGGAAAAAAGAAGAAAGAGTAAATAGGGTTGAAAAAAGACTGAGTCTGAAGCAATTTGAATAATTTCAAACTACTAATAACTCAAATCACGTAGCCAAGTCAACAGTATGTCAGGGACCAACAGTATAAGTGCAAGTTCTGCAAATTAAGTGCCATTTAGAATACAATGTTTACTGAAGGACAAGTAATAAAGTATGTTCATTTGAGTATATATTATTGAATCGCAATAGTAAGGACAGAAATTGTTTAGGACTTAGATGAACAAGACATTTTTTTTCCAGAGAAGGATTTTACCAATGACATTAGAATTGGTAGTGCATGATGACCATTAAAAGCACAACAACTTTTAGCCAGTTTTGTTATTTTTTAATTCTCTAGAGACAACACATTCCCTTATAGCTTACATCCAGAGTAATCTACTCCCAGGGCCTGATCCTTAAAGTTAAAATTTTTAAGTTTTTCATTAGTTTTATGCCTGTTGTAGAAAGTACAAATTCCAACTTATACAAAGAAAATAATGGACTTCTATTTTAGTCATTTATTCAAAATATTGTCCAAGGGAAGCTAGCATGGTTGGTAAAGAAAGTGTATAAGCCAGAAATTGAACCAAAAAACTAGGAATATTCTATTGGTCATGTAAAGCACATAATTTGAATTTATTCCAAGAAGATAGGGCCACAGTTGTGCTTATAGCAATAATACTCTTGCAAATACTTCAGAGAGTATATGTGATATTTCCTTAATATGACCAAAGAGGAAGCATCTTGCTGAAACACATGTAAATTTAACCTCACAAACAGTCTGATAGCGGTGTCATCTAATGTTGTTAAGACAATTTAATTTAGGCAAGATGTAAAATGTACTAGAAGAGTTAAGTAAAACAACAGAAGATTCTCAAAGAACAGACCATGGTTTTAGATAGAATATAAGCATATATCTTTTCAAGTATAGTTGACATTCAATATTATTTTATATTAGTTTCAAGTGTACACCATAGGCGTTAGACATTTATATAATTTACGAAGTGATCCCCCTGATAAGTCTAGTACCCACCTAGCACCATACATAGTTATTACAATATTATTGTCTATATTCCTTATGCTGTACTTTGCAAACATAATTTTAATTTGAGCTCTCCAGGAATATTGTATGAATTTTGCTTGATACTAATAATTTCAGGAGAAAACTGATTTAAAACATCGAACAAATCTAAATTTGGTTTATAATAGGATTTTCTTTTTTGTGTGTTATTTGTTTGTTTGTTTTAGTTTTTAGAGAATTTTTTTTCTAAATCAAAATAAATAGCATGAGAGTATGCAACAAAACTGACATTCCAGTAAAATATAAAGAAAGTAGTAAGGAAACATTTGCGTGACTAGGAAAGGGAAGATCTCTGTGTTTAAGATCCCAATACCAATTTCTAGTGACTGTTTTCTCACTCTTGTAAATCGAAGCACATGTTTTATTCTTTATAATATACCAGCATTGAAAAATATGAAAATAAGATCTTAAAATGTTGTATGGCTCTAAATATTGATTTAAGAGATGATAAAATTAAATATAAGTTATAGTGATTTACATGATAATGTTAAAATATTTCTACAATAAACATAATTTACCATACATGAACCAATACAATGCTTTAGCATGTCACGTATGTATAAGATAGTTCATTTCTAAATGCTTTAAGAATTTTAACAATTTCAATGACAACTGCCTGAGCAGGGGATCCACTTAGGTAAATTAAGTAGAACCAGAAAGGGAAAGCCAATGATTAGAAAAAGAAATAAATAAATAAAACAATTAGTAAATTTTTAGCGAATTGGGATAATAATAATAGATAAGGCTGATCTATGAAGGGGCTTAAAGTCATACAGCTTTCTGTATGTTGGGAAAGTCTGTTCCTCATGCTTGGGAATGTTTCTGCTTCCATGCATTCACCAGACACCTGCATCCATATATTGAACATCTGCTGTACTCCTTATAGAATGTTAACACTGGGCATACCTCAGGAAGTTCACAGACAAGTGGCAGAGACAGATATGAGGAATATACAATTACAATATTGTAGAAAGTTATCAAATGATTATAAGTATACAAAATGTGGAATGCAAAGGGGACTTGCTTAAGATAATCTGGGTGGTTAAAGTCACTTGATTTCTGTCTTAAACAGTAAGTGGATGATGAAAGTCACTTGCTTTCTATCTTAAACAGTAAGTGAAAGAGAAGGACAAGGATGTTCAAGTTAGAGAGAATGTACAATAGCAGTAAGGCAAGACCAAGTGCATGTTCTCTGATACGGCTGACACTTAGGTGTGTCAGGGAAAGTGACAAGGGATGAGTCATGTTAATACAGCTGAGGAGAACAAAATTGTCTTTATCCTGAATGTGAAGAGGGAATTTAAACAGGAGACATAGATTTTAAGCAAAGAAATGACAGGCTAAAATTAGTTTTAAATGTTTTCCTCTGGAAATGTCTACGAAAATAAATCTTTTAAAAAAGAAGAAAGAAAATTCCAATCAACTAGATAACCAATGCTTCCCTAAACTGAGGTAATGATGATGGGGAAAAAGAGGAGGTATGCTAATGATGAGGTGTTTAAGAAAAAGAAGCAATCAATTTTTTATAATTGGTAGGTAGCATGTGATCTAAAGAAGGTAGGTGAGTCTAAGATTACTCTATATTTCTGACTCGAGGTATTGTGTGGGTGGTAGTTAAATTACAAAAACAGAGAATAAAGAGAGGAAGTTGAAATTTAATTAACAGTAACTTTATTTTAATGGAATCTCATGTTGTATTTTGCCTTTAGTTTTTCCCCAAATTTCCAACATTGCTTTTTATCACTGACTTCAATGAACAAAGTGCTGGCAAAATCTTTATGCTGGGACTCCACAGGAAGCATCTCAAAACACGTAGGGTGAAATATTTGTGGGTTTGTGAAATCGAGTTGCTACCAACAATAGGATTATCTTAGTTAAAATGATAGAAAAAAGAACTGCTCTTAACTTTTCTCTTTTTTATAACATATATATTTAGGCTCAAAATATAATCACATTTCTTATCTGAAAGGATTCTATGTGGAAAATCTTTCAATCAAAATTGCTTATTTCTCTAGCACTGTCATAAATTTGCAGCTGTTTTGTCAGAATGCTGAATTTTCCAAGCAACAAAGCCAATAGGTTACCAAACATGAAGATGCCAACTGTTTTTCTTTCTTTGTTGACTCTCCTCTTGAAACTATAAACAGACACCATACTCCCTGAAATCTTCTTGTTATCAATTCATGCCATACTTCATACCATATGCTTTTCTAGCAAGTTTATTCAATCATTCTAAAAGGCAACATCTATTTCTCTACCTTCTGCTCAAAATCTTTGCACTGTATAAATTTATATGATAATCCAGGAGCTAGAAAAAATACAGCAATCAAAAATCCTCTACAAATGCACTGGCGTGCATGGCTCAGTGGTTGGAGTGCTGGCCTAGGCACCGAAGGGTTGCAGGTTTGATTCCTGGCATGTACCTGGGTTGCAGGTTTGATCCTCAACCTCAGTTGGGGTGGGTGTGGGAGACAACCAATGTGTCTCTCTCACACTGATGTCTCTCTCTCTACTCTCTCTCTCTCTCTCCCCCTCTCCATTCTCTCTTCCACTCTCTAAAAATCGATGAAAAAAATATGCTAGGGTGAGGATTAACAAAAAACAAACAAACAAAAATCCTCTACAAATAAAATAGGATGGCTTGGCTGGTGTGGCTCAGTGGTTGAGTGTCAACCCATGCACCAAGAGGTCACCAGTTTGATTCCCAGTAAGAGTACATGCCCAGGTTGTGAGCCAAATCCCCAATGGGAGGCATGCAGGAGGCAGCCATTTGATGTTCTCTCTCATCAATGTTTCTCTCTCTCTCTCTCCCTCTCCCTTCCCCTTCCTTTCTCTCTAAAATCGATAAAGGAAAAAAAAAAAAAAAAACACAGGATGATGGCAAGTAAATGAGAATCTATGTGTAACTGTGTATTAAAACAATCAACTAGAGCAGACACTTCTCAACCTGTGGGTCGTTGACCCCTTTGGGGGTTGAACGACCCTTTCACAGTGGTTGCCTAAGACCATCGGAAAACACATAATTCCGATGGCACTTCATAACAATAGCAAAATTATAGTTATAAAGTAGCAACAAAAATAATTTTATGGTTGGGGGTCACCACAACATGAGGAACTGTATTAAAGGGTCACGGCAGTAGGAAGGTTGAGAACCACTGAACTAAAGGAACAAAATTTGAAAAGAAAAGAGGTGAGACAAATA
Organism: Molossus molossus; assembly: GCF_014108415.1. Lineage (NCBI taxonomy): Eukaryota > Metazoa > Chordata > Mammalia > Chiroptera > Molossidae > Molossus > Molossus molossus. Next base: position 67,212,008 of record NW_023425346.1, read on the forward strand.
CTTGCTGATGATATATAAGAATAAATCCCAAGTACTCCTGACAATTGTTTCACATGGAAGACAATTAAAATTTCTCAAAATGAAGTAAAGCATTAATGAATTTTAAACATGATATTGAACAAAATAATAAGGCACAAGATTTTACTGCTTATGTTTTCTTCTAGGATTTTTATGGCTTCAAGTCTAACATTTAAGTCTTGAATCCATTTTGAGTTTATTTTTGTGTATGGTGTAAGAAGGTGGTCTAGTATTAGTTTTTTCCATGTATCTGTCCAATTTTCCCAACACCATTTACTGAACAGTCCATTATATGTTTTTCCCTCTTTTGTCAAATATTAATTAACTATAAAGGTGTGGATTTATTTCTGGGCTCTCTATTCTATTCCATTGATTTATATATCTTATATCTTTTTTTTATGCAAGTACAATGCTGTTTTGATTATTATGGCCTTGTAGTATAGTTTGATATCAGGTAGTATGATTCCTCTAACTTTTTTCTTCTGTTGCTATCCGGGGTCTTTTATGGTTCCATATAAATTTTGAACCATTTGGTCTAATTCTGTGAAATACACTATTGGTATCTTGATAAGAATTGTATTGAACCCATAGATTTCTTTGGGTAGTATGGAAATTTTAATGATGTTAATTTTTTCTATGAACATGGTATATGTTCCCACCATTTGTATCTTCTTCAATTTCTTTCTTCAGTGTCTTATAATTTTCCAAGAACAGGTCTTTTACATGCTTAAATTTATTCCTAGGTACTTTATTCTTTTGAAGCAATTGTGAATGGGATTTTTTTTTTTTTTTTTTTAGTTTTCCTTTCAGACAGTTCATTATTGGTATAAAAAAATGTAAACTGGATATTTATTTGGATATCCCGCTACTTTATTGAATTCACTTATCAGTTCTAGTAGTTTTTTAATGAAATCTCTAGGGTTCTCTATATACAATATCATGTCATCTTCAAATAATGACAGTTTTACTTCTTCCTTTCCACTTTGCATTCCTTTTATTTTTTTTCTTGTTGTTTGCTTGCTGTGGCTAGGACTATATTTTTTTCTGATATATCTCCACAGGGAAGGGAAACAAAAGAAAAAAATAAACAAATTGGACTACACCAAACAAGAGCTTTGAACAACAAAAGAAACGATCAACAAAATGAAAACATACCCCAGTGAATGGGAGAACATATTCTCCAGTGATATATCTGATAAGGGGTTAATATCCAAAACTTATAAAGAACTTAAAAAACAATACACACACACACACACACACACACACACACACATCCAATTAAAAAATGGGCAAAAGAGATGAATAGACACTTCTCCAAAGAGAATATACAAATGACCAATAGACATATGAAAAAATGCTCAACATAACTGATCATCAAAGAAATACAAATTAAAACCACAATGAGATATCACCTTATTCCTGTCAGAATGGCTATCATCAATAATCAGCAAACAACAAGTGTTGGTGAGAATGTGGAGAAAAGGAAACCCATGTGCACTGTTGGTGGGAATGCAGATTAGTACAACCACTGTGGAAAGCAACATGGAGTTTCCTCAAAAAATTAAAAATTTGGCTGCCTTATGACCCAGTGATTCCATTTCTGGGACTATATCTGAAGAAACCCAAAACACTAATTTGAAAGAATATATGTACCCCTATGTTCATAGGAGCATTCTTTATAATAGCCAGAATTGGAAGCAGCCCAAGTGTCCATCAGTAGATGAGTGGATAAAAAAACTGTGGTACATGTACACAATGGAGTACTACTCTACCATAAAAAGGAAGAAAATTTTGCCCTTTGCAAAAGCATGGATGAATCTGGAGAACATTATGTTAAATGAAATAAGCCAGTCAGAGAAAGACAAGGTACCATATGATTTCACTCATATATGGTATTTAATGAACAAACTGAACTACCAAGCAAAATAGAGAAAGACTCATAGGGCAGGCAGACAGCTCTGGTTTGGGGGAGTGGGGTGAAGGGATTGAGGAAAAGAAAAAAAAAAGAACTCATGAACATGGACAACAGTGTGGTGATTTGGGGGAGACCAGTAAAGGGGGTGGGTGGAAGTGGAAGAGGGCATAAAATTAATTTAATTTTAAAAATGAATAAGGCACAAAAATAGTATATGCAGTGTAATACTGCATAATATTTATAATTCATTGACATAAATTTCAAAAACTATATTGTCTAGGAATGCATCCACAGTGGTTAAGCAATAAGAAAAGCAAGGGCATTTTGATCACAAAAGTCAGTATAGTCACGTCCTCTAGATAAAACAGAGAAAATATCTGGGAGGAGCAGCTTCTTGAAAACTGTCAACATTCTCATTTTTGACCTTGTACATGTTACACAGATGTTTGCTTTGCAAAAAAACAATTCATTATACTGCACTTTGATTTTTTTGCACTTTTTTCCTGATTGTTATATGTCATAATAGAAAGATATTTTTTAATGCAACACATAAAAGAACACAAATAAGTGCACTAAAGAACTTTTCTTCATAGACTACCACCAATCTGTGAAAAGTTCTTACCTGGCAAGTTTGTTGGAGTAATTTCTGTGGAAAATTTCAGAAAAAAAAAAATTAGATAAGGCCATGGGGGACAATTACAGCTAAAGAGAATGAGGCAGAGTCTTCCATTTATCTAAGAAATATTTCTTGCAAGAACATTTTTCATAAAACAGGAAGCAAGAGCATGAAATTTTACAAGGTCATCTAATTCTCCAACAATGAACGTACCAATTTCTGTTTAATTCTGTTGCCTCTAAACTGTTAAATTTCTATTTCCTGACCAAAACTCCATTAAAACAAAATATTTGTCAACTTGATGTTAAAGGATATGTAACACTTTATATACTTCCTATGAAATACTGTTTTACAGGTTTAAGCCACTATGTATGAAGTGCCTTTAGCATTTTCACTGTGCTCTGTATCATTCACTTACAGCACTATGAACAACAAATCTAGACATGCTTCCATGAAATATTGAGTTAGTGGTATAAGAAAAATATCAACTGTTGCTATAATAAATAAAATTAAAATGAACTTTAAAACATAAAGACTAAAAATAATTCTTCTCAATAAAATGAAAGGCAAACACCAAAGGTTATATTGGGCACTTTAGCTTTCTCCTCCCCACAGCCCCATAAATTCCCTCAGTACCTTCTATCCTAAATAGAAGGCTTATAAATAAATAAACAAATAAATAAGCAAAGAAGAAATGTGTGCTTACTATACAGATTCAAAGCAAGAGACTCAGTACTCTTTCTTATGGTATTCACGTCTTTCCACATCTGAAACTATTTGCTAAGTGCACACCAATCAATGAGATCATTTATCCCCAATCTTCCTTACACATGCTGTATTTTAAAAATATACTTCTCTGTATATTTTAGGTGAAAGATCAAGATTAGGTTTCTATTTTAAACTACAGTGCTCTCCAATATTATGACAGGTATTATCCGACAGTTATAGTGTATTGAGGTCATACCTAATAAAAAATTTAACTAAAGCTTCCATCCTGGAGCTTGGTAGTCACCTGATCGTGGCCAATGCACCAAAGGGCTCACGGCGTCTCATTAGCAAAAATGTCTTCAGTGTTCAGGCATAGACTTTGGTGCCTGTAGTGTTTAATAACAATTTGCTTCATTGTACCCCTATCCTACGGTAAGGCCAAATACTGAGTGAAAGAAAACAAACTTAAAAGCAATAGTATTTTTTCATAGGACCAGTCCCTTTCCAGAATATTCCCTGGTCCAGACCCACCAAATCCCAAAGACTCTGCATAATTTCAGGTGAAATGAATGTCAAAGATAAAAGGAAAATAGATTCTCAAGGCTAAAAGGCACTTTTCAATCAAGTTAAATCATCCATCCAATAGTGGACAATACTTTAGTCAGATAGTCATCCCCAGCCTTTGCTTGAATGAACCTTGAAGATTTTCAGTTCCGAATATATATATTTATATATGCTGAAAAAAATCTGTTTGCAAATGATCATTTTAGCATGTAAAGAAAAGATGACTAATTGGACTACTCAGAGCCTGACATTCTACGACATTCCTAACATTCATGTTTTACTGCTGGGCAGGGCTACTATGCCCAAAGGCAGGAAGTGGGCCCCTCACATCCTATCCTATGTTAAGTGCTTCCTCCCACTGCCTTCGTCCAACCCTGTGGTTTATTGTCTATTTGACTGAGTGATAAAGTAAGGTCACAGAGGTGATATCCAGCTAAAACATACCTGTGAGGTGTTCCAGATGTTTCCAGCTGGAGTCTGTTCGGACCGTCCAGTGCTGTTTTGGTGCCAGGGCCTGTATCATATCAGTTATCAAATATTCTTAGCATCACCCCTATATAAACCCAAAGAGAAATACAGATGAGTATCTATCTCACAGAATTAGTTATAAGTAATGCTATGAAGTAATTTGAATCCTATCATTGATTTTTATTTCCATGCTTTTCAAATTGTATGCTTGTGACTTCTGGGAGTTATGGAGACGTTGTCCAGGGGTGGGAAAGTTCAGCTGTCTTTCTCACACCACCAACCCCTCCCAGAGCAGCTCATCATTACTGACCTCATCCTCCTGTCCTGGTCATCTCCTTCCCAGAGACCTGAGTAACAAAGCGGTTTCTTTTTGTTCTTTTCCTTGTTCAGTTAGGACGCAGTCACTCGGAGCTCTGGGGGTGTGTTCGTTCCTGCTCACACATACATGCATGCAGCAAGATTCACTTGACTCCACAAGCATGTTTACAATCTAGAACTTTTTAAAGCACTCATACCTACAAATAACTGTTAACTAGCTATTAATTAGCTGCCTTTATAATGCTGATAAAGGCTGTCATACTCATTCACTATTGGAAGTAGTGCAACATTTTCTCAGTTTGTGTCAATCTGCTTTTCTAGCTTGCAGGGATCAAAATGAATAATTCTGTGTAATCTAAATTTGTAAAGATTAACATATTACTTTTCCATTCTGAAGATCACACTGCCTTAAAGAAAAAAATAACTACTCAGTTAATATAAGTGGAAAGTCTAGTATATGTTTCATATAAGATTTTTTAAATGTTTTCATTTAGGATCCCATAAAACTATAAGCCCCCAAGACTCTCTTTATTACAGGGGGGACTGAGAACAACCTCAGGCAAAACCACCCTCTGCTCAGCTGCTAAGGCAGGTGTAAGTGCTTCTTACTTCATTTAGTTCTGAATAACCTCATACAGTTATCTGAATTTTTATCATATTTATTGAAGTTGCTCTTTGCCTGCCCAGTGTGTTTTTCCTTTGGGGAATCACTTTCCCCATGGTCATCTTCTCTGGTTGATATAATTCAGGTGAGGCTGACCTGAGAACTTGTGCTAAAGCTTCCCGTAAAGGTCCTCCGGTTCCTCTAAGACCCTGAACTTAAGGACCATGTCACCAGAGCTGCAGGAGCTGTTTCCCTCTGTGTAGAGACCCATGAAAGAAGCCCACGCAGACAAATGCAGATCTGAGAGAGACTGCAGACTGTGTTCAACAGTAAGTCAGTGAGAAGTTGGTGTCAACCAGATACAGGTGTTTTTCATCAAATAGCTCAGACGTGCCACTTTTGTATTTTGAAATCTGTAAGAACAGTTCTCCTGTTAGAACACAATTTTATATGTTTCAAAATTGGAAGATATCACATTAGCCGTCCGTCGTGACTATGTAAATACATAACGAGAAGAGGGGAGAATACATGCCTTCCTAGGCGTAGAGAGAAAATGTCTCATCCAAGAAATACGATTCCTACTTAAAGTTTTTCCTGTGTATTCATTAGCTAAACTACAACTACAGTCATTCCTTTCGTTCCTTATCAATCATACAGCCATTGTGCCTAGAAAGGTCTGAGGCTTCCTGGAGACAGTCTAATTGGGATGATGCCAACTGCATGAAAAAGGAAGCAGTCTGGCAAACAAGAGGCGGGCAGCCGAGCAGAGAGCACGGCAAAGTGGAAACACAGAAGGAAAGTGATTCTGGAACAAGACTTTTATGAAAAAGCACTGAGCACGTCACAAAATATGTACTCACTATTTCATCTCTATTTTACTTAGCTCATTTCAGAGGACTTACTCACTTACTGTCTACATTTAGTTTTCCGTGATTGCTAATATTTTATTGCCATTTCTGAAAGGACCCAGTGAGCAGGAGGCCTTGTCTTTGTCCATAAATTCCAGAGTAAACACCAAAGAGCCAATGTGGCTTAGCAAGCTTGGAAACAAGGTCAGACACCTGGGATCACAGTGATGCCATAATAATTAACCCCGTTATTAAATAAAAGGAAAGAAGCAAAGGAAAGGCCAAATAGTATAGACATGCCATTTGTGCAGCTTTTGGCAGAAGTCTGCAATTTAGATGCATGCCCAGTAAAGTCTGGGTGACGTAAGAAAGGTACTTGCCACACCTAATCTGGCCACTGCAAGTGCAGGAAGATTTAAGATACTTAAGTCCCTTAACAAAGGACTTCTCTTGGCCTGCAAGGCCCTCACACTCCTACATTTTCCCACATGGTCCACAGCCATGTGGACCCCACACACAATGGACGAATGGACTGCAACTACCCTAATACTACACCGGACCCAGCTCCACCATGAAACAGATTCTGGACACTGGCTTTGCTTCTAGCTCTGCTGAATCCCAGCTGCACCTCTTCCAGGACTGAATTAAAGGGAATGGTTTAGAAACCAAGGGATGTAATTTCACACAAATAAAGCTTTCTAGCACATCTCATTCTCCCATGGGGACCTCTGGAAACGCTTATTCCAGCAGCACACCAAGAACCCCACTCGCACCAGCAACAGAGAAGGGCAATCCACACATTTCTCCAACAACAACAGGATCACCCAGCTGGCACATCTTCCCAAGCAGAGCTGGGTCTGCCCTCTGTGACACTGGACACCGTCTGCGGAATCGCATCTGATTTTCATTTGTGTGCAGGGAGAGAAGATGGCCGAGGAGGGCGGGCAGAACTCACTGGACAGGGGCAGAGGCCTTGCACTTTAGCCAGGACATTGATCACACCTAAATCTACAGCAGGGACTCGGGTAGAAAGTGTTTATGAGCCCAGCCGTAAACTCTTCCGCATGGCTCCACCACATACGAGAGGGCTTGTGAGGAGAGAAACCACAGCAGTAAGTCAGCAGTAAGCAAAGGCAAAGCAGACAGCAGACACGGTGAAAACAAGAGGGAGAAAGACAGAGAAAGAAGGTCCATAAATTCACAATCCCTATTCTCATCAAATTTAGGAAAAATCAGGGCTCCCAAAATCCTTTAACGTGTCTTGTTTGAGTGTAGCAGGACATGCTATTTCCGGTGTTTGACCTCAGAACCTTGTCTCTTTCCTGGTTGGAACTGCAGTGACATTGAGCAACCGGTCACAGACATGCACAATTAAATCATTCCTTAAGAATCACGCGCATAGCCAAAACAATTGTTACCAAGGTTAATATCTTCAGTAACCTTTAAATTTATTTCTAGGCATAAGTCACCAAGTGTATATCAATAATTACTTGATTTGTGGATGTTTCTGACATAGCCGAATGAAGAACAAGTGCTTGATGATAAATGAAACAACAGACCAAAAGGGTGATTGGACTCTTGCTTCTCATCCTGAAGTAGCACAATTTAAAAGTTATTGACTCTAGTGGTCAGGAGAGTATTATGATAATTTCCAAAAAACTTTAAATTCATCAATGATCAAATCGTGCTTATTTTGATGCAGAAAAGTGAGAAAATATATAAGCAAAAAAAAAAAGGAGTGTCACGGAGTAAACTAATGAAAAAAATATTTAAACAACATCACAGTTTTTACTATGGCAAACCAAAATAATTAGCAGTTTGCCCTAAAAGTGCTTTCTACTTCTTTTACAAATCATTAAACAGAGGCACTTTCGTCATGAAGTTACTGTGCTATACTATTTTTCTTTCATAGTGTTCCTTTTTTTAGCTGTTTCATAAGAATGGCTCACTAGTTATTAATACTTGAAAACTCATGTAACTTTTTCACAACTTCAATGAACTACAGGCACACACACTTATAAAGGAAAGGTCAAAGTAAGCTGGACTTAGAATGCTGAGGGAATGGGTGGGGATGACTAGAAAAATCACCCCCCAAAGGAGCTATGCTGGACTTTTAACCCAGCTCCTTTTAGGTCTGTCCTGCCTTGAGATGCAATTTTTGTGGCAAATCTCCTGATCTGACATCACTTTATGTTGTCTCTTTTATGTTCCTGATGGTCAGTATCCACATTTTTCTTTCTCTTGTGAGGTGTCGGCTTAGGTCTGAATGGGTTATCAGCCGTGAATATACAACCGTGAACTTCACTATCACCCAGCCATAGACTGTCAGCAATTACAAACTAGAGCTGTGCACACCTGTCATAACTTCAGAGATTAAACCAAACTATTCATCTGTTAAAGGGATCAAAAGCAGATCCATAACTTCTGGTAGAAATCAAGGCTGACACTACCTTGAGAAGGGCCACCAGATGAACACAGCCTACCATACTCAATTTCGACTGATGTGTGGTCATTGTCGTTGGGGCTATAGCATAAGTTATATAATGCACAAGTTACCAGGATGTCAGACTGTGGTCCCCATAGCAAAGTCTACTGAACAACATTAAAAACAATGTTGTCATGGAGGGAAAAAAACAGGAGTAAAGGCAGTCCTGATTTCCTGGAATGAGAATCTTCCTTCTTACTGGACCACCATTGCCACTGCCCTAGTTCACATCCCGGTCACTCACACTTGACCCATCCCAAGTGCTTCCCAATTGCTTTTCCTGGCTTCTGTCCACCCAGTCTTGCTCCTTTACCCCCCTCCCAATCCATACTGCACACAACCTCTAGACTCATTATTAAAGACAGATTGTCTCACTACTCCCCCATTCCCTGAATCCCTATGCACACACATGCACACACACAAATAAATAGAATGGGCTACTGTGTGAGACTTAATAGCATATAGTTTTGCCTCAGACTCTCCCTCTGGCTCCATCTTATTTCTCAGACTTTAATTTCCAGTCATGCTAATTTATCTTTTTATTGTTTACTTTGCTATATTGTATGTATTTTGCAATTTGCTTCAAATCCTTTTGGGAATGTAATTGGGCATGAATTTATTAAATACTCATTCATTTAGGTCCAGCTTCTAGCTAACTACTCTGTGAAGCTTTCCTGTTCTCCTCCAGGAAGTCAGTGGTTAACAAGCACACAATGCATACTTGTTAAATGAGTGAATGGTCCCTGTCCCACCACAACATCTTATTTTAATCCTCACCCAAGAACATGCTGAGAGAGAGAGAGAGAGAGATGGGTGGGTTGCCTTTCCTACACTCCCGAACTGGGGATCAAACCCATAACCCAGGTATGTGCCCTCACAGGAAATCTAACTGGCAATTGGTACACGAGACAATGCTCAAACAACTGAGTCCCTCTGGCTGGGCCCATCCGAATGTTTTTAACATTTTGAAATTGGTGATGTCTTATAATTTATAGTAAGAAAACTAAAGCAATAGGAGAGCAGGATTGGGGAAATAATAGCATAGCTAAATCTGTGAGATGTCTAAAAAATACTTTCATGTTTATAAAACAAAATTCTAAAACCAGCATAATAAATAAAGATATTAACCATGCATTTTACATATCTAAATTAGCAAAATTAGGTATTGTTATAAATGTTGTAAATTACATGCTACATATTTTCAGAATCTCCTTTTTTCCCTATCACTTTTCTCCAGCACTAATGACATGCTTATAAATTAATTTAGCTTTGTTGCAGATAACATAAATACTTCGGAGCATCTTTTTTCCTTGTCTGGAACTATATTTAAACACTCCGGCCTTTTTATTTTATTAAAAATTGACTCCCATATCTCTACTGCCAGCCTTCTGGTCTCTCCAGGTCCCCAGGCACCAGGTGCTTAGCTCACTGAAGCCTCAACCAAGTAGCCTCCCTTCCTCCTAGAAGCTACTGGGGAGCTTTCCAAAGCCCAGTATTTCTTCTACTTTGCTTGCAGTATCTTTCCAGGTTGTTATAAAATTTCTGTTCTTTCTCTAACATTAGTTTTACTTTCCTTTTTAATATCCCAATCCCCAGTTGCCATTATTCTGATTATCCCCAGAATTATTCACAATCACATACAATAAAATCCAAAATTTCTTAGTTGCCAAAGTAACTTCATGTGATCTCAATTTTTTATATTGAGATCTCACGTTTGGAGAAATATTATTGTATTTCAGTCTTGCCTTATGCTCGCTGTGCAGGCATTAAATATATGTCAAATTAAACATCCTTGCCCCAAATCTTCCTAAACATCCCCAATTTCTCCACTCTCATTTAGAAAAAGATATAGATGCAGCAGGCTCAGAGACAGAAAATTAAGAAATCCTAGGAGAAAAAATGTGGCAGTATAAAAGTAAAAGTTACCATTTGATGTAGGGGTGCGATTTTAAATCTGTAGTTGATCTGTTATCTACTGCACAGACTATATTCCAAAAAATGCAAGTACTTATTAACATTCATTCAACCTCATCATCCAAAATAAGAATCAACACTGTAAAGGTAATTCTCATGTAAGTCAGAAAAATGGAACAAGATATTTGATAAATATCTGGGCTTAAAGAATCTTGACAGGTTTATTTTTTCAGTCTTGTCAAGCGTTCCATAAAATTTAAGAAGTTATTTACAAATGTAGAAAATAAACTTCATTTCTGTTGACTTAAAGTATGACATGTAAGATAATTCATGTATAAAATATTTTTCTGTCATCTGACAGTAGCTATAAAGACATGCAAAAAGTAGTGGAAGCTTGAAGCCAAGCAAAGTTTTAGAAATTAATTTCAAGTATGTTCTAATAATAGATATTTTAAAAATGAAAATCATAGTAACTTGTAATGTCAAGAGTTCGCAATAAACCAGCTAAACTTCTTAATAAATTTTCTACACATCTAATGCTGTAATATAGTCACACCTTTTTCTACCATCCCCAATATTTTTGTTCTTTTTTTCTCCCACTGACACCTCCTCCCCAACCCTCCCCGCCCCGTTCCCAGCTTTGTTGTCCATGTCCATTGGTTATGCGTACATGCATATAAGTTCTGTGGTTTATCTCTTTCCATCCCACCTCCTCTTCTGGGGGTTGTCAGTCTATCCCCTACTTCCACATCTCTGGGACTACCCTGTTCTTCAAACTGTTATCTTCATTACATTCCGCAAATAAGTGAGGTCATATAACATTTGTCCTTCTCTGCTTGGCTTATTTTGCTTAGGATAATACTCTCCAGGTCCCTCCATGTCATCTCAAAGGATAAGAGAGCTTTCTTCCTTACAGCTGCATAGTACTCCATTGTGTATATGTACCACTGCTTTTGTATCCATTCGTCAACTGATGGACACTTGGACTGTTTCCAGATCTCAGCTGTTGTGAATAGTGCTGCTATGAACATTGGGGTACATATATTCTTTCTGATTGGTGTTTCAGGCTTCTTAGGGTATATTCCTAGAAGTGGGATCACTGGGTCAAATGGAAGTTCAATTTTTAATTTTTTGAGGTAACACCATATTGTTTTCCATAGTGGCTGAACAAGTCTGCATTCCCACCAGCAGTGTACTAGAGTCCCCTTTTCTCCACACCCTCTCCAACACTTGTTGTTTGATGCTTTGTTGATGGCGGCCATTCTGACAGGTGTGAGGTGATACCTCATTGTTGTTTTAATTTGCATCTCTCTAATGGTTAGTGTTGTTGAGCATTTCTTTATATGTCTCTTGGCCATTTGTATGTCCTGTTTGAAGAGGTGTCTATTTAGTTTCTCTGCCCATTTTTTAATTGGGTTTTTTGTCTTCCTTTTGTTGAGTTGTATGAGCACTCTATAGTTTGGAAATTAACCCCTTATCTGATGTATCATTGGCAATTATGCTCTTTCATACAGTGGGTTCCCTTTCCATTTTGATGGTTGTTTCTTTTGCTGTGCAGAAGCTTTTAGTTTCATGTAGTCCCATGTGTTCATTTTTTTCCTTTGTTTCTGTTGCCTTACATGATGTATCAGTGAAAATTATGCTGCATATGATGTCTAAAATTTTGTTGCCTACATTTTCTTCTATGTTTTTTATAGATTCATGAGTCACAATTAAGTCTTTTATCTATTTTGAGTTTATTCTTATGTATGGTGTAAGTTGATGGTCTAGTTTCATTTTTTTTAATGTAGCTGTCCAATTTTCCCAACACCATTTATTAAAGAAGCTGTCTTTACTCCATTGTATGCTCTTACAACCTTTATCAAATATTAATTGACATAATGATTTCAGTCAATTTCTGGGTTCTCTGTTTTATTCCATTGATCTATATGCCTATTCTTGGGCCAGTACCAGGCTGTTTTGATTACAGTAGCTTTGTAGTATAACCTGATATATGGTATTGTGATCCTGCCTACTTTGTCCTTCTTTGTTAAGATTTCTGTGGCTAGTCAGGGCTTTTTTTGGTTCCATATGAAGTTTTGAAGTATTTGTTCTAGTTCTGTGAAGTATGTCATTGGTATTTTGACAGGGATTGCATTGAATCTATAGATTGTTTTGGGTAGTATGGACATTTTAATGATGTTAATTCTTCCAATCCATGAACAAGGTATGTGCTTCTACCTTTTTTATATCTTTCTCTATTTCTTTTTTCAATGTCCTGTAGTTTTCTGCAAATAGGTCCTTTACTTCTTTGGTTAAGTTTATTCCCATGTATCTTAATTTTTTTTTTTGCTGCAATGGTAAATGGAATTTTTTGCTTAGTTTCTCTTTCTGTGACTTCATCATTGGTGTATAAGAATGTCATCAATTTCTTGACATTATTTTTGTATCCTGCTACTTTGCCAAATTCATTTATTAAGTCTAGTAGATTTTTGATGGAGTCTTTGGGGTTTTCTACATATAGTAACATGTCATCTGTGAATAATGACAGTTTCACTTCCTCTTTTCCAATTTGGATCTCTTATTTTTTCTTCATATCTGATTGCTGTGGCTAAGACTTCCACTACTATGTTAAATAAGAGTGGTGAAAGTGGGCATCCTTGTTTTGTTCCTGTTCTTAATGGAAATGCTTTTAGTTTTTGTCCATTGAGTATGATGTTGGCTGTAGGTCTTTCATATATGGCCTTTATTATGGCAAGATATGACTGCTCTATTCCCAAATTACTGAGTGCTTTTATCAGAAATGGGTGCTGAATTTTATCAAATGCTTTTCAGCATCTCTTGAGATGATCATACGGTTTTTTTAATAATTTATTTTTGTTACAGATGTTTCTCCTTTTTTCCCTACTAATTCCCCCCTCTCCATCTCTCCCCCCCCCCCAGCTTTTTGTCCATGTCCATTGTTTATGCATACATGCATTGATCATATGGTTTTTATCTTTCATTTTGTTTATGTGGTGTATCACATTAATTGATTTGCAAATATTGTACCAGCCTTGCATCCCTGGGATGAATCCAACTTGGTCATTGTGAATAAATTTTTTGATGTATTGTTGGATTCGATTCGCCAGTATTTTGTTCAGGATTTTGGCATCTATGTTTATCAGGGATATTGGCCTGTAGTGTCTTTTTCTGGTTTTGGAATTAGAATTATGCTGGCCTCATAAAACGTGTTTGGAAGTCTTTCTTCTTCTTGCATTTTTTGAAATAGTTTGAGGAGAATGGGTGTTAGTTCTTTGAATGCTCATTAAAACTCCCCCATGAAGCCGTCTGGCACTGGGCTTTTGTTTGCTAAGTCTTGATTACATCTTCAATTTCCTTCATTGTTATTGATCTGTCCAGTTTTGGGAGACTATGTGTTTCTAGAAATTTGTCTATTTTGCTTAGATTGTCCAATTTCTTGCAGTATAATTGTTCATAGTATTTGTTAACAATCCTTTGTAATTCTGTGGGGTCAGTTATTACTTCTCCTCTTTCATTTCTGATTTTATGTATTTGGGTTCTCTTTGTTTCTTGGTGAGTCTAGCTAAGGGTACATCAATCTTGTTTATCTTTTCAAAAAAAACAGCTCTTTATTTCATTGATCCTTTGAATTGTTTTTTGGTCTTCATGTCATTTATTTCTGCTCTGATCTTTACTATTTCTTTCCTTCTACTTGCTCTGGGGTTTTCTTTTTGTTTGCTTTCTAGTTCTTTAAGTTGTGAGGTTAGGTAGTCTTGAAATTTTTCTTGTTTCTTGAGGTGGGCCTGTAGTGCTATGAACTTCCCTCTCAGAACTGCTTTCGCTGTATCCCATAGATTTTGTGTTGTTGTGTCTTCATTTTCATTGGTTTCCAGGAATTTTTTAATGTTTTCCTTGATCCCCATGGTTGTTCCCATTCATTGTTCAGTAACATGCTATTTAGCCTCCTTTTTTTCAAATGTCTTTGCATGTTCTTGTTGCAATTGATTTCTAGTTTCATGCCATTGTGATCTGAGAAGATGCTTGATATGATTTCAATCTTCTTGAACTTGTAGAGACTTACTTTGTGCCCTAACATGTGGTCTCTTTGAGAATGTCCCATGTGCACTTGAGAAGAATGTGAATTCTGCAGTTTTGGAGTGTAATTTTCTGTAGATATCTATTAAATCCATTTGATCTAGCACTTCATCTAGAGTCTCTGTTTCCTTTTTAATTTTTTGTCTAGATGATCTATCTAGTGATGTCAGTAGGGTGTTGAAGTCCCCTGCTATGATTGTATTGCTGTCGATTTCTCCTTTGAAGTCCTCCATAAGATTTTTAATATATTTCGGTGCACCTATATTGGGTGCATATATGTTTACCAAGGTTATATCTTCCTGTTGGATAGATCCTTTCAATATTATGTAGTGGCCTTCTCTGTCTCTAGTTATGGCCTTCATTTTGAAATCTATTCTATCAGATATGAGAATTGCTACCTCAGGTTGTTTTTCCCTTTCCATTTGTTTGGAAGATTTTTTTCCATCCCTTTACTTTCAACCTATGTGAGTCTTTTGTTGTGAAATGGGTCTCTTGTAAACAACATATATGTGAGTCATGCTTTCTTATTCAATCAGCTACTATGTGTCTTTTTATTGGATCATTCAATCCATTTACATTTAAGATGATTACTGATATATACTTATTTATCACCATTTTTGTTTAGTGTGATTATATTTTTTTTCCTATTTCTTCTACTAATTACAGCAGATCATTTAACATTTCTTACAGTGCTGGTTTGGTGCTAAAATATTCTCTTAGCCTTTTTTTTTTTCCTGGGAAGCTTTTTATTTGACCTTCTATTTTGAATGATAGCCTTGCTAAATAGAGTAGTCTTGGATTCAGATCCTTGTTTTTCATGACCTTGATTACTTCATGCCATTCCCTTCTGGCCTGTAGTGTTTCTGTTGAGAAGTCCGCTGAGAGCCTTATGGGGTTTCCTTTGTAGGTAACCTGTTGCTTATCTCTTGCTGCTTTTAGAATTCTCTCTTTGTCTTTAATTTTTGGCATTTTAATTATTATGTGTCTTTGTATGGGCCTGTTTGGGTTCTTAGTTGGGGCTCTCTGTGCTTCTTGAACTTGAAAGCCTTCTTCCTTCACCAAGTTAGGAAAGTTTTCTGTCACTATTTCTTCAAATATATTCTCTAACCTTTGCTCATTTTATTCTTCTTCGGGGACTCCTATGATGCAAATGTTATTACGTTTCCAGTTGTCCCACAGTTCTCTTAAGCTGTCTTCCTATTTTTTAATTGTTTTTTCCTTTTGGTTTTCTGATTGATTGATTTTTTCTACCCTATCTTTTAAGTCACTGATCCTGTCCTCAGCTTCCTCTACTCTGCTGGTTAGTCCTTCCAATGTGCTCTTTATTTCTGCTATTCTTTATTTCCACTTGGTGGGTTTTCAATGTTTTTATATCTTTACTCATGGTGTTGATGTCCTAACTCATGCTGTTGTGCTTCCTCAAGATCGTGGCTTTGAACTCTACCTCTGATAATTTGCTTAACTGCATTTCATGTATCTCATCTTCGATAGAGTTCTCTTGTTCTTGCAATTGGGATTTGTTTTTTGTTTAACTATCTTGGCTATGTCTGTGGGTTTGGGAGCCTGCCAAATTTTTCCTGTGGGTGTCGGTGTTCTGCTCTTTGTGGCTCCCTGTACTGGGTTTGGATGAGTGTGGGAGGGCCCACATTAAACACCACTGTCAATTCTTACTCTTCTGGGTAGATTTGCAAGTCCAGGAAAGGTTCAGTTATCCTCTTGCTTTTTGCCTGGAGGCTATTAGTCTCTGTTACTCAGGGCCTTGGAATAGAACCCTCTGGTCTTCTGCATAAGAGGATTTCCGGTGGGTGTGCCAGATGCTGGTTGTTAATGAGCCTCAATTTGCATTTCTTTGGCTCACCTGAAGGGGGCAGAATCTCTGAGGGAGGGGTTGCTCTTTCTCCCCACAGCTTTGGGAAGGAGCAAGCTGGCCACCGTCCTTTGTGGCCACGACTCAGCAAAAACTCTGAGTGCCCTCCAAATCTCGAATGTCCCCATAGAATTCCAGTCCAGTCTGCCCTCCCTCTGCTGGAGCTCAAGGTGAGTGGTTGTAGCCAATCTAGTGCTCTGTCCCAGTCCTCTGCACTGTGGAGAGGGCTTGTGATTTAACCCTCAGGGTGCTGAGAGTGGACTCCCAGCCCACCACCCTCTCGCGCCTCCACAGATCCCCCAGTGTTCCTGGTTATGTGGTCCTGTCCTGCTGCTTTTCTGTTGCTTTTTTCCTATGATTTGTCTTTATTTTGGTTGTAATTCTCGTTTGGTCCTGGGAGATCGTCTTTGTAGCTTCCATTCACTCCACCACCATTTTTCCTCCTGCCATCCCCGATTAAAAAAAAAAACAAAAAAAACTATGATTATTTTAAAGATCTTTTTCTAACCTGATTTAGGAAATAAAAACATACTGCTTTAAATAATGTAAATTAAAATTACTACGTCAGTCTTACCTGAAACTAAATCTCTTTTGTCTAATTGTCAAAATCTATTTATTTTTTCCTTTGGGATGATACTTCTCAGAGAAATTAAAAAACATTCATCCAAGCCCAGCCAGTGTGGTTCATTGGTTGAACCTATGTACCAATAGTTGTTGGTTTGATTCCCGGTCAGGGCACATGCCAAGGTTGTGGACCTGATCCCCAGTAGAGGGCATGCAGAAGGTGGCCAATCAATGTTCTCTCTCATTGATGTTTTTCTCTCTCTCTCTATCCCTTCCTCTCTCTCTAAAAATCAATTTAAAAATAATTAAAAAAAAAAAAAACATTCATCCAACTCTTTTACACTCTTATTTGGAATTCTGCTTTTTAATAAAGCAGTGAAAATTTAACACCAGAAAAATATGAAGGTGAAACAAAAGGAGAAATTGATCACCAATAAGAAATGATTCTTTTTATACATCTATATAAGGGGTTTATTTGGCTGGGTTTTGATTATTTTCTTGAGTTTGTTTCTTTACTCCTTAGGAAATATAGAAAACCACCTGACCAAGCTCTAGAAACACCTCCTTTCCACTCATTTCCCTCAAGATTGGGAAACAAGCTTTAAGAGATTTCCTGGGCCCATTCTACAGGGATTATTACTACTGATATTCTTTCAACAGAAATCTTTTAAAATACTTTTTTACCCTCTTGTTAAAATTAGTCACCTCCTATTTGAAATTGAATTCTCATCTCACTCTTTCTCACTGATTCTTCTGTTCTGGGCCACCCCAGTCCTCGGGGCCTAGATGATCTCTAGTGACTCCTCTCCCCATCCTTCCCCTGGCGGGTGGCTGTTCCCCAGCACTCTGCCACCACACTTCAGTCCCAGAGTTAATTTCACTGCCATAGCTCAACTACCACTTTATAATGCAGATAGTTCCCAGATCTGTATCTTTAGCTTGTGATCTCTTTATTGAACATAAGGTGTCTTTCTGTCCACCTTCTAAAGTTTTCTACTTTGATGCTACCCTCTCACCTGAAACCCAATAAAATTAACACCTAATCCTCAAAACTGGTTTCTCCTCCTAACTTCTCTTTGTTTGCTCATAGTAGTGCATCTCTCATTGGCTTTCCCCAAGGCTCAAACTTGATTGTCCTTTGCCTGTGTCTTTTCTGTCACCTCCACAATCCAAGCTGTTATTAAATTCTTTCCACCTCCCTTCAAGAGATTTTACATCTATACCTTTCTTTTCATTTCCACAACTGTCATGTCCACTGGGCTCTTCTCATTAATCCCAAACTGCTTCAATAACCTCCAAACTGACCTCTATTGTTTTAGTTTCTCACACACTACAATCAATCCTGTTTTTAATACAAAATAAATCTCCCTAAAAAGTCACCGTGATGTAACCCTTTGGTTACATTTTCAAGCTTCCTTATTATCTAATTCCTGATCCACTAATCCTTCCTGTTTGGGCTCCTTGGAAAGTCCTTTCCACACCTCTTACCTAAATCTTGCACATCTTTCAAGGGTCAACTCAGATGTCTCCTCCTTCGTGGCCTGTTCTCAGATGTTGTTACTTTTCCTTCTCAGAACATATTGCATTAACAGTCTACCCAGCTCAGTATGACAAAACAGAAAAACACCCAACTAGGCACAAAAGCAGCCCTTTTGTCTATGCACAACTCTGCAGTTAATCTACCTTAGGATCCCCATTATAAGTCACTTTACTTCTTCAAGATTTGGGTTCTCACCTGTAAAAACAAAGAAGGGAGGGAAGGAAGGAAGGAAGGAAGGAAGGAAGGAAGGAAGGAAGGAAGGAAGGAAGGAAGGAAGGAAGGAAGGAAGGGAGGGAGGGGAGGGAGGGAGGGAGGGAGGGAGGGAGGAGGAAGGAAGGAGAAAAGAAAGAGAGAAAGAGAGAAAGAAAGAAAGAAAGAAAGAAAGAAAGAAAGAGAGAAAGAGAGAAAGAAAGAAGGGAGGGAGGGAGGGAGGGAGGGAGGGAGGGAGGGAGGAAGGAAGAAAGGAAGAAAGAAAGAAAGAAAGAAAGAAAGAAAGAAAGAAAGAAAGAAAGAAAGAAAGAAAGGAAAGGAAGAAAGGAAGAAAGATTAAAGGAGATTTTGGCTTTAGAAATTCCCAATAGCTTTGTGATACTCTTAATGGCAGTGTGAACTGAACCTTTACAATAAAACTTATCTCCAGATACTGACTGTACGTTCCTTAGAGAGAAAGAACTCTTCTTACTTGTTGGTGCCACAGTGCCTAATATCATACTTTGCATTTTGTAGGCCCCTGAGGAATATTTTGCTGACTGGTGAGTAAGAAACCTGTTGAGGGTAGTACGCTTCCTGAATTAAAATAACTCACATTAGAACTCAAGGCCTTTGATGCCCAGCTCTAGATTTGGTGCTCTAGGCATGCTAAGCCATCAAGGAGCAGTTTTCCTCATAGCCTTTAGGAAGAGCAATTATAAATAACTAATATCAAAATTAGAATTAAGACGTAGCCTCTAGGATCCTAGTGTAGGAAGACTAAATTTTAATCTGATTCTCTGCCACTTAATAGCCATGTAAATTAACTTCTGATGAGTATTTCTGCCTGAAAAAATTGGGTCTAAAAACTACCTGCCATGCTTATTTAGGAAAGCAATCTGTAAATGGTAAAATATTATAAAATTCAAGGTCACCATTATTGCCTAATAAATCCAAATGGCATCATGTACTTAATCTCAGGCTTACAAAGGCTAACTTCACCCACCCAGCTCATCTGCTATCAAAGGATGTTTGCTCATGCTAATTCATCATCGGTGACATCATTGAAAGCTACACATTTCTAAACACAAGAACTTTGCTGTTAGGAGAGGTAAATAGGTAAGTCTTCTAAATGGAGAGTCTTTTCTATAACAATAAGGTAAAAATATTATACTTTAAGCCAGAAAAATTAGAACTTTTGAACTCTTCTAAGATGTAAATGATGGCATTTTTGTGCTTTTAATTTTTGCCAAAACAACCAAATCATTGATTTTGGAAAGACAACTGTATAACATGGTTTAAAAAAAAAAATCAATTTGCTCTAAGCGACTATTATTTTTTTCCCTCAAAGGAATTACATGCATGGGTTATTTTATGACATATAAGAAAACATCTTTCATTTTTATGATGCATATGGCACCACCCGTGACTTTGGTGTTCATGTCTTAAAGACTATAACTTGCTCATAAAAATAAATCAGATGTTTCTGCAGAGCCATGTAATGCTGCCGCCGTCTGCTTACCCCCAGTACCTAATGAGGCATGAGACAGGTTCTGAGCACAATTAAGTTATTTACTTTCCTCTGGCCAATAAAGAACAACAAAAATGTATTAGAGTCTATATTCATCTATATCATGGAAGAAATGGATATGGGAGAAAATGAAAAGTCTTCAATATTAAAATGCCTGAAAGTGTTTTCTATAACGAGACAAGTGATGATAAACAAGAAGGAATTGGGACAGTGGTGCAATCTATCAACAGTATCAAGACAAAGAGCAGAATATGTGGCAGTAGCAGCTAAAAATGCTGTCCTCGTGTTCCTTAGTCACCAGAGAGAAACTCTTTTGTGTGAACATAGAATGGAGAACAGTCCTAAGAAAGAAAAGAATTGCCTCTTAAGAGAGGGCACACACAAAACGAGAGAAATCCCATTATGCAAATATCCTTAGCTTTGGAAATGTCTTCTTAAAAATTAAAACACTTAAAGCTTGGTTTTGCAAGAAAAATGTTAACTCTAGAAGCAGTAACATTTTTCATTGTGTAGTAATTTAAAATGCACTGATAATTTCAGAGGAATGTAAAACTGCTCTGGTAAAACTTTTGCATGTTTTTCTTGAAAAGCATCACTTATCAGCATCTTGACGAAAATGCACACCCCTCCCCCTTCCGGGTGCTCCGCAGCAGCAGCAGGGGCAGAAGGACAAACGGGGCAAGGCTGCAGGAGGGCTGAGTCCCAGCCAGCTCACAGAAGCACTGACTGACCATCTCCCGATTCTGGACCCTGCCACGCAGTAGAGGAGGAACGTCAGGCAGGTGAGGCAACATAGCTTCATAAGCATTTGATTTATTTACAATAGTTTTAGCCCTGTTAGTAGGAAAAAAAACAAGCTTATATAGTGTCCAAGTTTCTCTCAGACATACATATTCAATAAATCCCTTTATGTACCTCTCAAGGGCTTTTTGTACACCTCCCACTCACCAGCCCAGTGTTCTCTCTCTCAGAAAGAGTTCACAAACTCTCAGGTAGTGCCCCTCCCAAGAAGCTATTTTTCTTCCTCTGGTGAGGTTTTACTTCCTAAAATAGTAATGTGATTAAATTTGGTACATACTGTTGGGCAGTTTTCCACATTGGTTGGACCAGTTCAACTTGCACCAATATGTAAGAGTTGCAGCTGCTCCACATCCTTGTTAAAAACATTGTCAGGCTCTGGTGGGTTTGGCTCAGTGGTTAAAGCATCAGCCTACAGACCAGAGAGTCCTGGGTTCAGTTCCCCTTAAAGGCACGTACCTCGGTTGCAGTTTGTCCTCAGCCCCAGTTGGGGTTGTGTGGGTGGCGACCATTCGATGTGTCTCTCTCACATCGATGTTTCTCTCTCTCTCTCTTCGTCCCTCTCTCCCTCCCACTCTATCTGAATATAAATGCAAAAAAAATGATGTTGGTTGAGGATTAAAAATAATCATGGTCAGTCCTCATTGTTTTGACCATTCTAACGTCGGTGCAGTGGCACCTTTCTGTGCTATCTCATCTCACTGGTGACTGATGATGTCAAACACCTTTTTATGTGCTTATTGGCCTTTCGGATATCCGCTTTAGTGCAGTGCCCATTCAAGCCCTTTGCCCACATTTTATTGAACTGCTTGTCTTTAATTATAGATTTCTAGAAGTTATTTATGTGTTCTAGACACAAGTCTTATGTTGAATATATGCATTACAAATTACAAATATATTCTCTCAGTTTAAGACTTGTCTTTTCATTCTCTTAATATTAATGAAGTCAGATTTATCAACTATTCCTTTTATAAATTAGGTTTTTTATATTTTGTTTAAGAAATGCTTGCCTACCTCAAGATCATGATTATATTCTTCTATATTTTCTTCTGGAAGTTTTATATTTTTTCTCCTCTAAATTAGTCTTATAATCCAATTTGAACCATAATTCATGTACAGTGTGAGCTAAAGAAAAAGGTTCATATTTTCCCCCATATAGATAACCAAATCGATTCAGCATCATCTATTGAAAAGACCTTCTTTTCCCCACTGAATTTCAGTGATTTGCTCAACATAAATTAGGTAACCATATGCATGGCATCTGTTTCACAAACTCTCTTTTCTTCCATTGGTACAAAGAAAGAATCCAAAATTGGTAGAGAATAAGAAGCAGTATTTCTGGCAATACCTACTACAGATAAACCTATCATGTAATCCAGCAATTCTACTCCCGTCTTAAGTGCCAACAAGAAATGAGTACATATGTCTACCAAGAACATATGCACAGAAATGTTCATTATAGTTTTATCATAATGGTCAAAAACCAGAAAGAAATTCAAATATCATCAATAGGAGAAAGGACAGATTAACTGTGCTATATTCATACAATGAATAGCAATTTTTAAGAGCCACATAGCTCTATATTACTGTGTAGCAATCAAAATGAGAAAACTATTGCTATTATCTATCACAGTCCATGTGCCCTACAATTCAAAATGTCAGTATGCAGAACACCAGAGTTTGGAGTAAGAAAGTTTTATTGATTGAGATGGCACCAACTTGAGAAGATGGGGGCCTTAGAGGTTCCTCAAATCCATCTTAAGAGAACCCAGAATTCAGTACTCTTATATGTCAAGGCAAGAGAGAATGGCAGAGTAAAAAGAGACTGATAACTGTAGACATCTGGGTACCAACAGAGATCCTAAAACTCTTTGTTCCCAGTCCATTGACCCCTGCTGATCTGAAAACAATCTTGAGGCTCCTACAGATTTTTGATACACAATCATGTATTTATATATATATTTTTCCCCATCTCCTCCAGAGAGGCACCTTCAGGCAAGGGGGTGTGTTCTTAAAGAAAAAGAAAAAAGAAAAAACTCAAGCCCAAGCTGCAAGCAGAATTCCTCGAATGATGAGCATGTCTATATGCAAAAACACAGCAGGCTTGAACACAACTGGGTCAGAGACACTGAGTATTTCACTCTGTTCCATTACTATGTACAACAACATGGAAAAGCTTACAGACATATGATGAATTCCTTTAGATGAAGTTCATGATGACATTTCTTTAGATGAAATTCCTTCAGATGCTGTACACACACGATTCCTTTAGCTAAAGTTCAAACCCAGGAAAAACTGATTTGTGGTAGTAAGTCAGAATAGTGGTTCCCGAGAGAGCAGGCAAGAGGGTATTGACAGGGAAGGAGCATGACAGAGTCTTCCAAGAATCTGAAAATATAATGTGTCTTGATTTGATGGTAACATGGGACTATAAAAGGAGAAAAGATCATAAAACTGTACATTAAAAATTTGTGCGTTTTGCCCTGGCCAGTTTGGCTCAGCAGTTCGAGCATTGGCCCATTGAACAGAGAGTCCAGGTTCAGTTCCCGCTAAGGGCACGTACCTCGGTTGCAATTTGTCCCTGGCCCCCGTTGGGGTTGTGTGGGTGGCAACTACTCAATGTATCTCTCTCACGTTGATGTTTCTCTTTCTCTCTTCCTCCCTCTCTCCCTCTATCTGAAAATATTTGCAAAAATGTCCTCGGGTGAGGATAAAAAAAAAAAATGTGTGTGTTTTGCCCAGCCAGTGTAGCTCAGTGGTTGAGCATCGACCCATTCACCAAGAGGTTGCAGGTTTGATTTCCGGTCAGGGCACATGCCCAGGTTGTGGGCCTGATCCCCAGTGGAGGACATGCAGGAGGCAGCCAATGTTCTCTCTCATCGATGTTTTTCTCTCTCTCAAAATCAATAAAGAAAAAATATTTTTTTTAATTTGTGCATTTTACTGTACGTTACTATATTAGTTTCTATTGCCGCCCTATCACTAACAAACAACCATAAATTTAGCAGCTTAAAACAACACAGGAGAAGTCCAAATCGGATGAACTAGTTTCTCTGTTCCTGGTTTCACAAGGCCAAAATCAAATTGTTGGCAAGCTAAGCTCTTATCGGGGGCTCTGGGAAGAATCCTCTTTCAAGTTCATTCAACTTGGCAGGATCCAGTTTCTGCTGCTGTAGAACTAATGTCCCCATCTCCACACTGGCTGTAGGCTAGGAGCCTCTCTCAGCTTGAGACCTCTTTCCCATCTTTGCACAGGGTTGCCCACATCTCAGAGCCAGAAACAGTGCATCCAATCTTTCTTACACTTAAAATCTCTGTGACGTCACCTTCCATAGCATCTACTCCATGTTGTTCTTCTGCCACATCTCTCTGACTCTTCTGCCTTCTATTTTGCTTTAAAGTGCTCATGTGATTATATTGTGTTTACCCGGACAATCCAGTATAATCTCATTTTAAGGTACCATAACCTTAAGTACATTTGCAAGGTTCTTTATGACATGTAATGCATCATATTCAACAGGATCTGGGGAGTAAAGTGTGGACATCTTTGGAGGGGAGGGCCTCATTAGAATAACTACAGTTATCCTCAATAATTATGACAGGTCACTTCACTGAAAAAGCTAGGAATGGGACTGTGCAGCTCACCTTTAACCTAGACTTCCATCTCATTTACTCTTATTTCAATTACATGCCTGATTCACTTCATGTTTGTGGTCTTGAGAAAGTAGAATGTTAATAGCCTACTCCTCCTTATTTCATTTGTCTCATTATATATATGACTGATCAAGCCATATGCTCCTAAATCCATTGAGTTATCACATTCTAACACTAACATGGCATAAAAAATATTTCTCATAGCCCTGGCCGGTTTGGCTCAGCAGTTAGAGCGTCAGCCCGTGGACCAATGAGTAGCGGGTTTGATTCCAGTCAAGGGCACGGACTTCGGTTGCAGTTCGTCCTCGGCCCTGAGGCAACCAGTCCAGTGTGTCTCTCTCACACTGATGTTTCTCTCTCTCTCTCTTTCTCTCTCCCTCCTACTCTATCTGAACAAAAATGGAGAAATATTTTCTGGTGAGTATTAAAAAATATAGATTTCTCATATATAAAACTACATTTTTATATCTACAAACCCCTCCAACTAAAAGGGTTGGGAGAGAATAATAGAATAGAAAACTAATAATACTGGGGCACTAGCCATAATTATAAGAAATGTTAATCATGATTGCTTTGTTCTCATTAAAGAAAGCCCATTCTGACCTGGTTGGGAGCTGTGTGCCCTGGGAGTTTACCTCAGGAAAGCTGTCTCCCAATCTGAGAACAAGGGGGAACTACTTGACATCATGGAAAGATTAACAACCAGGTTGTCGGAGCAGTGGAACCCCAGAGGGGAGACAATGGCAACCACCTTTTGCAATCCCCAGCCCACATTCCTTCCCTGTGATAGTAATTGCTTTTGACCACTTTACCCTTTTTTTTTTTTTTTTTTTTTCAGCTAACTGCCTTTTCTCACGTAGTTTGTCTCTCTACCCTTTAAAAGCAGCTGGCTAGTGAGGGGTGGGGCAGAGCAGATTTTACAGGATGACCCACTACTCTCCCACACTGCTTGCACTATTGGAATAAACGCTCATATGTGGTGCAACTTTGTCTCTGCTTAATTGGCTCACATAGTGACAGGCAGTCCAAACCCATTCATTGTCTGGTTTCACAACCAAATAAGTACATTTCATATGCTTAAGATTTGACTTAAGTTATTACATTTTCCTCTAGTCAATTCTATTCGTCAGATGGTACACCTTCTTGAAACATAAAAAATGATATTATATATACAAAACACAGTTTATGTAACTTTGCTTTCAAAGACCAAACATGTTTAAGATGTTACTTACAATATTGGTTTACTCATTCTGATTTAGTTAAGAACTCATTCTTGTAATTATTATTTTTACTTGAAGATTTATGAAGAAAAATATCCCCCAGGGAACATTTGAGATTTTGCTTCTCAGTTTGGCTCAAATAAACTCTTATAAAAATTCTCTTTAAAAAAAAAAAATTAGCCCTGGCCTGTTTGGCTCAGCGGTTAGAGTGTCCGCCTGCGGTCCGGAGAGACCCGGGTTCGGTTCCCGCTAAGGGCATGTACCTCGGTTGCAGTTTGTCCCCGGCCCTGGTTGGTCGTGCGGGTGGCAGCCACTCGATGTGTCCCTTTCACATCGATGTTTTCCTCTCTCTCTCTTCCTCTCTCTCCCTCCCACTCTGTCTGTACAAAAAATGGAAAAATGTCCTCGGATGAGGATTAAAAAAAAAAAAAAAAAAATTAGTCAAACTACTTGGTAATTTATACAGTAGTGCTGTCAAAACTGATGTACTTTCAGCTTTCAAAACACATATGTTCTTATGCTATTTTTCACGTAAACCATCATAAAAGACATCAGTAATTTTTACTTGATTGCACTGTAATTATTCAAATATCTTTTATTTTATATCCTTGTCTAATTTCCATATTCATTGTTATCATTAAAAATGAGTATTATAGATAAGGTACCTAAAGTACTTCCATTAATTGAAGAATGCAATTCTTAAACAATAATCATCATAACAAAAACAATGCACTATAAAGGCCAGTATGGCGATGTAGCTGCACTTACTATCAACATGAATGTTGGCTGGGACCACAATCTCAGCATTTAGTGGTAGCCTTCCAACTTGGCATGATCATTCCACAGTGACTATGACCACCGCTTGACCAGTGACCATGTCAATATGCCGAGTCAGCCTTCATGATACCTCACGAGTAAGGCAAACTCTCAGGTCAAGATCAATGCTTTGAAAACCTCCACTTCTGCTGAAACAGAGACTTGCTTATTGCAGCTGCTCAGCAGGGCTCTGCACCTCTTATCAATCAAGGAGGATCTTCCCCATTTCCTGCCCTCAGCAGGAAAGTCTCTGGCTGAGGCTTACCAGCAGGGATTCCAGCAGATCCTCCAGGCAAGAAAAGAATTCAGGGTCAAGGAGAAAAGACCAGGTGACAAGGAAAGCAAGAGGGGACACAGGAGCGCAAATAAGGAATTAGAGGCTGTGTTTATCATAAACCCTTTTCAGCACACCACAGAGGTTCCAGCAGGAAGCTTCTATAGAAACTGGAAAATATTTAAATATTAACCATTAAAAAACTTGAGAAAAATATTGTCCCTTATAGAAAAAGAAGCTTTAAATAGCAAATAGTATAAAAATTCTTTAAATGCTAAACATTTCATTAACTCTGATTTTCATCAGGAGGTCATTTATTTCTCTGAACATAAAAGCAGCCAAAACCTGAACTAAGAATCTGTTGTTATAAAATTAGAATATATCTAGTGGAAGGTTATAAAATTACTATTGTTCAATTCTAACTTAAATTTTAGGGTGATAAACAACTGGATTAAGTCATTAGCAAAACTTTGAAAGCCTGATGAATATTGTGACAATGTCCAAATACAAGGAAATTAGAAACATAATAATGCCTGTCTTGCAAAATTTTTTTTAAAAAGGAGAGGGGAGGGCCAGCACAAAGCATTATATGGTTCTAATAGAAGTTTAAAATTGTCACTCCACCAACTTAAGCAACTCAGTGTTTTTATTGTCTCATTGTTCTTCTATGAAAAAGGTAGATGGGGATCTTTTTTATTTTTTAAAAAAAGTTATATTAATTAAAAAGAAAAAAAGTGAGTTAGATAAAAAGTCCATCTAGAAAGCCAAGTGATATGTTGAAACAAATTTAAAAAATGTGCCAAAGTTCTGATCCCCAACTCTTCCAGTGATTAAAATAAAGATAGCCCGGCCAGTGTGGCTCAGTGGTTGAGCATCAACCCATGCACCAAGAGGTCGCCAATTCGATTCTCAGTCAGGGCACATGCCCAGGTTGTGGGCCCATCCCCAGTGGGGGGCGTGCAGGACGTTCTCTCTCATGGATGTTTCTATCTCTCTCTCCCTCTCCCTTCTTCTCTCTCTAAAATCAATAAAGAAAAAAAAACATTTAAAATAAAAATAACGTAACTGGTAGCTCAGGATAAATATGGTATAAACTTTTACTTCTGTTTTTAAAAATGCTATTTGAGATCCAACCAGGAAGAATATAATATCATTTTTTAAAAGGGAGGTATATGTGAATTAGAATGGAAGAATTAAAAATACTTTAACTTCTAACCATGTACTTACACAACGGTCAGACATAATATGCAATTCTACCTGTCAATACTGCTATATTGTACTCAGTGGTCATAACACGCTCTAGCACACCCCACAATAACCCCCAGGTATGGAATACAGTTGACCCAGTGACTTCACAACCCATATATCACAGAGGGGGGAAAAATGTCCTACAGCTATGAGACAATCCACAAAGATGTCAGAAAATCTTAGAGAACCTAACCACCCCATCAGGGGTGTAGGTTTTATGGTTAAGAACACCTGCTCCCCTCTCCCTATCACTACTAAAAAGAAAAAGAAAGAAAAAAACAGATAGGCAGAAAAGCAGACAAATAAAAAGCTTCCAAGCTTGTGATAGAGGAGGTTTTTCTCATTTGGTTAATATAAAAGAATGCCTTGCCAAGTTTCCAGTGTTCACTTTATCACTTAGCAGACCTTAACTTTGCATAAATTCCATAATTTCTAGCCTACAGCTAGAAGAAATAGGACCTCCTGCCAAACATCAGCCCAGAAAAGTTGAATTTGTCTGAGTGTCAGCATGAACAACAGAGATGAAGGTTAATATTTAATCTGGCCTCTTCTCTGATCCCTAAAATCATGTGGACAAGGTGAAGTTACTTTGAAATTGCTGAAAGCAACATTTCATTCACCATAAAAGAGAAGTTACGTTGGGGAAGGGGAAATGAGGAAGCCGTGACAAATTTGTTGAAGGCTGAATAAATTTTGTTGTACTAGTGACATATTTGAGAGCATAAAGAATTTAATTTAATTTTGTCTTTTCATAGGAATAAGCCCTTCAGAGATTTTATTTCCTGAGTGTTAATGCTGTGTTATGAAGACACAACCAAAGGAAGAAGAACCCTGGATAAAACACATGAAAAAAGTCAAAGAGACACCATGCTGGCTAATTTCAACCTCAGATGTCTGGTTCGCTGTAATATAGTATCTGAATTGTTCTTGTCTTCCTCATAAATATTGACGTATACTAATCCTTTCCTTTACAGTGTCTGTTCCCTAGTCAATTCTGTTATTTTTCCTGGGTCTCTTTATCAGGAGAGATTTCCTCCCTTCTTTTCCAGAGGATTTCAATGTCTGATTGCTATTCTCATATGTTACCACAAAAGTATACAGTAGTTAAGTCTGTTTACAACAATTCTATGTATTGGGACTAATGGCCTCTTAAACTGTACTTTATTTCCCTGTTTCTGCACAAAAGACGCCAATACAAATCTGAGTATCAAGATGCTTTGTCTAGATAGTGGCATAGGCCCTTCCAACTTCAGTGCCCCTCACAAGAAGAGAAACTAGCAACTATCCATAAATACGACACCACTGTGATGGGCTGCAGAGCCTATCCTACAGTCCTTCTGGGGCACAGCACCAAGTCAGCAGTACTGCCCAGCGGTTAAGTACAGCCTCTGACCCTGTACAATGAAGCAGCTTGAACAGTGACCCTGGGCAGCCTCAGAAGCCAGCCTCCAGTACTGCCAAGCCGCAGAGCCCAGACCACAGCTCGACCCAGCAGCAGAGCCCAGCCTGGCCTTTCCCAATCACTGAACTTACCTACAGTCTCGCCCAGGCAAGAAGCTTGGCCAGTGACCCTGTTCAATTGTGGAGCATAGCCTGTAGCCCCACAGACAAGGACAGCAACCCCATCTGACCACAGAGCCCAGTCGCAAGCCCCACTTAACTGCAGGATATAGCTGAGGGCCAGCCCAACCAAAGAACCTGGCCAGTGACCTTTCTCAACAATAAGTAGTCTACTTTATCATGAAGCCCAGCCTGCAGCCCAACTTCAGGGCACAGTCTGCATCCCCTGCCTGATTTCAGTGCACAGCCTGAGTTCTTGTCTGATCTCAAAGCCTGCCTCTGGCCCTGCCTGAACACAGAGTTCGTACAGAGGCCCCATCAGCTCTATCAGGTCAGGGGTCATGACCTGAAACTCTACCTGACCAGGAGCAATTGCAGAGCCAAGCCAGTAGCCCTGCCCAATTCAAGAGTCCAACCAGTGGCACCACCCTATCAGGGAACACATCCAGCAAACTCATCCAACCAGAGGTGATAGCAGAGCACAGCCAGCAACCACCCAATTAGGAAGCCCACCGAGTGACCCTGCTTGTACACAGAGCCCAGCCAGTGGCACCCCATGATCTCAGAGCACGGACAGTATCTTTGCACAAATAGAGTCTCCAATAGCAAGCCTCACCTGCCCAAGGACACTACTAGCTTACCCATCCATAACCCAAAGCAGAACTGACTGGCAAAACAATGTCCCAGCCAAAGTGAATCTATAAAGTCTACAAGAGTCTTAATCAAATGTGTAGATACCAACACAAGCATTTGAAAAAAATTCAATATACATTCATGATAAAAACTTTCAGCAAATTCAGTATAGAAGGAATGTAGCCTCAACATAAGAAAGCCATATATGACAAGCCCACAGCTAATATCATATTCACTGGTGAAAGGTTGAAAGTATTTCCTCTAAGATCAGGAACAAGAAAAGGGTGCTCACTTTCACTACTCCTATACAACGTAGTACTGGAAGTTCTAGCCAGAATGATTAGGCAAGAAAATGAGATAAAAGGCATCGAAATTGGAAAGGAAAAAGTAAAATTGCATCTGTTAGCAGATGACATGATCTTATATAGACTGCACCAAAAAACAGTTAAAATTAATCAATGAATGCAAAAAAAGTTGCAGGATGAAAAATAAACATACAAAAAATCAGTTGTGTTTCCTGTTGGTGAGAATGTAAATTAGTGCAGCCACTATGGAAACAGTATGGAGGTTCCTCAAAAAATTAAGAAAAGAACTATATGATTCAGCAATTCCTCTTCTTGGTATTCCCCTGAAAAATATGAAAACACTATTAATAAAGATATATGTACCCCTTTGTTTGTTGCACCATTATTTATAATAGCCAAAACATAAAAACAATCTAAATGTTCATTGACAGATGAGTAGATAAAGATTTTATATATATAATGGAATACTACTCAGCCATTAAAAATATGAAATATTGCCATTTGCAACAATATACATGGATCTTGAGAGTATTGTGCTAAGTGGAATAAGTCAGATAGAAAAGGACAGAAACTATATGATTTCATTTATATGTGGAATATAAAACAAAAATAACAAAAAGTAACAAAACAAACAAAAACAAACTCATAGATACAGACAACAGAATGGTGGTTAACAGAGGAGAAAGGAGGTATTATGCCAAGTGAAATAAAACAGACAAAGACAAATACTGTATAATCTCACTTATACATGGAATCTAAAAAAAAACAAAAATCTCATGGTAACAGAGAACAGACTGGTGGTTGCCAGGGGCAGGGCTGGGGGTGGGGTTGACATAATGGATTATTATAGTCAAAGGGTACAAATTTTGGGGTGATTATAAGATGATTACACTCTGGGGATGTAATGTATAGCATGGTGACTATAGTTAACAATACTATGTTATACATTTGAAAATTGCTGAGAGTAGATTTTAAAATTTCTCACCAGAAAAAAAAATAAATTGGAACTATGTCAGGTGATGTGTGTTAATTAACCTTATTGTAGTAATTATTTAAAATATATATATATATTAGACAAATACCTTAAAATTATATAATAATATGTGTCAATTATACCCCTTAAATTGTCAATTATATTCCTTAAAACTATACAATGTTATATGTCAATTATACCCCAATTAGGCTGGGGTGTGGGGTGTTCCTTCCACCCAATTTTACAACACAAAATGTCATTATGCATTTGACATAATGAAAAATTATTCATTTTGGCTTTAAAGAATAAAGTAGTTTGGGGATACCTAATCAAATACCTCCTAAGACAGGAAAAGGAACAGATCAAAATGTGTAATCAATAATTCTTTAAGAGTAGATTCCATTATTAATCTAACATCTAACTCTAAAAGATTAGATACTAGTACCTAACATCTACTCTAAAAGATGTTGGGCTAAATACATTTTTAAACCTTTTTTTTTTTAATTTCCTTCAAAGCATTTAGATGGGAGGATCAGACAGAGGAAAAAATACATTCAATTATTCTTCTGATATTGATGCTTTGCAGTCTCTCAGCTTTTAGAAATTCTATAATATTTTATTCTCAGTAGGTTTACAAGTGTCACCTCAGATTTACATTTTCCAAAATATGTTCTGCCTCTCCTTCTGAGTTGTTATGAAATCTTTGCTGTTAGTCTGTTAATTTTAAGGTTAATTAGAGATCACATCTTTCTGAGGGTCTGGCAGAATGCACACATGTTACCAGGGCAACTAGCCCACAGATTGTCATGTACTTCTTGAGGCTGTTAGGGAAGTAGAGAATTCGACCACTCAGCTTCCACAGTTCTAACTTTATTTGAGTTTAATTTTATCTATAGAGTACTAGATAAACACTAAAAGGAGAATTAAATTAAAGCTATAATTACAGTAGTTTAATTACACAGTTAAGTTTTAAAATATTAATCAGAGTCTTGCAGTAATGATTGTATAATATCTGCACTTTCTAGTAATATGTGCATGTACTTGTGTACCTTGAGGATAGAGATCATATGGAACCAATTTTTGTATCCCCAAACCCTCCCAGAGCCAGGTACTCAATAAGTACTCAACAAATACTTGCTCTGACAAATACACAAAGAATACCTTCTAAATAAGGCTGATTGCTAGCAGAATGTACAAAGAATGAAAAGCCAGAAAAAAAAATATTTTGTACAAGGTGGTAAATAACCACAGACTGTGAAGGCAGATTACTCAGCTCATAGTAACGCCCCAGGGACCATTTCTGGGGAGTTTCTACCAGTCTCCTATTCCCTTCTTTTAGACACCAGCTCCCCTCCCCTAATCATGCAGTCTGATGGGACCTAACCTCATCTCCGCGGCCACAACAGTACTTTGTTGAAGCATACTTCTACAACAGAAATCAGAATCCATCCCAAGGATTTTCAAATTGGAAAAAATGGGATGAGCTTTTTCTGACTTTTACCTCTTTACAGTGAAAGGAAATAAAATCAATAACTACAGAGAAACAAGGACAAAAATTGAGAGAAAGTTAGTTGTAGGGCTTTTGGTTCTAAACATCTTCAGTTATACTCCTGCCCTTCCAATTTTATGAATCAATGCATTTATCTCTTGGCCCAATTAATTCTAATTGAATTTCTATCACCTGTCTTCAAAATAGTCCCAACTTATAAAGTGAGTATTCCCTCTTACTTACTGAAAAGTTGAATCACCTGTGTGTCTCCCCAAGTGAAAGGGCTCAGGTTTCCAGAAGGGATGTGGTGAGAGAAGGCACTGTGTTTGGAAAACTCACCTACTGCTCTTTCTAATAATAATTGCCCAGTGGAACCAGAGATCATCACTGTAAACCATGCAACACCCCCAAATCACCCCTCACCCCCGTAAGAAAGCACATAGGTAATTTCTTCATCAGAAATGTCAGGCTGAGAAAGTTATTCTGCAATCCTTTGTCATTTTCCTAGGAAAAATATGAGATCATAGAGGCTGGCTAGAATCCCCGCAGACTAAATGTGCCCAATTATCCCTCTTAAGCCTTAATGTTTTTTTTCTTTTTCTTTATTGATTTTAGAGAGAGAAACATAGATGAGAGAGAACATCGATGAGAGAGAACATCAATTGGCCACCTCCTGCATGCCCCCCACTGGGGATTTGGCCCACAACCTGAGCGTGTGCCCTGACCAGGAATTGAACCAGTGATCTCTTAGGGCCTGGGTTGACGCTCAACCACTGAGCCATACCAGCTGGACCTTAATGGTTATTCTTCAAACTAAGACATCAGGGCCTACTTGAGTGAGATCTTGACTCTATTCTACCTTCTTCAACAAATAGCATTGCCCATCAGGCCTCCACAGTGATTCCTCCTAACTCCCCAGCCTGGCTCTCCTTCACATTCCATTACTGTTTCCCAAAGTTAGTGCAGGATGGGGCAAAAGTAGGTTTACAGTTGTAAGGCAAACACAAAAGTTATTCTTGTATTATTATTTATTAATTATTGTATTATTTTCCATATGAACAACTGTAAACCTACTTTTGCCCCACCCTGTATATTAACTCTCAGTATCTGTCAGGACCCCCATGTTGCCCTGCCCTTCCTCTGGTAACTATGCTATTTCACAGCTAACTTGAATGATGTCAGTTTTGCAACACTGATATATAATAAGTGATTAACCCCCTAGTTTAGACAAAAAAGAAGTAGCTTTTTCCCCTACTATCCAGAAGGCTATCTGGGATATAATAACACTAAGTAACTATCATTTACTAAAGGTCAAATACTACATACATACCCTGTAGTATTTCTCTCTTGACTTCACAACAGTCGTAGAAGATAAAGATTTTAACACCCACAGGTGAGGAGATAAGGGCCAAGAGGTCAGTAATTCAATGGCTATTTTGCCCAAGTGGCATTCTTCTTGGCACTACGCATGTAGACAATTACCTCCTATCATGTTTGCAACCCACTGACAAACAAGGTATGATGACTCCGTCTTATAAATAAGGCAACTGGGGCTTAGAGCAGTCAAAGACCTTGCCCAGAGTCATACAGCCATTAAGAAGGGTCAGGATGGAGTGCAGGTTTCTCTCCCTTGGGAGCCCTCGCCCTTTCCATTGCTCCAAGCTGCTACTCCATGAGCCGTATTGAATTCAACGCTACATGTCCCCTTTATACCTCAGTACGGAGTGCTAGAAGTCTGTATGTCACTAACTCTTGACTTTTAATCTTTCTTATGGGCCATAATAGTCTATTTTCAAGGGGTGGGGCAGCTTTGTTTTAAAAATTAAGCTTCATGTAGGCTTTTAGCCCTTTTATTCTAAAAGGAAGTTTTGGTAGAGGTAAGGATGGGTGAGACATATTAATACCCATTCATTTCAGATCTATGACTCCTTAGTTATCTAGTTTGTGTTATATTAAAATGCATGTTTTTTACATTTTAAGCTACCTAAAATTGGCATGGATCTCATCATCTAATTTCAAAGGAAATTTATTATCACTCAGAGAAATAAGTTAAAAGAGTCCCAATGTATGACTTAAGCCATGCATACAATGTATCTGTTTTATGATTATCACCCTCAATTGAGTTTTCTGGTATTATTAGCACCACAACAGTTTTAACTTTAACTTATAGTTGGATTCCAAATTGTTGCTACACTGCCTTCAAAGAATTACACATGATGCACAATAAAATGAAAGTTTTCTTTTTTAAGGTAGAAGATAGTCACACACAAAAACCATAATTAAAGAGAGTAAATATTTCTAAGTCTTCTGGGATTTATCATAGAACATTCAAAGGCAGGAGAAGTTTGTATGCATCACCAGGACACAAAATGCCAACACTAATTCAGAGCAATCTTTAGATTCTGGATAGGAAAAGGCTTAGTCTCATACCTTAATGATGACATTTTTTAAATAGGTATCATCACTATTGTGGCTAATTAAAATATTAAATGTGTGGGAAAGAGGGACACAGAAAAGTCAACCATTACCTCAGTCTTTTGCAGAAATGAGGACAGTAGTATACATAAAAAATTTCTTTCTATTTTTTTAATAGTTATAACTTTAATTTTTTTCATTTTCTCCTCTTCCTTTCTCCTGCTGTTATGCTAGGCATATTGTTAGTTTTCACTTCATAACTTACTCCATATGCTATAGAATATCCAGACAGGATCACGGTAAAACTAGAGGAGAAATGCTATGGGCTAAAGACAGTGGACATGGAAATGGCTGCAAAGACCAGTGAGATTTTATGTTGTCTTGTTTATACAGAAGGGGTGTCAGGTTTTATGTGTTCAAGAGTTGATGTTTGGAAGTTGCACCACCGGGGAGAAACTTTAGTGGACATTTCTTAATGCTTTGAAGTTATTAGTATTTTTTAAAGCTCTTCTTATGTTTGAAGAATTTGCCGAGTCCATGCCAGTAACTCACTTTCCTAGTTTTTTCCTGCAATCAGGGTAGAGGCAGAATTTGACTACAACACTCAAAATCACAACTGCAAACCTTCAATTCAGATGCAACGTGAAGAAACAGACATCTCATAGAATCGATTCCAGAAAGGTGAGAGCAGCTACGTCCAGCTGTCAGAAGCAGCATTGACAGAGGTCCAGTGGTAGACTTAGTGGTGTCTGTGGCAGCCATGGGGCCTCTGCGACAGCAGCCCTGTATTAGGATATGGGGTTGCTCCCAATTGTGCAGCATCCAAGTCTGTTTCTCCAAGATATTCTGTGAGCTATCTAGTATCTTCAATAAATTGTTTTTCTACTGAAATTACCTGTGTCTTTACATGGTATCCTTAAGAATACAGAGCCTAAGTCAAAAGCTGATGTACTGCTAATTTGTTATTTGTGCCCTTATGAAGTTAATGTGATTGGAATTTTTTAGCTTATTAAAAAAGAGAGACTGAGAAAAGGTTAGCAGTGTTTTGTTTTTGTTTTTTAATTTGTACAATGGAAGTGTGGTAAAAAATGTTTTCCTAGTTTCTTCTCAATGTTACTGGACTGAAGGGGTCTGTCTGCCTGCACGCATCAAAGCCCAATAAGACATAAACAGGAGCTTGCAGCAAATAAAGTAAGGGTTTATTTTTAGGAAGTGGCCCATGCCAAGGTCACAGGTGAGCTAATGCTCAAAGACCTGGCTCCCTGCTGGCTTCCAGGAGATGGGTTATATAGGGGGATCATCAATCATGGTGACTGAGGGAGTGGTCATGCAAGAGAGAAAGAGGCAGGTGAGTTAAGGTTGCTGGGTGGGGCCAGTTTGAATCGAAAGGAAAGAAAGGAGAAAAGATAATATTAAAGAAATAAAGTTTCTGCACAGTTACATCAATACCCTACAAATTATTCTATATATCTTTGGTACTAAACTTGTATTTCTTTCATAATTTTAAAGATATATATTTTTAAATGTTAAAATGAAAGAAAACCATATCTCTGAGATCTCTGAAAACAGAAATAACCAATCTTAGATGACAATTCATTCTGGGGATTAACAACAAAAAGGCTTTATGCAATTTGCCAACATTTGGATGACTGATTGAGCAAGGAAAAGGATAAATGAATGGGTGGATGGATGGATGGATGGATGATATGATGAGTAAATCCCTGCCTGATGGATGAATATTCTAATAGTAGGCTTGATTTTACAAAGACTTAATTATCAGAGTGAGATATATATTCCAGAAGAAGAATTCACTTTCCATCGAGTCCTCCTCTTATTCCTTTCCAAGTGAGGTAACTGAACTCCCCATTGCTTGTAGCCAATAGAGGAGTCATTTTCTTTTCTTTTTTCCGCCTATATCCTAAAGCTATGCATACATGGCCACGACACAAGCAGTAGCTCCCCAGACTGTAGGTGCTGTGCAGTAACCCCCAGGACTGAATTTCCCTTTAGCAGGGATCAATATTTCAGTAACTTGCAGAGCCCTGACCTCAGTACGCTGCACTGCCTTCTTGTACCTCACTGTTACTGACCCAGCACTGAGATAAACATTTTTCCTACTCTTCTTTATGCCCACACCAACCATCTAAACATATTTTTATAAAGAAAGATGTCGATTAAAATATTGACATATTAAAATTTTTTAATATTTGTAAATTTTACCCAGAAAAGATTTTTCTTCATAGAATTAACAAACCATATAAGTAATGAATACTATAGCTCATGACCCCTAGTATACAAGGCACAAATAGAATTCTGAACAATAGAATAATTTTTTTTTTTCAGTTTGGAGCACTGTATTTTCCCCCACAGGAAACAGAGTCATGTGGTGTTTCACAAGCCAACAAATTCTGAGGTTTCTTAAAACTTTATTTAAAATCAAATTTACACATGGAAACCCTTGGACCTTTCTGTGGATTAACATTGGTGTAATATCAGACAAGAGAGTTCACTGGGCTATAATTTTAAGACTCTTCAATACCTTTGGCAGATATCAAATAATAGTCTATTTAAAGGCAATTCTACTTACTTGAATCAAGGGATGAGCTAAAAAATAACATAACTCAACCTCTGGAAAAAGACTTTTAAAATGCTATCCTTTACTAGGACATGGAATTCAAAAAAAGAAACACAAAGCCAATTCTATAAAACATGACCTAAATCAACATAAGACTCTTCTAAGTGGAAAAGTTACAAAAGTGAGAGAGACAGAGAAGTGGAAAGAAAAAGGAAGGGAGGGAAGGAAATCCTGAAGTGTAATGACCTAAGCAGCTCCTCAGGTGCAGCTACTCAAGTATTTATTTATTAAGGTACCTCAGAATATATAGAACTGTATAAAATATTTGTATTGCATAACAAATAAAAGATACAGGCCCTGACATTAAGAATTTTACTATCCAGTTCAGACAGTATGGCTCAGTGACCCATGCACCAGGAGGTCAGGGCACATGCCCAGGCTGTGGGCCCGATCCCCAGTGTGGGGCATGCAGGAGGCGGCCAATCGATGTTCTTTCTTATCGATGTTTCTCTCTCTCTCTTCCTCTCCCTTCCTCTCTCTAAAAGTCAGTAAAGAAAAAAAAAAATGAATTTTACTATCCAGTTGAAGGAATAAACACAAGAACACAAAGCTCAATAAAAGCATCTGTGGGTGTGTCAGTCTGTCTGTCTGTCTGCCTGCCTTTCTGTCTCAAAAGTGAAGCTTCACAAGTCCACTCCTGAAAAGGAAATGAGCAGAGAGGATAACGTTCTTATAGCGCCCATGAGCTGTTCACCCTGGAGTTGGTCCTCCCAGTCACGTACTCCCCAGTGAGAACAGCTATGCCATGAACTTCTGCTCACTGAGAGCTACTACTCTGTCTGCATGGACTCTAGTCCGAGGTGAATGGGAGGCAGATCATCCTTTCAGTTGAGTCCATTCAGTTATTCTCCACAAATTTCCAACACTCAATTGTATAAATGAATCAGAATTTACTGGAGTTTGGTTAATTAAAGGAAATTCAGATGTAGATGTTGAAACAATTTAAATTGAACACTAAACATGACTTTTCCCATGGTACATGAGAAAAATAAAATGCAGAATGCAAATACAGAAAGCTACAGAAAACACTACTCTTAAAATCACCATCCAAGTCAAAAATTTAAACTTTGCTAGTGATCTCAGAAGCCCTCTTATGTTCTCTATACTTATCTCAAATCTCTTTCCCCACCCAAAAAAGTAACCACTATTCTGACTTTTACAGCAATCATTACCTCCTAATTCTTCATAGTTTTGCCACCCAAATGTACATCCCAAGACACTATCATTTATTCTTATCCATTAAAATTTATTATCATTAGTCTCTTTAATTTAAATGTTCTCCTCTCTCCCCTTTTTATTCCCCTTTACAATTGCTCTGTGAAGAACTCAGGGTATTTGACTGATCTAGTTTGCAATCTGGAATTTGCTGATTACACATTCATGGTGAAGTTCAAAATATTACTCTGTTCTCCAATTTCTAGAAAGTGGTATCTGGGTCTAGAGGCTTGATCAGACTAAAGTCCAATGCCTTTGTCAAGTGTACAGGTGTATTTTTTTTTTTTTTAAAAAATAGGTGAAAAAATGTCTGGTTGTCTCTTTTTATTATGACATTAAGTGGCTACTGAGGCTCACATCTCATGTTGGAAGCAGCCATTTCTCCAAATTCCTCTCTCCCTGGTATCTTTTAGTGGGAAATGCTATTTTAAGAACACATCTTCTGTGGTACATATACACAATGGAATATTACTCAGCCATAAAAAAGAATAAAATATTACTATTTGTAACAACATAGAGGGTATAATGCTAAGTGAAATAAGTCAGACAAAGACAAATACCATGTAATTTCATTTATATGCATAATGTGTAAAACAAAATTAATGAACAAAACAGAAACAGACTTATAGATACAGAGAACAAGTGATGGTTGTCAGATGGGTGAGGGGTTGGGGGACTGAGGGGAAAAGGTGAAGAGATTAAGAAGTACAAATTTTGCCCTGGCCAGTTTGGCCCAGCGGTTAGAGCGTCAGCCTGCGGTCCGGAGAGACCCGGGTTCGGTTCCCCCTAAGGGCACATACTTCGGTTGTAGTTTGTCCCCGGCCCTGGTTGGTCGTGCGGGTGGCAGCCACTCGATGTGTCCCTTCACGTCGATGTTTCTCTCTCTCTCTCCTTCCTCTCTCTCCCTCCCACTCTATCTGTACAAAAAATGGAAAAATATCCTCGGGTGAGGATAAAAAAAAAGAAGTACAAATTTACAATTACAAAATGATCATGGGCAAGTAAAGTACAGCATAAGGAATATAGTCAATAATATTGTAATAACTGTGTATGGTGTCAGATGGATACTAGACTTGTCAGGGAGATGACTTGCAAGTTACATAGATGTCTAACCACTAGCAGTACACTTGAAACTAATATAATATTGAATGTCAACTGTAATTGAAAAATAAAAAAATAAAGAACATATTTTTGGCATTAGAAATATGCATTACTACTGAGCTGGCCAGTGTTTCTAGACTTTAAGAGGTCTCAGTCTTGCTCTCTCTCCATATTTATGAATTCACACTGACACTTTCAGTCCAAATTTAGGACTACAGATTTTTGTTTTATTTTGTTTTTTACTAAATCTTTTCTATATTACATCTATATGCCCTCTCCCCCACACAGAGTATTCTGGTCCTCAAGGACACAGGGCATAATAGAATTAGAATATCCTATAATTATTCATTTACTTTATCCCAAATTGCATACACAACAGTCTCAAAATACCAGTACCAATACCAATATCACCAACAATTGAAAGACCATTCAACATTTTTCTCTCACTCATCTTTACAGCTATATTATAGCTATATTGTGGAAATATACACCCAGTACATACTACACTCTTTCCCTTTTTTTGAATTTTTTATTGATTTTTAAAGAGAGAAGGGAGAGTGAGGGAGAGAGAATAAACATGGATGTGAGAGTGAAACATCATCGGCTTCCTCCTGCATGCCCCCTACCCAGGACGAGCCTGCAACCTTAGCATGTGCCCTGAAGGGGAATGAAACCAGCAACCTTTCGATGCACAGGATGACGTCCAACCAACTGAGCCACACTGACCATGGCTACACACTTTCCTTTTAATCTTCATTTAGTTTTAGTTCCACAGTCAATCACATGTTTAATCTTCACCACCAACCCTTACGTCAATGTCTCTTACTCCTTTTGGTCTCTGAAATAGAAATCTTTAATAGCTATCTCAAGAAGTGTTCATTTGGAATAAAAGAATTCAGAGTTCTTGCATGTTAATAGTAGTTTTTACCTTTTATACTTAAAAGTCAGTTTCCCTGCATATAAAATCCTTAGTTCACTTATTTTTCCTTTGGATATCTTACATATGTTACTCTACTCTTTCTGGCATAAACCATTAATGTTGAAAATGTGATAATAATCTAATTGTTTCTTTTATTAGCCATTTGCTGGCTTTGCCTCAAAGCACAAATATTTTGTTTTGTTTTGTTTATTTAAGGTCTAGTAATTTTATTAGAATATGTCTTGGTATTGGTTATTTGGAATCAATATTCTCAGGTACATGGGCCACTCTTAATATGAAGTCTTAAATCTTTTTTATTATTATTTCAAGACAGTTTTCTAGAATTATAGTTGCCAATAATTATTCTTTTCCCTTGTTTTGGCTTTTTTTTTTCAGGGACTCCTATTATCTATATGTCAGATCTTCTTTCTCTATTTTCAGTATCTGTCATTTCATTTTCTTTTTTCTTTTTTTTTTTTTTTATCCTCACCTGTGGACATTATTCCATTTGTTGTTCAGATAGAGTGGGAGGGAGAGAGAAATAGAGAAACATCGATGTGAAAGGGACACATCGAGTGGTTGCCACCCACATGACCCAACCAGGGTTGGGGACAAACTGCAACCAAGATACATGCCCTTAGTGGAAACCGAACCTGGGTCTCTCTGGACCACAGGCCGACACTCTAACCGCTGAGCCAAACCAGCCAGGGCTTCATTTTCTTATTATCCTTTTAATGTATTACTGTATTTGATTTGCTAGTATTCTTATTTCTTTAGATTTTCTATTATTCCTCCTTTATGTCCCCTTTCCCTTAAGGTGCTATCTGCTGTGTTTATTTGCTTTTGTATCTCTTCTAGTTTAGTCTTTATTTCTGAAAACAAAAAAGTTTCTTTCATTTCTGATTCTTACATACACCACCTCATTTCTGTGTGTTTTTTTTTAATTCTGGCTCTTTTATTCTTTCATGTCTTATTTCTTTTTTTAAATGCCGTGTTTTGAAATGGATACTGTTTTACTGGATTCTGTGGGCATATCATTCTGATGTGCTTTTATTTTTATAGAATGTTATGCTGCTCCTTATTCTTTTTTCTTCCAATAATTGTGTGTGAAATTTGACCTTGATTCTTTCTGGTTAGTCATTTTATGTGGAATTATTTTTCCTGAACCTTTGAAAGATGAAAGTTTCGGGGCAGCTTTTCGAATGTCCCAGAAGACCGTCTTCTGAAGTTTCTTTGTGGTGTTCAGGAAGATGGTGACGCTTTATTACACTTTCTAGCTCTGTCCCACTTCTCCACTTTTTTCTAGACCTTCTGGTTTTCTTGACTCAATTGTCTCTATCCTGCTTGACTTGTTTTGATTCCATTCCAAGAAGTTTCTCCTCAGAGTGAGACCCTATTATGGAAAAGAATCCTGAAGGTCAGTTTTGAGAGTGAATCTAGGGTCTAGACTGTTCCAGATCCGTCAGTACTCACCCAGTTTCCTGCACTCACCCGACACTGGATTGGAGAAAACTGCGCTCGGTTTTGGCTGCTGTTCTCCAATCGGCCCGCTGCACATGAGAGTGGATTCCTGAGAGGTTCTGGTTCCCCCGTTCACATTCTCTACTGCTTCCTTCGCCTCTTCCACAGAGAGGTGGATACTGCGCAGGTCTTGAGTCAAGGGATTTTTTTCCTCTCTGTCTTTCATGTTTGTACGGATGGCTGATCACCTAGGTTTGTGGTAAATATGGTCAATAGGTTTTCAGTGTTGCTGTCTAGATCCTCTGTGTATTTTTATGTGGGAACTTAGAGTTATTCACAGCAATGCCTTTACTTGCTCCCCTGTTCCCAAGATCACTTAAACTACTTTAACTTCGTTTTTGCCACTTGTAGCCAATCATGTATACCATTAAAAGCTAACTCAAATACACTAGCATCAAATCATTAAATTTTTTAAAAAGTAGCATAGAAATAATTTTTAGTGAGTCTAGTTAAGCAGCATCCCAGTTAGTCGATTCTAAATGGTTGACTGAAAGTAAATGACATAAACTTTTTTGCTAACTTAATTTTTTTATGGCCTTTAGTCTTTTGGTGGGTTTTCTTGTTTAAAAGAAATTTTCTAGCAGCAGATTTGCATATTTCTTTAGCATAAGACCCATGCAAGATTGTATTAATCAATAGATATAAAAACACAAATTCAAACCATGTAAACTTCCTTTATACAGTTGT
Organism: Molossus molossus; assembly: GCF_014108415.1. Classification (NCBI taxonomy): domain Eukaryota; kingdom Metazoa; phylum Chordata; class Mammalia; order Chiroptera; family Molossidae; genus Molossus; species Molossus molossus. The sequence continues at coordinate 67,255,697 of NW_023425346.1, forward strand.
TTACAGCAGTTTTTCTGCCTACTAATTAAAAGAAAATAAATTGAAACTATAATGTTATCCCCAGAGTCAATGCTAAAGGTAAAACAACTTTAAAAGTATTCACTAACTAGTCTGGCTGGTGTGGCTCATTGGTTGAGCATTGACCTATGCACCAAGAGGTCGCCAATTCGATTCCCATTTAAGGCACATGCCCAGGTTGTGGGCCGGATCCCCATTGGGGGGCATGCAGGAGGCGGCCAACTGATGTTCTTTCTCATCAATGTTTCTATCTCTCCCTCTCACTTCCTCTCCCTCTAAAATCAATAAAGAAAAAAAATATTTTAATAAAATAAATAAAGGTATTCACTAACTAAAAATAAATAAATAAAAGTATTTAGTAACTAATCTTTTCCAAATGGGATTCAAAATTATATTAAGCTATAGTAGATGATAAATTTTTAGTACAAAGTATGAACTGATTTTTAAAATTATTAATAATATTAATGAGCCCGGCCGGTGTGGCTCAGTTGTTGAGTGTCAACCCATGCAACAAGAAGTCGCTGGTTCGATTCCCGGTCAGGGCACATGCCCAGGTTGTGGGTCCAATCCCCAGTGGGGGGCGTGCAGGAGGCGGCCAGTGAATGTCCTCTCTCATCGATGTTTCTCTCTCTCTCTCCCTCTCCCTTTCTCTCTCTTAAAATCAATTAAAAGAAAATTTTTTAATAAGAAAATAATATTAATAAGTAAATACACATCTTCCTGGTTATATTTTATTAAATTATCATTTAAAGTTAATTGAAATAAACAATTCAATTATCCTAAGGCCCGGCCTATCTCTTCTCAATGGGCCAAAAATGGCTACCATTGCTATTTGTAAGGATAATCAGCCTGTATAGTGACCGTTCATAAGCTTCTCTCACCTTAAAAGCAGGATTATTTGAATAAAATTGCTGGGTAAGACAAAGCAAAGCACTTGCAGTTGCCTCATACACTTTGTTTTTATTAGTGAAAACAATATCATACTTGAAGTAATTTAATTGCAATGACCATGAGATTATTTGTTCACCGAATAAGGGTGGACTATGTACTAGTCCTCCTACACTTTCATTAAAAGGAGTTACCTAGGGACATAGGGAATGACAACACGGTGCTCGATCTCCATCACAGCGGAGTACTCCAAAGACCTCTCAAACTGCACATGTCCTGTTACATTATCTCTTGCACCCTTCCATCATTATTTTCAGTGGTGAGACATTATATAACTTCTTGTTAACAGTGCCCTTTTTGCTCAGGGAAAACCCCGCCTTTTTTTAAGATCTCTACTAAAACTACTGCAATAAATTGCTGGGCCATCGAATCAAGATGTCTTGGGAAAAAGAAATGTTCACAGAGCCTCATTCATGTTTCATATTCAGTATGCCGTATACTAGGCAATTTTTAATTTTAGGTCTGCCCATTAAATTAAAAGTAAAGGGATAATGATGGAGAGAAGGAACGGAAACAATAGAAACTTTATCAAATGGATGGCTTTTTCTAATATTTGGCTAACTAAACAATATAAATCCTAGCTCTTTTAAGAAAAGTACAGAAGGAAATGGGCTTACTAGCAAGAAAATGATGTGTTTTCACACTTGAGTTATTTTCTCCCTTTTAACTGTGCTGATTGATGTCAAATATCTGATGGAAGTTTTTTTTTTTAAATAGTCTTCTGATGTTATTAAATGAAAACTCATTTCTGCCTATGCATTTAGAAATGTGCCAAGCACATAGTAATGGTTCAATTCTTTATATTATTACCACTGACCAAGTTATCTGCATGTATTTCTTTCTTTTCCACCTTCCCATCTCAAGAAAAGGAGCATCCAATCGATCTCACATTTCATCTACTCTCACCAGCTCGGCCCTTGTGTCCTCATCCTCTCTTCTCTGCTGAGCTGTTTCTCTGCTATAAATGAATTGATTCTCTTCCGGGTTCTGCATCTTATTTCACCATCTCATTTCCTTTCTATCTACCACCCGACTTTGTATCTTCCTTTCAAGGCCAAGCTGGCTCGGATTTCTCACCGTGTATCCACTCCACAGCCCACCAAAATTAACAGTTGTGCAGAGACAGAGGAGCAGCAGTGCTGGGCTGTGATTCTGAAGTTGGATCACTCCCCCACCAGATGGCAACAAGGGCTCCATCTCCGGGTTAAGTGAGCACTGAAGGCTTCTGGCCTGCTGCCGCACGGCAATGACCAAGGAGTTCACCTGTGGTGACTTGGAATGGACTACGTGTTGAAGGGATGCAATGGCCTCTGCAATATCATTGGCATTTGTGAGATATGGCGGAAACAGTGACTATAAGGACTGAAGGATTTATTTGGTTGTTGTTGAGTGGTACTGAGGCATTGAAGAGAGAAAATGACAGGCTCGATTCAGCCAATTACCCACTTAAGGCCAAACGTGCAAGTGAGAAGGCTCCCTCCCTTTATGGGGATGTTTTCTCCCTTTATGGAGATACTCCTCAGAACAGACCGTGCTGCAAACCAGGCTTGGAACCTAACTGTAAGAGTAGACAACTTCAGCTGAGGCTGAATTCAAGCCCCAGCAAGTCTCCTACACAGTCAGGGAAGGAATGTGACCCTTCCCAGGGACCTAAGGGTGGGGATACACTCAAGAACATTGAACTCTCAGACTCCTCAGAACCCTCTGGACATGCGGGAGAAGCCCATTGCCCCTTGTTAAAGGATGGTGGACCCCACTGCACAGCCTGAAGACAACACAGAGGCCTTAACTGAGGCAGGTGCTTCATAAGACAGTACATGCCTTCCTCAAGATCTGACCCATTTCTTCCTTCATCAAAAATCTATAATATGACTGGATCTTTAAGATACATTATAAGTGAGGAAAGAAAAGATTAAATACTATGATATTTATTATGTAAATATTTTTATATTTCTATGTTTTTATTGATTTTAGAGAGAAAGGAAGAGAGAGGGAGAAAGAGAAACATCAATGTGAGAGAGAAACATTGACAACATTTATTGGTTGCCTCCCATAAACACTCCATAAGCACCCCAACTGGGAATCGAACCCGCAACCTGGATATGTGCCCCAACCCAGAATCGAACCAGCAACTGTTTGGTGTACAGGATAGTCAATCAACCAAGCTGCACTGGCCAGGACTATATAAATATTTGTAAATCACAAAACAATACTTTATATTTCCAATATAGTCTATATAAAGGGTGGAGCAAAAGTAGGTTTACAGTTGTGAGTACGTGAAACAGAATTTATTCTTGTATTATTATTTATTAATTATTGTATTATTTTCCATACAGACAACTGTAAGCCTATTTTGCCCCACCCTGTATGAATGTAAATGTACCAGTAAAATCTGGACGAACTCTGGGGAGTGGCGAGGAGGACACAGGTTGGAAAGATGACTCAAGAGGGCTTTACTTTTTTTAAAGGACAGTGTACTCATGTAGTACATGTATAATTTAATTAATGTTTAAAGAAACAGATTAAATAAAATTTTTGGAGTTTCCTGCCCTAGACACACAACCTTCTTAAGAGATATGTGACACCCACGGTCCTGCCCAAAACAGTGTGTTCACTATTCAGCACATACTGAGTAAGCACCTGCCGTGTGCTAAGCCTTGTTCAATCATGGCAATGGGGGTACTGCCATGAACAACTAACTGCTCTATGCTTTTCTCCACGTTCTTGCTCTTTCTGCTCACTCATTTTTTCTGCACCTCTGACCCTTATAACTATGACTGGCATATGGTTTTGGCTTGCAACAGAACCAACACCAGCACTAACACGCTGAATTACGCATAGTCATGATGCTAAAGAAGAGTCAAAGGGGCCAAGCTCCTTTTTCATGATTCAAGAAGAAAAAAGATGTTCTGAGTGATAACAGCAGTGTTATTCAGATGCAAAATTCAAGCACCTTTTGTGTGAGAATCTCTTTATTACCTTTTCAATTCTATGCTCTATCCATCAAATTGAGGCCTCAAGGGACTTTGATTTTGCAATATTTTGTTAGTTACAATGTGAACCTGAACGTCAGAACTATATTTTGTTTTTACGTATTCTATGATTCTCATTTCTCAGAAATGTAATGTGTTTTCTTGCAGTCTGATAATGTGAAGTTTCTGACTGTTTTCTATGATGATAGGAATGACATGGGCATCCCCTACCTGTTCAGACATACACAGAACCTGCCCCACAGCAACTTTGCCCAAAGTGAAGGATAAAAATACTTCTTCCTCTAGTCAGTGATCTGCAGCTTCTCTGCCTCAAGGACACTGTCTCTGTGTTTTTTAACTCAATCAGCTCAGCACCAAGCCAGTGTCCCGCATAGACACATGTTTCATGCTTTCAAATCGACGGAGATAGCCAGAGAAAGTGTTTTCTGTCCCCACTCTCCTGCTGCCGAAAGCTGGGTAAATCAGTAGGAACCTGTTAGGAGAGGGAAAGATTAAGGCAGGATTTAGATGCAGAGCCAAGCATTTAAGATAATAATGACATTTTCTGAGAAAAATCTTACTAAAATCCACATGTATTCAGATAATCCCACTAGAAAATATTACAGGTGATAAGTTGAACACAATCATATTTTCCCCAGGTTCCCAGGAATACTTCATCCATCTCAATGTGGTAGCCAGAAATCAAAAAGAAGGTGGAGAATTGATAACTGCACATTTTTAAGGATTTAATGAAACATTTATGGACTATTTCAGGCTTGTAATAAAAGTTATTACCCTTTGGTTGGTGAGTGTGACCTCCAGGGGACAATATCCTTCTATTGCATCCCCAAATTCTATAAAGCTATTAGTTACCTCCTACAGAAAACCATCCTCTATTGACCAGATAGGATGGATAGTCTAATATCTGCAATGATTCCATAAATTTCAACCTGAAAGTTCTACTGGAGTCTGTCACTTAAATAAATAAGAATTTTAAAGTTTTTTATTACAGTACTGTCAAAATTATAGCTAAGTGTTGCTGAATTTCATGGCACATTAAAACCAGCTTAATTCTCATCCTGCAGGATTCTGTGATTGTGAATTATGAAAGGAAACTGATCAAAAGAAGTGGTCTTCTTGCCGCAATTAATGCTCTCCTCCCATGTCTTCCTTTTGTGATATCTATAGGGCTGATAAAATGCAAGTCTAAATTAAAACATTAACAAATAAATGTTGCTTTTCTAAAATGAAATGAACTACGTGTAATATATTGTTTCCAAATATATGAAAAGTTTTGAAACATACAGTTAAATTTGCATATAGATAGATACAGAGATAAAGGAGTCTTTATTGACTTTTGTATGAAATGGAAAGTATAAATAAAGTAAATTGCTCCATCTGCTGGCTGTATGTAGAAACAGACTAATTCTGAGCTCCAAGGAAAGTGGGTAAGAACTGAGAGCTATCTCCATCAGAAAAAAGCTGCTGTCTGCAAACAGTGAAAAATGTCAGCATACCCCCATTCAGTGCCTTGAGGGTCCACTAGAAAGTACTTGATATTATAGAACTAATGGAGTTCGATTGAATTTTGTTTTTACCAAGTGTTTCTCTGCCCTGCTACTGGCATATTGAGAGAAAACAGCAAAACTCCTATTACTGTCTACTCTGAACCCCACAACAAATGCTGACCTTTGACCTTGGAAAATCCAATGGTTGTTTACACAAACAGGCTTGCTGGACTCACGGCATTCTTGGCTCATACTATGGTAGAAGTTTGCAAGTCAGAAAATGTATAGATCCTTTAGGCGACCTGATGTTGAATAACATGTAATAACATTGAATACACTTGAATAAAAAGAAGAATCTTCAAATTTGGAATTGACCTCTTTAGTTCTTTCCCTGTGAGCTGGGCTTCATCATTATTTTTCCCAAAGCTTTAATCTAGCACTCTTTAAAAAGAGAGGGAGAGAGAGAATGAGAGAGAGAAGGAAGGAAGGAAGGAAGGAAGGAAGGAAGGAAGGAAGGAAGGAAGGAAGGAAGGAAGGAAGGAAGGAAGGAAGGTGCAAATTCATACTTACAGCTTTCATCAATATGACTCATGTTATTATTTAAAATCTAAAAGTTTAGCCCTGTACTGTGTGGCTCAGTTGGTTAAGTGTCATCTCATGAACCAAAAGGTTGCCGGTTTGATTCCTGGTCACAGCACGTACCTAGGTTGTGGGTTCGATCCCTGGTTGGGGGCCAGAGAGCATACAGGAGGTAACCAATTGATGTTTCTCTCTCACATCTCTCTCTCTCTCTCTCTCTCTCTCTCTCTCTCTCTCCTCTCCCTTCCTCTCTCTCTAAAAAAATCAATAAAAACATATTTTTAAAAATAATAATATAAAATATAAAAATTGTCCCATATCTTCTTTGCTGACTAGTCCTCTCTCTGAGGCTAGTACTATACTTTTCTCTCTCACTATCAAATTAGGTTAGTGAAAATTTTCATTATCTCAAGATGTTTAAAAACTACCCAGTATTAATATTTACTCTCTACTAATTTTTTAAACTTGTTCAATAGCTGTTATATTGGAAACATTTTACCTTTTTTACCTTTCCTACCTTAAATCACATTTTTAAAATTTCAATTACAAGTTCATGTGAATGATTTAAACTTGGGTTTTGTTATTTGTGAGGCCACTGGAACTCATCAACTATACTGGGTTTGGTATGGGAAGCACATTATTCTTTACCCAGCATCTTGTGAGGCTTTGGCTTCGTGGAAGATTGTGGTTTATCTGTAAAATCTTTTTCTTTCCTGATAGATTTTTCATGTTGTGAACCTGAATCATTTTTCTATTCTATTATGAAGTACTTAAAGTAACTTATATCTTGTCGCAAAGAAGAAAATCAACTTACCTTTTGAAGGAGTTCAAGTTTGTATTGAATGTAAACTATTATATGCAGTTTTCCAACTGGATGTGACAATGGAGGATAAATGGTCAATGCTTCTTCTCAAGGTGATTTAATTTTTTCCCCAAAAGCAAGTTATATTTAGCGATTACTTTGCAAGGGTAGGTCATTTTTTCACTTAACATTTCCCTCAACCTTGACATGTTCTTACTTTTCTGTGTTTATTAGTTGAAATCTCCCCCTTATTTCAACAGCTTTTTGAACATGCAGTCCAACCCAACAATTCAGTAAGTGTTACTACATCTCTGCCTTCAAGGAGCTTATAACCTAATAGAAAAAATGCACAAACGGCTATTGCAACGCAATGAGATCAGAACAATAGTGGAAACTCCCTGCGTGCAGCAGCCGCTGCCGCCGCCTTTGGCCCTCGGAAAGACACCAGAAAGCAGGTGACTGGAGCTGAGCTGGCTCTGGAAGGATGGACAGAATTCACCTGCTGGCAAGGAAGAGATGAGAATGGGTTTCAGACCAAGAGAAAGTATGTGGAAAACTCAAGATGTGAAAGAATAAGAAAACTTTTCTTTTTAGGGTTCTCAGTTACTGTGACATTATGGTGAAAAGTCCTGCATGAAAAACTGGTTTTCTAATCATGTTAAATATAAAACAAGTCTCCTGATAAATTAATTAAAGTTTGAACCTTTATCAATAAAATGCCTTTTAGTAAGCATGTTTTCAAATATAAAAGTTTTATGACCAAAAAAAATTTATATATATTCAACTGCATTTTATAAACATCTGCGGTTTTCTACACATGGCCGGTCTATGGGATCCATGAAAGAATAATTAGGTACCATGGAATAAATTTAGGGTGATAAAAACAGCATCAAAAAAGCAATATAGGCACATTCTTATGGAGTTTGTTGGAAAGAAAAAATTAGATTTGTTTTGTACCCAGAGTAATCTGTAGTCCAGTTTGATAGCAGTGTTATAACCTGTTGATGATTTTATTTCCTAAAAGAAAATAGGTGTTTAGGTGGGGTTTTTTTGCTTTTATTAGGATAGACACAACTGGGAATTTCTGCATTTGTTTTTCATAGGAAGTTTCACTGGAGTTTCAGTTTGTGGCACCCATGCTATTGCAATCGAGATTTAATGATGAGGAAATAAATAACACGGTTAATTTATTTCCTCCTGGAAATAACACATGCACCTTAGTGCCACTGAGTGTTTGGACGGTTGACAGCTTAGGGCATCAGAGCCCCACATTTACACCACATGGCATACAGGGTGGGCAGAAGTAGGTGTACAGTTGTGAGTACACAAAACAGTTTATTCTTGTATTACTAGTTATTAATTATTGTATTATTTTCCATACAAATATCTGTAAACCTACTTTTGCCCCTCTCTGTATATTGGCCCTATTCCATGATCCTGAAATGTGCATTTCATTTCTGTGGGTGTTCCCTATGAGTGTGGGAGCGGAGGGCAGGAGTATGTGTACTTCAGATATATACGCATTTTACCTTTCATTGGAAATTTCCAAATATATATAGGAAAAGGAGGACTATTAGCCATGGCCACGTTTGTCTCACTTGTAAACCCACTCATTACCCTCCTACTCCAGACCACTTTGGGAGCAAATTCTATACGTCAGTCATTTCTCTACACACATTTTAGTATATAGCTCTAAAACAGTGGTTTTTAAAATAAACCACACTACTATCAAAATATATTTTTAATGTATTATAGATTCACTTTTACACGACTTCTATATCTAATATGTTTATATAATCAATAAATAACATCCAGAAACTTATATCTTGTCTTTTTTTCATGAATTCAAAGAAACTCATTAGTAAACATACATTCAATGGCAAAGTATTTGTAGAGTATTTATAGAGAGAGGGAGAACATACATAGGGAGAGAAAGAGCATAGCATGCACAAGTGTATGTGTGTGTGTGTGTTCATTACCTCTCCACTTAAAACATACCCCGAATGACAATAGTAGCATGTATTTCTCTTCCAGAGGGCCTTGGGACAGCTTGGCAGAGTTCCGTGGATTACTCGGAGCAGAAGCCAGAAGCCCACTCCCACAGAGTGCGGGGGGATTGCTAGGATCTGAGCTGAAGGTCACTTCACGAAGTCTCGGACACGAGAGGCCAAGAGTTCCAGCCCCAGAAAAAATTCAGACTCTAAACTCGGCGCAAAGTGTGTAGGGCCACTCTCTCAAACGAACCAAGTGGAGTTGAACTGAAGAGCAAAGGACTGTTGTCCAAAAGCGTTGCACTGAATTGATTTGAGCACTGTAGGCAAAAGTATACCTACTGTGTGTGTTCGCATACGTATTTGGTTCAAGTTAGAATGGCTGTTGATGGCAGAAGGAAAGTCCCTTGGCCTCTTCTGCACCCTGCCGGCTTGGACAGCATGTTAAAAAAGGTTAAGAAACTGGCCTAAGATATAAATTCTCCCTCCCACAAGAATTGTAATGGTGCATGGGAGATAAATATATATGTCAGATTATACTTATTATTAATTAAATTGTACATTGATATTTTTAACTCAATATTAAGTTGACTATTTTGAAAAGTGTAGTGTTCTCACCTTGTAAATTGATATTTTGGAGCATATGGAACAGACTGAGTGTTAAAATAATAGTCTCTCTCAGCCCCGCATTGTGGATGCCAGGGAGTTATGATAGAAAGCTTATCCGTCTACAAAATGCTTTTTATAGAAATACACCCTCAGATCATTCAGCAGGTCTAGAGATGAAACTACTGTAATTGTTAAATTGTCCTACAGATTCAAAATCTTGGCAAATGGGGAAAAAATTATGTTACAGCATTTAAAATAGCCATTTATAGGAAGTAGTTTTTAAAACCACTGCTAGAGCCAAAAGAGCCATAAGTTTCAGAAGTTAGTTCGATGAATCTTGGTGTGATGGGAGTCAGTGATTTGCCAGGAGGCTAGCAAGAAGAGGGGGAATAGAGCTGTGTGTGCTATTAATCTCTCAACCAGATGTCTATCTCATTGGAAAGCAGGTGCCATGGTGTCTTACATCAAGGTGTTATGTGGTTCTATCTCTACCTTTCTTTATTATCAGTTATCAAGATAATGAAAATACTGGAAATAAATTTTGGAAAATCCAACCAAGAAGACACTGTAGTTTGGTGGAATAAATGATTGATGAAGAACCAGGAGGTCTGAGATCAGGCTGACAGTGATTCTCCCCCTATCGCAGTACATTTTCCCTGGTGGAAGAATTTCAGGCAGCTGTCAGGACTAAGTGGGAACCTCTCTCTCTGGCCTGCCCTCCTTGCTCCACTGAGTCTCCTGCTGGGCCTTTCCATCTGCTTTCTCTATCTCCAGGGCTATGCCAGATCAGCCAGTGTTATATGTATCTGAATCTTCTCCTTGCAAAGAACCAGGTGAGCCCATTAAGGGTGCCATCTGTTTGGGTCTTCACTTACTCATTCATCAGTATTTATTCAATTGAGCATCTACTATGTGCCAGGAACTCCATTAGGTATTGGGAAGGCAGTAGTAAACAAGACAGACACTGTCTCTGCTGTAATGTGGATTAAAGTTTAACAAAGGAGGCAATTTCACTGTGATATCTCCTGCAAAATATAAACTACAAAATATAACAGAGGAGCTTATTATAATTATAGTTGCTACAAAGGAAAACAATATAAAGCAAAGTACAGACCATTGCTTTTGAAACTAAAGTTGCAACTCATTAGTGGAGCAAGAAATCAATTTAGAAAGACAAGGGCAGCATGCTTTTATTTAATGGAAAGAATTGGGATAGAAATAAATCAAAAAGGAGATACCAGAGTAATCACATAATAAAAGGAAGTATTGCTTCAAGAATTAATACACAGCCCTGGCCAGTTTGGCTCAGCGGTTAGAGCGTCGGCCTGCAGTCCGGAGAGACCCGGGTTCGGTTCCCGCTAAGGGCACGTACTTTGGTTGCAGTTTGTCCCCGGCCCTGGTTGGTCGTGCGGTGGCAGCCGCTCGATGTGTCCCTTCACGTCGATGTTTCTCTCTCTCTGTCTCTTCCCCTCTCTCCCTCCCACTCTATCTGTACAAAAAAATGGAAAAATATCCTCGGGTGAGGATAAAAAAAAAAAAAAAGAATTAATACACAGATGAATGCCGGGATGGAATTTTTTGAAAATGTATTCTTCCTGTGAATCATGGTGGAAAAAGTCTTAAGGCCATCCACTGATTTAGACACACTATAGAGACTATGTGTGTCTCTATATTGATATGCTTATCTTTGCCTGCTCCAACCATAGCTACTTTGATAGAACCTACCACACCCAAGTCTACATGACCTTACTCCACAATTCTTGAACATGTCTGATTAGTCAGGAATGGGACCCTAAGTCCCACCAATGTATTACTAATAATCAATCAGATTTCTCTGTAAGAGCTTTGGAATTGAAGCACTGAAAGTCTGAGCCCAACAGATGTAGGCATTTGGGCTAAAAGAGCATGAGAAGCTGCCCTGACCGGTTTGACTCAGCAGTTAGAGCACGTCAGCCCATGGACCAGAGAGTCCTGAGTTCAGTTTCTGCTAAGGGCACGTACCTCAGTTGCAGTTTGTCCCCAACCCGGGTTGGGGTCGTGTGGGTGGCAACCACTCGATGTGTCTCTCACATAGATGTTTCTCTCTCTCTCTTCCTCCCTTTCTCCCTCTGACCCTATCTGAAGATAAATGCAAAAAATTGTCCTTGGGTGAGGATGAAAAAAAAAGAGCATGAGAAGTTGATGATCAGATGGCTATAGAGGTCCCTGTGCAAGGTGAATAAGCTCAGAAAGCTGACTCTGAGTCAGAAAGGTGAAAACACCCACAGAGAAAGAAAGACGGAGCAAGGATGTTCAGTTCTTGACCTCGGGTTTAGAAGCTCAACTCTACTTACTTACACTTCTCAGATTCCATACCTTAGTACTTTTTAGTGAATACCACCTCCTTTTTCACGTGACCTACTTGAACATGTTAATTTTCTTACAACTACAAGTCATTCCTAGAAAAAAACTGGCATAAAGTTTAACATTTGATTCTTATTAATGTCAGTGATAATAATGTGTCCACCAAAAAATGAGCAGATGAGCATTTGTTTAATGAGACCAGAGAAAGAAAGCTAGTTCTTTAATCAAGGGGGCTTTGCAAACAAGTGCTCATTCCTTTTCTGTCCAATATCTGGATTTAGAATTTTCAGCCTTTTAGACTGTATCCTTCCATAATAGATGACTTTCTACATTGGTTTCACAGTATTCTCAGCAGTAGATTCGTTTTTAGATACAGAACAAAGAAACTGGCTCCCTTCCAGGTCACTCTTATGTTAACGACACATCCACAATAATCTGAATGAACTAAACTGAGGGATTCAGTGTTAACCTACAACAGAGTCTGTCTGTTGCCTTTATTGTGAATGGCACAATAGCTTAAAAATGAAGATGCCACTGATAGATGACATCTTGTGTTCATTCACTTTGAGCTTTGTTTTCCACTTGAACTTGATTACAACTGACATCCACTGAGCAATATAAAAACATCCATTCTCCCTTTAGTGATTCAGGCACATAATGAGTTTCAACCAAATACAGCGGAATACAAGAATCTGCATAACCCAGAGAGTGCCCATGAAATGAAGCCTTACCTTTTATTAGAACAAAATGTTCTCCACATTAAGAGAAAAGTTGTAAATTTATATGCTGCAGTTGGGGCTTTACTTAGACATCCTATTTTTCCTGTGCTTATGAATCGTTATTCAGCGATATCAAAACTGACTGAGTGAAACAGGAAATGTTTTCTGTTAAGAGGAGCGGAAGAAATGGAATAGGGTGAGAATTGGTCCCAAATTCAAAAGGGCAAATTTTTCAAGTTGACTTCTGAAAATAACTTCTCGTGAATCTAAAAGAAATCAAAGAATATAAGAGCAGAAAATAAAGAATACAAAACTATAAGAAAGAAGAAAAAGCAATCTAGAACAGAGAGTTGTGTTCCGCTGGACTAAAAATTGTGACAGCATCTGGCTGGGTAGGCCTTGATGCTGATATGGTTAAGGCTGGATATCACCTGCTCAGGTCAGCTGATTCCCTCCACATCCTCAGACTAAAACCCAACCCGTACCAACCACCTCCCAAATATATGTAGGATACTACGGCAGTAAAATCTCATTAAAAATAATTAAATTAAGCCTCATCAATACCCAGAAGCAATATCTTAGGGAGTAAATAAAAGCTAATTGCCCTGGTTGGTTTGGCTCAGTGGTTAGAGCATCAACCCATGGGTCAAAGAGTCGTGGGTTTGATTTCAGTCAAGGGCACATACTTCGATTGCAGTTCAATCCCTGGCACTGTTTGGGGACGCGGGAAGCAACCAATCGATGTGTCTTCTCTCACATTGATGTTTTTCTCTGTCCCTCTCCCCCCTCTCTCTCCCTCTCACTCTATCTGAAAATTAATGAAAAAATATCCTTGGGTGAGAATTTTTTTTAATTTTTTTTTAAAAAGCTAATTATTGTTAGAGCAAAATAAAGCTTTATCATCTTATTCATCATTTACTAAGTATCAAGAAGAGTCTGGAAATATTCAAAATCGTCTGTTATTTTGACACGTTACATTTTTCTAATTAGTGCATTCTAAAGTAAACACCTAATGGCCCTAGTGGAGAACCAATAACTCAGCCAAACAATGTGTTCTACATAGCCTCAGTTCAAAGTAGGAGAGAGGTCATTATTAGCCAGGAGTGGAGTGACTCCCAACCAATTACCTTTTTGTCTTACTCCCAGAATTTATTCTAGGCCCAGTCTGAATTTTGTACTATGCTCAGAGAAATGAAGATCTCTGGATTCTTAAGTGATTAGAACAAACTCTATATCCAGTATTAATCTGACCCTGAGCAGAAGCGAACTAATCACCATTTAATAAGTCAAGGAGGGTCCACAAATGTAGGACAGGGCTTGCCTTTGGAGTCATAGATTTCTATGACTATAAAAGCAGGAGAACTATCCAACCGCAATCAGATAGTATTTTAATATTTGTAAGGAGCTAAAAATAGTAAAAATAAAGATTCTAAGTTTTCATCAGATTTAAATGTCTTTAAATTTATTTGGAAGAAATATTTTATACCTTAGAATCTCTTTAAGTTCAACAGTATGTTAGAAGGGAATGAGAAGAAAAAAGAAATGTAAAATCAATCAGTTTATTATCCTGATTAGAACTTGTAGATTTCTCTGAACACACCAAAGAATTAAGCAATCTATAAAACTCAAATCTAGGGTTATACACCATATATCATCCTGCTTGAATCACTGAATCATTGATTTGGCAGCTATACATGTGGCTTGGGATGTCTCATCAAAGTCTCCAACAGGAATCTAAACAGTGAACCAGGTACATAAGTAATATCAGTTAACTAGAAGGATGACAATCTGACTTTTTGGAAATGCTTAAGAAAATCAAAACCATGATATTAATATTTTTTCCATAGTTGGCATTTTCTGTACCTGTAATATTTAACAGAATCAAGCCTGTTTGAATAACAGCCTTGTGAGTCCAATTTAAAATGTATAACTGCCCTGGCCGGTTAGGCTCAGCGGTTAGAGCATCGGCCTGCGGTCCCAAGAGACCCAGGTTCAGTTCCCGCTAAGGGCATGTACCTCGGTTGCAGTTTGTCCCTGGCCCTGGTTGGTTGTGCGGATGGCAATACAATGGGTCCCTTTCACACCGATGTTTCTCTCTCTCTCTCTGTTCCTCTCTCTCCTTCCCACTCTACCTGATCAAGAAATGGAAAAATGTCCTCGGGTAAGGATTAAATAACTAAATAAATAAATAAAATAAAATGTATAATTGAATGATTAATTTAGACTAATGATTTTAAGTTTATATATTACTCAGTTTATACAAAGCATTGAGCAGCTAGGTTCACTATATTTCTCAGTTTAACTTATTAGAATTAGTGTTTGGAAAGCTGTATTAGGTCGCAGGAGCGTGTATAAAGAAAAGCAAGTATATTAAATATGTAAAGGTGCCCTGGCCAGTTTGGCTCAGAGGTTAGAGCGTCAGCTGGAGGACCAGAGAGTCCTGGGTTCAGTTCCCTCTAAGGGCAGGTACCTCGGTTGCAGTTTGTCCCCGCCCGGTAGCAACCAGTTGATGTGTCTCTCTCACACTGATGTTTCTCTCTCTCTCTCTCTTCTTCCCTCTCTCCTTGCCACTCTATCTGAAGATAAATACAAAAATGTCCTTGGGTGAGGATTAATAATATATATATATTTTTTTAATATATATATGAAAAGGCACTTTATAATATTTTAATGTTTAATTAAATTAGATCAAATATTAATCAAATGTTCTTTAAATGAGATAAACATTTTCTAAACTTATAAACCAAATGATAGCATGTGTAAGCTAAATTTAAAAGCCTAACAAAGAACTAGTACTGTGAATTTTTTTAAGCCAAAACTAAACTTCTGAATAATCTTCTCTGCACATAAAAATCACACTGAATAACACCAAAAGTTTTATGTTCGCATTTTGGATTCAGGAGCTCTAAAGTGTGCACACTGGGAGATTCCCCCTAGGGAATCATAATCTTTAGGGTTGATTATAACCTGCTGTATTTCATCAGAGTCTAAGAATGAGACTTTGTAGCACAGAACGGGCAGGGTACTCGTGCACGCTTGTTTATTGTCTCACATCTGAAACCGATGCTGTCTTCACGAGATTTCAATCTACTATTCACAAGTGGGAGAAATGGGGCAAACTGAAATCACACTGATCATGGTGGCTTCTGGGAACTTTAAGTAGCTTGGTATGGCTGACCACAGCGCACAGTGGAGGACAACTTTAATTTACCATACAGTTAAACACAGGGAGCAGAAATCCCAGAGCACAGGACTTTTTTAGAGCTATAAGCAACCCTAGAGAGACTAATTTATTTTATCAGTAGCAGAACTGCCTATCTCCAGTCTCATAGGTGGTTAAATGCAGAGCCCAAATTAGAACCCATGGCTCTGTAATAGGCTGCTAAATATTTTAAACTACTAGAACAGCTCAGCTTTCTCACAGAAGCCTTGGCAGTTATTGAAGGAAAGGTAAATGCATTGCAGTATCATCATTAACAAATAAAAATAAAAATAAAAAAACAAGGGAACAGCAAATAGTGCTTGAAAACATGGTGACAATAACCGCGTGAGTCCTTAGAGGAGACTGGATAAGACCCCTTCAGTCAGGGAATAAAATAACCCTGGAATCAAAGGACTTCCCATCTGGGATAATCGACATGCAGGTGCTAGGCACTCCTCCTCCATGAAAGGAAGTGGGAAGGAGAGCAGGGGAGTGCTCACACCCTTGCCTACTCCAGGAAATCTGGCGGTTGTGTTTCCAAACATTTCCATTCAATTCAACCTTCACAACTTTTGCCATATCCTCCTAACTCTTGTATCCTGTTATTTACTTAATATTTCTGTTTAAGTTGAATTTACCTTCCAATGCGATAATATGCATGGAATTACGATTTTGATCTGTTCATTACTTATATTTTTACTAATAAATACGCTCCTATTAATTTGCCATATTTTTGTCCATGGCCCATCTTCAACGACCACCCATTCCTCTACTGATATATGTATAAACACCAGCAAGCAGGGAAATGGTGCCTTTGACCAGGAATTGCCAAAAGCACAAAGCTTTCTCTAGCCCCCAGCAGGAAGATGTTTTGCATTTGGTCCTCCTCTAAAAAAAATCACTCATGCTAAAAATACAGTTCAACAGACAGAAAAAGATGGTGGCGAGATGGACTGGAGGGAGGGTGAGTGTGTGAGAGAGTGGACGTGAGTGGACGTGAAGGTGGACAACCAAACCCGAGCAGTGCAGAGACGCGGAGCAGAAGGTCCCTGTGCTATGGATGGAGCAGCCAGCTACCGCGATAAGCGGCCCTTCAGGGCACTTCTCCCTGCCCCACAAGGAGGTCCCATCATTTTGGAAGATCCCGGGTCTTCCTTGGGAGGAGGCAGTGGGAGTGGCTAGGACCTAGCAACCCGAGCCCACCAGCGCACCTGGCACCATCAGACCAGTGGACACCCTGTGTCAACACAGACCAGTGCACAGTAGAGGAGCTGCCAAGGTGCCGGTTGCGGAAGCCGCAGATGGCCGGGAGCCCAGCACCATCCCCCATGGTAGCAGCCTTATCAGAGTTGAGATATACCCCCAGCAACAGAGGCTGGGAAGCAGACATCCATCCCCAGGCAACAGAAGTGCAGACCAGTAGCTGAGACCCATCTCCAAAAACTACAGCAAAAGCTGAGCAGGAGTTGAGCCCCACTGGGCAGCAGCACTCCCCAGCCACCAGCAGCAGGACCTGGGGCTCCACAGAGGCCTGTGTGACCCAGCAGCCCACAAGAGAGGCGTAGAGCCAGGTCTCCAAAGTGACTGTGCGATTCATTCACCCCTGGGGCCTATGGAGTGCTGAGGCACCAGACAGGCCTGTGTGACCCAGCAGCCCACAAGATAGGCATAGAGCCGGGTCTCCAAAGGGACTGTGCGATCCAGCTGCCCACAGTACAGGCAGGGAGTGTGGCTCCAACAGGGCCTGAGCTATACAGCTGCAGGTGGCACCAGATGCCAGCTGGGAACACAGCTCCAGAGGGTCCCACATGATCCAGCAGCAGCACCTACCGGGACACACCAATACCAGCCTGCAGTAGTCATTCCTCCAGGATCCACAGCAGGCAAGAGGCGACACGCAACTAAACAGTCTGGGAGGCACAGTAGCCTTATTCGATATACAGTGAGCTGCATACACATCCAAACATCCCTCAGTGGGTACAGAGCTACCAGACAACTAAAATGGGGACACAAAAAACAATACCCAAAGGAAAGAAAAAGAGGAATCACCAGAAAAAGAACTACAGGAAATGGAAGACAGCAACTTGTCAGATAAAGAATTCAAAGCAATGATTATAAGGGTGCTCAAACAATTTGGTGAGAACTACAAGCAATGTAATAAGAATTATGAAGAGCTCACTGGAAACTACTTCACCTTAAAAAAAAAAAAAGGTAGAAGCTATACATAAAGAGGTAGAAGCTATGCATAAAAATCAAGAGGAAATAAAGAATGACATAGCTATTATGAAAAATACCTTAGAAGGGTTTAATAGTAGATTAGAAGAAGCTGAAGACCAAGTCAGCGACTTAGAAGACAAGGTAGAGAAAAACACCCAAATAGAGCAGCAAACTGAAAAAAAATTTTTTAAAGCAGGAGGAAAGTTTAAGGGAGCTGTGGGACAATACAAAACGTAACAACATTCACATTATAGGGATATTGGAAGGAGAAGAATCAGAGAAAGAAATAGAGAACTTGTTTGAAGAAATAATGACAGAAAACTTCCCTAAACTGGTGAAGGAAAAAATCACAGAAGTTCAGGAAACACAGAGAGTTCCAAGCAAGATGAACCCCAGAAGACCCACAACTAGACATATCATAATAAAAATGGCAAACATTAAAGACCAAGAAAGAATCTTAAAGGAAGCAAGAGAGAGACAGAAAGTTACCTACAAGGGAGTTCCCATTAGACTGTCAGCTGATTTCTCAATAGAAACAATGCAGGACAGAAGGGAGTGGCATGAAGTGTGCAAAGTAATGGAAGGCAAGGGTCTAATCCAAGACTACTCTATCCAGCAAGGCTATCATTCAAAATGGAAGGAAAAGTAAAGAGTTTCACGGATTGAAAAAAAAAAAGCTAAAGGAATTTACCACCACCAAACCAGCACTGCAAGAAATGCTGAAGGGACTGTTGGAAGAAGAAGAAACGAGAGAGAGAGAGAGAGAGAGAGAGAGAGAGAGAGAGAGAGAGAAGCACAAGCATAAAATAAAAATGGCACCTAATAACTATCTATTAATAATTACCTTAAATGTAAATGGCTTAAATGCTTCAATCAAAAGATATAGAGTAGCTGACTGGATAAGAAAACACGACCGGGACATGGCGGAGCTGGACCTCGGGCAGCACTGCCAGGTGGAGCACTGCCGGCAGCGAGATTTTCTTCCATTTGTATGTGATGGTTGTTCAGGAATATTTTGCCTTGAGCACAGACGCAGAGAGTGGCACGGCTGTCCTGAGGTGACTGTAGTCAAGGAGAGGCTGCAGTCAGAGACACATGCCTGTATGCACGCTCGTTGGAGGACTGCGCCGAGAGAGGGCCCACGCGAGTCATCCGCCCTGCCTGCCAGAGGACCTCCTGCCTGAGACACCCTCATCAGTCAGAGCGCGGGTGTGAAAAACTGGAGACCGCTCAGCCTCGAATGGCCGCCACTCGGAAGCTTGTTCAGGACATCATTGGTTCCAAGACCGGGCAGACGGCGAGAAAGTGATGGAAAGGTGCCCAGAGTAGTGCGAAGGCGGCCAAGGTGGCCCTGATGAAGTTGAAGCTGCAAGCCCACGGGGACCCGTCCTTGCCGCAGACAGAAAGAATTTACCTGCAGGTTTTCCTACCCAAGGGGAGCAAAGAGAAGAGCAAACCAATGTTCTTCTGCTCCCAATGGAGCATTGGGAAGGTCACTGACTTTGCAGCTTCTTTAGCCAGTCTCAGAAATGACAACAACAGATTCACAGCCAAGAAATTAAGGTTATATCACATGACTTCAGGAGAAGCATTACCCTTGGATCATTCGTTGGAAGCCTGGATTGCTAAAGAGGATTGTCCTTTATATAATGGTGGAAATGTTATCTTGGAATATCTTAATGAGGAAGAACAATTTTTTAAAAATGTCCATTCTTACTTGGAATAGTCATTGAAGGATTCAATCCAGGAACCATGAGGAAAGTTCTACATGAAGTCATTTTCTTTTACTACAAATACTATATATAGTTTTATTTTTAAATGTTGTATTAAAATTTTTTTCATTGTCATAATGTCCATTATCAGTTCTGTATGCATGGAATTTAAATTTTTTCATTGCAGTTAACTGTGAACTGACACTCAGTTATTGGTGGTGGTTGTACTCGATTTGCTTTCATTTGGAGTGCTGCCATAACAACAACAAAGGGGTGTTGCTTGTTTGGCCTTGAGCTGTTGATTGGCCGGGACTCTGCTCCTTGTCCCTTTGCTCTGGAGTCCACAATGAACTTTAGATGTCCTTTCTGGGACATGGCTGAGCTCATGGCAGAGGAACGACTCTCAGAGGATACATGCTTAGCTCTCGCAGTAAAGTAACATGGCCCAGCGTAGCACCATGGTGCTGGAAGTATAGCTTCCAGTGTGCCTGTGACATGGAGTATGCACTGATGTGTGTCCATGAATCAGAGGAACGGAGATGGTCTCATTCTCTCTTCAAAGGTTTTGGATGAATCTCAGGCCTGGGAAGGGGACGTGATTTTCCTGCTGTCCTCCACCTGCTTTGGGGCGTATCCCTGATAAAGGTTTTCTTCCAGTTTGTATGAATGTATTACAAATGAGAAGAAAGGTGGGTAGCTCAACTTGATTGCAGTCTTTTATGTCTTGTACCAAGGAAAATACATGCCAAAGTAATTCTATTTTACCAACGCGTGAAAAGTAATGCTTCTGACTCACGTGTTCCGCCCTCAGCAAAGCACTATTACGTGGAAGGAACAGAGATGACTTCTGTGTAGTCTTTGTCCCTTTTGTGTTTTAATTGTCATGGACATGCACAGTGGCTTTAGTTTAATTAAAGGAATAAACTTGGAATGTTCATAACAAAAAAAAAAAAGAAAAGAAAACACGACCCATATACATGCTGTCTGCAAGAGACCCACCTCACAAGAAAAGACTCACACAGGATGAAAGTGAAAGGATGGAAAAAAAGTTTCCAAGCAAATGGAAATGTAAAAAAGCTGGTGTAGCAATACTCATATCTGACAAGATAGAATTCAAAACAAGGGCCATAATAAGAGAGAAAGAAGGTCACTACATAATATTAAAAGTAGCAATCCAACAAGAGGATATAACCCTGGTGAACATATACACACCAAATATGGGAACACCAAAATATACTAAAAAAAACTTCTGGAGGACTTCAAGGAAGAGATCATTAGCAATACGATCATAGTGGGTGACTTTAACACCCCACTGACACCACTGGATAGATCCTTCAGACAAAAACTTAACAAAGACAAAGAGTCCTTAAATGATGACCTAGATCAGTTGGACTTAATTGATATTTACAGAACATTTCACCCCAAAGCTGTAAAATATACATTCTTCTCAAGTACACATGGGTCATTCTCAAAGATAGACCACATGTTAGGACACAAAGCAAGTCTCTACAAATTCAAGAAAATTGAAATTATATCAAGCATCTTCTCAGATCACAGAGACATGAAACTAGAACTCAATTACAATAAAAACATACAAAAACATTCAAACACTTGGAGGCCCAATAGAATGTTATTAAACAACAAATGGGCTACTAACGAGATCTAGAAAGAAATTAAAAACTTCCTGGAAACCAATGAATACAAACACACAACAACACAAAATCTATGGGACGCAATGAAAGCAGTCCTAAGAGGGAAGTTCATAGCACTACAGGCCTACCTCAAGAAACAAGAAAAATTCCTAATTGACTTTTTAACCCTATAACTTAAAGAACTAGAAAGTAAACAAAGAGAAAAACCCAGACCTAATAGGAGGAAGGAAATAGTAAAGGTCAGAGCAGAAATAAATGACATAGAGACTAAAAACATAATTCAAAAGATCAATGAAACAAAAAGCTGGTTCTTTAAAAGGATAAACAAGATTGATTGACCTTTAGCCAGACTCACCAAGAAACAAAAAGAGAGAAACCAAATAAACAAAATCAGAAATGAAAGAGGAGAAGTAACAACTGACACCACAGAAATGCGAAAGATCATCAAAACATACTATGAATAGTTATACGCAAACAAATTGAACAATCTAGGAGAAATAGACAAATTTCTAGAAACAGACAGCCTCCCAAAACTGAACTAGGAAGAGATAGAAAACTTGAACAGACCAATAACAACAAAGGAAATTGAAGACGTAATCAAGAAACTCCCAGCAAACAAAAGCCCAGGCCCAGATGGCTTCACAGGGGAGTTTTACTGAACATTCAAAAAAGAACTAACACCCATTCTCCTCAAACTATTTCAAAAAAATCCAAGACAAAGTACGTCCAAACTCATTTTATGAGGCCAGCATAATCCCAATTCCAAAACCTGATAAAGACACTACAAAGAAAAAAACTACAGGCCAATATCCCTGATGAACATAGATGCCAAAATCCTGAACAAAATACTACCAAATCCAATCCAGCAATACATCAAAAAAATTATTCATCATGACCAAGTGGGTTTCATCCCAGGCATGCATGTATGGTACAATATTCGCGAATCAATAAATGTGGCACCACATAAACAAAAGGAAAGATAAAAATCATATGATCATATCAATAGATGCTGAAAAAGCATTCAACAAAATACAGCACCCATTTTTTGATAAAAGCGATCAGCAATGTGGGAATAGAAGGATCATATCTCAACATAATAAAGGTCATATATGAAAAACCTACAGCCAACATCATACTCAATGGGCAAAAATTAAAAGCATTCTCCTT
Organism: Molossus molossus; assembly: GCF_014108415.1. NCBI lineage: Eukaryota > Metazoa > Chordata > Mammalia > Chiroptera > Molossidae > Molossus > Molossus molossus. The sequence goes on from NW_023425346.1 coordinate 67,278,136, forward strand.
AAGAATGGGAAAAAGACGGGGATGCCCACTTTCACCACTCTTATTTAACATAGTACTGAAAGTCTTAGCCACAGCAATTAAACAGGAAGAAAAAATAAAGGGGATCCAAATTGGAAAGGAGGAAGTGAAACTGTCATTATTTGCAGATGACATGATACTATACATAGAAAACCCCAAAGACTCCATCAAAAGTCTACTAGACTTAATAAATGAATTTGGCAAAGTAGTAGGATACAAAATTAACGTCAAGAAATTGATGGCATTCTTATACACCAATGATGAGCTCACAGAAAGAGAAACTAAGCAAAAAATCCCATTTATCATTGTGGCAAAAAAATTAAGATACCTAGGAATAAACTTAACCAAAGAAATAAAGGACCTATTCACAGAAAACTACAGGTCATTGAAAAAAGAAATAGAGGAAGATATAAAAAAGTGGAAGCACATACCCTGTTCATGGATTGGGAGAATTAACATCATTAAAATGTCCATACTACCAAAGCAATCTATAGATTCAATACAATCCCCATTAAAATACCAATGACATACTTCACAGAACTAGAATAAATATTCCAAAAGTTTATATGGAACCAAAAAAGACCCCGAATAGCCACAGCAATCTTGAAAAAGAAAAACAAAGTTGGAGGGATCACATTACCAGATTTCAGGTTATACCACAAAACCACTGTAATCAAAACAGCCTGATACTGGCACAAGAACAGGCAGATAGCTCAATGAGACACAATAGAGAACCCAGAAATTGACCCAAGACAATATGCTCAATTAATATTTGACAAAGGTGGCAAGAGCATACAGTGGAGTCAAGACAGTCTCTTCAACAAATGGTGTTGGGAAAATTGGACAGCTGCATGCAAAAAAATGAAGCTAGAACACCAACTTACACCATACATGAGAATAAACTCAAAATGAATAAAAGACTTAAAAGTAGCTCATGAATCCATAAAAATTCTAGAAGAAAATGTAGGCAAAAAATTTCAGACATTATACGCAGCAGAATTTTCACTGATACAACACCTAAGGCAACAGAAACAAAGAAAAAAATGAACACATGGGACTACATCAAACTAAAAAGCTTCTACACAGCAAAAGAAATAACCATCAAAATGGAAAGGGATCCCACTATATGGGAGACCATAATCACCAATGATGCATCAGATAAGGGGTTAATTTCCAAAATATAGAGAGTGCTCATACAACTCAACAAAAGGAAGGCAAAGAACCCAATTAAAAAATGGGCAGAGGAACTAAATAGACACCTCTCCAAAAAGGACATACAGATGGCTAAGAGACATATGAAGAAATGCTCAAAATCACTAATCATCAGAGAGATGCAAATTAAACAACTATGAGATATCACCTCACACCTGTCAGAATGGCTGCCATCAACAAATCATCAAACAGCAAGTGTTGGCGAGGGTGTGGAGAAAAGGGGACTCTAGTACACTGCTGGTGGGAATGCAGACTGGTGCAGCCACTATGGAAAACAATATGGTGTTACCTCAAAAAGTTAAAAATTGAACTGCCATTTGACCCAGTGATCCCACTTCTAGGAATATACCCTAAGAAGCCTGAAACACCAATCAAAAAGAATATATGTGCCCACATGTTCATAACAGCACTATTTACAATAGCTAAGATCTGGAAACAAACCAAGTGTCCAACAGTAAATGAGTGGATTAAAAAGCTGCAGTACATATACACAATGGAGTACTATGCAGCTGTAAGAAAAAAAAGGTCTCTTATCCTTTGAGATGGCATGAAGGGACCTGGAGAGTATTATGCTAAGCGAAACAAGCCAAGCAGAGAAAGACAAATATCACATGATCTCACTTATTTGTGGAATATAATGAACTTAACAAACTGCTGAACAAAATTAACCCAGAGACATGGAGGTGGGGTACAGATTGACAAGCCTCAGAGGAGGGGGGTGTTTGTGGGAGAAGAGATAAACCACAGAACTTACATGCATATATGCATGACCAATGAACATAGACAACAGAGCTGGGGATGGGGTGTGGGGGGAGGGGAGGTGGGTGTCAATGGGGGAAAAATGAGAAACATCTGTAACAAAAACAAATGAATAAATAAAAAATTTTACAAAAAATACAGTTCAACAAACATGAGCACTTACATCACGTCAAGTCCGGTACCATGCTCTGATGGTACCCAAGACTCATCCTTGCCCTCCAGGAACCTAGAATGTAATAACAAATGAAGAGCTTCTCTGAGAAAAAAAATACCCATCATATCTTTATCAAGGTTCCTATTATGACCAAACCTAAGCATTCACTTCCTCCTGAGACCTATTAGCATACAATTAAGAAGAAAGCTGACCCCTGACAAAGCAGATCAGAGAATTAAATTTCTCAAAAGGGAGCCAGGAAAAAGCAATCTTGTATTAAATTCTAAAACAGGTAATGAAATAATGTGTTCAATGTGAGCACAATAATACACATATATGTATATTTATGCATAAAATAAAGATTAGAAGGAAGTAGTTATCTCTGCATGTTGGAATTATGCATGAGTTTTGTTTTTTTACTTATAATTTTTGTGTTGTACAAATTTTTTTCAATTAGTTTATATTCTTTTGAATATTAGAAATAAAATCTCTTTGTACTTTAATCTTTGATTTCCTTTCCTTAAGGCTTTTTATTAGGAAGGTACTGTTGTTTTGCTTGTTTTTTAAAGGCTGCCTCCCTTGCCCTGGCCGGTTTGGCTCAGCAGTTAGAGCATCGGCCTGTGGTCCAGAGAGACCCAGGTTCGGTTCCTGCTAAGGGCGTGTACCTAGGTTGCAGTTTGTCCCCGGCCCTGGTTGGTCGTGCGGGTGGCAGTCACTCGATGTGTCCTTTTCACATCAATGTTTCTCTCTCTCTCTCTCTTCCTCTCTCTCCCTCCCACTCTATCTGAACAAAATATGGAAAATGTCCTCAGGTGAGGATAATAAATAAAAATAAATAAATAAATAAATAAATAAATAAATAAATAAATAAAGGCTGCCTCCCTTGAAAAGAAAAAGAACAAGGCTTTTAAAAGTTTAACCATTTGTTCTCTGTAATGGCCTCGCCATTTTCTGCTTCATATCTTTGCAGCTCCCTCCGACCCAACAGCACTTCCCTTCATCTCCAAGTGTAAAATTAGTATCTATGGGGTCTTCCGTGCAGCTCGAAGTTAGAAGCAATTGCTTCTGAAATTCTGGAACACAAAATTATTTGTAACTTATTTATGACAATCACTTTCTAATGCTTTTGAACATGAAAAACAGAATCACTTAATTTTAGAACTCAAATAGATTATAAAGGATACCTCATTCAACCGACTTTGCAAAGGGTGAAACCGAGGCTTGATTAAATTATGTGATATACTCCAATTTGCACAGTGAGTTACAGGTAGCATCAAAACTAGATGCCAGGCTCAGTCCACAGTCCTAGGTCCCTGTTTACACTGAGTTGTACCTCTTTAGCATTGGTTAAATACACGGTGGGGCAAAAGTAGGTTTATAGTTGCAAGTATGTGAAACAGTCTATTATTGTATTATTATTTATTAATTATTGTATTATTTTCCATACAAACAACTATAACCTACTTTTACCCCACCCTGTATTTTTGCTAAGTTGAATGGCAAACTTCATCAGCTAAAGTCTTAAGTTACTTTTCCTCCAATAAGGCAATCAAATGTCTAATGATTGTGTCTGGAATAGCATGAGGTAGCTATGAATTGAGTGGGTTTCTCTTTTTCTTTTTTCTTGCTCAAGTGTGACCTCTGTTTTGACAGATAAAGAAGAGAAAAATAGTCCCGGATGGTTCGGCTCAGCAGTTAGAGCATCAGCCCTCGGACCAAAGAGTCCTAGTTTCGATTCCTGCCAAGGGCACATATCTTGGTTGCGCTTCATCCCTGGCCCCGGTTGGGCTCATGAGGGAGGCAACCAATCAATGTGTCTGTCTCACATCAATGTTTCTCTCTCTCTCTTTCTCCATCCCTCTCTCCCGCTCTATCTGAAGATAAATGGACAAATATCCTCCAGTGAGGATTAAAAAAGAAGAGAAAAATAGTCCATAAAGCTGGTGATATAAACTTGGGCACCAAACAAATAAGCACTCATTCTGAGCAAGAGACCATTTTTAAATCTGATATTTTCCATATTGACTTTTCCTAGAGTTTTCTAGTAAATACTTAAATCTCATCTCTACCCAGACTTTCCCAATTACGTCATCTAAATATTAGTACAATAGAAGATCTCATTGTATTGGCAGCTAAACAATGCTCATTTCCAAATCTAGCAAACAATTTAAATTCACTAGAAGGGTTTTCCAGTACATTCAGGATCTACTTACAGGGATTCTTCAGCTTCCACTCAAACTACAGGTCTCTGCATTATTCTCTGACCCCTCTGAAAAAGCCTTCCATACACAGAAGCCAGATTTTTAACAAATATTCAAGTGAACATTTCAAGTTAGCTAATGGCAGGGCAGCTTTTCAAACAACCATTTTGTTTCTTTATAATTGTGCAATCTTTTAAAGATGTTATTATATTTCCTCTCACAGAGTATAGAAAATGGAAAAATATAAACACACACACAGCTCTACTAATATTAATGGAACTGAGGGGGAAAAGAGCAAACTCTAGGCATACTGAAAACAACACATCTTTAGCTTCAGTTAAATACTCGGTGGACCTAGAGAGACCCCTGTGTTTTTAATTGTGAAGAAAAGGAAGAAAATTAAAACTATGTTCAAAAGGCTGAAATATATTATCAAATATTTTTTAAAGTAGTATTTCATAGCATTGTTTCTACTGTCTAGGAAAGGGAACCTCTTTATAACATGCCATTCAGGTTCCAATAAATCATCAATTAATTCTCTTTGACATTTTGTTCTTGGATAAAGGAATTACTTCTACACCAGCTCCCTGAGCTTTCTTCTCTTTCTAAAATAGTTGTTCTCCCCCCTTTTTGTTCAGAAGCCAGATGATGAGCTTCAGGCTCATGACTGATTTCCCATTGTTCCGTTCACCTTTACCTGTCCTCATTGCACCAACAATCGGGACCCAAGAGGGACTTGTCACAGTTCTCCAATTCACTCTCTCAGCAGCAATTTTTTATTTGATTTTTTATTTCCTTTACTTTCATAAGAAGAAAAGCTCTCACTTTAACCTTTTGAATTGTCCTTTGGTTATAAGAAGAGGAAAAGGCCTTAACTTCTTGGAACTCATGCAATGTTGACAGGGGGCACTAGTGCTCATTTCTTTTTGTTACAACCCAGAGAAATAGAAATGATATTTGAATCTATTCATTATAATGACAAACTTCAGTTTAATTCTATCATAGAAGCTTTTTTGTTTTTTCAAGCACTTAAAACATAAGAACAATCAACAATTACTTTTTTTAAAAATCTCTGGAGCCCTGGCCAGTGTGTTCGTGGTTAGGGCACTGGACGCACATGGAAGGGAGGTAGGTTTGATTCCTGGACAAGGGCATATTCTGGGTTGCAGGTTCCACCCCCAGCCTCAGTCAAGGCTCATGCAGGAGGAAACAAATCAGTGTGTCTCACATCAATGTCTCTCTCTCTCTCTCTCTCTCTCTCTCTCTCTCTCTCTCTCTTTTTCCCCTACTCCCCCGCTCCCTTCCACTCTTCCTAAAAAAATCAAAGAAAAAAATATCCTCCAGTGAGAATTAACAAAATAAATAAAAAATTTTAAATCTCTGGAAAGGAAAGCAGAAATGGTACTTTGACCTCAAAGAAACGGTGTGACTCGGATAACAATGTGCATTCAATGACAGAACCAACATAGCCATTGGAGTCATTCTGACTGGGGAAATTTGTTGTCATCAGTATTAGCAGTAGTAACAATGAAAATAACAATAGCTACCATTTGTTGAGACCTTTCCACAATCCAGGCAGTCTGCACTTTAAATGGTATTTAATCTCTGTGAGGCATGTAGTTCTTATCCTCCCTTTGTATATGTTGGAAACAGGCTCTGCGAGGTGCCTTCATTCGCAATGACACATAACAGAGTCAAAATGAAAACTCACGTATAACTGGAAGGCCTGGATGAGAGAAGAAATTCAGACAAATAAATTCTGTATTGGACTCTGTACTATGTGAAATCTTTAAGATTTTGCCAAAGACAAGAGACTCAAAAAAAAGATCTCAGTTGAAATCACACCATCTCCTCTGGTGCAGTTTTTGAGCATGTATTTTGTAGGACAATAAAGTAAGTAAAAATATTTACCCATAACACCCATTTTTGTGAATTGTTTATATAATCAAGCACAGAAACTCTTACAGGGGATAAGACAACAAAAATAAAAGGTTTTATAAGAGTCATTTCATAATAGTTATCAACACTACTAAGAATTTTATCAGAGGGTGGAAGGAGGTAGAAGAGGGTATAGAGGGAATAAATGGTGATGGAAGGAGACTTGACTTGGGGTGGCAAACACACAATACAGTGGACAGATGATGTATTATAGAATTGTATGTCTGTAACCTACATAATTTTATTAACCAATGTCACCCCAATAAATTCAATAAAAAGAATTTTATCTTCATATTTGAAAATGTTGTTACTTTTTTTACTATAATTCAATTTACATAAATAAATTTTGCCCAATCAGTGTGGTTCAGTGGATTTAGCAACGCCCCAGGGATTGAGAGGTCCTGGTTTGATTCCCAGTCAGGGCACATGCTCCAGCCCCAGTAGGAGCATGCAGGAGGCAGCTGATCAATGTTTCTCACATCAATGTCTCTCTCTCTCTCTCTCTCTCTCTCTCTCTCTCTCTCTCTCTCCCTTCCTTTCTTTCTAAAAAAATTAATAAAAAAGCATATTAAAATTAAAAATATATAAATAAAATAATTATTGTTCCATTTAACTCATTTACATATATTTCCCTACCATTTGATAGATTTTTTAAAATTATTTATTCATGAGAAAAGTATCAAGCGTGGACTACATTTACAGAGACATTTGAAAGCTGACCACTAGTTTCCTGGAATTCTAGCAAAGCTGACCACTTGTTTTCTTGAATTCTAATTCTGATTTTTTCTGCTTGTATTGGCAGAAAGATGCAATAAATATGAGAGAATCCTTTGGAAGCAATGCCAATGACTGCAGGGTATCATTCATCTACAATTCATCTCTTATTTAACATCAGAGAACACAAAGGGGTGGTGGGTGGGCATTCAAATTATTCCAAATCAGTTTTGAATGATAAAATATGCAAATTCTTGTTGATTGTATTATGAATTTTTTAAGGGCCTTCTAGCACTGTTTCCACTTATTGAATAAGATCCTCCAACTTTAGTAAGAGCTGTATCCCTACAGATTAAAAAACTAAGTCCTTCATTTTAGAAAGTAAAGAAAATTATTTTTCTAGGCTTCTCCTTTCCCCTTAAGTTTCATAGTCAAAATAGAGGTAAGAGAGAGTCTCTCTCCCTTTTCTTTTTATATGCCTATAAATGCCTTGGCTCATCTTTTTTTTCTTTATTGATTTTAGAGAGAGAGGAAGGGAGAGAGAAAGAGAGACCAATGAGAGAGAACATTGACTGGCTGCCTCCTGCATGCCCCCAATGGGGATTTGGCCCACTAACTGGACATGTGCCATGACCAGGAATCGAACTGGCGACCTCTTGGTGTCTGGGTCGACGCTCCACCACTGAAGCACACCGGCCGGGCACTTTAGCTCATTTTTACTAATATAAAAATGAATCTATGTCTTAAATCCCTTTTGGGGGGATGATAAAAACAACTAACTATTGAGAAATGGAGGACTTAAAAGAGATGCAGTCTCTTTTACTTTCCAAAACATGATTTCCTGTTACACAATTAAATGAGGAGCCTTTAAAGGCTTAGCTGACATCCTAAGCACCTCTGAGCCTAACAGCATAACATTTTGATAAGGAAAGTTGTAAACAGAAGAGATACATATGGATTATGTTTCCCTTGAAATTCTCAGGGTTTAAAAATCTAACAAATAATGTGCTTTGAGCTTTCATCTAATTCTCCACTATTGTGAAAATCAATGACCCTAAACATAGATCTCTCCCTCACCAAGGATTATAAATCGGTCTGGAAACACTAGTCACATATCACAGCAGATCAGTGACTTGGGCACATAAAATGATCTGGGGTACCAAATGCACACTGTATATTCAGATCTGTAATCCAAGCCCAAGAGACACATCAGAAAGTCACGGGGATAGAGAAAAGAGCAGAGAGGCCGATGAAATGAAAACGGCATGCAAGCATTATAAAGATTTCATTGCACTAACTGTGAGTTGACAATTCTCAATCTTGCAAGATCCCTGAACATTAAAACAATATGAATCAAATATGATTAGCTTAAAAACAATACTAAAATAGAGCATGTTTTTTTATTTTTTATGTTCAATGGCCACAACGATACATTTAATCAAATGGAAGAGAGCCCTGGCCAGTTTGGTTCAGCGGTTAGAGCGTCGGCCTGCGGTCCTGAGAGACCCAGGTTTGGTTCCCGCTAAGGGCATGTACCTCGGTTGCAGTTTGTCCCCGGCTCTGGTCGGTCGTGCGAGTGGCAGCCACTCGATGTGTTTCTTTCACATCGATGTTTCTCTCTCTCTCTCTGTTCCTCTCTCTCCCTCCCACTCTACATGAACAAAAAAATGGAAAAATGTCCTCGGGTGAGGATAAAAAAAAAAAAAATGGAAGAGATATATCTGTATGGATGTATTCTATTTAACAGTGTCTTGCAGGAACTTCTATTAACTTTTTTAATATAAGTGAGTCCTTAGTAGAGGAATTTTACAAACTAGCAACCTGAAAATAAGCCAGTAGCCTAGGGAGCTATACACGAAAGCACTTCAGAAAAGAGAATGAATGAGCATTCCAGCCTGCTGTAATAGCATAACTATGCCATGGGCAGAGTTTCTCAGCCCTAAAAATGCTATAGGACTTAGCACCAAACAAACTAACATTTTCAGAGAGATGGCTGTGTGCAGGCACTATATCTATATTACATACCTGATCTCGTTGTATCCTAAAAATTCTGTGATATAAACTGCATCATCATCATCTTTAATATATTAATGAAGGGCCCATGACTCAGGGAGTTCAGGCCAGGTCATAGCTAACTCTCGAAATTGTCATAAAGATTAAAAACAGCCCTGATCAGTGTGGCTCAGTTGGTTGAGCATTGTCCCATGCACCAGGTCACGGTTCGATTCCTGGTCAGGGCGCACACCCAGGTTGCAGGCTCAATCCCGGGTAAGGGGCATGCAGGAGACAGCTGATAGATGTTTCTCACATGATGTTTCTAACTCTCTCTCCCTCTCCCTTCCGTTCTCTGAAATCAGTTATTTTTTTAATTTTTTAAAGATTAAAAGCCAACATACAAACATTATTATACAAACCACAAATACAAATGCAAACATAATAATTTAAAATGCTGTAGTTATCTTCTGGCTCATGATGCCATACAAAGCATACATATTCCTCGCCTCTCTCCCAGATTCCCTTTGAAATAACGATGAAGGTAGACTGAAAAAAGAGTAAACCCATGGCACTGTGGAATCAAGACAAAACGCCTTCTGTAGATATGATATTCTGATACTTTCACAAGTTTCTGGGAGATGGAAAGAGAAAGGAATTGTATTTATAAACCCAGCCTTACAAAATCAAAACAGTTCTGCTTACATCCAGGAGGCTGTAATGGGGATGCTGTCTTTCTGTTGGAACAGAAGTCCATTCAGCAGGGCTGCAGCGTTCATCTCCAGCTGGAGCCCTGGGGACTTTTCACTCAAAACAGTGTAAGATTTGTTTGGGAAGGATGATTAGTGTGAGTGTTTGGGCTGGGGACAGAGACAGAGCAAGCCTGCGAGAACGCCAAAAAAACTACCTCAATGAACCTGAAGAGTAAAACAAATGACAGTTACTCCGAGGAGTAAAACTCAGTAAAGATCACTGTTACGAAATTGTGTCCTCCCCAAATTCACATGTGAAATCCTAACCCCAATACCTCAGAATGTGACTGTATTTGGAGATAGGGTCTTTAAAGATGTAATTACGTCAAAATGAAGTCATTAGGGTGGGACTGAATCCCAATATGACTAGTGTCCTTATAAAACGAAATTAGGACACACACACTTACAGAAAAAAGCTAGTGAAAACAAGGGGAAAAGGATGTCATCTACAAGCCAAGGGGAGAGGTCTCAGAAGAAATCAACCCATCAACACCTTGATCTCAGACTTTCAGCCTCCTAACTGTGAGAAAATAGATTTCTGCTGTTTAAGTCACCCAGTCTGTGGCGCTTTGCTATGGTGGCTAGCAAATGAATACAATCATTACCGTATCACCCCCAGTAAAACCTCCCTTATTTTGAAAATTGTGAGGGTTCTAAGTTAGGCTACCAATGGCCATCAATGGAGCCTAAAATGTGTAGTCAATCATTTATTCAATAAACCTTTTGCAAAGGAGATTCCACACAAAGCATTTATATAAATCAATATATCCCCCATTATAAAAATATAATTGCTCAACCAAAACTCTAGAGATTTCTAGTGAAAACTAATAGTGAGATGGAAAATTTTACACTGAATGAATTAAAAGTAATATATGGCAGAGAGGCGATCTTCAAAAAAAAAGTCTAATTAGTATCCTCAGTGTTTCAGGCCATTGTGGAAATGAAGAGCCAGTCTCGGAATGGAGCACTGTCGCACTTGGAATTCGCTTTTCATACCCAGTACACCAGCACGGCCCGCCACCTGCTTCTTTAGGCTCTGGACAGATGAGTAAATGGGAGAGGAAAACGCCATGCCAAAAAGAACAGGGTAGATAAGTTTTCCTTGGCTACACCCCAACACATTTCAAAATACCTGGAGAGAAAGATTCGATTAGTACCAGAACTATCGTATATTCTAATAACAGATAATCATTGTATGTATGTAGATGAGTCACAAACTTTAAATCTCACTATAAGTCTAATGTGCAGAGAAAATGCAATTTCTTTATTTCACCTTTAATAACTCTAGCCTAAGTTTCTACGTGTTGGTAAGCAAAAAATACATAAATGGATGATAGCTAGAGAAAAGAAAGAGAGAGAGAGAAAGAAAGAGAAAGAGGGAAGGAGGGAGGGAGGGAGGGAGGAGGGAGGGAGGGAGGGAGGGAGGGAGGGAGGGAAGGAGAGAGAAAGATGATAGATAGACTTGCTAAATGTTTGATTTTGTATAAAGTCTAGGCTCATTCAGTACATTAAAACAATTCCCTGACAGCCAACTTGTACGACTGCATCAAACTGTTGTGCAACAGCAGTGTTTGCCTGGCAACCTCAGGTCCAGATGCCCTTCGCTGGCTCTGTGTTCCTTCGGCGCTGCCTGGCTACAGGCCCCAGATCTTCTGCATCAGCCTCCATCAGGCTTCTGGCCTGTGTGTCCACCTCACACGGATGGTCCTTTGCAGGCCGGCAAGAATTCCAGAGTCCACACAACTTGGGAAATCCAAACTTCAAATCCCATTATCCTCCCATTGGGTTACCAAGTTTACTTTCATGTAAAAACTGTGCTCTAAGTTTTATGTGGGGAAACCCCAAAGACAGCCCCCTAACAAAGAAAGGGAAAGGCGGTGCACTCCGAAGAGCCCTCTCCCCCCTGGATGTTACCCACTAAGCTAACATCCCTCCCCTCTAGAATACCATGTCTGCCCACCAACATCCTCTTCTCCGCTTTCCTTCCAGAGTCTGAAAAGGCAGGCTCTCCCCACTTTCTTTCTTTCTTTAATATGTTTTTATTTTATTTTTTTTAGAGAGACAGATAGAAACATCAATTGGCTGCCTCCTGAATACCTCCTACTGGGGATCAAGCCTGCAACCTGGGCATGTGCCCTGACCAGGAATCGAACCAGTGACCTCTCAGTCCATGGGACAATGCTCAATCCACTGAACCACGCCAGCTGGGCCCCACTTTCTTTTCCTATCTAGACTTCTCGTATATAACATCATCTAGAGCAACTCAAAAAGCCTGCACCTCAATAAACTAAAAGAAAAGATAAAAGAATTTAGAGAATCCTTTCTAAAGAGAATAGCCTGGGTTTTAAATATGCCAAATATTATTTTTGAATATGAATAGTTAAATATTATCTTTGTTCCTCTTGCTTCTATTCCTTCTCTTCCAAACCAAACTCAAGCCTACGGATGCATAAGGTCAACCAAGATCATCTCAACAAAGAAAGAAAACAAAAACAAAAGCAAGATTTTTTAATGACCCCTTTTATTTATAAGTTTTTTTTCACTTTAGTCATATTTCATAGCAGAGATTCATTCATTGTGCTCCTTGCATGCCAACTAGGGTTTGTTTCCCTGTACCTAGATAAATACCAAAAGAGCTCTTGTTCATGGTCTATGGGATTTCCAAGGCCCTGCCTAAAGCTGTTATGAAATCTGAGAGGGTTGGTTTTGTTCGAGGTGCCTCTGATTTATTTCCAGCTTCTGAATTCTCATTTCTGTCGTCTGTGGTTCCTGTAAGTCTGTTCACAGATGTCAACCCAAACAAGTGACACTGTCCATCTCTTTGATTTCCTCTAACTGCTCTCAACACAACTCACACACGAGTCAGCTGTCAGGGATTGACATTTGGTGGTGACACTGAAGGAGTAGCATGTCATCACTGTGGAAAACTTTTAATTAAGTACTACACATTTGTTCTCTAAAATATATATATATATATATATATATATATATATATATATATATATATATATTGCCTTTTCACTCAGATTCCGATTTTCCATTCTTTTGCGCAACCATTTCACTGTCTACACAAGCTGCAACATTCGCTTTGCTTCCATTTAATTACAGAAAGAATACATCACTGCCCAGCACTTACATCCAAATTCACCAGCTGGTGAATAGATAAATAAAATGTGATATATCCATACAGCAGAATATTAGTTGGCATTAAAAAGGAATAAATTACTAATTCATGCTACAGCATGCATGATCTTTGAAAATATTAGGTGAAAGAAGCCAATCCCAGAAGACCACATATTACCTGATTTCATTATATGAAACTTCCAGAATAAGCAAATCAATAGAGATAGGAAGTAGATTGATTAGAGGTTGTCTAGGGCTGAGGAATTGGGAGGAAATGGGGAATAACTGCTAAATGGGTACAGAGTTTTTGTTATGGGGTAATGACAATGTTCCAAAATTGATTGTGCACAACCCTGCAAATATACTAAAAACCACTGGATTGTATATTTTAAATGGGTAAGGTTTATGGCATGTAAATTATATCTAAATAAAGCTGTTGTAAAACAAACAAACAAAAAAGCACCTGTGCCCAGCATTCCCTACTGACAATTGCAGTCATTATTTTGTGGCCGGGGTGTGTCGCGAGTAAGCAACACCCGCTGCAGAAGGCTGTCTGAGCAGGACTTTTCCCCTGCCTGGGAGTGGGGTATGTTAATGGCTCCCACAATGACTGATATCTGGGATGTAGCACCACCATCCACCTTCATTTGGCTTACAGATTATACAGTTCAGTGCCTCCCGTTCTCCACTGGTCTCTTGCTGTGATGCCTATTGTTCTGTTCATCCTGTCATTACGTAAATCTGTTTCATTTTACAAAGCTGTGTTTGGGCTCACACTGCACAACAAGAAGCCCTTGGAATCTTGGCTCTTCACACTTATCCTGGCATCATTCTGATGAACTCTGGTACACACAGGCAAACCACAGATGGGACATTTTCTAAAATATTCTTTTTTTCAAAGTTCATGTAGAAATATTAAAATCTCAGCTAAGATACTCTTTGAAGTTTGGATATTCTCTTTCATGTTCTTCAAAACTTAAAGATAATGAGCACAGAAAAATCTGGTAAAGCCCAAACACCTTACAGAGCATTAATGTCAATTATTGAAGTAATATTAACCTAATCATGTTTTCTTAATCATGAAAAGGACATAAAACTAAAATTTCAAATGTATGTCTATTCCTGTAGGTTTCATTTGGGGGGCCTATGACAACAAGGAAGAGCCCCAGTTCTTTGTTCCAGGGTTAAAAAAATAGAAATCTGAGTCCATGTGGAGGTGAGCTCAGGAAACAGAGGACAATTCTAGGTTGCAGAAAGGGAAAGAACTGCATCTGAATCCGTGTGTCTGCAAAGACGGGCAAAGCAGATGACCGGGTCCCTGAGTCAGAGCCTGGAGAGAGGCCCTCAGGGAATGTGATGCAGGAGGTGAAATGGGGTGGGATGAGCCAGCCCATAATGCAAAAAGTATCATGAATGATGCTGGCATTCTGATTTTATTAAGCTTTATTTTCTCTTGAGTACATAAAATGCTGCAGATTCTATGCTCATGCATATTTCTCAAAATCTTAAATGAGAATTGGAAATGCAATTCTTAAATCTTCAAACCTGCAAAAGTATTTTAATCTCAAAACTCATGTTCATAATCATATGTAATAACTTTTTCCAATTCTTTTTGTGAACTTCTTATGAGCCAGAATTAGGGGGAGAGGAGACTAAAGTGTCCAACTCAGGCACAATTTTCCTCAAGTTCCCAAATAAACATTTTATGAATTCATTCTGAGAAAGCATAGACCGGAGAAATAATGGAAAAGTGCCAGATCCAATAGTGTTCAAAAGTTAGTATAGGTGCTTAATAAGTGTGGGCCGAATAAATAAATATGTGCCTAAACCAAACCTGTAAAACATAGATTTTTGAAGTGTTGACTAAAGGCTGCTGCAGGCTAAGTGTGGTAGTGACGCTACTACAAAACCAGTCATATCGATCCCTACAATCCTTCAGAGCAAAGACACCCCAGCTGCAAGTCAGACACACTGTAGTTATGTTGAGCCCAGCTTTCAATACACTCCAAAGCACTGTAACGGGCCACTCGAACCCCTTACTCCATACGACTCCTCCGAAGCTTCCAGGGTGAATGGGTAACCAGTCCTGATCATTTCATGACTGCCTTATGATATTCCACAAAAGGTAAAATTTGGGATTCCTTTTAAAGATACCAAAGAACATTCATGTCTTTCTTGTTTTCTAGATATAAATGTTCATTATGTGAGTAATTATGCATGAAATCCCGGAATAATTTATTTAGAAAAGTGAGTTGCAGGTGCATGAAAAAATTTATTAAATTAATCTGAAATGAAGATTGCCTGAAGAAATAGGTAGAGTCTTAACCCTATGGACAGTGTTGACTACTTATGCACAATTAATTATTCTCATACACTATCTTTTTGCAACATTGTTCCACATTTTAAGAAAATATAAATGATTTTTTATGGAAGTCAGTTTTCATTGTGAGATCATAAATAAAGCCAACTACTTTTCTAATAGGTAATTGTTAATAAGAAGCATTTGAACCACCATATATACTAATAAATAATCATGCACTTTACAAGCTTGGTGAATGTGGGACAAGAAAGTGAGAAAGGAGGAGGGAAAACCTTTGAGCCCAGAAGGAAACAGAAACGTGTAATTATGAAGTGACTATTTCAAAATCAGGTCAGTAGTTACAGTAAGAGTAATTCTAACCACAATACAGTAGGGTAATCTTTTTGATCATAGAAAACGTAAGTTTAAAATTTATAATAAATAAGAAAAGATGACTAAAATTCTTGAAGGCGCCAATTTTTAAACTACAGACAATACAACTGACCTGCAAGAGCTATTTGAACAGTTTCTGAAACTTAAAAAAAAATCTAAATTTATTAGCAGCTGCTGCCAAGGAAGGCATCAAGTTAAAATAAAAATGTCACACAATTTGTCCTTCAGCATAAAATCACAAAGTGTTCTATGTCATTAATAACAAGCACCTTTATTATTCATAGAGAACTTCATCTCAGTGCCTTTGAATTAAACGGGGTTAACTTAGTGAACAGTGTCCTCCATTTATTGAATACTTTCTCTAAAACCCTAGACATTTCCAGCTGACAAATACAGACACAGTTTTCATTTTCAGAAACAACATTAGTTTGCTGCACCATTGGGTGAAATCCAAGCATTTAGTCAGGCTTGTTTCCCTTGCTGCCTGGCTTAGCACATGTAATGAGAATTATGTCTTTCACTTCGATGCCAACTTGAATACATTAGATGCAAGAATCACAGAGTCAGCACTATATCAAGATAGACATGCCTGCAGAACATCATCTAACGCGTCCTTACCCAGGTGGCATTTAACTTCTAAGCACTGTAACTAATGAACCATAAAAAAACTAATGACGGACCATGGTTTTCTTTTAGTCTCATAAAATTTCATAATTTAAACCATTCGACCCATTTGTTCTTTTAAGCAGAATTACCTTAAGACTGCCAAATAATCTAGTCCAGTAATTTTTTTTTTTTTTTGCCATTTTGAAAATTACTATATAAGAAACAAGAAAATATAACCAGATTTTAATTGTGAGGTTAAAAAGGCTAAGTGCCACACCAAACAGAATATTATTTTCTAAAGAATAGTTAGGATCATGAAAAGTACGTCTGAATAACGGTATTTGTTCTTTACTTAGATCTATAAGTAAATTTTGGAAATTTCTTAGTAAAGTGCCAGATGCCAAACTATACTATCATGTGTTTTTTAATTAAAGCATCATAGTCATTAATGAAATACATTTTTCATTACCTTCATTTTAAAGATGAAAAACTATGGGTTAAGGAAATTAAATAACTCCCTTGGATGAGCTAAAATCCAAATTTAGATTTGCTTACTCATTTAATCACTAGCCACTATGACCTCCCTAGGAGTTTTGTCTTCATAAACAATGACTTTATAATTTTTTTATCATGCACTTATCATTTTATTTCATTTGTTATCATTTCTCATTGTCTTTGATTCTGGGCACTTATATTCTCCATAGGTTTACTTAACTATCCAAAAATACATCTTCCTCAGAGAAGTTATATTGATAAGCAGGAGTTTGACACATTTATTGTGCTCCTGAGCTAAAGCAACTCTCATTGTTTTAATTAACATGCATTCATTCCATGGATTTTTACTGACTCCTGTGGGAGACACTATTGACTAGCCATCCCAGGGGTCACTCCAAGACATTTCCCCCTTGCTTACCTCTGCTATAGCACTTGGATATTTTGACTATTCACCTTCCAGAGACCCTTTCAGCTAGGAGTGGCTGTATAAAACGGTTCTATTCAATGAGATGTAAGCAAAAGTCACCTGGGGAGTTTGTGGAAACATCTCTGCTGCCTGATAAAAGTAACAAATATTGCTAATACCACCTTTTCCCTCCTCTTTCTGCCTAGATTTTAAACACAACGCCTGGAAAGAAAGGTAGCCATCTTATGTCTGAGTCGACAAGCACAAGGATGAAAGAACAACACACTGAAGAGGCAGTGCAGAAATGAGGGAAAGTCTTGAGACCCCACCCCAACCCCATGACTGCTGACCCTTAGGCTTTTTGTAAAGAGTCAGTAAATTTTTTTTCTCTCTCTCTCTCAATTTTTATTAGTTCATTTTTGTTACAGATGTTTCTCTTTTCCACACACACCCCCGGATACCCTCCTCCCCATCCCATCCCTCAACCCCCTAGCATTGTTGTCTATGTTTATTGGTTATACACACATGCATATAAGTTCTTTGGTTTATCTCATCCATCACCCCTGCCCTATCTCCCTCCTCTGAGGTTTGTCAGTCTGAACCATACTCCTTTCTATGTCTCTGGATCTATTTTGTTCATCAGCTTATTTTGTTCATTATATTTCACAAATAAGTGAGATCATATGGTATTTGTCTTTCTCTGATTGGTTTATTTCACTTAGCATAATACTCTCCACGTCCCACCATGTCATCTCAAAAGATAAGAGATCTCTCTTTCTTACAGCTGCATAGTACTCCATTGTGTATATGTACCACCGCTTTTTTATCCACTCATCTATTGAAGGACATTTGGGCTGTTTCCAGATCTTAGCTATTGTAAATAGTGCTGCTATGAACATAGTGGTACATATATTCTTCCTGATTGGTGTTTCAGGCTTCTTAGGATATATTCCTAGAAGTGGGATCACTGGGTCAAATGGCAGTTCAATTTTCAATTTTTTGAGGAAACATCATATTGTTTTCCATAGTGGCTGCACCAGTCTGCATTCCCACCAGCAGTGTACTAGAGTCCCCTTTTCTCCATACCCTCGCCAGCACTTGTTGTTTGAGGATCTGTTGATGGTGGCCATTCTGGCAGGTGTGAGGTGATACCTCATAGTTGTTTTCATTTGCATCTCTCTGATGATTAGTGATGTTGAACATTTTTCCATATGTCTCTTGGCCATTTGTATGTCCTGTTTGAAGAGGTATCTATTTAGGTTCTTTGCCCATTTTTTAATTAGGTTCTTTGTCTTCCTTTTGTTCAGTTGTATGAGCACTCTATGTATTTTGGAAATTAACCCCTTATCTCAGTAAATGTTCTTATAGTTAAAGGTTTTCTTGGCTGCGTTTTCTGTAACTCAGAAGCAGAAAACAGTTCTAACTCATGTATGTGCTGGCTAGGTTCCAGGCACTGTCCTAAGTCCTGTGAACACAGCAAACATTTTCGTGGAAGTCACATTCTCATGGAAAAGACATTCAACAATAAACAACTGAAATATCTCAAGTGTCGTGAAGAACAATAAAACAGAGTAAGAGAATAGAGTGTGATAAGATATGCCCAGGAAAAGTTTCTCCAAGGAGGTAACATTTGCCCTGAATAAAATGTGAAATAAAATCTTGCTTTGGAGAAAAATCATTGCACACTGAGGAAACAGCATGTACAAAGGCCACAAGACAAGAAAATGCCTGACATATTCAAGGATCTACAAATGACCTATATGACAGAAGCGCCATGAATTAGGAAGAGCAGAAAATTGCTACAAAAGTTAACATCCGTGAACTTTCATTTTAAAGCCTTTCATTTATCTGGAAGCATTTAACTTACAAAAGCATTCACTTGACTTTTGGCAACTTGCTGCCCTGCACTAAAAAAGTTTTTGTAGAACATTATCCTATCTATAATATCATTTATTCATGACAACCTTGGAACAATTTCAAACACACATACATTCATCTATTTTGAAGGACATCAGTGATACCAAAGAATAGTACAGTTTCTTCAAAATTTGACTTTAGACATGCAAAGGATGAATAACAGCACTTTCTGGGACCATAAAATCAGGTCTCTGGATGGACTCTGGCATATTTTTTACACTTCTTTCCCTAAGATGCTCTCAACACTAATCTACAGCACTTTTTTTTTTAACTGAGCACCTAAGAATGGGGGAAAAAAATTAACGATTTCCTCACAACGTGTTCCAAAATGTTGACATCCACATTTAATGATGAACTATGGGATTCCTTCAAGCCACCATCTGTTAGCAGAGCTGCTTTCGGAGCAGCAGTGCAGAGATGCTGGATACTTCCCTCCGTGGGGAGACAGCTGGGAGGCAAAACAGAAAAATGATAGATGCTAATCTAACCAATTAATCTAGTTTTCATATTCCTTCATATAAGTGTTATGGTAATAAGCTACGAATGATTGCTTTTCACTTTGCATCTTAGAGAAGAAAAGGGATAGACCTGCAAAAAGTGGGTACAGTTCTAAAACTGGAATCAGGAAAACACTACACCAAGTTGCAAGACTGGATTCTCTTTTAATGCATATTTGAAATACTAATATTAATTATAGCTGTATTCATAATAAGGAAAGTCTCCAAGATTCCATCATGAGACTAACTATTGAATAAGAATATAAACATAGACACATCCATATAAGTAAAAAAATACCAAATTATGTTTTCTTCTACACTGGATTGAAATATTTATGAAAGTTCTATTCATTCGAAACTATTCTATGAAGAAAGGGTTTCTTTATAGAAGAATTCCAGCTAATACATTTCAAAGGAATGATAGCACTGGAATATCACCATTTTGCAACTGAAATGAGAACAGTGATTCAAGCAACATTCATCCATGGATGAAACCATTAGGTAACAGGCCAGTGGTAAGCTTTTCAATGGCAGGCATCAGGCTGTTACCACTGGAAACCACTGATCAATCTCAGTCTTACGACAAGTGGGACAACCTGATGTCATGCCTCCAGATGTGATGATATATTTAGATACACAAATACCACTGTGTTACAAATTGCAAATCAGTACAGTAACCTGCTGTACAAGTTTGTGGCCTAGGCTATACCATACAGCTTCGGTGTGCAGTAGGCTGTCCCTTCAAGGTTTGTGCACTCTGTGATGCTCACTCAAAACCACCTGACCATGTGTTTCTCCGAATGTACCATTGTTAAGCAGTGCATGTAGTAGCCTCACACAGCAGAGCGAGCAGAGAGTGAAACAAGCTCTGTGTTTCTTTCCCCTTACAAGAACACTAATCCCATCATGAAGGCTCCACCCTCATGACCTAATTACTTCCCAAAGGCCCCACCTTTAAATACTATCCCACTGTGGGTTATGGCTTCAACATATGAAATTTGGGAGGAAACAAATATGCAGTCCATAACAATGATAAAATATTAAGATTACTAATCCCACTCCTGGGCCTGATAACAATCCCTGCCCTATAAAGCTTTTTTCTAATTTTATTCTTTTTTTTTTTTCTTTCTTTCTTTATTGATTTTTAGAGAGAGAGGAAGGGAGAAGAAGAAAGAGAAACATCGATGAGAGAGAACATTGATTGGCCACCTCCTGTATGCCCCCAACTGGGGATGGGGCCCACAACCTGGGCATGTGCCCTGACCAGGAATCAAACTGGTGACCTCTTGGTGCATGGGTCAATGCTCAACCACTGAGCCACACCAGCCAGGCTCTAATTTTATTCTTAAACAATCCTCTCCTTCCCCATCCCAACCCAGTGCACCATGGGTCATTGAAGTATTTCTCCTTAGCAGTTTTATTTTTCTTCTGTTAGGTGCCCAAACATGTCACCATCTTGAGACACATTTTTATGTTAATTTCTCAGTTTAGAATGTCCTAAAGCATCAGCGTACTGAAACTCAAATGCCAAACCAATTGGAAGAATAGGCCGAGGTTTAAATTTCTCACAGGAACTTTTCTCCCACCGAAATAAAGAGGAGAAAATTCTTCCTTTTTATCTCCTCCAGCCTCCACCACAAGGGGTGGATGTTTTCAGTCCTCTGTCTTGGAGTCTATCTTCTCAAAAGTCCAGAGCTTTCTACACGGGTCACACCTCCAACCCTCCACCTCAAGAGCCCAAAGGGTACTCTCACATCCTTGTTCAGGTGCTCAAACCCAACCTCTGGTGGCTACCTGGTCCAAGACCTCTTCCAGGCTGTCACAGTGTGCACATCTGTGCTCATCTCCCGAATGCTCAGAGTCCTACTTGCTCTGACACCTATTTCACTTATATTCTTCAAGTTCATCCATATATTTTTTTTAATATTTTGCTATATTTTCTCAAGCATTTCTAGGTATTTGTAGTAAGAAAATTCCCACAAACTTTCTGGAAGCAGAAAGAAAAATACGTAACATATAATGAGTTGATCAGCACATCTGGCTGCCATAAAGTGGCATGTCTTCATGTGACAGTGAAAACAATCATCCTGCTTTTAATTCTGGATGCACGTGAATTATTTTACTGGTTATAAAATCAAATTTTCATTTTGTGATGATAATTCAGAATTGAGAGAATGTCATGAATAAGAGTTTAGTTTCTAAGGTATTTGATTAAATGGGGCTTGATTTTGATGATGTGGAAAAATATGTACTAAAGCAGAAAATTTATAGCTTTGTTATAGATCAAAAACAAAGGGACACAGTGGACTTAACACCAAAATGATGCCAAGTGAAACCACATGGAATCACTGAGTTACCAGATGAATAAAATTTCTCAGTGCACAGAAGAAACATGGTACAAGTGAGTCATCGACTAGGTATGCCACCACAACCATCAATCAAAATTCTTATTATTAGAGATGGGTTGATTTCAGATAAATACTACCCTCTAGAATATTAAATTAATATTGCTAATTCAAATTTTATTTGCTTTTATGGCTTAATTGATATTTAATGCATAAATTTGTTATGATTTTGTGATTGTGTTAGATATAAAAATGAAAAAGTATGTCTAATATTATGTTCACAAATATTTATGTAACATTATAAAAATGTAAGTAAATACTAGAGGTTGAATTTTTTTTTAAGATTGAGCAACAAGAATACAATAGCAAAAAGTTATTCTTTCCAGTTTTGTTTGCAGTTGCAAAATACTGGAAACAACCTATATGTCCATGCATAGAATAATAATATAATAAGCAATGGGACATTCACACAATGGCATATTGTGAGGCTAAAAAAATGTATGGAAAAAGATCTCCATATGCTCATATGGATGATTTCCAGGATATGTTCTTAAGTGAAAAATGATAAAGTACAAAAGACTATATATAGTATGCTACTATCTTATAAGAAAGAAGGGGAAATAAGAACATATACATGTATCTGCTCAGCTGTGCAAAATGAAACACAGGAAATACAAATTAGAATCTAATGAGATTGCTTACCCAGGAGTAAATGGAAATGGATAGAAAAACAAAAATGGAGTAGAAGGGTATGGGGTGAATGATGCACCTCTGAGTTTATCTTTTTTATATTCTAAAGTTTGACTTTTTTTATGCTAAATGTGTAGTAATTTGATTTGTTTTTTTAAAATATGTTTGGTCAATTTTTATGGTTATACATATTTACAATTCTTTTACTCATATTTACAAGTCTATTTTGTTTCTTTTTTGTGTGGTTTTAATTTTTCTTGTGTGGTTTTAATTTTCTTATTATCTTTATTGTTAAGAGTACTGCAGATGTCCCCCTTTTCCATCCCCCACTGTCCCCCTCCACCCAGCCCCTGCCCAGCCCCAGGCCTTTACCTACCTCACTGGGCGATGCTAATATGCATGTAAGTTCTTCTTCCTGCTCCCCTACCCCCGCTCCCCTCTGAGAACCTCAAGAAAAGATAAATTAGTCAGCTGAATAATTCTAAGACTTAGATTACATGAGCAGTCCAATTTGCTTTCAGTAAACATTTTTTAAATTCTTAATAAATAATCTTTTTTCCATTTGTAACTCTATTTAGATTTACTCCCATAATAAATGTTCAGTGCGCAACTTTTTTACCATGAATCGAAAAGTGATACCATTTTGATCATTGATTCTTCTTGTTATTTCTTAAAACAACTTGTTTACCAAAAGATACACTAAATAAATACATTATAAACAGTGACATTTAAAAATGATGGTCTCAGGCAAAGAGATACAACAATTTACTTGACATACAATGTCTAGTCGGAGGTTATCATGCGGAACACATTTGAATTGCCTGCCATGTATATATGAATCCAAATGTTTTGCTTTGTGTGTGTAGGGGAAGAAAAAAATATATTTTCCTCTACTGTCCTATAAATTAGATTGACAAATTAACAAGAGAAAAGCATAGAAGTTATTTACTATGTGGTTTATATGAAATGGAAACTTTCATAAGGAAGTAGAAATCCAAAGAAATGGTTAAACCTGAGTGTTTTTATACCAGGTTTGATGAAAGTGGAAAGTTGTGCAAAAATGTGATAGGACAAAAGGAATGAGCTAAGGCCAGTAAACCAGGGGAAACTGAGCCAGGCCTGTGCATTCCGATCCCTCTCTATGCCCGTCCATCTTTGGAGGTAAGGATAATCCTTTCCCTTGGGAATAGAGAGGGCACCTCTCACATGACAGGCCCATGACCTACTTCAGGGGAGAAAGAAACTCAGAGTTTTTCCTCACCTACTAGTTCTCAAGTTCCTTCAGTTTAAAATATTCAACATGCCAAGGCCTTGGAATTTAGCATGTTCTGAGCTCGAAGGAGAGAAACAAAAATGTAGTATCTTCTATGAAGCTTTGGTCTGTGATGCCCTCCCATACTTGGACCATATCTTGCCCAAAGGGTGTTGTGTGTGTGTGATAATAATGATGAGCCCCCAAATCTGAAAAAATGGGTGAAGAAATGTTTCAGAAATAAGAAAACAGGATAAGAACAATAACACTGCCTGTTATGTGTCAGCTGTATTTGTTTATTTTCAAATTGCTGTTTATTACTAATATAAACACATTTTCATTCAACTACTATATTGTTCTATCTGTAAATATTATTTGAGTATCTTGTGTTGAGATAAAACATTACAATTTTCTTACTAAATTTAATGGAGACACTTGAAAAAAATTGAAAACACTTTATTGAACAGCAGGTTTTCAAGTACCAATGAAAATCATTAAGCAAGGGATAGGTGTACTTAAAAACAACCTTCTGTAGGGACACATAATGACTACTAAACCCTGTGGAAGATCCTGCAGCTCGAGAACCATCACTGTAAATGAGAAGTCTTGAGAACTGTTTCTGCCTAACATTGATTTTGGTTGACTTCTTTTCTTGTAAAACTGTCAAACTTTGCGTTCTGCTTTCCTGTCTGCCTCTTCTCATGGGCTCTGTCGGTCTGTTCCATGCATCCATGCCTCTGGACCTACTTTGTTCACCAGTTTATTTTGTTCATTAGATTCCACACATACGTGAGATCATGTGATACTTGTCTTTCTCTGACTGGCTTATTTCACTTAGCATAATACTCTCCAGGTCCCTCCATGTCATCTCAAAGGGTAAGAGATCTTTCTCTTTTACAGCCATATAGTACTCCATTGTGTAAATGTACCGCAGCTTTTTTATCCACTCACCTACTGATGGGCACTTTGGCTGTTTCCAGGTGTCAGCTATTGTAAATAGCGCTGTTATGAACATAGGGGTGCATGTATTCTTTCTGATTGGTGTTTTGGGATTCTTGGGATATATTCCCAGAAATGAGATTGCTAGGTCAAAAGGCAGTTCAATTTTTAATTTTTTGAGCAAACTCCATACTGTTTTCCATAGTGGCTGCATCAATCTGCGTTCCCACCAGCAGTGCACTAGAGACCCCTTTTCCCCACACTCTCACCAGCACTTGTTTGTTGATTTATTGATGGCAGCCATTCTGGCAGGTGGGAGGTTAGATACCTTGTAGTTGTTTTAATTTGCATCTCTCTGATGATTAGTGACAGTGAGCATTTTTTCCTTAGTGTATTGTCCATTTGTATGTCCTCTTTGGAGAAGTGTCTTTTCAGGGCCTTTGCCCATTTTTTAATTGGATTGTTTGTCTTCCTTTTGTGGAGTGGTATGAGTTTTTTATATATTTTGGAAATTAACCCTGTATCAGATGTATTATTGGCAAATATTGTCTCCCATACAGTGGGCTCCCAAGAATTCACTTCTTAAGCACTAATCTAAAACTGCAGCATGGAGAGACTTGCCCAAGTTCCCATAGCTATTTGTTTGATCCACCCTATTTCATTTCTATAATCTCATTTTGTTTTCACCACAGCCCTGTGAATTAGGCATTATTTCCCTTTTAGAAACTGGGAAAAAGAAGGAAAGCAATAAAATGGCTTGTCTAAAGTAATGTTCAGGCAAGAGGCAGATAAATAAGACTCTAATCGAGGTATTTTTATTCTTACCTCCCAAGGCTTTCACCACACTGTTGTGAAGACACTTGGGAGAATTGAACAATCTTAAGAAATACAAAAACTGAAACATGTTCCAGATAATTTTGTGAAACCCATCTCGTTTACCTGTTGAATAATAATAATAATAATAATAATAATAATAATTAGCATCATTGAGCTCATTACTCTATTAAATATCTTGTGTCATCTTTTCTCTTTTAATCTTTTCAACAACTCTATGAATTTCCTCATTTAGGAAATGAAGAAATTCAGTAAATTAGAGATTAAATAATTTGCCCAAGGTTACACAACTGGAAGAGCTAAATTTTACATAAAAAGCAATAAAAATTTGAAGTTCTTGCAAATAAGCAAGAAACATATTTTATCTTTAGCCTCTTACATTCATCCTTCTCAGTTATCTCCTCTTTATCAAACCATTCCTAATGGTGCCAACTGGACATGATCCCTTTAAACCTATATAATTCTAGGTTTGTATATTTATTTTGAAGGTGTGAGGGAGGAATGAAATGTCCTCTACCCCTCGAGGTTATTCTGGTTGGTCTAATAATAAAATAGACATGAGACAGATTAGCAAGAGAAAATAACTAAATTTAACACATACATGTGTAGGGGAACCCCACATGCACCAAAGGTTCAGAGATAAAATGGGGACGGAAATATATAAGATATTCTGAGCTAGTGATGGGGTAAGGCACCTTGGAGGCTTCAAAGGGTCATTGCAGGATGATAAGAAGAGCAGATGTTTAGTAAATAAAAAGTTTGTCCTGCTCTATAGATAAGTCAAATGAATTATCTCTGATAATAGCTTATTATGAACAAGGCCCCTAATTCAAATTCTAGGTAGTTTGTTGGGGAGGCAGAAGTTTCTTTTGAGCCTGCAGCTGAAGTTTCCATAAGTTCAAAGTAACCTGCATACCACCGAGGCACATCCTGGGGTGACTCATTCTGGAACCCTGCAAAGGCATCTTCTTTTTGTGAAGGAGGAGGGGTTATTTTCATATTTAGTCTATCTCCCATCCTAGACCCTAAGCGTCCCAAGAATATGTCAGAGATCTAAGTCAGCCAAGAGCTTTCATATACACCCACCTCACTTTTTAAGAGAGGCCCCATTCTTATGTGCAATTTCAGGATCTACAAAATTCAGCCATAGAGACTTGGGACTTTCTTTGGGCAGGTGAGGATTATAATAGAGTATGACTGGATTGAAGAGGTATGAAAGGCTTGACAGGAGATTAAGGAGATTGTTTTTAAATTCTATTGCATTTGGTTTTATAGTCTCGCTAATCAAAAATCTAAAATAATAAGGGAACTAAATCTCCAACTTTTTCTCATTTAGGCAAAATCAATGAGGATACCTTTTATAAAAACTAATTGAGAAAGTTAAGAGATAGATGGCTAACAAAGGGCAATCTAAAGCTAATTCCACTTTGACAATGTGACGTTTAATGGCTTCTTGTTTTTTATAGGACTGTGAACAGTCCTTACCAGGACCTCCAAGTCTATTGTCTGGCATCTTCCTTCACAATTTTCTCAGTTCCTACAACACTCCACGTCTGAAAACAACATGATACTCTTAATTTTGTTATGAATTAAAAACTCATATTTTAGTCCATTTAAATATTTTCGGAATGCCTGCTCTATGCAAGGCAATGGTCTCTCATTGATTGGTGCACGACAACTTAGTCCTTGTCTCAGGTGTTGCTGTGGGGGGGAAACATGTATAAACATCTTAAAAATGAATTAAAGAGACAAAATAATTGAAGGAAATAATAGAAGTAATGTCGTGGGGCACTTTGTGATTAGATGTCTGATGAGTATACTATTAGGCATATCACTTAATTTGGTAGTTCCAAGTTTCTTGAACTCTCTCAATAAAGTAAAATCTCATAATAGCCCACTTCACAATCATGAATGAATAAGTTGAGTACAAGAGAAATCTCTTCTTTAAAGTAGAATTCCAGTTAATACAGGTACAAAGAAGATGAAAATGGAAAATCACCATTTGTAAAATACCACAGTGAATTTTTTTTTTTTAGTTAAGAATAAACTGATACTAAAATTTGTGGGCAAAAGTTTGATGAGAAAAAGAATATTTATATACTCTCAAAATAAATATCTCTCAAAAAAATGGTTACAAAAGTGTGTGTGTGTGTGTGTGTGTGTGTGTGTGTGTGTGTAGTTCCTTACTTTCTGGAACGACAAGACGTTCCAGGCCAACTTTGTATCTTCACTAACCCAGACCTGGAACCAGCCATTTCTCCATGGAGCCCAGATTCTTTTGCTGAGGAATAGTATTTAAAAATCAAAATCTGGACAATTCCAATCTAACATCATTTGATTCATTCTAGTTTTCCCCTTTTTCTTTATTTGTAGCTCTATTCTCTGACAGTAAGGAATATGGCCTTCATTATTCATAATGTATTTATGGATTTGCTTAATCCTGAAACCTTTAGAAGTAGTTTCTGAATTGCTAACCATACCCTTATGTAAACAAACATACTAATTAGAGAATATTTGTATATTGTTTTTAAAACATATAGTCAAAATACTGTTTTGTAAAGTTACTTACATTTGGTTTTTTGCCTGTTTCTCTTCTTCCACGTGGTTATGCTATTAATTTTTAATGTTAAATATTTAAAATATATGTCATTTTATTTTTTATAGCTATTTATTTTTTCCCCATCACTACTTTCCCCCTATGTTATTCATTTTTAATACAGTGAAATTCATCTTTTTCTGTTGATATTCAATATTGGGTACCCCACATACTTGTTAATTTAAATTATTTATAAATGGGATATGTAAAACATTGAAAATTATTATGCTAAGCAAAATATGCCCATCAGAAAAGGACAAATATCACATGATCTCATTTATATGGGGAGTCTAATGAACAAAATAAAATAGAACCTGGAGGAAATGCAATCTCAATCTCACAAGTAAAATAGAACCTGGAGGAAATGCAATCTCAACTATAGCTTTCTTGTAAGAAAATTCTGCAAAAAAAAAAAAAAAAAAAGTATCATTTTGCTGCCATTTAGCAATCATTTCTTAGAACAGCATAATAGTAACTAGCACTATTAACCACACAATTCCTAAATCATTATTATACACTGAAAAACTATTAATACTTTTAGATCTTTGCAAAACAACTGTAATATTCACCTAGAAATCTTTTTTACTGTGGAAGTCAGAAATAACATAGATGGAAATGGACACCTGCCTGGCCTACCAGGATCAGCTTCCTCAACCCTGGCATGAAAGATCTACTGCTGATTTCTCTTTCCTCTGAACACTACATTAATATCAGTTCCTTCTTCTTTATGTCTAGGCCAAATGATCCCTGCTCCTTAGTGTTTTATACAGGTAGTTAATAATTTACCATTTTCATTATCTTTTAAAAGTGTATGACAATTACATATGAAATACTGCTCCATTAGCTGAGCCTATATGACTGTAAATTTTATTTAGATATCAAAAAAGCAATATAGCTACCTGAACTCAAAGCTGAAGAGCCGAGCTGTTATGTCTACTTACAATTCAAGTCTTTTAGGAACAACTTAAGACACTGCTATCCAAAATAACTGTCTGCAATAATAGATGTGTTCAATATCTGCACTGCCCAATAGGGGAGCCACTAGACAATTTCTGTTCATTTAGATTAAATAGCTGTATGGGCCCTCTAGGCAAAGGAGAGAAGCAAAAAGTGAAAAACTGGGAGGTCTGGCAAAGGAGCCCATGTAATATAGCAAAGAAAAGTAATGCAATGCAAACAGATGCGTCAGGTTGTGGCTGTCAGACAAGAGATCAGTGCTGGCAAGCCCTCATCCTCAAAAGGCAAGAGCCATACTTCTGAGTGTTCATATAACTAAGACTGACTATCGTAAAGGAGGGGAAAAAAACGTTTTGCTCTACCCTCTTAGGTTCAGTAGCTGTGGCCTGTGAATTAAATTCTGCATATTCCCACCAATGCAAAACAAAAACGTTCTTAATAGAGATCTAAATTTTGTATGTATCCATCGGTCTTTAACTGGTGTCATGGCCCACTATTGTTTGTTGCTTTGCCCATGTAGATATTATTTTCCTAAAGAGATTGTGAATTCTTACTAAGACCAGAAATTACATCAACAACAACAACAAATGGACAACAACAACAAAAAAATATATATTATCAACCAAAACTACCCCCAGGCTTTCAGATATTTGCTGAATAGAATATTTGAAAGGCTGTCTTAGAATATTAGAACTTACCCTCAAATATAAAGAGGCATTGACTATACCCAAATTGGACTTTTTTTTTTTTTTTTTTAATAGAGAATTTCCTGTTAGCCAAACCTTTTATTGGTATAGAAAGGAGGGCATTGGATTACAGGGTAAAGACAACTTAACTTCCCCAAGTTTGATGCTATATTTTGATTTGGGGCTTCCTACAAATTTATGGTGGCGGCAGGGCTGACATTAAATATTGACAGGGGCTGGTTTTCTTTGGCTGGCTGGCTTCAGACCTCCTTTTATTATCTTTTGTTACCTAGCAACAAATGTTGAGCTAAGGCCAGATGATGCCATCTAGGCTCTTCTCTGTACTATGATTGTGAGTGTTCATTCATTAACCATATGTCTTTGATGTTCACATAGACCAATAATAGTGTGAAAAATGAAAATAAAATTGATCTGGCTAACAAAAAACTAAATGAATAAAGTGTCAAAAGACAGATTAACAAGAGGAAAGTATTCAAATTTTATTTGATTTTAATATTGTAATTATTTATGTGCATGAGGATCTTCATAGAAAAGAAATGAAGACCCATCAAGGATCTTATGTATTATTTTTTAAAAAAGGCAAGACATTTGTAGAGAGTTGATAAGACAAAGAAAAAGAGATTTTTGGCTTCTAGCATGGTAAACTGTACGAAGATAAATATTTGGGGGAAACTAATGGAAGATAAAGGTCATTTTAGTAGGATTGTTTATGTGGATCCACCTGAGTGCCTTCTGTCTCTAGTGACAGTGGTTGTTTTCCTCCTCATATAACAGAGGGGAGAGGGAAGCCCTTCAGAAAGGGAAATTAAGGTCTCAATTTTAGACAGAAAGGGGGAGGGTAGAAACCTCTCCCCATGTGCTGCTACTTAATTGCCTTCAACTTGAAACAATCTCTGCCCAGGTGGTATATTTCAGGGTAGCATATTCTGATCACTTATGCCACTATTCACTATCACTACTGGTGTTTGCATAAGCAGAAGCCCTTTGTTTTCTATGATGATTTTGTTTTTAATTTCTTCCTTGCTTAAAAGAATTGTACAGACTTCCGGTCAAGATGGCAGCGTAGGTAAACGCGGTATCGCGTCCTCCCACAACCACATCAAAGTTACAACTAAACTACAGAACAACCATCATTCAAAACTGCCTAAAATCAAGCTGAATGGAAGTCCTACAACTATGGAATTAAAGCAGCAGCCACATCCAGACTGGTAGGAGGGGCAGAGGCACGATGGCCTGGTCCCAGACCCAAGTGTAGCAGATAAATATCAGGAGGCTCCCGCGGCTGGGAAGGTCCTTCCTGAGGACTGAGGGGTCCCCGTCCCACACTAGGTGCCCTGTTCAGGGTTCCAGTGCCAGGAAGAGAATCCCCATAACTTCCGGCTGGAAAAACCAGCGGGAACTGAGGCTCAGGGAAGCTGAGCGGCTGGAGCCCCAGGCAGCTCCCTAAAGGGCCGGCGCACGGACTTATCAGACTCTCTCCCTCTAAGCTTGAAGGGGAGGCAGCTCAAGGGGCACCAGAGACATACAGGGAAGAACTGAGCTGCTTGGCACTGGAGCGAGGGCTGGAGAGGGGGCTTTCTCCAGGACAAACGTGCTGTCAGAGGACAAACGTGCTCTGTTCCTTTGGTGAGCCCTTCCCTGGGGCAGCAGACAGAAGCCATATCTGGGACTCCAGCAACCTGGCTCACACTGGTAGCCCCGCCCTGCTGACTCCCTGAGGCCCCGCCCCACCCAACTTTCAAGCCCACCCAAGCTGTTGCCACTTGCTTAACCATAGGATTGGCCTGTCTTGGATCCTGCTTCAGGTTTTTTCTAAATTCTTTCAAACAAGCAGCATCTGGTCTCAGCTAGCCCCATACCACTCGTTAAGTAATACACAGAAACAAACACAGGAAGGCAGTCAAAATGAGGAGACAAAGAAACAGGTCCGAAATGAAAGAACAGAACAAAACCCCAATAAAAGAACTAAGTGAAATGGAGATAAGCAACCTAACAGATGCTGAGTTCAAAATACTGCTTATAAGGATGCTCAATGAACTTAGTGAGAAACTCAGTGAACTTAGGGAGGGCCTCAAGAGCATAAAAAAGGACCAGTCAGAAATGATGGATGCACAGTCAGAAATGAAGGAGGCATTAACTGAAATAAAGAATAATTTACACAGATTCAATAGTAGAGTACTTAAATCCAAGAAGCAAACCATCGATTTGGAATGTAAGGAAGCAAAAAACGCCCAATCAGAACAGCAAAAAAATGAGAATAGTGTAAGGAGTCTCTGGGACAACTTCAAGCGTGCCATCATTCACATCTTGGGGTGCCAGAAGGAGAAGAGCAAGAATAAGAAATCGAAAACCTGTTTGAAACAATAATGGCAGAAAACTTTCCTAACTTGGTGAAGGAACAGACATACAAGTCCAGGAAGCACAGAGAGTCCCAAAAAAGATGAACCCCAAGAGGCCCACACCAAGACACATCATCACCAAAATGCAAAAGATTCAAGACAAAGAGAGAATCTTAAAAGGAGCAAGAGAAAGGCAGCTAGTTACCTACAAGGGAGTTCCCATTAGGCTGTCAGCTGATTTCTCAAAAGAAACTTTGCAGGCCAGAAGAGAGTGGCAAGAAATATTCAGAGTGATGAAAACCAAGAACCTACAACCAAAATTACTCTATCCTGCAAAGCTGTCATTCAGAATCGATGGCCATATAAAGAGTTTCCCAGACAAGAAGAAGTTAAAGAGTTCATCACCACCAAACTGTTATTATATGAAATGATGAAGGTTCTTTTTGAAGAAAAAGATAAAATATATGAACAAACAAAATACCAGTGAATACATATCTATCAACAATGGAATCTACAAACAAAATGAACAGGTAGAACAGAAACATTCTCATAGATACAGAGAACATTTTGTTGGTTGCCAGATGGGAGGGGGGTTGGGGGAATGGGTGAAAAAGGTGAAGGGATTAAGAAGTACAAATTCATTGCTAGACTGATAAACCTAAAGGGAAAGGGGTTGGGGGCGGGGGGGGGGGGGAGAAATAAACCAAAGAACTGATATGCATAACCAATGGACACAGACAATAGTGTGCGAAAAGGCAGGAGGAGGGCGGGAGTGGGGAGGAGGGGGTCAATGGGGGAAAAATGAGGAACATCTGTAATACATTCTACATTCAACAATAAAGATTTTAAAAAATAAAAAGAATTGTACAGATACATAATGAGGCAAAAGTATAAAGTTCTGTCTTCTGAAAGACATAGTCCCTCCTCCACCATTTTTGAGATTTTGCATTCCCTGTGTCTAACTTTGGACTCTAAATCTGTTTTTGTTTTTATTACATAGGTTTCAGGTGTATGATTCCATAATGCATCATCTATATATTGTATCATGTGCTCACCACCCCAAGTCAAGACTCCTTCGATCACCATTTATCTCCCCTTTACCCCCTTCTACCTCCCCCCACCCTCCTTTCTCTGTGGCAGTCACCACACTGTTATATGTGTCTATGTGGTTTTTTGGGGGAAAGGGGTTGTTTTTTCTTAATCCCTTATGGACTCAAAATTTGGACTCTGCAACTCTTTATATGGGGCTCATATTTCTGCTGCCATCATTGAACCAGATTTAAATACATAATACTATAATCATATTTCACAAATATTTATTCAGAATCTACTATGTACACGAGACTGCTGAATGTTGAAAATACATTGGTGAAGAAAGTAGACAGAGTCCATGCCTTCAGGGAGCTTAGAGCTTGGAGCATAAAAAAGACATTTAAAAAGTAAACAAATGAATAAATATAAAATCATGAAATGAAGTGAGAACTCTGACGGAAAAGAGCTGAGTGGCACAAGAAAAAACAGCAGTGGGTTGTACTTTAGCCAAGGGAGTCAAGAAACACCTCTCTGGAGAGGTGAAATACAAAGAATGCTAAGGATTAGGCATTCATGTAAAGCGGAGTGGCCGTGCAAAGGTCCAAAGGAGACCAAAGAGGTAACCAGGAACAAGTTCATTCAGGTTTCTGTAGTCCTGCATAAGACTTGGGATTTTATTACAAGTAGAACTCTTGAAAGGGTTTTGGCAAGGAAGTGACATGTTTGTTTACATTCTAAAATAGCAGTTCTGGCTGCTGTATAATAAAGAACTAAACAGAGGAAACAGTGGATTCAGGGAGACCATACGGGGGGATTATAAAGTGCCCTTGTAAGTGCTAGTAAATGAGTGCAATAAGTGGTTTGTGCAACAATATATAAATAATAGCTGACACATGTGAACCATCTTTTGAAATCTAGAACTAGATTCATAGCTTTAAGAGGGTGGGTGTTGCCCTGGCCGGTTTGGCTCAGCGGTTAGAGCATCGGCCTGCGGTCCAGAGAAACCCGGGTTCAGTTCCCGCTAAGGGCATGTACCTCGGTTGCAGTTTGTCCCCGACCCTGGTTGGGTCGTGCAGGTGGCAGCCACTCAATGTGTTCCTTTCACATCGATGTTTCTCTCTCTCTCTCTTCCTCTCTCTCCCTCCCACTCTATCTGAACAAAAAATGGAAAAATGTCTTCAGGTGAGGATAAAAAAAAAAAAAAAAAGAGGGTGGGTAGGTGGGTGGGTGTTAAAATTTCATATTAAGTCCTTAGACTAATATCTGAGATTCATTCACTAAACTAAAAGATTATATCATGGAATTAAGGCATAGATGGAGAGAAGAACCCAGAAAAGGAGAACAAAGAACAATCAATCCAAAGAAACGATGAAATTATAGCACTTTGCGCCAGAAGGACAGCAGGAGACGTGAAGAAATCATGAAATAGAACTCTCGCTGGATGACATGACGCAGACCCGGACCACGCAGCATTGGTCCATCTGGAGCTCTGCACTTTCTCATCTCTAAGATGGGCAGCCACGGGGGTTTCCCGATCACGGTGGTGTTGTCAGAATTAAATAGCTAATAAATATGAGCACCTGGCTAATAAATACGAACTGTAGCTGGCTCAGAACACATGGAAACTTTGTTAAAATAAATGGGAGTAAAATGTCAGATGTCCCCATGCTTTGTTTTGGCTTTAAATAATAGCAATTTCATATGGCAATCTAGGAAAATTAAAGTTAATATTTATAACATCTTTTCCATGTAAATTTTGTTGGTTTATGTGATCTAGTTGCCCTATTTTATTAACTTTTATTTTTTATTAGTTTTTTATATACACTCAGTAACCTCCTTTAGAAATTGTTTAATCATTCTGTGGTTCCCTACTGAGTTTAATAAGATATTTACTCTTAATAATGTAATAATTCTAGATAAAATAGTATCAGTAGTTTGAAATTTATTTTCTAAGTTAGTAATATGTTTAAATCTCTATAGAGCGCTTTTGCGAGGCCAGGATCAACTTAGAAAATAATCACCTTTGAGATGATGAGTAAAGGTCTGGAAACAGACAAAAGGAAAAAGCATCTTGTACTTTGAAATGTCTTTGGAAAGTCAAAAAAGGAAGTATTTTTATTTGAAGGATGATTCATACTGCTCTTCCAGTGATTACAAATACAGTAGAAAGTATTGCATTACGTATCAATACCTAAACTGGAAATCAAAGAGCTACATGGAGCCATAAGTATTTGCAATATATAATATATTTTCAGTCATCGTGATGATAAGATTAGACATTATGTTTTTATTCCTTTCTTTGTTCAGTAGTTAAATGGTGAAAATAGTTATCACAAGGGATTAGGGGTTGAAATCTCGTAATTGTTACTAAATCTTAAATCCTCTTCTAAACTTGCATTTGCTCTTATGGCAGTTTTAAAGAAGTACCATGTGAACTCTCTCCTTTTCACATAACTTCCACTTATTCTTGCAATTTTCTTTGAATAATTGTTAAGTTATTTTAAATGCACGCAGACTTCTTACTGGGTACTAAAATTGTGTACCAGCACTAAGGATAAAATTAAATGACTCATTTTCTTTGTGATAAAAGCCAAAAAGACCGTCTGGCCAGTGTGGTTCAGTGGTTGAGTGTTGACCCCTGCACCAAGAGGTCGCCGATTCAGTTCCCACTCAGGTCACATGCCCAGGTTATGGGCCAGATTTCCAGTGGGGGACATGCAGGAGGCGGCCAATCAATGTTCTCTCTTATCAATGTTTCTATCTCTCCCTCTTCCTTCCTCTCTCTCTAAAATCAATAAAGGAAAAAAAATTTTTAAGACAAAAAAACCTTTTCTTGTTATTGTGTTGTAAATTCCAGCAAATAACTCTAAGCCATTTATTGATTTTTTTCTTCTTTCAGATATTCACATTCCAAGCTATTGTACAGTAAATGAACTGGTAACTTTTTTCAATATACTTCAAAATTTTGTTTTAAATTCCCTACAGCAAAGACAATATTAGCTATTACCTAGCAATGAAGGAAGTCAGTTTAGCCTTTCTAGGGTTTAACATTGAAAAGAACTCCAGAAACACAGATTAAGAACATCAGTAAATCTAAAACATCAATGTGAGAAAACATGCAGGTATGTGACAAAATGTTACTGGTACAAGAGAAAATCAGGAAAATGCAGTAAGTTTTTAATAACACCACACTTACACATTTTAATGTTCTGTCCTGTACTCCGGCACTATATCCTTCCTACTAATTCGATGTTAAAATTCAATTCCTTTATGAAACAGTAGTAATATGTAGTCATCATTTTGTAATGTATACATATATCATTGTATCAGTACATATATCACATGTCAATATATCAATGACATCAGAATATCATTATGTTGTATACCTTAAACTTTTACAATGTTGTATGTCAATTATATCCAAATAAAACTGGGGGTACCCAGCCAGTGTGGCTCTGTGGTTGAGCATCGACCCATGCACCAAGAGGTGGCCGGTTTGATTCCTGGTCAGGGCACATGCCCAGGTTGTGGGCCCAGTCCCCAGTGAGGGCATGCAGGAGGCGGCCGATTGATGTTCTCCCTCATTGATGTTTCTATCTCTCTCCCTCTCCTTTCCTCTCTCTCTAAAATTAATAAAGAAAAAAAATTTTTTTTAACTAGAGGTTAAAAAAGAAACTTTAATAGCTCTTTGCTGCCTTCAACACACTTTCCCACCCCAACAGCAGCCTCTACAACCTGGCCTTACTACACCTGTCCACCTACTCCTTCCTGCTCCAGTGGGACAGGTGGGCTCATTGTCTCCCACATGGACTATCCTTTCAGCTCTAGCCTTTGACCCTGGTCTGACAAGAGAGGAGAGGAGAGGAGAGGAGAGGAGAGGAGAGGAGAGGAGAGGAGAGGAGAGGAGAGGAGAGGAGAGGAGAGGAGAGGAGAGGAGAGGAGAGGAGAGGAGAGGAGAGGAGAGGAGAGGAGAGGAGAGGAGAGGAGAGGAGAGGAGAGGAGAGGAGAGGAAAAAAAAAACACTCTTTCCCTAATTTAAATATGTCTACAACTAAAAAAATCTATTT
The DNA here is from genome assembly GCF_014108415.1 of Molossus molossus. NCBI lineage: Eukaryota > Metazoa > Chordata > Mammalia > Chiroptera > Molossidae > Molossus > Molossus molossus. The sequence continues at coordinate 67,315,370 of NW_023425346.1, forward strand.
ATTCCAATAAATAATGGCTCATCCTGTTTGCTTGTTTCAGTTCTCCTCTAGAATCAAATTCCCTGAATTCCCTTCCTTGCTGAGTCAGCCAATCAATCTTCTTAATCCTATTGTCTTGACTATTTCCAGTAGTTTGTGCGTATTCTCAAGAAGGCTGCCTTTGAGAAGAATTTTATTAATATAAATTTGAACTGGGAAAAGCAAAGCCAGATTTCTTAATCCAAGTGTTCACATATCTATTATTTAATTTTAAAAGGTGTCTAGAGAGCCTAGATTTTGGTTTGTCATATACAAATCAGCTTGACAGATAGATTAGTATTTTGTATGCTTAAAGACACTAATTAATGAGCCATGGATGCCCATGAAATTGTTATTAATATTTCAGGACAGACTGAAACTAAAACCAACAGCCTGGTGGCCATATTTAAGATAACAATCATATCCAGTTACTTTTCTCACCATTTCTATCCAAACTCCTTAACCTCTTCTCATTGCCAGAGTATTTATTAAACACCCACCTCCACGTCAAAGACCACAACCATTTCCATGCAGAACAGAGTGAAAGAATATCTGCTAGAGTGTATGGTGGGTCCTTATTGCCAACCTAAATTCATTTAACATCTATACCCATTCGATATCTAACTTTTTGATAAGGCATCAAAATAACTTAAAATGATGGGAAATGTGTGGTCCAATAATGTCTGAACAAAAATGTCAATTTAAAAAATAAATTTAGCCCTGGCCAGTTTGGCACAGCGGTTAGCGCGTGAGCCCTTGGCCAAAGGGTCATGGGTTTGGTTCTGAGTCAAGGGTACATACCTGGGTTGCAGGCTCAATCCCTAGCTCTGGTCAGGGTTGTGCAGGAGGCAACCAATCGATGAGTCTCTCTCACATAGATGATTCTCTCTCTCACCCTCCCTCCCTTCCACTCTCTCTAAAACTCAATGGAAAAACATCCTCAGGTGAGGATTAACAAAGAAATAAAAATAAAAAATAAAATACATTTACTTTGAAGTGCCACTATATCTAAATTTCAAGTCAGAACACCTGGATTTGAGCACACCCAAGCTCATACCCTGTGGCAATGTGAATGTGTCGCCTGACCTTCTTCCAGGTTTCAGTTTCTTCATCAGTATGTAGGAGGGAAACGAAATACCCTTCAAAAGTCGTTTGAGGATTAAATGAGAAAATATCTCTGAAAAATCTTTGTAATATTATTACGTTACTATAGGGAGGTCTCAGACTGAACAAGGCTTCGTTGTACTAGCGCTCAAGTATTGTGACTATAAACCAAACAGAAAAAAAAACAGGAAAGGTAAGCTGCCTGCCATCCAAATCCTTACTAATATAAATAAGAACAGAAAACATCTTGTATGCCTTTAAAACCTGCCACCATTGTTAATATTTCAAGTGACAGAGAAGTATTTTTATTGTACAAGTTCCTGCTGACTGCTAATAAAAATATATTACGTCTTATACCATGCAGTTTGACTGACAGGTCAATTTTCCCTTTGGCTAATACAAAGTGAACTACTCAGCAAATAATCATACACCATGTGCATGATTTAACTTTAATATAAAATTAAAGAGATTTATGTAGAAAGTAAAACAAAACAAAACAAAAAACTAAAAACTAATTATATGTGGTTTTTATGAAGTCTCCTTGGCATGAGCCATTTCAGTAGATTGATGAAGTCAAAAGTCAATTTGCAGTAAGCTGAGAGGTGAAGAGCACACACTGAAATCACACGCGTCCCTTTCCCGAAGTTCCACAGAGAGAGCGGAGGCGGCTGTGCTGGAATCTAAAGGCACCGCAGAGACAGGAAGGGGGGAGGCAGGAAGGAGGCCAGAGGGACAGGGGAGGGACAGAAGTTCAAAGGGAGTCAAAGGGAAGGGAGAGATTGGCGGGCTGGGAAGCCAGTGTAAGTGAAAGGAGAGGGAATGACAACAGCAAGAGCCTGGCTTTTGCTTCAGCCCAGACCTACAGATATTTTTAAAATGTGATTGTTCATCATTTGAAAGGGACTGTGTCTTTTTCATACTGCACCGCTTAGTAAATCACAAGGGTCTCTCCTTCCTGAAGTAACAGTGGCGATGTCAGCTGACGCTCTTGTCATCACAGGCTCCCCAGGAGCCCGAGGGTTGTTCCAAGGTGCCCCCCCCACGGAGCCGCTGGCAAGAGGCTTCAGCCCCGGCCATGGGGCCTCTCCACAGGGCTGAGTGCCCCAAAGCACAGCCGCTGGTTTCCCCCAGAACAAGTGGTCCAAGGGAAAGAGGCCAAGGCTGCAATGTCTTCTATGACCCAGTCCTTAGAAGATACACATTGTCACTTTTGCCTTGTTCTATTAATTAGAAGCGAGGCTCTAGGAGAAGGGAATTCGGCTCTATCTCTTCAAGAGTCAGAGTTTGTAAAGAAATTTTACACCACGACAGACGGCAAGGGTAGAAACAGGAGACTAGGTCGGAGGCTAGTGCGATGAAAGGCGATAGTAGAACAGGGTCGGAGCAGTGGAGATATTAAGAACTGGGTGGATTCCTGATTATATCATGAAAATAGAGCCAGCAGGATTTACTGAGGGGTGAACAAGATGAGGCTTACAAGAAAATAAGAGCAGTCAAGAATTGACTATAAGTTGCTTGGTCTGAGCGCCAGAAGGGTAAATTACCATTAACTGGGATAGAACGCAAAGGTAGCAACTTTTGGGAATAGTATAAGCAGTTCAATTTTGGACATTTTAAGTAGGACTTATCTTTTAGACACCCTAGTAGAGATGTCAACTGGGCAGTTGAATGTATGAGTATGAAGTTCAGGAGAGAAGCCAGGGAGGAAATATAAACTTGTTTAAAAGCATGAAAATAGATGAAATCACCCAAAGAATGAGTACGGATACAAGAGGAGATGGTTTGGGACTGAGCCCTGGGGTGCTCCAACATTGAGAAGACAGAGAGAAAAAGAAACTAGCAAAAGAGACTGAGAAGGAGTAACAATAAGATAAAATGAAAAGTGTGCTGTCCTAGGAGAAAGTAAAAATGTGTATCAAGGGGAAGGGAGTAATTTATCAACTATATCTTAGGCTGCTGCTAAATCAAGTAAAATGAGGACTGAGAATTGACCATGGAATTAGGAAGGTGCATTAGTAGCTTGGTCCGTGTAGTTTCACTGGGGTTCTGGAGACCAAAGCCTGAAAAAGGTGAGCTTACAGAGAATGGAAGAAAGATCTATCCTTAACATTTGAGAAACCAGGGCACAAGTACAAATGGAGGCTAATATAATTCTCATAATTTTAACTAGTAATTAAATCTTTTTTTTTTTTGGTACTTGCCCCTAGCGGGAATCGAACCTGGGACTCTCTGGTCCGCAGGCCGAGGTTCCAACCGCTGAGCCAAACCGGCCAGGGCTAAATCTTTATTTAGTAAAGAAAATGAAGTCTCAGAAGTTTCCCATGATCTATTCAAGTTGTGGGTTTGATGAGAATACTTTTCTAGCTTATTTTGTTTTGATCAATAACTAAATCATCACTAAGAAAAAATTTATAATGTCTTATTTATGCTTTTTATGTGGTTCATGCTCAAAAGAAACTTTTGATTTGTTTATAGATATTAAAAATTTAAGCAGACTACCGCTTGTAAATTTTCTATTCATTTTTTCCCCCAATTTTCTTTCCAGAGCTTCAGTTTTGTTTTGTTTTTTTATCCCCACCCGAGGACATTTTTCCATTTTTTCTTCAGATAGAGTGGGAGGGAGAGAGAGGAAGAGAGAGAGAGAGAAACATCAACGTGAAAGGGACACATCGAGTGGCTGCCACTCACACGACCCAACCAGGGCTGGGGACAAACGGTAACCGAGGTACATACCCTTAGCGGGAACCAAACCCTGGTCCCTCTAGACTGCAGGCCGACGCTCTAACCGCTGAGCCAAACTGGCCAGGGTTCCAGAGCTTCAGTTTTGAGGGAAGTACTTTAAAAGTAAGACTCCACTTTTATCTATTTTTAGTCTATCTATTTTTATCACAGTTTTGACCTACTCATCCCCAATGATTTAAAAAATTAAGAAGTAAATGTAATTGTTTTCACAGTGTTCAAATGTGGATATATTTCTACCAAAAATGGGAATTAAAAAGTAAATGTTAAGCCCTCACTAGTTTGACTCAGAGGTTAGAGCTGGCCCAATGAGTCTTGGGTTCGATTCCGGTCAAAGGCACATACCTCGGTTGCAGTTTATCCCGGGCCCTGGTTGGGTCCTGCAGGAGGCAGCCAGTCAATGTGTCTCTCTCACATCAATGTTTCTCTCTCTCCTCTCTCTCTCTATTTCTCTCTACTTCTCTCCCACTTTATCTAAAGATAAATAGAAAAATATATATATTTTTAAGTAAATGTTAAAAAGTTGAAGAATTATTCCTCATATATTTTTAAATAGTTTTTCTCTTAAAACATTCAAGAACAATTTCTTACAACTAAAAGGCAACTATTAATGGAATCAATTTTAAATCAAAATTATTTAAATTCAATAGTGTTTATTTTTTTAATTTAAAATTATTAAATATTATGGAAAAATAAAGTCATTCCCAATTCTAACCTTTAGGCTATCTAATTGCCAATGTGATATCATACTTAATACATATCTAAACATAAATACATACAAATTTTAGAATAAAATGAATGTTCACCATTGCAAAGTAATCCTCAGCAACCATGTGCTATCATGGAGAGTACACCACCACCTCCCGAGGACTCTCAAGTCACACATGAGAACACACAGTGAAACAAGAAAACGACAGTGGGCATCTACTGCAGTCAGGCCATCTGATCGGAAGGACTGACATGGTCATCTGTCCTGCTCACTCAAGTATTTCCACTGCTCACATTCTCCCCAGGCCATGAAGCTGCTTCCTTTCCAATGTGAACAACAAAACACACAACCTTCACAGCATTTTGTTTCAAGAACTTTGGGCAAAGGAGCCCGGCCAGTGTGGCTCAGTGGACTGAGCGCCGTCCCATGGACTGAGAGGTCCCCGTTCGATTCCCAGTCAGAGCACATGCCCAGTTGAAGGCTCGATGCCCAGTAGTGGGGTGTACAGGAGGCAGCTGATCAATGTCTCTCTTTCACATCGATGTTTCTATCTCTCTCTCCTTTCCTCCCTCTCTAAAAAAAATCAATAAAACAGATTTTTAAAAAATCAAAGAAAGGTCTAGCCTAAGATGGAAAAATCATCTCTAGTTTTGGCAGACAACTATTTTCTAGTTAAAGACCTTTTCATTTTAATATTAAACCCTCTGTCTTATTTTCTTTTCATTCCTCTAGAGGGGTTCATTTATATAATTGTAGCATATTTACCATTAGTTTTTACAGAAGAGAGCTCTGCAGTTTTGCATATATTCTGATCTGTGGATATAATAATGCAGAACTTTTTAAACAGTAAACATCTAAAATTTAGCTTTTTTGAAAGAAAAAAAAAAATCTCTTCCAAGAAGTTGGTGCATTTTTTTTTCAGTCACAGTATTCCATGCTTAAGTCTATGAAAGGCTAAAACCTCCATTGAGCACGTGATGAAACTGATCCCAGATGCTTTTATTTCACTGCACGCAACCTGAAAATGAACATGCTCTTTCATTTGGGAACAAAATTCAATTATAAAGAAACAGAAAAATGCAATCTGAGATCAATAGCCTATTACAATGCTAGCATGAAGGATAATTTCAGCTCAGTTAATTCTACTGAAATATGTGGCTATATACTGTTTATTTGCTTGTGCGTTCCTACATGAGAAGTGACATATATTTAGTTTAATTTTATTGGAATGTGAAGGGTATATGTAGAAATGAGTAGTGTTCAAAAAAAGCGTAATAGAAAATTCAAAATCAACAAGCTGAGTCAAAAGAATAAAAGATGATCTCAGGCCCTGGTCGGTTTGGCTCAGCGGTTAGAGTGTTGGCCTACAGTCCAGAGAAACCCGGGTTCTGTTCCTGCTAAGGGCACGTACCTCGGTTGCAGTTTGTTCCCAGCCCTGGTTGGTCGTGCGGGTGGCAGCCACTTGATGTGTCCCTTTCACATCGATGTTTCTCTCTCTCTCTTCTCTCTCCCTCCCACTCTATCTGAACAAAAAATGGAAAAATGTCCTCGGGTGAGGATAAAAAAAAAAGAAAGATACATAGTCTCCTTAAAAATACAATTAGAATTTTAATATTTAATACTCTCATTTTAATAAACATATTTTTTGAAAGTTAATTGGTAAGAAAACAGAAATACACTACATCTCTGAGCTGGAAATTAATTTTAAAGATATGTATTTCAGTTTCATAGATTTGGTTTTAAGGTGGAGTCTTACATAAATCATGTAATTCACTTCTGTGATTTCACAGATGAACAGACATAGGTTGAGAGAGATTGAGTGAATTGTTAAAGTCAATCATCTGGTTAGTTGGGATAAGAAGCTTCCAGATTTGAAATGTATCTGACAGAACTCGGGACATTCTATCCCAACTAATGGCACATTGGCATAGTTCCATATTTTAAGCTGAGGAATTTGAGAAAATGCAGGTTGAAATAAATTTCTAGGCCCAAGATGAAGCCTCTTCTACCTGGGATGCAACCAAAACTTATATTCCTTTCACGTCCCTGTAAATGATCTGCTAGACCAGAAGTGCAGCCTGCGCCCACTTTCTTAGCTATCCGTGTATTTGTTTAAATATTTTACTTACAAGAGGTATTGCCTGCTTGTAAATAATTTGAATGACAGAAAGGCTTACTGTGTTATTTCAAAAACACTTTCCATTATGCAGCTTCGTTTTCTCTTAAACTACATAATATCCAGTTTTACAGCCTTCTCATTTTCTCTCCATCTTAAATGCTGACATTGATCAGGTGCTAGCTTTCAGTCAAACACATTGTTTTGGTGTTTGTAAAATAAACGTATTCCCTAGCTAGGACATCATTCTGACTATAAACAGTGACATGGAAAGTAAAATCCAGATTTCTGACATCAGCAATGTCTCCAGCTATTCAATTTCTTCACCTTCTCTTACCAAAAAAAAAAAAAAAATCATCAACAGGAAGAAGAAATAAGAATGCCATCTGGATCCCTAAATCCCTCCATGTCCTACCAAACACAAAATTCTCCAGAAATGTCTTTCAGATGCCTTCTATTTTTCAAGTCTACGATAACAGTCGCTGGGACAGTTTTGCAGAGGCAGGGAGACGGGCCCTCTGCGTCAGAATCACCACAGCAGGATGCTGAAACCCTACATTACCCACCTGGCGTCCAACCTTCCTGCTCAGAGTGCCTGTCGTTAGAGCAGCCGGAAGGTGCAGTTTTAACAAGCTTCTCCACGCCCCAGCCTGTTCCAGGGGATTCTTACCCTCGTTGTCAAGAACTAGTGTGGTTTGGTAAGTCGTGGCTGCTGTCCTCACTGTCTCCTATGCCCTGGTCGAGACAGAGCACAGTACCATAATAAAATGGATCAGAGGACTTCTTCGAGACTCTTCTCTCACTCCTGGAAAAAAGCAATAAACTTGATTTTGCAATAAACATAAATTTGATTTACCTAGGAAGAATGAAGCTAGCACAGGTTTCTGCATAAGGTCACTCACTTTTTGTTTTACATCTGTATCAACCAAAGATATTCCTCAGGTCCTCCGGAAATTTCTCTCTATAAACTGCCCAAGAAATAACTCTGTCTCTTCACCTTTCCCAGAGAACAGAGTTCCCTTCCAATGTACTTAGCCCAGTCCTCGTCCAGTTGTTAATTGGATGCTGTCTTTAGCAAATGACAGTTAACCTCTGCTTCTTAGACATATTCATACAACGTTCAAGTTGAACTCTATTAGAAATAAAACAAGTTGCACAGTATATTAGAAAGTCGTAACAGCCATGGAGAAAAACAAAGCCAGAAGAAGGATAGGGAATACCAGGTTAGCGGGCAGAGACTGCTATTTTCTTTTCTTTTTTTTTATCCTCACCCGAGGACATTTTCCCATTTTTTTGTTCAGGTAGAGTGGGAGGGGGAGAGAGGAACAGAGAGAGAGAGAGAGACATCGATGTGAAAGGAACACATCGAGTGGCTGCCACCCGCACGACCGACCAGGGCCGGGGACAAACTGCAACCGAGGTCCACGCCCTTAACGGGAACCGAACCCGGGTCTCTCTGTATCGCAGGCCGACGCTCCAACCGCTGAGCCAAACCGGCCAGGGGGAGACTGCCATTTTCAATATGGCAGCAGGGACGGCTCCACTGAGAATGTGACATTTGATAAGTAAAAATAAAGGGTGAGAGTCTGTCATGCAGATATTAAGGTTAGAGCTTTCCAGACAGAAGAAACAGCAAATGCAAAAGCCCTGAGATCTGAATATGCTCAGTCTGTTGTGTGGCTGAGCAGAGTAAGCAGGGGGAAGGGAAAGCAGTTGATGAGGTGTAAAGGTTGGGGAGAGATGGCAGGAAGGCTACGTGGGAGCATGGACCAGGGCAAGAATTTTAGGTTTTAAAACTCTGAGGGAAATGGAACCACTGGAAGGTTTTGAGCAGAGGAGTAACATGACCTCACATTCAAAAGCACCACTCTGGTTATATAAGAATATATGCTAAAGAAACAGAGGTGGAAATAGCAAAAAAAAAAAGTGGTGGTGAGAGAAACTGGATTCTAGGATTTGCTGGTGGGTTTTATGTAGCTTATGAGAGAAAAGGAAGGGTCAAGGATAACCCTAAGACTCTTTGGCCTGAACAACCATAGAATGGAGTTATCTTCAATTGAGAAGGTTTCATTTGGACATGTTAAGTTTGAGATGTGTATCAGATATCCCAGTGGGTTTAATGAATAGGCAATGTACTAGAGCAGTTAGGCATTCATAAGACAGTTTCACTTTGGATTTTTAAAACTGGGAGATAGCAGCATAGGAATGATATTAAAAAGCATGAGGGAAGGGACTGGGGGGGATATAGAATAGGATAAAGGGGGGATAAATGGTGATGAAAGGAGACTTGATGTGGGGTGGTAAACACACAATACAATATACAGATGATGTGTTATAGAACTGTATACCTGAAACCTACATGACTTTATTAACCAATGTCACCCCAATAAATTCAATTTTTAAAAAATGATTTCAGGTGTGAGAATAATAATGGACATTCCTAGTGCCCTAAGAAAATAAAATGGAAATTCCGGCTCAAAAAAACCCATGAGGTTAGATGTGATCACAGACAAAATAAGTATAGATAAAAAAAAGAAGACACTCACGGACTGAACTCTTAGATCTCCAACACTGAGAAGTTGGAAAGATGAGGAGATACCTACCATCCTTTTGCTGGTCTCCACCGTGAGATGTCTGGTGTGATCCTTGGGTGTGCCAAATTGTAGGACCCAAGAATACGACAGCCATTATCTTTGCTCAGTCATGATTTAGAGCAACTCCATCACCCACCCCATACAACCCTCAGTGACTCAGCCCCCAGTCAGACCTTTCTTGCTGTGGAGATGTCATGGAGCCTGGAGGCAAGTTCCACTGGAGTTGGCCATCCCACCACTGCAGCAAACCACTTAAATTCCCAGAAAGATCCCTTTCAGACACAACTGTATTGTGGGAGCAGAAATGCTGCCTCAGACTCACCTAACTATCCACCTGTGTCAACCATGACCCTCAGTGTTGACAAAGAGCCAACCGAAGTGGCAGCCTCATGCCAGCATTCTAAAAAGAGAAAGGAACAAAAACTACTTTATATTTTGCTTTATTAAAACTTGACCAGCCTGGAGAAGGGGAGTCAGACACCCATGTATAATTACCTTTCTCCCACATATGCTGCAACCAGAAGAAACAGGCTTTCCACTTTCCTCTGGCAGAGTCTTCCCCAGCATGCTGTCCTCCTCCTCTTAGTTGGAGTACTCAACCCAACTGCTCAGCCTGAAGAGTCCAAGGGTTACTTTTGCTATATGACAGAAGAAAAGGTGTGACCTGAGTCTTCTTGGCACAGTTATAAATAACAATAGACTTGGATCAACTTGGAACTAGGAATTACTAAAGATGAAAAGATATTGGTTTAATTGCCCAAAGATATTATCCCTTCCCCACGAATTACTACTTTCTCTTGTGCTGTGCAATTTGAAACTGAGTTTAAAAAAACAAAAACAAAAAAACCTGACTTTCCGGCCTGTGGTCCGGAGAGACCCGGGTTCGGTTCCCGCTAAGGGCACGTGCTTCGGTTGCAGTTTGTCCCCGGCCCTGGTTGGTCGTGCGGGTGGCAGCCACTCGATGTGTCCCTTCACGTCGATTCTCTCTCTCTCTCCCTTCCTCCCTCTCCCTCCCACTCTATCTGTACAAAAAATGGAAAAATATCCTCGGGGTGAGGATAAAAAAAAAAAAAAAAAAAAAAAACCTGACTTTCCATAGTGGTTTGTCATTAAAAGGGTAACTTTTTCAAATCAGTATTTTATTCTATGCTTGTTTTAGTTGTTTATGTGTTGTGGTCATCACTGTCTTTTTGCTTTAATTGTGCATTGAGGTGAATTCCCAAAGGGCATACTTTTTAAAAATAAAATCAATAAATAAATATGCTTTACTGCTACCTAAATTGTAAACCCAAAATATTATACGAAGTGATTATGTTGAGATTATGTATGCATTCCTTTTAAAGGTCACTCCTCTAAATTGAATGTTTTCAATCAAACTGACATTGTCTGTGTTTTGTTCATCATTGTTTAACCTCTAACGACCTGTTTTCCTCTTTGGAGAAGAAAGCCTCATTTATTCACATTAATACACCCAGACCTGACAGCCAGTGCTGTCAGGACTTCAATGCTTATTAATACTTAAGTACCACAACCTTCCTGAGAACTTCACTTCTTTTCGTATAACACACTGAAAACAGTATATGAAAATATAGCTTCACCAAAGAGGCTTACTTTAAAGTTAACATTGTACCTAATGCATTAAAAATGTCTGCTTCATTGATTGTTCCTCTTCAATTCAAGGTTTAATAAACTAATTCATTAATCACAGAATTGGTTTATGAAGGAGGAAGTCAATTCATTTGAGCTAAATGTGTTTTTGTAATGTGAGAACATGAACTTTTGGGGGCTGAACTACAAATGCATTGGATATTAGGTAGAATGGTAAGATAGATAGTAATATTAGTGTTTTATAGTGGACAAACAAGTTTTAAATTGTATAGCAGGAGAAATGTAATGATATTGCATCTATAACACCCCAAAATTTTATATTTCAATGTAGTTCTTATATCGTATTAGAGGAATTTTTCTACTAATAATTTGTGCTTTATTTTTTTTTATGCTTACCCAAGGATATTTTTATTGATTTTAGAGAGAAAGGGAGAGAAACAGAGAGAGAGACATTGATGTGAGAGAGATATATTGATCAGTTGCTTCCTGTACGCACCCGAACAGGAATCGAACTTGCAACCTACGCATGTGCCCTGACTGGCAATTGAACCCCATAATCTTTTGTATACAGTACAATGTTCTAACCAACTGAGCCACCCAGCCAGGGCTGTGCTTCATTTTATTTCACATTGAGCATAGAAAGGTTTTGGAAAATATTTTCCAACCTAGCCTATTGATGATAAACATATAATGACAATTAAAACTGTTTTACATTTATTAAGTTCTCATCTTCTTCTAAATGTCTTCAGGAACATTAATAACTGATGGCCCTTGCCGTCAGATAATCCCATTTTCTAGTTTTCTGGGACCAGTGGTACCTACTCGATAAAAGCATGTCTTTTGTATACAATAGAGGAAAGACAGCCTCTTCAATACATGGTGTTGGGAAAATCGGACAGCTACTTGCAAAAAAATGAAGCTAGACCACCAACTTACACCATACACAAGAATAAACTCAAAATGAAGAAAAGAGTTACATGTGACTTGTGAATCCATAAAAATCCTAGAAGAAAATGTAGGCAATAAAATTTCAGACATCACACACAACAGAATTTTCACTGATACTATGCCTAAGGCCATTGAAACAAAGAAAAAAATCAACACATGAGACTAAAACTAAAAAGCTTCTGCAGAATAAAAGAAACAAGCATCAAAATGGAAAGGGAACCCACTATATGGGAGACCATAATTACCAATGATATATCAGATAAGGGGTTAATTTCCAAAGTATATAGAGTACTCATACAACTCAACAAAAGGAAAACAAAGAACTCAATTTAAAAATGGGCAAAGGACATAAATAGACACCTCTTCAAACAGGACATACAAATGGCCAAAAGACATATGGAAAAATGCTCAACATCACTAATCATCAGAGAGATGCAAATGAAAACAACTATGAGGTATCACCTTATACCTGCCAGAATGGCTGTCATCAACAAATTGTCAAACAAGTGCTGGTAAGGGTGTGGAGAAAAGGGGACTCTAATACACTGCTGGTGGGAATGCAGACTGGTGCAGCCACTATGGAAAACAATATGGTATTTCCTCAAAAAATTAAAAATTGAATTGCCATTTGAACCAGTGATCCCACTTCTAGGAATATACCCTAAGAAGCCTGAAACACCAATCAGAAAGAATATATGTACCCCCATGTTTGTAGCAGCACTATTTACAATAGCTAAGATCTGGAAACAGCCCAAATGTCTTTCAATAGATGAGTGGATAAAAAAGCTGTGGTACGTATACACAATGGAGTACTATGCAGCTGTAAGAAAGAAAGATCTCTTATCCTTTGGAACAACATGGAGGGACCTGGAGAGCATTATGCTAAGCAAAATAAGCCAGAGAAAGACAAACAACGTATGATCTCACTTATACGTGGAATATAATGAACAAAACAAACTGATGAACAAAACAGACCCAAAGACATAGAAGTAGGGTACAGACTGAAAAACCTCAGAAGAAGGGGATGGGGGTGGGGAGGAAAGAGATAAACCACAGAACTTATATGCATGTATGTGTAACCATGGACATAGACAACAAAGCTGGGGGCAGGGGGTGAGATTGGGAGGAAGGTGTCAATGGGGGAAAGAGGAGAAATATCTGTAACAAAAATAAAATTAATTAATTTATTTATTTAATTTAATTTTTTTTAAGCACATCTTTCACTGTCCTGGATTCTATTTAATTAGAGCGGATATTTAGTGAACACCTACTGAACTAGGTAATGAAAGAAATAGGTTTTGGTTTTTTTTTTCAATTTGCTTTCAGTTCTCAAGGATTTTAAGACCTGTCATCCAAGAAGCCAACACATTTAACCATTAAATAATAATTGTAAGTATTTCCATTTGAGTGTTTCAAAAACGTATAAGCTGTATCCACAAGTGACTTCGTGTGCCGGTCCCACTGTACAAACACATAGAAACAGATACTGCTCTGGACGGGCAGCTGCCTCAGCAGGGCCTGCAGAACCGACTTGAAACCACCACTGGGAAGAGCATAAACTGGAGAGTCAGAGCTGGGTCTCAGTCAAACTCTGCTCCTTACCACTTTGACGGCCCAGGGCAAGCTGCTTAACTGTACTGTCTCAGCGTCCGTACCTGTAAAATGGGAACAGTTATACCAAGGTTGCTTAGGAATAGTGACAGTTTCTGTGAAGTGCCTGCGTGGCAGGTGCTCAGTAAAACATTACTTGAAAGATTCCACTCCTATTCTTCAGGAATAAACAATTTCCTCTATGTGTTATTCAACTGATGTTCCCTTTATATAAATTTCATCCTGTTATATTGTATGTATTTTTTAAAGCTACTTCAAATGTTTTTGGATAGGACCACATATAAATATAGACATACGTACTTGCATAATACAGATATTATATTTCCTTCTGACCCTTCACATTCTAATCCCTGTAAAAATATTTTCCCTCACTTTGGGACAAAACTCCGTTTTACACAGACTTTGGTTTTCTTTTCTTTTCTTTTTTTTTTTTTTAATTTTTTTCCCCATTGATATTTTCTTTTTTTAGAGAGAGTTGAAGGGAGGGAGGTAGAGAGAGAGAAAGAAACATCGATGCTGAGAAAGACTCATCGATTGGTTGCCTCTCGCACAGCCCTGGGTCAGAGCCAGGGAAACCTGCAACCCAGGCACGTGCCCTTGACTGGAATTGAACCCGGGACCCTTCCGTCTGTGGGTCAATGCTCCAACCACTGAGCCAAACTGGCCAGGGCATCTTTATTTATTTTTTTTTCTTTTCTTTTTTTAAAGGTTAAAGCAGCCAGACCAGTGTGGCTCTTACCCTCTCCCTTCCTCTCTCTCTAAAATCAATAAAGAAAAAAAAAATTTTAATAAATAAAGGTTAAAGCAGCATCCATAAGTTCAATAAAAATATATATAACTAAATATCTCTACCTTTAGCAGGATGCAAAGGGCCTTGTAGCTGAACAGTAATATAATCAGCATCTGTGGCAGCAAGGAACTAAAGCCAAAACTTTAAGGATATTTTTAAAGGTTTAAGTCTTCATATTTTTTGTACTATCACAGAATTACAAACCTCGAACTTCTATTGCTCTAAAAACACTAGGGAAGGTGGCTCAGAACACTTAGCAGAACGCACACTTGCTCCTTGTTCTGATCTGCAGGCGCCGGTGCTTCTCCAGAGCCTGCCTGTCACTCTCCACCGGCAAGTCTAATAGCACGTTGAGTGCAGAGACTAGAAAGGGAATAAAATGTTTTAAACACATTAAGATTTATCCAACTCACTAATATAATTATTTTTTGAAGACTGACCTCTTTATGAAGTATTTTTAAATACATAATGCTTTGGAATACCCCACTAATAGAAAGCCTGCCTTTAAAAATACTAAGACCAGCTTACTAAACAATTGCTTACATAATATTTACTACATGCACTGTTCTAAGCCCTTTATATAATTTGTGATACCTTGAATTTAATTACCTGAAAGATGTTGTAACTCTTTTTTTAGTATCTATATATATTTCCAGGTAAACATACTTTGAGTAACTATATTTCAGCGTGGGCCACATATCAATTATCAGTTGTCACAATAACGCTGCATAAATCATCCCAAAACGTAGAGTCTTAAAATAGCAACCATTTATTGTTTCTCCTTCGTCTGTCAGGAAACTGCTGATCTTGCCAGGCTTAGGTTGATTCAAAATACCTGGGATGACTCAGCTTTGTTCTACCCACTGTGGGTGAAGCTAACCCAGACTGGCTCTTATACAGATGGCAATGTTTCAAGAGAGAGAAAAGAGCACAAGGCTTCTTTAGGCTTAGACTTGAGACTTGTACACTATTATTTCCATTAATTCCATTGGCCAAAGTAACTCCCTAGGTCATCCCAGATTCAAGGGGTAAGAAAGTGGACTCCACTTTGTGATGCAAAAAGCCGCAAGGTCACACTGCAAGGGGACATGCACGCAAGGTGAATAATGGCTTCTTTGTGACTTATCTACCCTTTCACACACTACTTCATTTGTACTATTCTGAAACCTTCTAATACATAGTTCATTCCCAATTATTTCCAAGTATATATGAAACATGCAACAAGAGAGACTATATTCAAGGCCATAAAACAAATCTTACCCAATTTAAAATAATGGAGATCATAAAAGTACATTCTCAGAGGATAACAAATAGAAATCAGTAAGAGAAAGGTACCTGGAAAATCCTCAAATACATGGAAAGTAAACAACACTTTTCTAAAGAACTCATGGGTCAAAGAGGAAGTCTAAAGGGAAATTTTAAATTATTTTTAACTAAGCAAAAATTAAAATACAGTAGTCTGCCTCTTATCCATGAGGGATATGTTACAAAACCCTCACTGAATGCTTGAAACAGTGGATAATACCGAACCCTATACATGCACTATGTTTTCTCTAAAGCACACATACGTATGATACAGTTTAATTTAGAAATTAGGCAAAGTAAGAGATTAACAACAATAACTAATAATAAAATAGAACAATTTTTTAAAGAGGGAGGGAGGGAGGGAGGAAGAAAGACAGAGAAACGTCAATGTGAGAAAGAGACATCATTCAGTTGCCTCCCTCCTGTACGCCCCCCACAGGGATCAAACACACAACCACACTCCAACCAACTGAGCCACACCAGACAGGGCTAAATTGTTAAATAGAACAATTTAAACAACATGCTATACTGAACATTATGTGAATGTGGTCTCTCTCTCAAAATATCTTTTTTTTTTTTTTTTTTTTTTTTTGCCTTTATTGATTTTAGAGAGAGAGGAAGGGAGAAGTAGGGAGAGAGAGAAACATTGATGAGAGAGAACATCAATTGGCCACCTCCTGCATGTCCCCCACTTAGGATCGGGCACTGGGGATCGGGCCCACAACCTGTGCATGTGCTCTGGCCTGGAATCTAATTGGTGACCTCTTGGTGCACGGGTTGACGCTCAACCACTGAGCCACACTGGCTGGGCTCTGTCAAAATATCTTATTTTACTAAGCTCACCTTTTCACTGAAAGGAACCACTTGACCGCTTCTCTCAGCATACCCAATTGCCAGCAGCCCCCTTCTTCCTCCCTCTTTGGGGCCATGATTAAGTAATAAGGGTTACTTGCACAGAAGCAATGTGATACCAACAATCAATCTGACAACCCAGAAGGCTACTCAGTGACTATGGCTGGTAAATAGCGCTGAGACACTGACCAGGGGATGATTTACACTCCAGCAGCGGCAGGACTGAGAGAAAGACATCGCATGAGATTTTGTCGTGCTCATCAACGCAGCATGCAATTTAAAACTTATACCTTGTTTATTTCTGGAATTTTCCATTTAATATTTTCCAACTGAGGCTGACCACGGGTAACTGAAACTGTGAAAGCAAAACCAGTTAAGGTGGTGGGGAGGTAAGTGTACAGCATTTCAAAATATGTAGAATACAGCTAAAGCAGTGCTCAGGGAAAACTTCCAGCATTAAGTGCAAATATTAAAAAAGAACAAAGATCTAAAACCAATAGCTTAAGTTCTACCTTTAGAATCCAAAAATATAAAAAATAAACCTGAAGCAAATAGAGGAATAACAGAAATATTAGAGCAGAAATCGGTGAAATTAAAAATAAAAAAGTTGAGAAAAATCTATGACATCACAAGTAGCTCACACTAAGTGGGATTGAAATAACAGAATTTCCTTGAGATATTATAAAGCATTTTTTCTCACACTTTTTAGTGACAGAACCCCTTTATAACCTAGCAATTGAAAGACCCCCACCCCCATTTAAAACACAAATGTACACAAGCACATATTCCATTAGCTGTCATCATGTCATGTAGCCTCTGGAAAGCACTATACGTATAAGAATGGAAAAGCAAATGTCTTATTGCTACAAAAAAAGGTTTGATTACATGGACACCCAGAAAGGCTTTAGGCAACCCCCAGGAGTCCCCAGACAATACTTTTGAGAATTTGTAGAGTAAGGTATCCAAAGGCTTAGGTAGACTGAAATGCTAGAGTGAATTTGCCCATCTACCTGCTAACTGTATCCCCAAAGATCCGCAGGACACTCCTTCACCAAAGCTGTGCAATGTACATTCATGAGGCGTGTCCCAGCCTCCTTAAAGCTCTGGGGGCCGGTTCTCTGCGGGCCAGACACAGAGGAAAATGCTGCCATTGAACTTGTCTCCTCCACTTCAACCGGGATAATGGCAGAGGGATAGGGACCAAGTTGTAACACTTCATTGCCAAAAACAAGGTTGATGTGGTTGTGTAATGGAGAGTGGAGCAAAAGCGTTAACAGCATGACATACATACATAGATATCTTTGGTATAAGTAACTGATCATGGTGTCCCGAGACCTGAATTAGATGAGCAGCCTACTACAGTCTTGATTTGTAGAAGAGTAGAATGTTCTAGGTCTGGTTAAATTACCACAATAAAGAGTCTGGGTCTTCCAACAACTTCCCCTGGTGAAGCTTCTTAATTCATTTTAAGTGTAAATTAAATGGTATAAGCCCTTGTCTCCTTTATTTTCAGTACGTCTCAGTACTAATTTTTCTTTCCTAAATTAATCATGCATTTAGTAAATTTTAAAAGTTTTAACCTTGATCTGACAGTCACATTTGGATGGGAGTTTCCGTGGGAATGGAAATTGCTGCTGTAAGAAACTTGCTGAAGATTTCACGTGAACAGGCTTCACCGACCCTGAGAGCACCAAATGTCTTAATGTTTGGGGTAACTCCCAGTGCTTAAGTGAATTTTGTATTAGGGAAAGTAACATCACCTTTTTAGGCTGCGAAGGAGTACGGATGCAGCATACCTATTGTCCCAGCAGCCCACCACAAAGAGGGTTAAATTCCTCCCTCTCCAGAGGAAGAGAGTTTCTCACTAACAAGGCTTACATAGTGTAGTTCTAGACTTAAAAGTAAGTTTTTAAGCCAGTGCCTTCTAGTGTGCAGAGTTGGGTAAATTTATCATGAAACACAAAAGCATAATAAAGGATTAGCTTCCATCCTCTATAGTAAATAGAGGATTTTGAGGAAACTTCTTTTTAAGAATACTCTATTCGCCCTGGCCGGTTTGGCTCAGCGGTTAGAGTGTTGGCCCGCGGACCGGAGAATCCTGGGTTCAGTTCCCACTAAGGGCACGTACCTCGGTTGCAGTTTGTTTCCAGCCCCAGTTGGGGTCGTGTGGGTGGCAGCCACTCGATGTGTCTTTTTCATTTTCACGTCTATGTTTCTCTCTCTCTCATCTTTCCTGTCTCCCTCCTGCTCTATCTGAAGATAAACACAAAAATGTCCTCAGGTGAGAATTAAAAAAAAAAAAAAAAGAATATTCTATTCAAGGTTATCCAGGTTGATGGAGACTCAGACATGGCACCTGGCCGCTGGCTCTTGAGGGGAAGGGCTCAGATAAGGAACAATGGCCTCTGTCAGCACTTCCACCTGGGAGAAAGCTGCCCCTCCAGATCTTCCTCCTATGTCCCTGCTCCCACTAACTCATTTCAAGGGCTCTACAGCCTTGTGAGGCCAGTGGCCACTACATTGGACCACACAGATAGGAAGAGTGCTGGAGGACTTGAGAGCAGAGAATCAAGGAGCCCCAGGGTGGTAGAGCAGAACCTCATGGAAAAGTGGGGCTTGAATTCATCTCTGAAATAATGTTAGAGTGTATAGAAGTTTGCAAGTGGAAAATAATATGGCGAATGTCAAGGCTGGATATTTCCAAAGTTCCCCAAAGTCTTCACAGACTAGCTGCCCTTACTGGATTTGTCATGGATGAAAGGTGGCCCTCAGAAACCTGATGATGTGAGCACGGTGAGTTCTTCACAGCAGCCAACCTCAGGACATTGATGCCTGACATTTGATGAGATCAAAGGTCATTTTTTAAAAATTAAACTTTTTATTTGGAGATAACTGTAGATTGACATGTAACTATAAGAAATAATACAGAGAGGTCTCACGTACCTTTTACCCATTTTCTCCCAATTGTAACATCTTGCAAAACTGGTGCAGAACGACTCCTGGTATATTGACATTGATCCGGTCACAACACAGAGCATTTCCATCACTGAAGGACACGTCATGTTTTCCTTTTAGAGCCACATCCATTTCCCTTTTGCACACACACACACCCTTCTTTTCAATGCCTGGAAACCACTAATCTGCTTTTTCTTTCTATAACTTTGTAATTTCAAGTATATCATATAAATGAATCATAGTTTTGTGGGGCTTTTGCAGCCGAGAAAGTAAGGATATATTAAGAAGATGGCACCAGGATGGGGTGTTGGCTGCAAAACGGCACCAGAATGTTACTGGCGATTGGACCCTGGTTCAGCAACTTGAGTTCCAACTAAGTTCCTGAGTTCTAACTAAGAAAGAATCCAGAGCCAAGGCTCAAATACAAGCAAAACTTTATTTAGAAAGTCACAGAGGTAGAAGTGAACCGTAGAAGAAATGGGTTCAGGAAACGAATTACAGAGGCAAAAGAAAGGCCCTTGGAGCTCAGGAGAGAGAAAGGTAGAGGCCACGCACCTGGGGGAGGCAGCCGAGATGGAACAGTGTGGAAAATACACCCACAGTTTAAGAAGCATTGAGACAAGAGCTTAAATACATTTTTTTAATTCCTCACTTGATTTTTAGTAATTTTGGTTTTAATGAGGACTTAGTTTGTGGGAAGATAAAATGCAAAAAAGAAAAAAAAACGGAAAAAGAAAGGTTAGGATGGGCTTCAGAGGTAATTCAGACTTGGCTTTGCTAACAGGGATTAATTTTCCCCTAAATGAATTAAATAACTTTACATTCATTTAATTGTTCCAAATCACATTAATCTGGATTTCCTGGAAAATATGTGTATTCAGAAAGTGTAAAATGTTTTTCAGACGCTAACATTATTCTGCCTATCACAAGTGTCTGATACCAAGTATGTAAATTACTTGGCTTTTAACTACCAAAGTTGAAAGGTGACTACCCTTAGTAAGACTGTAAAAATCACTTGTGTTGTCAAGAGATTACAGAAATTTACATAAATAATAAAAAGGACACAATTCAAATTAACATAAACAAAAAGAACATGACAGTTACTCCTCTACTCACAAGTATCCAATCGTCCCGTACTACTGCAAGTGCATTTGTTTTCTATTACCATCAAATCAAATTAACACCAACTGTTTTACAGATCCCATAAGTCAGAAGTCCGGCGAGCTCATGAGTCTCTGCCTAGTCTCACAAGGCCAAAATCAAGAAAGAGGCGTTAGGAGCCTCAGTCTCCTTGCCCATTCAGGTTGTTTCCAGAATTCGATTCCTTGCAGTTGAAGGACAGTTGTCTCCATGTCCTTGCTGGCTGTCAGGTGAAGGCTGTTCCCAGATTCCTGAGGCTCTGTTTCTGACTTAAGGGGATGGTGGATTCATCGAAGTTTGAGGGCTAATGTACTACATTGGGGCCACCTGAATAATCAACGATAATCTCCCCATCTCAAGGTCCACACCATTAATCATATCTGCCTACTCCCCCTTGCCATGTAATGTAACATATTCACAGGTTCTGGGATTAGGACACTGGCATCTTTGGGGGGCCATTATTCGCCTGTCACAAAGAGTAAAAGCCAGTCTTTACAAAGGTTTGGAAGATCCTATGTGATCTGAGCCCCCACTACCTCTGGTCTCTTCCTACTCCTCTTCCCCCTGCTCCCCCAACTCTAACCTCCTCCATGCTGTTCCTTAAGCACACCAGGCAAACCTCTGCCTTGGTCCTGGCTGTTGCCCTCTGCCTGGAATGCCCTTCCCCAGACTCACTCTGCTGACAAACTCATCCCCTTTGTTTGCTCACATCTCATCTTCTCCATGAGGTCTACCATAAGTACCCTGGTTAATACTCCAGCATTTCTGACCTTTTCCCACAGCACCTGTTACCAACCTACCCTGTAACTTATTTATCACAAGCATGTCCTCCTTTCTTTCTGCTGGCATGTTAGCTCCACACAGTGGGGGGCCTGGTTTTGTTCCTCTGATGTGTTCCAAGGCCCTAGTACTTATAGGGAGCTCAATAAATAGTACTGATATTGGTTGTAGAACAAGGTTTTCCAAATATTGAGTGATATGAGGGATTACAGGCATATCAAATCTATGTTCTTTCTGTAGAGCTGCTTGAAATACTGAATTATATCTCCTTGATCCTTACTAGTTTCTTCTTTTTAAATCAATGACCTAACTCAATATTTCCATATTTCATCAAGATCAATAACCCTTTCATTCTGGCTCAAAAAAAAAAACACTGTGAAAAAGAAAAATGATTTTATACCTGTCCACACCCTCCTTTATGATCCTTTATGATAAATCTGTGCAGTAAGACTAAAACCCAGCCTCAAAAAAAAGGGTAGAAAGGAACAAAGATGTTTAAAAAAAGGAAGTCAATATCTCCAAAAGCTTAAAGACAGCAACTGCCTTTTATCTCAGGTTTTCCAGCTTGTTTTTCAAGTTTACTCTGAAGTTTTTCATGTTGGACACTTCTGACAGTCACCACCAGATGGAGATACATCTGTAGTTTGAGTATGTTTCTTATGTATTAGGAGCATGAATGCTGTTTTCAACAATAGAAAATCTGTTTAAATTCCATTTGAAATTATGCTTCAAAAACTGCTTCTTCAAGATTTAACAGCTACTTGTAAGAAACAACCAAAGGAGATAGAAATAACCTCATAATTTAAGACGTGACCCAAAGGCTCCAAGGAAACCTGTTTAACTGACCCACCTCTTAGAAAAAATCTGAGTCCCTCCAGTGTCACTGTCCCTATTCCAGCACACACTGCTGAGGCATCTCCTAGTTGACAGAAACTTGGAGCTAAGGATGCATGTATGTCCTCTGAACCAGAAAAACCTCTTTGTCTCAAGAATTTCCTGTGCCTAAGCCCAGAAAATGAGGGTTAGCACAAACAAAATATGTGAATTTAGCAAACTTTAATAAATATTCACAATTAACAAATGTGTGCAGTGATTTATGTTGAGATAATCCTTGGTACACTGTAAATTTTTAAGTAAACTTTATTATGGCCAAAATAATTCATTTATTTGGCTAAAAGTTGTTCATAATGCTTTTTTAAAAATATTCTTTTACAATTGAAACCCAAAAGGTTCATTTAAAACCTCCTGCACATCTTAAATTATTTAAAAATCAAACAAATTAACTGATAAATAAAATATGCTATAATTCCACAACACTGCATTCTAGGGTAAAGAATCTTGGTTTCTGTCCTTTTGCTGTAGGTTTGTACCTGTGATCTTAGGTGAGCCCTTTGTGTTCTGTGTTATTATCCTCTGCTCCAGTTGCTGTGTAACCTACCTCATGTTAAAACTTAAAGCTTAAAACCATCACCTTTTCATTACAGGTCAAAATTTTGTAAAGAAACAACTAAGGCGAGGCTTGGCTGAGAAAATCTCCAGCTCCACATGATATGAATGGGCTCTTGGTGCCACTGAGCTGGCAACCGAGCTGGGCTTAACGGGTCTGTGACAACCTCATGCTGGGTGCCTTGGCCAACACGGAGGCTGGGTTTGGTGTGGCCCCTTTCCCACTGCATGTAACCTCAGACTCTTTCCCTCTCTTTCGCAGATCAGGACTGGAAGAGACCAAGGTAGAAGTGGCTGGTCTTTTCACAGGCTAGTTCTGGAACTGGCACAACATCGCTTCCCTTCTACTACACTGGTTAACACACACATGAAGAAAAATAGATCCTGCCTCTCTAGGGGGAGAAATGCCAAAATTTTGCAGCCATCTTGCCCTGGCTGGCATGGCTTAGTTGGTTGGAACATCGTACCATACACCAAAAGGCACTTACCCAGTCAGGGCACATACGCAGGTTGTGGATTCAATCCCCAGTCAGGATGCATGGAGGAGGCAACTGGTAGATCTCACATCAATGTTCCTCTCTCCCTGAAATCAATTTGTTAAAAATTTGCAGCCCTCTTTAACCTATCACATACTCATTTTTTTAATGAGGTTAGTAAGCAAGCATATTAGTTAACTAACCTTGCAAACTACTTAATAATGTTAATGTTTGATGGGGGCTTAGTACATATCAGGCACTATTCTAAATGATTTATGTGCATTCATTCATCCAAACCTAGCAATCCTATGAAGAAAATACTATTATTAGCACCATTTTATAGATGGGGAAGCTGAGGCATAAAAAAGGTTAAGTAACTTGCCCAAGGTTGGGTAGGTAATAAACAGCACTCCCAAATCCATGCTCTTAATCATTACAAAGAGCAAATTCTACAATTCCAGTAATTTTAACCACTGCTTTTATTTTTTAAGATATGTTTTTACTGATTTTTAGAGAGAGAGGGAGGAGAAACTACAATGAAAGAGAAACATCTATCAACTGCCTCCTGCACACCCCCTACTGGGGATCAAACTCACAGCCCCACTATGTACCCTGACCAGGAATCGAACAAGCAACCTCTCCATGCATGGGATGACAGTCAACTGAGTCACACTAGCCAGGACTAACCACTACTTTTTAAAAATATATTTATTTTTATTGATATTTTTAGAGAGAAAGGGAAGAGAGATAGAAACATCAATGAGAGAGAACATCAACTGGCCACCCACTGGGGATCAGCCTGAAACCTGGGCATGTGCCCTGACGGGGAATCAAACCGGTGACCTTTTGGTGCATGGGTCGAGGCTCAACTACTGAACACCAGCCAGGCTTTTCACTTTATTTTTTGTTTGTTTGTTTGTTTGTTTTTTAATCCTCACCCGAGGATATTTTTCCATTTTTTTGTACAGATAGGGTGGGAGGGAAAGAGAGGAAGGGAGAGAGAGAGAGAAACATCGATGTGAAGGGACACATCGAGTGGCTGCCACCCGCACGACCAACCAGGGCCGGGGACAAACTGCAACCGAGGTACGTGCCCTTAGCGGGAACCGAACCCGGGTCTCTCCGGACCGCAGGCCGACGCTCTAACCGCTGAGCCAAACTGGCCAGGGCAGGCTTTTCACTTTAAATCATCACCTTTTAATGACCTGGTTAAAAAATGTTAAGTTAAGCCCGGCCAGTGTGGCTCAGCGGCTCAGCATCAACCCATGCACAAAGAGGTCGCTGGTCAAGGCACATGCCCAGGTTGTGGGTCAAATCCCCAGTGAGGGGCATGCAGGAGGCAGCCAACTGATATTCTCTAGCATTAATGTTTCTATCTCCCTCTCTCTTTCTAAAATCAATAAAGAAAAAACAAATTTTAAAAAATTGTAAGTTAAAATAATTTAACTCATCTTATTTCCCAACCTGTGGTTAATTTCCAAAATTGGATCAGAGTTATGATATCCACACCTTTGGTTCAATTAACATTCAAAAATCTTACAAACTCATTAAGAGCTTTAACTTCTATCAGTTTTCTACATCAAGAAGAAATCTCAACCTTTCTAAAGCCTGACCTACAATGTGTAAAAAAACATGTCTATTTTACTTCTAGTCTATCCCTACTCGTTACAGGGATTAAAAAAAAAAAAAAACTCATTGGAAAATACTAGAGGTTTAAGAGTACTCACATTTAAAGCTAATTTTGTAATTCACATGAATGTCTTCATGCCCTAATCACAGAGCCATTGCTAATCAACTCACAGGAAATGAAAGAGAAGCTCACCATTCCCTATACTATCAGAACATGGAAATATCTAATACTACAAACTGAAGAAACAAAGACGTATACAAAGTGCTTGCCATTTATTTAAGTTACACTGGAAGTTTGAGCTACAAATGACTTAGAAAACACAAAGCTAAAAAAAAAACCCACAATCAAAATACAATGGTATCTAGCTCAAGACTGGTTTATGAACATAAACTTTCCTTTAGTTGCCAATTAGGAGATGAATAAGGCTATTATTTCAAAGTTAAGCTTTGTTTTAAAAATCACAATGCAATGGCCCTGGCAGGTTTGGTTTGGTGGTTAGAGCCTCGGCCTGAGACCAAAGGGTCACGGGTCAATGACTGTCAAGGGCAAGTGTCTTGGTTGCTCCGTCTGGTGTTGTGCAGGAGGCAACCATTGATGTCTCTCTCTCTCTCTTCCTCCCTCCTCCCTCCCTCCCTCCCTCCCACTCTATCTGAAGATAAATGGAAAAAAATACCCTCGAGTGAGTATTAAAAACATAGTTAAAATATATAAAAATCACAATGCAATGGAAGCTTTTTGGTTCTGTTTCTTTTTCCTATTATTCTTTCTCCATAGTATGGGCAAAGATGGGGGTGGGACTAAAGGGTAAACAAGGGTAAAAAGGGTTGGGGGGTGCAGGTGAAGGGCAGAAACTAAGCAAATTAGTCATTTTGACTCCTGGAAAAAGAAGATCAAAGTCCCATGTCTTATTTCTGCTCAATCTCCAGTACCTAGCATAATAAAGACACCCACCATATACAACAAACATTTGACAAATAAAAGATCAAGAACTTTCAGTCAAGATCAGGTAGTAAAAAGGAGGACGGAAGGGAAAGGGCTCTTTAGATTTACAACACTTTATGAGGAACTGATAATACATTTTGGAGAAAAGGCAAAACCTTTCAGAAACAAAAGAGAATTTAACTGAAAACTTTCAAGCAACAAATTACTATTTTTACTCAACAATGAAGTTCTTTGTGGAACTTCAGCTCCTAAATAACATTCCTACATTTCTTTACTCTGGTAACAAATAACAAATATAGCTGGGAACAAAACATGGTTCTTCACCTGTGAAAATATCCAACAACTCTACACACACACACACACCACACACCACACCACACACACACACACACACACACACACACACACATTCTATTCTTTCTTACTCAGGACCAGAGGTGAGTAGATAGGAGGCCCTTAAACCATAGCTTCACTATATACCCATCCCTCAAGAACCCATAATGGTTTCAAATGCTATTCATTTTAGTGTTCCTAGATGTGTACATAACATTCAAATTTCAATGATAAGTCTCCTGAGAAGTTATACTGAAAGAAGATTAAGTCAAGCAGATAAATTTGGCCCATTATCAAAAGCAATTCTGAGTACAATATGGATGCTGCCATTTCAATATGCATTAATATTCCATTTCTCATAAATCCAGGTATCAGTTCTAAGGCCTTGTGAATTGAGATGGAAGTAAAGGTGGGTATGTTTTTAAAACCTGAGACTCTGGTTCAAGACAACCAAATAAGTTTTGCTTCACCTCCAACCTACATAACTTGAGGAAATACCAAAATGTTTCTCCTGAGTCTTATAGACTATGTCACACATTTGAGCCTTTAATTCATATTAATTTTGTATATGGGGTGAGCAAAAGTAGATTTAGAGTTCTGAGTACACATAAGTTACTAAAGTTGTTGTAATAATGATAAACTGCATGTCTTTTTCCATATGAACTGTAAGCTTACTTTTGCCAACCCCTGTATAGTGTGAAATAAGGGTTCAATTTCATTCTTCTACATATGAATACCCAATTTTCCTAGCACCATTTACTGAAGAATCTACCCTTCCCCTATTGTGTGTTCTCAGCACTCTACATTACCTACGTCTTGAAAAACCAGTTCTAGGAAATATGAGTAAAATACAGAAAATATTGTTTACAAAAACAATAACCTGTAGAGCTGAATTTGAATTCTATCAGTATGAGCTTATGACGTACTTTATCAAATAACCAACTTAGTAGAAATAAGCAATTCCAAGTACCCAGATTATAGTGTTAAAAGTTATTTTCCCTAAAAATGAGCTAGGGTTTATTGGAGAAATGGCTGGTTTTAGGGATGGGGCAGAAAATATAAAAAGATGACCATAGAAGATATTTTCATAGCAAATGAGAAAATTATTAAAGACTACAAGAAGTTAAAAGGACTCAGGAGCCAACTTGAGCCAACAAAGATTCTCCTAAAGATGGGATGATTTGTGCTTCTATGTGTTTCTAATAATGAACTAAAATGGTCAAATATACTTAATTCCAGTTCATAACTAAATACAGTAAGTCCTCAACACCACTGATAGGTTCTGTGACTTTTAAGTGAAACAACATATATTAAAATCAATTTTACCATAGGCTAATTTATATAATTTAGAGTTAAGTTCTTAAGGTATCTCATCAACATCATAAGGAAAATAATGTTATTCAAGGACCTGTTGTAAAATAAATTTATTAGTCACCTCCAGAGAATAGGAAACCAATTCATTAATTTGAAAAATGTTAAGTACGTTCTGCATTTTCTATATTATCTATACCATTGGTTAACAAAATACAAGTGAAGAGAAAGTGTCTTTTTATAAAACTACTAAATATGATTAGAATATCACCTTTTTTAATGCCCCGTGAATTAATGCATCTTTTTTTTTTATTGACCATTTATTTTTATATTTGTATTTGGAAATGTTTGTATCAGTACAGTGAAACTAAAGAGACGCTGGATGTCATTAGTTTGGATATCATTAGTTTATTATAAAAGAGACAAATTATTTACATGATGAAAGATTTCAGAACTTCAATGGAATGGGCAGCTTCACATGATGCCATTTCAATAGTGGTTTATTTGTCTACATACTTTCCAAGAATGTCACCCTCTCTAAATAAGAAATAATCCTTATTGTCTAGAACTACTTTGGTGCCTCCACATTCTGGAAGAACTTTATCTCCAACTTTCACACGAAATGGTTGAATCTCTCCACCCTTTCCTCTGGAGCCGGATCCAACAGCTACTACTGTTGCTTGCAATACCTTTCCTTGAGATTTTTCTGGAAGCATAATGACTCCTTTGGTTAGTTGCCGCAGCACTCCTTTCAACTAATACTCGGTTAAAGAGGGGAAGAAACTTTCTAAACGCCTGTCCTGCCATGACTTCGACCGCGGCAGCCCGTGCTCTGCTCTCGCGCTGCGGCCACAAGGAGAGGCCTGCAGTCCAGCCCGCTGGACACGTGAACTTGGGAAAAGGCCGCGGGCGCAGGCGTGCTCGCCCCCGCCACCCGCCCCTCCCCGACACACAGGGGGGCTGCAGCCGCGTGCACCAGGATTCTGCGCAGGCCACTTCCGAGACGACTTGGAGAAGGAAGAAGTGCTCTTTCTAGGCTTTTCTAGGCTGCCTGCCCTGGTGCAAGTACCATAATGTCTCCCCCTCCAGAGATGAATGGATCCTTGATAAAAAGAACACAACCTAAGTTACAGTCTTGCCAAGAGACAAACCTGAATTTGATCAAGTCTTTGGAGCCATCTGTCAATTTGCAAAATACAGAGCACAGAACATGCAGAACTAATCCAGGAGTATACAATCAGCAAATCCTAAGTGTGATGAATTCTCTACATCAAATGACACTGATTCTTCAACAATAAATTGTAAAGAAAAGGATGCATGGAGAACCTGTAGATTAAAATAGACTTAAAAGACACCAATTTTTTTTTAAAAGAATAGTTTATTGATTTCTAGAGAAAGGGAGAAAAAACATCGAAGTGAGAACGCAACATAATCAGCTGCCTCCTGAGTGCCCCCCACCAGGGATCAAGCCTGCAACCCAGGTATATACCCCGACCAGGAACTGAACCAGTGACCTGTTGGTGCATGGGTGGATGCTCAACCACTGAGCAACAACAGCCAGGCATTAATGTATGCTTTAAAAAAAGTATGTAAAAATGTTACAGGGAACTTTCCAATGAAAGTATAAGGCTTCTTCTGCCCATGTAGCCAATGACCAATCTGATCATCATTTAAAGGGGGACAATCAGAATTAAGTGCCTCTTGATTTCATCATATAAAGTAAACCATACCAACATAAAATATTCTTGCTCAAAATGAAAGAAAGAAATCAGAATCTAATTAACCCTATCTAGATCTAAACTCTAGGATATGAGATAGATGATGAACAAGAAAATAACCAAATTCAGCCCATGGGACACTATAGGAAATTTACATGGTTCCTTCAACAAGTCATAGTGTGTTAGATTGGGGGGTGGGGAGGGAGAACAACTAATTTAGATTTCAAGACACTCCAAAGACAAAACAACCAAATACATGTCGTGTACATCAACCATAAATACATCTAAGGCAACTAGAAAATTTTTAAACAGATCAGATATTAGATATTAAGAAATCATTATTAATTCTGTTAGGTGTAATACTGACATTGTAATTACATATGGAAATTTTCTTTTTTGATATAGTCTCAAATATTTAGATTAAAATGACATCACATTTGAGATATGCTTTCAACAAAATAAAAGAGAGAAAGTATGACCACATACTGATGGTTATTAAAGCTAAATTTATGGGTAGGTACATGGAAGTTCATGATAGATCTTATATATTTCAGCAAGCACTTACAACTTTTTACATAATAAAATAATTTTTCAAAAACCATTTGATACATATAATTGGCAAAGTTTATTATGAGGAACTTTAGTAGGTCTTTTAAAAGACTGTTGGTTTAAGAATACTGAAAGATGACAATCCACAATAAGACACATACAAATGAGAATAATTAAAATATTAAATACTATTCAAATTAAAAGGCCACAATTCAAACTGTTAATGATGATCTTTGTGTCTTACTAGAAGCAGCTGTACAATTACCCTTCAGGAAATTCACCTCACCAACTCATGACTACAAAACCTCAATGCAAACTCAATTACATAATTTACAGTCATCAATGCTTAGTATTTGGTGCTTAAGCATGCATTACCACAGAAAGCACAAAATCCTATTTACAGGGATTTTTTGTTTCTTTAAAACATATCTCAAGCATCTTTTAAAGTGCGAGCTACAAATATGCTGTATCCAAGGAGAAGAGTTTCTAAAAGATGAGACAGCTATCCAACACTGCCAAGACTGGTTATATAACTAACCAAAGGAAACCCGGCAGTACTCTGCTGTTTCAGTGTGGTAGCCTCCTCCTTTGCAGTTGGTTGAGCTCTTAGCTTTTACTATACTACCAGCCAAACATGTACTCCATTGCTTTGGATACAAGACTTTCATCTTTTTTTGGTGTCTGTCTGTCAGAAATGACCTATTAAAAAAAAGCACACAATTGTTATGGTTTCTTCAGTTTCACAGTTAATTCTAGAGTTAATAACTAATTCAAAAGGGCCAAACACTAAAATGCATTTGTAGAACTGAACTGCATATTAAAGATTAAAATATGGCTTTGTTTAGAACTTCCTTATGTTTTTAAGAATGGTAAAATCTTATTACTTTAGCAGGGCAAATTACATCTACTCTTAAATTAGAAAACTGGACAAATACAAAAGCTATGGGAGATGAGGGCTTTAAAATATTGGTTAAAAGCCTAGCCGGTGTGGCTCAGTGGACTGAGCATCATCCTATGGACTGAAAGGTCCCAGTTCGATTCCCAGTCAGAGTACATGCCCAGGTCTTGGGCTCAATCTCCAGTAGGGGGGCATGCAGAAGGCAGCCGATTGATGTTTCTCCCTCACATCGATGTTTCTCTCTCTCTCTTTCTCTCTCTCTAAAAAAAGCAATAAGCCCAGCTGGTGTGGCTCAATGGTTGAGCATCGACCCAGTCACCGGTTCAATTCCCAGGTTGTGGGCTCAATCCCCAGTGGGGGTATGCAGGAGGTGGCCAACTAATGTTCTCTCTCATCAATGTATCAATGTCTCTCTCCCCCCCCCCTTCCTCTCTCTCTAAAATCATTAAAGAAAAAAAAGTTTAAAAAAATCAATAAAGTCCAGCTGGTGTGGCTCAGTGGTTGAGCGGTCGGCACCAAGAGGGCACCAGTTCGATTCCCAGTCAGGACACATGCCCAGGTTGTGCGCCCAATCCCCAGTGAAGGGCATGCAAGAAGTGGCCAATCAATGTTCTCTCTCATTGATGTTCTATCTCTCTCTCCCTCTCACTTCCTCTCTAAAATCAATAAAGAAAAATTTTTTTTAAAAAAATCAATAAAAACATATAAAATAAATAAAATATTGGTTAAAGAAAAGAAGAAACTAAAGGAGGGGAAAAAAACAGTTCAAGAATGATCTCCAGCCCTAGCTGGTGCGTCTCAATGGCCTGTGCACCAGAGTCACAGGTTTGATTCCTGGTCAAGGGCATGTGCCTGGGTTGCAGGTTCAATCCTCAGGCCTGGTCAAGGCACATGCAGGTGGCAACCAATCAATGCGTCTCTCTCACACTGATGTCCCCCCAACTCCCAATCCCTTCCACTCTCTCTAAATATCCATGGAAAAAATATTCTCAGGTGAAAAAAAAAAATCTCCAAATTTCAATAGACTAAATTGACAACTCTTTTATTTGCAGAAACTGTGTCTTGCTAGGCAAGTTCAATGAATATAAATAAACTTGGCCTTTAAACTTTTTTGAAATGAGAACTGGTCAATGTTTTCTTTTGATAACCAAAGGCTACTCTAACAAAACCTAAGGCTCTGTCTTCATTTGTGATACCATCAGATTTATTTATCAATTTAATAGGGTTTTTAATATTCTCTCACGCCAGAGATGTTCACAAGGAAAACTTTATACATATGCAAAGATAACTTAGAAAAAAACTAAACACTCAAAATGTTTTCTTAAATGGCAAAGTAATTTTTTAAAAATTCAAGATAATTTTCCAATTGACCAAAATTCCTATTTTTAAAACAGGAAATTTAAAAATGCAGAGTGTGGTCCTGGCCAGTATGGCTTAGTGGTTAGAGCGTCAGCCCGCGGTACAGTGAGATCCAGATTCGGTTCCCGCTAAGGGCACATACCTCAGTTGCACTTTGTCCCCTGCCCTGCTTGGGGTTGTGCGGGAGGCAACCACTTGATGTGTCCCTTTCACATCAATGTTTCTCTCTCTCTCTCTCGCTCTCTCACTTCCTCTCTCCCTCCCACTCTGAACAAAAATGGAAAAATATCCTTGAGTGAGGATAAAAAAAAAAAAAGTAGAGTATGTAGGTTTCATCAAGGCAATCACTTCAGTGGGAAATATTTAATGGTATACAAATCAATCTAATAAAAAAGTTAAACATGCTATACAGTTCAGTCTTTAAAGAACATCCTTTTTACGTAATCCTTAAAATACCTGATAGTCACTAGTAGAAGCTTTGTAAGCTGTAGCAAGAGGTCTCATGGTAGAAATCCTAGGAGTACTTCCAGATTGAGTTGGTGTACCTAAGGTTCTGATTGGTGGTGTAAAAGCTAGAGATGAAGATGATAAAGCACACCTGTCACTGTTTTCCATAACACTCTAGAGAAACAAAGATAAAGAACTTCTCTGTTTATAAACGTAATACATTATTATACCCTTACAATGAAAACTTTATTCGATCTAATTTATATTTTAAATAATTTGGGGCTTGCCCTGGCCAGTTTGGCTCAGCGGTAGAGCATCGGCCCGTGGACCAATGAGTCGCAGGTTTAATTCTAGCAATGGGCATGTACTTCTGTTGTGGTTTGCCCCGGTCCCCCGCCTTGTTCAGGGTCGTGTGGAAGGCAACAAGTCGATGTGTTCCTCTCATATCGATGTTTCTCTCTCTCTTCCTTTCTCTCCTTCCCACTCTGAGGATAAATGGAAAAATATCCTTGGGTATGGATTAAAATATAATAATAATGATAATAATAATTTTTCCCTTGATAAAACAATATACGCTTCTTGGCTAGCATTTGAGACAGAATGTTCAGCCAAAAATCTAACTTGAACAACCTCAAACATCATCAATACAACTACAAACTCACAAGAGTAAGAATCTCTTAACAAACACTAGGGGAAAAGAGAAAGAGAGAGAGAGAGAGAGAGAGAGAGAGAGAGAGAGAGAGAGAGAGAGGAAGAGAGAGAGGAAGAGGAAGAGGAAGAGGAAGAGGAAGAGGAAGAGGAAGAGGAAGAGGAAGAGGAAGAAAGAAAAAGTCCCTGGCGAAGTCTGAGGGGAGGGGAAAAAAAATGAAGTCCAGTCCTGTTTAGTACCCAGGAACCCCACATTTTCATCTAGCCTCTCCAAACATCTGGTACAACACAATATAATAATGACACCAATCCTAGACTATGAGCACCAAGTTACTTAAGTACCCTTGGACTCTTATTAGCTGTAATAAAAATAAATGGGATGGATTACTTCTAAATTTTAAAGTCTTGTGACTATCTTTGGCTTACCAAGAAAAGAGTACTATAACATCACCACAGTTTACAAACTAAGAAAAAGATGCCTAGGCCTGGCGGGTTTGGGTCAAGGGTTCAATTCCTGACTCTGGTTGGGGTTGTATGGGAGGCAGCCTTCCCTCCTTTCCACTCTATCTAAAATATCAATGGAAAAATATCCTCGGATGAGAATTAACACACGTGTGCACACACAAACAAAAGCAGCACAGTGAAGCAAAGTAATGTAACCACTAAAGTCAGTATTTAGATTTGTGCTCCTTATATGAATTAAGACATTTCCCTTACATCAGCAATAACTTACTTTATCTATACATGGTTTTACACCAATCATGATGGACTCTCCAAATATCTTCCCATCTTTACTTAAGGCTTTCCGGGCCTGCAGTTTAGATTGATAACGAATATGCATCCAATTTCCTGTGTTAGACATCTGCAAAGAATTAAGTTGTCTCTTAAAATCTCAAATGTATAAAATCTAAATTCAATGGATTAGAAAATAGAAATATATGAGGATAAATCTGCTTCCACTTTTCATTTGATGTGCTGTAAAAAGCTATATATAGTAGGATTTAACATAAATCCCATTAAAAATTGAAATAATCTCTGTCTGGCTCTCAATCCTGTAACATAAAGAATACGTGGCAAATATTCTATGAAAGTAAAGTAGTTCCAAAAGATAACTGTTTCTAATAAAAAGGTTTTATCACCCAGCCAGTGTGGCTCAGTGGTTGAGTGTTGACCCATGCACCAAGAGGTTGCCGGTTCGATTCTCGGTCAGGTCACATGCCCAGGTTGTGGGCCTGATCCCCAGTGGGGGGCATGTAGGAGGCAGCCAATCGATGTTCTCTCTCATCAATGTTTCTCTCTCTCCCTCTCCCTGCCTCTCTCTCTAGTACCAATAAAAAATAACAATAATGAATAAAAAGGTTTTATCAATGAAAATTTTTAACGCGTATTCATCACCCGATTTTGTATAGAACTTAAATAAGTCAATCTCTAGTAATAGAAAAAAAAATGTATTCATAATTTGTGCAAGGTTAATTAAAAAAAAAAGTCCTGGCCCAGTGGCTCAGCTAGTTGGAGCATCATCCTATACACCAGAAGATTTCAGGTTCGATTCCTGGTCAGTGCACATACCTAGGTTTCAGGTTTGATCCCTGGTTAGGAAACATATGGGAGGCAACCATCTATCTTTTTCTCTCTCTCTCTCTTAAAAAAAAAAAAAACAATCAATTAATAAAAACAAACAAAAAACAATATCCTTGTGTAAGAATTTTAAAAATAAGCTCTCTATAATCTAAAAGCCCTAAGATTTCTATAAGTCAGGAACTTCTCCCTTTTCCTTTATCCCCAATAAAACAAGCTCAAATGGGAAAACAGTAATGTTTTCCATAATTTGCGTTTTTAAAAGATTATAAGCTATTTAAGAAAGGGGGGGCTTCCCTGGCCAGTTTGACTCAGCAGTTAGAGCGCTGGCCCACCACAGAGTCCCAGGTTCAGTTCCTGCCAAGGGCACGTACCTCGGTTGCAGTTTGTCCCTGGCCCAGGTTGGGGTTGTGTGGGTGGCAACCAGTTGATGTGTCTCTCTCACATCGATGTTTCTCTCTCTTTCTCCCTCTCCCCCTCCCGCTCTATCTGAAGATAAATGCAAAAATGTCCTTGAGTAAATATTAAAAAAAAAAAAAGGAGGGGCTGAAATTTGAGTTCTCTTGCTTATTTTCTCTTTGTCCCTTTTTGACAACTACTGTGCAACTTCCAGCTTTCCAAACTAACAGACATTTTCTATGAAAACTTTTTTAAAAAGGAAAAGTACACAAAATTCAGCAGCAAAGTTTCCTTCTATTCAAAGTTTATCTGTCCTCAGCCTAAAATCATCAATTGAATAGAATTAAGCCTTACCACATGTTTTAAGATATTCCCATATTGTGCAAATTGTAATAATATATAGGAAGCAGATGCTTGAGGAAACCTGAAAAACAAATTGTCCAAACAGTCATCTTCTACAGTAAATATGAAATCAAATTACCATACTCACAGTTTTTCCAAATAAATTCCACCCAACTATCTACAACAGCCATTTTCAACCTTTTTTATCTCATGGCACACATAAACTAATCATTAAAATTCTGTGGCACACCAAGAAATATATTTTTTGCTAATCCACTGACCAAAAAACTAGGTATAAATTTGATTCAAATCAGATAGCTATTGTTGTGTTGGCTGTTGTCATTTTTTATTTGACAATCTAAGGGAAAAAAGTCCCTGACTAAATAGGCAGGTATTGCATGTTTTAAAAATTCTTGCAGCACACCAGCTGAAAATCACTGGTCTAAAACTACAGGAAGTCCTTGATCATCCTCTTTTCCCCTATCAGCTAAATCTATCATTGCTCATGGCCCAAAAGCAAATTTGTTAAAATTAGTTTTAACTAAGCCATTCTATTCCATTCCCTGAAATCTCTAAAATTCCATTCTCACTGCCACTATCACAGCCCTTAGAAAAAAAATGATAAAGTTGTAGTTCTGTTTATCATTTATTTTACAAGGGTGTGTGTGTGTGTGTGTGTGTGTGTGTGTGACAGAGACCAGGGTGGGGGTGGGAGGGGCAAGAAGAGGAGAGAAATATTTAGGTATACTACAGTTATTACAAAGGAAAGAATTTAAAAGTATATAGTCATATCATTATACTCTGAGCACCTGAAAATTCATAAATTTAGTCCTGAAACAAAAATAAAAGTTAATACCAGTATCAGTGGTATAGAAACATTTAAAAGGATGGTTACCAAGACTTTAATAGCCACATACTCTATATGGAAAAATTCTAAGTGACCTTTACTTTTTTATTTATAAGTTTCTTTCTTTTTCTTTTTTTTTTTTTGGTACAGGAACCAAACCCAGGACTCTGGTCCGCAGGCCAATGCTCCAACCGCTGAGCCAAACCGGCCAGGGCAACTTTTTTATTTGTAAAGTTCTCTACGGTATGAATATTTTACAAGACATTAATACTTATATTGTCCAAACAATAAAGTTATTTCAATTTGAAAATCTGAACTTTCCTTAGCCAGTAACTTCAATTATCTGGAGCTAGAATTAGGGGGGGGGGGGGGATTTGAGTCCCAAAAATAAATGAGAAATTCCTCACATTAAAATCTATGTGAGTAAAATACTCACTGCATTCAGGATGGAATTTTACTTTGTTATATAAGTTTGAATATGATCTCTAACCCTAAAGAAAAACAACAAATGAGACAGGGTGCCCAACAAAGCAGAGCTAAAGAAAATATAAATGAAGAGGAGAAATAATGGTTGCAAGTGAGGAAGATATTTCAGAAATAAAACAATTCTAAGAGTCTATAACCACTTTGAAATATTCCAATATCCTGTAAAAGAATCACCCTAAAACAGTGAATGATAGTCCATGGTGACCCTGATGTATTTCTCTATAAATATCAAAATATTGTATCCCTTAGAAGAAACTGTTTTAGTTCCTGCAACCAAACTCATATAGAGGGTTACTAAAGAAACAGAAAATAAATAGCTGAGAAAGTATGTCTTAAAAACGAAGAAAAGGCCCTGGCCAGTTTGGCTCAGTGGTTAGAGCGTCGGCCTGCGGTTTGGAGAGACCCGGGTTCGGTTCCCACTAAGGGCACGTACTTCGGTTGCAGTTTGTCCCCGGCCCTGGTTGGTCGTGCGGGTGGCAGCCACTCAATGTGTTCCTTTCACGTCGATGTTTCTCTCTCTCTCTCTGTTCCTCTCTCTCCCTCCCACTCTACCTGAACAACAACAAAAAAAAAAACGGAAAAATGTCCTCGGGTGAGGATAAAAAAAAAAAAATGAAGAAAAGGACTAGCAGAAGTACTTTAAGTAATTTACACAATTACTGACAAATCTTATTACTGACACTATTACCACTGAGCCTAAAAAAAAAATCCACACTTGGGAGTGGACATCCAAATTCAAAACAGACAGCCATTTCATGAGAAAATATAAAAATTAAACAAATACATACAAAAAATCAAGTAGCCAGCCCAACTGCTATGAATAAAGGGCTGAGTGTGGGCTTTCTGCAGAACAAGAAAAAGCAATGGTCCTGCTTTTCACTTTTCAGCTAAACAGAATCAATAACACACAGAATCTCTCTGGAAGATTACACAAAATACAGGTGGCAATTATTGCTTTAAAGGGGAAAAAAATTATAGCTGGGGACCAAAAAAGTGGGAAGAAAAACTTTTCACTGTATATTCTTATTCTTTTGAAACTTTAAATAAGCTGAATATGTAAAAATCCACCAACATTTATTGTGCACTGTTCTTCTTTTAAAAGAAAAATAGGTCCAACATCAGTATAACATATAACACTTTCAGAAATTAATCTTATGTAGCAGAGTGTAAACAATAACAGTTTAAAAATCAGAAGACCGGGGTTTTTACTGAAGCTTTACTAATAACTAAATGTAAACCTCTAAATAAATCAAACCATCTAGACCTATTTCCTCATCTATAAATGATTCAATATCTCAAAGATGCTTGAAAGTACTTTTTTGATAGAAAAATCTACTCAAAATGCATCTAGATCTATCAGGCACAATTTCTATTAATATTGAATATTTTGTGACTAGAAAGTATATGCATACTTGTGACAGTATTTATACACAAATGAAATTCAATTTTTTTGTTCCAAACTGGTTAAGTCCTCTCTTAAGCAGAGAAATAATAACTAGATAGAGAAAGGAGATTCTTAAGTCTAATGGGGCAACCGTGTTCCAATATCCAGCAAATACACTGAAAAGAAAATAATCCGAGTATTGAACACTAGTTAATAATATGTATGCTGAAGTGTCAGGGTGATCTGTACTGATGTCTGCAACTTACTCTGAAATATACCAACAAAATAAAATGAATTCATAAAAGATCAAAGAAATGCAGCAAACTGTTAAGTGCAGAATCTAGGTAGTGGGTATATGGGTGTTTGCTGTGTAATTCTTTACATTTTTTGTATGTTTGAGAAAATTCATTATAAAATATTGAGGAGGGGGTATTTTTTTTTTATTATAAATGATCCAGAAACCTTACCCAAATACAGTTACCCATGTGTCATCGAGGTGGTCTTCAGAAGTCAGAGAATCTCCTTGAGTATAAAAAGGATCCAACTGCGCAGGAGATAACGTTGTCTTTCGTGGTTGACCAATGTTGGCTGGACTAAACATACTTTGCCCTATATTAGTATATTTAGTTAAGTTAGTTACCAATATAAACATTTTGGTTAATTTTAAATCAAAGCTTTAAGTTTTTGATGAAAAAGTATATTAAAAGTTGGCAACTGCAGAAATAGTTTAAAATACACAACTGTACTGAAATGACAATTTTCTACCACACAATTTGAGAAGTGGTTAACAAGAATAACTTACAATTTTGCAAATGTTTTATTAATTTCTAGACCAGAAGGATCTTTTGTCAACCTCAAAGACTTTAGTTGGATTCATCTTCCAAACCCAGCACTTTTATCATAGCACCTCTATCTTAAGAATATTCAGTAACTCCTCAGTACCCACAGAAGAAAATCCAAATGCCCTGGCCTCCACAATCAATTTCTACCCTTATTTTCCCAATATGCCACTAAATGGTCCCTACCCTAACCCCTAATATGTGAATGCAGTATTCTTTTATTCAAGTCATTTCCATCTGAAATGATCTGATTCTTTTCTTTTTTCATATCCTTCAATTAATAGCTGCCAATTAATGAGTACATCTACATGTCCAACACGCCAAGCTAAATGCTTTACGTGTTCATTTTATCTCAGAGGCACTGTCCTATTGAGACCACACATTTCTGATCAGCAGAGACCATTTGTCTTTAGTCTTTGCAGTAGTAATAATGATTCATTCATTAAAAAATATTTTTTTCAGCACTTAAATATGCACCAAGCATAATTTCAGATGTCTAAGATACAGTAGTGAACAAGTTATACTTGAAAAAATTAACAGCCCTGGCTGAGTGGCTTAGACGGTTGGAGAATTGTCTGTGCACCAGAAAGGTTGTTGTTTCGATCCTGGTCAGAGCACATACCTAGGTTGCTGGTTTGATTCCCCGCATGGGAGGCAACAGCTAAATACTCAATACAAATATATCCTCAGATGAGAATTTTAAAATAAATAAATAACAGATAAAACCCTACTTATAATGGGGCTTAAATACTAGTGAAAGTGGCAAATAAGTAAATACCTAATATGTAAGAAACAGAAAACCCTACAAAAAAAAAATAATAGAACAGCCCTGGCCGGATTGGCTCAGCGGTTAGAGCATTGGCCTGCGGTCCAGAGAGACCTGAGTTCAGTTCCCACTAAGGGCACATACCTTGGCTGCAGTTTGTCCCCGGCCCTGGTTGGGTCGTGCTGATGGCAACCACTCAATGTGTCCCTTTCACATCAATGTTTCTCTCTCTCTCTCTCTTCCGCTCTCTCCCTCCCACTCTATCTGAACAAAATACGAAAAAATGTCCTTGGGTGAGGATAAAAAAATAAATAAATAGAACAGATAAAGGAGACAAGTAGTACTATAGGTATACATGTGGAAGTGTCATTAAAACAAAACCTGAAGGAGATGGTATGTAAAACATTCCAATATGTGAAAACCTGAATATTAGGTGGG
Source organism: Molossus molossus (assembly GCF_014108415.1). NCBI lineage: Eukaryota > Metazoa > Chordata > Mammalia > Chiroptera > Molossidae > Molossus > Molossus molossus. Next base: position 67,355,475 of record NW_023425346.1, read on the forward strand.
GGAAAAAAAAGTGAGTACAAAGGCCTTGATAAAGGACATGGCTGATGTTTGACATAGAGCAAGAAGACCAGTCTTTGCACAATGAGGAGGGATACTGCTCAATGAGGTCAGAATAACTATATGAGCACAGAGATAACAGGATCAGTTAACGGGAAAAAAATATGTAAACCACTGTAATGACAGGCTTTTACCTGAAATGAGTTGTGATGTCATTGGCAAACTGTGAGCAAGGATGACATAATAGGACGAAAATTTTCAAATGTATAATGCATTTATAATGAATGGTAGCATTTTATCGAGTACTTACAACAATGTCTCTAAATCAGCAGTTCTCAACCTGTGGGCCGCGACCCCTCACCAAAGACCATCGGAGAACACACATTTCCGATGGCAATTCGTAACAGTAGCAAAATTACAGTTAGGAAGTAGTAACAAAAATAATTTTATGGTTGGGGGTCACAACATGAGGAACTGTATTAAAGGGTCGCAGCATTAGGATGGTTGAGAACCACTGCTCTAAATGTATAATTTAATTCTAACAACTTTGTACTATAGATCCTATTAGTAGCTCCATTTAACAAATTCGGAAACAGGGTGATGTGAAATAACATCCAGAAAGGAAGCTGGAATTCTAATCTAGGCAATTCCAATTCAAAGCATGAGCTCTCAATCAGTAACCTAGTTAACACTCATAATTACTACAGCAACAATTATACAGGTGTGGTCCTTAGATTCTGGGCTCCCTAACACTTTCTCATGGGATCAGCCAAGTCAAACTTATTTTCATAATTATTTAAGGTTTCATTTGCCTTTTTCACTCCCACTCATTCATGATAGTACACTGGACTTTTCTAGAGGCTACCTTATGTGTTCAATCAATTCAGACAATACAGAAGTAGATATGAGAAGTTAGCTGTATTTTAAGTGAGACATTAAGATTTGAAAAACATAAAACAATCTCACTATTCTCGTGAATATCTTTTTTTTTTTAATCTTTTTTTAAATGATTTACATTTAAATCATTTTAAATGTAAAATGTATTACAGATGTTCCACATTTTTCCCCCATTGACCCCCTCCTCCCCACTCCCGCCCCCCTCCAGCCTTTTCCCACACTATTGTCTGTGTCCATTAGTTATGAATATAAGTTCTTTGGTTTATTCCCCCCCCCCCAAATCCCTTTCCCTTTGAGGTTTGTCAGTCTACCAATGAATTTGTACTTCTTAATCTCTTCACCCTTTTCACCCATTCCCCCAACCCCCCCTCCTAACTGGCAACCAACAAAATGTTCTCTGTATGTATGAGAATGTTTCTGTTCTACCTGTTCATTTTGTTTGTAGATTCCATTGTTGATAGATACGTATGCATTGCCATTTTGTTTGTTCATATATTTTATCTTTCTCTTCAAAAAGACCCTTCACCATTTCATATAATAACGGTTTGGTGGTGATGAACTCCTTTAACTTTTTCTTGTCTGGGAAAGTGTTTATATGGCCATGGATTCTAAATGACAGCTTTGCAGGATAGAGTAATCTTGGTTGTGGGTTCTTGCTTTTCATCACTCTGAATATTTCTTGCCACTCCCTTCTGGCCTGCAAAGTTTCTTTTGAGAAATCAGCTGACAGCCTAATGGGAACTCCCTTGTAGGTAACTAGCTGCCTTTCTCTTGCTCCTTTTAAGATTCTCTCTTTGTCTTGAACCTTTTGCTTTTTGATGATGATGTGTCTTGGTGTGGGCCTCTTGGGGTTCACCTTGTTTGGGACTCTCTGTGCTTCCTGGACTTGTGTGTCTGTTTCCTTCACCAAGTTAGGAAAGTTTTCTGCCATTATGGTTTCAAACAGGTTTTCAATTTCTTGTTCTCGCTCTTCTCCTTCTGGTACCCCCAAGATGCGAATGTTGGCACGCTTGAAGTTGTCCCAGAGGCTCCTTACACTATCCTCATTTTTTTGGATTCTTTGTTCTTTTTGCTGTTCTGATTGGGCATTTTTTGCTGCCTTTTATTCCAAATCGATGGTTTGCTCCTTAGATTTACATACTCTATTATTGAAGCTGTGTAAATTATTCTTTATTTCAGTTAATGCCTCCTTCAATTCTAACTGTGCATCCATGATTTCTAACTGGTCCTTTTTTATGCTCTTGAGGCCCTCCCTAAGTTCACTGAGCATCCTTATAAGCAGTATTTTGAACTCAGCATCTGTTAGGTTGCTTATCTCCATTTCACTTAGTTCTTTTCTTGGGGTTTTGTTCTGTTTTTTCATTTGGGACCTGTTTCTTTGTCTCCTCATTTTAGCTGCCTCCCTGTGTTTGTTTCAGTGTTATTACTTAATGAGAGGTATGGGGCTCGCTGAGACCAGATGCTGCTTGTTTGAAAGAATTTAGGAAAAACCTGAAGCAGGATCCAAGACCGGCTAATCCTAAGGTTAAGCAAGTGGCAACAGCTTGGGTGGGCTTGAAAGTTGGGTGGGGTGGGGCGGGGCCTCAGGGAGTCACCAGGGCGGGGCTACCAGTGTGAGCCAGGTTGCTGGAGTCCCAGATATGGCGACTGTCTGCTGCCCCAGGGAAGGGCTCACCAAAGGAACAAAGGCCTCTGACAGCACGTTTCTCCCGGAGAAAGCCCCCTCTCCAGCCCTCGCTCCAATGCCAAACAGCTCAGTTCTTCCCTGTATGTCACTGGTGCCCCTCAAGCTGCCTCCCCTCCAAGCTTAGAGGGAGAGTCCAATAAGTTCGAGCGCGGGCCCTTTAAGGAGCTGCCTGGGGCTCCAGCTGCCTCAGCCTCCCTGAGCCTCAGTTCCCGCTGGTTTTTCCAGCCAGAAGTTATGGGGATTCTCTTCCTGGCATTGGAACCCTGAGCGGGGTACCTGGTATGGGACGGGGACCTCTCAGTCCTCAGGGAGGACCTTCCCAGCCTCGGGAGACTCCTGATTTTTATCCACCACACGTGGGTGTGGGACCAGCCCGTAGCGCTGCTGCCGCTGCCCCTCCTACCAGTCTGGATGTGGCTGCTGCTTTAATTCCGTAGTTGTAGGACTTGCATTCAGCTTGATTTCAGGTGGTTTTGAATTGTAGTTTAGTTGTAACTCTGATGTGGTTGTGGGAGGACGCGATACCGCGTTTACCTACCCCGCCATCTTGACAGGAAGTCCGTGAACATCTTTTTTTACAGAAAAGTTATTTACTTTAAAAAAGGTTATTTATATTTATATGAAACAAATTATTTTTAATGAATTAATACATACTTTAAAATGTTCCCAGTTTTTACTTTAATGCTAAATATCAATAGTTATCATCTAAAAACAATTTGGTCTTCAATTTTTTACAAATATGTTTTTATTGATTTGGGGATCGAGCCTGAAACCCACGCATGTGCCCTGATCAGGAATAGAACCTGGAGACCTGTTGTTGCATGGGTCGATGCGCAATCAATGAACCACACCAGCAGGGCTGTTTTTCAATTTTTAAGGAACAACTGTTCTACAGGACCTTGCACATGATTCAAACTCCATGTTTACTAACTTTCTAAAGGCTCTCTGCTCAACACATTCTAACCATATATATACTTATACCTTGTCATTTTTTCTGAATTCCCTATTGAGTTGAAAATCACCCTAAGTCCTTCCAAAGTGTTTATAGTCAAATTAATTTGTTGAAGTATATTATTAAAAATTTTTTAAAAGCTCAGCTGGTGTGGCTCAGTGGATTGTGCATCGACCCATGGCCTGAAAGGCCCCGGGTTCAAATCCCAGTCAGGGCACATGCCCAGGGTTTCTGGCTCGATTCCCTCTCATATTGATGTTTCTATCTTTCTCTCCCGTCCTCTCTCTTTAAAAAAACTCAATTAAAAATTTAAAAAGAAAAAAGATACTTTACAGAGGGGGAAGAAAAGGTAGTGTGGTAACAGTTTTATAAAAGACCATATACTATATTGTCCTAATGGGAAATTTACACATAAAAAGCTCTCAAAAGTTATCCAATAAAAAAATATTTTTAACTACATTTGACCCAAAATTTCCTATACTGTATTTTACCTTCAATAAAACACATATTTTTGTAAATGCTGATCTTGTGTCAAGTACCTCCTATATGGTTTATAAATGCATCACTGACATAAGAATTTAGAGGGGTCAAATCTATTAAGAAATGAATAAAGTTACTATTCAAATCCAAAACTGAGATGCAAAAAGGGTTACAAATGAGTTTTAATTTTCTATTAATAAATACAGAATGATTTCCTCAGAAGCATACAAATTTCTCTTAGACAAGCTAATATTATGTCACAGTGACTCACAGTGACACACTATTAACTCATAACAAAAGAGGACTGGAGAATCAAGTTACTCTCAAGATATGATTATACAGTCGTCCCTCGCCACTTCACACTTCGACTTGCACCGCTTCACTCTATCACAGTTTTTTTCAAATATATTCATTAAAAAGTTGACTGAGACAGTGAAAATGATACAGCACATGCTCGGTTGTCTGAGTCAATTATACACCCCTGTATTACAATTAAAATTAAAATTATTGTATGTATGGACTGTATGCCTATGTATTCAAGCACCCCAGGAATCCTTCAACACCAGGTGCAACTAGAGTCTGGAACAGATTAACCGTGATAAATGAGGATGACTGTATCTCTCAAAAGGTCAAAGAAAATTTTTTAAAAAATGAACAGCCCCCAATAATTTATTTTGGGGAGATTATTATTTTATTCTAGAGCCTCATGTTCCAACTGCTACTGCATCACCAAAATACTGAAATTATTTTCAATATATAGGTGGGAATAGAAACTGGTACAACCATTATGAAAACCAGGCCAGTGGCTCCCTAAAAAGTTAAAAATAGTACTACCACATGATTCAGCAATCCCACTTCTGGGTATACATCCAAAGAAGATGAAAACAGGATATCAAAGACCTATAGTTACTCCCCGTATTCACACAGCATTATTCACAATAACCAAGATATGAGAACAATCTAAGTGTCCATCAATGAATGAATGTATAGGAAATCTTGCCATTTGTAACAATATGGACCTTGAGAGCATGATGTTCATGATGTTAAGTGAATGAAGTCAGAGAAAGACAATTACTGTATGATCTCACTTATATGCGGAATGTAAAAAAACCAAACTCACAGAAACAGAGTAGAGCGGTAGTTACCAGGGACTAAGGAATATGGGGAGATGTAGGTAGAAGGTTACAAATTTCCAGTCATAAATTGAGTTAGTTCTGGAGATCTAAAATACAGCATGGTACTATCGTTAATAATACTGTATTATATACTTGAAAGCTGCTAATATAGTAGACCTTTAATGTTCTCACCACAAAAAAGAAATGGTAATTAGGTATTAGCTAACACTATAGTCATTTTGCAATATATAAGTGCACCAAATCAATACTGTATACCTTAAACTTATACAAAGTTTTATGGCAATTATATCTCAATGAACCTGTAATAAATGAAAGTTAGTTTTCTTAGTTATATCTATAAATTAACCTGTAACATAAGACTTGCCTGTAACTCCAAGAACAAATGGAACAGTGGACAAGAATTCCAAAAGTTAACTTTTTAAAAATATATAACTTCAATATAAATGATGCACTTGATATAATTCTTTGGCATTCAGAGTACAAATATATTCAGAGTCAAGTCTAAAGGACTTGTAACAATGAAGTAAAGCCCTTACCTCCAAACAGTACCAAACCAAAATTATACCCTCAATATGATCAAAAGTTAAAAGTATCAAGTTAAAACAACAATGCAATGATGTGACTCTAAGTAAAGAGAAAAACAGAATGATCAAAATTCTTAACTCCTTAATTATTCCATACAACTTAAATCCCTTTACTTCATTTGGTCTCAAATTTAGAAACCACTATTAATATAATTTATGTAGACTTTCCTTCAGAAAAAAAATGTTTCTGATCACCTCAGATCTCTTAGGATTATTAAAGAATCCAATTAATTCAGGATACTATCCTAGACCCTACTAGAAAACAAGAAAAAAAATGTTCAGTCATCAAGTTAACTTGCTAAAATTAAATTGCTAAAAAAACAATTTAGCAGCCAAAAAGCTTGAGAAACAAATATTTTTTAAAAGTAATCAAGCAAATGTATACATGCAACAATTAGCTCTAGAGAAAACAAAGGTATATAAGAAGAAAATAGAATCCCACCCAGTATACTACACAGCTCAGTCCTATAGATTTACCTGACATTTAAAACTGAATTTATGTTTAATTTTTATAAATCATTGAAATAGATGTCAAACTGTATCCATGCTATAATACATTTAACAATTATTCTTTTTTCTCATCATCACAGATACATTTAATAGGTACAACTCATTTCTAAAATGAAACACCCCTTTATGACAGGTGTCTGTTTATAAACCAACTAATCAATTATTCCTTTAGGAAATAAGCAGAAGCACTCAAAAGACACTTTTTTTTTCTTTTTTTTATTAAATTCATTGGGGTGATATTGGTTAATAAGATTATATAGGTTATACAATTCTCTAATATATCATCTGCATATTATATTGTGGGTTGACCTCTCCAAGTCAAGTCTCCTTCCATCACCATTTATCTCATTTACCCCTCTTCTACCTCCCCCCACACCCCATTCCCTCTGGCAATCACCAAACTGTTGTTTGTGGCTATGAGTTTGTTTTTTTTCGGTCAAAAGATACTCTTAATAAATTTAGTTCTTACTATAAAGATATGCCTTTAACACACAAAAGATGATAAAAGATATTTCGGTATAAAATCTGAAGCCAATGCAAAATTTTTTATGTTCTGCATTAACATTATGAAGGTACAATTTAGTTATGCTACATCATGTAATAATCTTCAAGCAAAAAATTAAATGAAGGCTCAAATGAGACAACCATTATGACCTTTAAAAATAAAACAAATCAGAATTAAATCTCAAATGAATAAGCAATCTAATTTTTGCCCTGTCAACTACTCTGAAAAACATAATTACTTACACATAATCTAAAACTATTTACATAAATTTAGGATAATTGCCCCCCACCTTGTTAATGTTTAATTGCTCCACTGATTTTACTTCCTTTCAATCAGACTTCTGGTATCCACATGCTGAACTTTGTAAGATGAAAATAAAGTGTACCTATCAAATCACATCAAATGTGCCTCCCTAGATAAATCACAATTCAAATAGTCTTCTTAAGATCAGATTAAAGTGGAGGGCAAAAGACCTAATTACCCTTTATGAAAATGTCTTTAATAAAAGAATACATGTAATTATTTCAAAATAGACCACTAGTCTAAATAAAAACAAAAGAGATAAAAAGAGTGCTACATTTTAAACAGATACGCGGCACATGAAACTTAGAAAAAAGAGGCGTTTGACAGTGTTGTTACCTTCTTACATTGAAACAAAGCAGCACTATATATAATAAAGAATTTGGCCTCAGCCCAAAGAGAGGTTAAGCCTTTGTCAGGTTCCTGGGATGTAACCTTTAATTTAAATCCTAGGAATTTCCCTAGCAACAGAAGTCTTTTTGTTATTCACAAAGGGGGCCTGGGCCCTTCAAGTGCACTAATTTATGCTAACAAGGTAACTCATGGTAGGGGCAAGTCTCACCAGAAAAGACGATCTGATAAAAAGATTGGAGCTTTGAGCCACATAATTATCATCCCACCTATGGGCAGAGAAGGGGACTAGAGATGAGTTTAGCCACTTGATCAATGATTCTATTAATCATGTTTACATAATGAAACCCCAATAAAATCTCTTAACATAGAAGTTCCAGTGAGCCCAGCCCATGTGGCTCGGTGGTTGAACATCAATCCATGTACCCAGAGTTCACCAGTTCGATTCCTGGTCAGAGCACATACCCAGGTTGCGGGCCAAATCCCCAGTGGGGGGGCATATAGGAGGCAGCCAATGTCCTCTCTCATGGATGTTTCCATTTCTCTTCCTTTTGCCTTCCTCTCTCTCTAAAATCAATAAAAATAAGTAAAAGAAGAAGCTCCAGTGAACTTCCCTACTTGGCAATACCCTGTGTATAATGCCATATATCAATACTGGAAGTGTAACCTATCATGGAAGTTTCGTGTCTGGAATCCTCCCAGACTTTGCCCTATAAATCTCCTTCTTTGGCTCTAGTTTGTAAAAAGAACAAAACAAACAAAAAAAAAAACCTGTACCCATACGTATAGCACTTTTGGTGGGTTCTGAATCTTTCCAGTAAATTATCAAACCTTTGGGTAGATTTGTGATTTTGTGATTTTGTAGCCAGTAGGTCTGAAGTAAGGGTAGCCCTGGCAGTTGGCATCTGAGGTTAGGGCAATCTTGTGGGGACTATTTCCAGTCTGACAAACACATTGTACCTGAAAACATGTTGAACAATGGATATAACAACATCCAAACATGGTGAACTAAACACTTGTATTAATCTCTAATCCCTTCAAACACCCAATGATAGTCATTTTAGAAAATCTCAGGTTTTGGAGACTACAGAAACTATAAAATGAGTAAAAGAAGATGCTGGCTAAAATCAAGAAAGGCTAAAGTGTATATAATAAAAAATGAGATAGCAGGCCCCTCCTCATCTTAGGCAACCAGATCACTGCCACTAAGCCACTCCACCACCAAAAAACCAAGGACTTAGTCTCTGAGGAGTCTAATCTGGGTGGAGAACAACTAACTGTAAGGAGACTGAATTCTTCTTTGGGCAAATTAGAAGAAAAAAGATCTACATAGGCTGAAATCAGATATTTTTCCAAACAAAAATCTCATCAACTATCTAATGCCCTTACAGTGAAGCCTAATAGGAGAATAAACAGCCCTGGCCGGTTGGAGCGTTGACCTGCGTACCAAAGAGTCCTGGGTTCGGTTTCTGCTAGGGACACGTACCAAAAGAAAAAAAAGAGATAAACAGCCTCTCTCCATGAATTTCCCTCTTCCTGCCAATGTTGATGCACACATTTGCAGCAATTTAAAGTAGCTTTTTAGTGACTCATTCAATAAATATGCCTTCACCAAGAAAGACAGAAGAGGTAGAAAAAGGAAGAACTAGAAGAAAACAAACAATATGAGCAGGAATAAAAAAGACCAACATGAATCTCACCGGTAAGATATTACATCTATGAAACAAGAATAGGATGTTACATTTTAAAGTATATTCAAAAATCAACAATAACAACAAAAAAGGTTCTTGGGAATTAAAATGACAAAATATTACTATAAGAGTTGGAAACGGAGACTGAGGATAATTCTCAGGAAGTAAAATACATATATAAAAGGCAATGTAAGGGAGAAATAGTAGAAAATTAGAAAAATCTACAGTGCTCTTATTAGAAGGAATTCCAGGAAGAAGGAACAGAGAAAATAAAGGAAAGCAATTATCAAATACAGGGAAGTATCCCAGAACTAAAGGTAAGTGTTTTTAAAGGATCCATCAATTCCCTAAACAAACAAATGAAAAAGTCCCAAACCACGGTATATTTGTGAAATTGAGAACACTAACCATAGAGAGATCTTCAATTTTTCAAAAACAGGCCACATACAGAGATTCAGGAATTAACACTGCAAATAACTTCCACAGAACACTAGAAGCTAGAAGACAATGGAATGATGCCTCCAAAATTCTGATGTAAAATACTATACCTGGCCAAGCTAGCAATCCAGTGTCAAGACAGGAAAAAAGCATTTCAGAAATGAAGTCTTAAATTTCACTTCTCATGCAACCTTCCTAGAAAGCTACTCAAATATATTGTTCTTCACCAAAATGAGGAAATGAACTAAGAAGAAAGCATGTTATCTAGGAAAAAGCTCAATTCTAGAAACTTGCTAAGGCAAATCCAAGGATGATAGCTATGCACCATGCTAAAACAGAAAGCAGCCAAGAGAGGCTACAAGAGAGACATACGTTCTCAGTTTAAAACAAACAAAAAAATGTCTTATACTATGTTTGAACATTTTTAAAAATACAGATATGTACAACAGCAAAAGAACATTTGCTTCAAATAAAGGAAGCAAATGGCACATAGAAAATTAAACACATGGAGAAAAAAGTTATTAACTAAAGAAAAATTAAAATTTTACAGAAGGGATAAATTATAATACTTGGTTCAAAATGACAATGTTTTAGATAGTCATAATAATATAAACACTAACAAATAATTGTTTGACATAATTATATTGAGATAATGTGAGGGAAATAAGACATAATATCTTCAATCATCTTAAATATAGCAATATTGAAAACCAAAAATCAAGAATTAGCAATTTAACCACATATGGTTGACTGAGAATGGTTCTCCAAGATGACTACATCCTAATACCTAGAACCTTACCTTATATGGCAAAAGGGACTTTGCCAATGTGGTTAAAGATCTTGACATGAGATTATCCAGGTCTATTCAGGTGGGGCCCCACAATATATCCACTAGTGTCCTCACAATAGGGCGAGGGAAGAAGATGTACTGCTGAGAGGTGATGTGATAATGTTTACAGAGATTGGACTGATACACTTGAAGATGAAAGAAGGGGCCACAAACCAAAGAATATAGGTAGCTACTAGAAGCTAAAGAAAAAAATTCTACCTAGAGCCTCCAGAAGGAACCCAATTCCACCAACAACTTGACTTTAGCCCAATAAAATTGATATTGGACTTCTGACTCCTAGAACTGTAAGAGAATAAACCTGAGATGTGTTAAGCCACTAAATTTGTGATAATTTGTTACGATGGCAACAAGAAACTAAGACAGGATCTCATTTAGGTAAATGGAAGTAAATTCCAAAAAGAAATAGTTCTAAGATCTGAGACCTGGTTAGTTCTGGAGGAATAAAGCTAAAGACTGCTGCATTTCATTATAAGTATTTAAGTACTACTCAATTTTTTAAAACTATCTTCATTTATTATTTTGACTAAAATATAAAATAACACCCCCACTCAATAGTACTAAGACTAATATGGCATGACTAAAAAAATTTTGGTGAGCAATTTTTTAAAACTCAATGTGGTAGGCAGAAAATGGTCCCCTGAAGATGTCCATGTCCCAATATCAAGAAGCTGTGAATAAGTTACATTAGACATAAAGAGGAATTAAGGATGCAGATAGAATTAAGATTGCTAATCATCTCATCTTAAATAAGATTTTCCCAGACTAACCCAGTAAATCTGACATAATCATAGGGGTCCTTAAATGGGGAGAGAAAAAAGTGATGTAAGAAAGACTCAACTGGTCACTGAAAGCTTTAAAGATGGTAGGGAGCCACCCTGGCCGGTTTGGCTCAGCAGTTAGAGCAACGGCCCAAAGACCAGAGAGTCCCAGGTTTGGTTCCTGCTAAGGGCATGTGTACCTTGGTTGCAGTTTGTCCCCGGCCCCAGATGGGGTCATGTGGATGGCAACCACCTGATGTGTCTCTCTCATATGGATGTTTCTCTCTCTCTCTCTTCCTCCCTCTCTCCCTCCTGCTCTATCTGAAGATAAACGCAAAGATGTCCTCAGGTGAGGATAAAAAAAAAGATGGTAGGGAACTATGAGCAAAGGAATCTGGGCAGCTTCTAGAAGCTGGAAAAGAAAAAAGAAAAAAAAATTCTCCTCAGATCCTCCAGAAAAGAATGCAGCCCTACCAATGCCTTGATTTTAGTCTATTAAGGCCATTTCAGACTTCAGACCGTCTGAATTTTAAGATAATACATTTGTGTTGTTTGAAGCCACTAATCTGTGATAATTTTTTTCAGCAGCAATAAGAAATCAATGTAATCTAGAATAAGGTTGTGTTTACTCCAATTATTATTAAAGAAAAACTATGCCATGCCAAGTTGGACACATATTCCGATCCTCTATTTGACAGTGGAATATCACTGAGGTTTTTACCGCGATAGGGTGAAGCTGCAAGAAGTGCAAAGTGATGAGGAACGACTGTGTATGCAGTACATAAAGAATCCTACTTCGCGGAAATTCATTTATCACGGTAGAGTCTGGAACTGATTAACCACAATAAATGAGGGCTGACTGTATATACATGGTTTCCCATGTTTGCTGTAATAAATTACCACAAACTGGGTGGTTTAAAACAACAGAAATTTATTCTCTCACAGTTCTAGAGGCAAGAAGTCCAAACAAGTTTTCGGCAGGCCCAAACACCTGCTGAAGGCACTAAGGGAGAACCCACTGCTTGCCTCTTCTAGCTCTAGTGACTGCTGGCATGTTTTGTTGCTTATTAGAGTGGCCTCAGTCTTCACATTACCTTCTCTGCACGTCTCTTCATTCTGTGTCAGATTTATCTCTGCCTCTCTCTTATTAGGACACTTACAATTGGATTTAGGGACAATTAAGGTAATTACCAAGATTAACTCCCCCTCTCTGTATCTCCTTAACTGTCTAAACTCTCCTTGAGAGCTCCTCCTCTCAATATCCTTTATTTAGTCTTACGTTTTGTTCACATAGTAATATTCACAGGTTCCAGGTATTAGGATGTGGACATATAATTTCAGGGCAACCATTCAACTCATTAACAACTCACACATATCAATTTATTCAGTCAACAAAATTTACTGAGGTCTATTCATTCATAGCTCTGTGATGGGAAAATAATGAAGATACAGAAGGAATCTGTCTTGACGGAGTTCATAAGCCAGTAATGGAGAAAGATAAGAGCTGAGCAGTGAGATCTTTTTAGGAGCACATACAAGGAGCAGAAAAAGAAATATCAGGGAAAGGCCCTTCAGATAAATTTGTCCTTTCTTCCTCCTTCCAGTAACAACATCAGAACTCTGAGCTACTAGAATCAACAATAGCAGCCAAAAAGCGCTATAGTCTAAATATCACACTTAATCTGTTAACAATATGCTAACACAAATAAGGATTCTAATTCAGTAGATGTAAGTGGTACACCTTTTGATAAGATAGCTGATAGATATGTGAAAGAACTTCTCAAGAAAAAAATTAAGAAAATGTAAAAGAAGATTAAAAGCAGAGGAATATCAAAATAGTAACAGAAGAAAATTGAGGGGGGAGGAAGGGGAAAGACAGGATAACATTCTCTACCAGGGCAATAATATACCATGGTTGAAAGAGTTGCTGAAATTCTTTAATCTGTATTTCCCACTTTGTCATATGACCAAGGTTTTCCTGCACTGGAAATAAGACTCTAAAAGATGTTAACGTCAGTTACAGAATTTAACACAAAACAAAACTCCTTTTTGGACACAAAGACCTAAGCATAAAATAGCATGTGCATTAAATCCCATGGCATCTTTATAAATTTGCCAATCTCATAAAGTTAAAATTTACATATTATGTAACAAATATTCATTTAACACTAAATATAGTAATTTAAAAAATTACTTTAAGTGAAAAGTCTACATTTTCCCCTAAATTTTCTCAAGTCAACTTCTTTTTCCTATTTCTTGCTTACTGTTGGCTATTCATGGTAGGTCCCATGACCATCATATCTTGTCAAAAATATCCTTTTTCACTTATACCGCATTAAGACTTCCTACACATAAATTTCTTAAACTCAAAGTAGAAACAGCAGTGGCTCCCAGTGGCCAATTTATGATTGGCATCTTTTCCTATCACAGATCTTGTATTTTCATATTTGATTTCAAAAAATTTAAGAACCTCATAGAAATTACAGTATTACACAAAAATAAATTAACAAAATGATATTTAATTAACTTAATCCTGTGCTCTTTCACTTGACACCAACAAAAAATATTATAATGTGTTTTTCAGACAACTAAGAGATCCTTTAAAGCATAAAATACACTAATATCGTGTTTTTGCATTTTTCAATGTCCCTGGGATCACTTATTGACTTTAATTAAACAACTAGTTACTATTGCAATAAATAGTCACATAATAAAGCACTGTCATCTACCTACTTGTTTGATAAGATTAAAATTGTTGCCCAGCCGGTGTGGCTCAGTGGACTGAGTGTCATCCCATGGACTGAGAGATCATGGTTCGATTCCCGATCAGGGTATATGTCCGGGTTGTGGGCTTGATCCTCTGCAGGGAGGCAGCCGATCAATGTTTCTCTGTCACATCAATGTTTCTATCTCTCTCTCTAAAATAATCAATAAAAACATATTTTTAAAAAAGATTCTTAAAACCTAAACTAATTCCCCTAGAACATGCCACCTCAGGGTATGCAAGTTTAAGAGGGAGGTGACAGCCTAGATTTTTCACCATGATATACAGGATGGGAAAAGAGTAGGTTTATGCTTGTGAGTATGCAAAACAGAGTTATTCTTATATTATTATTTATTGTTATATTATTTTCCATACAAAGAACTGTAAACCTACTTGTTCCCCACTCTGTATGTGATAGACAGAAATCTAAAGATATCAGTCCAAAGTTTCTGTCCCCTGGTTAGATTAATTGATAATTCAAACACTAATCTAGGTACTGCTGTCAAAGGACTTTGTAGATAGTATTAAGATTACTAATCAGCTGATCTTAAAATAAAGAATTACCTTGGATGACAGGTATCCTCCGCTTTTCGCAAGTTTGCTTTACGCCACTTTGATTTTACAAAAGACCTTATGAAAATAGAGTTCAGCACCACATGCACCTTGTAGTGAGAGTAGTGAGAGTCACACCACTAAACTCTTTCCCCAGGAACTACATAGCATCTCAGCATCAAGCTGTCATAGCTCTGAACTGTGTCTGTGAGAATCTACGCTTTTTCTCGATTTATTTGTGCATCCATTAGCAAGATGTGTCCTGAGATACATAATTGCTTCTTTGCTTTAGGTCATTTCTGCATTACAAAGATTTCATAGGAATACAATGCTTTCAGATTGTGGGGTAACCTGTAGTCCATTAAGCCAAATGTAATCAAATGAGCCCTTAGCAGCAATGGGCAGAAAAGTCAAGTCAGAGATCAAACGAGAGAGGTCAGCCCTGGCCAGTTTTGCTCAGCGGTTAGAGCATCAGCCTACAGTCCAGGGAGACCTGGGTTCAGTTCCCACTAAGGGCATGTACCTCGGTTGCTGTCTGTCCCTGGCACTGGTTGGGTCGTGTGGGTGGCAACCACTCGATGTGTCCCTTTCACGTCGATGTTTCTCTCTCTCTCTGTCCCCCTCCCACTCTCTCTGAACAAAAATGGAAAAATGTCCTCGGGTGAGGGTAAAAAAAAAAAAAAGAGGTCAGAGAGATTCAAAGCATACAAAAGGATTTGTCTGCCATTTGCTGTCTTTAAAGATGGAAGGGGAGCCATGAGCCAAGGAATGAGGGCAGCCTCTAGAAACTGAGAACAACCTCTAGGCAAAAGCCAGCAAAAAAATAGGGGCCTCAATCCTACAATACATGGAACTGAATTCAGCTAATTCCCTAAATGGTTTGGAAGGAGTTCATCCCCAGAGCTTCCAGAAAGGAACATAGCCCTGCTGACACACCTGAGCTCTAAAAAAGAACTAAGCTGTGTCCAGACATCTGACCTATGAAAATACAGTAATAAAGGTATGTTGTTTAAAGCCACTAAAGAATGAGGTAATTTGTCATGGCAGAAATTAAAAGTAATACAGCCCAGCCAGCTTGGCTCAGTGAACTGAGCATCTTCCCATGGACTGAGAGGTCTCGGTTCAATACCCAGCCAGGGCACATGCCTGGGTTGCATGCTCTATACCCAGTGGGAGTTGTGCAGGGGGCAGCAGATTGATATATCTCTCTCACGTCAATGTTTCTATCTCTTTCTCCCTTCCTCTCTATCTAAAAAATCAATTTGAAAAAAAATTTTTTTTTAATTAATACAGCCCTAGCCTGCGGTCCAGAGAGACTCAGGTCCAGTTCCCGCTAAGGGCACATACCTCGGTTGCAGTTTGTCCCAGGCCCTGGTTGGGTTGTGTGGGTGGCAACCACTCTGTGTGTCTCTCTCATATCAACGTTTCTCTCTCTCCCCCTCCTACTCTATCTGAACAAAAAATGGATTAAAAAAATTTTAATACATATTTTGGTATAAGTGGGGTACTGCTGTAACAACTAAAATTGGGCAATGAGTACAGGCTGAAGAAATTAGAGGAGTATGACAGAAAAAGCCTAAATAGCCTTGAACAAACTAAAAATAGAAATCTAGACTTTAAGCATAGTGCCAGTGAGGACTCACAGACTGCTTGAAGAAATCTGGATTTGGAGGATAAAAAGATCTACCTTGTCATTGGACACTGCTTTTGTTATACATTCTGACAATCTCTGTCTTTTTTTTTTTTTTTTTTTTTTGGTACGTTCCCTTAGTGGAAACTGAACCCGGGACTCTCTGGTCCATAGGTTGACGCTCCGACCACTGAGCCAAACCGGCCAGGGCTGACCATCTGTATCTTTTAAGTTTAGTACATTTTGTTTTATATAATTGTTGATTTGGTTCATTTTAAATCTTGCTATTGTTCCTTTTGTTCCATCTTTTTGTTATTGTTCTTCTCCTCCTTTCTGACCCTCCTTTATTTCATTTTGTATTTTAATTGATTCTGGAGGGGAAGGAAGGGAGAGAGAGAACAGGGAGGTAGAGGGAGGACGGAAGAGGGAGGGAGAGGGGAGAGAGGGGGAGAGAGAGAGATGGTGGGAGAAAGGGAGATGGTGGGAGGGAGGGAGGGGGAGAGAGGCAGGGAGGAGGAGAGAGAGATATAAGTAAGATACATTGATTGGTTGCCTTCCATACACACCCCAAGCATGGATCAAACCTGCAACCTAGGTATGTGCCCTGATAGGGAATCAAATCCTGGACCTGCTGATGTGTGTGGGGGAGGGAGGGATACTGGTGCTCTAACCAACTAAGCCACAATGGGATTCGGCCTCCTTTATACCCAAGCCGCCACCACCCTTCACCTGGATTAATGCAGTAGGTTCCTATCTGGTCTTCTTGTTTCTACTCTTGCCCTTACCCCAAAGTCTATTCTCATCACAGCAACAGTCTCTTTCTAGTTGATTTCCACCTTTTCTGGGTAAAAAACAGATTACAATGACCTACAAGGCCCTGTAATATCGACCCACATTACCTTTCTGACCTCATTTCCTACTCTTCTCCCCCTCGCTCACTCCATTTCACACTAGCCTCCTTACTCTTTTTTGAACACCCTAGACATACTCTCACCTCAGAGCCTTTGCACGTCTATTTCTTCTGTCTATACTTTCCCTACCTCCCTTATTTAGTTCAGGTTTGTGACCAAATATTACTTCCTCCCTAACAATCTGTAGTAAGCAAAATAATGCTCCCCCACCCCCTGCAAAAATGTCCATGTCCTTATCCCTGGAACTTAAAAATATATTACATTATGTGGCAAAAAAGAACTAGGGTGCAGATGGAATTAAGGCTGCTAATCAGTGTCCTTAAAATAGAGAGATTATCCTGAATTATCCAGAAAGACCCAATGTATTCACAAGGGTCCTAAAAGCAAGAGGGAGACATGACTACAGAAGAATGATCAGAGGTGCAAAGATGCTGGCTTTGAAGATGGAGGAAGGGGACAACAAGCAAAGAAAGGTGGCCGGCCTCTAGAAGATGGGAAAGTCAAGAAAACAGATTCTCCCCTAGGGCCTCCATAAATTAACACAGACTTATGAATGCCTTAACTTTAGCCCATTGAGATCCATTTCAGACTTCTCACCTCCAGAACTGTAAAACAATATATCTGTATTATTTAAGCCACTTTTAAGTTTCTGGTAATTTTTTATGGCAGTAATAGAAAACTAATACACCACCCTATTAAAAACTATAAGCCTTCACCTACTACTCCCCCTTTACTGATTAATTGTCCTCCATAAAATGTATTACCTTCTAACATACTTTATAAATTACTTATTTTATTTATAAATGTAAATTCTGTAAATAAATGTAAGCTCCATAAAGGCAATTTTGTTCAATTTCTGAGATCCTGGTACTTGATCATATGCTCAATTACTGACTGAATGAAATTTGATTATAAATATATGAATATATAAGGAGAGTTGTGCTAATAATGATGCTGATATGATAAAAATACCATTAATCTTAAAAAAAAAACTAGGTCTAATCAAGTGGCTGGAGCCAATGATGGATTTATAGCTATGTATTAATATCTCTCAAAACACCTCTCATTATGCACTCTGTATTCCACTTCTTCCCAATTGCAACAGCTTTTTTTTTTTTAATTACAGTTTTCAATAACTCAGGAGACACTATTAAGTATACATTTTTAAATTATTAATATTTTGAATAGAATTCACATCTTACCTTTAAATTCAGAGAAGAATCAATATACAAAGTATTTCCTATCTGAAAGAAATTACTTACATTTGAAAAAGTCTCCAAATTTGAATATAAAAGAAATCAATTTGGCAATCATCAACCAAGTTCTTATGTTACCTTCATTCAAAAAGTAGAGAACAGTCTTTGGTGTTAAGACACTGCTTACCTGCTCCAGGAGTAGCTGTCATAACTCCAGCAAGAGGACTCTGCATTACTGACATGTTTGGCTACATAAAAACAGAAAAACGTGTTCTAGCCATAACATATACACAATAAGTATTGAAAGGCTTCATTCAATAGACAACTGAATATCTACCTTACTGGAAATGCCTATAATTAGCTCACAATCAAAGAGTACTCCCTAACATTTTTGCAGTATTAATCTTAAATATGCTAGACCTTTATCATATTATTGGTTTAAAATAAGTCATATTAGGTAAAAGTATATTATTTAGTAGAAAGTAACACTACTATTTGGTTTTAGTTCCTAAGGTACAATATTTGAACTAACACAAATAACGGTGTTTCTTCAAATCACTAAGCTCATATAGAAAAACAGAAAGATGGCAGAATTTTATTTTTAAACAAACATTTACAAACCATGAAATACTATAGATTCAAATCTACACTATAAAGGATAGCAAAACCCCTGCCTCTATTGGTACAAAGTTACAAAGCAGGAAAATTATCAATACTAGTTCCTTTAAATGTGAGAAACTCAAAAGATTTAATTAAAGTAGCTAAACAAACATAACAATATCAAATCAAGAATGACAAGACTCTCTAGAAGTAAATATATACATATTTTTAAAAACAATTCTGATTAAACTAAGGAAATATAAACTCTGGCTATTATCTAGCAACCAGAACCAAATGTTGAAAGAATGTTAGGAAAGATACAAAATGTACTGTTCAACTCTTAATACCAACTTCTTTCATAATTAGAGAGAGGTTGAGTAAAGTCTCAAGGGGCAAAACTAATTTAAGCTTTAATCTATTTATAATATTCTTACCAACTCTCCAGTAAAAAACATTCTTACAAATTATGATCCATAAGCCTTTTAAACATCTTAAACATAGCAATTAATGTAAACTACTTTTCTTTTCATGTATTATCAGAGGAACAATGAAAGCATAAAATTATAAGATGGTAGTTCTCATACCAAACTAAACATCAGATTTACCTACCAACCTTTAGAAAAATATCCCAAAACAGAATACAGTATTCTGGATTTGTTGAGTTTAGAACACCACTGTCCAAATATAACACAATCCATACAAGAAATTTTAAATTTTACAGTAGACAAGTATATCTCAATTAAGTATAGGACTGGTCACATTTCAAGTGTCAAGAGCCATACTTGGGTGGTGGCAACTGTACTGGACAAGTGGGCAGATTTAGAAGTGTTGGATAGAAAAGGTAATCTGTCCAACTTAATGAAATAAATTTGACTTGATTGACAAGTAGGCCTAATATAACAGGGATATCAAGCCCATAGTCAAAATTTACCAGAAGATGCTTTCCATTAAACTTTCCAATATTTGATTTAGGGAAAGACATAAAACGTTTCTCCAAACTAAACAGCAGAAACATCTTCATACATCGAATGTATCAATCTAACTAACATACTTTGTATGTCCTACTAAGTACAATGTGATAGGCGAGAATACATGACTATAAAAGCTACTAAACCTCCTACTACAAAGAAAAAATTCGTAATACCTTTCAAGTGACAATCATGATTTATCATGGTAGTATTACAAACACCGGCTCTAGATTTAAGACTGCCTAGGTTGAAAGCCTAGCTCTGCTAAATTAGCTGCCTTACCCTTGACAAATTACTTCAGCTGTAAGATCAGGGTTTGTGCACCATAGGTTCTTCATAAGTATTAGACACTTTCTTGTAGCAACCAGTCCCGTTAACACAGAGACCTCTATCTTGCATAATCTATGACTGAATATACCACCACATATACCTACACGAAACAAAGCTTAATATCACCATCAGAACACCTACACCAGAAACATATAAAACAGCAATTTTCAACCTCTTTCATCTCATGGCACACGTAAACTTAATTACGCAAGTTCTGTGGCACATCAAAAACTATATTTTTGCCAATCTGACAAAAAAAAATAGGTGTACTTTTAATTGGTTTACAATAATAATGATAATAATAATTACCTACTTTGTTTTGTTCCAAAGTGACTTTTTAAAAAATCAGTTGCCTATACTTGTATATAAGGATTTCTGTACCAAGAATTAACCGATCTGATGCAACCTTATTATGCGACGTGACCAATAAGACGTAACTCTGTTATATGACATATGTGTTTATGGTTCAAGACAGGGCATTCATACCGGATGGCTATTGTTGTGTTGGCTGTTGTTATTTTTCTATTTGACAATCAAGGAAAAGAGGTCAGTGCCCCTGACTATTCAGGTATTGCATGTTTTAAAAATTCTTGCAGCCCTGGACAGTTTGGCTCAGCGGTTGAGCATCGGCCTATGGATGCGGTTCGGTTCCTGCTAGGGGCACATACCACAAAAAAAAAAAAAAAAAATTCTTGCAGCACAATGGTTGAAAATTACTATATTAAACCATAAGCTCATAAATATGCAGGAGGCAGTGTTTTTAATACAATATGTAAACAGCCCTAGCCAGTATGGCTCAGTAGGTTGGGTGTTGTCCCATGCATAGAAAGGTTGCTGGTTTAATTCCTGGTCAGGGCACACGCCTGGTTTGTGGATTGATTCCCAATAGGGGGACGTGCAGGAGGCAGCCAATCAATGTTCCACTCTCACATCAATGTTTCTCTCTCCCTCTCCCTTATTCTCTCTCTGAAAATCAATAAAAAAATCATTAAAAAAATACACAAACAGTGAATACAAAACTAAAAAGACTGTGGTATTATATTAATAAAACAATTCGTAAAACAAAGATCTCAAATCATCACCAAGTACCCCAGGTCTGGATAATACCCTGATTCTTCATTTGTTCTTTCACAAAATTGTGTGTAAATAATTTCTGTATGTATATTAAGTATGCTGGGGACATGGACAGGTGAATGTCATACTTATAAAAACCACAGAATAACTTATAAGAAAATAATCTGGAGTTCTATAACATATTTTTTTTTCTTTATTGATTTTACAGAGAGGGAGAGGGAGAAAAACATCGATGAGAGAGAGAACATCGATTGGCCACCTCCTGCATGCCCCCCACTGGGGATCGGGCCCACAACCTGGGCATGTGCCCTGACCGGGAATAAAACTGGTAACTTCTTGGTGCATGGGCTGACGCTCAGCCACTGAGCCACACTGGCCAGGCAAGGAGTTCTATTACATTTTTAAAGTGCATTTTATGATAAACACATTTTAAGTAGATCTATGATAAGTGTCCTTAATGCTTATTCTATGCAACAAAATTACACTACAATAGACCTAAGGGAAACATTTCAAATTACTGATCCTCACTGTATAGCTACATAAAAACATAAAATTATTAACTATGGATCATGAGTGAGGGTATGTGTATTACCTGTCTTTTTGAAGTTAAAGGTGTTGATCCAAGTCCTGGGCTAGAAATGTCATCATATATACTTCTAACTGGTGGAGCTCCACTTTTATCTTTATGAGCTGGTACAACTGGTTGTGGTGGTGACCCACCTACAGTGTACAAAACATACAGTCAGGTGAGAAAACAAAGAAATTTTCCATCTTTCTGGTAGACTTTTTTAATAGTCATATCACCATTACTATTTAATTCTCCTAACCACAATCCTGTGACTTAAGAATGATTGCTGTTTAATAAATGAAAAAAACAGAGATACATGGAGTTGCTTCACAGAAATTGCTCAGGAGCAACTTGCTAGAAAATAAGATTTTTTAAATCTGTATTTTTAAAAATATTGCCTTAAACTTGTACCTCCTATTGCTTCTCAAACTTGAATACACCTGAAAGTCACCAGGAGATCTTGTTAAAATCCAGATTCGGATTCAGAACTTATGGGGTGGAGCCTGAGATCATAAATTCCTAACATGCTCCTAGTGATGCCAATGCTGATGATTCATAGATTGCACTTTGAAAAAAAAGGTTCCAGAATAAATAAATAGAAAATTTATTTTTAGTAAACATAGGTAACTTTTTCTTTCTCTACTAAATGCTTATTTAGCATTTCAACACAAAACTTGATCCTATTTCTCACTTGAAAGTAGGTATTAAACAGCTCCGGTCTGTATATACTTGAATAAATACTACCTTATAATGTGTAATTTGCAAAATTAAACAGATCCTATTCATGTTTCTCATAGTAAAAAGAGATTAAAGTACAAAATATATTTTTAAAAGAACCAATGTTTAGGGATATAAAGATGTCTTTATAAGTCAGAGAATCAACAATGCCAAACAAAACAACTAAGCAGCCTACACCCTCTGTAAGACTAGTGGCTGAGCCTAGACAATACAGCATAAGGTATTCAGAATACAGACTACAGAACAGGACTGACCTGGGCTTTAACCTCCTGCTCTGTCACTTAGTAACATGTGAGTTTCAGCAATTTCTTAATTGTATTTAGCCTCAGTTTCCTCTTTTGAAAAATGGAGATACTACTCCCTATCCCTCAAGATTGATAAAAGAATAAAATAACATATTTAGCATACTTCCTGGTTCATAAGTACTCAATGTGGTAGCTACAATAACATATTTGAAATATATACATATTAAAAAAGCTCTCTAGAATAACATTTTCAAGTGAACTAATTCAAATATAATTTATAATTCCCCCTGACCACACACACACACACACTTTAAAATAAATAATACCTTAAAGACAAAGTAAGAAGAGTTTACCTTAAACCATCTACTAAAAGGATATTAGCTCAGTGGGAAGAGATTAACCCAAGAACTTACAGGCATGTATGCACAGTCTATGGGCATAGACAATTTTGAGAGAGAGAGAGAGACCACACTCACCTAACTGTATTGCAGTATACTGTTATAACTGTTCTATTTTATTTATTATTGTTCATCTCTAACTGTGCCTAATTTGTAAACTTTATCATAGTTATGTATGCATAGGAAAAAACATAGTATATATTGGGTTTGATACTAACAGTGGTTTCAGGCATCAACTGGGGTCTTGGAACTTATTCCCTGAGGATAAGGATGGGGACAACTGTAGCTTATACTGCTTACACCTCTATTCTAAGAGTCTTATATTAAAAAACAGAGCCATTACTTAATGTTTTGAATTAATAAACTGATAAAAGTGAACGCTTCACCATTACTCTTTTTAAAATTCTAGTACATATACTGACATTACTATGAAACTACTTTAGGCAATTTACCTACCTGCAAGTAAAGGTGATCTCATTTCCATTACTCCCACTGAAGGGCCACTAATTGATCGAGGTTGCGGAGTCACTGGAGCTGGCAAATCCCCCATTAAAAATCCAGGTAAGAACTGGGCATTAACCCCTGGTTTTGGAGATGTGGGTGAACCCAGCATCATTGGTTCAGATCCTAAATAAATCAGAAATAAAATAAGATTTTAATGTTATAATAGCTAACAAAAAGATTCAAGATTGTAGCATAATTTTGAAAATTTAATCAATACTGTTAAATACTATAGAGCCATAGATAAATTCATTATTTTAAAAACCAATAAAAGCCCTGGCCGATATGGCTCAGCAGTTAGAGCATCAGCCTACGGACCACCATCCTGGGTTCAGTTCCCACTAAGGGCACATACCTGGGTTGCAGTTTGTCCCCGTCCCAGTTGGGGTCGTGTGGGTGGCAGCCACTTGATGTCTCTCTCTCTCTCTCTCTCTCTCTCCCTCCTTTCCTCCCTCCCTCTCTCTCTCCCTCCTGCTTTATCTGAAGATAAATGAAAAAAAAAAAGTCCTCGGGTGAGGATATAAATAAATAAATGAATGAATGAATGTATGCATGCATGCATGCCCTGGCTTGTTTGGCTTAGCACATAGGGTGTTGGCCTGCAGACCAAAGGGTCATAGGTTTGATTCCCAGTAACGGGCACATACCTGGATTGCAGGTTTGATCCCCAGCCCCAGTGGGGGTTATGCAGGAGGCAACCGATCAATGTGTCTCTCTCACATCAATCTTTCTCTTTCTCTCTCCCTTCCACTCTATCTAAAAATTAAAAAAAAAAAAAAGTCAATGAAAAAAATATCCTCAGGTAAGGATTAAAATAAATACCAATAAAAGTTATTTCTAAAAAAATATGAGTATTGTGTAGTAATAATATTAATCTTTGACAACTATTTTAGTTTTTAGTAAATGTAACTTTTCTTTCTCTACCAAATGCTTATTTAGCATTTCAACACAGAACTTGATCCTATTTCTCTCTTGAAAGTAGGTATTAAACAGCTCCAGTCTGTATACACTTGAATAAATACTACCTTATAATGTGGAATTTGTAAAATTAAACAGATCCCATTCATGTTTAAGAATCAACTTATTTTTAAATTTAAGAATTTTAGTTTATAATATTTAAAAAATCCTTAATACATACAGGAAAACTTTCCATTTCTGGGTCAGCTACTATGCAACAACCAAAAACAAGGACAGGGTGCACAAGTTACACAAATTCTTAACAAATCAAACACAATGAGTTTAGTTTGCTATATGTCTCATTTTTTTCTTCCTCACACACAAAAATTATAAATCATTTTTGTATACAAGCGTAATCATGTACACATTAGAACACATATGAAATAAGAGTAATGATTATCATCCCAACTAAGAAACATATTTAAAATATTAGGAAAGTTATTTTTTGGATTTTTTTTTTTCTTTTTTTTTAATCCTCACCCAAGGACATGCTTAGAGAGAGGAAGAGAAAGAAACATTGATCGATTGCCTTCTGTATGTGCCCCAACAGGGGATCGAACCTGCAACCTAGGTAAGTGCTCTGACCAGGAATCCCTTCTGTGCACAAGATAGCCACCCTTCATGCACAGGACAACGCTCAGCCAACTAAGCCACTCTAGCTGGGCTTGGATCTTTTCCTTTTTTTAAAAAAAACTATTTATTAATTTCAAAGCAAAATAGCACAGTAAAAAAAACATGGGCTCTGGAGTCAGAGAACTGGGTACAAGTCTCTAGGTAAACTGGACATAATTGTTTCACCCACCCACTCACAGAGCTTTGATTAGAATAATAGCAAGTAAAGCACTTGACCCAGTACTTAATATATAGCAAATGTTCAGCAAATATTATTATAACAGTGTTTTATAATAGCCAAAACTGAGTGACAAATATGTAAATAAATATGCAATGTCTGCTTATGAAAATTTCATTTTCAACTATGTGACAAGCCTAAATGTGATTCATGGCACTCAGAAATATCAGACATTTTGTATGTTATTTACATGATCTTTATTAACTATTACTTAACTTCTAAATATCCTCAAAAATTTGTTTCTTGTTATCCAAATGCTGTAGTCATTTATGTTTCTTCCTATATCTTGTTATAGTAGACCTAGATATTAACAATGTAAGTGTATAAAAGAGGAAAAAGGCAAAGTAATTCAGGGGGGTGGGGGGGAAGCAAATACTGAAGCAGGAAGAACTATAATTACATTGTAATTATTTTAAAGTGCTAGTTAGTATATTACTATGATATACATTGTAATTATTTTAAAGTGCTAGTTACTACATTACTATGATATTATTATATATTATTTCCAAAGAACAAACACTAAAATCAAACCAAAACTATTTTCTGAATAGATATTAAAAACCCACAGTAATAAACAAAATGTTTTAGATACTGCCAACTATCTTCAATATCCCATCTGCCAAAAGAAAAAAACAGCAATTACAACAATTAAGTCAAAAAAAGTTCTTATATATCTGGATATATATTGTGATACAGTCGAAAGCACCAGAGTGAGGACACAAAGAACTCCCATCAGGGTGTCACTAACCACCCTTCAGGCTAAATTTCACTTGGAAAGAGAGCTAACTATACCAATGGAACCTGCAAGTCTTCAATTCCATTTCATAGTCTATATTGCTAAAACACATACTATCTTCTTAGCTAGCACTGTTGGTTAAAGCATCACTTACTTTTAATATACCATTAGGTTCCGGGAAAATGTTTATTTCTCACCTAGAATATCTATGTGATTTGAACATTTAATATCAGCTAATGTCAGATCTCTGATTAGGCAACAAACAGAGAAGGGATTATTCACATTTGTAACCCCAAGAAATATTTTTGAGTAGAAAACTGTAAAACTAGAAATGAATAGTTTTTTTGATCTCTAAAAGACCAACATTTGTACATAAATTTAAAAGTAGCAGAGTATCTGCACTGACTTTATGCACTTAGTTTTTTATTAATACTAAAACAATTCATATTATTCTCAAATTCTTTTGCACAAACCTGTAAAACATTATATACCCCTCCGATATTTTTTAAACCATTTTACGTCTAGACACATATCACTCTTGCTCTTTTCCAATTTCAGAAAGTTGAAACCTAACTTTCAAATGTCTCTATAGTAG
Organism: Molossus molossus; assembly: GCF_014108415.1. Taxonomy (NCBI): domain Eukaryota; kingdom Metazoa; phylum Chordata; class Mammalia; order Chiroptera; family Molossidae; genus Molossus; species Molossus molossus. The sequence goes on from NW_023425346.1 coordinate 67,382,224, forward strand.
ACGGTTTATTTTAACATTTTCGGCAGTTCTCACAAGTCCCAAGACTCAGCAGACAAAAAGGAAATCAACATCCAGTTAATTTTTTAGATCTCCCCCCTCCCCCCAACGGTAAATTTCAGCAACGGGAATGAACTTTTTAAAGTTCACTACGCGACTGACTTGAGGAAAAGACCTACAATACTTGGTCACTTTCCCAAGATGAAGGCGGGGAATATCGTGCGAACTCCTGGCTTCCTATTAAGGCCAATATCTGGAGAGATGCCATCATCTGGTTACGTAAATGTCGCACGATTCAAGCTCCTTTAATAAGACGTTCCTTCGGCAAAGGCCTGGAGAGGGGAGGTATCAGAAAGGACTAGTGCCCAGGTGACCAGAGTCGCGGCCGGTACCCGCATCCGGGGCACCGCCCACCCACGTGTCAGCGGGCAGGTCCTTTCCCGCCGACGAGCCCCGGACCCGTTCCCGGCCCTGGGGGTTTCAGGGATCTCAGGTCTGGCGGGCTGCCGTATCGGGGGCACAAAACGGCGCGGTCGACTTCCGACGGCCGTTTCCTCACCGCTCCCCGCATGGCCCGCAGTCTCCCGGAGCCGCCTGTCAGCGTCAGGAGGGGCAGGGGGCTAAGAGCTTAGGGGCGATCCAAGGGCTCCCCCTCAGAGACTGAAGCTAGCAGACGAGAGCCTGATGACTAGTGCCTTTCAGTTTTGCCCGCTTCCAGGCCTATGGCGTGGATCGCAGTGCCAGCGAGGAAAGGCAGTTTTTCACTCACCCAACGTGGGCGCCTGAGGTTCGACAGCAAAGGCTGCCATCGCGGCGGCAGCTACTCTTAGCTCAGGACCCTCCCGATTTTCAAAAATGGCGGAAACTCCCCACGGGTACGGGCGCGCTACCTTATGGGGTGGCGTAACTTCCGGGTTTGCGCCGTACGTAAATTCTGGACGCCGGAGCCGTCATTTTGGAATCGGGCAAAGGTCTTTGCGCAGCCTCCGCATCGCCCAGGATTTCTCTGGGTAGGTGATGAAGCTCCGTGGGAACTACGGTTCCCGGAATGCTTTTGCTCACGTTATGAACATCCTGATTTTTTTGGTGTTTGAGCTTCATAGAAGCACAAATTCTTTTATTCACGGTTTCATAACTAGCAAGAGTTTACCCAGTGCTCAGTCATCTGTCAGCTCTTTCAAGTAACAGCCTGGAAAAGTTGGCTTGAGAAACGGTTGGTGCCGCTTTCCAATGTCGATTTCTGGGCTTAGTGCGTGAAGCTCCGTTCACAACGCATATTTTCTGTCATGGCTAAGCCTTTTTTTTTTTAATGTTATATAGACACAATTTTACAATAAAGCATAATTCATGCTTGCTGTTTTCTTACATATTCATATAAAAGATAGTATATAGTGTATAATGGAGACTAACAGTAAACAAACACCCGTGAACCCACCACACCGCAAAATCCTCCCCATAAGATCCACACTGTCCTTCCTCAACTTTCTGCTTTTCTTTAGATAGTATTTAACTATCCCACACACATTCTATATATGTGTGTGTGCGTAAAAATCAATTGTTTTGCTTCACTCACTCTAACTTTATAAAAGTGATGTGCTACATGTATATATTTTGGGATGTTCTCTGGTCCATGCCAAACTCATTATCCTCAAAATATCCTCAAAATCCATCTATCCTCCTTATTTTTTCTGGGATTTTAAAAAAAATCCCAAATCTAGCAAGAATTTTGGAATTTGAGTGAGGCAATAACAATTCCAGCATTAAATGGAAAGTTCCCAGAGATCAAAGTTCAAAACCATTTAGATGAATTAACACTCTTTTTTTTACAGCTGTATGGGTTGAACTGTGTCCCTCAGAAAGATATGTTCAACTCCTAACCTTCAGTGCATATGAATGTGACCTTATTTAGAAATAAGGTCTTGGAGGATGCAATCAAGTTCAGATGGTGTCCTACTGGATTACCTCAAAATTGGTGGCTTAAACCAACACAAATTTATCTTTTACAATTCTGGATGCCAGAAATGTGAAATGAGTTGTATGGTGCTAACATCAAGATGTCAGCAAGATTGATTTCTTCTGGAGGTTCCAGGAGAGAATGTTTCCTTGCCTTTTCTAGTATCTGGAGGCTAACCATACTACTTAGCTTGTAGAGACTCTGTCCTCCCCTTTCAAAGCCAGGTGCATAACATCTTCCATCTCTCTGACACTACTTCTCTCTGTCTCTGTTATCACATGGCTTTCTTCTTCATAGTAAAATCTCCCTCTGCCTCCTTATAAAGACATTAGTAATTACATTCAGAGCCTACTCAGATAATCCAGGATAATCTCACCATTTCATTATCTAATGGTAGTGATTAAATTAATAATCACATCTGTAAATTAACTTTTGCCATATAAGAAAAGATTTATATAGGTTCCAGAGATTAGAGTGTGGATATCTTTGGAGGCTATCATTCAGCTCACCACACCTAGCAACTTCCTTCTCAGAATTAAAGTAGCAAGAAAGATTCACCAATGAAGGAATTTCTATGTAAATTATGACCTAGACAAGCAAAAGAATATTATGCACCTGTTAAAAAGAATAAGATGGCCCTGGCCTAGGTGGCTCGGTTGGAGTGTCTTCTTATGAACCAAAAAGGTTGCAGGTTTGATTCCTGGTCAGGGCACATACTGGAGTCAACCAATCAATGTTTCTCTCTCTCTTTCTCCCCCCCCCCCCAAATATATCCTTGGGTGAGAATTATTTTAAAAGAATAAGATGTATTTGATGTGTGCATTGACCTAGAAAAATCTCCATGATTGATATATTGAAAGAAACTATTTGAAAACATTTACACGGCATTTTTTTTGTCTATTAAAAGAAGTTTGTTTTTATTGATTTTATTGGGGTGACGTTGGTTTGCAAAACCATACAGGTTTCAAGTGTGCAACTCAATAAAACATCATCTGCACACTGCACTGTGCGCCCATCACCCCAAGCAGTCTCTTTCTGTCCCCTTCCCCCTTTGCCCACCTCCACCTATATGGCATCATTTTAATTTAACAACAACAAAAAAAAAGTATAAAGACAGGAAAGAGGCTTATGTAAATAAACTAAGAAGTTGGAAAATGTATGTGAAAACTATTAACAAGAAGGATAAAGTAGGAGAGAGGCTTAAGAAGGGCCTTTAATTTATGTAATTTTTAGTGGTTGATTATGGGTGTTATTTACTGTTTTTAGTATTCTTAAAATTAAAAATTTTTTAAAGAAAGTTGTTTTCCTTTCTTCTCTTGCACTTCAAAGTTATACCCTTTCAATTGGCACTGATGCCCAGTTTCCTGTCCAAAAACTTCCACTAGAACTTGATCTTCTTTCTGGCTGCATGCACTAATTTATTTCATATTTCTTCTCTTTCTTTTCAAAATCTCAAAAGAAGGGTCTACAGACTTTAGTAGATGGTCTAGTTCCCTTACTTGACCATCTTGTTTTTCAATTCATTACACACTGACTCCTGTGTAAATCTTCCTTTGAAACTACTGACCACAACTATTTTTCTCCTAATTGACATGTTAGGCCTGTACCCTGGACATCTATGGTATTCATAGATGTAGCTTTGACAATCTTTTCCAATATACAAGTGTTTTTCCTTGTTTTCGGGGATGCTACACTTTCTATTCTCTTCATAACTTTCTACTCTTTCGCTGGCTTTTCCATACATGATCCCATTTCATGCTAACTTGGACATGTTGTTGTTAGTGACACCTTTGTCCTCTCTCTCTTCCTCAATTTTTATGATCTCCCTTGGAGTCCTCATCAGTTGTTACATTTTTGCAAATAATTTCCATTATTGTATGCTCCTCCTCTCACCAAAGCCAAATGAACTTTTCCAAATGCTTGCTGAACAACCTACCAGCCCATCAAAGCTCAAAAACAAACTCCTTTACCTCCAAAATCTGCCCCATTCCAGTTGTCCCTTTCCCATTAGTCTTCTATAAACTAAAAATTAAATCACAGTATGTTAGAGCAGAATTTAAGGTCAAACAGACCTGAATTTAGAATCTGACTTTCCCACTTGAATTCCGTATTACTTGCATTGGTATTAAACCTCTGTGTATTTTATTTTGTGTAAAATAAAAACAATACCTACTTTGAAAGGTGGTTATGCTTAGTACAGTGCCTGTTCCACTCTGCTCTTTCTTCCACCTTTCTCTTGGCTTCCATCTTCCCTGTCATCAAACATTAGATACCAAGTCCTATTCTTTCTCTACTTAATTCCTAGACAATTGCAGTCAACTCTTATCATCATCCTGTGTTCAGTTAGTCTCTCCCACCAAATCTAAAATACCACCAGCCAATACTCCCTTCTTTGTATATATTACCCAGCTGTCCAAAAACCCTCTCAGGCTTCCTGTTCCCTACAGCTGCCTCATTTCTTCAGCACCACAAGATTCACAACTGTGCACATTCCAACCAATAACACCCCTCATTACACTACATACATTTAAAAATTATTATTAATTTATTTTTGTTACAGATGTTTCTTCTTTCTCCCCAATGACACCCTCCCTCCGATCCCACACCCCTCTCTACATACATTTTCTCTTGTTTAAATTTATTTTTCAATTACAGTTGACATTCGATTTTATTTTAGTTTCAGTTGTACATAGTGATTAGACATTTATATAACTTAAGAATACACTACATACATTTTCATTTGAGCAACAGAGAAGGGGAAAATCAGGGTGAAAGGTGCTACAAACTAAATATTGGTGTCCCCCTTAATTCATGTTGAAATCCTAACCCCTAACATAATGCTATTTGGAGATGGGAATTTGGGGTTAAGTCATGAGGGTGGAACCCTCACGAATGAGATTAGTGCCCTTATTAAACAGACCCTAGAGAGTTCCCTCCTACCCCAACACCCCCTCCTCAGCCATGTGAGAACACGGCTACAAGACTGCCATCTAGGAACCAGGAAGCAGGCTCTTACCAGACACCAAATCTGCTAGTGCCTTGATCTTGAACTTCCCAGCCTCCAGAACTCTGAGAAATAAATTTCTGTTGTTTATAAGTCCCCCAGTCTATGGTATCTGTTATAAGAGCCCAAACAGACTGAGGTAGGAGGGTAGGAGGATCGTAGGGATGGTGTCCAAAAAATACAAATCCATTAGTTGTTAATTGCATTATCTGACCTCAATAAATAAGTGACCAAAGCTATGTCTTTATAAATTAAAATAAATATTACATTTGGAAACTTACAAGTTTTTTCCTAACCATTTCATTACAGTAAACAACTGGCAGACCAGTGGAGGGAAACATCAAAGGAAACGTTGGTTTATCTGTTGATTCACCTGTTATCATTAAATCAATTAAATGGTTCTTATTACCCATTGGAAGTGAAAAAGTAACCTCAAATCTTATATATCTTAGGGAGGCATGCATAAATTTTTTCCTTCCATTCTCCCTTCCTTCCTTCTAATAGGCAGTTTTTGAATGCCTGTTATAGGATATACCTGGTATAAATAAACAAGAGTAAAAATCTCTGCTCTCTTGGGAGCCCATTTTGATAAGGAAAACAACAAAATAAGTAAAATATAAATAATTTTGGTGATAATTAGGGCTATGCCATATATAAAACAAGAAAGTGTGAGGAATGGGAGCACTTTTAAGTAAGGTGGTCAAGCTCGGCTCAGCGGTTAGAGCATTGGCCAGCGGACCAATGAGTCACGGTTTGATTCCGGTCAAGGGCACATACCTCAGTTGCGATTGGTCCCCGGTCCTGGTTGGGGTCGTGCAGGAGGTGGCCACTCAATGTGTCCCTTTCACGTGGATGTTTCTCTCTGTCTCTCTCTTTTTCTCTCTCTCCCCCTCTTTCTCCTTCCCACTCTATCTAAACGAAAAAATGTCCTCGGGTGAGGATAAAAAATAAATAAATAAGGTGGTCAGAGAAGGCTTTTCTGAGAAGGTAACATTTAATGTTTCTGGGGGGAAAGCGTCCCAGATAGATGGAACAGCAGGTAATGAAGTGGAGCCTTGATTATGCATTTTCAAGGAATACATAGCCAAGAGGCCAGTTTGGTTAAAACAAAAAGAGTGAGGGAGGAAGCAGTTGGCAATGAATAGGTCAGAGAAGTAATGATGTGTGTATGTGGGACGCCGAAGGTGGGTGCTGGATGATGTTTGAATAATCTCAATGCTGTCATGGTTAGTTAAAATATTCAGTAGTTTAATGTGAGAGCAATTCAGCATCTTCTCTTGACTTAAAACAATAGAATGTTCTATTAAATTTCCAATGCCAGTTTATCCACAGTAAAGCCAATTATAAGATCTCACTTTACCATTTCATTTCTTAAAGTGGCTGGAGAAAAAAAAATTTTATAGACCTTGAACTAATTTATATTGCAAAATATATAATTTTTTGTCTGGTCAACAGATTTTTGAACCAAGAATTTGACAGCAAATAGGTGTTAAAGCTTTTAAAACAAATAACCTCAAAGAAATAAAGATATTAACAGGGGAAATAGTAAATTTATTATTTTATTAAAGTACATCAATACCTGGAAATAATAAAAGATACATTATAAATATAGATACAAAACAAGTCAAGCTTCCCTTGAAATAGAAAAGTTTGTTACTTTTAAAGTATATCAATGGAAACAACCATAAATGTATTAACTGCAAATGCCATGTATGTATTGCAAGAATATAAAACTTTAAAATCTTCTGGTTTAAATTCTTAAATAACTACAGGGTAACTAAGTATGTTCAGGATCCTTTGGGCAGAAAAATCAAGAGCTACCTGACAAAACTAAATAACTCATTGTACTACATTTCTGTTATTTTAAAATATATTGTGGCTTTGCTTATAAAGGTATCAATTCATTGAGTTAACTCACTGGGTAAGATTATAAGGACAATACTCTGACTTTTATTTGCTACATTCAAGAATTTTTGGAGAAATTATATTTGAGGGGGACTTGCTATATACATTTGAACCACTTGAGTTACTAATAATAATCATATGACAAGTTCAGGAGGTTTCCCTATCTCCACTGAAATCATCAATCAGAATGGAAATATGTTCCCTGGGTTACACAATACATATTTATACATTTCAGTCAAGGTTCAATAGGAAAGAAGTGATGCAAGAGTAAAACTGCAATAATGATTTTTAAATACTATACACTCTATTTCCTATGAAATCTCTAAGTTGATATAGTGGTCTAAATTTTGTCCAAAAGAATCCAAGAAAACTATTCTTTGGTTTTCAAAAATTTAAATATTTCTTGGTTTTCAAATCAAACTGTATGTCATCACAAACCTACATTAAAGCAGAACGTTAGAAAAACATTTAAAAAATATTAACCTTGCCTGGCCAGTGTAGCTCAGTGGATTGAGCGTGATCCCATGGACTGAGAGGTCCTAGTTCTATTCCTGGTCAGGGCACATGTCCAACTTGTGGGCTCGATTCCCAGTAGAGGGAATGCAAGAGGCAGCCGATCGATGTTTCTCTCTCTCTCTAAAAAATCAATAAAAACATATTTTAAAAAATATTAACCTTAAATAATTAGACTTTTATCATATATCCCAGTACCTTTTTCCACTCATCTTTCTCAGGTTGCTAGGAAGGCTCTATATTTATTTTCAATGTTTAAAAACAAATGATATATTGCCATGGCCAGTTTTGCTCAGTGATTAGAGTGTCCGCCAGTGGACCAACGAGTCCCGGGTTTGATTCCAGTCAAGGGCACATACCTCGGTTGTGGTTCGTCCCCCACCCTGGTTGGGGTCGTGCGGGAAACAGCCACTCCATGTGTCCCGTCAATGTTTCTCCCTCTCTCTCTCCCTTTCCCGCTCTCCTTCTCTCTCCCTCCCACTCTCTCTGAGCAAAAATGGAAAAATGTCCTCGGGTGAGGATTAAAAAACAACAACATATATTAATTTCCTACTTCCCTTAAAAAATAGTAGAAAAAAATCTATTTTAAAAATAGAAGTAAAGCCCTGGCCAGTTTGACTCAGCGGTGGAGCATTGGCCCGAGGACCAATGAGTCATGGGTTCGATTACGGCCAAGGGCACATGCCTCATTTGTGGTTTGTCCCCAGCCCTGGTCTGGGTCATGTGGGAGGCAACCAGTTGATGTGTCCTCTCACATCAATGTTTCTCTCTCCCCCTCCCACTCTATCTGAGGATAAATGGAAAAATATCCTTGGATGAGGATTAAATATATATTTTTAATTAGAAGTAAAAACTCCTGAAATAGCCCTGGCTGGTTTGGCTCAGCGGTTAGAGCGTCAGCCTGCGATCCTGAGAGACCCGGGTTCGGTTCCCGCTAAGGGCATGTACCTCGGTTGCAGTTTGTCCCCGGCCCTGGTCGGTTGTGCGGGTGGCAGCCACTCGATGTGTTCCTTTCATATCGATGTTTCTCTCTCTCTCTCTGTTCCTCTCTCTCCCTCCCACTCTACCTGAGCAAAAGGTGGAAAAGTGTCCTCGGGTGAGGATAAAAAAAAAAACAAACTCCTGAAATAATTTTTTTCCTCCCTCAAAACAGATCTATATTTGGTATGCATTTTTAATGTATAATACATAAGATAAAGAATTATAACGTTAACATTCTTTTTATAAATAACCAGGTATGACAGTGACTTATATCCATGGGAAACATACTATATATTGTAGTACCCCTGATTTAAAAGACTGAATTACATTTTTTGATCTATTTTAAATACAGCAAACTACTATCATTTAAGATAAAATAAAATAGATGCCAAAGCACTTCTGTAAATGATACAGAAGATATGAGCTTGCACCATAGCCAGATCACTATGGGCAAGAGCTAAGCATAAAAATACAGACATAAGTAATATACTATCCATTATGAACAAGTTCTAGTCAAGGCTTCATGTCACAACATTTAATGGTTGAAAAGTAAACAGCACCTAGCAAAAGAAAATATATTTAAAGAAATGTTTTCATGTGAATGGAAAAGGTTCACCTTGCAAACCCTCAGCAATACTGACTACAGAGACAGCATTATACATCAGTCTCATAGTTGAGAGGCTTCTGTCTGCCTTAGTCGGCTTCAGACAACTCACTGTAGGTTGATTACTGCTGTAATGTAGGTTTATACTGCTTCATAACAGAAGTAAAGTTCATAGTTTTGCATGTGATAGCATCTTGTCAAGCTATAAGCAATCTCGAGACATAATTTGCTCCTGACAGCACAGGAAATCCTGCTTTCTCAAATGCACACATGTGCTCAATGTGCACTTTCCAAATTATGTATAGGAATATACTAGCTCTCTACAATATGTATTGAAGAAGAATTGACTTTCTTACCAAAATCTAAATGGCTACGATATTTCCTAAATCATGAAAGGTATTAAATAAATCGTATTTAATTATTATATTAATTTTAAATACATTTTATTTTGAATAAACAAAGAATATCTTTAAGTAAATTCATAATGTGGAGGTCAACTTTGCCAATATGGAGACTTAATTTTTTAAAAAGAAACTATTCAAAACCTCTGGCCAGAGGTAAAATTGTAAATAATTTTAGGCTTTCTAACAATGTATTTAAATTTTCTTACAAAACCATAACCTTGTTTCCTTAAAATATGTTCTCTAATAGAATATTTAACTAGAAAACAGATCATTGAACAAATGACATCTAAAAAATAATTCTTCAATATAAAATATTTTCCACAGATCCAAGATTTAAAAAATTATGCCATGGGACCCAAAAACAGAATGCTAAGGACCCAGGATGAAAAACACACAATGTAAGAGACTAGGTCACCTAATTAAAGAAACATTAGCTCACAATAATGTAAGAGAGAAAATCTACACAAAACTTAAAAATAAGTGCAGGGAATATAATTAAATTTTAAAAATCCAAATGAAAAGCGGGTACAAAAGGACATTAAAATTTTGTGAATATTGTAACCACTATGTAAATATTGCGTAATCCTTCACATTACAGTTACCTCTTTGGGAAGGTTAAAGGTATTGGTTTTTAATCTTAAATTATTTACAAAGAAATTTATCTCCTTCTGAAATAGTAAGTCAAGCAGCATTTTTTCCTTCATGGATACAGTTGCTGGAATAGAAAAGTCTTAATCAACTGATTTAAACTTTCCACATTCTAACATAGATTTTAAATTTAAATATTTTTTTCTTGTACAAAAATCAATTATTGGTAATAGTTATTCCCCCTTAGCAAATCAAAGAAGCATTTAATCACACATTATAATACCAAAGAAAACAATATAATTTAAAAAATTATTTACACAGTAGCTCAGAACAATCAATTGACCTCCATTTTCATTCAAAGAAAAACAAGAGAAAAGGAAGTTTTTATTAGTTTACTCTCCCAAATAGGGGAAAAGTGGTTATGGAGGCCAACTCAGAAACTAGTTGTCCATCATCTGCTAGAATGTAACTCATGAACTGTTGCCCCCTTCTAATTCCTGTATTTTGTCACACTTATTGCTTTCTTTGCCCTCTTGATATGTACGAAGCTGCTCCATGAAGCCAGCATTTGGACATATGGAAGGCCTTGCATTTTTCACCAAAGTAAAAGCACTGGTAAATGAGATTTCTTCAGAATTCATCAGGAAGCCTATCACAATTGCAGCTGCCCTGGAAACCCCTGCATTACAATGAACAAGAACCACTCCATCCTGCAATAAAATCAAACAACACTACTCATTAGTCATTTAAGAAAGGTTATTAAATCAATCGTACATTCTTGCACTATTGAAAATTATAAAATAAAAATAGTCATTCTATAAATTTATTCATTTATCAAAATGCAATTCATTGTAAGGAAAGAATGGAAAACCCAATAAATCAACTAACCAACACCTCCTCTTTCTACCTCCTAGGATTGAAGTGCTTTGGTGATGTATTTGGAATTCTGAAACAGTATCCTTTGTTAAACTGAAGTAATCCAGTAAAGTATACATAAGAGCCTAACAAGTTAGCCACATATCTATAAATAAGAGAAAAATTACAGAAAATATATGTGGAAACATGAAGGAAACCATAATCATAAACTAAACAGAAAGCCTGAGACATTCCATGTACAGTATTCTCATAAAGCTAGTGTCATTAGTTTGGAAATCTCAGTATAAAATGATTAGCAAAATAAAAAAAAAGTCTACTCTTAGATACATTCTGGAGGGAAATTGAACAACAGTCTGGTGATTGTCAGGGTTGGGGTGGGGTGAAGGTGGAGGAGGGCATGGGGGATAAAGGGTGATGGAATAAAATAGTTCAATTTATGAGGTAGTAAAATGATGACACAAATAGCTCAGGACAATACGAAGTGGAAAAGGTAATTAGACACCAACATAAGGTCAATAAATGAATAACGTTTCAGATAACTTGAAAATGATACTTTACAAGTGAAAAGAGACACAGTGTAAGACCAGTGCTGATGGGGGTAATATTGCATTAATAATGAATGTGATAGATCTGATGGAACAACATTGATACAGGTTGGCTTATTTCAGGCTTTTAAAAAGTTAATGATCTAAATGAAATGCAGTAAATTGTGAGAACACACTACAGAACTATACATTTTAGTTACTTCATTTCTTGATTCTTCTTTTGATAAAAGATTGAAACGTAGAACTAAAAACTCTCTACCCAAAGTATATATTAGCAATACTATGTTTATAGCTCATTGGCTTATTTTACTTTTGCAAGGCAGTTTTCTCAGATTCATAAATCTGTTACAAAATTCCTTTCCTAGATCTGTTGTAACAGATTTGCAAGTACATCTCATTTCAAGAAAGCCAAATGATCCACAAAAAGAAATTGGTTAATATCTTGAAAATCCTCATATCAAAAAGACAATTTCAATATGTCATTTCCAGATATTAACTTTCTGTACAAGAAAAGCAAAACACAAATATTCATTATACGTATACAAAACTTTTCTCATTTTGTACAATAGTTCATTTGTATGAGACCAAAGACATTTTTGTTGTTATTATTCCTCACCCAAGGACATTTTTCCATTAATTTTTTTAGATAGAGTGGAAGGGAGGGAGGGGAAGAGAGAGAGAGAAAAACATCAATTTGAGAGAGACACATCAATTGGTTGCCTTCTGCATGACCTTGTCTGGGGCCAGGGATCAAACCCACAACCCTTTGGACCATGGGCTGATGCTCTAACTGCTGAGCCAAACCCGCCAGGGTGAGACTGAAGACATTTTTTTTTTATCCTCACCCAAGGACATTTTTCCATTTTTTGTTCAGACAGAGTGGGAGGGAGAGAGAGGAAGAGAGAGAGAGAGAGAGAGAGAGAGACATTGACATGAAAGGGACACATCGAGTGGCTGCCACCCGCACGATCCAACCAGGGCCGGGACAACTGCAACTGAGGTACGTGCCCTTAGTGGGAACCAAACACGGGTCTCTCTTGACAGCAGGCCAACGCTCCAACCGCTGAGCCAAACCGGCCAGGGCGAGACTGAAGACATTTTAAAATCAAAGTATAATAACTGATGAAACTATTAGTGAACTTTTATTTTATTATTATTTTTTTTTTTATCCTCACCCGAGGACATTTTTCCATTTTTTGTACAGATAGAGTGGGAGGGAGAGAAAGGAAGAGAGAGAGAGAGGGAAACATCGATGTGAAAGGGACACATCGAGCAGCTGCCACCCGCACGACCAACCAGGGCCGGGGACAAACTGCAACCGAGGTACATGCCCTTAGCGGGAACCGAACCGGGGTCTCTCTGGACCGCAGGCGGACGCTCTAACCGCTGAGCCAAACTGGCCAGGGCTATTAGTGAACTTTTAAAAAAATGTTTTTGTTTATTTTAGAGAGAGGAAAGGAGAGGGGGAGAGAGAGAGAAAGAGAGAGAGAGAGAAACATCAATGTAAGAGAAACATTTATCAGCTGCTTCCTGCATGCCCCACATTGGGGATCAAGCCCACAACCTGGGCTGTGCCCTGAATGAGAATCAAACTGGCGACCCCTTGGTGCATGGGACAGTACTCAACCAACTGAGCCACACTAACCAGGGCTCAATGAACTTTTTAAAACTCAAAACAAATGAAAGATTTCAAAGAAACTTAAATTCATAAAGCTTAATGAGAGATACCCTTCAGGGTCATTTTTAATATTTCTGATTATACTAGTCATCTTTATTTTATGACCCATACCTATGCCTTTGAAAATGAACCTAGCTTTACTTTCAGTATTATATACTATTCATCCAGTTTTAGCTAAGGTTTAATAATGTTAGTATTTTTTTCTCCCCTACATTCTTTATTTAACAGCTGCCTCTTTGGTGATTTCCATAGCATTTACCTATTTACCTTTTATTATTTCTTGGGTATCACACAGTCCTTGAAAGTATTTTCAGAAAATTATTGGCTTTATATCCCCTGTACAGAATTCAAAATAGTGACAATTAAATAATTCACAAATCAATTTTTTTTCCTTTTGCACTTGCTGTTATTCTCTGCCTAGAAGCCTTTGTTCCTCTTCTTGTCTAGCTAACTCTGGTACCTGCTCTAAGAAGCTGCCTCTCTGAGTGAGATGAGGGCAGGGCGCCAGCTCAGCCATCTCTGTATGTCTAGAACTTAGTAGAGTTTTTGGCACATACTAGATATTCCATAAATGTTTGCTAAGTGAATAAATTAATTTTGTTCTGTGTTTCTGAAAAGAAAGCAATCTCTTAAAAATTCAAATCACCATTTTGCTATGGGCAGTAATTAGGTTATAGTAATTCCATGTTATCAAGCTTTCTTTGTTCTCATGTTGTTATTAATAGCTTGTCAACTAGATTGCAAACTCCTTGAAGACAACAATATATATCCCTCGTAACTTCTCAGAATAAGTAATGAATATTTATTAACAGATTAACTAAGCCAAGTTCAGGTTTTTTATAAATGAGTCTCATGATATATAGAAAAATATATCATATATCATTATGTCTAAATTTGGGGAGTAAGGTGATTTTCCAATGTTTCTACAATGATATGGATTACTTATGGTTTTTTGGGTTTTTTTTAATCTTCACCCGAGGACATTTTTTCATTTTTTGTTCAGAAAGAGTGGGAGGGAGAGAGAGAGAGAAGCATCGATGTGAAAGGGACACATCGAGTGGCTGCCACCTGCATGACCCAACCAGGGCCGGGGACAAACTGCAACTGAGGTACATGCCCTTAGGAGGAACCGAACCGGGGTCTCTCTGGACCATAGGCCGATGCTCCAACCGCTGAGCCAAACTGGCCAGGGCTTACTTACGTTTTTAAAATCACATCAAATACATAATGAAGTAAACATGGATTATCAAATACATATTTTCATACTAACAAAACCTTTCACACATAAACAAAAGGAAGGGGGGCAAATAAATTTTCCAAAGAGAACTCTTGAGGCTATAAAGGTAAACTTACTATTTCCTTTTCATGTGTATTTCTGTCCCTTTAGGCATAAACCTGATAAAAAATGCATGAGGTGGAGACAGAGGAAGGACAGAGAAACAGGGTTTTATAAGTAAAGAAAGCAATAAGGAAAGATATGGGGAAATGGAAAACACTCCATTTGGCAGCTAAAAGCCTCAAACCAGGGCCTAAAAAGGTGGTTTTGAAACATGCAATTTACCGGGTAATCAGATTTCATGACACTTGCATATACAATAGACAAAGTCATAAAGAGGTCTCATCTAGAAAAAAATGAATGAAGACAATTCAAGAATTCTATTGCTAAAATATAAATATGTATTAATCTAAACAATAAAGAGTTTTCAGGTCAAGGAAATATTGACTGAGGTTAGGATCCCAGTATAAAACATAAGACTTGAGAAATCAGAACGTATTGTGGAATTCTAATAGAACTGGCAGCAGAAACATTGTATGCACCTCCTCAGATTCTCTTGGTTCCAGCTTATGGACCCTAAACTTGCTCTACCTCAGTCATCACCTCTGTGGCCAACTGATCCTTTTAGGCCTATTGAGTTTTGCTTGGCTAAAAAGGCTCTTTCCCAGTGGCAGTTTCTGTGTAGAAAAGGGGTACCCTGAGTTCTGGATTTTCTTGCTGCTTCTAAACTTGAATGGAAAGTCATACCACAGGGCACTGGGTTTGGCTTCAAGGTGGCTGCTGAGGAGTCAAATGGTGTACTCTGGAATTGTGGGGTTAGTTATTTCCCCATGGGTGAACTCTGACCAATGGGAAACAGGGGCTGACAGAAAGCCAGGCAGATAAAGTCTCTCTTACCTCCCTCCCAAATTCTGTATTGAGGTTTCTTTGTACTCCCTGCCCAAAGATGTTTGGGGTGGTAGAGCAGGTGTACCTGCTGAGCACCCAGCTACATCACTGTCAGTTCATTGTGAAGTTGAACTCAGCAGGGAAAACACATCATCTTATGTTGCCTTTCATCCTTTCCTGCATCAATTCCCTTCCTTTTCACTCCAATGCCTAGGGATTGCACCTCTCAAATGAAGCATCCACTCTTAATCCTTGTCTCAGGTTCTGTTTTTTCAGGAAACCCAAGCAAAGGACCATTTTACCAAACTATTACCCTTTCTACTTTGGATTTGCAACATGTACATAACTTCTAACATTAATATGAATATGGATGATGTCTATACTTTACCATCTTAAGGTATATTCTACATATTCTACAGCCAATACAAAGACATTATCATTTTTATTTTTAACACTAATTACTGCTATCCTGGAATGTTACAATCTAGAGCCTATTACATTTTTCACAGAACAGTATGGACAATATTGGGATTTGAATTAGAAAGCTTCTTACTTTTCTTTCATCCAAATATCTGCCATGAAATAAAGTTGAATGGTAAGGTTAAATAGTTTTATATTTTCCAGGTAACCTAGAGAAGGCAGTTAGCACAATGCTGGGCACATACAGCACTCAATAAATATCACTAAATGAAAGAAAGGGAGAAAGAAGAAGAAAGGAAGCAGAAAAGGCAGAAGTGAGATTAGACAATTCAATTAAACTGTTCTAATGTTAGGTGTTCTTGGGGAGTTAACTTTTCCTTGTAAGGAATTCTACATTCGCATCTACTCATCTCACATAAATTTTGTAAGAATCACATGCTGATTAAAAGTGACATCATTTCAAGGTATAATTACTAGTATTATAAGGTATACTTAGAAGCCCGCTGTCAGTGTGTTAAATTGGATCCGGTACCAAGATCAAAGTATTATACCATCAGTTGGTCTTCTAAAGTCAGAGAACCAACGGACAGCATCTTATCAGCATTTTTATACAATCTCAGTAAAGCAATAGCCATTTAGTTCAGAGAGCACCCTAACATTCTACTGCTAAAAATACACAGATTCACAATCCCTACTGAGGCCACAAAAAATAAATGCATACTAATCTTCATAAGTACATTAACAGGACTAGAGCAACCTCTATCCTATAGTCCACTTGATTATCTTGCAAATTGGTCAGTGGGCAGGTGGTTATAAACTATCAAAGGAAATCTAAGTACATTTATACACAGGCATAGAAAGAGAAGAAATTAATTTTAAAAATAAATATCTCATTGAGAACAGAGTAATTGGAAAACTAAACAGTTGTAGGAATTAACAAAATATTGTTGGAGGGAAAATTTCATAATGGTACTCTACATATTCATGACAAAAAGAATAAAGATCAGATAATGGACCCATATTTTTAAATTTCTGCTTTTGAAGAACCAGAGATCAAAACAAAACTTACCTTCATTTTTGCTTGTTCAATGAATTCAAAACATTCTGGAAAATATGACAGGATGTTGGTTTCAGGCAAATCCAGTATAGAAATGCTCTTATATATAAAGTCACTGAGGAAAGCATTTTCAACTCCATATGCAACATTGAGAATATGAGTCACCTAAAAGAGAAAAAAAAAAGATGATTTAAAAAAAAAAATTCTCATGAATTAGGTTAATTAAAAAGAGGCTGTGATGTTGAGATCTGTAACAATTTGAATAACTGACCAATTTGCAAGATAATCAAGTGGAGTATAGGAGAGAGGTTACTCTAGTCCTGTTAATGTATGTATGAAGATTAGTATGCATTTATTTTTGTGGCCTTGGTAGGGACTGTGAATCTGTGCATTTTTAACAATAGAATGTTAGGGCACTCTCAGAACTAAGTGGCTACTACTTTCCTGAGACTGTATAAAAATGCTAACAAGAAGTTGTCCTTTGGTTCTCTGACTTTAGAAGACCAACTGATGGTATAATACTTTGATCTTGGTACTGGATCCAAGTCAACACTTGGACAGCTGGGCTTCTAGTTATTAACATGTTTGAATAATACTTCCTCAAGAAAGCCTGATCTGACTGCCTCATCCCTCACTGAGGTGCTGTTTGTATATACTTCCATAGCACCCTCTACTTGTCCTATTATAGCTCTGACAACTCAGACATTGTTTGTCTCCTTCACTGTATTAGACACTCCACAAACTATGGAGCATGTTTAGCTTACTCATGTTTATAAGTCAGCCTTGTGAATGAGAAGTGACCTTGGCACAGAAAGTACTTAAGATATTTGTTGAATAAGTCAATGAATCTCCATATAAAAAAACTTAATTAAGGGAAGTGTATCAGCAGCACAAACTTCCCTTTCAGTAAGTATTTCCTCTTTGTAAGTACATGGTTCTCCTGTGTATCTGCACATTAGAATCACCTAGTGAGCTTTTAAAAACATCAATGCCACTGGGCCTCAAGCCCAGAGGTCCTGACGAATTAGCGTGGGTGAAAAATGGGATGGTCATGAAAGATTTTCTTTCAAATGGTACACATGAGCAACCTCCTGCACCATGTATGCTTCAAGGCCCTGTCCTAGAGCCCACCAAGCATATGGAAAGAGCCACGGAAAGTCCTTTAGGGGAATCCAAAGGCCAAACAAGAAAAATGAGTCATTGTTTCTTATCAAACATGCTTCTCAGAATATTTATTCTTTCTTAGTGTGCGTCTTAGTTTTTGGTTTTTCTAGCTTCTTTTTGCATCTTAGGTTTTGGCCTGCTCTCCGTATTTTCGTGTATTTCACACATATCATAGTATTTGTCCAGCCCTGCCTCTCCTGCCCCCACTACCCTCACAAGTGTGGCTCTGTAGTGCCCTGCACTTCCATCCAGCACAGCTGACTGGACTCGAGTGGACACCTGACTTGAGCTAGGCTGATCAGATTATCTTTAGAAAATTCTTTAAAATAGGTGTAAAAGATAGCTAGAATGATCCACAAATTTAAGAGCTTTAAGACAGCCAAGTGCTCAGAGAAGCTGAAAGATCCCTAACTGCAAAGAAGAAGAACAGAGTAGATGTACAGAGAAGGCCCATGAGGCCAGTGGACAGAGGAGCTATCTAGAATGGCCTTCTATTCCCTGGCACCACCACACTCTGCCTGTGGGTTCCAGAGATCCCCCTAAATCATCACACACATCCTCTTTCCTTGCTTGGGTGTCTGTGGTACACAACCAAAAGAACAGAGCAGTAAGACACTCAGGGAGCTGGGCCTTATAAAGACAGAACGATAGGTCCTTTACAGACTGAACAGCCTTGTGGAAGAAAAACAACAGAAAGGACCTCAAATGTCTACTCCACACAGACTCTCAAATAGAGGGGAGATGGGAGAAGCTAGAAAGAAGGAAGGACATTTTTAGAAGATAAAGTCTCAAATATCCTTCTGCTTTCCCAGTGAAGTCTCATCTATGTCAAGCCACTTGCTCACTCCCGGGGTCCTTCTGGCCAGTATTATAGGGTTCTGCCCTTAACTACATAATATCTTCCAATGTTTTATAATATCGATGTGTTTGCTTTGTCTTTATAACTATATTCTATATTCCCAAAAGACCAGGAATGAGGTCTGACCACTTCCAGAATACACATATAAAATATATATGTACATATATACTACATTTATCTGTACATCTTCTCTATACATCAGAGGATTATGGAGAAGACCAAACGAAAATCTTGGGAAAACCAGTTGAAAGGTAAAAGTGCACTACAAATATTGTAGATTATTAAACTACCCAATGCCGGCAATTTATATGCATACTGCTTTAATGGTCTTGATTAAAAAACATACTGCTCTAGCTGGTTTGGCTCAGCAGTTAGAGCATTGGCCCGTGGACCAGAGAGTCCTGGGT
Source organism: Molossus molossus (assembly GCF_014108415.1). Classification (NCBI taxonomy): domain Eukaryota; kingdom Metazoa; phylum Chordata; class Mammalia; order Chiroptera; family Molossidae; genus Molossus; species Molossus molossus. The sequence goes on from NW_023425346.1 coordinate 67,401,344, forward strand.
TCGGTTCCCACTAAGGGCACATACCTCGGTTGCAGTTGGTCCCCGGCCCCGGTTGGAGCTGTGTGTTGTGTGGGTGACAACCAGTCAATGTGTCTCTCTCTCTCACATCGATGCTTCTCTTTCTCCCTCACTTCCTCCCTGACTCTCTCCCACTCTATCTGAAGATAGATGCAAAGGTGTCCTCGGGTGAGGATAAAAAAAAAAAAAAAAAACAACATACTGAGTCACAAGTGGCGGTGGTGATAGGGACCCAGCCTAAAACCCTTCTAGTAATCAAGCGTGCTTCCAAAATGCAGTTACAGAGGTCCTGACCATGGCTCCCTTTGAGGTTCCCTTCATAATAGGATAAGAACAGCCTCTTTATTGAGTACTTATTATGTGCTAGGCATACAGTTTATCTCAATCCTCATATTTAGGTGTTATTTCTCACTTTAATACAATTTTAGTTTTTGAACTGGTTCAAAAATAAAAACATTAGAAAAAGAAACATTAAGAATTCTTGCTCTCACACTGTCCCTACGCACTCCATTATCTGCCACACTAGTGACACCCACCTTTGTTGGTTTCTTGTACATTCTTTTAGAGTACCTTTATGCAAATATTTTATTTAATCCCTTTCTTATACAAAGACAGCACCTTAGGGTTCCCCTCCCCATTTAAATACATCCTGGAGATCTTTTCATATCAGCCTTCAGAGACCTTTTCTGTATTCCTTTTATAGCTATATAATATTCTATGATGTGGATATACTGTTGTTCATGTAACCAATTCCCTATTGATGGACACATGGTTTGTTTTCAGTAATATGCTATTATAAACAATTCTGCAATAAATAAATTGGAACATTTTATGTTACACTCAGTTTTCTATCCTCCCTAGGACTTCATCCGGCACACACCAGGCACCTTATTAATATAGCAACCCTTATTACCATATCTAAACATTAATATAAACTCTTACAGAAATTTTTGAAGTGCTCCTCCACAAGAGAATTTCTCCTAGTGACAGCACTTGACTTAAATGCTAGGACCTCCCCCTGAAATGTGCCGTGTATTTAAGTGAATACTTCTGTTTTGCAGCATCCTTACATTTTCCGAGAAAGCCTCTATTCAGCTGCTCTGCTTCTTCCAGGCATTCAGCAGGTCATGTGCACAAAGACAGAAGGATCTTTTAAACAGCTACCTGGTTCACATCACCAGGATGAAACGGATTTTGAACTAGTGTATCATAAGAGGGGATAAATCATAACAATACTTGCCAATGAACAAATATATCAGTTTTTCTATTTTTCATTTTTACTGAGAAATTCTTTCATTTAAAAAAATTTTCTTTCTTTATTGGTATTAGACGGAGAGAGGAAGGGAGAGGGAGAGAGAGAAACATCAATGAGAGAGAATATCGATTGGCCGCCTCCTGCACGCCCCCATGGAGATCAGGCCCACAACCTGGGCATGTGCCCTGACCCAGAATTGAACCGGTGACCAGTGAGCCACACCGGCCAGGCGAGAAACTATTTCTTATTGTCAGGCAGGAACTATTATAACAAGGGGAGTCCAGTTTAAGCACAAGTAAGTTGACAACTAAACATATCAAATTAGTTAATGAATTGGTTAGTAGCTATTTCTTTGGGGAAATTAATTGCAAGTGTTTATCACAAAATTTTTAACCTCAGGTCAATCAAAACTTTTTCTCAGAACTGTGGGCAACAAAGATTAAGTAGGACAGGTCTCTATCCTCTAGAAGTCTGCTGAATAATAGAGGAAAGAAAAACATGTTAAAGAAGATAATAATACAAAGCAGAGGTGTGAAGAGCTATAGAACAAAGTGTTATGGTACCAGAAGGAATAGATTACTGAACTTGACCCTCCCAGCCCTACCCTGAAAGCCTTCACATTTGCTATTCTCTCAGCCTAAAGTCCTCTTGCTCTGACCTGAGCATGGCCACCTCTGTCATAAGGTCTCAGATGAAAAGTAATACCCCCAGAAAGGCCTACCCTGACTCAGGTTGCCGCCCCCCCAATTCTTCGCATTGCCTCATTTGAGTTCTTTCAGAGAATGTATTCTCATCCCGAAGTATCATATTTAAAGAGCAAGGATCTTACTCCTGTTCATTTCTGTACATCCTGAACCTAGAAAAGGGCCTAGACTCATTTACCTTATGGGTAAGAGGCAGGGTTGCATTCTTTTGGCTACTCCCTGACTCTCAAATCACTTCTGCTCCACCCTCCAGTAAAAATCCTTGCTCTTTGAGGTTCACACAGACTGACTATATTTTTGGAGCACCTGACTCTCAGTTGGCTGAATCCTACTCCAAGTCCTACCATTATCCTGTGTGACATAAATTTCCACTAGGGTTTAACAGTCTCCTGACAGCCTTATCTCCAATGATTTTCCTCATCATTCCACTTCAATCATATTCCTTCAAGGCCAACACCCAAAAGTGCTCCAGGTCTGATATAATAAATATACTATAAACATTTCGCTCTTATCTTTCCAGTTCTTTCATTCAGTTACTTCTACTAGAACTCACAAGAAACATCAGCTCCTTGAGATTTCCATTTCTTCTTATCCATCAGCCCCCTCTTGCCTTTACTTCCTCTTCTCTTTACCTTATAGTCCATGGTCTACCTCCCCTGCACCCATCTGGTAAAAACTGACTATATACCAGAATGCTAAGCATTGCTGGAGAAAAGTAGTACAATATTGCAGATCACAATATTTATGAGAGTCTACCTTTCTTGACCCTCAGCAATGCTTAGCAACTATATTTCCCTAGTAGGCTCTCTCACTCATTCTCTATATCAGCTTCTTCCAACCTTTTCCACTCTCCTAATAACTTTCAACCCTACTACCTCTTCCTTCCTCCAGCAGATCATCTTAGACTACTTTAGTAAAAAGGGAAGCCATCACATAGGTTCATTCTGGAACTCTGTTTGGGGTCAAACTGCCTACTGCTTTCTTGGCACATCCCTCTGGCCACAATTCTTGCTCTATTTTTAATTCCTTCTTCTACCATCAGTGTGAAAGCTCACTCAAAACTCTCTCAACTCTCTCCTTTGACTGTTTCTACTCTCCTTTCCTGCTTTCATTTTCTGTCATCATTTCTTTCATTTCTCAATCATCTGAAATCTGGCTTTAGTGTCCAATTCAAAAGAAACTGTTCCCACCAAAATCACTAACAACTTCTTTGTTGCAAAATCCAATGGCCATAATTTAATGTTAAGTGTACTTAAACTTCTGGCAGCATTTGATTCTGCTGACTCCTACTTAAAACACTCACCTTCTTTGGCTCCCATGATATCATACTTTTTTGACTTTTTTACAACCTCTTAATTCCACCTTTCTGACGACAAATTCTTCTTCCTTTGACCATTCCTTATGGTTTGGGATTACTCAGGGTTCTGTCATAGGCCTGTTTCTCTGTTCACTTTATACCTTTCCCCAGGTGATTTAATCTACTCCAATGATTCTAATCACTGCGTATATGCTGAAGGCTCCTAAATCTATATTTTTACATCTCACCTGAACTTCAGACACCATATATCAACACTGTCTACTGAATAACTTAACCTAGATTATTCCCAACATCTGAAATAAAAAATGTTTAAAACTCAGCTCGTTGTTTTTCCTCTAAAACCTGCCCCTCCCTATCTGTGGAATGGCACCAACCCTCTTCAGTTACCCAAGAAAGCTGGATATCAGCTATGACTCCTCTTCCCTCAACCTTGCCCTCCCCCAACCCTGACCTGTAGGTAATTAATGGTTAAATTGTGAGGATCACACCCTCTTTTTAAAAAATCCTCAAATCACCCTGGCCAGTTTGGCTCAGTGGTTGCAGTGTCAGACTGCGGACCAGAGAGTCCCAGGTTCGGTTCCCGCTAGGGGCATGTACCAAAAAAAAGAAAAAAATCCTCAAATCCACCAGTTTCTCCTTACACCCACTGAATCCTAATCTAAGCCACCATCATCTTTTTTGTTGTTGCTGGATTAGTGCAACAGCCTTATAACTAGTCTCCCATCTCTATCTGGATGAACCCTCCGATCTATTTTCCACACTGCCTCTAATTAATAGTCTTTCTAAAAAGAAAATTTGATCCCTGGGTAAAACCTTTCAGTGGCTTTCCGCTGTCTTTTGGACCAAATCCAAACAATTTACTGTGGCTTACGTGGAGTTTTGTGATCTGACTCATGCTTACCTCTGGCCTTGTCTCTTGGTACCCTTCTTTCTCACATTCTCTATTTCAGGGTTACTGAACTTCTTTTCTATCCCTGAAAAACATCAACCTTTCTCTTACCTATGGGTCCTCACACTGTCTGCTCCCGCCCCATCACCTTTCAGACCAAAACTTCAACATCACCCCCTCCAGGAAGAATTCCATCTCTCCTATCCCCAACCCAACCTGGCCCAACCCAAACAAATATGGGTTAAAGGCAGTGTCTCCTATGTACTCCAATGGCAACTTGCACTTCTCCATCAAAGCACACAATGCCCTGCACCATAGCTGCTTACTTGTCTTTCTCCCCTCCCTGCCCCTCAAATCATAGCATCCTGTGAACAAGAACCTGTTGCGTTCTCAAACCACAGCAATTCCATGAGTCTGAAATAGCACTTGACAAAATAGTATATGACTAGAAAAAAATTTTTAGTAAGTATTGAAATGAGTAATAAATCACATTAGGTTGCATAGAGGAAGGTGGGAGGAAATGGCATCGGGGAAGAAGTGTTATTTGAGTTGGAACTCAAGGCCTGGGTAGAGCTTAGACAAGAAGAGGGAAAGACCTATCTCAAACAGAGGAACTACATAAGGAGGGGCAAGATGTGTCTCCAAAAACAGGTTCATGAGGATACATGAAGGAAGACTGAGAGAAAATAAAACTGGAAAGATGGATTATAATCCATTTATTTGAATTAGATGTAATAATTTTTGCAACTTTATTAAAACGTTAGCCAAAAATGTTACCAATTAAATGCTGAAATGGATCAAAACAGTTTTTTCCCAATAAATGTAACATTTAAAATACCTTCTAGCCTGGCCAGTGTGGCTCAGTGGATTGAGCATTGGTCCCTGTTCAATTCCTGTTCAGGGCCCATGCTCTAGTTGTGGGCTCTATCCCTAGTAGGGGGCATGCAGGAGGCAGCCGATCAATATTTCTCTCATACACTGATGTTTTTTTAGCTCTCTGTCAAAAAAAAAAAATCAATAAAAACAAATTTAAAAAATAATAATAAGTCCTGGCCGGTTTGGCTCAGCGGTTGGAGCGTCGGCCTGTGGACCAGAGAGTCCCAGGTGCGGTTCCTGCTAAGGGCACGTACCAAAAAATAAAATAATAATAATAATAAGATACTTTCTATACATGGTTCCAGACCAAAACATTTTTTTTACCTTGTGCTTTTTCAGTATATCCAGATCATGAGCAGCATCTTGTGACCCTATAAGAAATAAATCATATCATCTTGAACATGAAAATAATCATTTTGACTTTTTATCCAATTTTTGCAACAATTCTGTTAGTTATACATTTATTTTTAAAAAATACAAATTTGGAGGACTTCATTTCAATTTTCTTAAAAACACCTTGGTGGTAATTATAAAAATACTCATCTTGTATATACTCTTGGACTGTGATATCCCACTTCTAAGAATTTGTCCTAGAAGTTCTGGATGTTACAAAGATCAGCTATGAGGATGTTCATCATAGTATTGTTTGTAATACCACAAAAGTAAAACAAACAACCCAATAATATGTTGTTTTTAATCTTGTTTTTTTTTAAAAAAAAGCCCAATAATAGGGATTGCATTAAATAAAAGATGGTCCAACTGTATAGTAAATATATAGAGATATTATAAGTGATAAATGTCAAAGCTTATTTAGGGCATGGAAAAATATTCCCAGTATAGTAGATGATAAAAGCAGGTTACACAATACCATCATCCATTTCTTTAATAACAAAAAAAACATATGTGTGCTTAAATGGACAGAAGTATACATAACAAAATGTTAAAAGTGGGACTACAGGTGATTTTTTTCTTTTTTATGCTCATTTGTTTTGTTTTGTTTTTATAATAAATAACTATTTGTTTTGAAGTTTAAAAATGAATACCTTTAAAAAGACTAAGTACCAGCTGATTTGGAAACACCTAGTAGATTAAAGCAAACACTGTTAGTCTATAGAAGTCCACCCACATTCTGCGTACCACTAGGGCTGTACCCGTTTATAGTCTCTTCCTGTCAAAGTTTGCTTTCCAGATTTCCCACACTTGGAAAATGACTCTAGTTAATAAGCACGTTCTTACAAGTATATAACTAGTTAAAATAAAGTGAATTATACAATTGAAAAGCTAGGATATTTATTATTCAAGTACTTTACTTTCCTGAATTAGGTTTTATTTCCATAAACAATGTTTTTCTTACTTTACCTATCTGGAAAATCTGCCAGCTTCTATGACATGATTTTAGGCAGCTGACAGGCCAGTAAGTGTGTGGTTGGTCAATATTCTCTTGGTAATAAAAGCTGACAGGCTCCTCACTGAGCTTACATGCAACTTTATTCTCCTTAAAATTTAGCCTATCAAAATATTAACATTTGTTAAAGCTGAACGGTGGATACATATTGTTTGTTATAGTATTATCTGGAATTTTCTATACATTTAAAACACTCTATAATTTTTTAAAAATTTCTCAGTTTTCTATCAGAAGTCCTTACCATCTCCAGAGGGGTGAAATGGGACCAAATATTTAATTGAAATTTGGTGGTTTAACATACATTCATCTTTGAAATAGTAATTCTACTTTGACTAGTCCTTAAACAAATAAACAGGAATAGGTCTATTTCAGAGTTGGCTGCCATATTTTGAAAGTGACTTCCAGAAAATGAGTAGTATTCTTGAGGCAAAAAAACAAAAACAAAAAACATGCAACTTGTACCTGGAAAGTATTATACTAAGGGAAATAAACCAGTCAGAGAAAGACAAGTATTATATGATCTCACTCATTTATGGAATATAATGAACAAAATAAGCTGATGAACAAAACAGATCCAGAGACACGGAAGTAGGGAACAGACTGATAAATCTCAGAGGGAAGAGGGTGGTGGGGTAGGAAGAGATAAACCAAAGAACTTATGTGCATATATGCACAACCAATGGACACAGACAGTGTGGTGAAGGGGGGTGGGGGGAACAAGGGAGCAGGAGGGAGGAAGGTATCAATGGAAAAAAAGAAGGGACATCTGACATCTGTAAAATTTTCAACAATAAAGAAAAAATTAAATGTGAACTAATAAAAAATGCTACTTGTATGCTCTGTTTTTTCAAACAATGAGAAAATTATGAGTGGTAATAGTGTGGGGGGAAATTTTAGTCAACACAAATGAACTTCAGGTAATGGTCTTATGTGTTTCATCTAATACTTAGTAGTATTCAGTTCAAGTTAATTCTCTCTAAATTCTAGATATAAACATCAGTTTTTTTTCCCAATTTTAAATGGCTGCTTTGTGTTGCAGTCTTGTATTAAACTTCCATTGGTAAAACACTTATTAAAAGAAATAAACACTAATCCAGTCAGTGTGGCTCAGTGGATTGAGCTTCGTCCGGGTCAGGGCACATGCCCAAGTTTCATGCTCACTCCCCAGTGGGGGGTAGTGCAGGAGAAAGCCAATCAATGTTTCTCTCTCACATCAGATGTTTCTCTCTCTCTCTCTCCCCCTCCCTTCCTTTCTCTCTAAAAAAATCAATAAATATTTTTTAAAAAAGAAATAAACACTAAATGATATATTATGACGTGTTATTAAAACCTTTGCTTTGAAAAAATAGTATGGTATACTTTTATAAACGATCTCAATCAAGATTTAAAAACAAATATCAATTTTAAGAATTTGATTTTAATGATGACTACATGAATCTATACTTGTGTTAAAATTCATAGAAGTGAATACTAAGTCAATTCTACTGTATGACAGTTTTTAAAATAATAAAAATGAAGTTGAGCCCTGGCCGGTTTGGCTCAGCGGTTAGAGCGTCCACCTGCGGTCCAGAGAGACCCGGGTTCGGTTCCCGCTAAGGGCACGTACCTCGGTTGCAGTTTGTCCCCGGCCCTGGTTGGTCGTGAGGGTGGCAGCCACTCGATGTGTCCCTTTCATGTCGATGTTTCCCTCTCTCTCTCTTCCTCTCTCTCCCTCCCACTCTGTCTGTACAAAAAAAAAAAAAAAAAAGGAAAAATGTCCTCGGATGAGGATAAAAAAATAAAAAAATAAAAAATAAATGAAGTTGATGAATAGGAATAGAACTAAACAAAGAGTTATAATAATAATAATAATTTATAGTTATATTATACATTGACACAAATTACTAATACTCATTATCTTGGCCAAGTTTTATTAGGAAACTATTACAGATGAGATAACTGATTTAGAAGCAATACAAAGGTGGGAAAAAGTAGGTTTACAGTTGTAATACAAATAAATAACAGTACAAGAATAAACTTTCACATACTCATAAGTGTAAACCTACTTTTGCCCACCCATGTATATATTGCATGCTATTATTGGGGAGTTGAGACTTGGAACCAGTTCAATTTGTTTTTTTTTTTAATTCCTCACCTGAGGATACTGTTTATTTACCATCAGATAGAGTGGGAGGGAGGGAAGGAGAGAGAGACAGAGAGAAACATTGATGTGATAGAGCCAAACTGCAACTGAGGTACATACCCTTGACCAGAATCGAACCGGCAACTCATTGGTTCTCGGGTCAACATTCTAACTGCTGAGCCAAACCAGCCAGGGCAGAAGTTCAATATTTTGCAATCATAATATATGAATCATAAAAAACAGGCTACATAAGATCTCCAAAACCCTGTTTCTATTTTTTAAGAGATCTTTTTTAATGAAAATACCAAATATTGCATAAATTCTGATGTAGCATATCCTAATTTATAAATCACTTTTCACCATCACAAAAACAAACCAAAAAGGCATTATTACATTACTGAAAAGAAAAATAAATGATATTCCAAAGAGAAATGTGTAATTTGAGAAAACTGATAGGAGTGAACATTAATAAATACACAGAAATAGGAGTATAAATTAATAGGATACAATGCAATATTTAGGAAAGAATTTTACAAAATAAATAGCTATTCAAATTTAATGTATTATCTGCCCCCCAAGAATATTGGGTTTCCTAGATCTTAAACATCCTCTACAATCTTAGAAAGGATCCCAAGTTTTTCACCTATAATTTAAGGGAAGATCTCAAAATGTAACTTTTTTTTTTTTTAATATGTTTTTATTGATTTTTTAGAGAGAGAGGAAGGGAACGAGAGACAGAAGCATAGATGTGAGAGAGAAACATCGATCAGCTGCCTCCTGCACAACCCTTACTGGAGATTGAGCCTGAAACCCAGGCATGTGCCCTGACCAGGAATCAAACCAGGACCTCTCAGTTCATGGGACAGCAGTCAATCCACTGAGCCACACCGGCCAGGTTCAGCTGGGACTTCTTAACAGAGCAGATATAACAACAATAAGTGCATCTTTTAACTACCCAAGAAAAATAGAATTTTCTACTTTTACAAATGAAGTTTGACTTAAGAAAAGTCCTAGTGATTTTTGTTGTAAAGATATAATTTGCAAAGCCTAGGAAAAAATGCTCACTAAGATCAAGGGCCTATGTAAGATTTTTGAAAGGCAGAAGCTTGTTTGAATTTATGAACTAACTGAAAAGGACAGATTATATTTTTAAAAGACAAAATATATTTTAAATTATATTTTAAACACATTATATTTTACATAAATATAAATGTATGTATTATATTCAGCTCTCCATTTTTTTTTTTTTTCATTCTCCACCAAAAACAAAAGTTAATGGGCATATAGTGCTGGGTTGGAGTTGTGTTGCTTTGAAGAGATAAAAAAAGCTATGGGAAGCAACCTAGAAACAACCCCCATCTCCAGAAAGAAACCTAGTCTGGTCAGAAACAACCCCTGCATCATTCATGTGGAAGAACTTTAGATGTAACCATACGAGGGTCCCTCAGGAATAAGGCAGTTGTAACTAGGCAGAACCAGGTCGATCTACCTCTCAGAAGAAAAGAGGCTGTCCTGATGAAAATATCCCATTTCCTGGTCCAGAGAGGGAACCAAATAAGGACCAGTTTCAGAAGCCCCTCCAGAACTTTCCTAGGATCTTGGGAAGGGTTCCAATGCCAATATGAGAAGATTGCCTTGATCAGCTCACTTCGGATATGTCTAGATAAAATGTAATAATAAGCATAGTTTAAAATTCTACAATAATTTTAAACCATTATTACAACAATGGAAGCCAAATCACTGAAAAATGTGCCTGGATATATTTCCTTTCCTAGAAATGGTGTGCACTCCCGGGTGAACTTTCCAGACTAGTTAGATGGCCCACTTAATTTTTCACTGGGCTTCAGAAACTAGTTGGAGATCTTGGTGAATTTAAAGACAGCTCATGCAACAATTCATATAACAGTACAATAACAATACATATGTATACTGCAATTGATTTGTCTCAAAATCTTTTTCACACACACACAGTTGTTGTAAAACCCCTTTACAACAACCTCAAAACAACCCTATGAGATAAGCGATACTGTTACTTCAGCTTTACAGATGGCTTTTAGGACCAGAAAGGATAATTGACTTATACTAGATCACCTAGTTAAGTTAGAGGCGCAGCAGGGCTGAAAGCCTGAACTTCCTGAGACCGTCCATATATGCACAGAGAGCAGGAGTCAATCAGACTTGAGCCTGATGTCCAGCTGTTATATACTAGGTGTATTAACCTTGTGCGAGTTACTTAACCAATATTAAATTCAGTTCCCACCTGCAAAATGGAGCTGAAGGTCCCTACTTCACAGAGTTTTTGTAAGAGATGCTGTGTGCAACTGGCTATTTCTGACTCCCAGTCCAGTGCTTTCACTCAAGAATGGCTTGGCTGCATAAATATTGACAAATTATTAATCTTTCCAAGACCTAATTTCCCTATTCATAAATGAAAAATAATTCAAACCAACTTGTAAACATTGTTGACTTTTTTTTTTTTTATCCTCACCCAAGGACTTTTCTTTTTTCCATTTTTTGTTCAGATAGAACAGGAGGTAGAGAGAGGGGGAGAAACATCAATGTGAAAGGGACACATCCAGTGGTTGCCACCCACACGACCCAACCAGGGCCGGGAACAAATTGCAACCCAGGTACGTGCCCTTTGTGGGAACCGAACCAGGGTCTCTCTGGACTGCAAGCCAAAGGTCTAACCACTGAGCACCCGGCCAGGGCTGTTGACTATTTTTTAAGACTACTGTACCATACATATTCTTGACAAGCTAACAAGTTTATACTTTTATAACTGTGCTTCATTTGCTCTTTGTAGACTAATCTTTGTACAGAAAATCCATATTTTTCCATAATACAAAAAGTCATAAAACTATCAGACGCATAACTATAAAATAAAGTCCACCTTTTCCTTAACATTCTATAAACAGCCACCATGGACAGATGTGGTCACAGGAGGCATGCATTCCTTATGATTGGTAACAGTAGAGCAGGCAAACAAGCACTTGACTATTTCAAGTACTAACTTTTCTATAACTTTAAGTTAAAACTTTTAGTTTTTCCTAATAAAAGCATTCTCTTAAATTTCATTTTTAAAAGTGATATCCTTTTATAATTAAAGACAACATTACATTAATGTGTTATACTCCAGAGAAGTTAGAAAAACGGGAAGAAAGCTTTTCCAAAATTCAAATACCAGGTGCTATGTGCTGCTAGAATCTACACTTCCAATGGCTATATTGTGGGGGCAGAAACATCTCTAGCTAGCTAATGTAAGTCCCATGTCCAAAAAAGGAAAGACTTTTACTTTTCGGAAGGAGAGCTGGATAGCACAAACTATTACATATTAAGGGAAATAATGATCAAGTAATATGATCAGAGGACTTAATGACAAATCGATATACTCACCCAGGAGCAACCATGGCTTAATAACGCCAACTTGCAGATCCAAGCTAAGATCCTGCACATAACCACAACCACCCCCACTGCTCGGCTCTACTTCTTCCACCACATGAATTCTGGCATCTTTCCATGTTTCTATAATTTTCTTTCCAGTGAGCGTTGTCACCCTGGTGCATTGCTTCCTGAGATTATTCCGGGAGAATGCTTTAATTTCCTGGTTAAGGGAGTGCATTACATGAGCAGTGACTAGGAACAAATACAAGCAAATCCAGCCAGCACAGAAAAGGGCTGAACTGCTTGTCCCTTCGTGCTCAGGTAACAAGTGCAGCTCAGGGGTGCACTGCCTCCAAGAGACAAAAGCAGCAACACCCGGCAGACAGAGACTTCCGGCCCCTTTTTCCCGGCTCCACAATGTAAGGCACGCTTTGATTGGCCATTGAGAATCGGGCGCCGATTGGATGCCCTTTGGTCAGCGCAACTTTGCGTTTTCCCTGTAGATTCAAGGATCCGCTCTAGCGTCTTCTTACTGGTGCTGTGTAAATCTAGCTGTATTACTCACGCAGAGTGGTAAAATATGTCTTAATTGGACACTTTAATCTGCCCCACTGGCCCTTTTGGGTCGGTACTCCGCAGGACTTCCAGCACCAGGTGTCAGTGATCGGTTTTCTATCACTGTAGGTTAGGTTTGGCTGTTGTACAATTGTTTACAGATTGAATCTTGCAGCATGCATGGCAGATGGCTTCTTTTGCTTAGCGTAATGTTTTCGAGATTCTTCCTTGTTACGTGCATCAGTAGTTTGTTCCTTTTTACTGCATACCAGTATCCATTGCATGGATACTTTATCATTTGTTTATTCCCAAAGAATATTGAAGTGGTTTCTGGTTTTTTGGTTGTTATGAATAAAGCTGCTATGAACATTTAAAAAAAAAAAAAAAGACTTAATTGGAGAGAGGACTCGTATTTCCGACCTCTTTAAAAGCAGTGATTGTCTATGTTCGATTGGTGTCATTTGTGGTAGTGAATAATAAGGGCTGACCTGGGTTTTGCATCTGCTCTTATTAATAAGAATCACACTGCAAACCTTCCTACTTCGCAGAGCCTTTCCTGCTCGCCTCTTTTAGACTGATCCAGGGGGGCTACAGCAGACATTCAAAGGTACTTCCCACTGTCTGCCCTTCACACTTTCTCTTTCTGCTGTTACTGCCCAGAGGAACTTCTACTAGAGAAAGACTGTACATTTGTGAAATAACAATTTAAATAAAATCTGCAAAGATATTTTTCTTTAAAAATTTTAAGCCTTTTGTAGGCAGATTGACAAGAGCTTAAAACATGTATTTGCTGACATCCCTCCTACATTTTCACCATCAATAAAACTGCTGAAGAAGCCTTTTATACAGTAAATATATACACACACTGTAAGAAGCATTGCAGCAAGTCGTTCCACTGTGTTTCAGAAAATCAAGTATGCATACATCCAGATTTTCAAAACACCCATTATAGAATGATGATTCTAATTACCTAAGGATGATTTTTTTTTCCTGCAAAAGATATCACAAGATTTCTTTGGAATTTTCCTTTCCACACATTGCATTTAATGAGAACATTCTCCAACACCACATATTAAAATTTTTGTTGGATTGAAACTCTCTGATGTCAAATGAAAATAAACCAAATTTCTCCCTATTGAAAAAAGTGATATATCAGCCTAGGCTACCTACAAGGCACTATAAAATGATGAATTAAAACATTTATTTGCACCGTTTAAACAATCACAGGTTCATCAAAAACAACTCTAACCACAAGTAATTCCATATACTTATCATAAATGAAAAAAAATAACTACCAACTATTGAGCACTTACATACTAGGCACTGAGCATATAAGCAATATCTAGATTGTCAGTGTTATCCATCTGGTGCTTAATGATGCTTTACAAACATTATCCCATTAGATCTCACCACAAGCCTATTATGTATACAGTAGTATAATCATCTACATTTTACAACCAAGAAAATTCAGATGCAGTGAGAACAAAAATCATATCCTACATTTCCCAGCTCATAATTTTATAATCACAAACAATACCTAGGTTTGTTTCAGCCCAATGCCTTAGCTCTTATTTACTATGGAATACTGTTCTGCTCCCAAAAAAATAATTATAGCTAACAAATATTTACTGAACATCTATTATGTGCCAGGCACTGTTATAGTCACTGGAGATATAGCAGTGAATAAAAACAAAGGTTGTCTTTTGCAGAGTTTGTATCCAAGTAGAGGTAGTGGATGGACAGACTATATATAGCTCTGCATTAGGTAATAATTTAAGAGCTAAAAATAAAAATTGAATAAAAATAAAAAAGCAGTGTGTTATTTGTTGTAGATTAGTGAGAGAAGGCCCCTCTGATGAAACAAAATTTGAGCAGAGACTTGAATAAAGTGAGGGAGCCAGTCCTGTGGATATCTGGGGGAAGAACTTGGCAGACAGAAGAAACAGCAAGTGCAGAGATAGGAGTATACTGGTGGGAGGTAGGAGAAGGGGAGGTTCAAGAAACTTCCAGGTGCCTAATGTGGCTTTCGGGGGTGAGTGAAAGAGTGGTAGGAGATGAGGTCAGAGAGAAATGATAAAGACTTTGGGTTTTATTTTGAGTAAGATGGGAAGTCACTGGAGGGAAATGGGTAGCAGAGTCATGGGCCCTGTACTACTCAGATACTCCCTGTTGCCTAGGAGTATTTTTGGCTGACTGGTTACACACCCTTCAGGGCCTGTTTCAGCTGCAGAGGGATGCCTTGCTTGAGGTTGTACCCTTCACAGGACAGAGCACATCCATGACTGATTGATGAGAGGGCATAAAGGCCTGGCCATCTTAGCTCAACCTGAAGCAACTCTGAAGCACCATTCTAGTTCTAAAGTCCAACATGTGGTTGGCCAAGCCTATCCTTGGGCCTGCATAACCTCCTGACTTCTCTGTCTACCCAATCCAGACCCTCTTCTCCTTTCCACATATGTTGATCCCAAGGACACTCCTTGAAAAAGTTCTACATGCTAAAGTCTACCTCAGTCTGCTTCCAGGGAAACCCAATCTGTGACAAGTGACATGATACTATGCTTATGCTGCTGAAGGATCTTTCTGGCTGCTGTGAGGAGAGGGGGTAAAATGGAAGCAGAGAGATTTGTTAAAAAAATACTACAATAAGTCCAGCCAGTGTGACTCAGTGGTTGAGCATCGACCCATGCACCAAGAAGTCACGGGTTCAATGCCCAGGTTGTGGGCCTGACCACCAGTGGGGGGCATGCTGGAGGTGGCCAATCGATGTTTTCGCTTATTGATGTTTCTATCTCTCTCTCCCTCTCACTTCCTCTCTCTATAAAATCAATAAAGGAAAAAAAAAATACTACAATGGTCAAGATGGAAGACGACAGTCACTTGAGCTAGAAAGGTGGCAGAAGGGAAGTAACCTGTAATCAGATTCCAGATATACATGACAGCCAAAACAACAGGATTTATTAGTAGACTGATAAAGGAGTATAAGATAATTGCAAGGTTTTTTGGCCTATGTAACTGAAGAGTAGATTTGTCATTTATGAAGAAAGGGATGATGTGAAGATGAAAAGTTCAATTTGGAACATGTTGAATTTAATATGCCTATTATTCAACCAAATGGAGATGTCAACTGGGCAGCTGCACATACGAATCTGGACTTTATAGAAGAGGTCTCTGCTGGTGATATAAATATTGTCATAATCAGCTTAAAGCTGCCATTTAAAACCATGAGACTGAATGAGATAACCTAGTACTATAGAGAAGCCTGATGTGTGCCCTCATTTAGGGGTGAGGAAGATGAGGAGGATCCAGCTAAGGAGACAGAAAAGGAGAGGTCCAACCCAGCTGGTGTGGCTCAGTGGTTGAGCTTCGACCCATACACCGAGGGGTTAATGGTTTGATTCCCAGTTACAGCACATGCCCAAGTTGTGGGCCCAATCCCCAATGAGGGGCATGCAGGAAGCAGCCAATTGATGTTCTCTCTCATTGATGTTTCTATCTCTCTCTCTCCCTTTCCCTTCCTCTCCAACATCAATAAAGAAAAAAAGGAGAAGTCCAAGAGATAGGAAAGAGAGGTATGAAAATACAAATAAAGTGTTTCGAGAAGGACAGTGTGATCATCTGTGTCATATGATTCTGATAGTGTTGCATAAGGTGAAAACTGAGCACTTATACTGGATTTAAAGGCCTCCCCAGAAAAAATGGATTCCATGTCCCAGCATTATACAAACATGATCTGATTCAGTCCTATGACAACCCAATGAGAGAAGTAATATATTCACATTTTAAAAGAGGAGGAAAGTTTATTTGAAACTTAAAGACCTAGCATTTTGTCACAGAGTTTGCATTTGTTTGTTAGATTCTAATAACAAGGATACCTGAACTGAGTTCCTCTTACTCAAAAGCCCATGTTCTTTGCACATCACCCTGTAGAGGATGGGGAGAATTGTTGGTTGTACATTGATAGCTGCAGTCCTTGCTGATAATACTGTAATATTAACATGCCTGCAGTAGCATTGGGTATTAATACACTGATTCTATTCACTGACTCAATCCAACTCAACCCTTCCTTTTACAGAAGAGACACCAAGGTCCAGAGAAGTAAACTGATTTGCCTAATGTCACATCACTCCTGGCATAAGTAGAACACTTGTTCTACTTCACTATATGGTTTTCCAAAAAATCCTTCAAGGCCAAAACTTCTTTACATGTAGCTAGCCTGGATGCAGAGGTATTGGGGGAAGCACCACTTTCAGACCTGGAGTCCTGACAGAAGAGAAAGAAGAGGTAAATATTAAGAGACCCAGGCCAGAGGGAGAAGGTAGCATTCCACCCACAGAGGAGGCATTGCCTATTCTGGGACATGATTGATAAAGAGCTGTTCTGAAAGAGGGGGCACATCCTTACAAGGGCTAAGGAGCTCTAGATCTGGGGGTAAAGGAGAAATAAAGTGAATACACTCAGGGATATGTTCCCATGCCACCCCCCACACACATAAATTTTTCTCTTCTAACAGATTTAGAGTTTCTATGCCAACTGCTAAGCTAGTCATTTCCCAAATATTACCTCTAATCCTCACAAAACCCACACTTTTTGATTAACAGAAATGCAAAAAGGGAGTAAACAGTGGACCCTGTATTCAACCTCAGATAAGTTGGATACCAATGCCCATTTTTATCCCATTACATTACACATTCTTACGTAATAAAATCATCATGGGACTGTATAATCTTCATTAATTCAGATATCACTTATATGGGTGGGATCATAAATAATCAAAAAAGTACTTTACATTGGGCTTGAGTTAACAGTCTCAATTCTGCACTTCAGTGAGAATATGCAGACATAGCCTGAAATGAATACAGAAAAAAACAAAAACAAAAAACTTCCCTCGTGATTATGGCACTTGCTCCTGTACAAACATGTTAAAGACATTTTCAAAAAAAATTAGTTCAGGCTGGCCGGTGTGGCTCAGTGTGCAAGAGTAGTGAAGTAAGAGAGAATAAAAATTATATTACCAGCTTTTTGTTGACCTCGGTTTGGAGCTTTGTTAATTTTCAATTGAAGAATTTACTCCAGCTCTAAAACTATGATACTTTAGTTTGAAAATAGCAACAAATATAGAGAAACTACATGACAATCTTTATGAAAAGACAGTGAAAGGTGATATGCTGTTGTATAGTACTTTTTCTGTACTCTTTAGCAATTATAGAGCATTTGTTTACTAATCAAATATGTTAAGATAAATGTCTTGGAGAAAAGCAAAAACACATATTGGTTTTATTTGATGTACATTTCTTAGGTTTCTATCAAACAAGTCAAGGTGCATGGCTTCCTTTCAATATACTTTTAAATACATATGCAATAATTAGTCTGAAAGGAATCTCTGGTGCATAAGAAAAAAAATCTTTACACATAGGAAAAGAAAGACAAATTATGGTGTTTAATTTCAAAGCTAAATGTGGTCAAATCTTATTGGTGTATTGAATTGCTTGAATGCTCAAGGAAGTATTATTATTCTAGTTCTAGACATTATTACTTTCACTACTGAATTTATTACCTCATATTGCAACCTACATACAATGAAACCTTGAAGTTTCCAAGAAATGTATAAAAAAAATCAAATTATAAGGGAAAAAGTTGTATTATCGGTTAGTGTAATTATTTCTTTAAATTGTTGTCATGATGTTTCAGATTTTGTTTAAAATGATGGGGGAAGGAGGGTATAAAACAAACAGAATTAGCTTTATATTGTAAATATTGATACTGGAGGATGAGTACATGAAAGGTGTTAATTTTACTATCCTTTCTCCTCTTGTTTGAAAATTTGAAAATGTTTACTATTGAGAAGTGAACAAAAAAGTAAAATAAATAAAAACAAATTAACTTTATCAGAATATATACCTTTGTGATCTCCTGCAAGTGGTCAGTCTCTTAGGAATTTAAGCACCTTAAAATGTTTACTTGTTGAAGAAAAGAAAAAAAACAAAGAAAGAAAAGGAAACAAACACACAAAAATATTAATTACCTAGCTAGCTAGACTGAAAAAGGAAGGAAGAAAGAGAAAGACTAGCCAAATAACTATGCCCAATAGTATTGACTATTTTGGGAAAAATAACTCAATAACTTTCTTGTAATATACTCTGCATTTGTTTTCTTTTTTTACTTTCTTAACTTTATATTTCTACTTTAAAGAGTAGTGATGTCTAAGAAATATGTTCTCATCATTTAGTTTACATGTTTAAGTAAGTTATTAGTCTTTAAGCTTGACTTGGACTACTTTACAATGTTTTTAAAAAGTGTTTTTTATATCATTGTACAGTATTACATTAAAAATATCTAGAGTTTGCAGGTTCTGCCACCATCAAAGATCAGCACTTCATGGAATTTTATTATTATTATTTTACAAAAAGAGAGAAACAATATAACTTCAGTGTGCATAGACTCACGTTCGTCTATTGTGTATATGGCTATTATGTCTTGGTAGCATAAATGACTTTAACTCAAAAGCTGTACAGTCACACAACATGTGCTCATCTCTATGGTAACCATTTCTAAGATAAATGCACTTATGAACAATGGTCCCAAAATAGTCTGTTACCTGTTTTTGTAGATTTCCATTGTAGCAGGAAAAATAAATTTGAAAAATTTTAATTTGTTTTTTAACCAACAAAATTAGAGATAACAAACATATATTCAAACCTGCAGAGAAACTACGGTTAAGTGCAATGAAACTTTCTATAATAAACTCAAGATTTCATTCTGTCTGATTTTTATCTTATGGATTATCTATACATATTGCTTCTCCTGCAACTTTTTGGCTTCCTACATTTTAGCCATTTATCCCTTCTGAGATTGCTTAGCTATAAAACTGAAGAGGAAGAAATGATCTCCAAGGTCTCTTTTAGCTCTAAAATGTTATGATTTTATGATTTCTCTACTCAACTTGAACGATTATGAGAACATGAGCTTGGGGAATTAAAAACAATTGAAATCTAAGTCAGGCAATCTTCCCCCTTACTAGGTTAGATAAAAGAGAGTTTTAAAACTATTTATCATAATGACTAGATTGTTGTTCCTATAAATTCCAAATATTTTAGGCTCTCTTTTTCTTACTGAAATTAGCTACTGGCCTTTAGAATATCTTAATTTTCTAAAATGAGGACAAATTAAAAGGGGTTCTTACATTGGAGAAATCCTTTTTGTAGTTTGGAAAACACTCATTTTCACATCTCCTGTGTTGGAGTTTTGTTTTGTTTTTTTTTCCATTTTTTGTACGGATAGAGTGGGATGAGAGAGAGGAAGGGAGAGAGAGAGAGAAACATCGACGTGAAGGGACACATCGAGTGGCTGCCACCCACACAACCAACCAGGGCTGGGGACAAACTGCAACCGAAGTACGTGCCCTTAGCGGGAACCGAACCCGGGTCTCTCTGGACTGCAGGCCGACGTTCTAACCGCTGAGCCAAACTGGCCAGGGCTGGCCAGGGCTGGGGTTTTAACATCAGAATCCTGCAAGGGATTGGGAAAGTGTGACCCTCATGTGGGCTGGGCCAGAACTTGTTTCAGTGGAGAGGTGGAAAGCAGGGCTGATTCTACCCAACTGTTTTCAGTTCTTGGGAAATGGAAGGCTGATTCCCTGGATGTTAGTATCTTTACTGCTCTCCCTACCATAACAACCTCCAAGGTCATTAACTCCTCTATGCTCCAAGATTTATACGGATAAAGAGGGGGTAATTTCCCTAAATTCATTCAGAACTGGCTTAGGCTGATTTGTAACACCATTCGTTACCTTTAAGAGCAATCCTTACTTTAGACCCAAATCCTTTAAAATTTGTTTAAAATTGTTTCCTGCCTTGGGAATGTCACATCTTCTCTCACAGCATACCTGAATGCTGACAAGTTCTCTTGTTCTGCTCTCTTCAATGAAGGGAAACGTCCTCTTTCTCTTATCAGGGCATAGGTGCTCCTAACGGCTCACTCTGTCCAGACCTCCGAGACTAGCACTGTTTGTTGTGTCCCAGTCCCGGACTCACTCCCAAATATACAACCTCCTCTTAAGTCTTTCTCCTCAGCAAAAGGCTGCCTACCTCCCCAATCCATGCTAACAAAAGAAAAGGAGAGACTGGAGAATTTGCATCTACCTTTAGGATATAAATACATTTTGAAAGCAGCCTTTGCAGCGATGCCATTACATTTTGGGGCTAAATTAAAGAATGCTGGGGACTTTAAAAGCATAAAGCAGCACCACAGATTACCTGAAAAAGGAATGGTTTGGGCAATGGCCTCTTCAATCCACGAAAGAGATGGTTTAGTAATTGGGTGTTGTGGGTGCTACAGAGAATACAAAGAACCCAAGTGGAAACTTCATTTTGGTCCCTTCAGGTTAGTGAATTTTGTACCTCAAAAGTCCAGCTCTATCAGTCATTCTCCACAGGCCAAGTGAGGCTTGAAACTGCTGTGCCTGCCATGTCCTGACCCCTTCAGGCCAACAGGGTTCCAGGTGCTCCTCTCTGAAGGCCCATTTGTCTGAGTTACTTCATCTTGGGTTATGATTCTAGTACATTTAAAGGGGCCTGAGAGACAGCATTTTATCTACTTCCTCCCTTCTACTATAGAATCTGAGCTGAGGTTAAGTAATACTATAATATTCTGAGTACCAAGATCTTATAGTGTTACTCACATCAAGCTGGTGATCTATTTGGTTTCATCATAGGGACCACGCTACCAATAAAGACAAAACCTTTTAGTTCTCAAAAGCTAATAGAAGACCAAGAACTATCAAAAGCCCTAATAAGCAGGAGATGTACAACAGGTTTCAGTAAACCTGGATATCTGTGTTTTCTTTCATTGATGTGGAATTGTTTAGAAATTTCTTGGTGTGGGTGTGCTGTAACTTCCGTGAGAATTTAGGTTGTGTCTAATCCATGTTAATGTAAATAATATCCTTGCATGCAATTATTATTATTACTATTATTATTTTAATCCTCACCCGAGGATATTTTTACATTTATCTTCAGATATTGCGGGAGGAAGAGAGAGAGACATTGATGGATAGAGCCACGTCAACTGGTTGCCACCTGCACGACCTCAACCTGGGCTGGGGACAAACCACAACTGAGTACATGCCCTTGGCTGGAACTGAACCCGGGACTCTTTGTTCTGTGGGGCGACGCTCTAACTGCTGAGCCAAACTGGCCAGGGCTGCAATTATTATTTTTTGCTTAAGATTTTTTTTCCTTAGAAAATATTTCCAGGACTTGAATATTCAAATGTATGAGTGTACATTCATATTTAGAAGGTACGAATATCTTGAATGTTATTTATACATGTCTAAATTGATCTCTAAAAGGGTTACAACACTGTATGAAAGTGCTCTTTTTACCACAAAAGCAGTTTATTTTTAAACTTTATTTTTCTTGTTTTCCAAAGTATAGAGTCTTGCTGCACTAAATTTTGGATACATCCATTTTTTTCCCACATTGAAAATTCGTGAAGAAAACACAGTTTGAATTTGTGTGTGTGTTATAGAAAGAAAAGGCATCTGATAGCACAAACAATACAAAATTAGAAAAAATAATATTTCTCTATTTTATTATAGCTCTTTCTTTACAATGAATCTTAGGCTTAACTTAAAATTTACTAAACAAAAATTAAATGAAGAGTATATTAATCAAGCTTGTCTATATAGTAAGTTAAATTTTCCAAAGCTACAACCAATATTGCCAGCAAAATCACTCTTCTATAATTCTTTGGGGAAAAAAAGAAGAAACTATTCTTAGACTGAGTCAATCAAAATGATTTTGAAACTTTTCTTGCCAATGAGAGTAAATATTTAGCATATGTTTAATATTAACTGAAAAAGTTTTAGTCAATAAAATACTCCACTATGATTCTGAATACGACCTGATTTTTAAAAAATTCTTTTGCTCATAAATACCAGCCAGGGAGCTTTTTTTACATAATGACATTGCCTGAGATCATAATATATGTAGCAAGCACTGGGTGATGTTACTGTAGAAGGACAGGTAGCAAAGGCCTGGTGGCTTCATGCCTGCTAGTCCTCAAAGAATTGTGAATCACGGGGAAGAAAACAATGTGATTGTTCAGTAGGTGGTTTATCTTTCTCTTTCAACCCAGTGACTCAGCACAACGCACTGGGTGCATTCTTCATCTGCTTCTCCGAGAAAACAAGCTTTAGGAAGCACTACTCACACAGTCGTGATACGGTCACATACTGTTAGCTTAGCTTCAGTTTGATGCAGAGATATGTATGTAACTGATCTTAATAAATTTTAACCCCTTGATTTGGCTATTGTTAGGTATGCCACTTTGATATTTATTCTGTCTCCTCTTTTAAAACTCTTGTTAAGAAGTACCATTGAGAAATGTGAAAATAAAATTAACCCCATGTTAAAAATAGTTTATAACTCCAGGTCCTTTCTGAGGGAAGAATAAATAGTTGTCTTTTAAAAAATAATGTAAATCAATCTTTTCCAAGAGTTTCTAGTTATTTATATCTGCATTATGTTATTTATATTCTAATTATTTATTATTTATAGCATAAATAAATAAATTCTGGTTTAGGTTATAGACAAAATAAAATCCTTTACATTCAACTTTGGAAAAATGTTATGTGTTAAAGCTGGGTAATGGGTACATGGGTAGTTATTATATTCTGCTCTCTACTTTTCTTTTTTTTTTTTTCCTCATCCGAGGACATTTTCCATTTTTTGTACAGACAGAGTGGGAGGGAGAGAGAGAAAGAGAGAGAGAGGGAAACATCGACGTGAAAGGGCCACATCGAGTGGCTGCCACCCGCACGATCAACCAGGGCCAGGGACAAACTGCAACCGAGGTACATGCCCTTAGCGGGAACCGAACCCGGGTCTCTCCGGACCGCAGGTGGAGACTCCAACTGCTGAGCCAAACCGGCCAGGGCCTGCTCTCTACTTTTCTATGTTTGAAACAGTTTTTAATAAAAAGTTATATTAAAAGTAATCTTCCCACTAAAGTTAGAAATACCTTTTGAAATAAAAGAGACATTAGTTCATATAAATTGAACTAATCAATTTTCTTCCATGGAAGGAAGAAAAATAAATCCTTTAATCCTAATATTTGATTTTATATATATATATATATATATATAGTTTTTAAAATATATTTTTATTGATTTTTTAGATAGAGGAAGGGAGAGATAATATATCAATGTGAGAGAGACACAAAAATAGGCTGCCTCTTGCACACCCCTCACTGGTGATAGAGCCTGAAACTTGGGCATGTGTCCTGATCGGGAATCGAACCGGTGACCTCTTGGTGCATGGGTCGACGCTCAACCATGGAGCCACACCAGCCAGGCAGGCTGATTATATTTTTATATGACCTCATTCCATAAAGAATTTGAGACTTTTTACCTAACACAATTGTAGTTAAGTCCATTGCTTTGTATCAAAATGTTATTTAATGGTAAATGATGATGATGATGGTATTTACTTAAAAAATTATTTTTTCTTTATTGATTTTAGACAGAGAGGAAGGGAGAGGGAGAGAGACAGAAACATCAATGAGAGAAAACATCAACTGGCCGCCTCCTGCATGCCCCCCCACTGGGGATCTGGCCCACAACCTGCACATGTGCCCTGACGGGGAATCAAACCAGCAACCTCTTGGTACATGGGTTGATGCTCAACCACTGAGACACACCAGCCGGGCAGTTGTGGTATTTACTTTATATTTACTTTTCCCTACCTGGAAAAGCAGTAAGAGTAAGAAACACAGGGTCAATTGTATGCTGGTAGAGTGGGAATTTACCACTTGGCCTAGAAGTCAAGAGATGGATTATTTCACTAACAAGAGTATACTGTCATAATTCAAAGACATACTAATGTCTACATATTTGAAAACCTGACCAATACTAATTACCTATAATTCATTGCTTCTTCCATTTGTGTGATCCTTTCATATATCCTATGTCCCTTTCTTTCTCATATTGAGTTTTACTTCCTAGGACTAGAGTAGGAATAGGGTGTACCAGCAACAGATTTCCAAATGTGCTGTTTTTATACACAGCAGCTTTGAAAGCTGGAAAGCTGGCTGGCTCTACTTTAGCAGCAGGTTTCTGAGACTAAATTTACAATTTTTCTGCAATCATTCTGAGGCAGACTAGCTGGCTTATGTAATGTGCAGAAGTCACAGGATATCTTTAACACACTGTGCATTTCATTAAGGAAGCAGCCAACGCTATATTACTTAGAGCAGTAATTTAACTGGTGTGCTGCAGAGGCACACAGGTGTGCCAAAAGAATTTTTAAAAAGTCAGGGGCACTGACCTTCTCCCCCTTAGATTGTCAAACAAAAAAAATGACAATAGCCAAAACTACAATAGCTGGCTAGTGTTAATGAATCAAAATTATACCTACTTTTTTTGTCAGACTGGCAAAAAATATAATGTTTTTTGGTGTGCTGCAATTTTAGAAATTAGTTTATGTGTGCCATGAAATGAAAAAAGTTAAAAATTGCTGACTTATAGCAATGAGAGAAAGGTATATGTAGGCAAATGGTAACTTGCACACAATTCAAAGGCTTGGTGCTAAACATGTTGCACTGAACAATTTAGTCAAGGTATTCAATTAAAGCAATCCAAAACAACTCGAGTTTCCTGCTTTCAGTTCTCCTTCCCACCTTCTGTTGGAGGTGCCAAAGGTCTGGCAGCCAGAGGAGCAGATAAAGAGAGAACCTGAGTAGTGAACCTACAGTGGGATATTTAGTCCTGATAAAATGTTGATTACAAAGGCCACCCTATCACTTCTGTGAAAGATTACCATAGAGTTAGTTGTAATGTACTGGACTGATCAGGAAACAGATACCTTTTACACCACTGGATGATGGTCTACAGAGTTTGTTATGTAGCAGTTATGTCAGGTTAAACCCTGGACACTTAACACATGATTTCTTGTATACACTTGCTCCTATTCTCCCTTTTTAGGTGGACTTACTATAATTCAGAATGATTCTGAATCTGGGGTCGCAGAACCTAATAGAGGCTTTAGTGATACAACGAACCCTTTAAAATTACACTAAAAATTTGTATATTTTTATAGCTAGAATGCACGGTTTCATTAAATGTATATGGGGGGGGGGGTCCATAATCAAAGCTAATTAGGAGCCTTAGTTGCAACCAAGAATGCATTTGGCCTACAAAGAACAACATGGAAAGAGAAAATGATTGCAGCTTTGTTTGTTTCTGCTGGGGGATGGGGTGGGGAGAAGGGGCAGACAGTGAGCTGCTCAATTCATTCGTTTCTGATGATTCAATTCATGACCCTTCAGGCTATATCTCATCCCCTCTGTACACAAGAGAGTGAGCTAGACTAACTGTTACTTCCAGAATTGATTGCACAGCCAAGGTTTTCTTCTAATGTTTGGAAGTTCTATAATTTGTAATCTATTGGTTGCATTTTTAGCTAATATTTTAGATAATAGAACTATTAGCATTTTTAAGCTAATATATTAGATAGCACAACTATTTCCTATTTAAATTGACTTAATGTTTACTACTCAGAAAAAAGTTATTTTATATTTAAAACCTGCCTCAAGAAAGTATTTATACATACATATGTATATGTTCAAGTTTGATTTAATATGCTCTTAACATTTTAAATGTAAAATCTACTATATTAAATAAGTAAATAATTTAAAACTAGTTAGGAAGGGTGGCTTTTCTCTCTTCACAAACTGAAAACCATTTGTTGATCCTATCATTTTAAATATCAGACAAATAAAGACCATCAGGAATGGGAGAAATAAAAATAGTAATTTTAGAAAATCTGAATAAATTCTGATTCTAACGTTTGGTTGTTAAAAGAATGATCAGGTGAAGTAATTAGAAATAAATGAAGGCCCAACTGGTGTGGCCCAGTGGTTGAGCGTCAACCCATGCACCAAGAGGTTGCTGGTTCGATTCCTGGTCAGGGCACATGTCCAGGTTGTGAGCCAAATCCCCAGTGGGGGGCATGCAGGGGGTGGCCAATTGATGTTCTCTCTCATCAATGTTTCTGTCTTTCTTTCTATCTCCCTTCCTCTTTCCCTAAAGTCAATAAAGAAAAAAAAGAAAGAAATTAAGAAATGGTAAAACTTTAACGTGCAATCTAGGTGAGGACATTGTATTTTCATAGTTCAAAAGCAGAAATATAGGATTTGACAGTAGCAGCTTAGTTGGTGTGATAGTGGTTAAATAACACTGGATTTGAATTTAAATTGAAATACAAAGTTGAATTTAAGCATTAGTGAACACCTGACATAAACATTTGAACTTTCGTGATATTTTAATGGGGGAAAATCATCTTATAATGAGCTTATATTTTAGCATAATGTATATTTTATAATAAGAAAAAACTTAATGTCCTTAACACTTGCACATAATCAACACTTAAAAGCTTAATGATTATGGTGTGTGTCAAACATAACTAGTGAAAAAGTCATTTTCAGAAATTATTACTTTGAAATAGGAGTGTGAAGCAAAGAAGTGTTAATACAATTAGCTAGGTTTTGAATATACATTTTGCAGAATGTTAAAACAATGAATTTGCTGTATTATTCCCTAACCACTTCACTAAATGCTTTTGTCACTCTGTCTTTCTCCATTGCTCTTATCTAAAAAAAGAAAAATCCACAACCCCTCATGGTTTTTTATTCCATGTACCAATGTAGAAAATCACACAATTAGGCAGAATAGGGCAATACTACTACTATTACTTCTACTACTACTACTACTACTACTACTAATGCCAAGCAACATTTATAGCTGCTGAATTATATAAGGTAGAAGGCTAAAATTTATCTCAACCATTCCTCACAACAATCTAGTGAGAGAGATACAATTATTCCTATTTAAGGTGAAGAATTGCAGTTTAGGAAGCTTTAGCCACATGTCTAAGGTCACACTGTTGTAAAACGACAAAGCCAGAATCTGAATTCTGTCATTCTGACCCCAGCACTTAGGCTTTTTCCTTCTAACCATTTAAATACATGACACGAAACTCAAGTGAATATTTAATATTTTATTACATGTGACCTACTTTTTAGGCTGATGAACTACTTTTATTTCATTGAGAATAGAGAAGATGCAAGAAAACTTTCTTACCTTCCCCAAAGCAATTCTACTGATCTATGTAAGTGTACATATCAAGTGGGTAATAGCCAGTGCTCTGCCCCTTACCAATTGTAATGATAGGCCCAGCTCCCTCATCTGTTTAATAGGAATGGTAATGTGTACCTACTTCAAGCGTTTGTTATGAAGATGAAACACATTAATGCATGTAAAGCACTTGGAACAGGACACGATACATTGCAAGTACTCAGTAAATGCTAGACAGTATCATTATCTTGTCCCTCCCTGCGACCTCCAATCAAAAATCAATCTGGCTACGCATCATCTGCTTCCCTACATCTCTTTTCTTCCTGTTCTAGCAAGGCTCCTGCTCCTTTGAGTATCCCTTCTCTTTGTGCTGAGTTATATATCTCCCCCTTTCTACAGTATAATCTGACAACTACCACTAAAAATAAACAAAAAATCCTCACTTAACCCCCCCAGCTACTATACCAGTCTCTAGTCCTCTTCACAATCTTGTTCAGTCTCATTTGCTGGCTCCATTTAAAAAAAATTTCCCACCCTGGCCGGTTTGGCTCAGCGGTTAGAGCATCAGCCTGCGGTCCTGAGAGACCCGGGTTCGGTTTCCGCTAAGGGCACGTACCTCGGTTGCAGTTTGTCCCCGGCCCTGGACGGTCGTGCGGATGGCAGCCACTCGATGTGTTCCTTTCACATCGATGTTTCTCTCTCTCTCTCTGTTCCTATCTCTCCCTCCCACTCTACCTGAACAAAAGATGGAAAAATGTCCTCAGGTGAGGATTAAAAAAAAAAAAAAATTCCCCCTAAAAATTAGAGTTCCTTAGGGCTATGAACTAGTCCCTATTTTTCTTTTTAAAAATACTCCAAAAATGATCTCATCTATTCCCATGGCTTAAAATAACATCCATATTCTGATTTTCCCAAATTTGTATCTCTAGTCTAGGCCCCTCCTTGGAGAGGAGAGTACTCAATATCTTCCCAGTTTTTGAAAGACTGTTCACTTTTGGGGCAGACTAAGAGTAAACATGTAAACGGATCTTATGTGTTTAGCTGGAACGTGAGTGTTATCATAGGCTTATCCAGTATTCTAACTCAAGTTGTGTTCTACCACTGATTTTGCCAATTTCCCATGTAGCATTCTAATATTTAAAAAAGACTTAAGAGCAAACCAAAAAGGTCAACCAATATTTGCATACACTAAAACATATTTAATTGTCTACTATGTAAGTATAAGTCAAAGCACAATAAATTTTTAAAACAAAATAAAAAACTCAAGTCCTTTTCACTGTGCAAAAAAATTAAGAAAAATGAAAACCAATCATAAATTGAAATTGTTCATTACATTAGTATTTTTCTGCAGAGAAAACTAAAGTTCTTTGAGTGACTTTAAACGGAAAGATAAACTTATCTTTAGTTTTGCAGAGCAGAAGCAAATAAACATGTGTGAACTGCATTATCAAAGATCTGGCAAGCTAAAAGATGAACCTAACCGGATGTGAACAGTCCACATCAAGACTATAATTAATTTTTCATTGTTTTCTTTTTGAACTTTTCGGATCAGTTCTGTTTCTGGCATCTCTTCTGCTGACTACTGCAGACAGCTTATGTTTCATTTAGGCCTGTCCTCATTACTCCTTTGCAATACCAAGTTGCAATCTCTGGCTCAGTCTTAACTCCTTACTTTATTTACTACAGATACTGAGATACTGTTGCTTCACCTTTTCCCTGTTGTCTTTCTTAACAATTTTTTAGTGGAGTGGATTATCATATCTGGTGGTCTTGGATGTAGGAGAACAGAACTTGAAGTATTGATTTAGCGTATATGATATTGCCTATCCTTTCTATGACTGTTGTTAAACGACAGTGAAATCTTCTCGCCTTTTCCATAGTTCTTCATCCAAGTTGGTTCCTCTGTTTACATTATAGTCTAACTATATACAGTCTTTAAAAAAATTTTTTTAAATGATAATTCCTTGCAAAACTCCATTAATTTCTTATTTACATGTTTGACCCTTCCCACAGCCTGACCCACTTTTCTCTTTCTGCACTCAATTTGTCAAAATGTAGCAGTTTCCCAGACAAAAACAATACTTGTCTACTACACTATTCCCAGGCTGCTTATAAGAGAAATTTGGTCATATATAGGTTGTAGTACCTGGTTTGAAGTCTGATGGAAGAAAAACATATTGCAATTGTCTTTAAGAATAAGAGGAATGTTACCTTTGACAGGAGACATCCTAATCAGAGGGCTTTTTCCTAAGAATCCAAGAAGATGCCTTCATCAGTTTTTCTTTCTTCTTGCCTTAAGTAGGTAAGTAAGGAACAGGAGGCTGGGTCGGCTAAGTGATTAAAAAAGCAAACTGAAAAAATTTTTGTGATTAGCAAAAAGCGTGACAGAAATAATTCTTATTCTAGTTTCTGGAGAAAGAAAAGCTAAAGAAAACCACCCAAAGAGCTGGTATATAAGTCAGGGGAAATTATGGCAGAGTCTAGCTGTTATTTGAAGAATGTTTAATGAAAGGACTATTTATGGAGTTTTGGGCAGGGTTATGGGACTCTGGAAGAAAATACAGAATCATGGTCACTGAATGTACAACAAATTTATGTCACCTAACTGGTCTTCAGTGACATCATAATAATTAAGAGTATGCATGAACTTTGGAGTCAGACTAATAAAGGATCCAATACTAGCTTTACCACTTTCTATGAGTGTGATCTTTGGCAATTTAAAAAACTTAATCTGCATTTCAGTTTCCTCACTTGTATAATGAAGATGATAATATCTCAAAGGATTGTTGGGACAGGTAGACGAGAAAATGTAACTTAAATAGTAGCACCTGATAGTGCCCAAACCCTTGAATTTTAAATTTAATTATTATCCCTTAATTTCTTTTTAGTAGAGATATTATAATGGTCACAAAACTATCATTATTTATAATCAGGTTTTGCTGTGAATAATAAAAATATAATATAAAAGAAGCATAAAAAAAAACTTTCGTTTTCATACAAAATTCAGATCTAGAGCAGCCAGGGTCCGCGAGGCAGTTCTGTTCTAAGAAGCCCACACACCTTCCATTTCTATGTTTTGCCTTCCTTACTAATTGGTCCTTGTCCTCATGGTCCAAGATAGTGGTCATCGAGTCCTTGTTACATGTGGCAGAATTAACTAAGTGGGAAAGAGTTGGCAAAATTGGAGCAGCAGCAGTCTTTAAGGAAGGTTCTTGAAAGCTTATGTCCTATTGACCAGAACATTAGTCATATGGCCACAGTAGACTGCAAGGGAGGCTAGGAGATGTAGTCTTTATTTCTAGGGGAGCAAGAGACAATAGATATTTAAGGACAATCCACACGGTAATTCTTGTCAAAGTCAGGGATATTTCAAGTTATCTTTATTATCCTCAAATCTCCAAAAGTCACCTTTTACCCTCCCATTTATTTCTTCTTCTCCACTGAATTTTTCCTGCCTGCCTTAGCAATTATAAGCCTACATATTTTCTGTTCCACTTCTTTTTATGGCTTTCTTTCCTGTTGTATCTATAACATGAATAAATTTTTCCTTCACTTTTCTACTATTCTTCAATTACTAAAATTTACCTTCTATATAAAATGTAATTTTTTTTTTTTTGGTATGTGCCCCTAGCGGGAACCGAACCCGGGGCTCTCTGGTCTGCAGGCCGACACTCCAAACCCTGAGCCAAACCAGAAAGGGCTAAAATGTAATTTTTTACAAGTTTATAAGACCAAGACTTCTCATTCAAAGCTCAAATGTAAGTTATTCCAAAAGGGCTCTCAGAAACTTCAGGTTGAAACTGCTCTCTCTAGGTCTTCTCTTGTAGACTTGTATCTCAGGCTTACTTAGCCTTCCTTATGAATATTTCTTTAAAAAAAAAATTTTTTTTTCTGTATTGATTTTAGAGAGAGAAAAGGGAGAGGGAGAGAGAGATAGAAATATTGATGAGAGAGAACATTGATTGACCGCCTCCTGCATGCCCCCCCACTGGAGATCAGGCATGAGCCCTGACCAGGAATCAAACTGGCGACCTCTTGATGCGTGGGTTGATGTTCAACCACTGAGCCACATTGGTGGGCGCTTATGAATATTTCTATTCTCACCAGAATGTGAGGTCAAGGAGATCAAAATCTGTGTCTTATATAGTTTCATATCTCCTTTTAGAAAAACTGTACTTTGCACATTTAAAAATCTGATTGTTTCAATGAAAAATATTCTTTGCCCTGGCCTGTTTGGCTCAGTGATTAGAGTGCTGGCCAAAGAGTCACAGGTTTGATTCCCAGTCAAGGGCAGGTACCTCGGTTGTGGGTTCAATCCCCGGCCCTGAATGGGGTCATGCGGGAGGCAACCCATCGATGAGTCTCTCTCACATCAATGTTTCTCTCTCTCTCTCTCTCTCTCTCTCCCTTCTCTCCTTCCCTCCCACTCTATCTGAAAAATCAGTTGAGGAATATCCTCAGGTGAGGATTAAAAAAAAAAGGAAAAATATTCTTTAAGTCCATCCAAGATTATTACTATAAATATTTGAATGTTTTATAATACATATATAAAAAGCTATATGCCATAGATTTGTTTCTAAAATTCTATGAGTAGAATTTTATAACAATTATTGTAAAATATATTTGGGGCACAAAATGTAATTATATTGTAAATTCTTCTATAAAGCTGACCTTGCTCCTCCTCCTATTTAAGTATTTTCCAGATTGGATTTTCAAAGATTTACTTTCCTTACAGTAGATACCATTATACTTGTCTCAATAAAAAATAATTATTCACACACAGATATATAACTTTTACTGTATGTATAAATTATATCTCAATAAATCTGTTTTTTAAAAAGATATATGTTCACATTTTTTTAGGCATACTGGTCTATACTAGTTAAATTTACTAGTTAATTTTCTAAGATTACTATAAATATGAAGCTATCATCTACTTAGTACATCTATCTGGAGGCTTATAATAATTTTAATAATCTCTGAATATGTTCTAGGGACAAACTTCTTAACTGAAGTGAAACTATTTGAAAATCTTTAGTACCAAAGGGACTGTGAAGATTATTGTCATATGATGAGGGGAATAAAATGTTCAATTATGCTCTTTTACACTTAGTTTCCACCCTGGCTGTTGTGGCTCAGTTGGTTGGATGTCCTTTGAGCACCAGATGGATTCTAGTCAGGGCACATGCAGGTTGCTGGCTCAGTTCGCAGTAGGAGGTGTGTAGGAGGCAGCCCATAGATGTTTCTCTCCCTCTTCCTTCCTCTCTCTCTAAAAATCAATAAAAATATGTTTTAGATAAAAGAAAGAGAGAGAGAGTTCCCTGGGGAGACATGGTCACAGTGAGGAGGGACTCTTGACAATTTAAATGAATAAATAAATAAATAAAAGTTAGTTTCCTAATCATTTAAAAAAATTATGGTTTTCCAGAAAACTATATACCAAGAAAAAAGTTCACAACAGGGGCAAATTTTCATAATAACTTTATAGGATGGCTCACATGGTATAATATATTTTCAAAGACTGAAAGAGAAAATACAGAATGACATATTACTTACAATTATCATAAAATCATACATGTATGGCAAAATATATGATTATTGCTCACATATTATAAGGCACTCACAATACATTTTATACTACACATACAGGCAAACTTCAAAAGGGTTGGATCTTTTTTGTTTGTTTTTTAAATATTTTTTCTTTATTGACTTTAGAGAGAGAGGAAAGTAGAGAGAGAGAGAGAGAAACATCGGTGAGAGACAACATCGACTGGCCGCCTCCTGCACACACCCCACTGGGGATCAGGACCACAACCTGGGCATGTGCCCTGACCAGGAATCAAACAGGCAACCTCTTGGTGCATGGGTTGACACTCAACCAGTGAGCTACACTGGCTGGGCAAAGGTTGGATCTTAATAACAAAATGATTTTTGATGCAAAATGTAGAGAAATGCAAACATTGTGAATACTTTATCTAGACCTAATCTCTCTTTTTTCTTAATCCTCACCAGATTAGAGAGAGTGGGAGAGAGGACGAGAGAGAGAGAGAGAGAGAGAGAGAGAGAGAGAGAAAGAGACATCAATATCACTTGGTTGCCTCCCACATGCACCCCTGGCTGAGGATCAAACCTGTAACCCAGGTGCACAGGCAGGTGCTCTAACCACTGAACCACTCTGGCTAGGGCTACACCTACTCTTTTTAAAACTTGCCCTGGCCGGTTTTTCTCAGTGGTTAGAGCGTCGGCCTGTGGTCCAGAGAGACCCAGGTTCGGTTCCTGCTAAGGGCGCATACCTCGGTTGCAGTTTGTCTCCGGCCCTAGTTGGTAGTGTCGGTGGCAACCATTTGATGTGTCCCTTTCACATCAATGTTTCTCTTTCTCTCTCTCTCTCTCTCTCTCCCTCCCTCCCTCCCACTCTGTCTGAACGAAAAAATGGAAAAATGTCCTTGGGTGAGGATAAAATAAAATAAAATAAAACTCAAATAGACATATTCCAATCAGTGTAGGGCCAATATGTCTAAAAATTGGTTACAATAAACACTGAATAATGATACCAGTATTACAGTGTTCTCCCTCTATTGGGGACTGAGTTATAAGCAGCTAGAAGCATTCAAGTTCATATGAAAATATGATGGTGGCTTTTCTTGAGGGGTAATAATTGTATTCAGACTATAATATGGTACCATTTTCTTTTTTTCTCTATACAGCACTTCTGGGGGAAAAAACCTAGAAAATAATATAATCTTTTGTTGGTGGGACTCTGTAATTCTTCCTTTATTTACATTTGTTTTGGTCCCCTAGAAGAGCACAACTTCCCCCCAACATTCAACATCTTTCAGGTTTTTTTTGTTTTGTCTGGCTGCCCCAAACTCCTCATGCAGCCTGGCTTTTCCCAGGTCTGTTCTCACAGAGTTCCAGATGCTTGCTTCCTCTAAATTAAAATCTTAACCATCAGGTTGGAAACTAACCAGGTAAATTAAATCCCCCAATGTGTTATTGACTTATGATAGCTCAATGTGTGACCTCTCTAATGTGTGTGCATTTTTACAAAACAAAATCTTTAGGCATAAAGCCTTCATTCAGGGTAATGAAGTTCTATGTACAGAACTTCAAACACAAGCACAAGGTCAGGTATGATTGACCTTGTGGATGTAGGACTCTTTTAATGCCCTTTAAATAAAATCCATTCAGTCCACTCTATTTCTCTCTGGTAAAATGAAGATTTCCATAGCTTTAAAAAATGTTTTAAAACTATTCATCGCAATGTCCTGTTCATAAAGTGTTTTGATCAACCCATTGACAGCTTATTTACTCTTAGAATGTCTTTTATTGAAAGTGGCAGAACATGTTGTCATTCACTAAAGATCAATAAATATAATAGAAAAGGTTAGCACATGGAAGAAAATTAAGGCAAAAAATATCAAAGAAGCTTGAATCCTCTTGGCTGGAATTCCTAACTCCAGTCGATTTACCTAAATCCTCGATGTGTTCACTTTTGGAACCATGTCTAATATATTGACCAGAGGGAACGTAGCCTTTGGAGTGTGGCTGGGAAGAAACTGATGGGGGAAAGAACCAGAGATGGAAAAGTGTCCAAGAAGGGGTGGGATTTAGGGTGGAGGCCAGAAAAAAATGGGAGCCGTTCCTTCATGCATTGAACAAATTTTTTTTTGCCTCCCACAAGCCAGGGCCTCTCGATGTGCGTCTTTTCCGGATGGGTGCTCCTCTTGGACACGTTCCGGATTCGGATTATCTCAGGAACTTGAGTGGCCCTCGCTTCCGACCTCCCGTCTCCCAAATCGCCTGGAGGCGGGGGAGAGCGGGTGGGGCCGGGGAGATGCGATGCCCGCAGCGCGGGGCACATCTGCTGTGTTCCGCGCGGAGCGTCTGTCAAGCGGGGGGCGCCACTCCGGGTGGAACTCTCCGAAACCCGCGCCCTCCCCCGCCGCCCCCGGGCTTCTGCTGGTTTCTTTGGGGAGGGGTGCAGAAAGGCAACTTTTGGGAACTTGAGAGTGGAGTGCGGGGCACAGTGGAACGAGCGTACACATCTTACTCGATCCCGGTGTAGGACTCCCTTGCCGGAAACAGGCGCAGTGAGCGGGCCGGGCCGGATTTGGGCCGGCGCCGGGTTCCGAGCGGCGGCGGCGAGGCGGGGCGGAGCGGGAGACAGCCCCCCAGGTGCAGTTCCCCGTCCGGCCTCGCGGGGGCGCCGGCGCGGCCGATCAGGTGACCGCGCGCTGGTCCGGGGCTGCGGGAAGCGGCCTCGTTCTCAGCCGGCGGAGACGCCGCCGCCGCCGCCGCCGCCACACCTAGTGGAGGAGCCCGGGAAGGCGGCTCGGTGGGGGCTGGGGCGGAGAGCGCCGGGGTGGGGACGGAAGGGCGGCGGGTGAAGCCAGGAGGCAGCGGGGCGCGGGCTGCTGCGGGGGAAGGGACCCCTAGGCGTCCGCCGCGGCTCGCTCTGTCACCGGCGCGGAATTGGGGCGCAAGGGCCATGGGCGCGCTGCCCTGAGGCGCAGGTCGCGGGCGGGAGGGGAGGAGGCCCGAGAGAGGCTGCGGCGGCCGCGGGCCGGCGACTGGGCGCGAGGAGGCCGGCGGCGGCACCACCACCACCACCACCACCTCCACCACCATCATGTCGCGCTCCGTGCTGCAGCCCAGTCAGCAGAAGCTGGCGGAGAAGCTCACCATCCTCAACGACCGGGGCGTCGGCATGCTCACCCGCCTCTACAACATCAAGAAGGTGCGCACGGGCCGGCGAGGCCGCGGCGGGGTGGCGGGCGGGCCGGGGAGGGACGGAGGCCCTGGGGTGGGGGCAGCGGGCGGCGCCCGGGGCCGAAATCTCGGCGTCGCCGGGATGCGCCGCGGCCTAATGCGGAGTCCCGGGCGCCTCCTTCGCCGGCTCGCCGGCCGGCCGGAGGCAGGGAGAAGCCATTTCCCCGTCCCCAGCGGCGGGATCCGGCCGGGCCCGGCGCCGGGCGAGGGGCGCCGCTGCTGCCGTCACCCCTCCCCGGCCTCCGCGCCCCGGAGCGGGTCAGTGGAGAAGGGAGGGTGCTGGGTGGACGGGATCGGGGTGGGGTAGGAAAACTTGGGTGTTCCATAGCTGAGGTTCAGCGGTAGAAAGCTGGCGACGATCGCAATGTTTTCCCCTCAGTTTTTTTGGTAAGTGTAGGAATGTGGGAAGGAAATGGCTCATCAGGAGGAACTCCACAGCCCCTTCACTTTGCCACTTTATTTTAGATCGCTAGATAAAAGCCATGTGAGAGCGTGTTGACGATTTGCAGTTATTTCATTTCGAAGGCGGAGAGGAGGGGGAAGTGAGGGTGGAACCAATTTTCTTCTGAAACACTTCTGGGCTGTGAGTCACTAGAACTGGAATAACAACCTTCCCTCCTCACTCCTCCTCCCCAGTCGAATAGTACCAGAACACCGTTTCTTAAAGTTTGGTTTCTTTGGAAATAAAAACTGTAAATAGGTTCCTATTACCACTGGTCTATAGCATATTCTGATACTTTCAGTAGCTGTCGCTAATAGGCCCACTGAAACTCTTTACACAGCTTCATCAGATTAAGGAACGTTAGCCTGAATTGGACTTAAGAAAAACAGACGGAAAGACATATAACAAATATGCATTATTTTATCTTAGGAGAAAACAACCAAAATCTTTTTCTTGTAAGACAAGGTTGCTAAGTTTAAAGAATTTGATTAAGAGAACATTAAGAAAATGTTTGGTACAATATAGATCCTTAGTTTCCAGTGTGTATTTGATGTCATTATCTTCGTAATTATTATTGTTGGCTTTTACTATATCACCAATATTTTGTGTTAGTTTAATCATAGCAATAGAATCACAATGCTTGTAAATTAGGGCTGCTGAATTAAGCGGTTTTTTTGTGTGTTTTTTTTGTTTTAAATATCATCGTGGGTTCAAGTATAAAACTGGTTTATTTCAACAATGTGATGCAGACACTATAATTCTGAAGAAGAATACTGTCCTGGCTTAATAAAGATAAATTTTGTATAAGGATAGCTTAGTTGCTCACCTGAATGAAAGAGAATTGATTGTCTCTAAATCCAGTGCAGTCTGGAGAGTAATGTGCCTAATAGTTTGTTACATTTTATGTGGCAGGGGCTCAGTGTGGTTGCATAGAAGCCCTGTGCATTTACCAAAGAGCCTCGGTTATTACTTTATGTAGGTTAGGAATAATTTAATTTCAGATAGTTTTCCTTACAGGTTGTATTTACTGGAACCTTTTTGTGAGATTACACTCCTTAACAAACTTGGAAATTGGTTTCTGTATGAACTTTATCCAAAAAAAACAAGCAAGTCAAACATTACTAAAAGTTACTAGACCTGTGGTATTGTGGTTAAAGGAAATGGTTATGATGGTTTCCAAAAGAGGAAGTGAGAGTAACATCAAAAGTGATTGGGGGATATGGGCAAAATACCTTTTTTAAAGCATTCATTATACATTTTTATAGTATAAATACACTCAAACTTTACATATTCTACCTTCATAAATTAAGTAAGATTAAACTAAATTCTAAGAATTTGAATTTTTATAATTCCAGTTCACAGCTTTTTCTCAAAAGCGTATTTTCTTTCACTTCCTGTTTTGAGAAACTTCAGGCTCTTGTATTCTTGAACTAGTCAAATTTAAAATGAGTGGAATATAATTATTATATCCAAGTGTCAAATATTTTGAGTTATTGAAATGTTATATTTCAGCACTTAGCACATTTATAGTTTGTTCAAAAATATTTTGTCTACCTTGCCTTATTGTGAATTCCCTCTAGGCAGGGACAGCGTTACTCATTTTTGAATTACTAATACTTTGGGCTTTATCTGGTCCATGAGGCCTTCAGTTAGGCCTTGTTGAAATGGATGAATACAATATCTATTTTTTATATATACATATATATGTATATATGTGTGTGTATAGATATATCATATAAATGTGTCTGTATATATATATAACCTTGGTCTAGTTTTAATAATAATAGATTTGCGTTTGATCTTCTTGTATAATTTTGCGTACAAATACATCAGATAGATTTTGAATCTTTTAGCCTGTGTAGAAGTGTCTGTAAGACTGGCCTATCTTCCAGGCTGGCTAAGGATTGAAACATGTGTTCAGAAATCTTGCCAAAAAAAGTAAGATCTGTTCACCATGTGTTTATAAGGTTCATGCTGTCTGCATTTTTATGACAGTATAAACCATGTAATCTTTTCAATCTCAGTCTCTTATAGTCCTCAAAAAAAAACTTCCACCATATATAATACGTCTGTCAATCAATTATATCTTTATTAATGCATGTGTGCATTAGATTGTCTATCAGATATGATTACTTTGCTCTGTTTCACTTGGAGGTATGCAGTGGAAATATTTTAGTGAGCATACACAATGAAAAATACTTAAGTGACAAATAACCAAGAATAATATGCTTTAATGTTCATTAGGGGGTATGTAACATGGTTACCGAAAAATGTCCCCCCCCCCCCTTTTTTTTTTAAAGAAAACAATTTCATCAGTTGGAAAATTTTTGAGTTCTTAATGTGTGCAGGTTATGGACATTTTAAGGAACTTGTCTGATCAGGGATGTAGAAACACATAAAGGAGAATTTTAGGGAAAATACATGAAAGTGGTAGGTTTTACATTTAAATTTAGTTTTTTCTGAGTCCCTTAAAGTTTTGTTTATTTTATTTATTTTTTAATTTTTTTCTTCATTAATTTTGAGAGGGAGAGAGAGAAACATCGATGAGAGAGCATCGATTGGCCACCTCCTGCATGCCCCCTGCAAACTGGGAATTGGGCCCGCAAACTGGGCATATGCCCTGATCGGGAATTGAACCGGGGACCTCTTTGGTGAATGGGTCGACGCTCAACAACTGAGCCACACCAGCCGGCTTAAGTTTTATTTTTTTATTTTTTTTTATCCTCACCCGAGGACATTTTTTTCCATTTTTTTTGTTCAGATAGAGTGGGAGGGAGAGAGAGGAAGAGAGAGAGAGAGAGAAACATCGATGTGAAAGGGACACATCGAGTGGTTGCCACCCACACGACCCAACCAGGGCCCGGGACAAACTGCAACCAAGGTACATGCCCTTAGCGGGAACCGAACCCCGGATCTCTCAGGACCGTAGGCCAACGCTCTAACCGCTGAGCCAAACTGGCCAGGGCTTAAGTTTTATTTTTTATTAAAAATTTATCTTCCCTTTTCTACACCTAATAATACCGCTCACTTATATAGTGATTTTCACATATTTTTCAGGCTGCTTTTATACCTGTTAATGTGGCATGGCAGGCAGTGTGGTGGTGGTGGTAAAGAGTACTGGACCAGAAGTTAGGAGACCTGCATTCCAATATTCAGTCTGTCACCGAGAGTCCTTTCACATTGAGTAGGTGTCTTGACTTTCCTGAGCTTAATTTCTCCTCATCTGTGAAATGGGAGAAAAGTAATTGTAATAGGAACAGCTCTGATTATGTTATCTTGTAAGTTCATTGTCAAGTAGCAGGGTAGAAGTTATGGCCCATTTTAGATAATAATTGAGCTCAGTTTTCTGTCATAAGGGATGGTAATGCTATGCCTACTTCACTGGATTGTGAAGATAAAAGAAATAACAATGTGAATGTTGTTTAACAAAATGTTTATGAATGTAAGATAGGAATCTTTATTTAGGAGTCTCAGCAATCTTTTGGGCAACATGTGTTTTTCTGAAATTTTACTGTTGTTTGGCAAACATGTTCCCAAATCCCAAAAGAAAACATTTTTGCTGAGTCTAAAAATATTTCTGTTGTTTACTTTTTTTTCTTCTCTTTTCCTACATTATCACCAACATGAACTTGAAAACTCTGTACCAAAAAGGTCTCAGTTAATACTTGCATATTTTTTCTCGTGTTAGATTATTATCTCAACTTTAAAGGACAGAAAAGACCCACCCAAACTTTTTAAATAAATGAAATAGTTTTACAGATTCCAACACATTTACCTTTTTTTTATTAGAGTAATATCCCCCCCCGCCCCGCCTTTTCCCCATGATTATGGATACATTTATTTCATGAGGAAAAATTAATAGAATAGCAGTGTAAAAGTAAAAGTTCTTAGCTGGTATCTTCTTATGTAAAGGAAAGAAAAAAATACTCATTTGAAGGGTGCAGTGCAAGGTTAAAGGAGGGGACCAGCTTCAGTTCTCCCTTTCACTGTTATGTTTCTCTTCATTTAGATTGTTATTTTCTATGTTGGTTAATCAGGAGCTAGAACCATGTATTAAAGACTGGATTGTGGCACATTCTAGACTCGTTATTAGTATAAGATTTTTTTTTTCTCCCAGTGGGATTTCATTATCAAGAGCCTTAAACATGTTAGGAATAAAATATTATCTCTCCATAAATCTGAATTTAAATTATATATATTATTAAGGAAGCTACTTGTAAAAATGAGGATTTGATAATTCTTTTTTTTTTTTTTCATCCTCACCCGAGGACATTTTTCCATTTTTTGTTCAGGTAGAGTGCGGGGGGGAGAGAGGAACAGAGAGAGAGAGAAACATCGATGTGAAAGGGACACATCGAGTGGCTGCCACCCGCACAACCGACCAGGGTCAGGGACAAACTGCAACCGAGGTACGTGCCCTTAGCGGGAACCGAACCCGGGTCTCTCAGGACCGCAGGCCGACGCTCTAACCGCTGAGCCAAACCGGCCAGGGCGGATTTGATAATTCTTGTTATGCTGGATGGTAAGCTAAGGAGATAAAGATCTCTGAAAAATACCTAACATACTATTTTTAATTTTTGAAGTGGCAATGATAGATTATCTTGTGTTTTCTTTGTGGAATTGTTAAATAATTTAAATATTAAAACTTTTAAATAATTACAAAAGTAACACATTTATTGTCAAAAACTCAAACATAACAGAAATGTGTGACTTCAAAAATTCTTTGCTTGCCTATCTCCCACTTTAAAAATAAGCCATATATACTTATACCCTTTTCTGTATAATTGCTAATATGTGCATGAGTATTTTCTCACATTATCATTAAATTAGGTTCTTTACAAAAATAAAATTTAAAAAAGCATGGTGGCCCGGCCGGTGTGGCTCAGTGGTTGAGTGTTGACCCATGCACCAAGAGGTCACTGGTTCGATTCCTGGTCAGGGGCACATGCCCAGGTTGTGGGCCCAGTCCCCAGTGGGGGGCATGCAGGAGGCATCCAGTTGATGTTTTCTCTCATTGATGTTTCTCTCTCTCCCTTTCCCTTCCTCTCTCTCTCAAAATCAATGAAGGGGAAAAAAAAGCATGGTGCAGTTTACATATAAATGAAATTGAGGTCCTAAGCTTTTGCTTATATACTTAAATTTTAAGAAAATTAAAGGCATGGACATATTTAGCTAGTTATATCCAATATGTTAAAAATGAGACCCAGATGAAAAAATTAGTCAATATTGAAAGTTCTTGTCCTTATTGGTTAGGTTGACTGAAAATCTAATTCATATTCTTGTTTGATTATTTACTAGTAATGTTAGTATTAAGTAAAATTTCAGTAGTAATTTGGGGTCACGTTTATTAGTAGATGTACATTTGTATGTTACTAGATTTAGTTTCATCTCTTTATAGCCAATAATAATAATGTGTAATAAAAGTAATGCCAGCTGCCATTTCTTGAGACCTTACTATATGCTAAGTATTTGGATTGTTTTTTATTTATCCTTATACCTGTGATGTTTTTATTTTTTAGATAAAACAATTGAATTTGGAGGGGTTAAGTAATTTGCCCAGTTCTTACTCTAGAAAATAAGAATTTGGATTGGCACCTTTATTTCTTGGCCTCTGAGTCTGAGCTCTTAATTATTTTTGTCATTAGATTTATAGTCATTAGTAAAGTTCTTGTGGGAGATATAATTAAATTTTGAAGACACAATAACCTTAAAGAAAGATGTAATTATATTACAGAAATAACTTTGTACTATAGACTACATTATATGAACTTTGTATGGATTTGTATGAAAAAAAACATTAAGTATACTATAAATATACCAGAGTGATTATTGATTTTTAGAGAGAGAGATATGAAGGGAGGGAGGAGAAGAGAGAGAGGGGCAGAGAGAGACAGAAACATCAATTTGTTGTTCTTATTAATGCATTCGTTGGCTGATTATTATTATTATAGTTATTTTTAAATCCTCTCCCAAGGATATTTTTCCATTTATCTTCAGATAGAGTGAGGGAGGGAGACAGAGAGAGAGAGAGAGAGAAACATTGATGTGAGAGAGACACAATGATTGGTTGCCAAACTAATAGGACTAACCATACAGCTAATACTAAAGAAAATAGGAAGTTTTCCTTAAACGGGCAAGAATACATAATAAGATAGAAAGGACAGCGTAAACTAAAACAAACAATGAAATAGCATTAATCTTCCTAATTTTAAGGATATGTACAATCATTTTCTCACTTGGAGATATTTTGGTTTTAACTTTCAAATTTCAGATACATTTTTTTCATTTTACATTTTGAATTCTAGTCAGTGGCTGCCTTCTGCACACCCTTTACTGGGAATCGAGCCTGCAGCCTGGGCTTGTGCCCTGACTGGAAATCAAACCAGTGACCTCTTGGTGCATGGGACAACACTCAACCAACTGAGCCACGTTTACCAGGCCCAAGACCATTTTTAGGGAACATTTCTTAACTATTCCTTTTAACTACCTGATATTATAGTTTGATATTTACTTACTGCTTGTGCAAAATAACTATATTTCAGAAGTATGTTAGTAATCCTTTAAAGAGCAACTTTTTTAGAACAGTAAAAGTATGACCAGATATAACACTTTTAAGAATCTATAATAGATCATCGTTGTTTTATAAACTGAGATGTTTCTGTGTATTGGAACCTGAAAAATGTTTAAGGGCAACAGTGATAGAAATAACTTGTGAATTGAATAGTAATTAGTAACTCATTTGAATCCCTAAAATTTTTTTTAATCCTCATTTGAGGATATTTTTCTATTTATCTTCAGATAGAGTGGGAGGGAGAGAGAAACATTGACATGAGAGGTATGCAACCGTGGTACATGCCCTTGACCGGAATCAAACCCACAACTCATTGGTCCGCGGGCTGACGCTCTACTGCTGAGCCAAACTGGCCAGGGCTGAATCACTAATTTTTTTTTTTTTATCCTCACCTGAGGACATTTTTTGATATTTTTTCAGATAGAGTGGGAGGGAGAGAGAGAGAGAGAAACAGCAGCGTGAAAGGGACACCTTGAGTGATTGCCACCCGCACAACCCAACCAGGTCCGGGGACAAACTGCAACCGAGGTATGTGTCCTTAGCGGTCACCGAACCCGGGTCTCTCTGGACTGCAGGCTGATGCTCTAACCACTGAGCCAAACTGGCCAGGGCTGAATCACTAAAAATTTTAATAATGGATTTTGATATATATAATGGGTTGAAATATTCCTTAAGTTCATGATTTTTTCCAGAACTTGCGCTTCGAAAATAACAACCTTAATTCATATCTCTTATTTTGTGATTACTGGCTCTTATTAAGAAGAGATAGTTAGCCCTGGCCGGTTTGGCTCAGCGGTTAGAGCGTCGGCCTGCGGTCCTGAGAGACCCGGGTTCGGTTCCCGCTAAGGGCATGTACCTCGGTTGCAGTTTGTCCCCAGCCCTGGTCGGTTGTGAGGGTGGCAGCCACTCGATGTGTTCCTTTCACATCGATGTTTCTCTCTCTCTCTCTCTGTTCCTCTCTCTCCCTCCCACTCTACCTGAACAAAAAATGGAAAAATGTCCTCGGG
Organism: Molossus molossus; assembly: GCF_014108415.1. Lineage (NCBI taxonomy): Eukaryota > Metazoa > Chordata > Mammalia > Chiroptera > Molossidae > Molossus > Molossus molossus. The sequence continues at coordinate 67,445,792 of NW_023425346.1, forward strand.
TGAGGATTAAAAAAAAAAAAAAAAAAAAAAAAAGAAGAGATAGTTAATGATAAATTACATTAATTTTAAAGCATTTCCAATAATTTCAGTATACTTTTCTATCAAGCCTCTTAATCAAAACTGTAACAGTGGAGTACTCTCTTTCTTTTTTTCATCCACTCAAGCCCAAGGGAAAGTTCAAGCAGAATGGTTGACCAAAATATAGGTGATACACGTGAGAAAAAAATTGGAAAGTTCAACACCAGTACTAGAATTTGAGGCTTGCTTTGCTCCTGTTAGATTTTCCAATATTTATTGAAAATTTTCACACTGCATTACTTTCATCATTTTAAAAATTAGAAAATAAGCCCTGGCTGGTTTTGCTCAGTGATTAGAGTGTTGGCTTACGGACCAAAGGGTCACGGGTTTGATTCCCAGTCAAGGACATTACCTGGGTTGCACATTCAATCCTCAGCTCCAATTGGGGTCATATGAGAGGCAACCAATCAGTGTGTCTCTCTCACATCAATGTTTCTCTCTTTCCCTCCTTCTCTTCCTCCCTCCCTCCCTCCCTCCCACTTTATCTAAAAATTATCTTCATAAAAGGAGACATCTCGTTAATTGGGAGTTTCGCTCTATTGCTTTAGTATAGTAGGAAGTCCTTCTTAAGTGAATTATTAAGTATTGCTTTTTGCCAGAATGTATTTACCTAGATGTTAGCTTTCAGTCGTCATTTATTTTTTTCTTGTACTTTTTCTTTTCTTTTTGCCTGAGTATTCCCCTCTAAGTGTCTCTATTGGCATTAAGTGATAAATCAAGTAAGTTGGTTTTAGAAAAAGTAAAATGGGACCTAGTACTTCTGTATAGTGTCTATGATCCTTGTATTTTTTATTGGTATTTTTTGAATGCTCATGAAATGCCAAATGCCATTGTAAATTCTGCACACAAACGTATACACACAGATGCATGCACACACACACTCATGTAATGGGCCTAAAAACTTTTTTCAGTAGATTGTAATTATTATTGCCTATTTAAGAGATGAAGAAACTGAGACACAGAAGTAAAATCACCTTCTTATGGTTACACAGACAGGAAGTGATTGAGCCAGGATTTGATGGACAGCCTATCATAGAACTCATTACATGTTTTCTATAAGTACAGCAAATTTGGTATGTTTAGACTTAGGGTAAATGAAGGACTGTGATTTGGAGAGAGAATTATAGTCACTATTGCTAGTCTGTATATTATGATAAAGACTATTCTATTATTACTCTTTATGAGACTTTTACTTGGGTAATTATAATTATTATAACTATTATTAACAACAGTTAACATTTTTAGAGCACTTATGTGCCATTCTTTTTGCTGAATCTGTACATTGTTTATCTCTCTTTTAATCCTCATAATGACCCTATGAGGTAAGTACAAATTTCCCCATTTACACATGAAGAAACTGAGACTTAGGAGATATTATGTATTAAGATCCCATGGCTAGTAAGAGGTGAAGATTGAAACCCAATCAATCTTATTTCAGTCTGTGTTCTTAAACTTTAAGGCATACTGCCTCCCAGTGTAGTATGCTTAGATACGACTTACTGAGCAGTGTGGGGAAAAGGTAAATCAATTCCAAGGAAAGGAGATGATATAACCATTTATTTTTCCATTGAAAGGAAATTATATTCTTTTTTTTTTTTTTTTTTTATCCTCACCCGAGGATATTTTTCCATTTTTTGTACAGATAGAGTGGGAGGGAGAGAGAGGAAGGGAGAGAGAGAGAAACATCGACGTGAAGGGACACATCGAGTGGCTGCCACCCGCACAACCAACCAGGGCCGGGGACAAACTGCAACCGAAGTACATGCCCTTAGCGGGAACCGAACCCGGGTCTCTCCGGACCGCAGGCCGACGCTCTAACCGCTGAGCCAAACTGGCCAGGGCGGAAATTATATTCTTTTTTGTTTGCAGTGTAAGAAGGAAAAGCTTCTCATAAATATTATTTTAATAACTTGATTAAATTCTTGCACAGTAAAGTTTGTGATCATGGGAAATGGGTATAGTAGGCTATCATTTTTATTATTTGATAATCACTAATATTGTTAGAATGGATAGTTGATTTTTTTAAAAATTGATTTTAGGGAGAGGAATTGGGAGAGAGGGAAAGAGGGAAACAATGATCAGCTGCTTTCTGTAAGAGCCCCGACCAGGGATTGGACTTGCAACCTTGAGTATGTGCCTGGACCGGGAATCAAACCTGCCACTTTTTGTTGTATGGGACGGCGGGCACTCCAGCCACCTGAACCACACACCAACCAGGGCTGGAGAGCTGATTTTTTAATATAATTAGAATGTGAAAGATAATACATGTCATTAAAAAAAACAACTAATTTGTAATCACTTTAGGATTTTGCACTACTTCAGGTGTGTTTATGAAACTTGACTTTCATTTTGTCACTGATAATAAGAAAATGCTAATCTGTAGCTATTTTTATTGGGATAAATTCTTAGTTGAACAGTTCTTAGTTATTCTTATTTTATAGTGTAATTTTTGGGAAGTTGATTAATTGGAAGATTAATTTATAATGAATAATACATTAAACGATGATAGTCTATTCTGAGGAAAAGTCAGATACATTTTAGTATTCATGATGTTGAAATGGAATTGACATAGTAGCCTTTGTCAATTTGGTTAAGGATCATGAAGTTCTAAATTTCTTAAAGTTAATTTTGTTGTATCTAATTATGTGTGAGAATTACCAGAACTCTTACTACATTCCTATTTCCATTTGGAAAATATAGGAATGTTTGCGTTGATTTTTATAGTTTGGCTTGGAAGGAAGTTAGGTGATATTTGAAAAATAGTTTCAATTTGAGCTGAAGTGCAAGTTATCCAATAACAATTTATTCTTATTCTTGGCTACCGTTTCTTTTTAAGGTATGTAAAATTTCACTGATTGTTTTGCTCCTATTTTTATAGTTGCATGAAGTCTTTATTTTTCCTTCTAGAATTATTTTAAGTTGATTTAGAAAGAGCACCAAGAAACTGACGCGGTTGTACCCTTACACAGTATTTAAATATATATAAATATATACGAGTAGTATAAACTCTATGAATCTATTGTACCCTTACACAGTATTTAAATATATACGAGTAGTATAAACTCTATGAATCTATTGTATACGACAACTTGCTACTTAGAATACCCTTAAAATTGTAGCACCATATAGTTCTAATCTTGTTTTGGTATTCATAGTCTGCAGTGCAAAAGTTCTCTACTGAAACGTATGTCATAGTTTGACAATCCATTGTTTACAGTAATTTTCTCTCTTTTTATTACAATGCTTCCCCAGCAAGGACAAGTTTGGAAGGTTTGCAAAGCTTTTCACCTTCCCTCTGCCCGCTTGCCCGCTTTCAGATCAGTTTCATGTTTCATAACTTCTCTTTCTGCAGTCCACAACATAGCTATAGTAAACAATGAAAAAACATTGAATTGTAATACTGTATTTTCTCATACATAGTAGAGTGATACAAATTTTCAAAGGACACATCTTTTTAAAAATGCAATAAAAAATTAAATAGGAATGTTACAGTCTTATGAATTCCCTAAGAAATAACATCTTACTAAGCAAGCAGTTAATTAAATGTCACTTAATGAAACAGTGAGCAGTATTGAAGATTATATTCGGTATTACTAATAGTTCAGATAAAAAGTTCTTTTTAATAATACCTTACATTTATGTAATGCTTTACAGTTTACTATAGAGAATGCTGTACTGCTGATGTGGTCAAAATGTGAACATTTCCATTTGTTCTGTGCTTATGAGGTATATATAGAACAGATGTAGATTCATTGTTTGAAGTGCTGCTGGTATGATGGAAAACACTGCTGTAGCTCAGATGTTCAGAGGAACAGGCAACACACTTTGGTACTGTTAAGACAATTTTAGCAGCTTCCTGTTCTTTTGAACTAGGGCTCTTGTATTAAAATGTTCAAAGTGAATGAGCAGAACATTTTGGAAAGACATTTAAACATAAGCTTTTATTTTATAACACTTAGAAAGAAACATTTCTAGTATTTTACTGAATATTTAATTTTGTAATATTTTATTAGCTTCAGATGAATACAATCCTACCTCAAACCAAAAACTTATTTTCTTATTCTTTTTTTTTTTTTTTTTTCTTTTCTTTTAGGTTTGAGCTTTTTCCTTCACTGCTGTTCTGCGCTAACTGCTTTAAAACTTTCCATGCATTTTTTTTTTCAGTAGAAGAACATCTCTGTACTGTCTCCCATTGCATATTTCAGCTGTGACAATCCCTGCACTTTGCCTATTCATTTTATCACCTGCTCACCAAAAACAATAAATATCTCTCTAAATTCTGATTACAGATTTGCCATTGTTCCTTGGTTTTAGAAGGATACATTTCACTTTTTTTTTTATTACTGTTATTTTATAGGCATGCGGAGACCCCAAGGCAAAACCGTCCTACCTTATTGACAAAAATCTGGAATCTGCTGTGAAATTCATAGTCAGAAAGTTCCCTGCTGTAGAAACCCGCAACAACAATGTAAGTCATCTAAATTTTTGTATTACTTGATTTAGGCATCAAGGAAAAATAATGATCATTAAACTGTTGAAGTAGCTCTGATTTATCTAATTCTTTTATTTTAATATATAAATTACATACATTGAATAACAGTTTTTAGAGACAATGTTCTTATCTCTGAAACTAGAAAAATTACTCTGTACTACATTGCCATTTTATTATACACAACATAAGATCTTAATTTCTTATACACTTTTTCCCTTTCAAGTTGCAACAGAGGAAGTTAATAGATATGTATATATTCCAAATATTTGTATGACTAGTTTGGGAGTATTTTTCATGTAATTATGCATTTAACTTTATTTTGATGTTAGTGTCTTTATAGCTTCCATTGTTTTTAGTAACTAGGTTCCATTTTAAAATATATGTTTCTTTAGTATCTTTATAAATGAGAAAATCCTTTCTGAAATTTAATAATATAACAGAGTGATAATGTTAAGATCTTTATTGTTCCATGTTTTCTCAGATGAGGAAGTTTCTTAGTGTATTGAGATATAGTCATATTCATAGTTTTCCTAACATATTTATATATCTTTTGATAGTTATTTATAATAACTTCTATAAATAACTAGTTTTAGAAAATTAATAATTGTTTTTCACCTTACCATTGTCTTTTCATGTAAATTTTATTGGCTTAGAATCTTTCTGCATGCCTTCTTTTTTTGTTTTTTTTAATTAGCACTGAAATTACTTATTTCTTGAAGGTTTATTTATTTATTTTATCCTCACTCGAGGACATTTTTCCATTTTTTTGTTCAGGTAGAGTGGGAGGGAGAGAGAGGAACAGAGAGAGAGAAACATCGATGTGAAAGGAACACATCGAGTGGCTGCCACCTGCACAACCAACCAGGTACACGCCCCCAGCGGGAACCGAACCCGGGTCTCTCAGGACCGCAGCATGCCTTCTTTTTTTACATACATATTTTTTTGACAGTCTCATGTTATAATCTTTGCTGTCTTTTTTCTTTATGTACAAACTTTGTCTAGAAATTTCCTCTTACATATGTTCTCCCTACTTTTAAGCAGCACTGTTTAAAAAATATTTTGTCATCTTTTGGTTTCCTCAAATCATGTATGTTCATTGAAGATTTATAGTTAGCCTATTTTAATAGAGAGGGAAACGTACCAGTTAGTCTTAATAAAATAAGTCTGACAAAGTGCTTTTCAAAGAATTTTTTAAAAGTCTTTGTTTATTGTGAGTAAAGGTCTCTCTTTGTTTCATAGAAGATTATGTTTTATTATTGGTGCCTTGTGGTATCACAATTAGTTCCTGGTTACAAATGGGTGATTCAAAGTACACACTTATTAAAAACACTATTATTTGTGTGGAGCGCTCTTAATTATTGACATTAATTAGCTAATTTATCTGAGGGATTATATACCCAGTCTGAATGAGAAAGATTTTATAATGAAAATCAGTCTTACATTTAATTTCATATAGTATACCTGTTTCTCATGGCTCATAAAATCTCTTGAGTTCTTTAAAGAACCTTTTAAAATTAGTTTGTGTGTGTGTGTGTGTGTGTAAATTTCCATCAGAGAATATAGATCAGAAGTATGAGGACTTAGAAAATTGACAAGATCTGATTAAATATATAATCAGTTTAATGACAGTAAAACTTTTTTTAAAGAGTAAATAAGGAATTTTTGCTATTCTTGATTTGCTGAGCAAACTGTTAATGATTTTTTTAATAGTTTTACTTCCTTGCTCAAATTGTAGCACAGAATTGATTTATAAATAACAGCTTTAGTGAGATATTCATATATCATACAGTTCACCCATTTAAAGTGTACAATTCAGTGGTTTTTAGTGTATCTGCGGACTTGTGCATATATCACCACAATCAATTTTAGAAAATTTTCATCACCCCAAAAAGAAACCTTGGACTGATTAGCAGTCATTCCTGCCAATCCCTACCCAGCCCCTGGCAAACACTAATCTACTTTATGTCTGAATGCCTGTTGTAAGGCTTTCATATAAATAGAATCATATAATGTGGTCCTTTTTGAATAGCTTCTCACTTAGCATAAGGTTTTCAAGGGTTATCCAAGTTTGTAGTATATATCAGTAGTACTTCATTTCTTCTTCTTTTTTTTAATATGTTTTTATTGATTTTTTTAGCGGGGGAAAGGAGAGAGAGAGAGAAACATCAATGAGAGAGAACATTGGCCACCTCCTGCATGCCCTGCACTGGGGATTGGGCCCACAACCTGGGCATGCGTCCTTATCTCTGATCAGGAATTGGACCGGTGACCTCCTGGTGCATGGGTCAACGCTCAACCACTGAGCCACACTGGCCAGGCTAGAGTCTGTTTTTAAACATTATATTTTTCTCTAGTGCTTGGCATGTAAGAGGCACTAAGTTAAATGTTTGATGAGTGAATGAACCAACTTGATAGGCTTTGACTTAGCTAGCTTTCATTTATTCAAATATTGTCTTAGATCTGTGTCAGGACCCAAACTTATCAATCATTTTTAACATCTTTGTTATTAGGTAAAAAATTACTTTGTAGTAGAGCTACACAAATACATTTCATTAATGCTTTACTGAAAGTAACCTGGAAAAAAGAAAGAGTCCCAGCTTCTTAAACACATAAATGTGTTTTGGGGTGGAGTTGTGGTATTTGGGATGGTTGCAGGGAGGCCCTTTACACATGCATGGTGGTTTATAGTTAGGATTTAGAAGGAAAGGGTAAGAAAGCTAATCTGCTCCAAATTAGTTTTTAAGAGGGCATTTTTTGTGTTGTCATGGCTTCCGTTATGAAGGTTGCATAGTGGTTAAGAAAATGGGCTTTAGAGTCAATAAACCAGAATTTGAGTTGTGATCTTTCCACTTTTTAACTGAATGATTTTGGGCAAATCATTTAACATCTTAAGGCCTCTTTGCTCTTATTTCTAAAATGGTGATAATACCAATCTTAAGAAACAGTTTAATATCTCCTAGAGCACTGAGATTTGTATGACAAATTGCTTTTGAAAAATGGAAACCATTATTTATATTAACCTCTTCGACATTTTGATGTACTTCACTGGCTTTTCTTCTAGCCGCCCTTTAACTGTGGGTATTTCTTTTCTTTTTTAAAATATGTTTTTATTGATTTTTTTAGAGAGGAAGGGAGAGAGAAACATCCATGTGAGAGAGAAATATTCATCAGCTGCCTCCTGCACGCCCCTTACAGGGGATCGAGCACGCACCTTGGGCATGTGCCCTGACTGGGAATTGAACCTGGACCTCTCAGTTCATGGGATGATGCTCAACCCACTGAGCCACACCAGCTGGGCCAACTGGGTATTTCTACATGACCTCCACCCACCCACCCAAAGTATATATGTATGGAAACATTTACTTCCATGATAAATCAGATCTGAGCTCTAGATCTAAATTTCAGCTACCCTTTGGACAGTTCCACATGCTAAATAGCAAACTCTTCTGTGTCCAGTATTAAACACATGATTATCCTCCACTATTTTAGTGGTTATTTTTTAGTGTGTTCTCAGCCTGGAGCCATCACCACCCACTTGGTTACCTAAACTAGAACCTTTAGAAACCCCCCTTTAACTTTTATAAAATCTCAAGGTGGTCATTTAGGGCTTGTCAATTTTAATATATACATAGTGTCTTGAATTTATCCCTTTCATCTCTATGTCTCTTGATGGGACAAATGCTGTGATAATCCAAACTGCTTTTCGTGCCTCCCAATCTACCATCCTGTTACTCCTCTTCTCCCTTACCCCAACCTCCACTAGGGGAAGCAGAATGCGACAAAACTAATTTCTTTCTCTGTGGTACTTCACATTTCTGTTTTCCTAGACCATGCACTCATTTTAGATTCCCTGTTGACTAGGATGTAGTAGACCAGCAAATAATACTTTGGTTTTAAAAGGAATCATCTTGCCCTGGCCAGTTTGGCTCAGCAGTTGGAGCATTGGCCTGTGGACCAGAGAGTCCCGGGTTCAGTTCCCACTAGGCCCTAATGGCTAGGGCATGTACCAAAAATTAATTAATAAAATAAATAAATAAATAAATAAATAAATAAATAAATGGAATCATCTTGCCTGGCCATTGTGGCTCAGTGGTTGAGCATTGACCCATGCACCAGGAGGTCGCCGGTTTGGTTCCTGGTCAGGGCATATGACAAGGTTTTGGGCCAAATCCCCAGTGAGGGGGCATGCAGAAGGCGGCCAGTCAGTGTTCTTTCTCATTGATGTTTCTATTTCTCTCTCCCTCTTCCTTATTCTTTCTCTAAAATCAATAAAGAAAAAAAATATATAGATATATATAAAAGGAATCATCTTGGTGTGGCTCAGTGGACTGAGAGATTCCAGGTTTTGGACTTGATCCCCCGTAGGAGCGTGCAGGAGGCAGCTGATAAATGTTTCTCTCTCATATCGATGTTTCTCTCTCTCTCTAAAAAAATCAGTAAAAACATATTAAATAAATAAAAGGAATCATCTTGTAAAATAAAGTAAAGAGTTTTGATGATATACTTTGTTGTGAGTAAATATATATAGATGGGGTGGGCAAAAGTAGATTTACAGTTTGTTTGGAAAATAATACAATAATAAATGATAATACAAAAATAAGCTCTGGATTTCACAACTGTACTCACGACTGTAAACCTACTTTTGCCCACCCCTGTACACACACACATACACACACACACACACAGGAAACTTAAAGAAATATTTGGTGTTGATCTATTAAACTTGGCCAAAATTTAAGGAATTTTAATACAATGAGAACTAACGTGTCAATGCTCTTTGAAAAAGATATCAGCATTCAGTTAATATCTCTTCTACATGTAATAGTCTTTAATTCAAGTTTGAATAAACAATATAAATGAAAGAATGAACCCCTCATTAGAAGATACAAGTGAGCTTTGCTTCAATATATTTAAAAAGTGTTTGAAACAGGTCAAGTGCAGGCAGGGAATTGTATCGCTATTAATGACCTATCTAAACTGGTTTACATTTTGTTTTCTTTTTCATTTTTACCAGAATAACATGAATATATGGGTATGAAATAAATATTCCAGGAGAATTTAGGATGCAAAGTGAGTGTATTTCCTACCCACCCTTTCCCACCCTAGTCATGTTCCTCAGAGGGAACTTCTGCTTTTAGTACTTCTAGAGGTTACCTCCAAAATTGTAAGGAATATGCTTCTTATTTTATTTTTTTATTTTCATTTATTTAATCCTCACCTGAGGTATTTTTCCATTGATTTTTAGACAGAGTGGAAGGAAGAAAGGAGAGAGAGGGAGAGGGAGGAAGAGAGAAACATCGATGTGAGAGAGACACATCGACTGGTTGCCTCCTACTTGACCCTGGCTGGGGATTGAACCTGCAACCCAGGTACGTGCCCTTGACTGGGACTTGAACCCGAGACCCTTCGGTCCATGGGCTGATGGTCTAACTGCGGAGCCAAACTGGCCAGGGCTGCTTATTCTTTTATATATTCATTTACCAAACTCTAACCTTAACTCTGTCCTCTTCTTGATGTTTGGTAGTTTTTTTGTTAATATTTTTGGATCATTGGTTACTTCCTTTTTAAAAAAAACCTTAATTAATAAAGTTCTTTATTTTTATGCCCTAACCTGGTCATTTATACATTTATGTTGTCAAGTTTGTTCATGATTTTTGGATTTTGTAATCATAAGTGGTCTGAAATTGAATTATATGCTGATTTTAAAAATGAAAAACTGGACCCTGGTCAGTTTGGCTCAGTGGTCTAGGGCATGGCATGTACCTGGGTTGCAGGTTCTATCCCCGACCCTGGTTGGGGTCATGTGGGAGGCAACCAATCGATGTGTCTATCTCACACGTATATTTTTCTGTCTCTCTCTCCCTCCCTCCACTCCACTCTATCTTAAAAAAAAAAGAAATCAGTGGAAGAATATCCTTGGGTGAGGATTAACAAAAAAAAAACAAAAAACTGGTAAAGACCTGAGTACTCATTTGCATTGCTTTACTTTATTGTTATACTATGGACTTTCTTGTAAGTTCAAATAATATAATATACTTATATTTATACATATAATATAGTTAGCATTATCGTGAAATAAATTCCTCTAGAATTGTTTTTCAGTTAAATTTGTTTCACAGGTATAACATGACTTTCTGAAATTACAACAGGTCCTTGAATAACATAATTTCCTTCAGTGTCATTTGTTAACAATGTTGATAAGATGCCAGAGGAACTTAACTCTTGTTTATATCAATTAGCCTGTGGTAAATTGGTTTTATTGTATGTCAATTTGCTTAGTCACATAACCTTAAAGATGTTAAGTAAGGACTTACTGTAATTATATGCCTTTATAGAATTCTTAAATTTATCCAGCATAACAATCATACCACCTTTGTATAAGATTTTCTTTTTTCTTTTTTGTTATCCTCACCCGAGGACATTTTTCCATTTTTTGTTCAGATAGAGTGGGAGGGAGAAAGAGAGAGAAACATCGACATGAACGGGATACATCGAGTGGCTGCCTCCCGCACGACCCAACCAGGGCCAGAGACAAACTGCAACTGAGGTACGTGCCCTTAGTGGGAACCAAACTCGGGTCTCCTTGGACCACAGACCGATGCTCTAACCGCTGAGCCAAACAGGCCAGGGCGATTTCCTTTTTTTTGAGCCCACTTGCCTGTAATCTTCTATCATCTAACTTTGCTCTAACTCTTCTGCATAGCTTTCATCCTGGGACGTAATCTCTTTATTGTCCTGAGTGTAATGGTTTTCACTTGAGCTTTCAACTGAGTTTTCATAGAATTTTAAGAATCTGCTGAAATTATGTACAGAATTTGTGTATAAATGTATTTTCAGCTTTCGTTTTTCTCATTCTTTGGTTTTTAGGATCCCATAACACATCTGTTTTAAAGTGACTTAATTTTGTGACTCTTGTGCACTATATTTTCTAGTTATACTGAACTACAGTTATAATCATTTCAGCTTAAGGGAGCCTTCTGATTTCTTACAAATGAGTTTGCCAGTGAGAATTATACTGGGGTGTCACAGCATAGCCCCCAAGGAGATGTATTCCTGGCATTTGCATTTTCATCTTTCCATTTTCTTCTTATTTACTGAAGTTACAGCTTGCCTCTAGTGATAGTTTTTTAGCTACATTTCAAACAGTTGTTAACAAATTTCTTTGGTTGCAATGGTGATTGGGATGCCTTTTACAATAGCAAAGCATGTTACTATTAACTAATTATCTGTTGTTCTTAAATTTTTTTTTTTTTTGGTCATTTCTTTGATGAGGTTTTTATCATGGTATCTTATTTTTCATGGGAGGTCTGGTCTTAACCTTTTGTTAGATAAAAAGTTTTTTTTGCCAAGATCCAAAATAAAAGACAGGAAAATAAACATTATATAATGGAGTAAATAATAGATTTGCAAAATACTTATTTTCCTTTATTCTTCTTCCTAGCACTCATTTTGTCTAAAAATATTTTAAATATGTACACCAATGTTCTTCGGACAAGAATATATATATATGTGATAATATATATACACACACACACATAGGAAAATATATTGTGTCAGTTCTCATTATCTGTTGTAGGATAGAACATATGTAGAGCATGAGAAAATACATATATTTAATTGTTTTTTTTTAAAGGATTATTTTATTTTGGGAGGATATTATATGCTTTCTTGCACAAATGGTCATGCCTGCTTTCTCATGCCTCAAGGCCTTTATGCTGTTTTTACTATTGGGAACATATTCTTTCATTAAGCTAACTTGTCTTTATCTTTCAGGTCTGTCCTTAGCTATCACTATTTCAAAGAAGCCTTCTCTAACTCTTTCAAATTAGGTTAAGTGTTACATGTATATGTTTCCATAGTCCCCTCCACTTATCATTCAATTTTTTATTTAAAACATTTATTGAGTGCCTTCAATGGTCCAAAACCTGTTCTGGGAGTGGGGATCCAGCAATGAATAAACATATCAAGTCATCATTCTAGTAGAGCTTACATTCTACTGAACAGATAGACCATAAAAAAAGAATAGGAACATACCAGGTAGGGATGAGGTTTTTTTGTTTTTGTTTTTGTTTTGTTTTGTTTTGTTTTTTGGAGAGAGAGAGGAAGGGAGAGGGAGAAAGAGGGAGAAACATCATTGAAAGCGAAACATTGATTGGCTGCCTCCTGCACACCCCCTACCAGGGATCAAGCCTGCAACCCAGTCATGTGCCCTGACTGGGACTTAAACCAGCAGCCTTTTGGTGCAAGGGGATGATGCCCAACCAGTGAGCCACACCTGCCAGGGCTTAAGAAGAAGAATAGAGCTAGGTAAATGAGCACATGTTGTGATAGTGGCGAGATGCTAATTTATTAAGATGCCCAGGGAAGACCTACCTAAAAAGGAGGCCTTAGGGTAGAGATTTGAAGATAAGAGGGAGTGAGGTGAGTTGGAGAGAAATAAGACCCCAAGGTTTTTGTCTTGAACAAATATAAAGATTTACTGGGGTAAGGGAGCAAGATCAGGTTTGGGATTGGGCATACAGTAGCTCAATACTAGATATGTTAAGTTTGAGAGGCCTATAGAAATCTGAGTGGAGTTGTTGAGTAGCCAATTATATACAGATGGTCTACCACTTAATGATGGTTTGGCTTATGATTTTTCTGCTTTACAGTGGTGTGAAAGCAGTGTACATTCAGTAGAAACTGTACTTCTAATTTTGAATATTGATCTTTTCCTGGGCTAGTGATATGTGATAACATACTCTCTGGTGATGGTGGACACTGGCAGCGAGCTGTAGCTCCCAGTTACCAAGGTTATCACAAGGGTAAACAGTCGATACTCTGTAGTGTACTGTGTTGCCAGCACTGACTAGGCTTAAAAGCATTTTTGACTTACGATATTTTCAACTTAGGATGGGTTTATCCAGACATGACCCCAGTGTTGGTTGAGGAGCATCTGTATATGTCTAGAGTTCAGGCTAGCATTAACCTGACACTCAAGTTGAAGAATTATTGAATATTTTAAGAGAGAGGAGGAGTGAAATAGTCATTGAGGAGAGTGGGAAAGTATGTTGACAGTGAAAATGGAGTGATGTGTTCAGTTATGGTAAGGATCATGAATTCAAGTTGAGTGGAAGTCAGCATAGGTGTATGCTTTCTCCTGTTGTGGGTTTTATCAGAAAATTATGATAGAGGTACAGAGGGAAAAGGTGGGTAACAGAATGATGGGCCATTGAATCTTAAGATGGATAAAAATGGAAATAAGATATGAGAGGTTGAGTGACAGTAAAAAGATGGTAGTATGAATGGATAGGAGGTCCCTCTGAGTTCAAAGAATTAATGAGAGTAGGGTATTAAGAGGATATTAGAGGCAGTAAGTAGAAATGATTCTCCCATTGATGCTACTTCACCTTGTCTTCAAATTTCCCAAGAACAACAGGTGTTCAAAAAGGCCATTAAGAAGCCAAGACAGTTTAAGCATAAACTTTATTCCTGTTTACAGGCCTGCCAACAGGGAAACTTAACATAAGCCACCATCTGTCAACATGTACTCATGTAACAAAAATAATCCCTGGGTGCTGTCTCAGTTCTAGGCCCTACTTTAACTTCCTGTCTTGCTCACCATCTTCATCACCCTTAGAAGCTTTGATCTTTGTTTTTGTATGTTTCTCATACTAGAGTGTGTTTGTGTGTGTGTGTTTATTAACCTTATGTTATTACCAGTTGATGTGGCATGTGGGGATTAATCATTGTAGTTTTTCACCACCTTTGAACCTTGCACTTAGAAGTTAGTTGTGGTGTTACCAGCTTCTAAAACTGGATAGTTATCTTAAAAAAGCGAGTTACATGTATATCTATGTATACTAATTGTCATTAGACTATATGCTTATTTAGGGGCAGGGGCAGAGTTTTATTCATCATTTTACCCCCAGCATCTCCAACAATGTCTAACAATATAATAGTTTGGGATATTTGTTGGCTAAATAAATGACATATTACAGTACTTTTTCACTTATCTAGAGGTTACTTTTTGTATCATTTGCATCTTTGAATCACACCTAAGAACTAGAAATTTTCCCCCAAAAAATGAAAGTACTTGTCCCCATAAAGGTATGTTTATAGCAGCATTCGTTATTCATAATAGCCTAAAACTGGAAGCAGTTCAAATGCCCATTAACTGATGAATAAACAAAATGTGATATATTATGTAACAAAAATAATATTCCGTTTGTTCAAAGGAACAAACTACTGATTCATGTTACAGCATTGATGAACTCCAAAAACATTAGGCTAAATGAAAGAAGCCAGGTGAAAAAAACTACACATTGTACGATTCCATCTTAGGACATGTCTAGAAAAAGCAAACTTACTGAAACAGAAAGCAGATGAGTAGTTACTTAGGGCTGGGGTTAAGAGTGGGATTGACTATAAATAGGCACGTAGCAACTTTTTGGGATAATGGGAATGTTCTAAAACTGAATAGGATTGGTGGTTGTACAACTCTATATAGTTTACAATAATTATTTAATTGTTCATTTATGATAGACGAATTTTATGATATGCAAGCTAAATGATTTTGAGCAACCAGAAGTGGTATTTTAGAAAAAAACAAAGTTTATTCAAAAATAAGGTTTTTGGTTCTCAGTATGCTCAAGCTTATTGAGTTTACTAAGGCAAATTTGTAAAAAAGTGTATTTTCTAACATGTTGTACATTGAAAGATACTGTCAGGAGCAAATGATAATTGACAGTAAGATAAATAAAAACTTAAAAATTAAAAAGTCATTTGGCAAGGACTGTTTAATGTTGGCAGATTACCTTGCACATGTCAGTAGCTCTTGAGTTCATCTTGACATCAGTAGCTCAGTATATTAATTGATTACAATGATGGCACCTAATCAGTAAGAAAAGCCTGATATATTTCTGTGTATTCAGGTTATGAAAGCAAGGCAATCACATATAAGAAAGATTTTTTGGGAAATTATTAAAAGCTAGTGTAAAAGTACAAGCATCATTTATATTTCCATTTATAATGGAAATGGTGCCCATTGTATTTGGTTAATTGTATTATCATATTTATACAAAGATATTACACCTGACCAACCACACCATATTAAGACATATAATTAGTGATTTTCTAGTACTAAAGATAAAATTAGTTTCATCGCTTTGTGCTAATTTGACTATCTTGTGACCAGAAATCTTAAACTTCCAAATTTTTTGTAATGCAAGTTAATGGGTTCAGGTGGTGAAATAGAGGTTGTTTTAATTTATGTTACTGAAATGTATTTATTTATTTAATCCTCACCCAAGAATATGTTTTATTAATTTTAGAAAGAGAAGGGGGTGAGTGGGGCATGGAGAGAAATATCGATGTGAGAGAGAAACATCGATTGGTTGCCTCTTGTATGCGCCTGCACTGGGGACTGAACCCACATCCCTGGTATGTGCCCTGACAGGAATCAAACCCACATGGTTTTGGTGCATGGGACAATGCTCCAACCAACTGAGCCACCTGGCCAGTGCCATATTACTGAATTTTAGATTAATCTTTATTTTAGTTACTTAGTGCTGCATAACAGACTACCCCAACTCAGTGAGCTTAAAACAACTTCATGCGCTACCATTCTGTGGGTTGATTAGGCAGTTCCTCTGCTGGTCCTTACTAGCTGTAGGTCACAGCTGCATTTAGTTGATGGGTTGGCTGGGGATGGGTCCAGCTGGGATAGCAGGATGCTAACCTCTCTTTCCTTGTCATATGATATCTTAGGCCTCTTCACTCATGGGACTTTAGAGCGGTGTTCCAAAATGAGCAAAAACTGAAGCTGTAAGGCCTCTGAAGTTGAGTGTCACTTCTGTTGCTTTGTATTGGTTGAAGCAAATCACAAGGCCAGATAAGATTGTAAGAGTGGGAACATACTCAACTCTTGATGGGAGGATCAATAAAAATTCTATCACAAAGGGACATGGATACAGCCTTTGCCTTTGTTTAAAATATGAAACTTCTGTTCTTTGCTTTCCTGAATTAAACAGGTGACTATCAATGTAAACTTGAAAAAGAGCACTTCAATATATAAAGTGAGAAGTTTGAATTAGAGGAGTTCTTAAAAGCTTCAGTCTGTGAGACTGATGCAGTTACAATTAAGTACAAGTATTTCCTGAAAGCAAAAGAGCTTTAGCTTTGCTGGTCCCTATAATTCTTTTTATGTCATATTATGGCAACTTGAATGTTGAAGTGTATTGAAGAAGTGGTTTGAGCTTTGAAATCTGATTGACCCAGATTGGCATTTTATCCTCTTCTACTCTGTTTCTGAATCTGGAAAATGAGGATAAAAATATACCTTGATTGGGAAGATGAAAAAAGTTCTGGAGATAGATGGGGGGGGGGGGTGATGATTGTACAACAATTCATTTTTAAGTGTGAACTGCACACTTACAAATTGTTAAAATGGTAGACTTTATGTTAATGTATATTTTACTGCAAAAAATATACCTTGAAAATTAGTCATGAGGATTAAATTTAGTAAACATTCCGTAGTGCTTATTTCCCAGGCCTATTAGGATAACTTTTCCTAAAATGTATTATCTTACCCTTTGCTCAGAAATATTGACTGCCAGTAGAATCCTTTGTATTTGATAAGAGGAAAGTTCTACAGAGTCCTGTGAACCTTTTTTAAAATGATTAATCTTTGTGTTAATTTGGATTTTCAGGTAATCCTTGGAGATGTGCTTATATTTGATATGAATATGTCATTCTCTATAGATGTTTCTCACTTCTTTCTTTAATGCTTTTCTATCCTGGAAGAACATAATGAAATATTTTGCCCAACTTTGGGGATTTATTTAAGGGATTAAATTATTACTTTGTATCAGGATATATAAATTCATTTGAGACATGATTTGATACCTTTATTTCATTCATTTATAATCAGCAGTGCAGTTAAAAACTTGACTCCATGAGTTTTATGTTGAGAAACTTGAGGATCATTTATTTATTTATTCATTTATAATGTATCACTGTGTGCCAGTATTCTAGATTCTGGAGATACAGCAGGAAGTAAACAAACCTTGCCCGCATGAAATTTAAATTCAAGTGGGGATGTTAGACAGCAAACAGCTAAAATGAATAAATGCATATTTTCATTTGGAGAGAAGTGGTAGGAAGAAATGGAAAGCAGGAGAAGGAGTTAGAGAGTAATGAGGGTGTGGAGATTATTTTAGATAAGAGTGCTCAACAATGGCTTCTCTGAAGAGAAGTGAAGTGAAGGAGCAAGCTATGTGAAGAAGTAGAGAAGAGCATCTCTACCACGAGAAAGCAAGTGCAAAGGCTCTGGGGTGGGCCCAAGCTTGGTGAATTTGATGAACACTTGAAGGAAGACCAGTATTGAGTAAGGCTGCAGGAGCATGAAAGGAGATTAGGTCTTAGAGATAGGCAGGGGTCCTCTTTAGATTTTATTTTGGTAAGGACTTTGCGTTTTATTCTGAGTGTGATGGGAAAACATTGGAATTAAAAAAACAAAAACAAAAAAAACACCCCACAGTTTCATTTTGAAATAATACTAGACCAAGAAAATTAGTAAAAATAGTACAGAGTTGCCATACTATCTTCACCCAGTGTTAACATTTTGCATAACTATTACTGGAATCATTTTTTGAGGGTAGTATATTGCTTAAAAATGCCCACTCTACTGCTGCATTGTGGAGAAGACCGAAGAGGCAAGAGCAGAAGTACAGAGACCAATCAGGAGGCTACTGTTATAGTCCAGATAAGAGTTGATGAATAGGGTGGTAGCTAGACAATTCCTTCAAAGAGGTCTCTTATTTTTATTTTTTTATTTTACTTTTTAAAAATTAATTTATTTATTTTTGTTACAGATGTTTCTCCTTTTCCCCCCACTCCTTCCGCCTCGACCTCCCTCCCTGCCCTGTCTCCAGTTTTTTTGTCCATGTCCACTGTTCATGCATACATGCATATAAGTTCTGTGGTTTATCTCTCCCTCACAACCCCCTCTTCTGGGGATAGTCAGTCTGTACCCCACTTCCACATCTCTGGGACTACCCCATTTCTCAGATTGTTATGTTCATTATATTCCACAAATAAGTGAGATCATATGATACTTGTCTTTCTCTGTTTGGCTTGTTTCGCTTAGGATAATACTTTCCAGGTCCCTCCATGTAGTCTCAAAGGATAAGAGATCTTTCTTTCTTACAGCTGCTTAGTACTTCATTGTGTAAATGTACCACTGCTTTTTTATCCATTCCTCTACTGATGGATATTTGGGCTGTTTCCAGATCTTAGCTATTGTAAATAGTGCTGCTATGAACATGGGGGTACATATATTCTTTCTGATTGGTGTTTCAGGCTTCTTAGGGTATATTCCTAGAAGTGGCATCACTGGGTCAAATAGAAGTTCAATTTCTAATTTTTTGAGGTAACACCATATTTTCCATAGTGGCTGCACCAGTCTGCATTCCCACCAGCAGTGTACTAGAGTCCCCTTTTCTCCACACCCTCGCCAAAACTTGTTTGATGATTTGTTGATGGCGGCCATTCTGACAGGTGTGAGGTGATACCTCATTGTTGTTTTAATTTGCATCTCTCTGATGATTAGTGATGTTGAGCATTTCTTTATGTCTCTTAGCCATTTGTATGTCCTGTTTGGAGAGGTGTCTATTTAGTTCCTCTGCCCATTTTTTAATTGGGTTCTTTGTCTTCCTTTTGTTGAGTTGTATGAGCACTCTCTATATATTGGAAATTAATCCCTTATCTGATATATCATTGGCAATTATGCTCTCCCATACAGTGGGTAGCCTTTCCGTTTTGATGATTGTATCTTTCGCTGTGCAGAATCTTTTGAGTTTGATGTAGTCCCATGTGTTCATTTTCTCCTTTGTTTCTATTGCCTTAGGTGATGTATCAGTGAAAATTCTGCTGCATATGATGTCTGAAATTTTGTTGCCTACAGTTTCTTCTAGGATTTCTGTGGATTCATGAGTCACTCACATTTAAGTCTTTTATCCATTTTGAGAGGTCTCTTACTTTTAAAGTCTGGTTTAGAATATCATACTAAGAAATGTGTTTTTTTGTTTTTAGAGAGAGAGAGAAACATTGATGTGAGAGAGAAACATGGACTGGCTGCCTCCTGCACCTCCCTTATCAGGGATCGAGCCTGAAACCCAGGTATGTGCCCTGACCGGGAATCCAACTGGGACCTCTCAGTCCATAGGCTGACGCTCATTCTACTGAGCCACACTGGCCGGGCCATACTAAGAAACTGAACAAAGTTTTCCCAGAAACCAAACTCTGTACTTGGTTGTTTTTAAAAGGGGCAAACAACTAGCATAATTTAGATCAGGAAAGTAATTTAATATGTATTAGCACTTTAGATAATGAAAGAAGGTAATTAAAATTGATGAGTAAAGAGCTAAAGCTCATTTTTTTGTGTTGAAAATCAGTGAGTTGGCTCTCTTAGGCATTGATTCCTCATTGTAATTTGCCAGTACTTTATCTTTGAAAGAATGAAAACTAGTAAACACTAAATTTCTATCAATTTTTTAGATACTTATTTTGGTATGGAAAATGTTTTTTAATTATATAAAGATTAATTACTAAGATTTTCCATAGTCTTTCATGGCTAATGTTTATCCTGTTTAAGTTTTTACACATTTTACTTGAATGTTAATAATAATGATCTACAGTTAGAAATTTTAATGAAAGCTTTGTGGACACACACACACACACAGCTGATATACTTAATCTGTCATAATATGCTTTTTTTTTTTTTCTTTAATCCTCACCCGAGGAATCTTTTCGACATTTTGTTCAGATAGAGTGGGAGGGAGAGGAAGAGAGAGAGAAACATTGACGTGAAAGGGACACATCGAGTGGTTGCCACCCACACGACCCAATCAGGGCCGGGGACAAACTTCTACCGAGGTACGTGCCCTTAGCGGGAACCGAACCCGGGTCTTTCCAGACTGCAGGCCAGAGCTCTAACCGCTGAGTGAAACCGGCCAGGGCTGTCATGATATGCTTTTAAAGCAAATAGAATCAGTTCCTCTCAAAATTGTGCTTTTCTAATATTCTGTTCTGTAACAACAAACTATTACTGATCTCCATTCTTCATCCACTTCCTGCTTTTTATTTATTATAAAACAATGGGATGATGAATTAAGAAAACCTTGTTCTGGATGTTGAACCTAAAGTTAAATACCTTTTTGTGGTTTTTATTCTCCTTCATTTAAAGACTAAAATACAGTTTTTTTGGTAGTTGAAGCCTAAGAGAGTTGAAGAGTCTCTTCTTTGTTGTTATAGTTGAGTTCTTTTCATGCAAAGCATTATGAAATTTATTTTCATTATATAGGAAACATAATGGTAACTGTCTCATAGAGATGTGGAGGATTGTGTGAGATACTTCTAGAATATGTGGAACAATTCCTGGCAAAAAGTGCATGCTGAGTTAATATGAGTTGTTATTAGAAGTATTATGAGTAGTATTGGGATTATTTAAAATAAATTTATTTTTGCTTATTTTGAAGAAGTGATTTGTGAGCCCTATTTGATACTTACCTAATATCTAATGAGCATCTTCTACGTGCCAGGCCCTATTAATGTCCTCATGTATATGATCTTGGCTAACTATACACATCAGCTCCCATTTTGATGAGGATTTTAGGCTCGGAGAGATTAAGTCATTTAGCTGTGGTGACATAATAGGAGGTAGGTTTTCTAGCATCACCTACCAAAACATGTTATCTGACACTGACATATTTTACACTAGGAAGGCTTAATTTATTTTGACAAAATTTAATTAGCACAATTTAAGATTAGACAAGATTATGCATTAAAAAATAAAATGCATTTTGTATGGAGAAGAAAAAAGAACTAATAATATGCCAAGTTAATATATGTGGGACTTTTTGTTTACCATAGTAATCTGTAATTGACACTGACATATTAAGGTCTTCCAAATTTGTCATGATCACTCATCGGATTGATGTTTATATTGGATACTTCTTTATGTGCAGAGCTATATAATAGTGGTTGTGGAGATTAAAAAGTCTAATTTGGTACACTGTCTTACATGTTGGAGATAGCTGGGATATAAAATAGAAAGTGATACCATTAGAAATTATACGCATTTAGAGGAAGGAGATGTTACTTTCAAGGAAGAAGCTCAATTGGGGTTTTCTTGAAAATATGGTTAACATTTAAACTAAGTGGTTTAGGAGTAGTGGAATTTGGATATATATGTATGTGGTAGAATTAAGACACCTCAGTAGAGGAAACAGTAAAGAAAACATGAGATATGTATACAAGATAGTGAATAGTTTTTGCTTCTGTGTGTGAATGGCTGTAGGGGGTGTTTAGATTGGAAAGGTAAGTTAGGACCAAACTGTGTAGGGCCTTGAAAACTTGACTAATTATTTTGAATTCAGACATCTACTAGTTCAATAAATTATTTAGCCACTATAGAGCCTTGTTATATATGGTTTTGAGGGAAATCAAGTTTTATGAGAAATTTAGACAATGATGAGATTTGATCAAGGACGTGCTAGGCATGTAGAATGGTGGAAAGAATACTTTTTAGGAGTAAGGAGATGAGATTTCCATTCTTGGCCCTGTAATTAAGTAGTTGTAAAACTTTGGGAAGGTTATTTTAAGTTCTATGGGCATTAAGTTCTGAGTATGTAAAATGAAGTTTTCTATAAAAGATCATTAAGGTCCTTAATAAGTATATGGTTACTGTGTCATTTTTTTGTCCAAACTAGAATTGAAATTGAAAGGAGGCACTATTAATAATTAAGCTCAAGTAGCAACTAAATTATACTCTTGCTTCTTATCCTGTTATTATGACTGTACTTTCATCTTTTATATTTCAAAACTCAAATTTAAACTGCTCAAAAGGAGGAAAAAGGACTAAGATGTCAATCATAAATGTTTAATGTTGCTGAACAAGGTAAAGGTAGTATAATCTAATGAAATAGAATCATTTTAAAGTAAGGATCTTTGATCTTGTTACGTGGTACTGATTACAAATGTATATATAGACAGAATTGTTTTAAAATAATTTGTTCAAAATAAAGTCAACTATTCTCATAGGTGAAGCTAAAATTAGGTACGTATAAGTGTATACCTTCATTTGCCTGACATTCGGGGAATGAAATTAGATACTTTATTTAAGCATGTTTTTCAGACATAATTTCTTCTTTTTTTTTCTTCTTTATTGATTTTTAGAGAATGAGGAAAGAAGAGGGAGAGAGAGAGAGAAACATCGATGAGAGAGAACATCAGTTGGCCACCGCCTGCATGCCCCCCACTGGGGATCAGGCCCGCAACCTGGGCATTTGCCCTGACCAGGAATCGAACTGGTGACCTCTTGGTGCATGGGTGAACGCTCAGCCCCTGAGCGCTCTTCTTTAATAGCTTTAGGGACTGCAGTATTTAGGGTAGTTTATCCTGTAATAGTTGGGTCTTCCAGACTGCTGTTCTTGCTGTTTCAAATAGTCTTTTTATAGTTTTTTGAATCTTCTCTTGATGTTGTGCTCACTGCTTTAAATATTCTTGCTTATTTAATGGTTTAATGCATTTCTATATAGACACTTCTTCCTCCAACCTCCCCACTGTGAAAGTAGAACAAATAACTGTAAGAGGGCCTCAAAATTGTAAGGACTTATTTTGAACCACCTTCCCATATTTTCTTGTTTAATTAGGGATTCTCAGACATTTAATGTGCATTCATATCACCTGAGTATCTTGTAAAAGGTGGATTCTGATTCAGTGCGTCTGAGGTGGGCCTAAGATTCTGCTTTTCTAACAAGTGCCTATATGATGTACTTGCTATTCTGTAAACTATACTCAGTCTCAAGGTTCTAAATGTTTTATTGGAATTCTGGCAGTCTCATGATATAGGGCATTAAATATGGCTGGATTATTTCAGAAATTAATAGTTCTGAAAAGAACTTAGGACTTATAAATTTAATAATACAATTGATTGAAATAATATTTGTCTTTTGTATTCACATTTCCTTCTTTTTATATGTTTACCAGTGTTTTAACTCTAGTTTTCCTTCTTATTCATTTACTTTTTTGTTGTTGTGGTTTTTTGCTTTTGTTTAATGTATTACTGTGTTTTGTGGATCTGGTCAGGGAACCGTTACTGTATTTTATGTTTGTACATTTTATTTTGCATGCGTAACGTGGCTTTGCCTGGATGTTCTTTTTGGTAAGTTACAAATTTATAACATTGTTTTTTGTAGTGTAAGTTATAATGTTTTTCACCTTCTTTTCTTCCACTTCTAGTAATGTGATCATGCTCATGAGTTCTTTTTAATTTTTTAAAAATGTTCATTTGATAATTATTTTTTCCTAATATTTTCCAAGTTTTCTTAATAGTAGTGCAGTTTGGTACTAATCTGCTTTGATTTGTTTTATAGCCTCACACTGTCAGTTGCTGATCACTATTAGCAGTTGCTGTCTCAACTATTTAGGTTTTTTTAAAAAAGCGTTAATAATCTAGAAATATTGTTCTAAAACCTTGTGTTTTCATAGAGCAATCATAAAAGAAGATAGTTTGTAGTAAAATTAAATATTTTTGTTCTCAATGAACAATGCATTCTAATTTTGTTTTGTAGCAACAGCTTGCACAGTTACAGAAAGAAAAATCGGAGATTCTGAAAAATCTGGCATTATATTACTTCACATTTGTAGATGTTATGGAATTTAAGGTATGTATTTTAATATAGAAAATTTAACATTTCAGAGGTTGTTTTGATATTTGTTAATTTTGCAAATTGCTTTGTCATTTGTAAATAATAAAATTAGAATTCTTCTAGAAGTAAGTTTTAAAATATATTTTATTTGTGTGTGTTTTCTGAATTTAATATTATTTATATAGGTAAAAGATTAAAATAAACTTTTATTTTCAGGACCATGTTTGTGAATTGCTCAATACAATTGATGTTTGCCAAGTCTTCTTTGATATTGTAAGTATTATTTTCTGAAAATTTTCCAATTGTCCTCTCTCTTTCTAGTAGAACTAAGGGGGCAGAATACTTTTCTTTAAAGAAGCTTTATGACTTGTATATAAAGTTTAAGCATTGTTTAATTTGGCTTGTTTTGCACTATTTTTTAAGTTAAGGAGTTCAGATGTATTCTCTTTTTACCTTGTTTATTTAATTGTCACTGAATATAAGTCTTATATGTATTGGGATGTAGGTGTTAGTTTTAGTATTTTATTTTAGTAGGTCCAATTAAGCAAAGTTAAGTGGATAATATTTTTCTCTGTAAAGGCATACTTGATAGAATCTCAGTGAGATGGTTTATAAATATAAGAAGTCAAAGTGAAAAATGTCCACCATTGACTTAATGGCGAACCTTTTTCATTTACTTAATATTCCTTTTTCTTGTTTAGTGAGGACTGGCCCCAGTGTTTCTTATTATTTTAATTTTAGTTATCCTTTTAAACTGTTATTAGTTTGAATTGGGCGATAACAAACTCTTTTTTATCTATAAAATTTGACACAAACATAAAACTGTATTTGTACTCCCAAATTGTAGACATGTCTTTGGGAAAGGAATTAGAATTTCAGAAATGGGGAATAAAATAAATATAGAAAATTATTAGGTTTTAGTAGTCTTCATGAAAATCGGTTTGTGTGTGTGTGTGTTTAAAAGTTTGCAAAATAGGAATGTGTTGAACTTGATGGGTTTTTTTTTCCCAGACTGTAAACTTTGATTTAACAAAGAACTACTTAGATCTGATTATAACCTACACAACACTAATGATATTGCTCTCTCGAATTGAAGAAAGGAAGGCAATCATTGGATTGTACAACTATGCTCATGAAATGACCCATGGAGCAAGGTAGACTTGCATTATAAAAATCTTTGTGAAGTTCTCAATTTTATGGCTTACAGCCCAGTGAAATTTGATATGTCTATTTTAAGTGACCGAGAATATCCACGCCTTGGTCAGATGATTGTGGATTATGAAAACCCTTTAAAGAAGATGATGGAAGAATTTGTACCCCATAGTAAGGTAAGAGCTGGTTTTTAGATGTGCTTTAATTGGCATGTGATAGAGGTTAAGTGTGGATAATTAGATAAAGTGATAAACTTTTAGGAAAAAAACATAATGTGATATGGATAATAGCTGTGCATGATTTCATCTAATTGTGAACCAGAGAACTAATTAGATTTTGAATAGTGTATAGAACTCAGGAATATATTGATTCATTATGGTTTTTAGATTTAATATAGGGTTTAGAGGTAGTTAAGTTTAGTGTTTGAGAATGTCTCCTATCGCCTGTCTGGGTGCTAATCCCAACTCTGCCAGTTACTAACTGCAATATTGGGCAAGTTACTTAACCAACTTCACATCAGTTGTTTTTTTTTTGTTTTTTTTTTATCCTCACCCGAGGATATTTTTCCATTTTTTGTAGAGATAGAGTGGGAGGGAGAAAGAGGAAGGGAGAGAGAGTGAGAAACATCGATGTGAAAGGGACACATCGAGTGGCTGCCACCCGCACGACCAACCAGGGCCGGGGACAAACTGCAACCGAGGTACGTGCCCTTAGCGGGAACCGAACCCGGGTCTCTCCGGACCGCAGGCCAACGCTCTAACCGCCGAGCCAAACCGGCCAGGGCACATCAGTTGTTTTATCTGGAAAATGGAGTAATAATAGTACCTACTTCATATGATTATGAGGATTAAATTAGTTACTTCATTAAAAGTATTTAGATAGCCCAGCCCATGTGGCTCAGTAGATTAGATCGAGCATTGTCCCATTTATAGAGAGAGCCTGGTTCAATTCCTGGTCAGCGCACATGCTTGGGTTTCAGGTTCAATCCCCAATAGGTAGGAGGCATGCAGGAGCCACCTGATCATGTTTCTCTCACATTGATGTTTCTATCTCTCTCCCCCTTCCTCTCTCTCTAAAAAAAATCAATAAAACACATTAAAATTTTTTTTAAATAAAATTATTTAGATATATAGTATTTGTTAAAGTTTAGCTGTATTATTATTATATAGCCTCTTACTGAGAAAAAATACCACAGGAGTTTTGTGGAAATAATTTGGAAAGTCTTGTCTTTTATAATATATTAAAAAATAGTTCTTTTCCTTTTTATAATCCTCACCCAAGGATATCTTTCCATTTATCTTCAGTTAGAGTAGGAGATGGGGAGAGAGAGAGAAAGAAAATTGATAAGAGAGAGACACATCAACTGGCTGCCTCCCGCAGGGCCCTAACCAGGGCCAGGGACCGACCCGCAACCAAGGTACATGCCCTTGAACGGAATCAAATCCTCGACTCTTTGGTCCACAGGCTGATGCTCTAACCGCTGAGCCAAACCAGAAAGGGCTAAAAAACAGTTCTTAATGAAATACTTTTGGTTCTAAGGAGTCTTACCATATGGCTTCTCTGCAGGTAGGGGTGATTCAAAGAACTGTAGTTTCTAAGCACATCAAAGAAATTAATAGTTAGCTCATATATTCTTATTATTTATAGGTAAGGAGATTGAGGGCTGGAGAAGTGACATGACAAGCCATTTAGCAGAAATAATGGCAAAACCAGAACTGAATTCCAGGATATTAATATATATCTTGGTTCATTGTTCTTTTTGGATGATGAAATAATTTTTAATAATAGTGTATTTTGTATGAAGCTATACTTTTTTGTGACATGTGGTTAACATCAGATTTATTTCCTACTTAAGGAAATTTCCTTAAAGGCTATTGGATCTCTTTTTAAGTTCTCCATAGTCATTAGCATCTACTAGACTATTCATAATTACTTAAGGAGAATTTACCATTTGTATTAGACCAGTTATTTTCTAATCTTGATTTTTTTTCTGATGTTCCATGATATCTCACAGTATCATGTATTTGCTAGGATTTATTAAAAATAAGTTAATTTTAATTAAATTAAGTTTATTTTCAAATCCCATTCCAAATCACTTAGTGGAGTGTAATAATAATACAGATTCTTGGGTTCCATTCCCAGAGGTTCAGGTTCACTAAATTTATGTGGAGCCCTGTATCCTGTATTTTTAACAAACTCCTCTAGCAATTTATATGCAGCCAGATTTAAAAAATTGTACAGCCCTGGCCAGTTTGGCTCAGCGGTTAGAGCGTCGGCCTGCGGTCCAGAGAGACCCGGGTTCGGTTCCTGCTAAGGGCACGTACTTCGGTTGCAGTTTGTCCCCGGCCCTGGTTGGTCGTGCGGGTGGCAGCCACTCGATGTGTCCCTTCACGTCGATGTTTCTCTCTCTCTCTCCCTTCCTCTCTCTCCTTCCCACTCTATCTGTACAAAAAATGGAAAAATGTCCTCGGGTGAGGATAAAAAAAAAATAAAAATAAAAAAATAAAAAATAAATAAAAGATAAAAAATTGTACAGAATTTTTTTTTTTTTTTTTAATGCATATTCCAAGATCCCTCCAGCCCCATAAATTGAGATTCACTACTATGGGAGGGAGAAAAGGAATCTGCAATTAAAGAAATTTTTTTTTCTTTTATTGATTTTAGAGAGAGAGGAAGGGAGAGGGAGAGAGAGAGAAACATGGATGAGAGAGAACATCAATCAGCTGCCTCCTGCATGCCCTCCACTAGGGATTTGGCTCACAACCTGGGCATGTACCCTACCTGGAATGGAACCAGCGATCTCTTGGTACATGGGTCAGTGCTCAGCCACTGAGCCACACCGGCCAGACATATACAGGATTTTTAGAAAGCAGAGATGAATAGCAAAGGACAGTTAAAAACAAGCAAAAAGCATGCCCTGGTGGGTTTGGCTCAGTGGTTTGAGTGTTGGCCCGTGGACAAAAGAGTTGCAGGTTTGATTCTGATCAAGGGTATGTACCTTGGTTGCGGTTTGATCCCCGGCTCTGGTGGGGGTCGTGTGGATGGCAACCAATCAATATTCTCTCTCTCTCTCCCCACGCCGCTTACACTCTATCTCTTTCTCCCTCTCCCACTGGAAAAACATCCTCCGGTGAGGATTATAAAAAACTACAAGCAAGAAGCAGATGAAATGAAACATTAAATACCTTGATGATAAAACTAGTTTTAACAGACCAAGTGGCAAATAAAAGTTAAGTAATTTATTAAGATAGAATACAGTGGATTATTTTTATAAGGCATTGTTGGACAAATATGAAATACATTGAGCTTTATTGACACTTAATCATATAACCCCATTGTTTTTTCCTCTCACTGAGAACTATCAGAGTATAAAATCATGCACAGAAGGATGACTTAGGCTCTCTACCCCTTTAAAATAAAGATCCTAAAATTGATAAACATTTTAACCTTTAAAAAAGTAACATGATTTCATGAACTAAGCTCTTGCTTAGGAATGCAGAATCTATGTAGTTTTCATGAAATTACAAAAAAACAAAATCCATCCCTGGCCTGTGTGGCTTAGTTGGTTAGAGGGTTGTCCTGTACACTGAAAGGTTGTGAGTTTGCTTTCCCGTCAGTACACATACCCAAGTCTCTGTTGCGTCAATGTCTCTCTTTCCCTCTCACCCTTCCCCTCTCTCTAAAATCAATAAGCATATCCTCAGGTGAGGATTAAAAAAATAGTAATTAAAAAAAACTAGAGAAGGGTCGCTGGGACCGACTGCAGATAAAAATAGCATAGTTGTAGTTAGGCTGTGTTTTAGGATGGTACAATTAGAAATGCACAGCAGCTGTTACTGGAATTTAAATGGAAAAGGAAAAAAATAATTTTTATTCCTCAGTATTCTTTTTTTTTATTTTAATAGTCTCTTTCAGATGCACTAATTTCTCTTCAAATGGTGTATCCTCGAAGGAATCTTTCAGCTGACCAGTGGAGAAATGCTCAATTACTGAGTCTCATCAGTGCACCGAGTACAATGCTTAATCCTGCGCAGTCTGATACCGTATGATTCTATTTTTTCCCTTTTTGAATTAAAATAGTAAAATTGATTTTTAAAAAAATCAGTTAAGCTGTGCTATTGCTATATTCTAATTAATATTAGCCTCTAGTGAAGTTTATTTTAAAATGCTCAGGAATTACACTATTTAGTGTTATTTCTCAATTCTGATGCTACGTTAATCGGTTAGTTGTATGAATATTTTCTTTTAAAGTTTAAAGGTTTGTTTTGTTCTATTATGATGGAAAATTTGGAAGATGCCAAAATTTATAAAGATGTAAACAAAAATTACTCCAAATCTTACCAACTAGAGAAAATTCTTATATGCTGTTATATTCCCTTTTAATCTTTTCTCTATGTATATGAATATAGATGTTATGCATATGTAGAGAATACACACATATAATTACTGATTTGGATGAGACATTGAGCATCCATATACATATATCTTTTTTAACTTGACTAAAATGTTATCTTTTGGAATGCTGCAAACTCTGAAATAGATGGGAAATTTGGAAGTTGTCACTTATCAAATTGAATATGATTTAGCAACATTACTTTATATATATATATATATATATATATATATATATTTTTAGAGAGAGGAAGTGAGAGAGAGACATCGATATATGAGAGAAATATTGATTGGCTGCCTCCTGCATGCCCCCCACTGGGGATCGATCCTAAAACTTGGGCATGTGCCTGACCAGGAATGGAACTGGACTTCTCAGTCCGTGGAACAATGCTCAATCCACTGAGCCCACATTACTTTTTAAAGTGAGGTTTTAAGGTGTGTAAATGTGAAAGGACACAGCTCTTGTCGTCCTTTATGGACTGATTTTTTTTAATCCTTACCCGAGGATATTTTTCTGTTTATCTTCAGATAGAGTGGGAGGGAGAGAGACAGAGAGGATAGGGGAGAGAGAGAAACATTGCCATGAAAGAAACACATCAACTGGTTGCCTCCTGCACCACCTGGACCAGGGCCGGGGACGAACCTCAACTGAGGTACATGCCCTTGGCTGGAATTAAACCCAAGACTCATTGGTCCATGGGCCGATGCTGTACAGCTGAGACAAACCGACCAGGGCTGGACTGCCATTTTAAAAATAGGTTATAAAACTTTTGCCCGGTTAGTGTGGCTCAGTGGATTGAGCATTGTCCCATGGATGGAGACGTCCAGTTCCATTCCCTGTCAGGGTATATGCCTGGGTTGTGAGCTCAATTCCTTGGTGGGGGGCGTGTGGGAGGTAGCCGATCGATGTCTCTCACATCAATCAATGTTTCTATCTCTCTCTGAAAAATCAGTAGAAAAAAACACACAAAAAAACCTTTATCCAACTTTTAAAATTTGTTGTGGTATTTGAGCCAAGAATTGAGTAGTGACAATTCTCAGGAGTCAGAGGAGAGTGATTTCAATATGGGTTTTTTGCTTTTAAGAATTTTTTTGAAATACAAATTTATATTTTTTCTTTTTAAGATGCCTTGTGAATATCTTTCTTTGGATGCAATGGAAAAATGGATTATCTGTAAGTAAAATTGAATAGTTTTGTGATTACCCCTCAGGTTTTAACTATTAGTGAAAAATAATAAGTAGCATGTATTATTTCTATGGCAAGTACTGTGCTAAGTCTGTGTGCATTACCTAATTCAGTCCTCATACTAACCCTGTCAGGGTAGATGGTCTGTTACATAGATGAGGAACCTAAAACTTAATCCACACAGCTAGTAGGGGACAATGACAAATTAACCCAGGCTAACTCCAAGGCTAATGGCCTACATTATATTGCCTCTCAACATAGCTGTCAAAACTACATTTTTTTTTTTAATCCTCACGTAAGGACATTTTTCCATTTTTTGTTCAGGTAGAGTGGGAGGGAGAGAGAGGAAGAGAGAGAGAAACATCGACGTGAAGGGACACATCGAGTAGTTGCCACCCGCACGACCAACCAGGGCCGGGGACAAACTGCAACCGAGGTACATGCCCTTAGCGGGAACCGAACCCGGGTCTCTCGGGACCACAGGCCGACGCTCTAACCGCTGAGCCAAACCGGCCAGGGCAAAACTACATTTTTATCTTTTAAATTATTTTTAAAATATTACATTTATTCAGTTAAGGTTTTTGGTATTAGTTTACTTCAGAACATATGAAAAGTGATTCATATGTTTGGCAGTTTGTTAGATGCAGGGGGAATAAAATTTTTACTAATTGCTGCCCCTAAGAAGTTCACAAACTATGGGGAAAAGTAGATGTAGAGATATAGATAAAGGACAAAATGGGAAATGCTGTAGTGTAATCCCTACTGCCACCCGCAGGTCCACTGGCAGAGGGGAATAATTCTGAGCAGTTTGTGTTTTTTAGTTCTTAAAATTCTTGTTTATTGATGTATTAAATGTTAGATACTACTTTTTGTTAGTGTTTGTCTATAACGAAAGACAAGTTTTTCTTTTTTTAATGATTTTTGGATTGATACTTATATAAAATACAATAAAAATGCATTACTAGAATTACCAGAAAGTAATTAGGCAAAGACACAAAATAAAAGCCCACATTTTTAATTATTGGGTTTAATTTAATCTAACAATTAGGTTATTATTAGGTGTCTATTCATAAATCACTTAAATTTTTATGAATGTTTCCAAATACTCTCAGTTTTTATACTTAATCTCATTATGCACTGGCACTTTGAGTAGCACTCTTATTGATATGAAAGAGGTGGAATTTAACACAGACTTCCTACTTTTAGCCGTTTTTATTATAATTTTTATATTGGTCGGGTTTGCGATATTTATATTTTCTTCTATAACGATAGTTAAGATTTTCATGCTTTGTCTGTTGGTTGATTTAAAAAACAAAGCTTTTGAAGTGTTGATTTTGCTCAAATGTGTAGCAATCCTTGGTTGTTTTATGTTTGTGGATATATGACTGAGTAACTGGGTTAATTAGTAGACTTAGGTGGCATGGGTGACCTTTAGAGTTATATAACACTATTTTCCCCAGTCTTTTTTTTGTTTTAATCCTCACCCGAGGACATTTTTCCATTTTTTTGTTCAGATAGAGTGGGAGGGAGAGAGAGAAAGAGAGAGAGAGAGAGAGACAGAAACATCAACGTGAAAGGGACACATCGAGTGGTTGCCACCTGCACGACCATCCAGGGCCGGGGATAAACTGCAACCAAGGTACATGCCCTTAGCGGGAACCGAACCTGGTTCTCTCTGTACCGCAGGCCGACGCTCCAACTGCTGAGCCAAACCGGCCAGGGCTATTTCTCCCAGTCTTTACCTTAAATGGATATGCTGATTGTAGGGCTTTGTATAGTGAGCAGATAGGTGGGTCACAAGTCTGGCAACCCTAATGGAGGATATGTGGGCATAGAGAAGGCAGTAAAGAAGGTTTACTTTGAGTTTTGCTGCTTTTCATGTATTTGAAACTTGAGTAGAGTTAATATGAAGGTAAAGAATTACTTCAAACTCTGCATTTATTATTTTTTTAAAAAACAATATATTTTCTTTTTTTTTTTAAGAGAGGAAGGGAGAGGGAGAGAGAGATAGAACCATCGATGAGAGAGAACATCGGTTGGCTGCCTCCTGCATGCCTCCCACTGGGAATTTGGCCTACAACCTGGGGATATACCCTGACCGGAAATCGAACCCGTGACCTTTTGGTGCATGGGTCGATGCTCAACCACTGAGCCACACCGGCTGGGCTGCATTTATCTTTTTGATCCCAGTTCCCACATTAGGACTTCTGTACAGAAGATGGTCTTTTTTTAGAACTTTGCTCTCTATTAGTTTAAAGTGTGGTCCCTGAACCAGCAGCATCACGTAAGAACTTCTTAGATATATAGAACCTTGATCTTCACTCTAGACCTACTGAATCAGAAACTCTTTGGATGGATCCCAGCAGTCCAATTTAATAAGCCTTTCTGGTGATTTTGATGTAAGTTAAAGTTTGAGGATCACTGGTCTAGTTTATAGCCTGGGGCCAAGAGTTGTTGAAGATCTAGAATGTTGAAGACCCAAATATTTCAAATGCAATTATAAAATAACTATCCTGATGTTCTTTTCAGGGTTTATTCTTGCTCTTTCAATTGGAGTCAGAGAACTCATAGGGAAAGATCTCTCTATCTCTGGAGTTTTGGATTAGTAATTCCTGTCTCTTTTTAAATTGATAGTCCAGTTTTACCTACTTTTATTTCTTCAAAGATTTTCTTTAACTTTCTTGTCTAGTATTGGTCTTCTGTTTTGTTCTCTAGCATTTTTATGGCTTGAAAATTAAAAAAAAAAAAATTTTATCCTTTCATTTGGACCTTGGTAGGAAATGGAGTTTAATGTATGGTTTAATTAATAAACCATCCTCTTAACCTTGGGCAGTGTATTTTAAGTTATTTTTTTATCCTGTCACAAATGAATCTGCTTCAATTCATAATATAACCCATGTCTTAAGAAAATAAAGTATATGGGGACCTATAATACAACTGATAATATTTTCAGAGAAACCTTTTTTTTTTTTAAATCCTCACCCGAGGACATTTTTCGATATTTTGTTCAGATAGAGTGGAAGAGAGAGAGAGAGAAACATCGACCTGAAAGGGACACATCGAGTGGTCGCCACCCACACGACCCAATCAGGACTGGGGACAAACTGCAATCGAGGTACGCTCCCTTAGCGGGAACCGAACCCGTATCTCTCTGGACTGCAGGCCTACGCTCTTAACTGCTGAGCCAAACTGGCCAAGGCCAGAGAAACCTTTTATCAGCAGCAATTTTGTGAAATCTAAGTATACAATACAATGAGATGTGAGACACTAAGTGAAATCTCATTTTATTCAGGAGTTAAGAGTAAAAAGTCAGTACATTCAGTAAAAAATCTTTTATAAACAAAATTTCTTTTGAGGATTCCTTCAATTTCCGTACATGTATTCGTTTCTTTGGTTGCATCCACATTAAATAATTGGCTTACATCTAGGGACTCTGTTGTATGAAAAATATGTTTATATGTTTCAGGAAATTTAAGGAGTTAAATATACTTCTGTGTGTATAGATTCCTCCCCCCCCCCCCCACACACACACAAAATTGCCTGTTTAAAGAATTAGTTTTCTTGTGTAGTGGCACTTTTAAAGGAAGGTTGAGCTAAGAAAAAAGAGATAAATGGCAAGTTATGTGTTACTGATTCAGGAGTTTAAGAAGGGAGTGACTATTGAGAATTCTAGGGAAATCTCAGAGAAAACAGAATTAGTTTGTAACTGGCCAATAGGCACTGAGTAAGTGTTGAATGAATGAAAAAAGAGGGTTTATGGTCTATTATAGAGCGCTAAAGAGGGCATCAGAAAACATATAGGATTATACCTTTGTGTAGGATTTCCAAATTAAATAACAAAAGGCGAAAGATTTTTAAGTTCATATAATAGGGAGCAGCATTATATATTAAAAGAATTTTAAGCCCTGGCCGATTTGACTCAGCGGTTAGAGCGTTGGCCTGCGGTCCAGAGAGACCCAGGTTCGGTTCCCGCTAAGGGCACGTACCTCGGTTGCAGTTTGTCCCCGGCCCTGGTTGGGTCGTGTGGGTGGCAACCAGTCGATGTGTCCCTTTCACATTGATGTTTCTCTCTCTCTCTCTCTCCCTCCCACTCTATCTGAACAAAATATCAAAAAATGTCCTCGGGTGAGGATAAAAAAAAAAAAGAAAAGAAAAGGGTAAGTACTTGAGGCAAAGTCTAGTTCTAATTTAATAGTACAACTTCAGTCAAGTCATTGAACCTTCATTTCTTCAACTATAAAAGGTTACCAACCTGCTCTTTCTACTCCACAGGATCACAGGAGATAATGTGTGAAAAAAATGACTTAGTAAACTATAAATTGCTATGAAAACTCAAGATGCTATTTTGTTTATTCTAGTGATTTAGAAAAGTAGATTAGCTTTATTTTGTATTAATTACAACAACTGTGATGATTATTGTGTGTTAATTAGTTACTGGTCTCTGGCTTAAGATATTTTATAAGTATTTCTGAAAATATTTTTACTCATTCATTAAAAGGACTTCCTTTGCAATCTAGAAGCGATGTTTCCCCCCCTTTTTGTCAGAGTTCACAGAACTAATTTTTGCAGAGTACAGAAAATTACTGAAGAAGAACAATATTATTGCCATCTTGTATGTTTATAAATCATTACCTGTCACTTAAAAGCCTTAATTTAGTAATTGTGTTTACTGTTCTGTATTTTTGAAAAGATATTTTGTAACTGAAATAACATAACTTTGGAAAACTTTTATATTTGTATTTACTTTTCTTGTTTAAAGTTGGCTTTATTTTGTGCCATGGGATCCTCAATACTGATACAACAGCACTGAACCTTTGGAAGCTAGCTCTTCAAAGTAGCTCTTGCCTTTCTCTCTTTCGGGATGAAGTTTTCCACATTCACAAAGCTGCAGAAGACTTATTTGTAAACATACGAGGGTATGGCATTTTCAGTTTTTTTCTTTTTTGGATAAGGATAGTGAGTGGATTATCTTCATTGAAGTTTTGGGGATAGAGAAGAGTAATAATGATGCAAGAAGATATTGCCTGTGCCATTTTACCAATCATAGCAAGTTGTTTTTAAAGATAATCCTGATATGGTACTATTCCTATTTTTTACAGATTAACTTCATAGATTAAAATATTTAGTGTTCCTGCCCTTGTAAAACTTGTGTTCTAGGAAAAAGAAGATATGTCAAGTTATAATATGGTTTTAGACAAAAATATTACTAAAAGCACCATATATGTACTAGAGTTTTGAAATTTTTAGAAGTACTTTTAGATTACAGTGTATCTATAAAAGTATATGAATAAAAATGTTTTATTAAATTAATTGTAACAATTACAGAAGTCGGAAGCTGCCTATAGGAAATCATGTTTCCTTTTAATAGGAAGGTAGTATTCCAAATGACTCATTTACATTTGTTTTTTGTAAAGCAAATAATTTTCAGAAATTTGTTCCTGATATTTTTAATGTTTTCCACATGAGGTTCTTGTAGCCAATATATAAGAGCCAAGTTTAGCTCAGACTTGGTAGCAATTATGAAATCTTTTGAAATTAGGAGCATCTAAAATATCCTGGTATCCCCTGTACCTGGAAATGTTATGCTTGGCTTGTTAGTTTCAGATAGAAATTAAATTTTTGAAAATTTTCTTTTACTTTATTGATTTTAGAGAGAGATGAAGGGAGAGGGAGAGAGAGATAGAAACATCGATGAGAGAACATTAATTGGCTGCCTCCTGTATGCCCCGCCCCCCACTGGGGATTTGGCCCACAACCTGGGCATGTGATCTGACCAGGAATCAAACTGGTGACCTCTTGGTGCATGGGTCAATGCTCAACCACTGAGCCACACTGGCTGGACAGAAATTAAATTTTATTACATTTATTTCATATTCTGTTTATTAATGTCCTAATTAAATTGAGATCAAAATAAAGCATCTATTAGTTATTAAAAAATAAAGATATGTCTAACTCACAATTAAACAGCTATGTCTCAAATTTTAGTGTGCATAAGAATTATCTTAGGATATGAACTAAAATCTAGGTTCTTGGGTGCCATTCCTAACCTCCTCCATTTCTTATATCTGTTTCTTGGAAAGGTTAAGGGAATCTGCTCCCCAACCCCCAGTAATTTGTTGAGATAAAATTTACACACAGAAATGTACAAATGTTAGATGTAAAGCTAGGTGACTTTGCATATGAATACTTTAGGAGATTCCCTAGTTTAAGATATAGAACATTTTCATTATACCTAGAAAATTCTGTTGTGCTGCTTTGTGCTTAGTGTAGTCAACCTTGGTTTCCCTCCCCTCAGCTCCTTTCTCAAATGACCACTGTCTGATTTCTGTCACTATAGGTAATTCTGACAGTCTCATGCAGATAGTTTCTCAGTCATGATATGAGAAACAGTACCCCATGTACTTTTCAGGTCTTAATTCAGCTTTTATTTCAGATGATGGAATACTCAGAAATAATCCATGTCATATGAGCTTTGACATTTTCTAATTCATTCAGATTGAAAATCATGAAACTTGTATGATGTCTTAGCATATTGACAACTTCTCTATGGAATCATATTTAAATGTATGTAAACATTTAGAACCAGGTGGTCTTTGTATATTAAGTGAGCTCATGTTATGTCTGATACAAGTAAGTTTAGTGACACCATGTAATGAGTTGTCTTTTTGTTACGCTTTTTTTTTTTAATCCCCACCCAAGGATATTTTTTCATTTATTTTCAGACAGAGTGGGGGGAGGATACACACACACACATGCACACATACAG
This sequence comes from Molossus molossus, assembly GCF_014108415.1. Taxonomy (NCBI): domain Eukaryota; kingdom Metazoa; phylum Chordata; class Mammalia; order Chiroptera; family Molossidae; genus Molossus; species Molossus molossus. Next base: position 67,483,549 of record NW_023425346.1, read on the forward strand.
AAACACCAGTGTGATAGACACATTGATTGGTTGCCTCCTGCACGACCCCAACCAGGGCTGGGAACGAACCACAACAGAGGTACATGCCCTTGACCGAAATTGAACCCATGACGCATGGTCCGAGAGCAAACGCTGTACCACTGAGCCAAACTGGCCAGGGTTATTATGCTTTTTTTAATGATAAATTTACCATTTAAATAGCTCTGTCTAAAGTTTTTGGATAGAGACATTTTAAGTTTTATTAACTAGTGAGTGATCAATCTACTTTAAAATGTGAATTAACATAGTAATTACAAGTCAGGATACAATTATAAAAGTTTATTAATTATAAAGGACAATGTAGAATTAGTATATTTTGGACATGTGCTCAAAGAACACATAAATCTTAGTATTCTTTTTTTTTTTATTTTTTTTTATTTTTTTTTATCCTCACCCGAGGACATTTTTTCATTTTTTGTTCAGGTAGAGTGGGAGAGAGAGGAACAGAGAGAGAGAGAAACATCGATGTGAAAGGAACACATCGAGTGGTTGCCACCCGCACAACCGACCAGGGCCGGGGACAAACTGCAACCAAGGTACATGCCCTTAGCGGGAACCGAACCCGGGTCTCTCAGGACCGCAGGCTGACGCTCTAACCGCTGAGCCAAACCGGCCAGGGCTAAATCTTAGTATTCTTAATTTAGAAGTTTAAGTTCTTAGTGTCAAGTGGTTTTAGCCAGGTTTTCTTTAACATTTTAGGAATTTTGAGTTTTTATACTTAGTATTCATAAATTGACATACATTTATTAACATTTATTTTTCAAATGGCACCTTTAAAATGTTTGGTGTTGGTGTTAATTTAAACTAATCAAATGCTTTCCTGCTCCAGTTTTCTCTGCCACAAAACCCCTATCCCTAAACAATCATTAGTGTTGATCACTAGTTAATGTCCTTTGAGAAGTTTTTTATGCTTATGAGATAGCATAAACAGTCAGAAGTGATAAAAAGTCAGAATAACTTTGTTAATACTTTACATTTTTGGAAATCACTGTTAATTGTGTTGGAAGTATAATTTTAGTGCCTCTAGTAGGGCTTAAGGAAGTATATTTAATAAAGTAAAATCACATTGTGAACTTAATTTTATTGTTAGATTTAATATATTACAAAATTTATTTTTCTAGGAAGCCTTGAATGGATACTTAGGAGAGATGTGGGTAGTCCCCTTCCATACATTTCCAGTTTGAGGGCCAGTTTTTCTTGATAATACGTCATTTTTAATTGACTTTTAGTATTTGATTAACTTATTTTGACTGTTATTGCTCAAATTAAGATTAATATGGTTCCAATTTTTATTTTTGCACATAGCTATAATAAACGTATTAATGACATAAGAGAATGCAAAGAGGCTGCTGTGTCACATGCGTAAGTAATTCTATCTTATCTGTGGTCCTTTTAATTAAGTCTTAAAGCATTATTTTGTTGGAGTGTATTTGATGGTATGCAAGATGTGGTAATAGAAATGGGGACTTTTAATCAATAGGAAATAAGTATATAGCTTCAGTCTCTAGTAACCTTGGAATTAGTGCAGACAGATTTTAAATATTTTTGAAGTGTTGATAAAAAGCTGTAAGGAATTAAAAGTGACTTTTAATTTAGGTGTCATTCAAGTCTCTTACTGCCACTGGGCTCCCATGCTAATACTTTGCAAATTGGGATGATTTTTGTACTTTTTCATGAAAACTGATATAACTTCATACCCTTCCAAATGATATTTACTTTTTAAAGTATGTTAACCCCACACTTTTTTCTAAATTTTAGTAAATATATAGATAATTTAAAATTAGAAATTGGTGTATTTAAGATCTTTTCAATTTGCTTGTGAAATAACTATAAATATATTTTTTTAAATAGGTTTTATTGATTTTTTAGAGAGAGATAGAAACAAAAATGTGAGAGAGAAACAGCGATCAGCTGCCTCCTGCATGTCCCCTACTGGGGTTCAAGCCCGCAACCCGGCCATGTGCCCTGACCGGGAATTGAACTGGGACCTCTCAGTCCCTGGGACAACACTCAGTCCACTGAGCCACACCAGCTGGGCTGAAATTACTATAAATAATTTGATAGTTGATTTTAATTGTGTGTACGGTATAATTGTGTAGAATATTTTCTCTAAGGAGCCTAGGTAATACATAGATAACATCATCTGATTCATCAGTATTTTTATAAGGGAAAATTAAGATAAGCACCACTGCCATAAGTGGAAAAATATAAAATCACAGGAAGTTTTAGAATTTTAAGATTAGGCTATAGGTTGGATATTGGGAATTTAAACCATCTTTTTTCATTGCTGTCTGTGCTATATAATTTCTCCCTTTTTTTCCCCACTTAAATGAAGTGCTTATATTATTTTTTAAAAAATCATTCTCTACTATAAACAATACTTTATAGTGTTAGAATTTTCTGACCTACAGAAATACATGATTTTCACTTCTTCATAGAATAGACCTTATTGTAGCATATGTATGGTGTCATAGGTATCTTTTATAAAGACTTTTAAAAGTAAGACCTTTTAATTTCCTTATTATATAAAATAATCACAAATGTTATGCAGTAGTAATTCCTATCACTCATTACCATGTGTCAGATATAGAACTTTATAATTAAAAAAAAAATTTTTTTCTTTATTTTAGAGAGAGGGGAAGGGAGAGTGAGAGAGAGAGAGAAACATCAATGAGAGAGAACATGGATTGGCCGCTTCCTGCCTGAGCCACACCTGGGATTTGGCCTACAACCTGGGCATGTGCACTGACCGGGAATTGAACTGGTGACCTCTTGGTGCCTGGGTCGACGCTCAACCACTGAGCCACACCGGCTGGGCTAATTTTCTCTTGATGTTAATAGCACCATATAGACTCCTTGCAGCAACCCTGTGTAGTAAAATAATCAAAATATTATTTGCCCACTTTCTTCTTAGAAATTATACCATGTTACTTTTTTTCCCCTTGGTTAATCCTCGCCTGAGGATATTTTTCTATTGATTTTTAGATAGAGTGGAAGGAAGGGAGGGAGAGAGAGAAACATCGATGTGAGAGAGACACATTGATTGCTTGCCTCCTGCACAATCCCGATTGGGGCTAGAGATGGAACCTGCAACCCAGGTATGTGCCCTTGACTGGGAATTGAACCCAAGACCCTTCGTTCCTTTGGCCAACGTTCTAACCACTGAGCCTGATTAGCCAGGCTCAGATTACTTATTGTTGTCAGATAAAAAAGAACTTGTCACTGGAATTAAAATAACATTGTTAAAGTACTATATATGAGCATTATGAAAGATGTATCTTCTGAGGCAGGTGTCACCATCCCTATTTTATAGATGGCTGAAACTTTAGAGAAGTAGTACTTAAGGTCATATAGGCGGAGGGTGGGATGTTAATGTCTTTTCAAACTGATCTGTCTCATGGCTAAATTTCTGGTATTGTATATTTCTGATACTTGGTTTCTTGGCATATACTTCGTGTGTGTCTATTTAGCTGTTGCACCTATGTAAATTTTAAAACTTTCTTGGAGCAGTGTATATTTTGCATAGTATGAGGGGTTGGAATACTTAGAACATTTTATGATTTTTTTCTCCCATGTTAGTATGTGAGAATAACTTTTCTACTTTCCATTTTATTATTAAAATACCTAGTATATGAATATAAATGATTATCCTTTTATCCCTCATTTTTCCGCTTTTAAACAAGAGTACCAAATAGATCTCATCCCAATATTTTTATTGAATACAGCTCTTTAGTCAGTATATTTATTAGGAATATACTTAGTAAATGAGGGTATGGAAAATTAGATATTTATTGTTGTATTTATTGATTTCTATGTAGGAGTGACAGAAATTTATACAGTGGAACAGTGATTACATTCAAGGATTCCATAGTCCTTTTTGTAAAATGCTAGGCTGTATGGTACTAAAATTTCAGAAATTATTCAGAAATACACATCTGGATATTGGGAAATGCTTCTTGCAGGATTGGTCTTGAAGTTTGAGTATAATATTTTGATAGATGGAGAGTAACAGAATAAACATGGTTACAAAAGCAGCACTAGAAAGGCAAGGATAAACATAAAATTGAAAAGTTACTTAATGACAAACACATAGAAGTTCTTTGTAAACAGCTTCTGCTTCACAAAAATAACTTTGGATGTTGACCCTAAAATGATAAGTTATTTAATTGCCAATAATAATTTTAGTAGAAACAGATAAAATATAATACTGACTTTTCCTGTAGTGGTTCAATGCACAGAGAAAGACGCAAGTTTTTAAGGTCTGCACTGAAAGAATTGGCTACGGTCCTCTCTGATCAACCTGGCTTGCTAGGTCCCAAGGTAATTGATTTAATTCTTATGTCAACTGTATCGTTCTACATTTTCCTCACTTCTAGCTTACATGAATGCTCTTCCTGATACATACTTTCCACTTCTCTTCAGTTATCTCATTTCTGTTGATGTCTTTTTGAACTTGGTTTTATTAGTTCTTGGCAATGACTTTTCACATATAGAGAAAGATTATGAATAGGTTTTTTAAACATCTTTGTATAAGAGTAAGCATTGTGTTTTGTTTTGTTTTTTTAATTAGGCACTTTTTGTTTTTATGGCATTATCGTTTGCCCGTGATGAAATTATCTGGCTACTTCGTCATGCAGATAACATGCCAAAGAAGAGTGCAGATGACTTCATAGATAAGTAAGTTAGTAACATTAAAAAAAATTATTTTTTGTATATTTTGATTTATAAGCTGTGTAATTTGGGGCCTTTGAAGTAAAATTATTTTTAAGAACTTTTTAGGGCTTTTCATATTTATCATAAATATTTGTAACATAACATTAGATGATATGAATTAGAATGCAAAGTCAACTTGAGTTTAAAATTAAGGCTTTTAATGTTTCCTTTGCTAATACGCTAGGTGGTCATAAAATTCTTGTTTTCTTGCTGTAGTCACTCACTTTCCCATGGAATTCATTTTTCAAAGTGACATGCTACATAGAAATTTAGGAATCCTTATGGAGTTGCAACCAAGTTTGTCATTTGAAATGTCCTTCTATCATTTTTGTCAAGTCTCTAACAAGTTAGATAAATGAAGCAGAAAAATAAGAGCATACAGAAAAATCTTACTGCTTCCCAATCTTTTATTGTGATTTTTACAATTAATATTTATGAAATGACCTAGTTTTATGTTCACTTTGGACTTGACTGTCAATATTTTAGTATTAGCTTTTCTTTTGTTTCCTGTGATTTTTTTTATTCATATAAAATAATTCTAAAACATAATTGATGTTAAATATTTAACCATGATTTTTCTAAAAATTCTTGTAGTAATATCAAAGGCATTTCACATTTTTCTTGATAAATTCATTTTTTGAAATATTTTTCTTGAATTTTAATAAAAGGCACATTGCTGAATTAATATTTTACATGGAAGAGCTTAGAGCACACGTAAGGAAATATGGACCTGTAATGCAGAGGTATTACGTGCAGTACCTTTCTGGCTTTGATGCTGTTGTCCTCAATGAACTTGTGCAGGTAAAAACTCTCTCATTTTATTTTCCTTTTTGTTTCTTCCCTGCTTTCTAGTAACTGATTTGATTGTTCAACCAGCATTTTATAATCTTGTGCTCTGTGGTGGAGATACAAATGTAATAAGTTATGGTCATATCTTGTCAAGGGAATAATCATCTAGAGGGGAGAACGCATTTAGTTGTAGTTCAGTGTGATAGGCATTATGCTTAACTGCGTACATAGCTCAGAATGAACACAATGCAAGGAATGGTTCTTTATCTTGAGGTAGATGTATACAGTCACTAAATTATACAGGGTCTTGCAAAGAGGAAGTTAGTTATACATCAGATTTACTACTTACAAAGATCACCCTGGCTCAGTGTAGTTGATGGGTTACTGGGAGCCAACGGAGGAGGCAGAGAGATTAAAATAAAAATTGCAATTTGACAAAGGAGGCAAGAGCATACAATGGAGTAAAGAGACTCTTTAATAAATGGTGTTGGGAAAATTTGACAGCTACATGCAAAAAAATGAAACTAGACCATCAACTTTCACCATGCACAAAAATAAATTCAAAATGGATAAAAGACATAAATGTGACCCATGAATCGATAAAAATCTTAGAAGAAAATGTAGGAAACAAAATTTCGGCCATCATACGCAGCAGAATTTTCATTGATACATCACCTAAGGCAACAGAAACAAAGGAAAATATGAATACATGGGACTATATCAAACTGAAAAGCTTCTGCACAGCAAAAGAAACAACCATCAAAATGGAAAGGCAACCCACTGTATGGGAGAGCATCATTGCCAATGATACATCAGAGAAGGGGTTAATTTCCAAAATATATAGAGTACTCATACAGCTCAACAAAAGGAAAGACAAAGAACCCAATTAAAAAATGGGCAGAGGAGCTGAATAGACACCTCTCCAAACAGGACATGAAAATGGCCAAGAGACAAATGAAGAAATGCTCAACATCATTAATCAGAGAAATGCAAATTAAAACAACAATGGGGTATCGCTTCACACTTGTCAGAATGGCCGCCATCAACAAATCATCAAACAACAGTTGTTGGCGAGGGTGTGGAGAAAAGGGGGCTCTGTGCACTGCTGGTGGGACTGCGGACTGGTGCAGCCACTATGGAAACCACTATGGTGTTACCTCAAAAAATTAAAAATTGAACTTCCATATGACCCAGTGATGCCACTTCTAGGAATATACCCTAAGAAGCCTGAAACACCAATCAGGAAGAATATATGTACCCCCATGTTCATAGCAGCACTCTTTACAATAGCTAAGATCTGGAAACAGCCCAAATGTCCATCAGTAGACGAATTAATAAAATAGTGTTGGTACATATACACAATGGAGTACTATGCAGATGTAAGAAAGAAAGATCTCTTATCTTTTGAGACAACATGGAGGGAGCTGGAAAGTGTTATCCTAAGCGAAACAAGCCAAGCAGAAAAAGACATACCACATGATCTCACTTATTTGTGGAATATAATGAACATAACAATCTGAGGAACAGGGAAGACCCAGAGACGTGGAAGTAGGGTACAGACTGACAACCCTCAGAAGAGGGGGTGGTAGGGGGAGGGAAGAGATAAACCACAAAACTTAATATGTATGTACGTATAACCAATGGACATGGACAACAAAGCCAGGGATGGAATGGGGGGATGGGGAGGAGAGTATCAATGGGGAAAAAAGGAGAGACATCTGTAACAAAAATTAAAAAATAAATTAATTAATTAAAAAATAAATAAATAAAATAAAATAAAAATTGTAGTAGGTTGGGTGAGAGATGATGAGAACCTGAGCTTTGACCGTGGTTATGGAGATAATGGAGACATATAATTGATAACCAAATATTACAGGAAAAGTAAAAGATAAATCTTTCTGCATAATGTGTTAAAGGATGGCCAGTTAAAAAAAAAAAGAAAATAGGTGTCCTAATTTTATTTTCAATTTGGATTTTCCTCTATTGATTTTTGTCCTAGGTTGTTTATTTGTTTGGCTTTCCATAATTTTTTTATTTGGTCTTTTTCATCTTAATATAAGTTTCTTTTATTTTTATTCCCAAGAAACTGACAGGAAAAAAGTATTGCTTCATTTTATAAAATCACAGGTTTCTAATGTAAGCTAATATATAGTATAATGGAAGAAAATATATTAAGACTAATATTAAGACTGTCTTAAGGCTCTAAAACTACTTTGAAATCCTAATTTTTTTGAAACCTACCTAAATGCAAATAAGAAAAATGTCATGTAATTGTTTACCTTGAATTATAGACATTTTTCCTCAACTAATGTCTTTCTTTTTTGTCCACTAGATGGAGCTCAGGTGCTTTTCTAGACTATCCATTAAAAAAGAATTGAGCCCTGGCCTGTTTGGCTCAGCAGTTAGAGTGTCCGGCCTGTGGTCCAGAGAGACCCGGGTTCGGTTTCCGAGAAGGGCACATACCTTGGTTGCAGTTTGTCCCCGGCCCTGGGTCGTGTGGGTGGCAACCACTCAATGTGTCCCTTTCACATCGATGTTTCTCTCTCTCTCTCTCTCTCTCCCTCCCTCCCACTCTAGCTGAACAAAATATGGAAAAATGTCCTCGGGTGAGGATTAAAAAAAAAAATCGAAAAGCTGACTTTATCCCTCCTGTGTTATTCTTTGCTGCAGTTTAATTTGAATAGTTATTAGTTACCATGTAAAGCTGAGGCTGTCATGCTGTCGCAATCTAAAAAGTAAAGTAGACTCCTGGTTTCATGTCATTTTGAAATTTGCTGTGGCTAGTTGGATACTTATTAATAGTTTTACAGATTTATGTTTTAGTGTTAAAATTTTTAAGTCATTCTATATCTTTTGGTGTCTTTTTGTGTAAACTGTGTGTTAACAATCTTAGAAAATGAATTTCTCTTTTTTTTCTGGAATTATATACATTGTAGTAGCAGCAGTAATAGTAATATTAGTAATTGTCAAATTATTGATAGTTTATTTCATTACATCTGCAGAATAACTCTATGAGGGTAGGCATAGTTATCATTATTTGAAGAAAAAAGATCTTATATAACTTGTATTGCACAGTTCATAAGTAACAGAGCCAGTGTTTGAAGTAGTGTCTTAACTCGACACCTGAGCTTTATACCACCTATTCTGTTGTAAAGTACAAGCATGGTGTTTTTAACATTTGCTGGAATTTAAATTTAGAACTAAGATTAACCTGTTAATACAGTTCATTGTGATAGGTGTTAAATTATTTTTATACATAAATTAAAATTTACCATTTTAACGATTTGTTAAGTGTACAGTATAGTGGCATATACATTGACGTTGTTGTGTAGGTCTTCATGTCTTAAAAATTATTTATGCTGTTTGTGAGCTAAGTATCCATTTATCTATTTATTTTTAATTAATTTATTTTTGTTACAGATGGTTCTCCTTTTTCCCCCACTGATAGCTCCCTCCCCATCCCGCTAAGCATCCATTTAAAAAAAATTTTAGCCCTGGCCAGTTTGGTTCAGCGGTTAGAGCGTCGGCCTGCGGTCCTGAGAGACCCGGGTTTGGTTCCCGCTAAGGGCACGTACCTCGGTTGCAGTTTGTCCTCGGCCCTGGTTGGTCGTGCGGGTGGCAGCCACTTGATGTGTTCCTTTCACGTCGATGTTTCTCTCTCTCTCTCTCGGTTCTTCTCTCTCCCTCCCACTCTACCTGAACAAAAAATGGAAAAATGTCCTCGGGTGAGGATAAAAAATAAAATAAAATAAAATAAAATAAAATAATTTTTAAATCCTCAGCTGAGGATACTTTTTCAGTTATCTTCAGATAGAGTGAGCCAACACTCTAATCGCTGAGCCAAACTGGCCAGGGCAAAGCATCTACTTTTTAAAAAGTTTATTTAGCCCAGCTGTGTGGCTCAGAGGATTGAGTGGTGTCTCATAGACTGAGAGGTTCCCAGTCAGGGTGCGCATGTCTGGGTTGTGGGCTCCATCCCCAGTGGGAGGCATGCAGGAGGTAGCAGATTGATGTTTCTCTCTTAACATAGATGTTTCTGTCTCTCTCTCTAAAAAAAAGTTAAAATAAAACATAAAAAATTTATTACCTATTTCAATGCAGTTTATCAAATTTTTATTTATTTTTTTAGCCATTTGAGAGGGATTTTTTTTGGCCCTATTTTTGTTGAGGTATAATTTATATTTAATAAAAATCACCAATTTTTAGTATATAGTTTTAATTTTGGCAGCTATATATGCATTCATGTAACCACCATAACAATCAAGATGGAGAACATTTCCAATATTTAAAAGCTTTGTTGTGCACCTTTGTAGTTGATTTTCTCTTAGACCTGACAAACACATCTGCTTTTTGTCACTTTTTGCCTTTAAGAGAAAAATCATATACATGGAATCATATACTATATAACTTTTTAGAGTTTTTAAATTTTTTTAGGGAATGGGAGGGAGGGAGGGAGAAAGAGAGAGAGAGAGATAGAAATACCTGTTGGTTGCCTCCTACATGTACCCTGTTGGGAATTGAACCCTTGACCTTTTAGTGTATGGGATGATGCCCCCACAGACTGAGCCACATCAGCCAGGGTTAACTGTTTTTTATTTCTTTGAATTAGCATAATACTTTTGAGATTCGTCCATTTTATTGTATGTGTCAATATTTTGTTCCTGTTTATTAATGAAAAATATTACATAAGATGGATATACCAATTTGTTTATTCATCCACTAGTTGATAGACCGACCTATGGCTCGGTTCCCAACTAGATGATTTTAACGTCATCTTTTGTTTCTTTTCAGAATCTTTCTGTTTGCCCTGAAGATGAATCAATCATCATGTCCTCTTTTGTTAACACTATGACTTCCCTAAGTGTAAAGCAAGGTAATAAGTCTTTTAAATAAAAGTATATTTTCTTCTAATTAGATTTACATATTTGATTATTAAGGAAAACATTTAACAGTTAATATTAAAAGAGCCACTTATTTTTTTAACATAAAGTAGTCTCGCTCCACTTATCTGCAGGAGTTATATTCCAAATTTCCCAGTGGATGCCTGAAATCATGGGTAGTACTAAACCCTATATATATAGTTGACCTTTGAATAACGCCAGGGTTAGGGGAGCTGGCCCCCTTGCACAGGAGAAAATTTTGACTCCCCAAAAGCTTAACTACCGATAGCCTACTGTTGACTAGAAGCCTTACAAATAACATAAGTAGTTGATTAACACATATTTTGTATGTTGCATGTATTATATACTATATTCTTAAAGTAAAGGAAGCTAGAGAAAAGAAAATGTTATTAAGAAAATTGTACCTGGCTGATGTGGCTCAGTTGGTTGGAACATGCACAGAAGGTTTGCATGTTTAATTCCTGGTTGGGGCACATGCCCAGGTTGCAGGTTCCACCCCCAGCTGGAGTGCATACGAGAGGCAGCTGATCATTGTTTCTCTTTTGCATTGATGTTTTCCTCTCTCTCCCTCTCCTTTACTCTCTAGAATAAATAAAAAAACATATCCTTTCCCTGGCTGGTTTGGTTCAGCAGTTAGAGCATCGGCCCGCAGACCAGAGAGTCCTGGGTTTGGTTCCTGTTAAGAGCATGTACCTCCGTTGCAGTTTGTCCCCGGCCCTGGCTGTGGTTGTGTAGGTGGCAACCACTCCATGTGTCTCTCTCACATTGATGTTTCTCTCTCTTCCTCCCTCTCTCCCTCCTGCTCTGAAGATAAATGCAAAAAAAAAAAAAGTCCTCAGGTGAGGATAAAAAACAACAAACAAAAACCTCACCTGAGGATACTTATATCCTTAAGTCATAACCTTAAGTGAGGATTTAAAAAAAATCATATTAAAAAAAGAGAGAGAAAATGTATTTACATAAGTGGACCAGTACAGTTCAAACCAATGTTGTTCAAGGATCAACTGTACTGTTTTTTTCTATACATATGTACCTATGATAAAGTTTAATGTATAAATTATGTACAGTAAGAGATTAACAACTAATAATAAAATAGAACAATTATAACAACATACTGTAATAAAAATTGTGTGATCTGTCTCTCAAAATATCTTTTTATTTATTTATTTTTTTTCTTATTGATTTTAGAAAGAGAGGAAGGGAGAGAGAGAGAGAGAGAGAGATAGAAACATCAATAATAGAGAACATTGATTGGCTACCTCCTGCATGCTCTCCACTGGGGATTTGGCTCACAACCTGGGCATGTGCCTTGATCAGAAATCGAAAAAGTGACCTCTTGGTGCATGGGTTGATGCTTAACCACTGACCCACACTGGCCGGGCACTCTCAAAATACCTTATGTTACTGTACTCACCTTTTCACTTAAAGGAAGGAAGGACTTGTGGCTTCTTTTTGGCATATCCAGATTACCAACATCACTCTTGCTTTTGGGGCAAAAGTAAAAAGGGTTACCTGAACACAAGCACTGTAATACCAAGACAGTTGATCTGATAACCAAGGCAGCTGATAATGACTTACTGGCAGGTACTGTATACAGTGTGGGTATACTGAACAAAGGAAGGACTTGTGTCTTTGGGAATTTTAAGTTCAGGTCTGTCAATCTGAAAAGAGGTCATATATCAGACTGCCTCTCCATTATTTGAATACTTTAATCCAATAGATTGATATGGTGGTGTAGTTTTATAATCTTTAAATAAAAGTTATCAGAAACTTTGATAGTTTCGGAGTAAGAAATTTATTTTATTACACTTACCTAATGACACTATCGTAAACTTGCCTGGTGACATTTGGTTTATATACTAGTTATATTGTGGAACTTCAGCATGCTATCCAAAATTTCTATTCACTAGATTCCTGAAGCTCTATTCCAGCTCCTTCAAATTGACATGTAAGCATCACTGGGAGTCAGAATTTAGGAGAAGAGTCCATACTTTACACTTCTCTAAGCATAACTGTCTCCTTTAACACCATCTAGGATTTGAGAATTATTTTACTGTCTTAGCTATTAAATGATTTTTGAATTATAAAATATATATAACATGAAATTTACTATCTTATTATTTTTAAGTTTACAGTTTGATAGTATTGGTTGTGCAACCAATTTCCAGAACTTTTTCATGTTGTAAAACTGAAAATCTATAGCTATTAAAAGCAACATCCCATATGCTCTTCTCCTAGCCCTTGACATCTACCATTCTTTCTGCTTCTATGAGTTTGACTATTCTAGATAACTCATATAAGTGGAAACATACAGTATTTGTCCTTTTGTCACTGACTTAATTTAACTAGCATAATGTTTTCAAGGTTCAGCCACATTGTAGCATGTGTCAGAATTTCCTTCTTTTTTAAGGCTCAATAACATACCACTTTTTGTATCCATTTATCTGTTGGTGGATATAGGGTTGCTTCTACCTTTTGGCTATTGTGAATAATACTGCTGTGAACAAGAGAAAACAAAAATATCTCTTCAAGACCCTGCTTTTAATTATTTTGTATATATACCCAGAAGTGGAATTGTCTTCACTCTTAAAATTTGAAATGGGCTTATAGATTTGTGAAAACATTAATTTGCTTTGTTAACTTTTTTCTTTTATTATAGTTGAAGATGGGGAAGTGTTTGATTTCAGAGGAATGAGATTAGATTGGTTTAGATTACAGGTAAGAATAATTTTTATTACCATTCTGTTATCAAATACCTTAGTTAACATGAAAACATTACTTAATATGAAAGATTTATTGTTGTATACCTACTGAAAATACTTCTTTTGTATACCTAATCATAGTCTTTACCTCACAGAAGAATCATTTTTTATTGCAATATAATTGATGAAACATTGCATTAGTTTTAGGTTTACATAATGATTCAATATATGTATGTATTGGGAAATGATTACAGTAAGTCTGGTTAACATCTTTTACCACACACAGTTACCAATTTATTTTTCTTGTTATGAGAACTTTTAAGATCTTTCTTAGCAACTTTCAAATATAATAGTCTCTCCTTTATCTGAAGGGGATAGGTCCAAGACTCCCAGTGGATACTTGAAACCATGGACAGTACCATACCGTATGTGTACTGTTTTTTCTATACATACAAACCTATAATAAAGTTTAATTTATAAATGAGGCACAATAAGAGATTAACAACAATAATTATAAAATATTTCAATTATAACAATATACTGTAATAAAACTTATGTGAATGTGTACTCTCTCAAAAGACTATTATGCTCTTCTCACCCTTGTGATGATGAGAGATGATGCAGTACCTACGCGATGAGATGAAGTGAGGTGAATGACGAAAGCGCCGTGATGTAGTGTTAGGCGGGTTACTTGAACACGAGCACTGCAGTACCGTGACAGTTGATCTGATGATACCTGAGAAGGCTTCTGAGTGACTAATGGGAGGGTAGAGTTTTATGTGGTGTGGATGCACTAGACGAAGTGATGATTCACATTCCAGGTAGGATGGTGCAAGAATCCATCATGCTACTCAGAATGATATGCAATTTAAAACATAAATTGTTTAATTCTGGAATTTTCTATGTAATATTTTCAGACCGTGGTTGACACTGCAGAAAGTGAAATGGTGGATATGGGGGGACTGCTATATAGTATTAACTCTGGTCATCGTATTGTACGTTGTATCCCAAGGACGGACTTAACTGGAAGTTCACACCTTTTGACCACCTTCACCCATTTCACCCAGTCCCAAATCCCTACCTCTGGCAACCACCAATTAGTTGTCTTTATGAGTTTATTTGCTTTTTGTTTTATTTTGTTATTTTTTTTTTTAGATTTCACATATAAGTGAGGTCATACAGTCTTTGTTTTTCTTTGTCTCACTTATTTCACTTTGCATGATGCAGAGTTCATCCATGTTGTTTCAAATGGCAGAATTTTCTTTTTATGGTTGAGTAATGTTTCAGTGTAAGCATACACACACACACACACACACCCCTACATATACATAAACAAACCACAGTTTCTTTATTCCTTTATCTGTCAATGGACACTTAGGTTGTTTCCATTCTTGGCTATTGGAAATAATGCTGCAATGTGAACATGAGGGTACAGATATCTTTTTGGGTTCGTGTTTTCATTTCCTTTGGATAAATACTTACAAGAGGAATTGTTGGAACATATGATAGTTTTGTCTTTAATTTTTTGAGAAACTTCCATTGCTGTTTTCCATGATGGCTGTACCCATTTACATTCCTGCCAGTAATACACAGGGTTTCCTTTTCTCCATATCCTCACCAACACTTGTCTCTTGTGGTTTTGATAATAGCCATTCTAACAGGTATGAGGTGATAACTCATTGTGGTTTTGATTTGTATTTACATTATGATTGGTAATGTTGAACATCTTTTTATGTACTGTTGGCTATCTGTATGTCTTCTTTGGAAAAATGTCTATTCAGGTCATCTGCCCAAATTGGATTGTTTTTTCCTTACTGTTCAGTTATATATAGAAGAAACATTTTGTACTAATTGTTAAACTTGGATAAATATAAATATAACTTAAGCCAATATAAAATATTTTTGAATAAAATATTTTGAATAAAATAGATTATAATTTTAAAAAGTCCAGATATTTAAATTCCAGTATCTCTCTTGATCATATATATATGATCAAGAGAGATACTGGAATTTAAATATCTGGACTTTAAATATCCTCAACAGAGGACATTTTTCCATATTATGTTCAGATAGAGAGAGAGAGAGAAACATTGATGTGAAAGGGATACATCGAGTGGTTGCCACCCATATGACCTAACAAGGGCCGGGGACAAACTGCAACCGAGGTACGTGCCCTTAGCTGGAACTGAACCCGGGTCTCTCTGGACCCCACGCTGATGTTCCAACCGCTGAGCCAAACCAACCAGGGCTCTCTTGATTATCTTGATTCAAATATTAATTCTAAAGTGAAAGCACAAAAGCTTTTTTGACAAAATGTTTATAATCTAGAAACAGTTGATAAAAACTTTAGGCTTGTGGGCCACATAGTCTTTGTTATCAATCCCCATCTTTGCCATTGTAGTGTAGTGTGTGAGACCTGTTGACAATAACAAATGGGTGTAGCTGCGTACCAGTAAAACGTTATAAAACAAGCTACTGGCTCACAGGCCATAGTTTATTATTTTCTGATCTGTTGTTAAAATCTTCATTTTCCTGAAATGCAGAAATAAATATTAATAAAGTATTGGACTTTAAATTTTTCTATTTACTATATAACTCTCACATAAATAGTTTTTGAGGGCTTTTAAAATGCAAGCCTGAAAGCATTGTGTGTGTGTAAATTTAATTGCCCCCTAAATATTTCTAGTAATTATGGGAAAACTGTGGTCCAGTGTTTCTGATAATTTCATTTTTATTTTATTTTATTATTATTATTTTTTTATTCATTTTTTATCCTCACCCGAGGACATTTTTCCATTTTTTTTGTTCAGGTAGAGTGGGAGGGAGAGAGAGGAACAGAGAGAGAGAGAGAGAAACATCGATGTGAAAGGAACACATCGAGTGGCTGCCACCCGCACAAACGACCAGGGCCGGGGACAAACTGCAACCGAGGTACGCGCCCTTAGTGGGAACCGAACCCGGGTCTCTCAGGACCGCAGGCCGACGCTCTAACCGCTGAACCAAACCGGCCAGGGCTATTTTATTTTTTAAAATATATTGTTACTGATTTTTAGAGAGAGAGGAAGGGAGAGAGAGAGAGAGAGAAACATTAATGAGAGAGACATATTGATTTGGCTGCCTCCTGCATGCCCCCCACTGGGGATCGAGCCTGCAACCCAGGCATGTGCCCTGACTGAGAATTGAACCGGCAACCTCTTGGTTCATGGGTTGATGCTCAACCACTAAGCCACACTGTCTGGGCATCTAACAACGTCATATTTACAAAATATGTATATTAGTATGTTCTCATTGTAAAAAGTCAAAGTATCCAGAGGTAAGGTAGAAAATGAAACTTTGCTATTTTTCTAGTCTCATTTCCCAGCAATAATCACATTTAATAACCAGTCATATCCTTTTAGGTGTTCAAACATGTAAATTAAGATTATTCTGTATACTGTTCTGCAACTTAAAATATAAGCTTTTTATTTGTTTAATTAAAACATGAAAATATAAGCAGTATGTGTTTGTGGAAGAGGTTTCTAAATGACTGTGGTCTCAGGAAGGGCTGGATTCCTAGGAAGAGCATACTTTTCTGGTAGTCCGCTGAGTTTTCTTAGGTGCTTTTGCCTTCCTTATGTTTTTCCTTTGCAACCTCAAAATGCATAGACACTTTTCTCTCTCTTGTTCTGTGTTCTACAGCAGCATATTTATAGAAATGATCTTATAAATCAGGTCGCAAGTATTAATACACCTAAGATTACAGAGCTAGTTAGTGAGAGATCAGGAAGAACACTTGAAATACCACTCTCCCAAAATATTACATGTGAATATATTATAGATTATTTTCTTCCTTTAAAAATATTTTTATTATTTTTTAAGTTTGTACTGAATTTATTGGGGTGACATTGGTTAATAAAATTATATAGGTTTCAGGTGTACATTCTATAATATGTCATCTGTATATTGTATTGTGTGTTCACCACCCCAAGTTAAGTCTCCTTCTATCACCATTTTCTTCCTATCAAAAATAAAGTTTAGCCCTGGCCGGTTTGGCTCAGTGGTTAGAACATTGGCCTGCCGTCCAGAGAGACCTGGGTTCGGTTCCCGCTAAGGGCGCGTATCTTGGTTGCAGTTTGTCCCCGGCCCTGGTTGGTTGTGCAGGTGGCAGCCACTCAATGTGTCCCTTTCACGTCGATGTTTCTTTCTCTCTCTCTCTCTCTCTCCCCCCCCCCTCTCTCTTTCTCCCACTCTATCTGAACAAAAAATGGAAAAATGTCCTCGAGTGAGGATAAAAAATAAATAAATAAAAAATAAGAAAATAAAGTTTAGCCCTCGCAGGTTTTGCTCAGTGGTTAGAGCATTAGCACGCGGACCGGAGAGGCCTGGGTTTAGTTCCCACTAAGGGCACATACCTCGGTTGCAGTTTGTCCCCGGCCCTGGTTGGGGTCGTGTGGGTGGCAACCAGTCAGTGTGTCTCTCTCACATCGGTGTTTTTCTTTCTCTCTCTCTTCCTCCCTCTCTCCCTCCCGCCCTATCTGAAGATAAATGCAAAAATGTCCTCAGGTGAGGATAAAAAAAAAGTTTAGAAATGAAAATTTTTTTGTTTTTAAAAAGCTTTGAAACAATACAGCAGTGGAGCTTATAAAGTGAAATAGTAGATTTGCTCAGCCAAAGGGTATACACATTTAAAATTTGAAAATCATTGTCACAAACTTGAACTGGTTCAGTTTCCTGCTCTGTTTGTGGGAGTACCTAGAAACATTTATTTGGATTTAGAAAATTTTGGAGATTTAGATACGTTTTAAATTTACTCTTATTAAGTACTTCCAGGATTATTAAAGTTGTCTATTGAATGCGTCACTTGAGAATTTTACTTTGTAGAGCATTTGAGTGAGCATTAAGAATATAGAACTATATATCCCTGTATGAGATTTTTTTATTTTTGTAAAATATTTATAAGTACATCGCCTGCTATCTGATTCTTTCATGTGTTCTATAGTTGCTTATATTTGTTTGCTAGGACTGCCATAACAAAGAACCACAAACTGAATGGCTTACACAACAGAAATTTATTGTCTTAGAATTCTGGAGTCCAGAAATCTGAAATGAAGGTGTCAGCAGGGTTGATTCCTTCTGAGGACTGTGAGGGAGAATCTGTTTTATGCCTATTGTTTTTAGCTTCTGGTGATTGCTGGCTATTTTTGGTGTTGCTTGGCTTGTGTATGCATTACTCTAATGGTATTTTCTCTGTTTCTCTTCACGTAGTCTTCCCTATGTGCATGTCTCTGTGCCCAAATTTCTTATTTTTATAAAGACACTAGTCACAGTGGATTAGGGCCTTCTCTAATGACATCATTTTAACTTGATTACCTCTGTAAGGACTCTATTTCCAAATAAGGTCACATTCTGACGTATTGAGGACTACGAGTTCAACATACCTTTTTGGAGGACACAGTTTAACCCATGATATTGCTCGTAACCATAATTGGGACATAAAATCATTCAGCCTCTTTGTACTGCATAAATAGAATCATATTTTTTAGTGACAGTAGGACAAAGCATACCAAGGAAAGAAATAAGGGGACATACAACTAAGCCAGAGAAGTCTTTATAGGGAAAGAAGGCAGCAGTGCAAGGTGGGAGGCAGTGTCCAGAATCCATGAGGTTCATATAGAGCAGCGATTTTCAACCTTTTTCATCCTGTGGCAGACATAAGCTAATTCCTAAAATCCTACAGCACACCAGAAAATAATATATTTTTGCTTATCTGACCCAAAAAAAGTATAATTTTGATTCATTCACATTGGATGGCCATTGTTGTGTTGGCTGATTTATTTATTTATTTATTTATTTAGACAGTCTATGGTCATTACTCCCAATTAAATAGTCAGGTATTGCGTGCTTTAAAAATTCTTGTGGCACACCAGTTGAAAATCACTGGTGTAGAGGTGGAAGAGGTTGACAGTGAATGTTCCAAGCCTACAGACTAGACCATAGGATACAGAAATTAAAATATTGAGCAGTATTATATAATCTGTAGTAGAAGACAAATTGTCTTTTTAGGATTTTATAAATCTTGCTAAGGATACAAGGCATAAAATATGAAAAATTAAATGGCAGTTAAAATCTAAGATTAAATTAAAAGATGTCATTGACTGAGTATAATTATCAATTAATTACAGTTTTCTCAGAAGAAAGCGTTTTTCAAGTTGAAATTGCTAATAATGGCAACATTTTACCCAGGCATTCAAAGATGAGTAGAACTTGAATATGAAACTGGCTTTCATAGTAAAAGGGCAAACAGTGAGGAAAGGGCGAGTTCAGAGACTCTTCATATGTAAAGGATTACTACAAAAAGGAGCAGATCTTTACAAGAGATGAATGATCTAACTTTGATCACTGATTAGGTAGAAGGACAAGAGTTATTAGGTGGTATAAGCATATGGCCAAAGAGAGGTATAGAGTTCTGTAGATCAGCAGAGCCTTCAGGGGAATATTATAGTATGCTTTGTGCCGTCTTTGGAGTTCTGGCCAATTTTGATCCTAATTCTCTCTCCTTTTCTGGCAGACAAAAACAACAAATATAAAACTGCTTTTTCTGTGGCGTCTGTATTTTAGTTAATAGTAACTTCATCTATATAGCAACCGCTTGCCATTGTAGAGGCTGAGATTTTATTTTTGTCTTACTTACAAGGTAATAATTATTTAGTTTCTGACTGGCAGAAGACATGGGGTTACTGGATCAAGGACAGAGGACTTAATTATTCACTGCACGGGAAGCAGCATGTGCATTAGCATGTATGCATTATTTTTCCCTTGCTTCCATGTCCTATGGGGGTGGTGCCAAGGGAACTAGAGGAATGCTATGTGTGTGGTGGGTTTGTGTTTCAACAAAAGATGACTGAGTTTGAAGATCCCTTCGTTTTGTCATCAACAGTAAGCTTACTTGCTTTATTCCAGAGGAAGACATTATATCATTCCTCAAGTTTGGTAGCTATAAATACAACCCTGAAAATTGGCCTGAGTAATGAATATTGAGTAGTCTTGGCCTTGCATTCTTGTCATATCCTACAAGATGTGTAGGTCCACATGAGATCCATGAGGAAGTGTTTCCCAAAGGCCAAAATCCTCACTATCACCCATGATTTTTTCTCTTGTCCACCATACCTAGTAATTTAGCAGATTAAGCTCTTATAAATGATCACCACTCAAGACCAGTTTGTCATAATCCTGTCTGGATTATTGCCACTACTGCTTCCTAAATCTCTGTCTCCTGTTCCATTTTTGCCTACTCTTTCCCATCACCCCCCCTACCCCCTCTAAAAAAGTTCGCCATCACACAGAATCTTTAGTGGTTCACTATTGAAAGTTTAAATTCTTTAACGTGGTATACAGGGGTATGCATGATTTGGTCGAAACTCTCCTTTCACCATTTTCCTTCTCCTTTACACTGAAACTAATCATAGTGAACAGTATTCTGTCTTTTTTTTCCCCTAAATCCTCACCTGAGGATATTTTTCTACTTATTTTCAGATAGAATGGGAGGGAGGGAGTGGGGGAGAGAGAGAGAGAAACAAACATCAATGTGAGAGAGACACATCAACTGGCTGCTTCCTGCATGACCCCGACCATGGCCAGGGACTGAACCGCAACCAAGGTATATGCTCTGGACTGGACTTGAACCCACAAGTCTTCGGTCCACAGGGCGATGCTCTAACTGCTGAGCCAAACCAGCCAGGGCGACCATATTTATTCTGTGGGTACCCCTCCTATTCTTGTTCTCTGCCCTCCTGGAACGCCCAATATCCATGGACAGGGTTCTGCTCTCTGTGATTGGTATCCCAGTAGTGGCATTTCTTTCCCTAAAATCTATCCTGATGGTTTTATTTAAATCCTGTCATCTTTTGGCTAGTGTACACTAAATTTTACCATCTTCATTGCTTTTCTAGTGTCCATCAATATTACACTGTATTTTACCATCCAGTTTTTAATGATTGAGTATATTCTAAAACCTTGTTGAATCAACGTGAATACTTTTTCATCTTGTTTCCTATGTATGTTTTCTCTCAAACAAGATTGAAAATTTCTTTTGATAGGGTTAACAGGACAATTACTTTTTTATACTTTGGACGTAATCTCCGTTCTTTTGAGGCTCAAGATGAATTACCCATATATTAGATTCTGTTTTATGGGCAGTAGTATTTCAGTTTATTTGTTTAAAGAAATTCTTGGTAGGAATTTCAAGTTTGGGTCACTATGTAGAACTTTTAAAAGATGATGTTGCTGATACAGTGTCATAGTAAACTAAGTATTTTTCCATAGTGGGTGTGTGTTTTTCCTCCCTGTAGAATGACAAGGCTTTAAATTCATGGATCTAAACTAAAACTACTTTTGTTTTTTGCTGTACTTTTACAGGCATATACTAGTGTCTCTAAGGCTTCACTTAGCCTTGCAGATCACAGAGAACTTGGAAAGATGATGAATACAATAATTTTTCATACAAAAATGGTGGATTCCTTGGTGGAAATGTTGGTGGAAACATCAGATCTCTCCATATTTTGGTATGTTGTAATTATCTTTAAATCAGAATTTGAGATTTTTAGTATCTAAAGGTATTTTTCTTGATTTGGTTTTAAATATTAATATAGTCCTTAAGACAATTTAGTAATAATAAACTCTTAAGAATAAAGGGAATAGTGGACAAATTGCTAACAAAAAAAAGTTTAGCAATTTGGGATTTCATGTCTGTATTTAATTCTCTATTAAGAGCAGCTCTCCTGGTGTGAATTTATTTTTTACACTTTTTTTGAGGAGTTGAAAACAATTGCTTCAAATGGGCTTAAGGCCCTTCCTCTTGCATCATTAGATTAAGCAAAAAAAGTTGTGGATTAAGGTTAAATAGAGCAAATGTTGGAAATAAAAATACCAAACAATTTCACTCTCTAGTATTAAATTAGACATTAGTATTATGATGACGTGACTACTACCCTGCATTGTGTTTCACTCTACTTTTCTTCTGTCAGGGCCTCTAGTTATACTTAGTAGTTTATAAGTTTTTGTCCCTTTTTTTTTTCTCCCCTCATTCTATGGTCCTTGAAGGAGGATCATGTTTTATTTCCTTAGTGTCTGACATAGTAGATATACTTAATGAATGTTTGAATGAATATATGAAATTGATCATAAGGCCAGGATTCAAACTCAAGTATTCTGGCTCCAAAGCTTTATAATATCAACTCTATTTCTGTTTCTTGGCCTTTTTTCCTTTAGGGAAGTAGATTGGAATAACCTAGTAAGACCCTTTATTTCTAAAATGCAGAGATAATCTCAGGGGATAATGATACTAGTTCCTATATATTGAAGAACTGTTATTATAAAAAACTTTCGTTGCTTTTATTTTGGAAAATAACCCAGTTCAGGCTGACTTTGGCATTTGTTAGGGTGGCTTTAATTAGCATATTGCAGAAGAAATCCAAACCAGGCAGGGAAGGCATCACGGGTCTCTTAAAGTAACTCATAAAACACAATACATCTCATGTCATATTTATAAGAATTTTTAAGGTTGTTTGGAAGTGTGTATTATTGTCTGTCCCAAAGCCTTCCTTGAAAAGAAAATGGGACACTTTATTTTATATATTTTCGAACTACAGAAAGGTTCTTATTGTAAATGAAGGATACAGCAATTAGAAAGTTTCTTTCCTTTCTTAGAAGTGAAAGCAGTTTGAGTAATGTTTAAAATTTGTAAATTTTAGTTATTTAATTGATTTTTATCTATTTTCTCAATCATTCTTATTTTGTTTGTCACATAAGAATAAAGATAGCTTTACTGTTTTCTTAATATTCTAAAATGTACTGTATCTTATCGACTCATATTCTTTTATACTTTACCTCTCTTAAATCTGGAAGTAGTTTAAAATTGGGGGTGTATCATTGTTTAACTGGCAGTGTTTCTCTTTTTTAGTGGTACATAAAAATGGTGTTTCTTACAATTAATAGTGCCTTAACTTTGTTGAAATTTGATGATGTGAGATTTAAATGTCATTTATTCATATATTATAGATATAGTTTATTTTCTGTTTTAAGTTTTAAAAAAATTTGTAATGGTATACAAATAATGTTTTTATTACTTTTGAATGATTATTGGTGTGTAAGAGATACTCTTTAGAAAAATAGCTATTTTCTTAAGGCAATGGTTCTCAACCTGTGGGTCATGACCCCTTTGGGGGTTGAATGACCCTTTAACGGGGGTCACCTAAGACATAACAGTAGCAAAATTATAGTTATGAAGTAGCAACGAAAATAATTTTATGGTTGGGGATCACCACAACATGAGGAACTGTATTAAAGGGTCACGGCATTAGGAAGGTTGAGAACCACTGTCTTAAGGGAATAATGCTACCTGCCAATTGGTAACTTTCATTCACTTGAATCAAATTATAAGGTACTATATCATGAAAATTTCAACTATAAAAATTGATTATAGTTTTTAATTTGTTTTCTTATATAGTTTTTATAGTCGTGCTTTTGAGAAGATGTTTCAACAGTGTTTGGAGTTACCCTCTCAGTCAAGATACTCAATTGCATTCCCACTACTTTGCACTCATTTTATGAGTTGCACGCATGAACTGTGTCCAGAAGAGGTAATTTGAGGGTACTACTCTGATTTATGTGGTATGCAAAATAAACTAAACAAAACACTAGCTGACCAATGTGCATGGAGTCATGATTATCTAATCTAGCTTCCTATCTAATGCATCTCAATGTAGAATCAGAATAATGCTTGAAAAGGTATATGATGTGGATATAATAGATATATATTTGGACAGATAGATAAGTATTTATAAGAACATATCATAAGGTCACTTGAAATTACCTTTATTAAAGTAAATGGTGGAGCAGGTATTAATGTTTATGGTAAAGTTATATACAGTAATTGATTTTGTATACTTTTCCTCTTAAACTGTCACTGAAAAGACTTGAAAGTTGAATGCACAGATTAGTGGCTAAATATAAACATGTCAAAGAGGAATTTCACTTATTTGCTAATACAGTAGATATAGTAAAATCTAGATTTACTGGTATTCATAAGACATGCACACTCTGGCATGCAGGCACACAATTATTGAATAATTGAACTAATCAGTAGTTTTGTTGATGCGAAGTATCTATCAAAAAATGTACTCAGTATTTCTTCTAATATTTAAGGAACAAATAGTACTGTATAAATGTGGTAAGAATATATATTAAAATTAAGTAGTGTATTTCTTTATAATTTAACTTAATTTTGAGTCCCTTAAAACTATAGAACTTATAGAAAAGAAACTTATAGATAGCAGTAGCATTATTAGTATTTTTAAACATCGGGTAACATCTTTTACAGCTGGTATTCTAGGATTCCATTGGAAGCAGACTCTGAGATAGAGATTAACCTGCAGAAGTTTATTAGGGAGTGCCTTTAGGATTAATAGCTGTGAAGACATTAACACCCAATTTTAATAGATTTATAGAGTTTTTAGAGTTACTAGATTTCCCCCAAGCTTTATATACCTTAGATATGCCATTGATTTTTTTCCTCACCATAATCTTATTAAATTACCCATCAAATCCTCCTAATTTTATTTGTGTGGTACCATTACTTGAACCCATCCTCTACTTTCCATTGCTTTTGTCACGATTGTAGCTCAGATTTTCAGTATTCTTTATATGTACTCCCGAATAGTTTTCCTGCTTTTAAATCTATCTAGTACAACGCCACCAGAGTGCCTCTTTCTTTCTTAAAGAATAATCAATTTCTTTGTATATGAAGAAAGTAATTTCTCAGCCAGCATTTAAAATCCTCAACAATTTGATCTTTACCCTATTCTTTTTCATTGTCTTTAAAATTTTTGTGATTAAAAAATACATATATATGCTATATAAAACTGTGCCATTTTAATTATTTTTAAATGTATAGTTCAGTGGCATTAATTACCTTCACAGTGTTGTGCAGCTATCACCACTATCCATTTCTAAAACTTTCATCACCCTAAGCAAAAACTGTGGAATCATTAAGCAATAATTTCTTATCCCTCCTACCCTTGGGATCCCTTAGTCTACTGTCTGTCTCTATGAATTTGCCTATTTTCGGTGGTTTATATAAGTGGAATCAGAATGTTTGTTCTTTTGTGTCTGGCTTACTTCACTGAGCATAATGTTTCAAGGCTTGTACATGTTATAGCATATATCAGAACTTCCTTTTTATGGCTGAGTAATAATACACTGTATGTATGTAACACATATTGCTACGTAGTGGTCCCTCTCTTTCTGCCGTTGTCCTAAAGTCTCTTCTCAGCACTGACGCTAGAGGCCAAGGGCAGATCATAGAGAGACTTGTAACATGTTAAGAAACCTTACTGGTTTTGTTTTGCAGTCTCAGTATTTCTCAACCATTGAAGGGGAGTATTGAAATCAGATCTGTATCTTAGATAAGTTCGTCTAGTAAATTTGTTGCTGGTTTTTTTTTTAATCCTCATCCGAGGACATTTTTCCATTTTTTGTACAGACAGAGTGGGAGGGAGAGAGAGGAAGAGAGAGAGAGGGAAACATTGATGTGAAAGGGACACATCGAGTGGCTGCCACCCGCACGACCAACCAGGGCCGGGGACACCCGAGGTACATGCCCTTAGCGGGAACCGAACCCGGGTCTCTCCGGACCGCAGGTGGACGCTCTAACCGCTGAGCCAAACCAGCCAGGGCTGTCTAGTAAATTTGAAGCATTGCTAGTTAAGTGTTCTTTTTTCAGGAAGAAGTGATAGCAAGAGATACATTTTATCTTTCAGGAATCAGAATTTGCTTAAACAGAGCTCTAACTCTTTGTAATTTGAAATCTTTCCTTGAATAAAGTGAACCGATATTTAATTTTATCTGGCTTATATATCTCCATTAAAGTTTTAAAGGGCATTTTAGGTAAAATACAATTTAAAGTATCATGATAGATCTAGGAATAGTTATTCTGCATGTTTAAGTATTTTTATATTATTTTAGTGACACAAAAGTATATACTAATCTCTAACTCACACTCTTTATTGTAAGATGGACTTTCACCTTATTTTTTATGTTTATTTAAAAAGTGTTTTATTTAAAATTACTTTTTGGTAACTATTATTATTCTGCTTTAATAGCGACATCATATTGGAGATCGCAGTCTTTCCTTATGTAATATGTTCCTGGATGAAATGGCTAAACAAGCTCGAAATCTTATTACTGATATTTGCACAGAACAGTGTACTCTTAGTGACCAGGTAATAATTTAAATATTTCCTTACAGATAGGAACTTTGTGTATGAAGGCAAGAAAATTATGTTAAACAGTTATTTTTATTTTTTTATTTTCTTATTCTCAGATTCTTAGTAAATCTTGTTACTTCTCATTGTGAAACTTCATTATTCGTTTTTTCAAAAATTGCCACTGTCTTTAGAATTAAAATCTAATTCTTAGGTTGGCATTTAAGTCCCATCCTGATAGTTCAAACTTCTGTGTCCTACCTACACTTATGCTTCATTACCTAGTAATTTTCACTAGATTCTGAATGCATCACGTCCTGACATAGTTTTGTTTTTCTTAGGCCATTTTGCTTCCAGTAAAATGTTTTTTCTCATCCTTGCTTGCCTAGTCTGTTTTTACTTATCCTTTAAACTGCAGTCTTGATATATCTGCTTCTATGATGTGTTTCTTCATACAAGATTTACCTGTTTCTGTTTTCTACTAAGCTTAGGCTCCCTAAGCTAGGTAAATTCTACTTTTTATTTACATTTCTGTTCTTAGTGCTAGCATGATATTCCCTACATAGTCTGGATTCAGTTAAGGCTTACTTGAATAGTTAACGTGTTTTCAAAGTAATTGGTGTAATGTAAGATTTCATTCTTTTTAAATTTAGTTGCTGCCCAAGCATTGTGCCAAAACCATTAGTCAAGCAGTAAATAAGAAGTCAAAAAAACAAACTGGTAAGAAAGGGGAACCTGAAAGGGAAAAACCTGGAGTTGAGAGCATGAGGAAAAACAGG
The DNA here is from genome assembly GCF_014108415.1 of Molossus molossus. NCBI lineage: Eukaryota > Metazoa > Chordata > Mammalia > Chiroptera > Molossidae > Molossus > Molossus molossus. The sequence goes on from NW_023425346.1 coordinate 67,510,710, forward strand.
CTGGTAGTGACCAAGTAAGCCATCCACTGTTATATATCTTTTTGTTACAGGTTTTTTTCATTTTTTTGTATGGCCCTGGCCAGTTTGGCTCAGTGGTTGGAGCATCGGCCTGCAGACCAGAGAGTCCCAGGTTCAATTCCACTAGGCCCTAGTGGCTAGGGGCACATACCAAAAAAAAAAAAGTAAAACGTTCATTTTTTTGTATGGCATTAGTACTGAGGAAATGCTAGTAATTGTAAACTCTCCATTTCCCAGTCATTAATTTTTTTTTTTTTATATACCTTTGTCAACTTGATTAACCATTTAGTGCTTATTTCATCTCAAAATACAGATTTGGGGTTTTTGAAGAAAATAGATGTAATATATGATATTATCTTGTCTATAATATTGTCTTAATATACAGAATAGTGAAGGACAAGAATCTGTCTAAAAATTTAGGGGTACACTAAGAAATATTTTATTTTCAGCTTATTTAAAATAAAATATCTGAGACTTTATTTTGGCATGTTGTTATACATAGTTGACAGATACCGTTATTTTAAAATGGCTGTATCAGAATAGGTAGCATTCAGGGCTGTTTGTTTACTTGGAGAGGAGGCATTGATGGGCAATAATGGGTGAATATTTTTTTGCTTATAGTAAATTTTCTACTTTCTTGCTTTTTACATCGAGCAAGCTATTTGCCATTTTGCACACAGCTTTCTTCCTCTACAACAGAAAGTACAGCAGAAGTTGGAAATGATTGTCTTTATGAGTGTGGAATATGATCTTGTGTATATGTCAATATAATCATTATCACCTGAAGATAGAAACGAATGATGCTTATCTTGAGAAAATTACTATCATATGTTAGGGATATCCTTAAAGATTTTGAACTTTGTCAGTTTAGGAGAGAAATTGAAATCTGTAATCATTATCTCCAAATAAGATCTGATATGTTTATAAAATTAATTTTGTATTGCTACAATAAAATGAACATTTTGTTTACTATTTATTAATATTTTTTCAGCCTTGATAAATTGCACACTGCACTTTCTGAGTTGTGTTTCTCTATAAATTATGTACCAAACATGGTGGTTTGGGAACATACCTTTACCCCACGAGAATATTTGACTTCTCATCTGGAAATCCGCTTTACTAAGTAAGAAAGAACATAAACTATTTTTGCTTGTTTGTTTGTTTAATGAGTTTGTTATATTTATTCTTCATACTATACAGTTTTATGAGGAAAAGCATTAGTAGAATTGGCATAATATAAAGAATAATGAACTGGAAAGTATGAAAATAGTGAACTGAGAATTACTTAAATTACTCAAATTCTTGTCCCATACTTGTTATTAACTAGTTGTGACACTGGACAAGCCAGTTAATTTCAGTGAGCTTTATCTTCCTTATAAGCAAAATGAGAAAATTGGGTGCTAATCAGTGTATTCCAAATGGCAGGTGGCAATCCAGTGGGGTCATGAAATCAGATTAGAAGGTTGTAATAAACATTTAAAGAAAGAAAGAAAAGGGAGGAAGGAAAGGAAAGAAAGTAGAAAAAAAAATAGTGCATTGAATGTAGTAAGTATAAATATTGTGTCATGATACTTTTCAGTTATGTATGTACATGTGTGTACTGAATTGTGATACTGGATACATAACTTACAGGGGTCACATCTAAATGTTCATAAACCTCAGGACTAGATGAACTCTTAATGGTTTTTCTGGATTCATAATGCCAATAGAATTCTATACTCTTGAGGCATTCAGTTCTAATTAGAGTTTTGTAAAGTTATATCTATACTATTTCTTAAAATGATATTGCATGTGATAAGTCAGAAACCTTTCAACTTTATGAAGGTTTCTTAATTCTTTTTGTGAAGTTACACATTTACTAAAGAAAATATTGATTGATTTGACAAGTTTGTCTTGAAGACCTTAAAGCAACTTATAAAACACTATTTTGCCAAAGGTTTTTCAGAATTTTTAGTCCTTAACAAGTAGTCTTTGTACCATATGCTTAACACTGTGTAAAATACTGTGAGTGGTAATGAAATGATATAAAGCTTAGAGCTGTAGTTGGTGAGAATTCTACAATTACAGAATAAAATTGGAGAATATGTTAAGTGGGCACTAAATTGAATGCTAAGTTATCAGTCGACTAGAAAAAGAGTCTGGTATTGAACAAAGACTGTCTTTTGCTGTCCTTTAGTAAGGCAGGCATGCTGACAGTAAAACTCAGAATGCTCTAGTATTGAAACTAAAGGGACATTATGCCCTCTGGTATTTATTATTCTCAACTAGGTGGGGGTGGTAGAGTGGTGTGTGGAAGGTAGGATTCAGTTTACAGCTCCCATGTTTTTCTTCTGTAGACATGTAGTCTGGTTCATTAATCTACAGAGAAGCTGATACTCTTTTTTTTTTTTTTAATCCTCACCCAAGGACATCCTTGCACTTTCATCTTAAGATGGGGGTGTGTGTGTGAGAGAGAGAGAGAGAAACATTAATTCGAGAGAGACACACTGACTGGTTTCCACCCACACGTCCCCAGCTGGGGCTGGGGCCAAACTGCAACCAAGGTATGTGAACCCAGGGGAACTGAGCCCAGGTCTTTCTGGTCTGCAGGCCAACTCTCCAACCGCTGAGCCAAACCGGCCAGGGCAGCTGATACTCCTTTTACCAAACACCTATCTCCTTAGTGATCAGGATTAAGCCAAAGCTGTAAACTTGTTTACCTGGGAAAGGTTTTATGCCACCACGTATAGCTTGTATTGGTTGATTTCAGTTGATCACTTCAGCACATTCTTAGGACTTAGGAGCTATATGCAAGGTTAGCATTTTTGTCTTGAGTTGGTTTTCTGGACTCTTTCTAGCAATGGGGCTTGTCTGTTTTTAAGGATTTTTCCTTACAAATACAGGCTTAAGAGCTTTACAAATCTAATACTTAGTGAGTTTTAACAAAGGTGAAATAGGTGGTAGGAAAATATTTTCAAAATTTGTGTTTGTTTTTAGGCTTATGCAGTTTCTTGGGATATAACTAAAGAGAATCGTGTTTTATGTGTTACAGTGATTAAAGAACAATGAAGTTTTCTGTTTGTTGCCTTGTTTTGACTGTATTGCATTTTGTTGAGAGGAAATACTAAGGCAGATGTGGTGCCAAACCATGCAACCACCAATTCCAAAGTGACCTTATCAGTTTACTTGAGTTCTGAGCCTTAGTTTTTTTGATCTGTGAAATAGTAGTAACTACATAGTAGGATTATTAAATATGAGAATTACAGGTAATATACATAAAGCCTAAAAAACTACTTGCACACAACAGTGCCAAATGAATTCAGGCTATGGCTTAAATAGTCCATTGTACTTGTTACAGACAATGAATTATGTCAAAGGAATTTATCCTTAAATCATTTTTATTACTGATGTCTAAAAATTTTTAAATCACTTGCATTGCCACGTCATTGTGGCTTTTAGGTAGTCATTCTTTTTTAGATTGTTTCTTTGGAAGATAATGATAGTAATTTCATGGCTTTGTAACTAATCCTATTTAAAATTAATTTTATTGATTATTTGATATTAAAGATTAGTAGGCCAAATGCCTATTTATATAAATGCAAAAGTCAGAACTCTTTTCTTATTCTTTCTTTGCCTCAGGTCAATTGTTGGAATGACTATGTATAATCAAGCCACACAAGAAATTGCAAAACCATCCGAGCTTCTAACAAGTGTAAGAGCATACATGACTGTACTTCAGTCAATAGAAAACTATGTGCAAATTGATATTACAAGAGTATTTAATAATGTTCTTCTTCAACAAACACAACATTTAGACAGTCACGGAGAGCCAACCATTACAAGTCTATACACAAATTGGTAAGGAACACATTTGGAAATTTGGAATGATACAATGTTTCTTTGTAATGAACTACTTGGGAAAGTTATTTTTTACTGGATAAGTTCTCATTCGTGATATCAGTCAACTTAAAATTATATGCAGGAATGTATACCATAATAAATCTTAATAAATAGTTTCTCCTGGTTATATATTTACTTTTCTCCTTAGGTATTTGGAAACTTTATTAAGACAAGTCAGCAATGGTCATATAGCTTATTTCCCTGCAATGAAAGCATTTGTGAACTTACCTACAGAAAATGAATTAACATTCAATGCAGAGGAATATTCTGACATATCAGGTGAATAATGCTGTGTGCCATGTTTTAGAGAATGAAGAAACCTTGATTCTTTTGGCTTTTGATTCAATTATGACTGTTTTCATTCAGTTATATGCATAATCATACATTATATCTTAGACTTACCTTTGCATTTGTGTTACTTTTTTCTTTTTTTACTCCAGAGGTTTCTTAGGATTTTTGCATTAATAATTTGTTTCTACAATGTAATGTTTCAGTATGTTACTGTTCATTTTCTTAAAGGATTTGCTTTGTCAAAGTATAAAATTAATTACATTTCCTTTCAGAAATGAGGTCATTATCAGAACTGCTAGGCCCATATGGTATGAAGTTCCTAAGTGAAAGCCTTATGTGGCATATTTCGTCACAAGTTGCTGAACTTAAGGTAATACAGTCTTTATTAATTTTAATTTATAAACACGAATTGCTGAAAAATATTTCAAGAAAATGTGCGGCAAGCCTAAAATGTTAATTACTTTATCTGACCTGAAAGTTCTTATATGTAAACGAAATTATAGCGCTTGCATGGTCTTTTAATAGCATCTTTGTTTTATTCTGTGTTACAGATAGTAATCTGATTTACTGAAAATTGAGCAAATATATAGGATAAGTCAACTCCTACAAGGTTAATATTTTGTTGAGTGAATAAAATAGATGATGAGTCAGTGTGACTAAAAGGAGAAGCAACATTATCCAGTGGTTAAGAACTCAAGTTCTCAAATTAGGCTATCCTGAAATTCAGTCCTGTCAGTCATAAGCTTTGATTTTGGGCAAAGTTTAAACTCACTTACTTTGAGAGAATTATATGAGCTAATTAATACATGTTACATGCTTGAATATTTAGCATGGTGCCAGACAATAAGTACTAAGTAAATATTATTTTATTATTCATCATGTTATTATTCTCTCATTGTTCCTGTTTATTTTTTTTTCCAATATTTTTTTCTTTATTGATTTTAAAGGGAGAGGGAGAAAGAGATAGAAACGTCAATGAGAGGAACATCGATTGGCCACCTCCTGCATGTCCCCCACTGGGGACTGTGCCCATAACATGGGCATGTGCCCTGACCAGGAATCGAACCGGCAACCTCCTGATGCATGGGTGGGCACTTAACCACTGAGCCACACCGGCTGGGCATCATTGTTCTTTTTTAAAAGAATGTTTTAGAAGTCAACTTTTAGATACTTTATAATGTGGGTTTTAAATACACACACTTTATTCTTAATATGGTTTTAAGTATAAAACACTGCAATGCTAATTTTTTTTTTAATAAGCAATACATTTCTTATTTATTAAACTCATTCCCCTGTAAATATATTATCTTTTTTCTTTGCTATTATTCTCGGGTAACAAATTTCTCATTTTCAGTTTACTTTCTTGTGTTCCTTTTGGTATGGATAATAGAAGAATTGTGGCCCAGTAATTTTATTTTTGCTAATTATTTTTTATTTCAACTGAATAAATAGGTACTTCTATAATTGTTAGCATTTTTAGTGCTTCTTTGCCATTTAATGTAGTGGCTTGAGTATTGTGATGTAGTAATAAAAATTAGCCTGTTTGGCTCTCTCTCTATTCATATCTATGAGAGTTCAAAGGCATCTGATGACCTTAACGGTACTAGAAGGCCTCTTTAGGACCTGGCCTTTCACTTTTCTTCGCCTTCTTTACTCACTCTTCCAGCCTACTTGGCCTGCTTGTTGTGTCACCTCAAATATTCTTCATGGAGATGGTGCCTTAGATTGCCTTTTCATAACATTCACGTCTATTTGAAATGACATCATAACAGAATATCCTTGCTTGACCACACTTTTTAAAATAGCAAGCATCACTTTTTATTCTCTTTATCCAGCATTATGTGTTTCTTACTTGGCGACCTCCCCTATCATGTATTTGCTAATGCTGCTCTCACTAGAGTATAAACTTTAATTCTCTTAAACCCTTCGTGTTAAATTAGTTTTCAACACATTGTGAATGTTTGGTAAATATATGTTGGATATATAAATAAAAATAGCTGTCTTTCTTGACTCTACTTTGTTCTAAGACTTTTATAAACTTTTAACATATATATTTTTAACCCCTTTAAGTTATGGAAACTGGAATTGTCCCTATTTTACAAATTAGGAAAGTAAGACCAATAATGATTAAGTAACTTGTCCAGGCTATGAAACTAGAGTTTGAGCCTGTATAGTCTGTCTAGTTCCAGAGCTTATACTGGTACGGTGCTGTACTGTCTTTAAAGTGAAAGGGATCTCAGCAGTCATCTAACTCACCCACCCTTATCTGATGAAGGAACATAAATTACATTTTCCTGGGTGAATGATCTGGTCTTTTTGAAAATGAAGCAGTCTAGTCAATTATTGTATATCTCTAGTTATATTGGTTGGACTCAATATTTAAATAGTAATTAAAAAATTTTTTTTATTGATTGATTTGAGAGAGAGAGAGAGAGAGAGACCAATTTGTTGTTCCACTTATTTATGCATTCATTGGTTGATTCTTGTATGCGCCCTGACCGGGATTGAACCCGCAACCTTGGTTTATAGGGAATATACTCCAACCAACTGAACTGTCTGGCCAGGGCTAAATAGTAATTTTGATTGCTCCTTACTCTTACATCAAGAGGCAGAGACTGCCAACTGCCTTTGACAACGTCACAGTTCACATGTTTAAAAACTTTTGTTGTGAGACACAGGCACACACATGCACACATACACCCAGGCATGCCCACCCTCCCCTACTTGTGTCACTTCTGCATCTTCAGCATATACCAGCTGCACCGTTCACCCATCCGAGATGATGCGGGCCTTTCAGTTGTCTAGTGTGGCCTCTGCTGTTCAGAGTTGTCTCTGTGGGACCTTTATTCTCTACCCATTACGACCATGCAGTAGATACTCTACTTCAGACAGTCTGGGTTGTGTTCTGGCAAAATTGCTGAAGAAAGATTAAGAGGGAAAGGATTCTCTACATTTAACCAGCACTTCCAACCTAGTTTTCATACTTATTTGAGCATTCTCATAGGAAAATTTCTGAAAGTGGATCAAGGGGGTCAAAGGATGCGAACATTGAAATTTTTCTTAATATTATCAAATACCCCTCTGAAGACATTGTAGCCCACACTTTCAACATTAGAGCAAGGTGATACCTCTGATAGCATTTTAGTCTTTTAAAAAAATTAGTGCATAAAATGTTTTGGGGGGAATTTAAATGTTTTTTAAATCAATCTGTAACTTCTTGGCTTTTATTTTTTCTAAATTGAGATAAACTAAATATTATGTGCCTACATCATCTTCATCTTAAGGATGGCCTTAATTGTTTCAGTTTCTGTTTTAGCTGAGGACCTTTTTGTTTCAAACAGTAAAGTTGTGTGCCAATTAAAAAAGGAGAGCTTCTTTATATTTAATGGTTGTGAATAAATCATGTGTCAGACATAGTCAACACTGTGCATGTGTACTTGTGGTAAAACATGTTTATTACTTTCTGGAGAAGAAAACAACCAGTCTTCTTTCCTACTAAAATTCTTGGGGTGTTTCATCTGGAGTTGTGCCCGTTGAGTCAATTTATTCTTCCAATCCTGCCAAAAGAATTGTTTTGGCATTTTACAGATCACTTCTTTTAGTTCCTCACAGAGCCCTAGGGAATTTTTTTTTTCAAATGGAGTAAGAAATAGAAATATGAGTTATGTCAAAACTTTAACTTTCTTTTTAACAGGAAACTTAAATATATATATATAGTATTCTTGTGATTTGTCCCTGTTTTAAACCATTTAGTTGATAATTCCTAGTATTCCAGCTTTCAGTTCATTCATCAGTGATATTAATAAATGGCTTTAAATATGTAGAGAGAGCTTTGTTTCAGGATGCAATTGAGGGAGAAAAGAAAAAAAATTAAATGTATAAAGTATACTTTCAAGAGAAGACATAATTAACTTTTTAAAAAGAGTAATGTACTAACAAATGCTTTATATTAATAGTTTTTAAACAATTTTTTATGTCATCAGTAGCAGCATTCATTACCTTGGAACTTGTTAAAAATGCACCATTTTTGGTTCTATCTCAGACCTGCAAAATCAGAACATTGGGGCTGGGACCCAGCAATATGTGTTTTAGTTAGTAAGTTCTCCAGATCATTCTGATGTACACTGAAACTTGAGAACCATTTCTTTAGGCATTAAGGGGATGGATTTTAAAATCAGACATACCTATATTCAGATTCCTAATTTTACTAATTAATATCTTTGCAGCTTTGGGCAAGTTATTAACTTCTCTGAGCTTTAGTTTCCTTGGCTATAGAATTGGAATATTCTCTCTCTCATTTGGATTAGAGTAAATGGAATTGTTTGTAAATTGCCTAGTCATTACATTTGTCTTCATTGTAATTTTTAAACTAAATGACTTTTTCAGTGTTTCTTTTAAGAAAAACATTCTTTAATCAGTTACACTTTTCTTGAATAGTTATCCTTCACTCCCTTCCCTTATTTATATTCCTTTCTTCTTTCTATTCTCTTTCCTTTTCTCGATGGTCCGTGAAAGAGAAGGTACATAGTTGACACTTTCATTTGATCATTTGTGTTGGAAAATATTGCTTTATTATAATCCCCATGAAGTGGGACCATACCTTAATAAGTTATTCTCCTGATTGTATATATCCATGATAGCACTGAACTCTAGGCTATCTAACTTTAGCAAGTTTTTTAGTTTGTTGTTTTGGTGGCATTTATTGCTCTCTAGATCCACTTTTGTGTTTGCTTTTTATTATTTATTCTGTTCTGTGTCTAAGGATACAATAATTTTTTATCCTACTGCCTATCTTTATTGCTTTTTTCCTGAACTCTTCTCTTCCCGAGTTTTCAAACTGAAGAAACTATTAAACCTATGTAAATAATTTGAAGATTCCTTTATTAAAACAAAAACAAAAATATATACCACAGAGCATCTGGATTTCATGAATTGTATTTCCTACATTCCAGATTGTAATTTCCAAGCATGTTCTTACATCATTAACACAAAGAGGTCTATGCCTGACCTGGGATCTTTCTTTTTTTCTTTAGAAACTTGTGGTGGAGAATGTTGATGTGCTTACACAAATGAGGACCAGCTTTGACAAACCAGACCAGATGGCTGCACTCTTTAAAAGATTATCATGTGGGTAACTTATGATACTTTTTTAATAAGCATTAAGAACAGCAAGAGTATTTAGCTTTTGCTCAAAATTTATAAATGTAAATACAGTAGTAAATTATGAATAGTACTCCAGCTTATGAAGAGAACTGGACTTTTTTTTAGTTAAAGGATCTTTAAGTATCTGTTTCACTTTTTTTTTTTTTTTTTTTACTGGACTCTTAGTACCATAGGTCAGATATTTAATGAATATTATTATCAGTTACTTCATGAACCCATTACATTTAATACAGTAAATCTGTATTAATTTCAACTAAAGGAGATTTAACCTTTGAGTCTGTCACTTTCTGAGAATCAACTTGATTGAGGTATAATTTACATATAATAAAATGTACACATTTAGTGAACTGTGTGATGGGTTTTGACAAATGCATACAGCCATGTAACCATTACCATAATCAAGATATAGAGCAGTTCCATCACCTTGGAAAGTTTCTTCATGTCCCTCTATAGTCGGCTTCTCACCCCCAGTCTCCAAATCCGGACGACTTACCTGATTTCTGTCACTGTAGAATAAATTTGCTGTTCTAGAATTTCATATAAATGAAATCATACTTTTTTTGTGTCTAACTTTAAAATGTTTTTGATAATCAACAATCTGTGTTAAGTGAATAAGTGATTTGTTCCTTTTTATTGCTAACTACTATTTATTGTATGAAAACTTGACCCTACAACTTAAAAAAAATCCTATGTAATGTCTTTTTGACAGTTGACATTGAGTCTTTGTGGGAGGTATACTGTGAAATAATAGTGAATCTTAAATATTTAATAATAAAATATGTTTAACTAGATACCTATTTTAGATGCACTTGAATTAATTTTATGTTCACTTGCTTTTGGTACTTGAACTCAAAGTTTTAATTGAAGTCATACTTATTATTGATTAATTTAAAAGTCTTCCCAACATTAAAAAATTAGTGAAATTCCCAGTAGTCTTTGTATTTGAGAAAACCAGGTTTATTTTCCCAAATAAAAAGTAATCTCTAAGAAAATTAAAGCCATTTATGTGTTTTACATACTTTGCCATTGATTTTTTTTTTTTTCCCTTTGGTACGTGCCCCTAGCGGGAACCAAACCTGGGGACTCTGTGGTCCACAGGCATTTTTATTTTTATTTATTTATTTATTTTTTTATTTATCCTCACCTGAGGATATTTTTCCACTTTTTGTTCAGATAGAGTGGGAGGGAGAGAGAGGAACACAGAGAGAGAGAGAAACATCGACGTGAAAGAGACACATCGAGTGGCTGCCACCTGCACGACCAACCAGGGCCGGGGACAAACTGCAACCGAGGTACGTGCCCTTAGCGGGAACCGAACCCAGGTCTCTCTGGACCGCAGGTCGATGCTCTAACCGCTGAGCCAAACCGACCAGGGCGGTCCACAGGCATTTTTAAAAAATGTTTTATAGCTATATCAGATTCTGTAAAGCTATAAAATGATTTAGAGGATCACTTTATTAAACTATCTTGTCTTGCTTTATAAAATACAAACATATTTAATATCAATTAGCATAAAATTACACTACTGTTTGCCTTCTAGAACAGATCAGTGGTTGTCAGAGTTGTCAGAATTAAAACAGAAAGCAATGAGGGAGTTTTTGGGTTGATGAAATTGGGATGATGACAATACAAATCTACACGTTAATTTTTTTCCCTAGAACTGTACACCAAAAGGGAAAAAAAGGGTCAGGTTTACTGTATGATACTTTTAAAAATGAAATTAAGAAAATGAAAAAGGACAGATTGACTTGCTAGCATTATAGGAGGTAGGAGGGTGAATAAATATTAAGCAGAAAATTATTAAATATCTACTCGATCTCTTTTATTTATTGTTTTAGTATATATTTGTACTTTCTAGTCTTTTTTGTTTATTCTTAACATTTTGTATTTTTCATATTTCTCCCATTTTTTAATACTCTTGACCACCCAACTAGTCTTAACCCTAATGAACATTCTGCTAATAAACAGCATTTGATAGTATCTGATTAGAAGCAACTAATGCCTGTTTACTGTTAATCTTCTTTTTGTGGAATTGAAACAAAATAGAATTTGTTAAAATTCCAAGCAGAATTTGTAGGTTTTCAAAATAAAATTCATAATCCTTTATCTAGATTCTCTTTACTTGAATTTTACTTGAATAATAGTGGTGATTCATGACCTGTGCAGTTGAACAAAATCAAAAGATAAAGTATTGTTCTAACATCCATATATATCAAATTTGTCTTTGAATAGAATTAATGAAATTTTTTTGTGATTTGTAAAACCTGCTTGAGAGTGGCTTATTCAGGGGAATAGAGAAATCTGCTTTCAGTTGAACTGTTTTTCAGAAAACTCTTTTGTCTCTGACCTCTACCTTCGTGTTTCCTTCACCCTATGTCCAGAAGTTGATGTACTTTTACAACAGTTTGATGTTCACAGTCAACAAACACATTCTTTTAAATATCCTTAAAAAGAAAAGCAATATTATTTATTAAAAAGTAATTCTGAATTGGGAGGCAATCTGGAATTAATTTTTAGTTTTAGGCTTTCTATATGATTTGAACAAATTTAATAATGTCCCTCCTCCTTACTTTCTGTTCTCTGACACTGTTTTCCTTGGGGCTAGGTTCATCACTCTACTGGTTCCATTATTCCAGACTTTTATTTTCTAGTTTTCCTGTAGTGATTTTTCGTTTTTAAAATTCATTTCACTCACTTTTGCCCTAACCTTGCCACCATCTACAAACCTACAAGTTGCCTTTAAAGACCTTTACTTTAGCAACACTTTGGCGGTTATCATCACCTGAAACTGCTGCACTGGTAAAATCTTGAATTTGAAACTCTGCTCTCAGACCAGAGTCCTGTCTTCTGGCTCTCCCACTCCTTCAGCCTATTACACTTTTGGTTTTAGCTCATTGAAAATTTGATGTCTCTCTAGTTTTCTAATCAACCTCTTTCTGGCTTTACTCATTTATTTCCGACTATACAATTTGGTTAGTGATTTTAATTACGTTCTCCTCTGTACTATCGTACCTTTCTACTACACTCATCCCAAGCAATTTTCCTGATCCCGAAAGTTTTCTGCTTCCTGGAAGCCAGGTACTGCTCGTAAAATTACACTTTTTTAAAAGTGTGTTATTTAAACCTGCCTCTTATTCATCCTATTTGTCATTCTTCATGTTGCTAAACTTTTTTTTTTTTTTTTATTCTCACCCGAGGATATTTTTCCATTTTTTGTACAGATAGAGTGGGAGGGAGAGAGAGAGAGAAACATCGACGTGAAGGTACACATCGAGTGGCTGTCACCCGCACAACCAACCAGGGCCGGGGACAAATTGCAACTGAAGTACGTGCCCTTAGCGGGAACCGAACCCAGGTCTCTCCGGACCGCAGGCCGACGCTCTAACCGCTGAGCCAAACTGGCCAGGGCCATGTTGCTAAACTTTTGACTAGCTCGCATTCACGGTTTTGTCTTTTCAGTTCTCTGCTCTCAATATACTATAATATGGCTATTTTCCCATTTGCAAAATCTGGTCCTGTTTTCTCATTCTTATTTTACTTGATTTCTCTGGAGTGTTTCTCTTATTCTTATTTTAAAAAAAAATTTTTTTTAAATCTTTACCCAAGGATGTTTTCGTTGATTTTGGAGGGGAGGGTAAACATTGATGGGTTGCCTCCCGTATGTGCCCTAGCTGGGAATCGGACCGGTGACCTCTTGTTGCACAGGACACTGCTCAGCCAACTGTGCCACGCTTACCAGGGCTAGTCATGGCTTTGTAACATGCATTTGGTCTTCACTTTCTAACCTGTGTCTGACATTCAGAGTCATATTTTTAAACATACTTATTTTCATATCATTCTTTATATTTTTTGAAACTCTAAATAACCCACACATTGCTTGAAGATGGTCTAAATTACTACTTAGCATGATGTTCAAAAACCATTATTTGGATAAACTTCATATCCAGCCATGCTTTGCTGTCCTGTCTTCTACTACCTTTTGCTTGCCTGGCCCAAGACCCCCATAGCCGCTGCTCTAATATTAGTTCCTTGGGATGTGTCTTAACTCATTTGAGCTGCTAAGACAAAATACTACAGATTGGGTAGTTCATAAACAACATAAATTTAATTCTCACAGTTGTGAAAGTCAAAAATAATGGTGCCAACATGGTAGAGTGAGGGCCTTCTTCAGGGTTGCCGAGTTCTCACATGATGTAAGGGGCTAGGGATCTCTCTCTCTGGAGCCTTGTATAAGGCACTAATTGAATTCATAAGATCTCCACCCTCATGGCTTGAGCACCTTCCAAAGGCCCCACCTCCTAAATCAGCTTTGGGAGTTAAGATTTCAACATAGGAATTTTGTGGGGACACAGTCATTCAGACCATAGCAGAATGTTAGTGGAAATTATGGGGGATGAGGAAGAGGTTCCAGTGGTCAAGTGGGTTTGGCAAATAATTCATTAAACAATAAGTTAAACAAGATTTCTTACTATAAAATTTCTCAGAACTCTTTTTTAAAAATATGTTTTTATTGATTTTAGATAGAGAGGAAGGGAGAGAGAAACATCGATTGGCTGCCTCCTGTACACCCCCAATTGGGGATCGAGCCCACAATCTGGGCATGTGCCCTGGCAGGGGATTGAACCAGTGACTTTTTGGTGCATTGGACAGCACTCAGTCCACTGAGCCACACGGGCTGGGCTCTCAGAACTTTTAATGTGTCATTGTTGTACAAATTCAAGAGGAGGTTGTAGGATACAGTTTTTGCAAATGTATTTGATTAAATTCTGAACAACAGCCTGGGAAAATAGATGATGACACACTACGTATTTTATTATTATTAACCTTATTCTCTGCCATTCCTCTTTCAGGGTTTGTTCTTTTTGTTTTCTGGCTTGGAATGCCCTTCTTTTCTTATTCCTCCTTTATGCCCAACTTGGATGACATTTTCTCAGATAAATCTTTCCTTTTACCCTCATACTCTCCTTCTCTGGATAGTAAAAGCCTCATTACTTGAATTAACTTTCATTGAACATCTTCTGATATTCTGGGTCTCAGGTACTTTACTGAGTGCTAGAGACTAACAGATGAATAATACTGGTTCCTGCTTATGTGGAACTTAGAACATATTTGTGCTTTATATCATTTTGTTAACACTGCTATTTTTCATTCTCATCACATTTTGGCTTATATTATGTCTTGTTTGTGTGTTATAATAAAAGATGCTTATGGTAAAGGTTTAAACAAACTATGTAGGAGGTAGAAAGTCAAAACAAAACAATCCTCTCCATTCGTACTTCTCAAAGGTAACAACAGTTAACAGTTATCTATAAATCTTTCTAGAAACTTGTGTATATAAAAATTATATAAGTTTTCTTGACAGTTCATTTAGACTGTTACTTAAGGTCTAGATTATTCTGTTTATATTTGTATTCTTATTACATAGTACAATCCCTTGTTTATGGGGAGTAATTTAATAAATGTTTGCTGGCTTTTTAAAATAGGAAGGTATTGATTCTTCGAATCCTACTCTTCCTTGGTTTTGTTAACCGGGTTTTAATATTGAATATGTAGTAACAATTTTCAGCACAATGCATGCTCCGTAATATATATATACATACATGTGTATGTATATATATATATTTGCATCCATTTATAATCTTTAGCAACCTGGTTTTGTCAAAATTGCTTATGATCTAAATAGTCATTTTTTTTTATTTCTGGACACTGATCAGCTTCCTCTTTTTCCCCTATTCTCTCTTTCCTCTTACCTTTACCATTTCTGAAATAGAACTATGTAGGTAGTTACTTATGATTATTTCAAGATTCTGCTGAACCATCTAAACTATTTTAAAGAATAGAGTGTACTCCATTTATAGTAAATATAATTAATTTAATATCAGTTTTCAGTACATTGGCCTCTTCAATCATTTGTTACAATAAAATTGCTATTAGTTATGCCTTTTATCATGGGAATTTTATGACCAAGAATTTTTTCCAAGGTTAAGAAAGAATCCAATTCATGTTCTTTTCTTCTCTTCCCTCCTTTCTTCAAATTTAGCTGTTGACAGTGTCTTGAAGAGGATGACAATAATTGGTGTAATTTTATCCTTCCGCTCATTGGCACAAGAAGCACTTAGAGATGTAAGAAACCATTATAAGTACATATTCTATATCCAAATAATCCCTTTTAATTTCCCAGAAATTAAAAGTTACTTTTTAAATTCATAGCATACAGTGATATAATTACAATTTCAGTTTTCATAGTTATCTAAAATAAAGTATATAAGAATTAAAGGTATTTAAACTTATTTTTTGTTTTGGTATTGAAATTCAGGTGTATAAGTTGCCTGGATATTGAGCTACTCCTCGTGTGAAAGCATTTTCAATTTGCCTACACTCACTTAGTCATCAAGTACATACATTTTATTTCTGTGTATCTTAGTACTTTAAAAAATTACACAACAACAGATAAAGTGAAATAATTTCTATGAAAACTAGAAGTAATCAAATAGTAACATTTCATAAATTTAGAGGTCACCATTTAAAAATAAAGCTGTTTCTTTTATATTTTTAAATTAATTAATTAATTAATTTTTGTTACAGATGTTTCTCCTTTTTTCCCCATTGATACCCCCTCCCCGCCCTGTCCCCAGCTTTGTTGTCCAGAAATAAGGCTATGTTTCTTTCTGTTGTCCTGCCTAGGTCTTGTCCTACCACATTCCTTTTCTTGTAAGTTCTATTGAAGATTTCAAGGATCACATTCCAAGGGAAACAGATATGAAGGTAATAAAACTTTTATTTGTATTTTACAGTTTCTAAACTGAAATATTTAAATTACCTATGAAATAAAATATAATAAATTCCAAAGTATTATAAAGTTTCTATTTTAGAGTGGTTAGTTAGCATGCTTGCCTTTGAAAATGAATCTTTGAAGAGCTCAGCACCAAAATATTCAGCAGGCAGTTTGAAAGTCAACATTTCCTGATCACCTATAATAATGTAAAATGGTAGATACCAGTCTTTTTTCCTTAAACTGATAGCTGTTTATACATGGTCATGAGCAGAATGAGGAAGATGAAATAGTGAAATAAAAGTTGTTTTGTTTTAAATAGATAAATTCAATCAGTTTTTAAAATTGATGTTAAAAAATCTTATAAAAGAATGTTAATTGTAGATTATGAAATTATTTAAATATCCTGTTTTTAATTAATAAATATAATATAGGTTTTGAAAATTTATTGATCGTGAAGTCCAACCACTGCTAATGCCAGTAATGATTTACCAGGGGTGACACATCTAATAAGTGACATGTCAGCTCATATTTATGCTTTTTAAGCTTTTATGTTTCTTGGAATGGTTATTTTTGGTTTAGCATATTTTGAAAAGCACTGCCTGAAAAAAGTATATCTAAACTCTTATATATAAGACACTCAAGTCTTTTCTCAAATTTAAGACTTATCTGTCACTTGTTCCATCCTTCTCCCACTCTATTTCTTACCTTGACCCCCCTCTTCTTCATGTGCATCCTATTGCATCATATGAGATAACCAGATCTGTGTGCATTCTCAGATCTGTGTGTTTCATCTTCTCATTTATTCTACCTGGAATTCCTGTTGTTTTCTATTTCTACATTTTGAAATCCTGCTTTTTTTTTTTTTTTTTTTTAAATCCTCACCCGAGGACAGTTCTTCATTTTTTGTTCAGATAGAGTAGGAGAGAGAGAGAGAAACATCTACATGAAAGGTACACATCGAGTGGCTGCCAACCCACACGACCCAGCCAGGGCCGGGGACAAACTGCAACTGAGGTACATGCCCTTAGCGGGAACCGAACCTGGGTCTCTCTGGACCACAGGCTGATGCTCTAACCCCTGAGCCAAACCGGCCAGGGCCCTGCTTTTTGTTTAAGGCCTGCTTGACTCAACTGCCCTCTTCTAAGAAACATTCCTTGATCTTCCAAGTGATGATAAACATTTTTTTTCTTAGCTTTATCAGAGAACTTTAGTTTATCCATTGTAGAATTAAATACAATCCACCTGTGTTATAAATGTTTTTTTCCACTTAAGTTTATACTAGATTAAACATCATGAAGACCAATACTTTGTTTTCTTTAATCCTCACCAAGGATATTTTTCCATATATCTTTAGATAGAGTGGGAGGGGGAAGGAGAGAGAAAGAGAGAGAGAGAAACATTGATGTGAGAGAGGCACATCAACTGGTTGCCTCCTGCATGACCCCGACCAGGGCCAGACCGGGAATCAAACCTCAACTGAAGTATGTGCCCTTGACCAGAATCAAACTCGCGATTGTTTGGTCTGTGGTCTGATGCTCCAACCACTTAGCCAAACTGGCCAGGGCAAGACTTTGTTTTCTTTATTTTTGTTTTTCCCACAGTGCTTTGCACAGAATAAATATTTGAGATAAATGATTGTTCTGTGATTTTATGATTGGAAACTATATTAATAGTGTAAAAAAATGTTTTAAGTGGAAACATTAAACATTAAAAAAATGTTTTAAGTAGAAAAACGTTAAGAAAACATTAAAGACAAATTAGTCCCTGAGAAGACGCTGGTGTGCATATGATGAGAATACTAATTAATATTCTGAGTAACCATCCAACTCTCTTAGCATCTGACATAATTGTATTTAAATTCCAGCAAACTTGCAGTAGAACTTACTAATTTTTGAAAAACCAAACATATGTTTAATAGTTTTGAGATAAAAATCATCCAATAATAAAATCTACTCATTTAAAGTATACAATTCAGTGGATCTTAGAATAGTCATAGAGTTGCACAGCTGTCACCAGTTAATTTTAGAACATTTCATCACACTAAAAAGAAACCTTGTACTCACTAGCAGTTATTTCCCATTCCTTCCCATTCCCAGCCCTAGGCAAACACTAATTTGTTGTCTATCTCTATAGGTGTGCCTGTTCTTGACACTTCATATAAATCATACAGTATATAGTCTTTTGGCACTGGCTTCTTTCACTTAGCATGTTTTTTTTTTTCGATCCTCACTCAAGGATATTTTTACATTTATCTTCAGACAGAGTGGGAGGGAGGGAGAGAGAAACATCAATGTGAGAGAGACCCATTGATTGGTGGCCACCTGCACAACTCCATCCGGGGCTGGGGATGAACCGCAACCGAGGTACGTGCCCTTGGCCAGAATCAAACCCGAGAACTCCGGTCCGCTGGCCAATGCTCTAACTGCTGAGCCAAACCGGCCAGGGCTTAGCATGGTGTTTTCAAGGTTCATTCACATACCATGTATCAGCTTAACAAGAACCCACACCTTCAGACCAACTTGTAGCATGTATCAGTACTTCACTTTTTATTACTAAATAATATTCCATTGTCTGCCTGTATACCACATTTTATTTATCCATTCATTAATTGATGGACATTTGGATTGTTTTTGCTTTGGAGCTATTAAAAACAATGGTACTAAAAATATTCATGTACAGGTTTTTGTGTGGATGTATGCTTTCATTTCTGTGGGGGATAATCCAGGAGTAGAATTGCTGGGTCATATGGAAACTATGTGTTGATCCTTCTGAAAAAGTGACAGATTGGTTTTAAAGTAGTTGCTTCATTTTTCATTCTCATCAGCAGTATATGGTGGTTTCAGTTTCTCTGTATTCTCATCAATACTTGTTATTGTCTGTCTTCTTAATTATAGCCATTCTAGGGTGTGTGAAGTGGCACACACAATGTGTATGAAAACTCATTGTTTTGATTTGCATTTTCCTGGTGGCAAATATGTTGAACATCTTTTCATGTGCTTATTGGTGTTTATCTTCCTTGGAGAAATGTCTATTCAGATCCTTTTGCTCTTTTTTCCAGTTAGTTGGTTGTCTTTAAATTTGAGATGCAAGGGTTTTTTATGTATTCTGGATACAAGTTCATTAAAAGATACATGATTTGCAAATCTTTTCTATTCAGTGGGTGTGGGGTTTTTTTTCCTTCATTTTATTCATAATGTCCTCTGAAGTACCAAACTTTTAAATTTTGATGAAATATAGTTTATTTTTTTCTATTATTGCCTCTATCTGAGAAACCATTGTCTAACCCAGAGTCATAAAGATTTATGCCTATATTTTCTTCTAAAAATTTTATAATTTTAGGACTTAAGTTTAGGTCTATGATCCATTTTGAGTTATTTTTTGTGGGTAGAATGAATAATGGATCACAAACCTGTGTTTAGAACTTAATATACAGCTTTACTTCATACCTTACACTTTTTTGGGGGCGGGTTATACAGTTCTACTTTATATCTTATACTTTTTCTTGGTTGTAATATCAGAGGTAACCAATTATGTAGGTAGTTTATGGTTTTTTTTCGAGGTGAGAGAGAGATAGAAACATTGACCGGCTGCCTCCTACATTCTTCCTTTTGGGGATCAAGCTTGCAACTCAGTCATGTGCCCTGACCAGTAATCGAACCCATGACTTTTTGGTGCATGGGACAACACAACAAACTGAGCCACATCAGCTGGGCTATGTAGGTAGTTTTTTTTTTTTTTTTTAAATGTCTGATTTTTTTTTAGAGAGAGGAAGCGGGACAGAGAGCGATAGAAATATCAGTGTGAGAGAGAAACATCGATTGGCTGCCTCCTTCACACCTCACACTGAGGATCAAGCCCACAACCCCGGCATGTGCCCTGACCAAGAATTAAACCCGGACCTCTCAGTCCATGGGATGACACTCAATCCACTGAGCCACACTGGCCAGGCTATATAGTTTCTAACTGAGGCGTGGAGTTGTCAGAATATCTTAAGTACTTGAAATCCATATGTGGTACCAAAAAAATTAGTCATTAGAAATTCCTTGATCAGCCCTGGCCGGTTTGGCTCAGCGGTTAGAGCGTCGGCCTGCGGACCGGAGAGACCCGGGTTCGGTTCCCGCTAAGGGCATGTACCTCGGTTGCAGTTTGTCCCCGGCCCTGGTTGGTCGTGCGGGTGGCGGCCACTCGATGTGTCCCTTTCACATCGATGTTTCTCTCTCTCTCTCTCTCCCTCCTGCTCTATCTGAACAAAGAATGAAAAAATGTCTTCGGGTGAGGATAAAAAAAAAAAAAAAAAATTCCTTGATCAGATTTTTTTTTTTTTTTTATCATCACCCGAGGACATTTTTCCATTTTTTGTTCAGGTAGAGTGGGAGGGAAAGAGAGGAACAGAGAGAGAGAGAGAAACATCGATGTGAAAGGAACACATCGAGTGGCTGCCACCCGCACAACCGACCAGGGCCGGGGACAAACTGCAGCCGAGGTACGCGCCCTTAGCGGGAACCGAACCTGGGTCTCTCAGAACCGCAGGCCGACGCTCTAACCGCTGAGCCAAACCGGCCAGGGCCCTTGATCAGATTTTAAATCAGTACTCCCTAAAACTATTATAATATGTAATTTCCCACATTATATATATGATATGATTAGGCCACTATAAAGTTTTCACTCAACAAATATGGACATAAACGTAAGTGCTTTTGATTCACTTTTGTTCATTTACTCATCTCTTTTGGCTTGATATTTTACATCCATGCTTCCAAGAAAAATAATAAGTATGATTCTGTTGGAATTTGCCACAGAAACTATACAAGTTTTGTTTAGTTAACAGTAGGAAGTTATAACCAGCAGCAGATCATTAAGTAAATGATACAGCACAAATAAATAAATCACTCATTCAGTATGGTTTAGTTGTGCTGTAGCTCCTGCTTCAGGCAGGTTTTCAGAATTCTTTAGTGTTCTTGTCGACCGACTCTAATTTAAACAGTGTATCTTTTCTTGCTAAAGTGAGATTTTTCTTACTCTATAATTCTTATATTTTTTCCTCAGGTTGCAATGAATGTGTATGAGCTGTCATCAGCTGCTGGATTACCTTGTGAGATTGATCCTGCCCTAGTTGTAGCTCTCTCTTCCCAAAAATCAGGTAAAATGCATTAGTAAATAGGTAGTCATCTTGGTAAAAATGATCAGGGCAGCACACGTGTAGATCTAATACTTTTTATTCAAATGCCTACTTTATGTCAAGGTTTTTCTTTCTTTTTTTGGTAGGTAGACTATATCAGTGCAGAAAAGAAAAAGATCCTTGTATTCTGGAGTTTATGTTCCAGCATAGTCATCATACAGATTAGACCATTTAAGCCATAAAACTAGTTGAGATTACTAAATCCTCTTAGTGTAGATGCAGAAGTGAAGAGGATAGGGTCTGAGCCCTGGGACACTCTCAACTTTAAGAGCTCAGAGAAAGGAGGAGGAACTACTTTAAATTTAGAAAAACAAACAAACAAAAAACTGAGAAGGAAGAGTCAGTGAAGGATAAGAAGACACAGGAAAGAGTAGCTTCCATGAAAGAGGAAAAGCAGTGATCAGCTGTGTAGAATTAATGGATGATGCTGACAGTGTCAGTGGAATTTCCAGGGCAAAGTGCTGATTTGGAAAGGGCTTAAGGGAGAATAGGAGAAAAGGGTTTAGAGATAACTCTCAAAGAGTGTTACTGTGAAGGAGAACAAAGAAATCAAATTATAGTGACTAGAGGCAGGACTGAAATCAAGAGAAAGATTTTTTGAGCTTGGAAAAATAAAAATGTGTGCCTGTATTTATTTGTATGTTGATGGAGATGGTCTAGCTGATACCTAGAAAAGGGTGTCCTTTTTTAATTGGACTAGAGCTGCTAACCATAAAGAGTCTGTGCACTATATATAATATTAAAAAATGTTAAGGCCAGTCCTTTGAAATGTAGTACCCAGAATGCGCTAGATATTTCTAGATTTGTCTACAAAGTAAATAACATTTAATCTGTTTTTGGTACTAAAATGCCCTTCACTAACCCTTTGCATGTAGCATGGTGTTTGAGTTGATCGGTTCTTTTTTTATTTAACATTCTTTTATGTTTCGTTATTTGTGTAGTATGTTAATTATAGTCACATGGGTAATTACTACTGTTACTTAATTTGCTACAGCTATATTTTTCATAATTAACCAATTTTAAAAAACATATTCTCTCTTATGTTTAATTCTTAATTATCTGGGGTGGTGAATAGTACGGTGACTTGAAGTTCCCAGGTACTAGATAACCCACAATTATTTTTTTATTTTAAAATATTTGTTGTAAAATATTTTAGTTTTTATTGAAAAATATTTACAATAGATATTTTAGAAAGGGTTATATCTTAAAAGCCTTAGCGCAGTGTTGGTTATTTTCATCTATGACTGGTTCTTCCTGTCTTCTAAAATGCAGAGGTTGGAAATCTAGCCCACTTGGCATATTTATATCTTTTAAATAGTAAATTTCAAATTATCTTCCTATCTATTTTAGACAAAAAATTAAGGATTTTATGAGAAAACAAATTTTCTAAACTGTAGTAAATAGTATTTTCTTGTAAAATAATTTTATCAGCAGTTTTCAATAAGGAAATTTAGGGTTCCAATGATCCCAATTATATTTTTGCCCTATAATCTTACATTTAAAAAAGAAAAATATTAGAGGTCCTTGAAATTATGCCTGGGGAATTGACAATAATAATAAGTAATGTATATTATTTGTATATATTCTGTATTTCTTCTAACAAAACTGATCAGTTCTGTAGAGGCAGAGTAAAATACCTTATACAAAAATTAAAAATTGCCTTTTCTGGTTTAGAGTATCAACTCTTAACTAATCTTAAAGAAATACCTTGGTTTTATTTTTAATTTTTCTCTCTTAGAAAACATAAGTCCAGAAGAAGAATATAAAATTGCCTGCCTCCTCATGGTCTTTGTGGCAGTTTCTTTGCCAACACTGGCCAGTAATGTGATGTCTCAATATAGCCCTGCTATAGAAGGTAATAGTCACTTAAAATTATTTTGACAGTGGAAAAGTTATGGGTTTTGATATAGCAGATACTTTTCAAGTAATTAATGGTCTTTTATAATTAAATGTGGGTTCAGTTCTTCTACTTACTAGCTGTGTAACCCTGAATAGTCTTTTTTTTTTTTTTTTCTTTTTCTTTTTCTAAGCCCCAATTTCCTGATATAGGAAATTTGTTTATATGAGCTTATGGATGCTTGAATATGTGTGTGGCAGGGGGTGGATGGTGAGGGAATATCCAACTCTTAGGATTATAAGGATTTAATAAGAAAATGTTTGTAAAGCAGCTAAGCATTTATTTTTTTTAAGTGTATAAGACATTATAAAACTGATGTAAAATTTCTTTTAGGGGTTTTTGAAAATTTGCTATTTAATAATACATAATCATTTGTTGCTTTCTTGCTACACTATTTTTTTTTTTTTTATCCTCACCCGAGGACACTTTCCCATTTTTTTTTCTTCAGGTAGAGTGGGAGGGAGAGAGAGGAACAGAGAGAGAGAGAGAAACATCGATGTGAAAGGAACACATCGAGTGGCTGCCACCTGCACGACCGACCAGGGCCGGGGACAAACTGCAACCGAGGTACGTGCCCTTAGCGGGAACCGAACCCGGGTCTCTCAGGACCGCAGGTCGACGCTCTAACCGCTGAGCCAAACCGGCCAGGGCGCTACACTATTTTTAAAAGGCACTAGTTCTCATGAAAGAGAAAGGAGGAGAGCAAGGCAGGTTATGCCCCAACCCTGTTTTTAATCACATCACGATGTATGTAGATTGTGAAGTCATTCAAGACCTGTCTTCTATGTCTTATTTGATATTTGGGGTCACATAGAAACCAAAAACCCCATTTGCACTTTCTCAGGGCACTGCAACAACATACATTGCTTGGCCAAAGCCATCAACCAAATTGCTGCAGCTTTGTTTACAATTCACAAAGGAAGCATTGAAGACCGTCTTAAAGAATTTCTTGCGGTATGTATAATCAGTAGCAAAACCATGGCATTTTATAAAGAAAATTTAAAATAACTATGAGATGTAACAGAGTAAATTCTCAATTAATTTGGGGGGCAGGGAGGAGGAACAGGTAAGGCAGAGCATTAAAATCAAGGAATAGTTTAGCATTTTTTCCCTTTGACTTAGAAGTCTCTCATTTCTTGAGTTCTGCAGCAGGACCTTTTTCTAAGCTGATGTTTGAGTACCCTAGAATTTTGTCTAGGGTTTAAAAGAGGGAAACAACAAAACGACGGAAAATTGAGGCAAAGAGAGGATATTCTTTCTAAAAGGATATATTTTACTTACTTTTATTTATTTGGAGAAAGACTATTAATGGTGACAAACTCAAAAATAAGAATACTACTTACTCCCAACACAGGGTAGTTGTGCCAACTCTAGCTCATGAAGCGTGGCTCTGGTTTCTGTGTTAGTGTAGCTCTCTTTCCTTTATCAGTGTGCCCTTGCCATATTTTACTTAAAGAAAAGATACATCATGATATAACACTAGAATATTTGCTGTTTTTCAAGTTACAAATCTTGCTAGCTTTTTAGAAAAAATTATTTAAAAAATATTTAAAGCAGTTATGGTACTAACTTGAAGAAATAACTTCTGTTTCAAAGAAAACATTATTAAGATTTAAAATGTTTCTTTCCTTTCCTCTATTTCCTTTATTCAAGACCTAATCTCACAGTGTTCCCATTCATTCAAACTTGGTGTGAAATTTTCTTATTTGGGAACTGAGAAATACAGTTAATACAGATATTAGAAAGATAAAAAAATAATTTTTTTCCCAAAAAAAGACTTGTCCTGAAAAATATTCGTTATAAAGACCAATAATATTTGATTACATTTGTCTTTGTGTCTGTTTATACCATCATAGCTCTTAAATTATTGTTTGAATGTAAAGAATCTAAGTTTATCTTATTTGTTATTTAATTGCTCATTATATAAGCAGTTGAGTGATTGAAATTTGCTGTAAGTTGAAGCATACTGAAAATAAACAAGTAACTGGTGAATATTTTATTTTAAAAACTTATTTAAAATGTGTGTATGCTTTTAAGCTTGCATCCTCCAGTCTACTGAAAATTGGCCAGGAGACAGATAAAACAACAACAAGAAATAGAGAATCTGTTTATTTACTGCTAGATATGGTAAGTCTCATTTTTATTTATTTATTTTTAATTTATTTTTTTTAATCTTCACCTGAGAATATTTTTTTTATTTATCATCAGATAGAGTGGGAGGAGACAGAGAGAGAGAGAGAAAAGGAGAGAGAGAGAGAAAAGGAGAGAGAGAGAGAAAGAGAGAGAGAGAAACATCAACGTGAGAAAGACACATCCATCGACTGGTTGCCTCCCGCATGACCCGACCAGGGCCGGGGATGAACTGCAACCGAGGTTCATATCCTTGATCAGAATTGAACCTGTGACTCACTGGTTAGAGGGCCAACACTGCAACCACCGAGGCACACCGGCCATGGCTCATTTTTAGTTTTAGTAACGACAAAGAAGTTCCATTTATTTCTGATAGTCTTTTCTTGGCATTTTAGTGATTAAATAATAACAGCTGAGCCCGCCCGACCCGTGTGGCTTAGTGGTTGAATGTCAACTCACGCACCAAGAGGTCACCGGTTCGATTTCTGGTCAGGGCACATGCCCAGGTTGTGGGCCTGAGCCCCAGTGGGGGGCATGCAGGAGGTGGCCAGTCGATGTTCTCTCTCATTGATGTTTCTCTCTCTCTCTCTCTCCCCATTCCTCTCTCTCTCTCTCTCAAATCAATTAAAAAAAAGAAAAAAAAATTATTAAAAAAAGAAAATGAGGTGCTTTTTTGATCCCTTGTGCTCACTCCACCCAAGCCACACACTTTCTAAAATTGTTGAAAAGAATGACAGTCACCTGTATTTTTACAATATGGTAGTCATATGAGAAAACAACATAAAAGATTACCATTACCTATAAGGCATTCTTTATAATTTTTCAACCTGTTGGGAAACACTTGGGCCTTATATTTTCATAGTGTATTAGTTTCAACTCTTCCAGTTTTCTGTAGTCTTACTCCATTCTGCCTATCTAATACAATTTTCTATAATTCTCTATACTTCGTTCCTTCGGTTCACTTCCATGAACCAGCCATGTTTGTTTCTACTATGCGGCTCTCTCCTTCCTTAGACGAATTTCCTTTACCTGCAGACATCTGTGTCTTCTGAATGATTCAACATACCCGTAGCTCAGATCTTTTTTCAGATAGACTTTCCTGATTAGTCTACATTAATCTTTCTTCCCTTTTGAACTTCTCTAGAACTTACAGCTTTTCACCACTTAATTATAATTGATTTTATGTTTGATTTGTCTTTCTAACTTACTCTTGGGTGCCCAGTTAGACTTCAGGATGTGGTCATTTTAAATGTTTGTATTCTCTTTTATGTCTAGTATATTGTTGAAGGCAATGAAAGTGCTCAATGTGTTCCTGTTGGTTAATTGATTTATGAGATCATTCACTGTGGCACATTTACCTTTCAGATTTTTAACTAAAAGGAAAATGTTTCTATTTCTAATAAGAACAATATAAAATTATGGTTTATTAGTTGTTAGTAAATGTTCTCATAATATATCATTTGAATTCTGATGCATTTTGAAATTTTTCAGATTGTGCAGGAATCCCCATTCCTAACAATGGATCTTTTGGAATCTTGTTTTCCTTATGTCTTGCTGAGAAATGCATACCATGCTGTCTACAAGCAAAGTGTTACATCTTCTGCATAAAATATCTACTTATTGAAGACAAGCACGCATTTTTGTTGCCTGGGTTTTACCTGTAAACTGTGGAGCTATTTTACCTTAAGGCCTGAAAAACAGTTTTGTGGATTATAAATTTCTTTCACATGGTTGTATTTTCTGATCATTGGTTTCTTAACATGGTTGTACTACAATATACTTGGTTAATTTAGGTTGCACATTCACTGAATTCACAGAAATTATTCCTATAATTTTAGAGTATCATTTGTTTGAAAAATATACATTATCTCTATGTTTTTGATAATTGATAATGAAAAAAAAAACCTTTGCTTGTTTATTTCTGAAAAAGAATTGTATTTAGTGATTATTTTAGATAGTGATATAGCATTCATCTGTGTGTAAATTATTTCATATAGGGAAGAGTTCTGATCTGTACCTATGGTTCTTATTGAAAACAAAACTGGATGTGCATTTCTGTGATGTTATGAATACATTTCTACTTTATTTTGAAACATTTGCCAAACTAAATACTGTAACACTGTATAACATTAAAAATGTTAAAGGACTGCTTAGCATTAGAAGCAGACTATGTCTCAAAATTCTAATACAGCAACATATGTTGTGCTTGTATAAAGCCTAGTGATAATTTTTAGACTAACTTCCATGGTGCCCTATTGGCATTAGCACTACCATTGTACTCTGCTGTATAATAAACAATCTTAGACATTTATCAACTGTTGATACAAATGTTAGTCCCTAACCACTTTTTATATGTTTTAAATTTTTGAAAATCAAGTGTACCTGCCATAACATAAAATAAACACTAGACTATCACATTGTGAATGATTTCTTTAATTTGAGATACTCAGAAATTTATTCAATAATATGAAAGTTTTAATTTAAAATAAACTTTAGTTTACAAATGTCTAAGTATAGCATTTGATTCTAGGTCAGCTATTTAATAAGGTTTGTTTAAATGTTTAAAAAAACATTCCACTGGAAAAAATATTAAAATTAGAAAATAAAATTATAGAACATTTTAAAAATTGAGAACTAAAAGTAAACTTGTGTGACATCAATATCTGTGACCAGATAGATGGACAGAGTTACTTGAAAAAATGGGGGAAAAGATGGAATGATCATGGAACTAGTGAAAATGAGAACTAGATTAGTAATGAATGTGGACAACATGAAGGGTCTGTTGCTTGGTGGTTGACATGGATGGTAGAGCAGCTCATTCAGTTTAAAAACTAACCAGACATTTTGCTCTTTGATTGGCTGTAAATACTGTTTCTCAGCAGGTTTGTATCTGGTATCATACAGAGCTTTTCTTGTTCACAGCTTGTTATGTATACAGTGGTAATTTGTGTTAAGATAAGAGAAAGCTGCTTTGACCTCAGTTATAATCTTTTTTGTTGTTCAGATAGAGTGAAATCAAATGGAGATGCCACAAGATTAGAATGCTATTTTGTATATGATTTCTCCACTCTGTATTTAAAGCAGGGAATAGTTGTCCCTATCTTTAAAATTTATCAGTACTTCTGTGAGGAAGAGGATTTTTAAAAGAGAAGGAATATTTAAATAGAGTAATTTTAGACTTAAAATAGCCTGATTAAGTTGAAACTAAGGTTAAATGCTGTTTGTTTTTGAAATATTAGAATCCTGGTGTGGTAATTTGTCGATAATGATATCCTCAGAGTAAAGTAGATATTTGAGTATGTGTGCTTTGATTGGGGTAGTGTGTGGAAAGGCATATCGATGTACATATGACATTATTTATCCTTGTTCAGGCCAAGAAAAGATAGTCATGTGAAGTTTGTCTAGTCCCAGTATTTTCCCCAAGTACCAAACTGACTGACTGACAGACTGCTGGTGTACTATTTATTCTTTACAGAGAGGCATTCTACCTAAAAGAAAATTAAAGTAAAATTGACAACTATTTTAAATATCTTGTCTTAACTTTTGTTATTTTCTTCTAAACTTACACTAGAACATACTGTTTATGTTCTCTACCATTATGTGATCATACCATGTACTTTGAATATAATCTGCTTGTTACACTCAGTAGTAGAAAAAGGTTTGTGATATGTTTATTGTAATGCCTCCACATAAGTGAAATTTAACAATTTTATTTGGTTGACCATTTAGGCCGTTTTCTTGTTTTTCATTATTATAAATATCTTGTATCTATGTCTTGATGAACTTGTTCTATTATCTTCTTAGCATAATTTCTCAAAAGATAAGATTACTTAGTAGAAGATTATATACATTTTAAACTTTGGTACATATTACTGGATTTCCCTCCAATAAGATTAATCAGTTTTACTTCTGCAGTTGTGTGTGTATTAGTCCCTCCACTGTCGCCAATGCATCTTTGTCTCCTCCAAGAGTGAAACACGAATCTTGTTTTAATTTGTGTATCTTTGCTTATTAGGAAGGTAGAATAGACTTTTATAGATCTATTTTGTAGTTTTATTTTTATATTTATAAATAATTACATAAATATGTATAGTTCATAGGTTTTTGGTGGTTTTATTTCTTTAATGAAATTATTTTATTCCTTTTATTATTTTCAGTTGGAGTGTTTTAAAGATTTTCTTTTTAAATATTAATAAAACTTGCATAGTGATATGACTTTTAAAATATACTAATGTAATTACTGTTACAATACAACTACTTTGATAACTGAATTTTAATGGACTTTTAGAGGTGGAGGACGTTTATTTCCAAATCCACATTAAGGATAGTATTGATATAAAAAGAATATATACTTGTTAAAGAATGAAAAGATGTTCAATGTAAATATGTGGACTTAATTTTTTTTTTTATTCCTCACCTGAAGATATTTTTCTCCTTATCATCAGATAGAGTGGGGGGGAAGAAGAGAGAGACAGAGAGAAACATTGACGAGCCCAGGCCGTGTGCCTCAGTGGCTGAGCATCAGCCCAGGCACCAAGAGGTCACCAACTCGATTCCCAGTCAAGGCACATGCCCAGGTTGTGGGCCAAATCCCCAGTGGGGGGCATGCAGGAGGCGGCTAATTGATGTTCTCTCTCATCAGTGTTTCTCTCCCTTTGCCTTCCTCTCTCTAAAATAAATTAATAAAGAAATTTTTTTAAAAATAAACATTGATAGAGCCACATCGATTGGTTGCCTCCCGCACAACCCAACCAGGGCAGGGGACAAACCTCAACTGAGGTATGTGCCCTTGACCGGAATTGAACCCGTGACTCATTGGTCCATGGGTCGACACTAACCACTGAGCAAAACCAGCCAGGGCTAAATATGTGAACTTTAGAATAGATTGAAATTACACCAAGATTCTAATTCCTTTAGTCTAAATTTATATTGTCAAATAAGTATATTATAAATGATAAATCTAATTCAGAAAATGCTGTTTTTGTGTGTAGATATACCATATGTAGAAGACTGTATACCAATTTTAACATTTCTCAGAAATGTTATTTTTTGACAACTTTATGTTCTCTAATAAAAACAATTAAGGCAGAAAGTTGTAAGACTTTCCTTGCCATTTATATTAGTAGCCTGATATACGTAATTTTCAAAAAAGAAAAAAAAAGACTAAAAAAATCAGCACTTTCCTCCTAAATTTATATAATTAATGCCGAACTTTGTTTTTCAATTAAATTATATCTTCCAAAGCTAATTTGTAAAAGCTTTTTATATTTTAAAGTGCTTGCTAATGTTAAGTTACTATCATTCATTCCACCCTAGCCTTCATTTTATTGAAAGTGTTCCCACTTTACAAAATGCTTTGGAATCTAGGTAAAATAGCTTTTTTGTTATTAAACATACAGAGGAAATAGAATTCTACATCATATATTATTTTAAATGTAATAAGACAGTTCCTTGGGAGGAAATTCATTTTATCTTTCTTTAAGATAATCCTGCCCTGGCCGGTTTGGCTCAGCAGTTAGAGCGTCGGCCTGCGGTCCTGAGAGACCCGGGTTCGGTTCCCGCTAAGGGCACGTACCTCGGTTGCAGTTTGTCCCCGGCCCTGGTCGGTTGTGCGGGTGGCAGCCACTCGATGTGTCCCTTTCACATCGATGTTTCTCTCTCTCTCTCTGTTCCTCTCTCTCCCTCCCACTCTACCTGAACAAAAAATGGAAAAATGTCCTCGGGTGAGGATAAAAAAAAAAAAAAAAAAAAAAAAAAAAAAGATAATCCTTACTTTTATGGATTTGAGCTATTGCAGGATCTCTGGTCACAGAGTGTTCTCTAGTCAGTCAATTTGGAGCATGCGTTGTACTGTTAGGAACAAAAAGATGTGTAAAATCTTACCCCTGCCTTCCAGGAGCTTAGAATGAAGTTTGTGCTGTTTAAGTTATATTTTAATCATTTGATTATTGTGTTTTGCTAATGTTGCCAATTTATAACCCCAAAAGGATGGATAATTTTCCAAAGTTCAGTGTCATAGGGCTGGGGCTCTGGTATTTATTCAGGGAAAAAGACTGCTGGGAACTTACAGGTGAGAGAAGCTTGAGTCCAGGAAAAAGTAAGAGCCTGGCTTTGTGGGTTATACTTGGCAGAGTGCTGTGGTGATAGTCCTGAGAATCTGATGCAGTTGAGCAAGTATCAGCTGGGTGAGATAAATTTAGTTTAAGTTGTAAACAGTGCCTCAGAATTAAAAGAGAGCTTCCTTTTCCTTTAAACTCTTAATCCCCCCACCCCCTTTTTTTTTGGTCCAACTTATCTCTTAATCTTCCCTGCCTTTTCCAGAGGTAATCATGGAACTTGGCACACATGCTTCCCGTGACTTCCCAGTCTGGATCCTCTTGTTGGTAATTGGCACTCTCCTAATCATTTTCTACTGCTTTTCTATTCAGTCATCAGCAACTATTTCAAGATGCCTGGATAGAATGGTGAGCAAAGTAGAGAAGTTCTCCCTTTACAGTTGAGTTTGCATTATAATGATGGTAGAGAGCAGAGAAGCGAACTGATAATGACAGGGAAATACACAGGATGATGAGCTGGAGAGTGAGGGAGAGTCACTTGGGACCCTATGGAAATTGTCACCAGCGAAGCCTTCTATAAAAGAAGCATTTGGGCTGATACGTAACGGATGAGAAGGAACCAGGAATGGGCAGAGTGAACAGTGAACATTAAAGGCCCAGAAGGCAAGAACAAACTTGGCATGTACACACATGAAAAAGGAGTATACCAATTAGTGTTTCACACGGAACATGAGCCTCATTCAGTGAGCTAGCTCTTCTTTTTCTGGTCTGCTTGTCTTCTTTCTTTGTTCTTTGCTTATAAATTCAGAGTTCACAAATTCAGTCTAAGGTAGGTCAGTTATAAAGAAGGAAATTAACTGAATTTACTGATATGCTGTGGCATTAATCTGAGGTCAGTCTATTGTACATCATCAGGCCTTCTAACCCAAGCCCACGTTCCATCAGGCAGCGAGTGAGCATGCACCATCGTTCTACTTGATGGCCTAGGCCTGAATTTCCAAACGGACAATATGTCCTCAAAATTCTAAAGATTGCCATGACATGTTTTTGGGGAAAGAATTTTAAATTTTAAAAGCTTTAATCTTTAGTAAAAAGAAAAAAAAAATTGCTTGAGTTATTTGGTCCTATTGAATTGACAGGAAAATTAATATTTATTGACTACTTTGGTGTTATTTTCAGAGTGGAAAGTTGCATTAAGTGTATTTAAACTTTAATTCTTGTATGAACCACACTTTCCATACACATTCCTGTCATTAACATTTGAGGTCAAGCATGCCTGACTCTGGAATGTTTCATTTCCAAGAAAAGTTTTCAGCCTGTCATTCTGATCAGAAAATAACAAAATAGGATAAATTAGCAATCTAAAACCAGGAACCTAGCCATAGATGGCCATTTCTCATTTCTGATGAAGTGCACTCACTTTGACCCTTGCTTATAGCTTCCTCAATTTCAGGGGTGAGACGATGGGCAAGTTCTTGGTGCAGGAGGGTTCTCGTCAGCCTCTTCTTACATGAGGTCCACAATCCTGGGAAATGGGTGACCTAGAGATGGGCTTGTACTGAATATACAACCATGGTGATTGCCATGTGTCTCTCTTTTTTTGTTAAGTTGTAAAGTATATAGATGTAGATATATAGATATATTAATCCTCACCCGAGGATATTTTTTCATTTATCTTCAGATAGAGTGGGAGATGGGGAGAGAGAGAGAGACATTGATGTGAAAGAGACCCATCGATTGGTTGTTTCTTGCAGGACCCCAACCAGGACCGGGACTGAACCTCAACCCACGTATGTGCCTTTGATCGGAACTGAACCCATGACTCTTCGGTCTGCGGGTCGATGCTCTAACTGCTGAACCAAACCGGCCAAGGCTAAAGTATTTTTTATTGTAAAAACAAAAACAAACACCAAGAGGTTGACTATGCAAATGTAGAACATTTCCCCTTGGTTTCTATGTATCAGTAAGTCTCCATTAGCGCTTCTCGGGTTTCATGGTCCTTTTCAGATATGTTGATTATATGATGTATTGCTTGGAACCAAAGGCCCATTTGATATTAAAACAAACTTACTGTGCCTTTCACGTTTTCTACAGGGAGATCTACATATCTCAAGTGCTTTCACAATTTAACAGTGATGGTAGTGCCTTAACCAAACCAAAGCATCCTCCATCACAAGTTATTGAATCAAACTTCTCATACCATCCAGACCGAAAGGTTTAAAAACAAAAGAATTTAAGATTTAAAACAATCTTTAGATTGATTTTTTTCATATTTGAAAGACTAGTTATTTACAGCATACAAGTGGAGAGAATAGTGCAAAATGCATTATGTTGTGTGTGATAAATATACTGTCAACCTAATAGCTGCCTCTGAGCAGAGAGAAAACCACTTCTCAAGAGCATCTAGACTGACCCAACCTCACAATTTAGAAAGATCAGTTGCTACTCTAGTTCCATACATTGCAAAATAATTTATTTCAGAAACAGATTAAACATACAGTTGTTTATAAAAGTAGAAATATTGTTTGGGACTTTATAAAGCTTCATAAAATATAACACTTTGTCAATTCAAAATAGCTTCACAGTGAAATAGACATTACTTCCATAGAAGTCTAGTCAAACTTAATTGGTCTGTCTTGACCATTCTTACATATTTCTTCCAAATCTTAGCCTAAGTAGATCTGTGCTCTGTCAGCAAGGATTTTATAAGATTTTTCACTCTAGAAATAATGTTAAAGCAAATGAATTTATACCTACAAATGTCTTACTAAAAATAGAAACTAATGCAGTATAATTCTGCATTGGATACATTTCAAACCAAATTCCTAAGAATGACCTATTAATTTAAAATTTAGATTTGACCATTATAATTTGGTACCTATAAAACAAAAATATAATCATAACTATTTTATGGAAAAATTTACATCAAATGAAGAACCTCCAAGTGTAGTTATTTATAGCTGTCAGATGACAAGTTTTCTAATTATACCAATTCCTAAGCACTCATTTTATCACCTCAAAGAACACCAGTGTATTTTTAAAACAAACTAAAAAGTAAGAAGGTAGAGGTTTATTTCATGTAACAGTGCTCTTATGATAAGACACCACTTGGTATATGAAAAAGCCAAAGTATTTCCAAATCATGTATTTTTGTTACTGGTGTCTTAACTATTAGATAGAATGGTTAGAAAAAAGCTAATATTAACCAACCGTATTATACTTGTATTCCCATCATTCTTTGCTTCTAGTTTTTCCATAAAACAAAACATAATAAAGAACAATGTAGTACACGAGCTGTTAAATAAACACCCTTTCCCAAATTTCCAAGAAAACAATCTAAAATTAAACAAGAATAAGAAAGCAAAAATGTCTGCTGTATATGCAATAGACTATCCCGGAAGAAGAGTGGGGAGTCGAGGGGAGTAGTGGGGTGTTGGCAGTGATGGGACTGAGGGACATGACAAAAGGACCTATGTTCTATAGAATATATTGAGGCACACAGGTTAAAAGTTTCTCAGGCAAATTTATGGCTAGGGAAAAATTAGAGCGCTCAGAATTTAACATCCCCCCCCCCCCCAGAGCTGACTTCTCAGATAGTCGCAAACAATTAAATATTTCAAAATGTGTCCTTAGTCACTGCTATCATCTTTGTCATCATCAGATGTATCACTTAAAGGCGACTTCACTGACTGAGTGTAAGGGTCCAACCTACTAGGCTGGCATGTGGCCATGTCCCCAAAACAAAGTAGATCATAGCAGAAGTCACAAATCCACCGGGCTTAGAAGACTGGCTGGGAAGAACTCTTGTCAGAGCAGGGCCCACAGAGACAAAACCACTTTTCAGCAATGGCGATGACGAGTGACAGGTGTGGATCCTGCTTTCTGACAACACGTACCTACAACTGTCTGAGTCAGGATCCCAAACAGCAGCATGTTCATTGCTGCTGTCTTCCCACTTTTAGAGAGTAAATTAGGAACACATTTATTTCTGTGATTCATCCATTCTGATTTCTCAGTGGCAGCATAAACTGCAAATGATTTAGTTGGTGTTTTGAGAAACCACCCATTCCTCAAGTCTTCCTCATCTTTGATAGAACCAATAGTGACATTTTCCATCTTCTGGATGACGATATTGGCATATACAAGAATATCATTAAGAAAGAAAAACTGCCTTGCTTTGGGCCTTTTTCTTAGTCAATACTCCTCCAATAAGAGCCCCTCCGGGCATTGTTAAGATTTGACCAGCTGCTCCAAAACAATTTTCTACTATATCTATACGTCTAGTATTTCCTTCACTGTTTGCCAAATGACCCACCATCTTCTGCTGATAGCTGGGCCCTGGTGGGTAGTGGCAGTGCTCCCGGCCTGGCCTCCCAGGGTGTGGTCAGA
This sequence comes from Molossus molossus, assembly GCF_014108415.1. NCBI lineage: Eukaryota > Metazoa > Chordata > Mammalia > Chiroptera > Molossidae > Molossus > Molossus molossus. Next base: position 67,546,487 of record NW_023425346.1, read on the forward strand.
CAGCACAATGCAGATGGACACGGTGGGCAGGCATTGGGTGTAGCCACTGCAGATGACTCCCCTGCCCCTCTAGTGGAACCCCACTAGTGTCACCTGGGCTGGCCTCTCTGGGCGCTCCACTGCCCACACCGGTGATTGCCATGTCTTCACGTGGTGTATGGCTGAGTCACATTCATAGAGTACATAATGACCAAATCAATGGTTCAGTCTTGAAATTAATATTTGACCAAGGCCTACATTGCAGATTACCATCAAAGGATACAAGCTTTTAAAATACATGAATAGCCAGGCTGATTTGGCTCAGTGGTTGAGCATCGGCCCATGCACCAAGAGGTTGCTGGTTCGATTCCTGGTCAGGGCATATGCCCAGGTTGTGGGCCAAATCCCCAGTGGGGGGCATGCAGGAGGTAGCTAATCAAAGTTCTCTCTCATTGATGTTTCTATCTCCCTCTCTCTAAAATCAATTTAAATTTTTTAAAATTAAAATACATAAATTTTATTCAAAAGTTATAATTGTATTACATCAGTTGTATTTTAAATCTTTAATGTAGTTCAAAATCATTAATTTCTATCAGGCAGTGAACTGTAATTTCTTAGTTTTTTCAACTGCTAAATTGCTCGTGAACTCACGTTAAACTGCCATTTAGATCTTGGAGCAGAGAGCAGCTCGTGATACAGTTGCTATCAAATTATTAAGATTTGTTTTTTCGAAGAGGGAAAAATGGCGGCGGAGTGAATGGAGTGAATGGAAGCTACACAGACCATCTCCCAGAACCAAACTGGAATTACAACTATAACACAGACAAATTGATGGGAAAAAGCAACAGAAAAGCAGCTGGCGAGGACCATATAACAAGGGACACTGACTCCACCCCGGTAGGCTTGCGAAGGCGCGAGACGGGGCTGGGAGCCCACGGTCGGCAGCTCGGCAAAGGCCTCAGCTGGGAACGGCGCCCTCGGGTCACACTCCCAGGCGGCTCCACAGCGCAGCCGGGACAGAGGCTGAAACAGCCACAGCCACTCACCTTGGGCTCCGGCAGAGGGAGGGCAGACTGGACTGGAGCTGTGTCGGGACACTCGGGATTTGGAGGGCACTCAGAGCTTTGGCTGAGTGCAGCCACTCAGGACGGTGGCCACATTGCTCCTTCCCAGGGCTCTGGGGAGAGGCGGAAGCCCCTCCATCGGAGATCCAACCCCACCCTGTGGGCCATTGAAATGCTAATTGAAGCTCATTAACAACAAGCATCTGCCCCACCCTCGTGAAATCCCCTTGTGCCGAGCACCTGAGGGAGTTTTTCAATCAACTGACAACCCAAAACTCATCAAGTAACCTCGACTGCTAGCCTCCAGCCAAAAAGCTAGAGGATAACAGTACCTTTCCTGGCCTAGCAACTTTAACCAGGAAAGTAAGACTTGACAGTGGTGTTTAATGTGGGTCCTCCCTTGCTCATCTAAACACAGGAGAGGGAGCCACAAACAGCAGAACACCAACACCCACAGGGAAAACTTCACAGGCTCCAAAGCCCACAGTGATAGCCAAAATGGTGAAACACAGAAACAGAAGCCAAATGAAAAAGCAAGAGACCTCCACCGAAGATGAGATCAATGTGGAGCAATTAGGCATGTTAACAGAGCTAGAATTCAGAGCCATGATCTTGAGGAAGCTGAACAGCATGAGTAAGGACATAGAGACACTGAAAATAAGCCAATTGGAAATTAAAAACCATCAAGAAGAGATAAAAAATGACATATCAGAAATGAAAAACACATTGGAAGGTTTAAAAAGCAGAGTAGAGGAAGCTGAGGACCGGATCAGTGAATTAGAAGACAGGGTAGAAAAAATCAACCAATCAGAAAAACAAAAGGAAAAAACTATTAAAAAACAGGAAGACAGCTTAAGAAAACTGTGGGACAATTGGAAATGTAACAATATTCGCATCATAGGAGTCCCCGAAGAAGAAGAAAATGAGCAAGGATAGAGAATATATTCAAAAAAAATAGTGACAGAAAACTTCCCTAATTTGGTGAAGAAAGAAGGCATTCAAGTTCAAGAAGCACAGAGAGTCCCAAGTAAGAAGAACCCAAACAAACCCACACCAAGACACATAGTAATCAAAATGCCACAAATTAAAGACAAAGAGAGAATCCTAAAAGCAGCAAGAGATAAGCAACAGGTTACCTACAAAGGAAACCCCATAAGGCTCTCAGCTGACTTCTCACAAGAAACACTACAGTCCAGAAGGGAATGGCATGAAGTAATCAAAGTCATGAAAAACAAGAATCTGAATCCAAGACTACTCTACCCAGTAAGGCTATCATTCAAAATAGAAGGTCAAATAAAGAGCTTCCCAGACAAAAAAAGGCTAAGGGAATACATTACCACCAAACCAGCACTGCAAGAAATGTTAAAAAGACTGCTGTAATTAGCAGGAGAAATGGGAAGAAAAATAGAACCACACTAAACAAAAATGGCAATAAATAAGTACATATCAATTATCACCTTAAATGTAAATGGACTGAATGCTTCGATAAAAAGACACAGAGTAGCTGATTGGATAAGAAAGCATGACTCATCTATATGTTGTTTACAAGAGACCCACCTCACAACAAAAGACTTACATAGGTTGAAAGTGAAGGGATGGAAGAAATTCTTCCAATCAAATGGAAAGCAAAAAAAAGCTGGGGTAGCAATTCTCATATCTGATAAAATAGATTTCAAAATGAAGACCATAACTAGAGACAAAGAAGGCCACTACATAATATTGAAAGGATCTATCCAACAGGAAGATATAACCTTGATAAACATATATGCACCCAATATAGGAGCACCAAAATATATTTAAAATCTTCTGGAGGACTTCCAAGGAGAAATTGACAACAATACAATCATAGCAGGGGACTTCAACACCCTGTTGACAGCACTGGATAGATCCTCCAGGCAAAAAATTAGCAAGGAAACAGACTCTAAATGAAGCACTAGACCAAATGGATTTAATAGATATCTACAGAGAATTACACCCCAAAACTACAGAATACACATTCTTCTCAAGTGCACATGGGACATTCTCAAAGACAGACCACATGATAGGACACAAACTAAATCTCTACAAGTTCAAGAAGATTGAAATCATATCGAGCATGTTCTCAGATCACAATGGCATGAAACTAGAAATCAATTGCAATAAGAACATGCAAAGACATTTGAACACATGGAGGCTAAATAGCATGTTATTAAACAATGAATGGGTCACCGAGGAGATCAAGAAAGAAATTAAAAACTTCCTGGAAACCAATGAAAATGAACAGACAACAACACAAAATCTATGGGATGCAGCGAAAGCAGTTCTGAGAGGGAAGTTCATAGCACTACAGGCCTACCTCAAAAAACAAGAATGATCACAATGGCATGAAACTAGAAATCAATTGCAATAAGAACATGCAAAGACATTTGAACACATGGAGGCTAAATAGCATGTTATTAAACAATGTTATTAAACAAGAAAAATTTCTAATTGACTGTCTAACCTCACAACTTAAAGAATTAGAAAGCAAACAAAAAGAAAACCCCAGAGCAAGTAGAAGGAAGGAAATAGTAAAGATCAGAGCAGAAATAAATGACATAGAGACCAAAAAAAACAATTCAAAGGATCAATGAAACAAAGAGCTGGTTTTTCGAAAAGATAAACAAGATTGATGGACCCTTAGCTAGACTCACCAAGAAACAAAGAGAGAGAACCCAAATACACAAAATCAGAAATGAAAGAGGAGAAGTAACAATGAACACCACAGAAATACAAAAGATTGTTAACAACTACTATGAACAACTATATGGCAACAAAATCGACAATCTAAGCAAAATGGACAAATTTCTAGAAACACATAGTTTCCCAAAACTGGACTGGGAAGAGATAGAAAAATTGAACAGACCATTAACAACTAAGGAAATTGAAGAGGTAATCAAGACTCTCCTAGCAAACAAAAGCCCAGGCCCAGATGGCTTCATGGGGGAGTTTTACCGAACATTCAAAAAAGAACTAACACCCATTCTCCTCAAACTATTTCAAATAATTCAAGAAGAAGGAAGACTTCCAAACACGTTCTATGAGGCCAGCATAATTCTAATTCCAAAACCAGAAAAAGACACCACGAAGAAGGAAAACTACAGGCCAATATTCCTGATGAACATAGATACCAAAATCTTGAACAAAATATTAGCAAATCGGATCCAGAAATACATCAAAAAAATTATTCACCATGACCAAGTGGGATTCATTCCAGGGATGCAAGGCTGGTACAATATTCGCAAATCAATAAATGTGATACACCACATAAATAAGGTAAAGAATAAAAACCACATGATCATATCAATAGATGCTGAAAAAGCATTCGACAAAATCCAGCATCCATTTCAGATAAAAATGCTCAGCAATGTGGGAATAGAGGGATCATATCTAGACATAATAAAGGCCATATATGAAAGACCTACAGCCAACATTATACTCAATGGGCAGAAACTAAAAACATGTCCATTAAGAACAGGAACAAGACAAGGATGTCCACTTTCACCACTCTTATTTAACATTGTACTGTAAGTTTTAGCAATAGCAATCAGACATGAAGAAAAAATAAAAGGGATCCAAATTGGAAAGGAAGAAGTGAAACTGTCATTATTTGCAGATGACATGATATTATACATAGAAAACCCTAAAGACTCCATCAAAAATCTACTTGACTTAATAAATGAATTCGGCAAAGTAGCAGGATACAAAATTAATGTCAAGAAATCGATGGCATTCTTGTACACCAATGATGAAATCACAGAAAGAGAAACTGAAAAAACAATCACATTTACCATCGCGCCAAAAAAATTAAGATACCTAGGAATAAATCTAACCAGAGAAGTAAAAGACCTATTTGCAAAAAACTACAGGTCATTGAAAAAAGAAATAGAGGAAGATATAAAAAAGTGGAAACACATACCCTGTTCATGGATTGGAAGAATTAACATCATTAAAATGTCCATACTACCCAAAGCAATCTATAGATTCAATGCAATCCTCATCAAAATACCAACGACATATTTCATAGAACTAGAACAAATACTTCAAAAGTTCATATGGAACCAAAAAAGATTCCGAATAGCCACAGCAATCTTGAAAAAGAAGGACAAAGTAGGTGGGATCACAATACCAGATATCAGGTTATACTACAAAGCGACTGTAACCAAAATAGCCTGGTACTGGCACAAGAACAGACATATAGACCAGTGGAACAGAACTGAAAACCCAGAAATGGACCCAAGGCAATACGCTCAATTAATATTTGACAAAGGTGGCAAGAGCACACAGTGGAGTAAAGACAGCCTCTTTAATAAATGGTGTTGGGAAAATTGGACAGCTACATGCAAAAAAATGAAACTAGACCATCAACTTACACCATACACAAAAATAAACTCAAAATGGATAAAAGACTTAAATGTGACCCGTGAATCCATAAAAATCTTAGAAGAAAATGTAGGCAACAAAATTTCGGCCATCATACGCAGCAGAATTTTCACTGATACATCACCTAAGGAAACAGAAACAAAGGAAAAAATGAACACATGGGACTACATCAAACTAAAAAGCTTCTGCACAGCAAAAGAAACAATCATCAAAATGGAAAGGCAACCCACTGTATGGGAGAATATCATTGCCAATGATGTATCAGATAAGGGGTTAATTTCCAATATATAGAGAGTGCTCATACAACTCCACAAAAGGAAGAGAAAGAACCCCAATTAAAAAATGGGCAGAGGAGCTGAATAGACACCTCTCCAAACAGGACATAGAAATGGCCAAGAGACATATGAAGAAATGTTCAACATCACTAATCATCAGAGAGATGCAAATTAAAACAACAATGAGGTATCACCTCACACCTGTCAGAATGGCCGCCATCAACAAATCATCAAACAACAAGTGTTGGCGAGGGTGTGGAGAAAAGGGGACTCTAGTACACTGCTGGTGGGAATGCAGACTGGTGCAGCCACTATGGAAAACATATGGTGTTACCTCAAAAAATTAAAAATTGAACTTCCATTTGACCCAGTGATCCCACTCCTAGGAATATACCCTAAGAAGCCTGAAACACCAATCAGGAAGAATATCTGTACCCCCATGTTCATAGAGCACTATTTACAATAGCTAAGATCTGGAAACAGCCCAAGTGTCCATCAGTAGATGAATGGATAAAAAAGCAGTGGTACATATACACAATGGAGTACTATGCAGCGGTAAGAAAGAAAGATCTCTTATCCTTTGAGACAACATGGAGGGACCTGGAAAGTATTATCCTAAGTGAAATAAGCGAAGGAGAAAAAGACAAATACCACATGATCTCACTTATATACGGAATATAATGAACATAACAGTCTGAGGAATACAGTAGACCCAGAAGCATGGAAGTAGGGCACAGACTGACATCCCTCAGAAGAGGGGGTGGGGGTGGGGGGTGGGAAGAGATATACCACAGAACTTACATGCATGTATGCATGACCAATGGACATGGACAACTAAGCCGGGGACGGGGCGGGGGTGGGTTAGGGAAGGGGGTGCCAATGGGGTAAAAAAGGTGAAATATCTGTAACAAAAAAATAAATAAAAAATTAAAAAAAAAAAAGATTTGTTTTTTCTTTATTGGCAACTAAGTTAAAAGCATTTTCTTTTTAACTCCTGGATTTGAGGATTTGGGGGGTCAGTGGTGACGATGAAATTTCATTAAAGTATTCTGACAAAATGAAACTTCATGCTCTATTGGATGATGTTTTTAAAGAAAAAAACATTTTTAAGATATGATGCCCTTGTTTATTTTTATTTTTTAAATATGCTTTCATTGACTTTCTTTTTGTTTTTAGAGACAGGAAGGGAGAAGGAGAGAGAGAAAAACATCAACATGAGAGAAAAACATGGATTGGTTGCCTCCCTCATACACCTCGTCTGAGGGCCAAACCGGAAAGCTAGGTATGTGCCATCACTGGAAATCCAACCAGCAATTTTTTGGTATACAGAATGATGTTCAACCAACTGAGCCACACTGGCTAGGGAGCCTTTGTTTATTTTTTAATCTAATGTTATTTGCATTCACTTACTGCATCACACAATTACTTGAGAAAAATTTGTCTGTAAACCTTGGTTCTAGAAGTGTGGCCATGGATAAATGTAACTGGCTCTCAAGATGAAAATGTGGCTTCTGAATTTTCATTTGCATATCATCTTTAATTGCTTGCACACCAATTTTAGCATTATCCCTGCAGTAGAAGGTGGGTCTTGACAGCAAGTATCATGTAAGAAATATTTGCATTCTAAAAGCACATTCACACTTAAATTGATGGATAGAATTCAACATAAAAAGCACATAGGAAAAATTTCACTCCAAGTTTCATCTAAAATGTTTATCTTTACTTGAAAGTGGATATTCAATCATTAATCATAAAACTGCATGCCATACTAATTAGGTATGGCCATAACCTATGTAGTAACATGGTCCTTGACAGCACGTGGTAGATGCCCAAAAGCACGTTGAAGTAGGCATTCAGCTCTTAGAATTTGCAACGGCTGAAATGGAAGCCGAGGAGCAGATCAAGTACAACTTCCCAGGCTGAAGCTGAACTTCAGTTCATCCCTAATTCTTACCTTCAGCCAAAATGTACAGGGGTCGTTATGTGCAGCCTGAAGCTAGGCTCAGCTGGCAGAACTTGAGTTTGGAGGGAAGAGAAAATTTGACCTTGGATGTTGGTAGGGGTTTTTGTCCAAGCCAGAAATGCTGATTAGAGTCACAATGAGAGCTAACGTTTACTGAGAGCTTGCTATGTACCCAGACACTGCTAAGTTTTATCCAACAGAATCCTCTAAGATTTGCTCGTCTAGTCCTCACAATACTCTATGTGGGGATTATCCTCATCACTGAGGTGGAACCAAAGCTCGGCACAGGTAAGTCACTTGTACCAAGTTGCACTGCAAGGACGTAGCTCAGATTTAAATCTGGCCCAGCGCTGTATTCTTACCATCACATTGTTTCTCGGCTCTGTCAGATATGATGTGATTTTTAATCCGATAGCATGAAAGCTACTTTAACTGTACTCAAGGAGCAGAAAACATTATCCCACTTGAAAGCAGGCATTTCCATGCCCATTACCTCATTTAATCAACGCAACCCCTTTGCTCAGAAGGGATTTCCTACATTTTCGTCAATGAAGGGGGGAAGTGGCACAGTTGTTGAGTGACAGTGCTGGAAGTCACACCTACATCCGTTGGCTTTCCGGCCCCTGCTGCTTCTGTGTCGCGCTTTACCCCAAACACTGAGAAGTATTTCCTTGGTAAATAACAATAAGCTGAGGGTACCACGTCTGCCTCCTCTTCTCCCTGACCCTAATTTTTTCTCCACTTTTTCTCTCTGATCCTACACAACCTAATCTCGACTGAATCTAATTTCTTTCCCAGTATATCATCACGCTCCCCTGCACCTCAATATGTAATAAACAGTATGTCACATCTTTACCGACTTTGAAAATACAGGCATACCTTGGAGACACTGTGGGTTCACTTCCAGACCACAGCAATAAAGTGAGTCATAGTCTTTTTGCTGGTGGAGAGTCTTACCTTCAATTTATAAAAAACCCACAACATCTGTGAAGAACAATAAAGCGAAGTGCAGTAAAAGGAGGTGTGCTGGTACTCATTTACTTCTGAGGCTCACACACGATTTCCTTTCTTCGTTAGGAAAAATGATGTTCCGGTTAAGTTGTGAAGCTAATGCAGCTGTTGATGTGAGGTCTGCCTCGGAGTATATAACAGCTGGCCTAGCAGACAGTGGAGAGCTCTATAAATATAATTGATCAATTTAATGATGTTTGCCTTCATGAAAGATGAACTTATTTTCAAGATAACAGCTAATACTTGAGTGAAAAACCCATTAGGCAGCAATGATTATAAAAATGGAGCCGTTTCGTCTTCTTATAGCAGGATAGAGCTTTAGAAAGTGTCTGGTTCCACCTACTCAAGGGTTGAGTAATGTAACCAAAGCCACAAGGAAATTGATGTGTGGGGACTAGAATACTGTCTTATTGGTTCTTGGCTAGTGCTTCTGCTGCGCACAAGTCACACATGCTACTAGCTATGGTGGTGAGCCTTCATCTTAATGAGCATTTCTTGGTTCCTCGTAGGATTGGGGCGGGTGTGAGGAGCGAGGCCGTGGCATCACACCAGCCTGGACTTGAATCCCAGCTCTAGCACTTATGGATGAATTACTTGCTATTTTTTGAATTTGTCTCCATAAGTGTAGAAAGGGTATAATAGGTATGTCAAAGAGTGATTGTAAATATTAAACGCGACTGTGTATGTGATTTGATGAGACTGGGCTCGCCACATAGTAGGCATTCAGTAAATGGTGTTTTTTCGGATACTATCAGGCTATCTGGTTTTTCATCTTATAAAATTGCCTTCAAAGAAGTTCATCGTGGTTTTATGAACAGTTTAACATCACAACTTATATTCATGAGAAGGGGGCTCAGCCTATACTCCAGCTCTGGTCTGAAAGTCTATACGTTATCTTAAATGGGAAAGAGGTTTTTTGTTTTTTTTCTTATGTAACTTTAACATAAAACAGTACTAAAATTAATTTTAAGATTGCTCTATACTATATAAATTTTATACTGTATTTTGTGTACTATACACCACAGATGTAAAAGATGCAAAGCTTATATTTTCAAATGTCATTGCAGTACCCAGGACAATTTCAACAGTTGCTCATTGGACCCCTCTGTGCTTTTCCTCATGCTGCCTACTGCTGGCTGGCAGACTCCTGGTCATACCATAAACAGTGAGCTCACACATCTCCTCCCTTTTTCTTTTCACATTATCCTCTGTTTCTTCGGAACCTTATAGATGCCTTTAGTATCGTACTTACTGAATCATAATGCAATTGTTACATATCTGTGTCTCCTTTGATTCTGGGAAGGCCTTGAGGTCAGGGTCCATGTTTCTTTCATCTTTCTGTTTAATCAAACTCCCAGCCCTGCACAGCTCTCAGAAAATGTGCCGTGAGAGGGAAGAGGCTGGTGGCTGGGCAGATGCTACCGAATCCCACTGGTTAAGGTGCCCTTCGCTGCTTGTTGGAGGCAGTGGTTATTTTTCTCTTTGTTCTTATGGAGGAACAGGGCATCATAAGGTTCGGGTAGACGGGGATGTCCAGCTCCTGCAATGGAGGTAGCTCGGCAGTGGCACGAGGAGGAGGTTTCTGATTTCTCCCAGTGATGTGATTCATGTGTCTGAAGTATCTGGGGGAGAACATAGAATCTGAGCTCCTTATCCAAACAGGAATAAAAGCAGAAGATTGTCAAGAGATAAAAAGGTGCTCCATGTTACAGAAAAATTGCATGGTTTTCTGGAAATGTCAGTGAAGTGCCAGGAGCAAAGAACAGGGGCTGTCAGAGAAATTTCAGAGTGACTGCTCAGGTCATCGTCCTGAAATAGAGAAGTGATCCATTTCGTCTGTGACTCACCTCTGACTCGAGTCAGTGCTCCATGAAAGAGGCAGGAGCTTTGAGACACTGACAGTAACATTATCCCTTTGCAGAAGTGCCTCCCATACTCAAGCTGGTCTGATGATCTCTCATGTCACCGGGCACAAGGATTAGGCTTGAAAGGTTACCCCATTAGTGTAACTTCTCACCTCCTCTCAAGAGTGTGCTGGCGGTTCCTCTTGGCAGCTTATCTCACAGCGAGGGTCGGCAAGGCTCCTAGGCTTTCAAGACAGCAGCATACCCTTGGGGAGTAAATGCTCTTGGTGGAGGTCGCAGCACCCAGAGTGACTAGAGGAGGCAGCCGCTGATCTCCACAGTGAGTCCTGCTGTTCCTGTCATGTCCAAGGCCAAGTCTAAGGCTGGCGGGCAAGTGAACTAAAACCGCGACTCCAGTCTGAAGGACAGATCACAGCTTGGCTCTGCTCTCCTCAGCTATAAGCCATGCAACCTTCTAGAAAAGCAGTCTGAACATTTGCAGTGTCTACAAAATGTGCATTTGGAAGCTAGGTGTGGTGTTCCAAGAGCAGCTCCCGAATCCCCCAAGCCCCTATGCAGAGCCTATTGTAGGAATTCTTCTTTGCCTCACGTAGTAACCATATTGTACCATTTGAAGGGGAGGTTCCTAGAAGTACGTGCGGAGGGTGAGCCCTCAGAATGGTTCAGCTGTGTCTGTGCGAGAGGAAGGTCCCTTGGAGACTGTGCACTGTGGGCCACCTGTATTCCCTGGGGGAACACCCAGGTTGAGGTCCTCTGACAACGGCTGTAGCTGGAGTCCCAGCTAAAATGATCCCATCTGGTGTTGGTTTTATTGCCCTTTACAAATTTTATTTATTTGAAGGGAAGTGTAGGGCAAAGCTAATAAGTGCTCCTCTGGGCACTGGAGGGGCCCCTCCACAGAACAGAGAGAAAAATAATGACTTGCTCTCAACATGAAGCAGAGGGAATCTCTGCCAATGATGTCTGTAACATCTGTCTAGCGATCAGCCTTTTCCACCTCGCAGCACATTCTTTCTGAGGAGAAACTTATTACGGGGGCGGTGGGGTTGTTTCCTTACTCTTTTAATCTTAACATTAATAATGGAACCTTTCCTGCCATTCCCAATAGCCTGAGCTCTGAAGAGAGCCAGGAGAGAAGAGAATACAGCACTGTGGCCCTTGGGAAACGTTGGTCCTAGTGGGCGAGGGTTTCTGGGAAATAATATACTATATACTCTGTTTTCTGTTTCAGCTGTTTTCATAGATTTTTCCAAAGATGGATTTAATACGAATTTTCATTTTAAAAGCAATGTTTGAGGAGGAAAGTTAAGCAAATTTCTGGCTTTAATTCTACCCATCCTGGAGCATTATCGACGGGCAGACACTTCGGGTTTGGTCCCAGACCACCGCAGCGAAGGGAGTAGTCATCTTTTGGCTGGTGGGAGGGTTCCGCCTTCAATGTAGAAAATGCGACATCTGTGAAGCACAATAAAATGAGGGTGTGCCTATATCTTTCCAAAGTCCAAACCTCAGCAATGTTACTTCACCTCCCTCCACTTTCTTTCCCTATTCCAGATGATTATACGACTTAAGGGAATAATATATTATGCCATATTCTAGCATTGATTCAACAAATATTTGAAAATACCAACTATGTGCCAGGTACTGGGGCAGAAAGGGAAAACAAAGCTAACTGACAACTAAAAACAGTTCAGCTAGACGTCTGTGCTTTCTTGCCCTGCTCCCAGCGTCTCCTCCTTTGCTGCAGCTGATTAAATGAGCGAAGAAACTTCATCCAAGGGGAATTAGTCGGATGACTTGAAAAAGATGAGCTGTTTTTATCAGACTTTTCTCATGTAAATTAGAACTGAGGCTGAAGGGTATACTGGCTACTTAAACAGAAAGTCTCCTGGAGTCAGAACTGGGGGCACCATTTCAGGGTTTCCTGTGCTCCCAGGTTATGAGGAAGGAGAGTGTCAGGGAAAACTGCTCAGGTGGGAAAAACAGAGTGCATGAGAGGGTGTGGGTAAGAAAACATCCAGACTCCTTTTACACTTGAACTAATTTGACTAGATTTATATTTCTTGTAAACTAATTTATATTGCTTGTGCAGAGAATGTCCTCAGTGACTATCAGTGCATGGGGCATTGTGTCCTAATTGCTTGGTGTGTACATGAAGCAGCTATGGTCCCTGACATCAGAGTTTACGGCGTAGTGGAGGAGACGGATTTTACATGTTTCATCTTGACTGCAGCATGAATGTCAATACCCATTATCTGATACAAGAGGCAGGTGGCAAAACAAATAACTGTTCAGTGTTGTGGTGTTAGAAGTAAACAGAGGCTCAGGTGAACAGTTTAATGTTATTGATCATGGCCAATGGATTTATGAACACATCAGAAAATTAGTTTGATATCATTATCAAATAAAATACATTGCACTTAAAGAGAATTCAACTTTGACTGGATTTGCCTTTTTTTTCTTCCTTCCTTCCTTCCTTCCTTCCTTCCTTCCTTCCTTCCTTCCTTCCTTCCTTCCTTCCTTCCTCCCCTCCCTCCCTCCCTCCCTCCCTCCCTCCCTCCCTCCCTCCCTTCTCCCTCCCTTCCTTCCTTTTTGAAATCTGGCTACAGTATTATACTAGGGCATGTATTTTAACTTGGTGTAGGGTATGCAAGTGAAAGGCTATAAAAATTAGAACACATATATTATTTATTTCAGTGACTAAGGAATAATCAATCACTTTGTCAAGTTGCACTGTATTGTTCAATTTTTGTCTCTTTTGTAGGTAATCTGCCAAGCATCTGCGATTCTGAACTTATAGAATGGACAAAAAGTGTATTAACTTATAACAGTAGATTGTGGCACTTGTTAAATGTATCTTTCCTAATTCATACTGTCTCTTTTTTCCTGAAAAAAAATGCCCCTCTCAGATACATTATTTTTACAGGTCATTGGGAAAGAGTAGGCACAACAGGCTTATTGTCACGCGCCCAGAGATAGCACTTGTATCTCATTGGCACGCAGCGAGCTCGTGTGAAGCCGCTTTGATCTTTGCGGGCTTTTCAGCTGAAAGGATTTGGAAATCTTTTTGGCATTGGCAAAGACAGCACTCTGGTGGCTGTTTATAGTTGGTCAATTTTTAGCAATGGATAAGAAAGGCTTTGTTGAAGTCAGTTTATTAATACTTAATGGGCAACATGTTGCCTTAAAGGCAAATGTATATTTTTCTCATATCAAAAAACTCCCCCATTTTAACCAATATCCAAAGATATTTAAAAGGAGTCTGCATGTTCTTTTCTGGTATACTCTGTGCTGAGAAATAGTACTGCAACCCTCTGAGCTTTAGCAGGGTTTTAGGTAAGAGGAGTTTTTCATGATGTAATTGATATCAGAACCACTCAGCTGGACACAGGCTTTCAAGAGCTGGGTGCTTTTGCTGATTTGTTTCCATCCTTTTGAACTAAAGGAATTCAAAGACATGAAGAGTCTATTGTGAAAAAAATGCATGAATAATACAGACGTCATCCTCAAGGGATATCACAGTGTACCAATGCAGTTCTTGCTTTCGAATAAAATCATGAAACACAGAACCTGAAAAAAAGTATAACTTATCCCAAATTTGTTGAGGCAGTTAAAAAAGAGCACATGAGGGAAGGTTTCCCCTGAAATATATTTTTTCAGTGAAGTCTTTTTCTCTTCAGCTTTATTGAGATACAACTGACATTTAACATTATGTAAATTTAAGGTGCACAATGTGTTGATACAGTTATATTTTACAAAATGATGACCACTGTGACATTACCATTTCTTTTTTGTGGTGAGAACGTTTAATATCTACTCTCTTAGCAACTCTCAAGTATATAATACAGCATTATTTACTGTAATCACTATGCTGTACATTAGATCCACAGATTTTATTAACCTTATAACTGGAAGTTTGAATCCCTTGACCGACATCTCCCCATGTCCGTCCTCTGCCCCCCAATTCCCCTGGTAACCACCTCTCTACACTCTGTTTCTATGGTTTTGACTTTTTTTAGATTCTACATATAAGTGATAGCATACAATCTTTGTTTTTCTTTGTCTGACATATTCACTTAGCATAATGCCCTCACGATTCATCCATGTTGTCACAAATAGCAGAAATTCTTTCTTTCTCATGGCTAAATAATATTCCATTGTACATATATACCATATCTTATTCGTTCATCTGTTGATGGACACTTAAGTTGTTTCTCTCACTTGGCTATTGCAAATAATGCTACAACAAACAGGAATAAAGATATCTCTTCCATATTCTGTTTTCATCTCCTTTGAATATATACCCAGCAGTGGGATTGCTGGATCATACGGTAGTTCTATTTTTAATTTTTGAGGAACCTCCACACAGGTCTCCATAACTGCTATTCCCATTTTCATTCCCACCAACAATGCACAGGGTTCCCTTTTCTCTACATACTCACCGACACTTACCTGTCTTCATTTGACCATAGCCTTTCTAAGAGGCGTAAGGTGACATGTTATTGTGGTTTTGATTTGCATTTCCCTGATGATTAGTGATGGCAAGCACCATTTCATTCACCCATTGGCCATTTTTATGTCTTTTTGGGAAAAATGTCTGTATAGTTATCTGGCCCATTTTTAAATTGGAATTTTTGTTTTTGTTTTTCACTATTGAGTTGCATGAGTTTTTAACTTATTTTGGAGGTTAACCCCTTCTCAGATATACGATTTGAAAATATTTTCTCCCATAGTTTAGGTTGCTTTTTTATTTTGTTATTCTTTTGCTGTGCAGAAGCTTTTTAATTTGATGTAGTCCTACTTATTAATTTTTGTTTTTTGTTGATTGTACTTTTGGTCTGGTATCCAAAAAATCATTTCCAAGATCAATGTCAGGGATGTTTTTTCTTGTTTTCTTCTTGGAGTTGCATGACGGCAGGTCTCCTGTGTGTCTTTAATCCATTTTGAGTTAATGGTGAATGGTGTAAGATAAGGGTCCGATTCCCTTCATCTGCATGTGGATATCCAATGTTCTCAATATTCGTTTTGAAGACTCTGTCTTTTCTTCATTGAGTATTCTTGGTTGCCTGGTCAAATATTAGTTGATTTTATATGTGAGGGTTTATTTCTGGGTTTTTGACTCTGTTCCAGGAATTGCCTGAATTCCCCATTACGTAAGGTTTGACGGGTGTAAAGGCTGCTTCCTACTGTAGAAGTCCACGTTCGTAGCTTCCCTCCTGCTCTTTGTGGGGTAAATGGCTTGGGCTCGGCTAATCGGATGCACCTACCCTGGACGTGATGGGGCTAGTGATGCCAGAAATAAGGACACAAGGAGTCCTAGCTGGCAGCAGACGAGGCGGAAGCCTCACCCCGATTCCCAGGGCAGCAGAGGCAGCGTTGTCCACTGTGGTGGTCAGAGTCCCGCTCTGACAAGCCGTGTTGTCTAATGTGCAAGGGGGTGATGGTGGACTTCTCTCTGGACCATTTCTATGGCTTGATTTCGACTGCTTCGGGCTGCTTGGTGTCCAGGTCTGGGTTTCCACCCTTCCTGGCTGCTCAGTGACGTGCTGGTCAATCTCCTCCACGAAATTCCCCTTTCAAAGAAAACAAAGTTGTCCGAGTTTTGTTCGTGCAGCCTCAATTGTGACTGATAAACACACATTTTGGTAGCAATAGGCGCTCTTTGCACAGTGGACCCATTTGTCCACGTTAAGCCACTGTCCTGTTGTAAGGGACAATGATGTGCACTCGCTGGAATCCGTGGGAAGGGGCTGCACACTAGGGAGCAGAAAGGGAAGCCCACATCCAGGCTTCCCAATACACAGCATAAACTGCACATGAAATTGTCCTGAATGCAAACTCAAAGAGCTGCCTTACTAATCTCGACATTTTTAGTATTCGGGTAACCCTGCAATGGGACAACCCTAATCACCCCACCATCCTCTGCTGAGCATCACCCAGGGGAAGGGTGACATTCTCTCCTCATTACACGGGAGACTGGCCAGCTGTCCTGGCACTGGAGGTCTGCAGCTTCAGGAGAGGGGCTGGGAGCTCCAAGCAGCCCCCTCTAGCTGCAGCCGTCGTGTGAGAGCCAGAATGATTTGTTTTTGTAGCCAGGTAAATGCACCAACCTGCTTTGGGAAGGAAGGAGGAGCTATTTTTCAGAGGGTTGGAGTGTACGGGGGGAATGGTGACTGTAACTTGGGCATGGATGTCGATGTGTCCTCATATGTACCTACAACATTTGGAACATTTGGTTTATGCTTCCTTGGCAAAGAAGGTACTTTCCTCCACTTGATCTGAAAAGGACAATCTTGGACCGAGGAGAATCAGACCATTCAATCTTCAGAAACTAGGCAGGTGGCATCCTGAAGGCCATGCCTACGCTCTGCGAGAACCCAGGAATGTCGACACCCTTGGTTTTGTCCATCATATCAAAACAACATAGAATTGGAGAAATTTTAAACAGTGAGCAGAAAACATTTTGTGAGTAGTTTTAGTGGAAATAGAAAGATAAATCAGTATCTCAGAAAAAGACCTCAGATTTGCAAAGTGAAGAAACCTAGTAAGAACAGTTTATCAGGGTCCTGCCTGGCGGCCCGGGGACCCGGCTGAGAGCCAGGATGAGGGATTTGAATCCATACTGACCGCATATTAGTCATGTGTCTAGTTTGCACTTAGTTTTTGGTGAGAACTCTCAGGATTCTCACCAAAAGTGAGGCTCACTCTTGTCCCACCCTCTTTACTGGACTGCTGTATACATCCAATGAGACCACGGGTGTAAAAGGCAACCCCGAAGCAAGCCCAGGTTCTGTGGGCGGGATCATCAGTACCCTCACAGGGAACACATCCTCAAGCCTTTTTCTCTAGGACATCCCTGGCAATTGCACCCCATTTCTTACCAAATTAAGTAAATTAAGCAATATATAAACCCTATATTTTCACACAATAGTGTACCACCATCATTCATTACATATGAGTAATATTTACCCAAGTAATTTTTAACCAACTGTTCCCCCAAATGTAAAACCCTGGGTGCACAGCTCCAGCTGTCCGTGTGTTCCTTTACCAGGGCCCAAGCGCCCACGGGGACACTGTGTGTCGCAGCCAGCCTGGCCCTGCTCCCCAAGCAGCAGCACTGTGCCCTGGGCTGAGCAGGTCTGGACAAAAACGAGGCCACGCACTAAACCCCACAAACTCACAGCCCGGAAGTAACCACACAGGATACTCTGAACATAAAAATTCCTAACTAAAAGCGGGTCACGTTGAGTAGTCACATCCTAGGCCTGTAACTTCCTTGACGAAGGTCCATCTTTACCTAAGGGAGCCTGTCTGCTGTCTTTTTAAATCTAGGGTAACATACCTTTGAACTGTCAGAGTCATCTCCTTTTCCAGACCCCTCGGGGCACACCCACCACACCAGAGCGTGAGACCACGGAACCCCTCATTTCTATCTTGCTCCCCAAATCCCACCTCTGTTTGCTGTAAATGTTCATTGCTAACTAGGCTGTACCCACTATGTAAAAGAAGTATGTCTTCATTTTACTCTTTATCCAGTCCTAGAGATGTCCCTGCTTTGCTTTCTCCTGCCTTCCTAATCTACCACCAGTGAATTTCATGTAACCCTCCTTTTGTCTCCTCCTTTGACTCTAATGTATAAAACAAGCTGCAAGCCCTGGCCGATTTGGGTCAGTGGTTAGAGCGTCAGCCCGCAGACCGATTAGTCACGGGTTCGATTCCGGACAAGGCACGTACCTCAGTTTTTCAGTTTGCCCCCAGCCCTGGTTGGAGTCATGCAGGAGGCAGCCAGTCGATGTGTCCCTCTCACGTCGACATTTCTCTCTCTCTCCCTCCCCCTCTATCTGAACAAAAATGGAAAAATGTCCTCGTGTGAGGATTAAAAATAATAATAAAATAAGCTGCAAAACTGCCATTCTCTGGAACATTTTCTCAAGTCATCGAGAGTTTGCTTCCTGGTGATTATCATCAGTTTGGCTCAAAAAAACTCATGAAAATTCTCCACAGGTTTGGACGTTTCTTTTGTTGACACAGGCTTTGGGGAGAGAGAAAGAGGGATGAGATGATGGAGCCCGAACAATCACAAGTGTGATAACCCAACTTTGAGTTGATCTGGAAGGAAGCCTTTTCTTGTCCAGCACTGCAAGTATTTGTATGCTCACTGGTGTCTTTGGGGGTGAGGAATTAGCATAACTTCCTTCTCTCATAGTCAGGTCTTCCAGCCTCCCAGTGGGGTTTCTCTTTGAAATAAGAGTTGTGTGTGTGGAAAGGATTCAGGAGCAAGGTTTGGAAGCCAAGAAGAAAAGCAGTCGGCCTATTTCCCATCCAAAGAGTAACCAAATACAGCTGTAACTTTAGACTGAAGTGCTTGGGAAATGATTTTTATTCTTCTTTTTAAAGAAGCAAGTGTACACTGGTAAGGAAAAGACCTGAAATGTGGCTTAGGAAATCCAGGTTTGATGATCTACTACAATATACGATATAAAATGTAACAAGTTAGTTGTTTTTTTTCCTTAGGAAAAGAAATTTCATAGCTAATTAGTTTTTTAGAAGACAAAATAATTAAGTATCACCTTAGAAGTACAAACCAGAGATACCCAAACACCCAGAGGGCACAACATCCCTAGAGCCTGTGCCCCTTCTGTAGTAGCTACCTTCAGGCTTGAGCAGTTGTTAAGGGAAGTTAAAATCCGCTCGTGTTTTGTCTACCTGGAGGAGCTGTATAAGATCTCAGCTGAAACCGGAAATAGACGATAACTTCCCCCTTATGCGTGGAAGTGAACATATTCTATGGAGCTTGCAATAGCCATAGAACTTTGTGGGGAAACAAGGAAGTCAAATATTAAATATGTATTACCAAAGAGTCACCGCTAAATAACAACCTGCTTTGTGTCTTTGCCACAGCTTTGTACTAGTGGCTTGTGTCTGCTCTGCAGGGAGCACATAACCAACTGTGACTCGAAATGAAGAGAAAAGAGGCACACGACACTGAGTTTGTGAAAGCTTATGAGTGATGGGATTTCCCACCAGCAAATCAGACCAACAGCGAGAAGTTGTGTTTTATTAGTTTGAATAGAAGAAAGGTGACTTCACTAGGAAATACAAGATGGGGCAAAAGTTAGGTTTATAGTTGTTTGTATGGAAAAATAATACAGTAATTAATAAATAATAATACCAGAATAAACTCTGTATTTCATGTATTCAAAACTATAAATCTACTTTTGCTCTACCCTGTAGTTTAGTTTATTAATTATTGGTTTATTGACTCAAGATTTTTTTCATGAGTCTGGAGATTAGAGAGAGGTATATTCAAGGATCTGAATGATGGCCACCCCCTGTCTTTTCTTTTTTTTTAGCTCATTCAAGAGAAATTCAACATAGATATTCTTTAATCAGTGACCTTTTAAAAAAGAAAGAAAAGAAAAAACAGTCTTATTTTTCTGAATCCAATTTATTTAAAAAGTGTATACTGGAGTCACCATATTATGTGGATTTGTGCCCAGTTCTTTTTATTATTATTATTATTATTATTTTAATCCTCACCTGAGGATATTTTTCCATTTTTGTTCAAATAGTGTGGGAGGGAGGGAGGAAGACACACACACACACACACACACACACACACATCGATGTGATAGGGACACAACTGGTTGCCTACTGCACGACCCCGACAAGGGCCGGGGATGAATCGCAACCAAGGTACATGCTCTTGACTGGAATCAAAACTGCAATTCATTGGTCCGTTGGCCAATGCTCTGACCACTGAGCCAACACATGCGGAGGAAGCTCAGAATCCACCTTTCCAGGCCGCCTCTGTCGCGCGGTCCTTGCTCTGAAAGCTGCAGAAGTGGCTGCGACCAGGGGAGGCCCTGGCTGAGCCAGACAACAGAGGCCAGAGCGGCAGAACCATGACCCGCAGGGGGCAGTCTTAAGTGAGGCACATTCTCCTGAGTGCTGAAGGAGATGTTGCCTCGTAGATGCTTTATGAATAAACGAGGCAGGGCTTCCTAAAAGTGGGGGAGGGGAGGAACCCGCAAACCAAATTCAAGAAAATTAAAGAATCAAAGAGAATCTCCTTCCATGAAACCTTTAGGATGAACCTTTTAGTAGATACACATTTCTACTCTATATACTCTTCTCCAGAGTCTACCACAACCTAAATAATAATGGAAAAGCTGGAGTCGGTCATTGTTCCTTCCTGTATTTGTCATGCACCACATCTAAGCCTTCTGTCACACGCCAGGTTGAACTCCCGTCTTCCAAGGCTGGGGGTGGGGGTGGGGCCACATTTCCATATTTATTTCTTTAAAGGATTCTTCTTAAGAGCCAGCATTCTGCAGAGAGCATATTATAGCAGAAACATCTAACTCTGAGGTGATATTCCCTAGTGGAGGTGACCACATTTCCTCTCTTGTTATTAAACTGGGGAGGCAGCCCTAGATGGATACGAGGGTGAGATGCCAGAACAAACGTTCCTTTCCCGGGGCTCCCAGCCGGCAGTGCCTGGGCTGACAGAGGGGCTCCCCTTTTGCTTGCCCTATGAGGGTGGAATTAGGTTCACCTTCACTTCCCAAATCTGAAGCTGTTTTCCAGGTGAATTTAGAGTACCTCAGAGCAACCATTAAATGCCCTTTTGTCATGTTTCAGATGACAGGTGGCTCGGTGCCCTGGAGTTGGTGTGAAGTCAGAAAGACCTCAGGAGGTCCTAGGAGATGAAAGGCTGCCAGGGCAGTTGTTCCTAACCTGGGATGGGTGTGACTCCGTTTACATGTCACCGGCCATGTGGCCCTGGAGAGAGAACTCTGCTTGCAACAGCCCAAGGGGCACGAGCTGACATTGGTAGAATGTGGGCTTGAACAGTCTAAATGCATAAAAATATGCATGATAATTTTTTTTTTTTAGAGTGAGTGTGGTATAGTCTACTAATTAATTTATATATTTTATTCTCCCCTGGTGTCATCCACTAAAATAAGTTTTTCACATCATAAACTTGGGATGGCGGCTGTGACTCATCCCATGTGACTCATATAACACTTGTTTATTGAAGGAAACACATCTTTTTTTGAAGAAAAGTCCATGTTTATTCAGAGAAAATACAAAGAAGCAAGAAACACAAATGTTAAGTCACCCCAAATTCCACCTTTATTAACATTTTATCTAGACATGGACATATAGATATATATAGACATATATACATAGACACATTCTAGAGTATCTATATTTCTATATCTACATTTATATCTGCAAATATATCTACATCTACCCCATATATCTATCTATTGATAGATTGATCTATTAATTTATCCCAGCATCTGTCTATATACACTTATATGAAATCATGCAGTATGTACTATTTGATAACTTTTTAAAACTGAAGTTTGATCATGAGCATTTTTCCATGTCATTTCTTCTATTACTGTATAGTCTACTAAATTGTTTTAAATGATTTAATGCATAATATTCCATATAGCATACCTTTACCAATCCCCTGTTGTTTATTAGGATAAACTCACAGAGGTGAAATGATGAGTCAAAATTTAAGGCTTCTGCTATTCAATGACACTGTCTTCCAGATGGTCTGTTTCTATTTCTACTTCCAGCAGCAGGGTTCGAGAGGGCCTGCTTTCCTGCCTCATTATCAAACATAGTTTAAGCTTTTATAGGCTTAGGTGCCACACACACACCCGCTTAACAATGTCTTGCATAGTAGGCAGGGGAATGAAGAGAGTGTTTGGTTTAGTGAAGACTACTCAATATTTGGCTGAAGTAGGAAACAAGATCAGGTCAAGCAAAGACCAAGAATAGACTCCTGGTCAGCTGGCTTCCCAGTTATGTTTTTTTCTTTTAGCTGTTTTGCCAAAATTTCACTTAACTATGTATTCAAATAACTGTTATTTTTAGCCCTGGCCAGTTTGACTCAGTGGTTAGAGCACGTACCTCAGTTGCAGTTTGTCCCTGGCCCTGGTTGGGGTCGTGTGGGTGGCAACCAGTCGATGTGTCTCTCTCACATCAAGGTTTCTCTCTTTCTCTTCCATCCTCTGTCCCTCCTGCTCTATCTGAAGATAAATGCAAAAATGTCCTCAGGTGAGGATAAAAAAGAAAAGAACTATAATTGCATGGTTCACTTTGTAATATTGTTCAAAATATTCTTTAGTTCAGGGTTTCAAAACAAATCTAATATATGAGAGTTTAGTGTAGGGTAAATTCCCATTACCAGGACTAAATAGATTTTAAAGAGAGAGACCTGTAAAAAGAAACTAAAATAAATTCCTAGATATTAAAATATCCTTTAAATAGAATTGGCGAGCAAAGTATAAATTTAATTAAAAACACATGGATTAACTATTCTGACAATACTCATTGACTTAAGGCCATTGTACTGATTGGGAAATGCATTTTACTAAACACAAAACACTTAAAAAATAGCTTGAAGTTTTTGCTAAGTCCACAATATGTCAGAATACTCAACCTTAATTCTTGTTACATTTTGAAATAATAACCTATGGTATATACTAGCGTCTTCACAAACTATCTGCATCTAAGAGGAACTAGCTCTAAGGGGTTGCTATAACACCAGTGCTGCACACTTAAGGATAGTCAAGTGGAATAATCTGCATTGCACTGGTACAGAATATCAACAAAAACACATGAAAATGCAGTATGGAACGAAAGGATGTAGTGGTAGGGCTCAGCATGGTCTGGGCAGAGGCAGGCCTCCCAAGAGTCTGCTGCTCCTCAGTGGGGCCTGCCATGCTTACCTGTGCTCTCTTCTAGTCACCTTGTTGTTGTCCTGTGCGCTCACCTCTATGTTTCTTCTTTAATTTCCTCTTTGCTCTATATTTCAATCTTTTCTTGCTCCTTAATCCTCTCCCTTTACTTTAGGTAATGGAGGGTTCCGTAGCCCTGTCCAGTAGAAGAGAGAGAGGGAATCGACCTTGCAGCAGTCAGCTCTAATCGTGGTTCCTTATACTGACTCACTTCACCTCCGAACACTGCTGTGTGTTTCTCTGAACAGGTAAACGTATCATGGAAGGGAACCGTGGCCCCATGTAACCTGCAGCATCATCCTTCAGCGGTAGTGGTAAAAGGAGAATACTACTCCTGAAGCCCGTGCTATTGAATGAAGTGGGTCAGGGGTCTGAAAGCCCTGGGTTCAAACCCAGTTCTTCTACTTACTACCTCTTTGCTATTGATTGACAGTGTTTTAGTGAGGCTTAAATAAGATGTTGTGCCTGCCTGGTGTGGCTCAGTGGTTGAGCATCGGCCCATGCACCCAAAGTCCCAGTTCGATTACTGGTCAGGGCACATGCACAGGTTGTGGGCCAAATCCCCAGTGGAGGGCATGCAGGAGGCAACCAATCGATGTTCCCTCTTGTCACTGTTTCTCTATGTCTCTCTCTCCTTTCCTCTTGCTATAAAATTAATTTTAAAAAATAAGATAATGTATCTCAAGTATTCAGTACAGAGCTTGGTATAAAGAAAAAATTTAGGAAGTAGAATAGACAATTGTTTGGGACTTCATTGTGTCAACTCCACAAGTTGTTACTGGAGGTTATTTTGCCTCCTTAAGAGTCAAACACCATTCCACTAACTGCAGAAAATCCAATGCCTTCCTAATAAGTTTCCATGAGTTCCTGAGGGGCTATGGTCATGGGTACCTATGCCTCTAGTCTCTTGCTTCTGCCAAATTATTTGTTGAGGAATTGTCTCACCATCCCATGGATTTGTCTGTGTTTTGTGGCACTTTGACCCTGACATGTCACCCAGAGATTTTCTTTACTTTCCATACACACACACACATTTTTCACAGAAGTTATGTGTATGTAGAAAACTTGACTGAAGTTTCGGGTAGAGTGATATACATCACAGACACATTTGGCTCAGCGGTTAGAGCGTCAGCCTGCGGTTCAGAGAGACCCGGGTTCGGTTCCCGCTAAGGGCACGTACCTCGGTTGCAGTTTGTCCCTGGCCCTGGTTGGTCGTGCGGGTGGCGGCCACTTGATGTGTCCCTTTCACATCGATGTTTCTCTCTCTCTCTCTCTCTCTCTCTCTCTCTCTCTTCCTCCCTCCCTCCTACTCTATCTGTACAAAAAAAATATAAAAAGACACATTAAATGTTGGATATTCTTTTTTTTTTATTTTTTATTCTCACCCAAGGATATTTTTCCATTTTTTTGTACAGATAGAATGGGAGGGAGAGAGAGGAAGGGAGAGAGAGTGAGAAACATCGACGTGAAGGGACACATCGAGTGGCTGCCACCCGCACGACCAACCAGGGCCGGGGACAAACTGCAACCGAAGTACGTGCCCTTAGCGGGAACCGAACCGGGTCTCTCCGGACCGCAGGGCGACGCTCTAACCGCTGAGCCAAACTGGCCAGGGCTAAATGTTGGATATTCTTGATTTTCAAAGGACCTTGGCTCTATCTGAAAAGTGGGCTCTGGTTTCTGTAAAATGAAGATGACTAGTAATGCCTACACAGTAGGCTTGTTGTGAAGGTTAAATGAGACACCCCAGGAAAAACACTTAGAACAACGCCTGGCGGTAAGTGGTTGCCATTACTTTTACTCTCAGTTGTTATCACTGCTGTTGATATGGGCCCGCCACCAGGTGGCTCGCCGCCTCCCTCCGCCAGCTCTTCTTTCTGCAGTGATCAGCACCCCTGTCAGTTCTCCTGACAGCTGCTGACCTGTAGCTCTGTCATTCATCCAAGGTGTTTATGAAAATATTTCCTCAGCAGAGAGATTTCCTTTCTAAGGATTCGGCTGCCAGCTAGTAATAGAAAACATTTTTTTGGCCTACTACTCGCATATGTCAAGCTTATAAGATGAATTAATTTAAGGAGGCAAGTTCCAGCTATATCCTGGATTCGGATCAGATTCTCCCCCCTGTGTGTGATAAACAATTTACTGTATCTACTAACTATACAGGGTACTCGTTGACCAAGTAGTACGTTTCTTATCTTCGTTGCAAGAGTGTGTACTCCCTCGTGGCAAGGCTGTGTCTGACACATTTTGGGTTGACACAGAGACTTGTGTGTAGATGGATGTAATAAATGATGACTGGTTGACGCTCCCTTTCTCCACCACCGTGGTTGTGCGGCTGACTCCTTATCATTTCTTTTACAAGGGTTTCGGGATCAAGTGACCTCTGGCCAGGAAATCAGAGCAAAGTCATTTCATTCTCCAATGAATTCAAAAGAAAACTTGTAATAAAATCGGGTACAACTCCAAGAGCAGATCCTGGAAAAGAATGCAGCCAGGTCTACAAGGAATTGCACATCTGATGGCTTACATTGATGCTGTATCAAGGGCATTTTACCCTCGGAAGCAGAAAAACTGTCACCATCGAGACAGCTGGACATGTTTTATTGGGAAAATAATTTTTGTTTTTTATGCTTCTGCACTAGCAAGTAAGTTCAGAAATAAATACATGAGACCTTTTGTCTGGGCGGGGGGGAGGGGGAGTCTGGCTGGTGTGGCTCAGTGGCTGAGTGTCGACCCATACACCAAGAGATCACCAGTTAGATTCCCGATCAGGGCACATGCCCAGGTCTGGGCCAATCCCCAGAGGGGGCATGCAGGAGGCAGCCAGTCGCTGTTCTCTCTCATCGATGTTTCTCTCTCTCCCTCTCCCTTCCTCTGTCTATAAAATCAATAAAAAAATATATATATATTTTAAAAGTTGATTAAATTAATAGATAAAACAATATTGAATACATTCAGTTCCCAGGAAGAAAGTATTTTAAAAAAGAGCCAGGAATCTTCTAAAGGTAGTATGGACAGTTTAATTCATTCACTCCCTCACAGAGGGGTGGAAAGGTGATAACAGTTATAGGGAGAGATCACCTGCCTGCCCAGCTGAGCCCACTGTCAGGGGGCTCAGCTCCCAGTGATCCCAGTGCTGAAGGGACCCATGGGGGGCAGGTGGTTTGGAGGTTTGCAGGGAGTGTGCGTGTGTGCATGCGTCTGCTCATGTGAGTGTGCACACGTGTGTGTATTTGTATGGGATGGGAACTGCACAGCGGGATGGGAGGGTGTGTATTGAGAAGGCAGGGTGCGGGGTGGCTCTTGTCATCCTTGTGTCCAGCTGAGCCTTTTTCCGACAGCTTTGGATGCATTTGGTATTTTATTTTTTGTTTAAATCCTCACCCAACGATATGTTTTTATTGATTTTTTTTAGAGACAGAGAGAGATCCTGTACACACTCCAACCAGGATCAAACCTGCAACCTGGGTATATGCCCTGACCAGGAATTGAACCTGCAAACATTTTGGTGCAGGGGATCAACTGACCCACCTGCCTGGGCAGGGACACATTTGGCATTTTAAATATTCTTATAGGTATCTTACCAGCCTCATACATAATACAGTTTAGGAAATTTTATATAAAAGAGGACATTAACGTAGTTCTTAGAACTCAAAGATCAGTCTTCCCTGTCTGCAAAATCATGGATTTCACACCTAGCCTACTTTTCCTGATAACTAAGTTATTCCTGTATTTCACCTTCCTTAAGAGAAAGAAGGAAAAATGAATGCTATTTATTAACTTAAGCTGCAACCTATTAGTATTTATTGAAGACCAACATCTCTGGGAAGCAGCCCGGACAACGCACCCATGCCACCTGAATCCTACCTTGGCAGAGCCCAGCAGCTCAGTTATTTATACTGGAGCTAAGAAAGACTGTTCCATTTAGAACCAGCTAGAAAAACAGTAGTGAGGGGCGAGTTCTTGACTGTATTCCCCTTTACCATTTTCTCCCAATCCCCCCACCTTCTTCCCCTCTGGCAACTATTAGTTCGTTTTCTATTTCTATGAGTCTGTGTTTGTTTCATTTTGTAAAAATTCTATTCTTTAGAATAGAATGGAATGCTTTTCTAAAGTGTTGTATTTTGTTCATGTTTTAATTCATTTTCAAAGCTCTCTGCCTTCTCTTCATATCAAGCTGAGCTGCATAGATAAAGGCTGTGGGAAGGCTGCCCTGGCCGGTTTTGCTCAGTGGTTAGAGCGTCGGCCTGCGGTCCAGAGAGACCCAGTTCTGTTCCCACTGGGGGCACGTACCTCAGTTCGGTTTGTCCCCGGCCCTGGTTGGGTCATGCGGGTGGCAACCACTTGATGTGTCCCTTTCACGTCGATGTTTCTCTCTCTCTCTCTCTCTCTCTCTCTCTCTCTCTCTCTCTCTCTCTTCTCTCTCTCTCTCTTCCTCCCACTCTATCTGAACAAAATATGAAAAAAAAAAATGTTTTTGAAGGCTATGGGAAGGCTTAGCTATAGTTGATGGCATTGTTCACAAGTTCACAAGTATAGACTGTCTTGCATTTCCTAGGGGCCATAGTAATGAAACACTGAATCTAATTGTAACCTGGTGGTGCCACATTTGACAAAGCAAGGCCATCTAATCAGAGCTGGAATGAGGGAAGAGGTGGTGTCAATAAACAGCTGCTGGAACTGGCTGGGAAGCTTCTTCCTCTGTCCCTGCAAACTGCTTCTCAGCCCTAGGTCTTAGTCCCTGCTTCCTCTCCTCCTCTCTCCCCTACTGTCATTATCAATGAAAGAAGTGATATGTACTTCTGATCCAAAATAGAATGATTTAAGCTGCATAAATTGAGATTTGGCTTGTTTTAAAAGTCCTACCACCACCAACAACCAGATATGTCAAAACTCAATTCTATTCCATCTGACTTTTTGTTCTTAGTGACATTTGTTTGTTACTACATAGATTCAAGCATAGGGATGAATGAACTGTGTTTTCGAAGTCCTGAAAATGTAGACATAGCATTGATCTAAAAAGAAGTAGAAAACATTAAAAAAACCTGAAGTAAATAAACATAGGTAAATATGTGTGTTTATTGTGACAAAGAGAAAGGAGAGAAAGACACACAGACTTCCCCAGTGAGGAAGCAGGGTTTGCTGGTCACACGTGGAGGCGTTATGTGTCCTCTGGAATATTTGCAAATGTAAATAATTTTCAGACCATGTCTGCTCTCACGTACAGAGATACGTTTTGAAGTTTTTAGTTTCATTCTCTTCTCTGCTCCTCTTTTATTTTCTTCTATATTAGTTTGAAAGTTATATGCTCGTTTGCTGTTTGGTAGTGGTTACCTTACTTGGAAGGACACATTTAACCTAATACAGTCTCATGTTAATAATTAGAAAATCAAATATTCTTTCCAAACAATAAAGGATCTTAAAATGCCTTCGTGCTAATCACCTCTCCGTTTGGAATTACATGCTACTGCAGTCTAGTAAATAGGTGTCTGTGTATGGACATTAAAAAAAGAAAAAAGAAATCGGGAGAGATCAGTTAAGGATTTACCAGATCCTTTTTAATCTTTTTTATAGTCAATTGATAAACTAATTAGTAATATGTACAGGAATTTTTACCCCAAAAGCTTCGATATTTTGTAGCCGTTCTATATCACAGGTGCGCATATCTGTATCTTGACTTGAGTCTTGGTTCATGAGTCCATGTGAGCATGCTCAGAGTTCATTACTTTTCTCAGCAGGGAGCTGCAAATCCAACAAGCAGGAGTCTCAGTGACAGAGAATGATAAACCTGGTACAATACACGTTGAATTACAAGCAGATTCACACAGAAGCTCAGTGGTTTTCAGGGATTGTGCCTCAGACTCTTAGGCTACCTTGTGGCTGTAGCCACAGTACTGATCGGATTCCAGAATAGTGCTCATATTGTAAAAAGGGTGACACAATTTTGGCCTTATGAAAACATACAGTATTTCAAAAGCACCTTCAGTCTGGGGTTTCCTGGAGGTTATTCAGCACACCATCTGTTCCATCTTATATTTGTGTAGCACTAACCCTCCGGGGCATTCTTGTTTATAGATAGGCAAAGAGCAGGCAACACAAAGGAAACTGGGTTGGCAGGCCATGGCACAGGAGAAAATAAAAATGGTGAGAGCTGAAGCCCTGGTAAACCATATCTGACACGGATTTGTTCTTTGTGGATTCTGTTTATAAAAAATAAACAACCGTATTGATGAGAACACTATTTTGGCATCAAAGCATCTTTTTGGAATTGTATCCTTGTTGGTGATGGACTGCTGAGGCATCGCACAGTAATCCATATTGTAGGGGAACGAGACTCCGGGGACATACCGTCGTTCCTGAGGCCAGTGGGGTGGAATTAGACTCTTGGTAAATCTTGAAAGAACTCAATAAACAAACCCCTCTCTTACCAATCCAAATTAGGAACCAATTGGAAAATAAGTAATAGCAGACACACGGATGGTTTATTACTAACAAAGCTGATTAAGAAATGTAGTTTCAGATATAAGGCTCACAGTGCTAATTTTTGACCCCAGGATTAGTGAGAATTAAGTGCCTAGTCACAGGAGCGCTGGACCAAGGCCTGCATGGCTCAGCCACTCCGAGGTGTGACCGCACGGCGCACAGGGGTGGGCTGGAAGAGCTCCACAGGACAGAGAAAAGCCCAGAGCTTTCTTTGTTCAAATCCACGGGTCAGAGGAGTTGTTTCTCCACTCAGCTCCCGCCTGTGTTTTTAGTCCTGGGGAGAAGCGCGGACCTCTCCCCCTCTCTGTGGAAATACCTTCTTCTTTCCCCACCAGCACTAAGTTCCTCCCTAGCATCCTTCCAACCTGTTTCCGCTGCACCTCTTGTCATTTCTTTCGTTCTGTCCTTTGTTCCTTTGGGCCACCTGAGGGGGAAGGGCGGGGAGCTTCCTGCTGGGCAGCCAACAAACACTTTTTTCTCCATTGCCTCCTGATCATTTGTTTTAATCATATATAGTAGCCTTAGGGATAGACTAGTAATATTCATTACACCCATTTAAAAAGCAAGAATGAAAATGTATACTTTATATATTTTAAGAGATATATATATGATGACACAAATCTGAATTCTCTATAGTCAAGAAAGAAAAAGTGAATTTGTACTTAGGTTGGAAACATGGAATGTGTGAATACATAAGGAACATTACATTTGTAAAAATATAGAATATGGCCCTGGCCGGTTTGGCTCAGCAGTTAGAGCATCAGCCTGCGGTCCACAGAGACCTGGGTTCGGTTCCCGCTAAGGGCATGTTCCTCGGTTGCAGTTTGTCCCCGGCCCTGGTTGGGTCGTGTGGGTGACGGCCACTCAGTGTGTCCCTTTCACATCGATGTTTCTCTCTCTCTCTCTTCCTCTCTCTCCCTTCCACTCTATCTGAATAAAAAATGGAAAAATGTCCTCGGGTGAGGGTAAAAAAATATATATATATATAAATAGAATATGTTCATTCATAAACAGAACCTAGAAACTCATGTTTCCCTAAAGATAACAATAGCTAAAGAGAAGCAATTGACTGGCTGTCAATTTGTAGAACTTGTTTTCTAAATGTGATTGACCTCTTTTCTATGTAAAGTAGTTTCATGGTTGCCTTTGGTTCCTTTGTCATAGTCTTATGAATTGAATGTTATAATTATTTTTCTTTATTGTTAAAAGTATTACAGATGTCCCTCCTTTTTTCCCCCTTCAAATCCCCCCACCCCGAGCCTTCATTGCACTGTTGTCTGTGTTCATTGATTGTGCATATATGCATATAAGTTCTTTGGTTTGTCTCTTCCTTCCACCCTACCTCCTTTCCCTCTGAGGTTTGTCAGTCTGTTCCCTACTTCCATGTCTCTGGATCTATTTTTGTTCGTCAGTTTATTTTGTTCATTATAGTCCTCAAGTAAATGAAATCATGTGATACTTATCTTTCTCTGACTGGCTTATTTTGCTTAGCATAATACTCTTCAGGTCCTTCCACGTCCTCTCAAACGGTAAGAGATCTTTCTTTCTTACAGTTGCATAGTATTCCACTGTGTAAATGTACCACAGCTTTTTTATCCATTCATCTACTGATGGGCACTTGGGCTGTTTCCAGATCTTAGTGATTGAAAATATTGCTGCTATGAACACAGGGGTGCCTATATTCGTCTTGATTGGTGTTTCAGGCTTCTTAGGATATATTTCTAGAAGTGGGATCACTGGGTCAAATGGCAGTTTTATTTTTAATTTTTTGAGGAGGCACCATATTGTTTTCCATACCAACTTATACCATACACAAGAATAAACTCAAAATGAATAAAAGACTTAAATGTAACTTGTGAAACCATAAAAATCTTAGAAGAAAATGTAGACAGCAAAATCTCAGACATCAAATGTAGCAGAATTTTCACTGATACATCACATAGGGCAAGAGAAACAAAGGAAAAATTATTAATTGGGACTAAATTAAATTTAAAAGCTTCTGTACAGCAAAAGAAACCAGCATCAAAATGAAAAGGGAGCCCACTGTATAGGAGAACATATTTGCCAATCATACATTGGATAAGGGGTTAATTTCCAAAATATATAGAGTACTCATACAACTTGACAAAAGGAAGACGAGCAATCCAATTAAAAAATGGGCAGAGAACCTGAATAGACACTTCTGCAAAGAGGACATACACATGGCCAAGAGACATATGAGAAAATGCTCAACATCACTAATCATTAGAGAGATGCAAATTAAAATGACTTTGAGGTATCACCTCACATCTGTCAGAATGGCTGCCATCAACAAATCATCAAACAACAAGTGCTGGCGAGGGTATGGAGAAAAGGGGACTCTAGTACACTGCTGGTGGGAACGCAGACTCATGCAGCCACTATGAATGTTATAATTTTATAGTTTTCTTTTGGTTCTTCTTAAATACTTTAGGGAAAATTGTTGTTGGCTTGATCACATTCTTTAGAGAAAAACAAACTCTAAAACAAAATGCAGAACAGATACAAAGCATTACAAAGTTTCCCACCTCACCTTTCCCCATGCATGATATTTTTAGCACTAGGCAGCACCCCGAGTTGATGTGGTACTGAGTTTCAGAGAATTCCTTGGGGCCCACACAAGCATTGCAATTATGGTCTTACAGATACTTCTAGTTAAAAATTTTCTGCAAAAAGCATGTCCATGAATGATATGGGAAAAGAAACAAAAATAAAAGGAAAACATGAACCTATAATTTGATAAAATGAAACATTAAACGTCACCTACAAGATAAATAATCATTGCAGATATGTACGCATAGGCTCCTATTATATGAAAAGTGACTATATATATATATATATGTGTATATATATATATATACCAACATGAAAATATATCAGTAAAATATAAGGAGTATTTTAAAACAGTTTTTTACCGTGACCGGTTTGGCTCAGCGGTCGGAGCGTTGGCCTGTGGACCAGAGAGTCCTGGGTTCGGTTCCCCCTAGGGGCACATACCAAAATAAAAAAATAAAATAAAAACAGTTTTATGCACAATCAAAAATGTCATCTTTATCACTTTCCAAGTGCCAGTTGTTTCAAAGCCTCACCTCCCAGGGCCTCCTCCTTCTACACTAGGATTCAACCTTTCCTGAAGAAAATAGTGATATTTATGGCCTGGCTTCCAGGGTGGTGTCACCTAAACTCTTTGAGGAGAAAGGAGTATTCTTTTTCTACTGTAACAATTTTTAAGGGATCAATTTCAAGAATTTACCAACCTCTTTCTAGAACATTCTTTAGATCTAGTGAAAATCTCCTTTGCTGTACTATAACTTAGTCTTTCCTTGTTAAGACATTGGACTGACCATTATACAGCTCTTTCCATTTTGTAGAAAAAACATATTAGAATGTAAGTTTTATGATGGTCCACACTTTGCTTTGTTATGTTATCTCCATAACCTAAAATGCCTGGCACTTAGAGGACAGGTAATAACTGTTCAATAAATGGATGAATGGATCAGTTACCTTTTCCAGGATAACAATATTCTTTTAAACTTTCTTCAGAGATTATATTCCATCCCCATCTCTCCCTGCTCCCAAAAGAAGTTTCTTTTCTTCTTCTTTTTTTTAAATCCTCACCTGAGGACATTTTTGCATTTATCTTCAGATGGAGTGGGAGGGAGAGAAGAGGGGGAGAGAGAGAAACATCCATGTGAGAGAGACACAACCCTACACGACCCCAACTGGGGCGGGGACAAACTGCAACCAAGGTACATGCCCTTAGCAGGAACCGAACCCGGACTCTCTGGTCTGTGGGCAAACACTCTAACTACTGAGCCAAACTGGCCAGGGCCCAAAAGAAGTTTCATTGTTTCTTCTATATCCTGTCCAGTTTTGTCCTGTTAGACACACTATTCTAGAACTTAATACCTGTGCTATCATTGTATTAATAACTATCATCATCATCACCATCATGACCAGAACATTAAAACATTTATATTGTTTATTAAAAAGTACAACTGTGCTCCAGTGGACACCATGCCAAGGCCCTCTTGAATTCCTATAATCTGTTTTCATTCAAAGCCGATTATATTTTGCTTACAATTTAAAATCATTTTAGTTTCAAAATTGGGAGGAAAGAAAATCTAAGAAGTGGAGTGCTGTTTATTACTCTTGCAAAATATCTAAAAATTCAAATGGTTTTTGTTTGGCAATTACTAGTGAAAAGTGAAAATCTGAATTTCTATCAAGAGAAGAGATGAAGGATTTACAGAAATTTTGTGCTTAGAAAGTACCTGGATGGCCTTAGTTGATATTCATACTGTTGTTTTATAACTTTGCCAGGTTTTTATCTGTATCAGGTCAAGAGAAAGGAAGGCTAATTTTTTTGTCCCTGTCTTCCTTGCCACCTCAGATGTAGTAACTGAGTGATGTCACTGCCTATAACATCTTTTCCTAATTCTCGTTCTGGGAATCTTTCCCATGGTCTGTGTTACCTTTCACACATGACTAGGGTGGAGGGAGTGGTTTCTGAGAATACCTATATGCAAAGTCCTATCAAATCATGTATCTCCTCAGGTCAAGGGGTTCCAGTGAAGATGGTGGAGTAGCAAAATGCTGCATTCACCTTCTCCTCTAATACCATCAAAATGACAACTGAATTACAGAACAGTCAACCTGAAGAACTATCTGAAGACTAGCTGAACAGAAGTCCAATAATTAAGGATATAAAGAACAAAACACGGGGAGACTGGTTGGAGGGGTGGAGATGTGAAATAGGCCCCCACAGCCTCCTGCTGCTAAAATAAGCCAAAATTTTGTCTATCCATGTGAGATGGAAGGCTGCTGGAAACCCAGATGTCCTCTTAAATGACCTGTGCACAGATTCACTTGCTCATAAATGAAGAATACAATAACTGAAATGAATAATACAATAAAGGGAATTGACAGCGGATTAGATGAAACAGAGGATCACAGCAGTGATTTGAAACACAAGGTAGCAGAAAACACCCTATTGGAATAGAAAAAAGCAAGCAAACAAATAAAAATGAGGATACTTTAAGGTGCCTCTGGGAAAATATGAAGCATAACAACATCTGCATCATAGGAGTACCAGAAGGAAAAGAGAGAGAGCAAGAGAACAAGAGTTCAAGAACCTAACTGGGAGAAGAAAAAAGACACACAACTCCAGGTAACACAGAGTCCCAAACAAGATGAACCCAAAGAGGCCCACATCAAGACACCCCATAATTAAAATGGCAAAGGTTAACAACAAAGAGAAAATCTTAAAAGCCACAAGAGAGCCCTGGCCAGTTTAGCTCAGTAGTAGAGTATCGGGCCATGGACCAAAGAGTCGTGGGTTCAATTCTGGCCAAGGGCACATACCCCGGTTGCAGTTTGTCCTGGGCTCTGGTTGGGCTCATGCAGGAGGCAGCCAGTTGATGTGTTTCTCTCACATCAATGTTTCCCCCCCTTCTCTTTCTGCCCTCCCACTCTATCTGAAGATATTTGAAAAAAATATCCTCAGGTGAGGATTAAAAAAAGAAAATCACAAAAGAAAGACAGTTTCCTATAAGGGAGCTCCCATAAAATTATCAGCTGATTTCTCAACAGAAACTTTGCAGGCCAGAAGGGTTTGGCACAAAATACTCAAAATGATGAAAATGAAAATCAAAGACCTACAACCAAGACTACTCTACCTAGCATGTCTATTATTTAAAGTTGAAGGAAAGATAAAGAGCTTACCAGACAAGAAAAAGCTAAAGGAGCTCATCACCACCAAACCAGTATTACAAGAAGTGTTAAAGGGACTTCTTTAAGAAGGAGGAAAAAAAATAATGAACATAAATATGAATAATAAAATGGCAATAACCACAAACCTATCACTAATCAATTTAAATATAAATGAATTAAGTGCTCCAATAAAAGATATAGGGTAGCTGAATGGATAAGAAGAAAAGACTCATTCATATCCTGTCTGAGACCTACCTCAGAACAAAAGACACACACACATTAAAAGTAAAGGGATGGGCCCTGGCCAGTTTGGTGCAGCGGTTAGAGCATTGGCTGTGGTCCTGGGAGACCCGGGTTTGGTTCCCGCTAAGGGCACGTACCTCAGTTGCAGTTTGTCCCCAGCCCTGGTTGGTCGTAGAGGTGGCGACCACTCGATCGATGTGTCCCTTTCACGTCGATGTTTCTCTCTCTCTCTCTCTCTCTCTCTTCTTCTTCTTCTTCTTTCTCCCTCCCACTCTATATGAACAAAAAATGGAAAAGTGTCCTCGGGTGACGATAAAAAAAAAAAAGAAAAGAAAAGTAAAGGGATGCAAAAAGATATTTAATGCTGTTTTTTTGTTTGTTTGTTAGATAATCTGTCTTTTCTTGTTGGAAAACTTTAGAATGTTCCCTTTGTCTTTGATGTTATTAAATTTTACCATCTTATGTCAAACATTTTAAAAAATTTAAAGATATGTTTGTAAAAAATCTCATCAGGTCCAGCAGGGAATCGGTGGGAGTCTCACTTCTTCATTTTAATAATGTACACGATCAGACTAACAGTCAATATTGAAGATCAAAATAAATATTATTTATTATATATTATAATTATAAATACTTTCTAAACAGTCTTGAAATCTCTTTCTTATGAAGAAAATAAGTCAAAACAAATATTTATTTTCAGATAGAAGCTATAATTCTCCCCTAATGTTATTCCAGAGACTGTGATGTATCATAATGTCATAAAAATTAATGGGTTGGACCAGATGTTTTTCCTTTGGGTTCAAGAAATTATTTACTATTCTGTTCAGTTTATAACAGTGCATTGATCACATATCAGTCATACATTTAGGATAGGATTTTGAAATGATTATCTTCCTGTCTTGCCTTACCATTTCTGAGAGATTGCTTGAATAGGAGAGGCTTTACAAGGCAAATTTTCAAGATAAAATCAGTCTTGGTGTTCAGGTTTTTAAAAATTATCAAAATGAATCAAGATATCTAAGGAATCAATGTAATAGCACTGATAGTCCAGAGTAACCCTTATGTTCGTGTTTAATTGCTTTTGGATGAGAATGCCAAGACAATTAAATGGGACAAGAATAATCTTTTCCATAAATAGTCCTGAGGCAAGTATGTAGCCACATGCAAAAGAATAAAGTTGGACCCCTTCTTTATACTGTGCATAAAAACTAACTCAAAATGGACCATAGACCTACTAGATACAAGAGCTCAAACTATAAAATTCTTAGAAGAAAACACAGGAATAAATCATTGTGACTTTGGGTTACTCAAAGCCTTAGACACAACACTAAAGGCAGTGATTTTTAACCAGTGTGCTGCAAGAATTTTTAAAACGTGCAATACCTGACTATTTAGTCAGGGATACTAATCTCTTTTCCCTCAGACTGTCAAATAAAAAAATGACAACAGCCAACATAACAATAGCTGGCCAAGTGTGAATGAATCAAAATTACATGTAATTTTTGTCAGGTCAGTAAAAACTGTAATATATTTTTGGCGTGCTGCAGAATTTTAGTAATTAGTTTATGTGTACCATGAGATGAAAGAGGTTGAAAATTGCACAAGAGCTAAAAAAAAAAAGTGTGACAAGGATGTGGGGAAATTGGAACTCTTATACATTGTTGGTAGGAATGCAAAATGGCACAGTCCCTCTGAAAATAGCTTGGTAGTGCCTCAAAAGTTTAAATATAGAGTTATCATATAATCCAGCAAGTCCACTCATAATAGTATACCCAAGAGTAATGAAAATGCGTTCACACAAAAGTTGCACACAAATGTTCACAGCAGCATTATTCATAATAGCCAAAAAGTGGAAACAATCAAAATGTCCATCAACTGATAAATTGATAAGAAAATGTGGTCTACCCATACAATGGAATATGTTCAGCAATAAAAATGAAGTCTAACACAGATGACCCTAAAAACATTATGAAAGGCAAAAGAAACAGTTAAAAGACAGCATGTTGTATAATTCCATTGATATGAATAGGCTTATGTATGTACAGAATAGACAAATCTATGAAAACAGAAAATAGATTAGTGGTTGTCTAGGGCCTGAGGGGCTGGGAGGGGGGAAGGGGTTGGGGAGTGAATGCTAATTAGTGTGGATTTCTTTTGGGGGGTGATGAAAATGTTTTAAAGTTGATTGTGATGATGGTTGCACAACTCTGAATAATCTAAGAACCATTCGATTGTATTCTTTAAAAGAGCAACCTTTATGTAATTCATGCAAATTGATCTCACTACAGATGTTATAAATAAAGATATATGAATGGTTGGCGTGAAATTTAATAGGTAGGGTATTGACATTAAAACATACTAAACTGTTCCTAATGGGCACTGTGACAAGATCGGAGGAGCAAGTCTTCAAGCAGAGGCAATGTCTCACAAAGAGGAAGGACACGGGCCTTGCAGCAACTGATTCTCTGGATTTCAATCCTGACAGAACCTCTTATTAAGTAGGGGATCTTGCAAAAATTATGTATTTATTCTGTGACCTCAGCTTCTTCATTCATAAATGGGAATAAAAACGTCACTATGTTATAGAGCTGTGATAATTGAATGAATTAAAAGCTTTAATGGTGACTGGCACATAGTAAATTACAATAAATGCAATGTAAGTATTTGTTATTATTAAATAGTCTACAAAACTCAAAACATAACTCTGCTGCTGACTGAATTCCAACTCTTTATGCTTTTAACTTAGTAAATGCATGAAAAGGAATCTAACGATTAAGAGAAAATAGATTTCTAAGGGACGGATTTCAGACAAATACTAAAAGAAAATACAGAGGAAGACTAGAACAACACCCACATTTACCTCCTCAGATTACTACATTGTAAGAAATAATATATTCTGTCAGTGAAATATGATTAAATATATCCCAAGAAACAGGCAAGATGTCTGCATTTACCTTTTGAGAATCGTAATTAGGAAATTCTCTAACTTGCTAACTCAACTATTGAGTTACTAAGGTTGTTGGCAGTGAGTAGCTTCCACAATTCTAGCCCGAGTTACACTATAATGATCCAGTTCTTTGTGATGGAAGAATGGAGAGACAGATTGAAAGAGGTTTAGCCAGAGGTGGAGTTATTAACCAGTAATGGAAGACTGAGATATCTGAGGGCCAACTGGAGGGTCAAGGGCCTCAAATTAGAAAGGATCTTGGGGGGAAATTGCATTGCATGATTAATGTTCTTTGGTTAGCAAGGTCAGCATGTCAGAATTCCCACATGTGGAAAATTAGTTGATTGGTGTTACAGGAGTAATACGCCTAGTTCCAGGGAAGGTTCTATTAGCACTAGAAGGATTCATGTTAAGAATTAGGCCCTTTACATTGGCTAATTTATTTTTAAGTATCTCAATTTGACTCTAAAAATCTTTCAATAGCTATTTCTGAGATTCATGATGAACATTTATTCATCAAAGCTGAGGAAAAAAAAATTGACTTTAAAACATTTCTTGGCTTCAGTAATTGATATATTGGCCAAATTGGCAGATTCATGTTCTCATTATTTATACATTCATGGAAGAGACTGATTCGTCTTCCAGGTTAAACATGAGATGTACAATTCACATGAACAAATCACAGATGACAGGAGTCTAGCTGGGTTAGTAGTGCTTCTTACTGATTTTTAGATTTTTATTTATTTATTTATTTTAAATCCTCACCGGAGAAAAATTTTCCATTTATCTTTAGATAGAGTGGGAGGAAGGGAGAGTGGGAGGGAGGGAGGGAGGGAGGGAGAGAGAGAGAGAGAGAGAGAGAGAGAGATGTGAGAGAGACATATTGATTGGTTGCCTCTGTACTACCCTGACCAGGGACAGGTACGGAACCGCAACCCAGGCCCATGCCCTAGACTGGAATCGTACCCACGACTCTTTGGTCTGTGCACTGATGCTCTAACCGCTGAGCAAAACTGGCCAGGTCTCTACTGATGTTTTTTAAACAGGATCTCTAATCTTGTGGGATCATTTTAAGACCATTTCCTATTTTGGCCTTGATGTTAAAAATCAATTACTCAATTGTTTGTACCATAATTCAGGCCTAAAGTCGAAGTTAGGAAGATTGGTGTGCCACTCACCTTCTCCTTGGTCACCATAAGAAATTGAGCAAAACAAGAGTTTCAAAGTCATCATAAGATGAAAGATGAAGCAAAACATGGCCGAGAGTAAGATGGTAGAAAGTTTGTTTTAGAAATCATCTATCACGAAATCTTGTCAAAGGGAGATTAGAAAGATTAAAACCTTCTGGGTTTTAATTAGACGTAAAGAGTGCTCCATTGTGGGGTCTCCTTGGGTGTGTCCCCCACATCCCCTTTCAGATTTCTAAATCTTTTTGGGCTATTTGGAAGGTTTGGATGATTTTAAGGAATTGTGTAACTGAATGCCATTATGTTTAATTATCATATACATTATGTATAGGCACCACACACTTCTAACAGAGAAGAAGGATGATGTAAATAGAAAGACATTGAACTGGGCACTGTTAACTGCCGTTAATTGACTCATGATTTTGCATAAGTAATTTTATCTCTGAGTTTTCTTTTCAAATTAAGATATGGAGGGCTGGGAGGTTAGGGACAGGGAACGGGTGGGCGGGCTAGATTGGTAAGGTTCATTCCATTGCTAAAATACTATGCTTCTTTCTGGAACTTCTTTGAAGCAGGATCTATTGTTTTTTTTGTTGCAATCGGGGTGGAGTGTAGCTATTTTCACTTAGAAAAATACACTGGGGTCAGAGATGCAGCTGATTTTATTGTCAAGTCTCTCTGGGGCTCAGAGGATGGTCTCCGAGTGACTAAGAGAGGTATTGGTCTCCCTCCTCCCTCCTCGTTCAGAGTGTCATTTAGCTGTTAGGCTGCTTTATTGAATTTTGTTTCTACATTCCTTGTAAAAAAAAATAACCAGGAGATAAAATAATGAAATCTTTATAGCATGTAAAGAGTTTACTAAAGGTAATTCAGGGCTTAATAATCTACTTCAAAAGGGTGTTTCTCAAAGTGTTGTCCTTGATGGGCTATATCAGCGTCATGTGCAAATTCCCAGGCCCCACCCCAGACCCACTGTTCTGGAAACTATGGATGGGGCCCAGCCATCGGTGCTTTCAGAAGCCCTGCAAGGGATTCCGTCGCACACGGTTTGAGAGTCACTGCCCTGATGCTGATGTAGCTAATGGGTGGGAAGCTTTCATTGGATTGCCTGGAGACTGGAAAGGTAGGACTTTCTAAAAGTGGAATTGAGAAATTCACTGGGTCCACAGAATAGCTCAGGTGGAGGCCATGAAGCAGGAAGTTCTCCCCATTTAAACTGCAAGTCTTCATGTTCTATTCCTGGGCCCGCGTGTGGGTGGAGTTCAGGCCAAGACCCAGGCTCGCAGAGAGCCCCGGTTCTTCCCATTTCCAGCTCCTTTCTGCCCAGGACGAAGTGTTTGTTGGATTCAAGGTCCACTTCTGACAGGCCTTTGTCCAGCTGTGAGACCTATGGGAAATGATTTCATCCCTGAGCTATTCATTCCACTTGGTTTCCTCATCTTTGGAACTAATACCTCCTGCAAAGCATAGTGCCATTTATGCGCCTCACAGATAGTAGCTACTCAATAAACACCAGTTCCCTTGCTCCCTGGGTACCTACGGCTGATCCTCGGTTGGTACAGAACGGCACTGGCCACAGTCATTCTGACTGATCCATGTCCATGCTGGGCTGGTTGTTAATTCTTTCACATTTAAGCCCTGCTTGTAGGAATGTAAGCACACTTTCATATAGAATGGCATGGATGGTCTTACAAGCACGTACCTGGGGTAAGTTTAAAGTGTATTTAAACAGATGAAAAATAGTGTTCATGTTTAAATAGTTGACAAAAAAGACATTGCAAAAAGAATTTTTTCCCCACTTGCTCAGATTTAAATTTTGGAAATATGACTATTGCATAGTGATAACCTCTAGCAAGATCTTTTGCTGACATTGCTGTAGGAATCTTTGTTAAATGAACCGCCACTGACCATGGTGCTGTGATGCATTCTGAGAAAACTGGTTGGCCGTGCCTGGGTCTGGGGGCCTTTCCTAAGCAGCTGTGGCGCCCAGAATTGACCCATAGTCCCAACGAGGTGCTGGGTGGGTGCTGTGCCACAGCCCTCCAAGGGCTGGGTGCCCCGTGGTTACACTGAAGTGCACTGGACGAGACTCACTGGATGTGCGTGGAGAGCCCTTCGAGGTCCTGGAAAACTAGTCTCCATAGGTTCCTTTCAGCAGGATATTGTTATACTGATAATTTGCATTTGCCACCTTGACAACTTTCTCAAATATAAAATCTGCTGCATTAAACTCTTCGATTTTTCACCCTCAGTTCTCACAGTGAATTCTAAAAGATCACCATTGCTATGCCCATGAACATATCACTTAAAACTCCAGTTCTGCCCCTGTGTAGCATCTGCTGGTTATGTACTTTGAAATTTCCTCACCAAATATGAAGAAATATCTAAAGTAATTAGCTATCTTTCATGTAACCAGGTGTAGTTTTACACAAAGATCAGTGTTCTGTCAGTTAAAGCAAACTATATAAACTAGAACATCAGAGGAACGAATTCCCTATGGCCCATTTCCTCCGGGGCACCAGGTTTCATCCTTCCCTTGGTTTTCTCTCAACGTGGGCTTGTGTGGAGGCACTCACTTCCACTAGTGGAAACAGTGTGACACATCTCATTTGTGTTTCCTTCATGCTCATACAGCTTATTTTCCAAATTTAGCTACTGCTATTTACTCAGATCTTACATTTATGATATGTATATTTAATATTTAAAATATTGTGTTTTAAAGTTCATGAGCTAACATTTTTCAGATGCCTATTTCAAAAGAAATAAAAGAAGGCAAATTCTCCTCTTTTAAAAAAAATCATACGTGCTCTTAAGGTAGTTGGAGCACATCCAGATGAATAATGAAAAATAAATTTTTTTGAAGCAATATATTCGCAGGTATTAAAGAAGAATTTGCAAACATGAACGATGCTCAAGGGACAGTAACTAGAAAAATGAACCAAAAGGCTTCTGGGAGGCATTGAAACTTATTTTGGGTTTTGATAAAGACAATTTTGAATTAGAGAAAAGTTGTGAGGGAATATGTTAGACAAAGGGGATAACTGACTTTTGTTTAGGGGAAGAAAAACAGACTTTATTGCAGATAGATGGAGAATCATTAAGACAACTGGCTGATTTCTTCTTATGCTGTTAAGATTTAAGATAGCAGGAAAATATTTTAGCAAGGAATCTATTATGTTTATCCCTCACTTCTTCCTTCTGATTTATTGAAAATCCTACCTACATTTCCACAAAACTAGGCCCAAAATGCTCTATCTAATATTGACTGTTTAAAAAAAAATTTCCCCCTAAATTTTACTTGCTAAATAATTTTTTACTTTCTTTTTGTAAATTACACCAAAGAATTGTAGACCAGACAAAGTTTGCATACTCACTATCTACCATCTTTTTTGTTTGTTTGTTTGTTTGTTTGTTTTGTCCTCAAAAGTGAAACAAGCTTCCTTCTGAAAAATTTTATTGCAATCACAAATTGCTGTTTATGGTCATTTTAGAAATGAAATCTCATAATCTCAAGTTAACATCGACATTTCATAAGTGCTGCCAAGTCAGGGCTGGGGAACGGAAACGGACATCTCATCGGGTGCTCTGAAGTGAAGGCATCCTTTTTCTGCTTGTTATTGACTGAGAGATGGATGGAGTTAAGCAGTGACATATTTCAATGATGTGGAGCAAAGGTTGCTTCCTGTTTTGTTTTAGGGTTTGTTTCCCTCTCCTCTCAATGAAGGCCATGTTTTCTGACACTGTCCAATCCTTTTGCTCAGTGATTCCCATTGAAAGGGCAGGGTGTGAGGGCCTCTGCGGGTCTTTCCATTTACAATGTGCCCTGGAAAAGGGGTGGGGGAGGTGGCTCATTAGTGGCAGGAGCAGACTAGGAGGGGATCTGTTTTCTATTTTCTTCTCTAGACAGAACTCATTTGGATGGAAAGGGTTTTATTGTTGTCATCATCATCATCATCCTTATTACGTGTGGTGTATTTTCCTACACATTTCTCTCAAGTGTTAGGTGAAATTGTTGGTGAGGAGAATTAAATATTAAGTGCCATTTTATTTTAATGAGTAAAATCAGAAAGAAAAAAAAAATGTCCAAGTACTTTAAAGCAGTTAATTTTCCTTCTTAAGCTTAAAAAGCAAAACTCGAAGGTTTTGTCTGCAGGGCAAAGGAAATAACTTTAAAATTTTTTTTTTCTTGCTTCTGGTGGTCTACTTGCAATTATTCTTACCATTTCTTCTTTTTTAAATGAAAGGCAATTTCCTTCCATCCAATTATTCAAAATGCAGACCACTGTAGTCAGGAGCTCTGGGTTAAAGCTCCACCAAGTGCCACACGGGTCGGGTCCAAGTTTTCTGCGACTTGGACATTTAAAGTGACATTGCTAAGTCTTTCCCCTTCATGTCTGACTTTCTGCAGAGCTCTGGGGATCCCAGAGGTACAGCGGTAGTTGCGTTACCGGGGAGATCGAGGC
Organism: Molossus molossus; assembly: GCF_014108415.1. NCBI lineage: Eukaryota > Metazoa > Chordata > Mammalia > Chiroptera > Molossidae > Molossus > Molossus molossus. The sequence goes on from NW_023425346.1 coordinate 67,590,862, forward strand.
TAGGCAGGTTTCTAGCTTGGTAACTGGGGAGACTCCTCCGTTGGAAATTAGGGTGGGCTCTTCAGGAAGGGGCCGGAGGCTCTTTTTTGGAGCCAGTCAGGGTGGCTCCGCACTGGGGGTGGGGAAGAAGCGTAGGTCTCAAGTCAGAGCAGTCTTGGGTTATTGCGTCCTTAGTTCTCAAGGCTCCCCTCCCTCCGCTTCCAACCCACAGACCTTCTCTCCGCGGATCCGCTACTTCCTGGGAAGGGGCAGGCGTCGGAGGGCTGGGTCTGCTCCGGGGGCGGAGCTGCCTCTCGGCCGGGAGGTAGGCAAGCGGAGACCCGCAGGTCCCGGGCGCAGACCGCCCGTCGAGGCTCCTCCAGCTCGTCCCTCCCGCCAGCCGCGGTCGCTGCAGCCGCCGCGCTCGCGGCTTAAAGTGGATCTTTTGGCTCAGCCTACAGGCTTGCAAACTCTTACTGCACCCCCCCCCCCCCATTAGGAGACTTTCCCCTTTGGTTTTAACTCCCTTTCCTCTCCTGCCCCCTCTCCGCCCCATCCTCCTCATTTTGGAGAATTTCATGCTTCTTTTAGCACCTTTTTGTCATCCAGGGAAGTGACACCCCAGAGCGCCGACTACCTCAGTTGAATTCTACTTTTGTTTGCATTTCTCTCGCGCTTCCTTTTGTTTTCCTCTTATCTGATTCATCCGCGACGCCTGATGTTTCTGCCAGAGGGAACGAGAAATAAATAGCTGCTGCTGCCCTAGAAGGTTTAGACGGGAAAGGGCAGCCAGAGCGGCGGCGGCGGCGGCGGCTGGAGCTCGGCGGAGCTCGTGGGACCCCATTGGGGGAATTTGATCCTAGGAAGCTGTGCGATTGCCGGGGGAGGAGAAGCTCCCCGGTCCTTGTGTCCAGTTCCAGGGGGGAGGAGGAGACGGCGGAGCGGGCCTCTCGGCGTCCTCGGCGCTGCTGCCCCCTGCCCCCTCCTGCCGGGATCATGGTCTGCGGCGGCCCGGGAGGGCTGCTGGCGCTGCGGGCCGGGCTGCTGGCCCTGGCTGCGCTCTGCCTGCTCCGCGCGCCCGGAGCCCGGGCTGCAGCCTGTGAGCCCGTCCGCATCCCCCTGTGCAAGTCCCTGCCCTGGAACATGACCAAGATGCCCAACCACCTGCACCACAGCACGCAGGCCAACGCCATCCTGGCCATCGAGCAGTTCGAAGGTCTGCTGGGCACCCACTGTAGCCCCGACCTGCTCTTCTTCCTCTGTGCGATGTACGCGCCCATCTGCACCATTGACTTCCAGCACGAGCCCATCAAGCCCTGCAAGTCTGTGTGCGAGCGGGCCCGGCAGGGCTGTGAGCCCATCCTCATCAAGTACCGCCACTCGTGGCCGGAGAGCCTGGCTTGCGAGGAGCTGCCAGTTTACGACCGCGGCGTGTGCATCTCTCCCGAAGCAATCGTCACTGCGGACGGAGCGGGTGAGTGCGGACACGGCCGAGCCTCCCCCTCTGCTGTAGACTAGCTCACTTTTCACTTCGGTGTTACTAGCCTTTCCTCTCTAATCCTGTCTTTGCCCTTCGGGTCACTTCTTAGTCTTTCACCACCCTTCCCATCTGATGCACTGTTTTCCCATAGGTGATGTGTTTCTCCAAAACACCCTGTTTATTCCACTCCCAACACACTTCAACTCAACACTGACCCTTCACTTTTCCACTCTTTGCATGTGGAAGTAACCAGATCTTGTATAGTGATTCTCTTTTCTTATTTTATTTGTTTTCAATCAGATAGTTCTTGCCCAGTTCTCTTGCTTTCTCAATCATCTGTTTTCTTGAGCCAATGTTTTAGATGCTTGTCAAGATTGTATGGTGGAAACAGAAAACTGAAGCACCGTTTTCTTCTAATCATTAAAAATGCCAAGATAATTTCAGTCAACTTACTCTGACCCACAGATGTTAGTGGTATGTGTTTGCTCAAAATCCAATTTGAGCAATTACCTTCACCTTAAATTTCCCTCTCCTTTCAATGAGATAAATTGTTCTCCCATTCCAGACTGAACAGCTGTGAAACACTGCTAGGCACTGCTAATTAGCTTCTGTGACTTGCTCCAGCCACAGAACTGGCCAAGGGAAATTGCTGGGCGCTTTTCACATTCCCACATGCCTCCAAGTCATTTTGTAAATGACATATGGATGAAAGGAGTTATATTTAAGGCCTGTTATCATCACACACTCATGTAATGTTATTTTTAATCTCACTTCTTATGCCACTCTTATGTTCTGCAAATAAATTGTCTTTAGTACCTTATTTCATGCCCTTTCTCTGTGTGTACATCAACCACACATTCATTTCAATCTTTCCCTACCATAAAACTTTATTGCTGTTCTACATTTAATAGAATCAACCACTCGTTGTTTTCTTACTTGTGTTTGGTCTCATTATGACAGTCATAACTCTTAAGACCTCAACTAAGCCTAGTTCATTATTCTAACTCAGTATCACTCCTACCAATTAATCCAAACTCAAATTTCACCATCCGTATACTTGAAAAATAAACCCAATCTTTTATGATTGGTCCTCTTTCATACCCTTCCCAGATCAGCTCTGTTCTTGGATGTGAGAACTTGATTGCCTCCTTCTGTGTTCATTTCTTGGACATCAACTTTTTCTTTTGCTTCTCAAGGTGCTCAGCCTAAGCTCATGCCCTCAGTCCATTTCCAGGTAATAGTTCTTGGTTGTCAGGGAACTGGCTTGAAAAAATTGCTTTTTGTGCACATTACCCACTTAATATAAAGTGAGTGGGGAAGGGGAAAGTATTTGTACACACAGCCACAAAAACAAAACGGAACTGAAAGATTTCAAGAGCTTTTTTGATAGTTACCTTACTTAGTGTATCACTCTTTGAATATACCTATTGTCTTCTTGATTTCAATCAAGAACCAAGAGCTGGTTGTATAAAATAATCAGAAAGAAATGAATCGGTTATCAATCTTTGGGCTAAAAGAGCGCTCTTGAGCCTTTGCACTCAGTACTGTCACAGACTGCAGACTCTGGAAGAGCTCTGTGGTTGCTGCCCTGACCTGGCAGGAACTTAGAATCAGTTAAATGCTGATGCTCCTCTCAGGCCAAGGGCTAGGAATGAGGTGCCCATGGTTCACGCAGAAATGCAGTCCTCCCTTAAAGGAGAAGACTTGCTCTGAAACCTTTCAGATTTGGCCCTCAAACGAGAGAGGTTTGGCAAGGTTAATGGCTCTCAAAAGCCATCGTCAATATGGATGGGAAGCCGTTTCCTTTAGTGTCCCCGAGTTACCTATCATTGTGGACCAAACACAGAACAATTGCCTCATTGAAGCACTCAAAGAAATGGGACATGCATGGAAATAATTTGTCAGTCCATGGGACCTGATTACTGAGCTGCCTTAAAATGCCATAATATCTGTTTTGCTGACAGCATCCTTGCTAGAAGAATAAGTAGGGGTAGGTGGCAGCTGGAACCATAATTTAGTAATGGTCTCCCTTCCCCCCTGCCTTTACTTTCATTGTGAATCAGACTGTTGTGGCAGGAGGGAGCTGAAGGGGATGTGGGAATGGGAATGGAGGGGTGGATTCTAGCCTGAAGGGTCCCCTTGGCTTCCAAGGCCAGCTTGCTGAAAATTACATTCGCTATCCTGGGTCAAACTGTCAGGCACCTGGAATTACTTAGGAACTACCACATGTGGCCAGTTTAATTTACGATGCAAATATACTCCTTGGTTCAGTGGGGTATGATAGTTCACGAAGCTGGGTTTGTTTGTTTTTCCCCATTCCTCCAGGTATAAAGAGTGCCTATGCCTTCTGACTAGAATCCAGCTGACTATAAAAATAAGGTCTTCCTGAATAAAATGGGACCACCTTCCACAGTCCTTCAATGCCAAGAAGATTTTTCAAATCCTACCATTCACATGAATCTGTTTGCTCATAGTACAGGATGACTCCACAAACAACTTTAGGACATTTTACAAAGCAAAGTCTTACTAAAATGGAGTATCACTTCAAACTGCTTTTTGCTTTTGAAATACTAAGGACAAAACATATTTATTTAAAAAATTGTATCTTGACCATCACTAGTAAATTCATATTAAATTTATTCTTTTTCCACATTTTACATTTACTATATGGTTATGGCTACATGCAGTACTGTTTTATCTGATAATTTTATCAGGTCAGGTTAGTCCTACAGCCAGTTAATGAAGACATTTAGTCAAATCTTACATAGGTATGGGAGTAAACAGTATGGGCAGACCGGTTGTTGAATCTTGGTTCTGCTTCATGTCAACTGTATCAGAGAGCATTTTATAACCTTTCTGAATTCAAGTCTTCTGACTTGTATCATGGGGACAACACTGTCTACCTCCTACAGGCATGGTGGAAATGAAATTAAATAGCGTACATAGTACCTGGTTCATGGTCCTTAACAAATTGTTGCTGCTGCTGTAGCTGTTTTACTATGATAGTCATTGTTACAGCAAATTGACATGTTTTTGTGTCCATTTGTTTGTCGAAATGGTCTGTGGTCACTGCAGGTGCAGCCTAGAACAAGCTTCCCCATGGGGCCTAGCTGGAAGAACCCATCTTCTGAATATATAAGCTTAATATTTTATTTTATGTACATCGACCTGAAGCTCAGGCTCGAGAACAAATTCCTTTGGAAATAACAGGAAAAAAAGAATGAATCTGATGGGTGGATGTTAGTTCCAAATGGCTTATCTCAGAAACATAGAAATCATGGATGTAAGAAAATTTACGGTATGATATTTAACAGCTATTTATACAACACTCATGGCATGCCAAGCCAAGGGCTTTATAATCACTCCTCAGTCACTGCTGGTCTCCGTCGTGGTGTTAACTTGTCACCCCAGCTCTTGCTCAACACATTTCTGCAGGCCCTGTCTCGCCTGGCAGAGCTGGGCCAACTTTCACACGCAGAAACTGCTGTTTAATCATTTCTCCACTCTCCGAGGAACAGGCAGCCTTTTCTTTAGCTCTGGTTACAAATATTTGAGGGGCCAAATACTAAAAACGGAAGACTTATTTAGTGTGATAGGAGGAAAATGGAATGGAAAGGAGAAATGGAAATTTTAGATGAAAACTAGAGAGAAAATATGATTTTAAGGATCCTTTGTTGTGTAAGATATTGACAAACATTCTGAATGGGGTAGGGAAGAATATCTCAGAGTGTTGCTTAATATACAGCTAACTCAATTATTGGGGGTCCCCAAATATTATTGTAATAATTCATTTTTATTTTGTTCCCCCAAAACTTCCACATAGTTGTCGCTATAAATAACAAAATGGACTAAGTTGCATCTGGCCTTTCTCTTTCTACTAGATGTATAAAAAGAGGACATCAAGAGCCACCATATAGACATACGGTTAGAATAATTAAGAGTTGACTATTTTCCTCAGTTCACAGAAAATCACAGCTCTAGAGTTATAGGCCCTCAGTTTGAATTCTAGATTTGCTGTTAATGTTGTACCCTGAGCAAGTCATTTGACATTGACATTGAGGATTGTGAAGAACAAAATAAATATTCATGTGAAGTGATTGATAAATGGTAAAGCACAATAAAAGTGTTTAACAACAACAATATGATTGAGAGAGGACGTGCCATCCTCAGGAGAAATATCATTATCAGCAACAGAATAATGAACAAAATAAACTGATGAACAAAATAGATACAGAGACATGGAAGCAGGGAACAGACTGACAAACCTCAGAGGGGAGGGGGAGGGGGCAGGAAGAGATAAACCAAAGAACTTAAATGCGTATATGCACAACCAATGGACACCGACAGCAGTGTGGTGAAGGCAGGGCGGGGGGTGGGGGGTGGGGGTGGGGGGAGGTAAAATGGGGACATCTATAATACTTCCCCCCCCTTTATTGAGTTTAGAGAGAGAGGAAGGGAGAGGGGGAAAGATAGAAACATCAATGAAAGAGAACATTGATTGGCTGCCTCTGGCATGCTCCTCACTGGGGATTTGGCCCACAACCTGGGCATGTGCCCTGACCTGGAATCAAACCGGCAAACTCTTGGTGCACAGGTCGATGCTCAAACACTGAGCCACAATGGCTGGGCAATACATTTAACAACAAAGATAAAAAATTTAAAAAAGAACTAATTACCTTTTACATGTTCTAGGTACTGTTTTAAGTATGTTATGCATATTAATTTATTTAATTATCATAACTATGTAGTGGGTACATTATTTCCATTTTGCAGAAAAGAAAGCTGACTCAAATAGAGACATTAAGGGTCCAAGTTCATAAAGCTAGTAAGAGAAAGAAGATTCAAATCAGAACCCAATCTACACTATATTTTCTCTCTCATGAAGAAAGAGATGATTCCTCAGTTTAGAGAGAATCTGTCTTTTGAACATCAGATCGCAGTTAAAGGATTGTTTTTATCATTGTATTTTCAAAGCCCATTTATACAGAGATGTTCCTCAACTTATGGTGGGGTTACGTCCTCATAGACCCATAGCAAGTTGAAAATATTGTAAGTTGGAAATACATTTAATATATTTAACGTAGTGAGCGCCATAGCCTAGGCTAGCCCACCAAAAACGTGCTCAGAATGCACTCACTGTCCAGAAACCACTGGCAACACAGTACACTGCAGAGTATCGGTCGTTTGCCTCGTTCTCCTGCCTGGGAGCTGTGCTCAGTGCTGCCCAGCATCAGAGAGGGCTGTACTGTGTATCGCTGGCCTGGGGGAAGACCGAAATTCAAAATTTGTGGTATAGTTTCTACTGGATGCATATCGCTTTCACATCATTGTAAGGTTTAACCAGTGTCAATTGGGCACCCTCTGTATAGTTTAAGAGCATAAAAGACAGCCCTGGTCAAGGCATTTCAAGAGATAAGATAGAACCACTTCTTTTGAGATATCAGAGAACATATATTTCAGATGTTTACATCTGTTCCTTAGCCCTCAGTTTCAGCATGCTCCAGAGTAACTCATCTTTCCTTACCCTCAAAGTCCTTTTCTTTTCTAGTCTTTCCATATTGTTCCGAGGCATGACCATACTACTTACTACTCCAGGCCCGAGGGTCAGCCCAGCTCCACCTCTTCTTCATCCCCGACATTCAATATTCTCAAGAGCTATGAATCTACTCTGAATCCACTTCCCTTCCCTCTTTCTCTAATGCTAATTTCTTAGTTTGGATCTCACCATTTATCATGGATTATGGCCATAGGATGATACCTGACTCAGTCACCTCCAGTATTGCCCCTCCATGTTGCTTAAAATTTTTATCTGCCTCCATCCAGCCTTCATGATCCCATCCATTCTTAGCCGTCTAGTTTCAGTTCTCTGGGCTTACACTGCTGTTTTAGTCACGCTGGAAAATTTGCAGGTTCCTTGAGCAGGTACTACTGTTTCTGACCCCCATACCTTTGCACATGCTATTCTCTGTGTAGGAAAACCTCCCTACCGTTCCCAGCTCCTTTAGGATCATTCTGGAAATCTCTCTGGCCCCTACTAGAAACTCCTGGGGCATAAGATCAACTAATAATACTTACCATTTTGATTGAGGATGATTTTGTTAGAATTTCTAAGTTTAACTTTCTAAAAACAATTTTTGGAGTTATTTATGATCAGAAAACTTTGGTTTTTCTCTTTTATAACATAACAATTGACTTCATTTAAAAATGTAAAAACAGCCCTGGCCAGTTTGGCTCAGCGGTTGGAGCATTGGCCTGTGGACCAGCGAGTCCCAGTTTCGGTTCCCACTAGGGGCATGTACCCCCCAAAAAAGTAGAAACATTTTTCTGTGAATAAGAATAAAAGAAGAAAACCACTTTCCTAGATTCAGTTGTATCAAAGGTGTTTTCTTTTCCAGGAGAAGAGCTTTATTTTTCATTTTTCTTTCAACCTTTTAACTCTAAACAACCTTTTAACTCTAAATGTGGATTGATATATTTTCATTTACAGAGAGATCATCTAAATCATATGCATATCATCACTTATTCAGAAATGGAAAAAACATTGACACATTAATACTTGGATACATTTACCATGCATGAAGTCTATGAATAGAATTAAAGTCATTAAATTAATAGTACATGACTGAGTTGAACCAAATGTTTTAGAATCAAGCATTTGTTGTCTGCTAATTTATTTATTTGGCAGTTGCTATCTTTCCTTGGATATAACTTTTAAAATACCAGCTAATGATTATTAAGCCTGGGAAAATAATCCATTAATTGCAATTTTGGGTCCCAAATATGGAACTAACTCCTCCTTGTTTAATTTATTTATGATATGGCCTATAAAGAAAAAGGACAGAGAAAAACATTATTTTCATTTAACATAAAATGTTCAGACAAATATAAAAGTCCTGTTTCAAAGTACTGAGTTGAAGTGTCCATGAGAATATTGAGGTAGGTACAGCATCTTTCAACATGATGCTTTGTTGAGGTATTCAGTGTTATTTATCAGAGGCTGCTGTTTTAACTAGAACACAGAAGAACTTTATTTATTACCATTTTTCTTCATTTAGCATTACCATTTTCTATGGTTATGGGATTATGAAAAGAACAAGTGGCAATTTCCAAGTCTATTTGCACTGGTTTGAGTAATCCTTGGATGGTAGGCTTCTTTTCTGCTGAACAACTGTTTAATTTTTTTTTTCTTTATTGATATTTTGAGAGAGAAGAAGGGAGAGGGAGAGATAGAAACATTGATGAGAGAGAACATTGATTGGCTGCCTCCTGCATGCCCCCCACTGGGGATTTGGCCCACAACCTGGGCATGTGCCCTGACTGGAAATCGAACCAGCAACCTCTTGGTGCCTGGGTTGATGCTCAACCACTGAGCCACACTGGCCGGGCCTGGACAACTGTTTAATCTGTCATTACTAAAGAACGTGAGATTGCTTTCTGAAATTTTTTCCTTAGGCTCTTAAATTTTAAATGTATTCCATTAAAGTGCAATACATCTATCTATCGAGGAGATGTGTTTGGTTCTTTTGGTCACTAAGAGATATGTTTTGGGCAAATGCCTATCATATGCATGGGCTTTATTGTGTAGGATGGTCATAATTCACACATGGAAACTCAAAAGTTTTATTTATTAAATCTTGGAATTTTATGTACAGTTGAGGATTCATAAGAAATATATTTTAATCACATGAAAGAATAGATCTTATCTATATTTGACCCATAAATGATAGATACTAATAAGAATTATTAGTATGACTAATGACTAATAAGAATATATTTCTGCCCAGCCGATGTGGCTCAGTGGTTGAGAGTCGACCCATGCACCAAGAGGTTGCCAGTTTGATTCCCTATCAGGGCACATGCCCAGGTTGCACAAATCCCCAGTGGGGGCGTGCAGGAGGCGGCCAGTCCATGTTCTCTCTCATTGGTGTTTCTATCTCTCTCTCCCTCCCCCTTCGTCTCTCTCTCAAATCAATAAAGAAAAAAAACAAAAAAAGAATATCCTTTCTTGAGACACCTGAATTCTTTTTTTTCAGATACATGACTTCTAGGCTGATTATTAATAGGAAAAGTCACAGTAATAAGCATCATGAAGTCACATCATTTTTTAGTCTTTATTATTATTATTATTTTTGTCTTTATTGTTGTAAGTATTTGATGTTCTCCCTTTTATCCCCACACTGTTGTCTGTGTCCATTGGTTATGCATTCTTATCTAAATCATACCTGTGACTGAATTAGATTTTTATATGGGAATTCTTGAAATAATAATGAATATGTTACGATTCTTACTTTATCACCTTTCAGATTTTCCTATGGATTCTAGTAATGGAAACTGTAGAGGGGCAAGCAGTGGTGAGTACGGCACTATCTTCCTGGTTTTCATTTGTAGTCAGATTAATCTTTGATGTAATCTAGACACTCAAGTCTTATTTGGGAACATTTGTGCCCTACATTTTAAAGTAGGCTTATAGCAATTATTTTATATTTATATTAATTTTATTTTTAAAATCAGCATATAATAAAATCGACCTTTTCTTTTGGTCATTAAAATTTCTATAAATTGTATGAATTCTATAAATTTTAATGCATGTACAGACTTGTGTAACCACTTACAATCAGTATACAGAACAGTTCTATCACTTCAATAAAAACTTCATCATGCTATCTCTTTATAATTATAAGCTTCTCTCACACTAACCATGGTGGTCACTGATCTATTCCCCATTCCTTTAGTTTTGTCTTTCTGAGATTGTCATATAAATGGAATGATAGAATATGTACCCTTTTGAGATTGGCTTTTTTTACTCAGAATATGCCTTTGAGATTTATCCAAGTTGTTGCATATATCAATATAGTCCATTTGTTTTAATTGCTGAATTTTTATTTCTTGGATATGTTACCATTTGTTTAACCATTCATAACTTTAAGAATATTTGGGTTGTTTCTAGTTTTTGCCAGTTATGGATAGAACTATGGTAAACATTTGTGTGCAGGTTTTTGTATGAACATAAGTTTTTATTCCTTTAGAGTAAATATCTAGGGAGAGAATTAATGGTTACATGGGGAGGGTATGTTTAATTTTGTAAAAAACTGCCAAACTGTTTCCAAAATTGCTGTTCAGTTTTGCACTAGCCATGTGTAAGAGTTTTAGTTGCTCTGCATCCATGTAGACTCTTGATATTATCAGTTTTTTTTTTTTTTTTTAAAAAGAGCCATTTTAGTAAGTGTGTAGTGATAGCTCATCATGGTTTTACTTGGTATTTCCCTAGCAGACAATGATGTTGACTATCTTTTCATGGGCTTCCTATTTACATACATCCTTTTTGGTAAAGTGTCTGTTCAAGTCTTTTGCCCATTTTAAATTGCGTTGTTTTTTTTCTTTGAGTTTTGAAAATTCTTCATATATCCTGGATATAAAGAACCATCTTTCGGTTTCACTGTTTTTCTGTTTTCAGTTTTATTGATTGCTACTCTTTCTTCTGCTTGCTTTGGATTTATTTTGCTGCTTTTTCTCCCTTGAGGTAAAAGCTTAGATTATGATTTGAGACTCTTCTTTTCTAATATAATAATTTAATGCTATCAGTGTCCATCTAAGATGGCTTTAGTTGCATGCCAACATTTTTGATAAGTTTTATTTTTATATTTTTCTTCAGTTCAAAATATATTATAATTTCCCTTGAGGCTACCTCTTTGACTCATGCATTATTTAGGATTCTGCTGTTAAATTTACTGCTGTTTGGAGATTTTTGTTTGCTTTATGTTATTAGTTTGGTTGTGGGTTTTTTTTCCTCTGATTTTATTGTGGTAAGAGAACATGCTTTGTATAATTTCAGTTCTTTTAAATGTATTAAGGTTTATTTTATGACATAGAGTGTGAACTATCTTGGTGAATGTTTCATGTGCACTTTGGAGAAATATCTATTCTGTAAGTCATTGGGTGGAATGTTCTTTAAATGTTCATTAGCTTAGTTGATTGATTATATTCTTGCCCAATATTTGTCTAGTAGATCTATTGATCACTGAGAAGATTGTTTAAGTCTCCAAATACTGTGAACTTTCAAGATTTCTCTTTTCTGCCTGGCTGGTGTGGCTCAGTAGATGAGCGTCATCCCATGGACTGAGAGGTCCTGGTTCTATTTCTGGTCAGGGCACATGCCTAGATTGCAGTTTCGATCCCCAGTAGGGGGTATGCAGGAGGCAGTCAATTGATTTTTCTCTCTCACATCAGTATTTCTCTCTCTAAAAAAAAAAGTCAATAAAAACACATTTTAAAAAATGTTCTCTTTTCAGTTCTGTCAGTTTTGTTTCATGTATTCTGAAACTCTATAATTTTGGTGCAAGCACATTTAATATTTGTATGTCTTATTGGTGCATTGACCCATCATGATGTAATGTCATGTTTTATCTCTTGTAATTTTCTCTGCTATAAAGATTACTTTCTTTGATATTAATGTAGCCACCCCAGTGTTTGCAAGGTGTATCTTTTTCTATCTTTTTACATTTAACCTATATATTGTTATGCTTAAAATAAATTTCCTGTAGACATCATATAGTTGGGTCATGTTTTTTTATTGGCATTTTTTTAATCCATTCTACTAATCTTTGTCTTTTGCTTGGTGTGTTTAGACAATTTACATCTAATGTAATTATTATTATGCTTGTATTTAGAACTACCATTTTATTATTATTTTTTTGTTTCTTCTCTTTCTCATTCTTGTTTCCTATTTCCCGCTTTCTTTTGGATTATGTGAATCTTAATCTCTCTCCCTCTCTCTCTCATGTGTCTATGATATATATTCCCATAAGATAATGTTCTATATATATTTTCAACCATTAATGTTTCTTTCAAACATTATGTTTTAAACAACTCAGGAGAAGAATAGTCTACTGAATTTACACAGATGTTTATAATTTCTATTGTTCTTTCCTAATGTTTCAGGCCTTCATTCTGGTATCATTTCCCTTCTATCTGAAGAACTTCTTTTAGAGCAGTTCTAGTGGCAACACATTTTATTTTCTTTCTTCTGAAAATGTCTTTATTTTACTTTCATTCCTGAAGGATATTTTCATTGGATGTAGAATTCTGTGTTGACAGTTCATTCACTGTTTAAAAAGTGTTATTCCACTTACTTCTGTCTTCAGTGTTGCTCATGGGAAATTGGTAGTCATTCATATCATTAACCTTGTATATAATGCATCAGTTTTTCTTATTGCTTTTAAGATTTTTTATTCTTAGTTTTTAGCAATTTGATTAGGATATGCCTGGATATTGATTTCTTTGGGTTTATCCTGTTTAGGGTTCACTGAGCTTCTTGAATCTATAAGTTTATACCTTTTGTCAAATTTGGAAAGCTTTCAGCAATTATTTCTTCAAATGTTTATTTTTATACCACATTCTCTTCTTCTTCTATGATGATATAAATGTTAGTGCTTTTGGTATTGTCCCACAGACCCCAGAGGCTCTGTTCACTCCCCCTCCTCAATCTTTTTCTTCCTCTAGATTAGATACAGTAATTTCTATTGGTTTGTCTTCAAATTCATTGACTCTTTTCTAGGTCATCTCCATTCTACTATTGAGCCCATTCAGGGAATTTTTAATTTCAGTTATTGCAATTTTTAAAATTAAAATTTCCATTTGGATCTTTATTATATCCTGTATTTATTTGTTAAAACTTTCTATTTTTTCATTCATTTCAAGAGTGTTCACCATAACTTTTGGGAGAATATTTATAAAGGCTACCTTAAAGTTATTGTTGGATAACTTCAACATTTATGTCTTGTAATTGTTTTTTTCCCCATACAACTTGAGATTTTCCTGGTTCTTCATATGAAGAATAATTTTTTAATCTATCCTGAACATTTGGAATATCATGTTCTAAGAATTTGGGTCTTATTTAAAGTCCTCTGGAGAATGAATATTTCTGTTTTATCAGGAGTCAGTTTAGTTGGGTTTAGGCTGACTAGTCTTCTATGGGTTGTGATTTCAATATCAGTTCTATTTCTGAAGCCTCTTCAGTGCCTTTCAGATATATTCCATGTGTATACTGCCCAGTGCCCAGTGAAATCGAGGCCGTAATCTATTCCATAGTTCAGTTTTCAAAGCTGTGGTGTAGTGCTTAGTATGAGATTCACATGTAACCAAGGGTGAGCTCAACAGTTCATAAACAATTTTATGGGATTTTCCCCAAACTTCTCCCTCTTTGCGATCTTCTGAGTACTTTTCAGTTCCTTGGGGGTTCTCCTTTTTGGTCCTGTGGCCAGAAAGCTGAGGTTCAGGCTCATCCCTCCCTGTGATGTACTTCCTGTGACTGCTCCTGCAGCTGAGGTTAAGTGGTGGGAGGACAAAGCCATCTGGGTTTGCTGCAGTCTCTTGATTCCACACATCCAATCAGAAACGACGGTTTTCCTATATGAAGAGTTTAGGCTTCTGAGGGCCTCCCTGCTGCAGGTGTTGCTGCCACCGCTGTCCCAGGATTGCTTGAGGAACAGGGTACAAGAGAATGGAGTGTTAGGGGACCCTTTCCCACTTCTTGAATTAGAACTAGAGGGCTTCTCCTGAAGCAATTTCGGCATTAAGCCCACTTCTCAGTTATGGGTTGTGTTGAAATCCATCTGGGAGATACCAAAGGGGAAAAAAATGTTGAACCCAACTCCAGTTTGATGATACTGGTCTTCTTCCCAGTCTTCCTGCTGCTATTTACTTTTCAGAGTCCTTAAGTAGCTGCTTCATGCATTCTATTTAGGTTTAGAATTTATTCAGTGGGAAAGACATGATGGAGTCTACTTACTTCATCTTATCATAAAATAAACTTTCAAATGAACTATGACATATATGCAGAAAAGATCACAAATCATATGCAGCTCAGTGCCTTTTCACGAAGTAAATACTCTTCTGTAACCACCACACAGGTCAAGATGTGTGTATTACCGGCACTCCAGAAGCCTGCCTGTGCCTCTGCCAAACCCTTCCTCCCATTCTTCTTCCCCAGAATAACTGCTGGCAGGAATTCTAACAGGATGCATTCATTTCACCTGATTTTGAACTGTTGTCAGTGGCATCCTACAGTATACATGTAATTTGTGTGGGTATGTGTTTATGGCTTCCTTTGCTCACTATTATGTTGTGTATAGCAGTACTTTCAAATTTTCATTGTGTTCTATCTTATGACTATATGTCACTCTATTCATTCTAATGTTCCTGGATTCTTGGTAATTAAGCACTAAGACATTTTATTTTATTTATTTATTATTATTTTTTTAATTCTCACCCAAGGACATTTTTCCACTTTTGTTCAGATAGAGTGGGAGGGAGAGAGAGAAACATCAACATGAAAGGGACACATGGAGTGGCTGGCTGCCTCCCGCTCAACCCCAACCATGGCCGGGGACAAATTGCAACCAAGGTACGTGCCCTTGACCGGAATCAAAACTGTGACTCATTGGTCCACGGGCTGATGCTCTAACTGCTAAGCCAAACCAGCCAGGGCTTATTATTTTTTTATTTTTTGTTAATCCTCACCCAAAGATATTTTCTCCATTGGTGTTTTTTTTTTAGAGAGTGGAAGGGAGGGAGAGAGGACAGGAGAAAGGAAGAAACATTGATGTTAAGAGAACCACATCGATTGATTACTTCCCACATGTGCCCCAGGGGTTGGGGATTGACTCTACAACCCAGGTATGTGCCCTTGACCAGGAAGCAAACCCACAACCCATGGTCCAACACTCTTACCAAGGAGCCACACTGACCAGGGCAACACTAAAACATGTTAAAATCCTTTATTGTTTGAAAGGATAATTTGTTTCTTTAAGAACATTATAATTACAATTAATTTTTTTTGGTTAATCCTCACCCAGGGATAGTTTTCCATTGATTTTTTTTAGCTAGATTGAAAGGGAGAGAGGGAGGAAGAGAGAGAGAGAAACATTGATGTGAGAGAGACATATCAATTGGTCCTCCTCCATGACCCTGACTAGGCCTGGATTGAACCTACAACCCACGTACATGCCCTTGACCAGGAATCAAACCCATGACCCTTCTCTCCAAATGCTGATGCTCCAACCGCTGAGCCAAATTGGCCAGAACCAATTAATTATTATATACTTCTATTCACTTTTGTCTAGTAATTTATACTGATTTAGGTCTGCATGTACTGCCTTGTAGGGTGTTTTATATGTGGAAGCAGAAAATAAAATAAGACCTGTAAACATTGAAAATTAAATTAGATTAGAACAGTTTGCACTGTTGATTTCCACTGACTCTTATCAGAGTGATAAGTGAGCTGAGATAATGTCTCCCAAAGGCGCCTCAACAAATATTTATCTTTGAAAAATTCATTAGTGTTCAGCAACAGTTCTATTTTAAGAATCACTTCAACTGTTCTGTTCGGTCAAAATAAACCAAAAAGCTAATTTGTATAATATATTTGGAAAGTCAAAATTTCTAGCCAAGTAGGTGCAAATGCTATCAATTTGTCCTGAAGCTATGGTTAGAATAAGAAAGTACTTCAGCATGTGAAAGAGAGAACACATCAACAACTCTATAAATACACACAAATCGCTCCATGTATGAGACTACCTGGAATGAATGTAGTGTTCCTGGTTCCCTGTTTACTATTCTTCTTTTATAAATGTTTTTCTGATCTCTGGCATAATGGGAGTGATGAAAAACAAACTAACAAACAAAACTAAAGTCATTCTGCTTGTGAAAATATAGTCACGTGTTCTGAAAAGAAAATATAATTTGTTCATAGTCAAAATTCTATACTTTGGAGTAATGTAACAGCTGAGGTTGATTATGATAAAACAGGAAATGAGGAAGACATAAAAACATTGTAACCCACACAGCCCCTCTTTCAAAAGTGTCAAGCTGTTTCTGTCTGGAATTTGGCAAAGAAATTCTTTCACTCTGGTTAATTTATCCTGTCCCTCAAAGCTGAAAAATTTTCTTTTTCTTTTTTTGGAAATAATAATTGTGTCTGAGCAGCTTCCAATTTGCAACCATGTTTACTCTTGCAAACCCACTATCATAATAAGGAGTACATCCTCACTTGCTTCCAGAACTTGGAAGGAATATGGAGAAAAACAATTTTAGTTCTATTCCGCTGAGTCACTTGGTCTGTCAAAGCAGCACAGGAAATTAAGGCAGGTAATCAAATGATGCAATAAAAAGACATTTTTATTAAAGTAATCCGGAAAAAGAATCCTCCTAGTTTTCTACTTTGTGATGGCGAACAATTTATGAGCTTTTCTATTTGAAAACCACACATTTTTCCAGAGAGGAGATATAGTTGGTAAATTCTGACACTAATTATATGGTCATAACCAAATTACATAACTTCTCTGGGTCTGTTTTCTAATATAATATCAGATTATATTGACCTCTGGGTTCCCTTGTGATATACATGGTGGGCAAAAGTAGGTTTACAGTTGTGAGTACACAAAACACAGAGTTGATTTCTTGAATTATTATTTATTTATTAATCATTGTATTTTTCCATACGAACAACTGTAAACCTACTTTTGTCCACCCCTGTATTTTCCAATTAAGGAAACTTAGCAGTCTGCCCTAGTGTAAGTTGTGTAACTCCCAGTGTTTACACTAGCCTCCTCCTGGCCTTGTGTCAAAGGTACTCCAGAGAAACTCTTCTGGGCGGCTGAGTGGCAACTGCTGAGGGACCAAAGATTCCCGATTGCCTGGACCCGCCAGGTCTGCCCTGGCCACCCCTCTTTTAGTGGGATGGCCTGTGTCTATTTAGCATGGGTAGTAGAGACCCATTCTCTGTTTCCTTCTCCAAATATGGAGAATATGTGTGTGTGTGTGTGTGTGTTTTGCAGTAATTGACACTTTTGACCCATTCTTATTCCTGAGCATTCTCCTCCCTGAGCTACTACCCACATTGTCCTGGTTCTCCACCTGCCCCCGGCTGTGTGCATTCTCCAAGGTTCTGTGTTTGGCCTCGGCTCCTCTCTCCTTACTATGATTTATTCCTGTTGGAGTCCATCCAGCTACACAGGCGAACCCATCACCCTTTGACTCTAGTTCGGATCACTTTCCCAGGTAGAATACCACTTCTCCATAAGCACTTCTACCTGGGTAGCCTACTGAACTCCAAATGCAACATATTAATCAAGTTATCTTGTCATTAAACCTTTCCTCCTTGAAATGTTCTTTTTTAGTATGTGGCACCATTGTTTTCCCAGATCCCCTGTACTGAAACTTCCTCCACCCTGCCATTCATCACAATGTTGACCACCTTCTCTTAGCAGGCGTCCTCAACAGCCAAGGGCAGGATGGAGGAGTGGGCAGCTGACCGCACTTCCCTGTTCTACCTCTTCCCGGGGTGCTTGGGGTTGAGTGGAAACACTGTATTCTAAAAGACTGTAAAGCCTACTTTATTTTTTTGTCAATTGAGTTCTTTGGAATACATCACAAAACATCACACTTCGGATCTCCCAAGAGAAAACGGGCAAATTGCATTGACTCTTTATTTTGTTGATTCTGAGTAACTCTTGGATCCAGACATCTTGTGAACTGGCAATTCCCTTTTACAAAGTGCAAATAACTATGAATTGAGACCTTTATTACAATATTTGAGGTTTGTTTTTTCAGCTAAATTGAGCAAATGTTATTTTGGCTTTTTAAAGCGTTATCATATTACCTAGGTTCACCCATCAACTTCATGCATTTCCACATCCTGTTCTAATCCAAAGTAAAATCTAATGTGATATTCTTTGCCCTGTGTCTATATTTAGGGAGAAGACATTATTTTAAACACATAATGGACAGCTGCTAAGTCATGACACACTTAAATTTATGGAAAAATGAGAAATAGATGAATTTTACATTAATGGTATTTTATTGAGATATAATTTATTTACAATGAAATGCCCAAGTGTGTGCCATGTTGAATTTTGACAAATGAATACACCCATGTAGGTATTACCCAGATCAAGATAAAGAATATTTCCATCACCCTTGAGAATTCCCTTGAGGTAGCACAATTCTGATCTTTATTACCGATCATTGATTTTCAACCAGTGTGCCATGACACACTGGTGTGCTGCGAGAATTTTTCAAACATGCAATACCTGACTGTTTAGTCAGAGGCACTGACCTCTTGTCCCTTAGATTGTTAAATGAAAATATGACTACGGCCAACACAACAATAATCATCCAGTGTGAATGAATCAAAATTATACCTATGTTTTGTCAGATCAGAGAAAAATATATATACTCGGTGTGCTGCAGAATTATAGTAATTAGATTACCTGTGCCATGAGATGGAAAGGGCTGAAAATTACGGCCATAGATCAATGTTGTCTGTTCTTCAGATTCATGGAACTGGGATTTTACAGTACATATTCTGGCTGCATTTGTTTTTAAAGCTTAATGTTTTTGAGATTTATTTGTTTAGTTCTGTATATCATTTTGTTCTTATTTATTCTATAATAATGCATCCTTGTGTGAGCATAATAATATAATTTCTAAATTCTATCCTTTTTACTTATTTTATTTTATTTTATTTTTGGTATGTGCCCCTAGTGGGAACCGAACCCGGGACTCTCTGGTCCGCAGCCGATGCTCCAACCGCCGAGCCAAACTGGCCAGGACTAAATTCTATCCCTTTTATATAATTCTCTCAAAACCAAATGTAATACATATAAAAGTTTCTATCTCTAGGAAAAAATTTAGCAACTTTTTATTTTCAAGCTTATTGATGAGTTTTTGTTGGAAAATTGTGTTCTGTTTTATAAACTGCTTTGAATTTGCATAAGATATCTTCAGATCTTTTTGATTTGTTAAGATATTACTATTAATAATAGCTAATATTCAGTGATTACTCAGTACTAGGCTCTGTACTAAAATTTTTATGTGAATTACTCTAAATTCTTAACAATAATCCTGTGAGATAGTTGAGTTTAGAAGTAAATTTTGTCAGTTGCCCAAGATTGGGCTGGAGTTCAAACCAGTGCCCCCTTAATCATTTTGCATATTCTCCAGCACTATAATATCATTAGAATGGTTACATGTATGCTCATTTTGGCTTGCTAAGCTTGATCCTTCAATTTGGGATATGTAAATGATAGTTGAAAAGGACTCCCAACATCTGGATAGAAATGAGCATGGTCTACCTGAATCAAAATAGCAGACTCAAGCACTACTGACAAAACCTGATTGCTTTGCTTACTTTTGGTAAGTATCACAGTTCTTTAGGTGTCAGAAGCCTGGAAAAATATTGCTGATGCTGATTATAAAGTAGATGATCCGTCTGTGCACTGACTTCTTCGCTTCACAAACCTGTCTGTCTGTTCTGCCCCAGCCATCATTTCCATGGGCACATTCTGGACTTGCCATCCAGCAGAAGTGCCAGCACTCTAATGTCAATTTCAAGCGCCCCCTCCCTTTGCCTACCATTTCTTCTCATTCCAGCAGATTTGCTCTAATATCATCACTGCTAAAATGTTCGCTCCATCGAGACTGCCTATTTATCTGTTCACTAACTTCCTTGTCTACCTGAGAATTAATGGTGTACTGTAATAATCATTCTCTTGAAAATACCCTCAATTCTCTTGCCTTTCTTTTCTTCTGCCATATTCACCTGGCAAGATCCCAATTCTAGTTGCCAGAGAAAATAACTCAGTTGGGGTGACTGGTTTCACTTTAAGTTCAGGATAAAATTAAACCACACAATTAACACTGCCTAGCAATCCTACTTTTATTCTCTATAAAGTTTGTCTTTCTACTTAATAAAATAACTGTTTTATACCTTTTCTTCTCTCCTTACACTCCCATACCCTGCCTCTCTTGGCCCCTCATTCCCTACACTTTATGATGTCACTTCATCCTTTAATGAGAAACTAAAAGCTATCAAAAGACTCTTTCTCATCATCCCAACAGATGCATAAACCTGTCAACGTCTGGACCCCTCTCTCCTTTCTCTTCTTGTACAGTGGATGAAGCGTACCTCTAGCTTTCAAAGTCCTATTCTCCTCTTTGTCCAGAGTCCCCTCCTCTCCTTGCTGATTGAATTTAATGGACACTTTTCTCTCTTAACTCAGTTGAGCTTGGAGAGTCTTTTGACACAGAGGACCACTTTCCTTTTCATTTGGAACACCCTCTTCTTTCAGCTTTTTGACTCCCTGTCATTGGCTCTTTCTTCTCAGTCTCCTTTGTGAACATCTTTACTATCTTACATATTAAGATGTTGTTCCTATCCCTAGCCAGTTTTGCTCAGTGGTTAGAGCATCGGCCTGTGGTCCGAGAGACCCAGGTTGGGTTCCCGCTAAGGGCATATACCTTGGTTGCATTTTGTCCCCGGCCCTGGTTTGATGGTGTGGGTGGCAAACACTCTGTGTGTCCCTTTCACATCGATGTTTCTCTCTCTCTCTCCTTCCCACTCTATCTGAACAAAAAATGGAAAAATGTCCTTGGGTGAGGATAAAAAAAAAAAAAAGATGTTGTTCCTACCTAGATTATTACAACTCATCTTTCAGGTTTTAAGCTTAAATGTCATTTTCTCAGAAGACTTTGAAGAGCAGACTAGTTTAGATCCTCAAGTTACATGTTCTATTTGCACATGGTACTTTTCTTTCATAGCATTCATCACATACTAAAATAAACAATTTTAGGTGTAATTATTTGTTCAATGCCTGTATCTTATTCTGCTTTATCTGTATTGACCATCAGGTGCCCTACATGCCTCGCACAGAGGTTGGCATATAGCAGGTGCTCAATAAATATTTATAGAATGAATTAATTAACATGGAAGTAACTTAAAGGGCTCAACAAATGTTAGTTCTCTTTTCCTTCCCATCTCATATTTACAGAAGCATGGATATCCCAGGGTTGTAAAGTCAGAAAAGACTATTTCCACAGGAGAGAGACAAGTTCATGGTATGATGGACATTGACATATGTTTAAAATTACTTAAGGTCATTCTATGGACACCTCTTATAGGGGTTAAAAATATAGATCTGGATCTCAGTAAAGAAGTCATAGGTAAGGATATATAGATTTTCGAGTTATAAAAATGTAATTTTACATGTGTTTTAAAATTTGTGGTCTGCTCCAATGTGTCTTAAAATGGAGGGAAAGAGGAAGAGGAGTCTTCTAAGGTCAAAGGCCAGGATATAAAACATGTAGTGAGTGCATTTAGTAAAAATTAAAATTATTTAAACCGTGGCCTGACTGGAGTCAGTCTTGAAAGAATTACAGTGGGAATCGTAACATAAATAGAATTGTATTTTCTTCTTCTTTTTTTTTTTTTGTCCCCTACTTTTTAACAGTAAATCCTGAGCACAGATCTAAGGTCTTTTCCCAAAAACAACAAAACACAAAAATACTCATTCATAGATAGTAGTATTCCAAAGTAATGGTACATGAAAGGTTATAGGAGTTTTGAAGTCTTACAAAGTTAATTATAGGCTTACAGCTCCGGATGACACCCAAGAGAAGTCATTTTCAAACCAAGGCCAGGGTTAGTTTGAAAGTCATATCATACTTCAGCTTGAAGTCAAACAAGGATGCATTAAATAGTGAGGGTCCGGTGAGAATCAAATTTCACACTTGTATCAGATACTTACAGTTCTTTAGAGCCTGTAAAACCATATGACCCTGTAAAATAATATTATCTTTCTGTGTTTTCAATAAGTGAGCCAATTTTCATGAGCAGAAAACTGGATAAAAGATGTAATCACGTTCCTCCCAGGCATCAGAGTGCACTGTAGGGCGTCTTCCCCGAAGTGCAGACCAAGGTCTGAGGAGCTCTGGGCATGTTATTTTGCAAACTCGTATTTGTACTCATGTTTGTACTAGGATGATAAACAGTTCAGTTTCACTGCAGAGAAGCAGGAGATCACTGATTTTAGGAGAGTGTCCGAAAAACTGTGAGGGAGAGTTGCTGAAGACAGTTTCCTGGTCACACAGCTCATGGATGCTTGTGGGATGTAGGATGTCATGCTGCTCCATGCTCAGAGTGTTGTGTGTGATCCTGCACTTTGAGGTGAAGGAGTTGCTAATATATATATATATATATATATTTTATATTTATATTTATTATTATTATTTTTCATCCTTACCGGAGGACATTTTTCCATTTATCTTCAGATAGAGTGTGAGGGAGAGGGGGAGAGAGAGAAACATCAATGTGAGAAAAACACATCGATTGCCTCCCGTATGGCCCCAACCAGGGCTGGGGACCAAACTGCAACTGAGGTACATGCCCCTGACCAGAACTGAACCCAAGACTCTTTGGTCCACGGGCCGACGCTCTAACCTCTGAGCCAAACTCGCCAGGGCTGAGTTGCTAATATTAAAACCTTCCCCACATTTGAAGAACTCTGTCCCTTAACTTATTTTGTTGCTGCCAGCTCCTTTTTCATATTTTTTCCTTAGATAAGAACACCAAGGCAATGTCTTTTCAAGCTTTTTGTCTCAGCAATGGAATGCAAGCGAATTAATATCTAATGGTTTTGTGCAAAGCTCAGTAAACAGATTTTATTTTGCCACTATAAAATTAAAAATCCTTGTGTCATTGGGAAGCTGGAGAGGAAGACTATTAGCAAAATTATTAGCAAATTAAAGTAGAAATGATAATAACACTAGTGGCCCAATAAAAAGTCTGAGAAATCAATTATTGGTAGTAAAGAAAAAGCTGCTGCTCCAGTCGGGTTTAGGGTGGCAGGTACACAAAATGTAATAAACAATATATGCAGTGTATCCCTCTATGATTCTTTACAATTGCCCAGTTCTTGGGCTTTGGGAGAATATATATGTAGATGTGAGTAAACATTAGAAGAAGGATAATCCTCTGGGTCTATGGATCTAAGACACACTTTCATGAACATGTGTGAGTTAGTTAACGTACCTAAGTCAAAGGAAGTTCTTCCATATTTGAACCTTGTAGATGTAACATTTCACTCCTCCTCATTACCTTGTTATTTCATTGAACTACTAATTACTTAGATAATTGTCACAGCAAGACCTAGGGATCAGAGCGTTGGTGTGGCATTGCCACTTCTAAGGCCATCAGAGATAAGTGTACTGAGGATGAACAACATTTTGTACCAAGAATATAATTGCTTAGCTCATTAGATAGGAAAGAGCCTACCTGTGGATATGTAGTTGTGTATATACAGGTCTGTAAATACTTATTTGAAATCTCTCTAAATCACTTTATAATATAATTTTTGAAAAATTTCTGCTTGGGAAGTTTTATAGAATCCATTTGTTTATGCTTTGAGCAAAGTTATATGGTAACAATGCCATAGACTCAATCCAGCAATGCTGTATTTTTGCCAAGAGTTTTTCATCGGAGCGTGTGAAAATTTCTCTCTCTCCTTTTTATTGAATGTATTGGGTAACACCGGTTAACAAAATTATAAAGGTTTCAGGTGCACATCATCCGCGCACTGTACTGTGTGTTCACCACCGCAAGTCAAGTCTCTGTTCATCACCATTTATCTCCCACAGGCTCCTCCACCTTCCCCGCCCTCCGTGCCCTCTGTCATTCACCACCCTGTCTGTATACATGAGTTCTTTTTTCTTTTTTTTAAATTAATTAATTTATTTTTGTTACAGATGTTTCTCCTTTATCCCCCACTGATTCTTTTTTTTTTTTCTCAATCCCTTCACCCCACCTCACCCATTTCCTGGGCACCCCAATAGCTGTGAACCTGCTCTCTCTCTATGACTCTGTCTCTGTTTTGCTTGTTAGTTCATTTTGTGCATTAGATTCCTCATAGGAGTGAGATCATATGGTGTTTTCTTTCTCTGGCTTATTTCACTTAGCATAATCCTCGCCAGGTCCATCCATCCATGCTGTTGCAAAGGGTAAGATTTCCTTCTTTTTTTATGGCCAACTACTATTCAATTGTGAATATACCACAACTTTTTTGTTTTTTTTATATTATTTTGAATCCTCACCCGAGGACATTTTTTCCATATTTTATTCAGATAGAGTAGGAGGGAGAGAGAGAGAGAAACATCGACGTGAAAGAGACACATCGAGCGGTTGCCATCCACACGACCCAACCAGGGCCAGGAACAAACTGCAACTGAGGCACGTGCCCTTAGCAGGAACCGAACCCGGGTCCCTCTGGACTGCAGGCCAACGCTCTAACTGCTGAGCCAAACCGACCAGGGCACCATAGCTTTTTTATCCACTCATCTACTGAGAGAGCTTGGGCTGCTTCCAAGTGTTGGCTGTTGTAACTAATGCTGCAATTGGTATGTGCGAATTTCTGAAGAATTACAAATATATAGTAATTTACCTGCATGCATTATTTTTGATAGATATCTATTTTTAAATGGCAGAAAAGCACAAGCCCTTATCTACATATGAGTGAGGATAATTTGTAAATCTTCAGAAATAGTCTCATTTCAAGAATTTCTCTCTTAAAAAAAGAAGAGAAAAGCTCATGGACATGAACAACAGTGTGGTGAACGCTGGGAGCGGAAGGATGGGGGAGGTGGAGGAGGGTGAGGGGGATACATGGTTATAGACCGAGACTTGACTTGGGGTGGTGAACACACAATACAGTGTACAGATGATGTGTTGTAGCATGGTGCACCTGAAACCTGTACAACTTTGTTAACCATTGTCACCCCAATACATTCAATAAAAATGATATTTCTCTTTAAAAAAGTGTGATTTTCTGTACAAAATAAAACTATGCAGTAGAACTAGATAACTTCCCATTTTCTTTTAAATGGGAATAACAAGAAAGTTATTTGCTAATAACTAAGTTATTATTGGAGGAATCTTCTTTAAAATAAGCTACCAGCACTGATATTATCCATTATTTATTGGCTTGACATATTCATTCTGTAGAAATTGTGTGTGAAAAAGTATCTGCAGGACAGGGGATGTGATGTGTGTGGCAGTGAGAAATGTCTTACCTCTCTTGTGGGCGGGAGCAGCTGATGGTACCACTGCTTTGGAGCACACACCTGTCCCCGTGGAGGGGCTTATTTCTAGGACTGAAAAGCTGATACTGAGGGTTGTACTCTTCTTGGGACTGCTACTTGAAAGCATGTTATCTATAAGTACACCTGAAGTGAAAATTTTTTTTCTTTGAAAATACAATATCACGTCAACAAAAACTTCTGCCTTTTATTGGTCTCCATGCCAACATAAAACACGTCTTAAACAAAATATTTTTGTTGGCTTTCCTTCTGTGATTTATGTGTTCTTTTTTCCTTTTTCTATGTCAAAATAGACATTTTTAATAATTTTTAATAAAACATTCTCAGGGGCACTATTTTAAAGAAATCTTCACACAAACTAAAATTTTTCTACAATAATTATATATTATTTTCTATTTTTATATTGACTTGAATGACTAATAGCCTACCAAGGTTATGGTGCAGATATGACATATATTTTTTAGTTAAGTAACCTGTAAACAATATAGTAATTCGCTTTCCAAGATGTTAAATGAGTTGTCCTATATAAAACATTTTGAGATAATTAGAACTTCTATGACATACACCTATATTACATATAAAATGTGTTCTGGTCACTACTCGCCAGATATTTAAAAAACATGAAACTTCTCATTTCAAAATATGCATGTAGTGATTTCCTCCACTAAATATAAAAATACCAGCTAGACAGCAGTTATTCTGCCAGTGAAGGGACTCATGGCTTGTCTTCTTAAGAACTCCACAGAGTTCACTAGTTTGTAATAATACTTGCTTATCTCTTTGAGTGGCTTTTCGATCCAGGACCTGTATTTGGAGGAGTGCTGTGTAATCTGGAAAGCGTCTATGAAGGCAGGTGATATTCTGAGGGGTAAACCCATGCACTGAGCATAAATTATCTCTCAGTTGGCATTGATTCTACCTCCATAAGCACTAAACATCCTCTTTCAGGGTTCAGAGGTCGTGCTCTCCTCGTGCATTGCAGTGAAGTGTGTTTCCTCAGGACTTGGGTGGTTTTTTAGAGAGTAGGAACTTCTGAGCCCACTGATACGGAAAACAATCTATATAGATGACTAAACACGATGTAATTCCAGAGGAGATCAGACACACAGAATCACTAAAAGCCTTCTTGCCACCAAATTAGATCTAATCAACCAAAGAAGTGTGAATAAATAAATAAAAGCTAATGTCGAACTTTTGCTTACAGATAAAATGTTATGTTTTTCAGAACGCTGCAAATGTAAGCCTATTAGAGCGACTCAGAAGACCTATTTCCGAAACAATTACAACTATGGTAAGGATAACTTCATGGTTGACCTATAACTGCTGTGTTAAGAAAGGTGTGTGTGTGTGTGTGTGTGTGTGTGTAAATTAGTAGAGCACTTCAAGAATAAGGCTTAAAAATAAATTAAGACAACTTTCAAGAGCATACCTCTCCCACATAATTAAAATGTCTGATGTGGGCAAAGTTCTTGACAAATTATTGATTTTGAAGCAGATCAGGAAACGATGCCGGCATGGTAGAACCATGTCAGCCCAGAGACACATTTCAAACTGGATGGGAGGGACTGTTCCCCTGGAGCCGGAGGGGGTTGAGCTTGAGAGGTGCTGCGCGTCCCGTTCCCTGTGGTAAACAGGAGCCCGTGGTGCATGCAGGACGGGGAACAGAGTTCAGGCCGTTTCTTCAGGCATTCCATCCCATGGAAAACACTCACAGAGTTGGAAAGCAGCACTTACAAAGGTTGTTAGTATTCAATTAAGGAAATGTTTTGTTATCTAGCTTGACCTAGAAATGGGACATTCTGATAAAATATTAATTATAGAGCTATCAATGCAAATGTAACTGACAAACCTAACTGACAGGAGAAGCCAGCTGTCTGAGCCAGGTCCCGGGAAGGAGATTTCCATACGTAATGTAATTTTCTCAACTGCCCCATGAGACCAATTATTATTTTTATTTTATTAGTGATTATTTATCCTTCCTTTGATTATTCAGAATGTACTTTTGGGTACTTACATGCTTCAGAGTTGCATATTTCAATGATCAGTTATTTAGAAGAGTCAGTTAATAGAGTTTTCCTGTTGATAAAATAAGGGGCAAATCAATATTTGCTGTACTTCGTCAACATTTTATGATCACCTTTTTCTAGCATGTATGAGATTAATAAAGGTTATATTACTATCTTTAGAATATTCTTGATGCTGAGTCAATGAGTAAACATGGCAATGAAACAAATTTTTGGAGGGAACTTTATTATTAAAATGAGAATTTTATTATTGAATTTCCATGCCCTATTTTAGAGGCTATTGGACATACACAGCAGATCTATTCCTACTTTTATACTTTTGGGAATCGGAGGAGATAAATGTTTAATACTCTGTAAGAGTAATGGTTTATATTTAAAAACTGTGTATTAAAAGGTATAAAGTACAAAACTCTCAATGTAGGTAAATATCTTTAAAATAAATTACACATAGTTTTGCAAGTGTTACTTCAATGAATTCAATTTTTATTTTTTGCTTACTACTCACCTTAAGAGGGATCTACTTTCTCTTAGCCAATGGTGGGCACACTTTCCAAGGCTGAAAGATCAAATGTGAAAAATCACAGGGAAAGGGAGGCCTTCATTTTTAGGAGATTAAAAAATGATATATAACCTTTTAAGTACAATTATACTAAAAATAAAAGCATAATAAAAATTTTGTATCAGAGAAATTTAGTTTGTATTTATTTTGCTTAATTAGTCAATTTTTACTTTACCCAACTTTCTTAGTGCTGCAGTGGTTGGTGCTGGGATTTTTGCTAAAAGTCAAAATACTAGGGGTTACATAGAAAGAGAATATCTTCAACAAGGTAGCAGAGTGAATGTTATAACATAAAATGGGATAGAGATAAAAATTAATGGCAAGAAGTTAATTTCTTTCTTCTAGCCAAACAATAATAACCAGGTTGCCTACAGTTTAAGGATTTCACTTGTCTGGGGTTTACTTAGAACTTCATTGGGGAAGGCAGTCAGTCTAATGATTAAATAGAAGAGAAAAAAACCTCTGAAATAAAAAAACATTTTAAATTTCAAAATATGTTGATTTTTATCTTTTCTTAAATATCTACATGTCTACTGAGAAAACGAAGTGGGGTTGGGAGCAATTGATAACTCAGACAAAACCCCTGCTTCATTCAGAATTAATTCAGGTAAAGTCTCTTGAGCTTTAACAAAATTACTTGAATAATAAAGTAAGTCTTGTAGAGAGATATTTATTTTGGAGGCAGTATGTGTGCTAAAAATTTCTAATGAAAATAGTAGCCATACTGGGTAAATAAATCATTAGTTTGAGAACATTTGCACAGTTCACTAATCTCTAAGAGTTGATGGATGCTATGAAACACATTCACATAAACCAGGACCCCCAAAAATGTCTGCTAGCTGGGTTGTGAATTTATCATCTGATTCTCAAATGACATTTCCAAAAGGGAAATCTTATCTTTTGTTAAAATACAGAATAGAGAGAACACTCACAGAAAGGGATTCTTTGGCTCACAAGTCACACCAAGCAGGGACAGCTGGGCAGTTATATTTTGTTTGCTGTAAGTTCTCATGTTTGAGACACCTAATTTTCTGAAAATTAAAATACCTGTAAAGCAAAAATGAGGTTTTTGTCTTAAAGTTTTCAGCATTAGTAACTTAATTTCTATCATATGTATGTTGTACTGGTGGAATTAGGTAAGTTTCTGCATGGCATTGGGGCATGGATGGGGCTTATTAATTGGCTTTGTATTTTCATGGATCACTTTTTTCCATTCTTTCAGAGTCCAGAGCACCTAAAATATGTGGGAAGGAACTCAGATGAAAGTGGTTTGCTGATATGTGCCCAAGAGGCTTTTAAAAAGTGGATTCATTTGGTTGAGTTGTGTTTTCCTCTGTGTACCATCCATGAACACTGAACTAGAGCAATGAGGTGCCCAGGAGAAAGCCACTGGCTTCTTACACATTAACTTACTTCTAGGCCTTTTCAAACTTCCCCTTTAGAAAACAAACAACAAACAAACAAAAGTTCATTTGCCAGAAGTAGGAATCTAAAGAATTTGGCCCCTCCAAAGAAGAGAAATACAGAGGAACTGTATTTGATAGATTATGAGTCCAAAACTTCAACTTTGCAACTGAACTGATTATTTTGTTTGTCTTTACATTGAGAACACACGTGTGAGACAAACTGGGTGTCAGCACATCCACTGAGAGAGGTGGGTTAATGCAACTGGCATGTTGGACTGCGCAGGGCACGTGAAGGGGAGGGATGTCGGAGTATCTGACTTCAAAGCAGATGGGGGAACAAGGTCTGGTGGTGACCGTTTTTACTAAAAAAAAAGGTAAAATTCTTGCCCTGGCCGGTTTGGCTCAGCGGTTAGAGCGTCCACCTGCGGTCCGGAGAGACCCGGGTTCGGTTCCCGCTAAGGGCATGTACCTCGGTTGCGGTTTGTCCCCGGCCCTGGTTGGTCGTGCGGGTGGCAGCCACTCGATGTGTCCCTTTCACATCGATGTTTCCCTCTCTCTCTCTTCCTCTCTCTCCCTCCCACACTGTCTGTACAAAAAAAATGGAAAAATGTCCTCGGATGAGGATTAAAAAAAGAAAAAAAAAAAAAAAAAGAAAAAAAAAAAAAAAAAGGTAAAATTCTTACAGGAGTGTATAAAATAAAATCTGTACTGAAACAAAGGGAAAAGGAGCTGACGTCTCAACAGTGAGCTAATTGAGGAAGGTGGAAAGAGCACAGAACCAGTTTGGAAACAGTAGGAAGGACAATTTTATAACACTTATGAGACCCCCAGCTCTTCAGAGAATCCATGAATAGACCTGATAAAAGAATACTGACAAGAAAACAAAGCATATTTAAGTACCCGGTCTTTACATATAGTGAAATTAATAAAGTTTAAATTCCTGTTGGCAGCCATGGAAACTGCAGAGATGCATACACACATCCAAAATGAAATTCTGGAGGAAAATTACATCAGATTCACACAACCTTTGATTATCTAAATGAACTTGTTTGAATAGAATACATACACATGTGCATATATGCACACAAATATATATGTACACAAATTGGAAGGGGATCAGGGCTGAACATCAAGGGGACAGGTGTGTTGTGCAGTGTGTCACTCACTACTGTCTAGGACGAAAATGTCTGGCTGACTTTTCCTCTCCATTCCCTGAGCATCAAGTCGAGAAAAATGACTGTAAAGAAGCCAACTTATCTTTTTTGAATGTGGCACCTATTGTGTATCACATGACCATCTCAGTTTTATTATTTTTTGTTCAGTCATTCGGGCTAAAGTTAAAGAGGTGAAAACCAAGTGCCATGACGTGACTGCAGTAGTCGAGGTGAAGGAGATTCTGAAGTCTTCTCTGGTCAACATTCCAAGGGACACCGTTAACCTGTATACCAGCTCTGGCTGCCTGTGCCCTCCACTCAGCGTTAATGAGGAGTACATCATCATGGGCTACGAAGACGAGGAACGCTCCAGGTAATTCACTCCCTAAGGATTCAGGATGATTTCTATGCCTGTGCTATCCTGTTTGCACTTCTCCAGAGATTTTACTCTGGGGTTGGGGATTACAGGTAGGTTTTAGTTGGGTCTCTCAACTGCATGTATTGAACAGAAAGTGTATGTGTACAACTTGTGGATGTGCATTTTTCTGGGGAGAGGGTTCATAACTTCATTTGTTCTTGAAAGGTCCATGATTTCCAACAGTTAATAATTACTGCTCTAAAAAAATATTACTGTTCTGAAATTTGGTCATTCTGGTCTAGAATAAGCAGGTAATTTTTTTTGCAATTGTTCCTGTATTTTTCAGTAATATGTTTCAATTTTTCAAAAATGTTTTCTTCTTTAAAAAATGCAGATTACTGTTGGTGGAGGGTTCTATTGCTGAAAAATGGAAGGATCGACTGGGTAAAAAAGTTAAGGTAAGCCTGTATTTTATGTATAGAGTGATACATAGAATATAAAAGTAGACAACCAGCCCTTTGTCATTTAAACAAAATAGCTGCCCTCAACTACATGAGAAATATTAAAACCTGATATATATGTATAGGTGTATAGATATGTTATATCCATCCATCTATCTATCTATCTGATTCCAAAGACTAAGTTTGTCTTTAACATAAATTTCATTTAGGAAGTTCTCTGTATGTGTATCAGAAATCTAACTATGGCTGCCCAACTTCCCACAATGAGAACTCCAGCTGTAGTTAGCCCAGTCCTGGTAGGGTGACTCCGTTGTCCTTAGAGCACCATTTTCATGGTCACCTGCAGGTCACAAACAGCTGCCCCACGTCCAGCATCACACCTACATTTTAGGGAGAAAGAAAAGAGAGGTTAAAAGGTGTTTTCAAATGCCCCATCTAGCAACTTTTACAAAGGACTGGGTCTCCTGTTAATCTCTAACTGCAAGAAAAGCAGGGCAATGTGATTTTTTTTTTTTAGCTGAGCTTGTTGCTTCCTTGAACAAATTGCAGTGGTATGTGTCACAGAAAAGAAGAAAGAATGAGTAGGAAACTACCAATATTGTCCCAGTGCATAGACATCATTTTCTAGGTATAAG
This sequence comes from Molossus molossus, assembly GCF_014108415.1. Classification (NCBI taxonomy): domain Eukaryota; kingdom Metazoa; phylum Chordata; class Mammalia; order Chiroptera; family Molossidae; genus Molossus; species Molossus molossus. The sequence continues at coordinate 67,622,843 of NW_023425346.1, forward strand.
GTACAGCCACGCTCATCTGTATATAAGCTCCTTAGAGCAGTAATGTAGCTTTATTTTTAAGCCAGTGACTCTGAGATTCTGAAAGTGATGCATTTTTTAAAAATCACTGTAAATTACCTTTTTAATAGAAGGTTCCATTCCTTCTTGCTATACTAAGCAAATCTGTTTCAAAGAAAGGAATATGGGAGTGTATGTATAGAAGGGCAAAGAATCGAAAAGTGTGTGTGTGTAGTGGGCAGGGAGGGGGAGGGGAAAGTAGAAATTGTACCAACATAATAACATAATACATCCTCTTCCTTCTGTGTGTTTGAAGGGTTGGGAAACATTTACAGGGTAAGCTAAACACCCGTGGGCAGTTTATTGTAAACATCTGGCACTCGACACAGCAGAAACATTTGAGTTCAAGTGACCTCCAGAAATGTAGAGGGCATTATTTTTCAGGGAGAAACTGCTCTCCAGTAACCCTCCCACCCCAGGATATTTGTCAAAAGTGGGATGCATTTCAAGTTTAGACTTGTGAGAATTCTCTATTTGTATCTCTTTTCAATTAGGTTGGTGTTTATTAAAAAGTGGTTTTCCTTCAGTATTTGGAATCTCTTACTGTCCTTTTCATTTGGGTTTCTGCTTGCTAATGCAGAACAGGAATGTGTCCTAAATTCCTTCACCAGATGGGAGAGCTTTTAACATCCCCGCTGCAAAGCATGTAACAAGGCTGCTCTTTTGGTACCAAAACAGTTATCATCATGTAATGACCTAGGACGCATGACTTGTTAGTCCTGTCTCTTAGTAAGGCAAACATATTTTCTACTGCTTTCTTTCTTTTTTTTATCCTCACCCGAGGACATTTTTCCATTTTTTGTACAGATAGAGTGGGAGGGAGAGAGAGGAAGAGACAGAGAGAGAGAAACATCGATGTGAAAGGGACACATCGAGTGGCTGCCACCGCACGACCAACCAGGGCCGGGGACAAACTGCAACCGAAGTACGTGCCCTTAGCAGGAACCGAACCCAGGTCTCTCCGGACCGCAGGCCGATGCTCTAACCGCTGAGCCAAACCGACCAGGGCTATTTTCTACTGCTTTCTATAGGGAACTCACACAGAGTCATTATGTGAATTTATTTGTATTCTTAGTCTAGATTTAAACATGCTCAACAATTCAAATTTATATGGAGATGCTTCAGACTAAAGACTTCCATTGGAAAATCTCTTTGATGAGAATTATTGAGATCTTTAGTTTTCCAGTTAATTTGAGGATGGAAAAAATAGTTTTGTGGAGGGCACTTAAAAAAAAAAAATAGAGTTGCCCTTCCAGCTGATTTTTTTTGCTCTCAGTGGATAGATCAAGAATTAAATAAAGACCCCTTTATGGTTTTCCATGCAAATGGTTGTTTATTTAAGTCTCTGTTATAGTAGGTTGTTCAGGTTGAGATATTTGGCCTGCCTTGGGGAGCTGAGAAGGAGACTGTTTTTTAAATATGAAAAGCAATAAGACTGTGGACTAAAGCATCTAAAATAAAGAATTACTTTCAGTAATTGAAAAATGGTAATTTAATATGAACTAAGCACGTTGTACATTTTTCACCTGTTAATCTTCAGAATTCTCAATGTACATCTTCCATTTGTTGACCACTTGTGAAGGGCCAGACTTGTGTTTGTCGTCTCAGGAGAGCTCACAGATTGTGATAGGTATTTGTGTCACCATTTACTGACACAGACATTTGAAGCTTCAGGTTTGATGTGAAAGCAATTTTAATGTAGGCAGACAATTTCATGCTTTTTAAAATCTGAGAATTGTGTTTACATAGCATCAATTTCATTGTTGCCCTGGGATACAGAGCTGATACTTTTTGAAAGTAGTAAAATGCTTTTGAGATCTGACTTTGCTGTCTCCATTGTCGGAATAATAGAAATGATGACCCTGGTGATTTGCGCATGTGACCATTTCTGTTCTACGTTTCACAGCGCTGGGATATGAAACTCCGTCATCTTGGACTGAATAAAAGTGATTCTAGCCATAGTGATTCCACGCAGAGTCAGAAGTCTGGCAGGAACTCGAACCCCCGGCAAGCACGCCATTAAATCCTGACATGTGGAAAGAACAGCCGTGGACTTCCTATTAAGACTTGCATTGCTGGACTAACTAGCCAAGGAAAATTGCACTATTGCACGTCATATTCTATTTTTTACCACAAAACTCATGTGGTAAATGATATTACTTCTATTTTCTCTTTTGTTTCCTGCTTTTCTCTTCCCTCTTCCCACCCCCTTCTTTGTGGTCTGAGTGCAGATCCTAAAATATATTATATGTATTCTATTTCACTAATCATGGGAAAACTGTACTTTGCAATAATAATAAATTAAACATGTTGATCCCAGGGCCTTTTTGCTGGAGTAAATGTTAATTTACTGCTCTGCGCCCAGACTGGGAATGCAGTATTGGATACAAAGAGAGAAAGCTAAATAAGCTGTACAATATACTCGGCTGATCTAATTACAGCCTCATTTTTGCACGCCTTTGGGCATTCTCCTCATGCTTAGAAAGTCCTACATGTTTATAAAGGTAAAATAGCAGTTTGAAATCAAATGCCATATAGGCAAAGCAATCAAGCACCAGGAAGCATTTATGAGCAAAAGACATACAAGACGAATTATTTGAAAGACAGGCAGGAAGCAAAATAAATAGTGTTAGGAGTTGGGGAAAGAACATTTTGCCTGACTGAGAAGCACAACTGAAACCAGTAGCTGCTGGGATGTTATCAGTAGCATTTATCTTTTGGCAATACATTTGACTTGTTTATGAATACATATATTCATCAGCACGAGGGATGTGAATTATAACTAGACATCTGCTGTTATCAGCATAGCTCCATTTAATTTTAAACAAACCCATTGGTGTGAGTCTATTTTTTCTTCTTCTTTTAAAAATGACTTGCTTCATTGACCAGGAAAAGAAATTATATATGTATGTGCGCCAGGGTGTTGTTTTTAAAAGCTGTGTAGCTCTATAACATGCTGTAGTTTGCAGGATGGTAAAATGTACAAGGGGTGGGTGTGTGTGTATTTGTGTATGTGTGTTCACACTCACCTGGACTGAATTACAGGCCTGTGCACTGGCCTGTACTTAATCATTTGGGTTTGTGCTATTTAATGCTCAGTAAAAGACGTCTAATAAAAGGAATTATGGTTTTCAGGAGGGAGGCTACTCTGACTTTTGAACCAAATGCACCTTCTCATTACCCAAGCTGCAGTGTGATCTCCAAGGACCGTGGGGAACAAATTATGCTTTTACTTTCTTCAGTGGGATTCTTTAGAGCCTGTGCCAATCATTGGAAAGTCTCATTCCTTTCCATTTTTATGTTTGATATTAGTAGAACCAAATTTCTAAGCTCTGATATGCTGAAAATAAAACATGTATGAAGCAAATGGTGCTGTGTTTCCTTCTACAAGGACAATCATGCAAGAATGAAAGTTATTTCTGAACACGTTTCCTGAAATCATAAATAATAATCCATCCAAATTCTATTTTGGAAGTAAGAGAACATACTTACCTTGCCTTTTGACATACCCCAACCCCCAACAATGTCTTCCATCTTAGAAGAAAGTTCCCACCTTCATCTGCATGAGGGACTCTAGCTCTTTGTGCTGCCCTGTGGCTGCTTTCAGACAGTTTAGCCTCTGCCCTGTGGGCTTTATTCTAATGGCTCAGGCAGGGGATCTCTTTCTAGAAGCTGCTGTTGTTGTAGCCTTGAAAGGTGAGCGTGGGTGTCACAGGGTAGTAGTGAGGTGCCACATGGAAGAACCAACTGCATCTCAGGATCTCTCATCTGGATATTTATGCCTCAAGTTGAACTGCACAGACGAGGACTGGAAAGCGGTCCTTCCACATCACCCTGTTTTACCCATGCCTTTTCATTGTAACTGTGGAAAGAAGGGCAAAATTGAGTACAGGAGACTGAAAGGAATTGGTTTCTCAAATCCACATAATGTCATCAACTCTTCCAAAGCATAGTATGGTGAATTTATGTGATTAAATATTCTGATGTATGATGCAAGGCACAGATGTTTCCAGCCCCTGTGGCTGGGGGAGGGGAGGAGGATAATATTTGCATAGAGATTTGAAACAATTTATGATCAATACATATACAATGGCAATATTTATAAGCAAAAGACGACCAGATTCCTAGATTCAGCAGTGGGTTTTGTTCTTTGCCATTTTCCATTTAAATGCTCTATACAGCCGGTGTGGCTCAGTGGTTGAGGGCCAACCCATGCACCAAGAGGTCCGCGCTCTATACCGGCAATGCTTGATTTTGCTCATGTATGTAGGGCTCTGTCAGTTATTTTAAAGCCCATAAGGCCCATGAATAAAGTACGTTTGATTTTACAGTTTGATAGTTGTAATATTTTAATAAATTATGTGTAGGCCTCTTTTGGGACGACATGATTTTTATCATGACGGTCACCTTTCTAATCAGACTGCAAAACCATTTCTACCCTGCAATTGCCCGAATGGAAATATCTCTCATTAGTGCCTCTCTATAGGCTTTCCTGTCAGGGACCAACTTTCAAAGCCACTGAAATTTGAATACATAGGCATCCTTGTCAGTAACCTTGAGATCTAAGAAATTAATTTAAAATTTCTTGGGAAATTGATGTTCATTCTTAGGATTTTACTCTTCCTGGATGCATGATGAATAAATAAGTAAAAATGAAAATAATAGCAAATTTGGATTCTCTTCATGGACATGTAAGTTTTCACCATGTCACATGTAGAGTGTAATATGATTCGATGCCATATGTTACACGGAGCCCTTGAGGTTGGGGTGGGACAAACCATGCCTTTCCACATCTGTTACATATTAAGAAGGCAAATACAAAAATTACAATCACTATGAGTAAATAGTACTACTTATTGCCTTCTGCAAGAAATTATTTGCTATTATTTTTTGACAAGGAAAATGACTGAAAAAATAAGTATTTCAAGACTGGTGTTTATTTAGACTGTGAATTTTAATATTTAAATAATACCGGCACTCAAGAGCATGGCCGAAATGAGGGAAAGCAGATACTCCTGATACTAGTCCTGACATCCAACAGATAGAAGTTTAAAATATTGTTCCCAGCTGAATTAATATGAACAAAAAATAGGATCGTTATACCTTTGGTAATTATATTTTTGGGGGTAGTAGTGTCTGACAGTGTCTAGAACTCTAAAGAAAACACTCACATGTGTATTACCTCATGTAAGCCTTGAAAGTGTAAAGTAGGTATTGTTATTTTTGTTTTATAGGTGACAAAATAAAGGATTTAGAACTTCAGAGTTATGTTAAGCAGCAGACCCCCTTATTCTTATTTCCAAAGTTATATTTCCCATCATTACAATTGCTGATAAAAAGTTAAACACATCCTGACATTGTAAAAAAGCCTAGTGCCAAGCATGTAGAGGCTACTAATATTTTTTTCTTAAATTGAGGTTTACCACCTGTGTCAGCAAGCCTCGGTCCCACTGTGACCCCAAGTGGTGTCTATTCTTCAGTTGTCCTTGCCTATGAATTCAAAATTTCAATGGCATCTCATACAGGATGAGGTGAATGGACAATCAAAGTGATGCTTCTGGCATGAATAGTTTAAAGATATGTGATTCTCTGCAGAAAACAAAAAATGGTATTTCCCCCTCTAAGTTTCTGTTTTTTCTTGCATTTGGAGAAAAGCATGGAGTTAATAGTATTCAACAAAGCCAGAATTAAAAGTTGATTGTTACCTCATTTTATGTTATCTCATGTCTCAGAGGTTTCCTTATCCCTCCCTCCACCAGAGTCCTCCAGAGGCTGGAAAGAAAACTGTCTGTATGACCTAATACCCCCTGCTTTTCTTTCATTAAATATTTTCATTATGTCAGAGATCTGACATGTTGAAAGACAACTCAAGCTGTTTTTTTGTGGGTAAAATGCAGACAGCGTGCATTGTTTCTACTGGGAATGGTGGGCGTCAAGGCGCCATGAAGAAGGAAAGGATGTGCTCAGGGAAGCTTGCTCGGTACAAAAGGAAAGGGTCTGTGGACTGGTGAGGAGACTGACTCAGAAATGAAAGGAGATGCCGAAGAGAGCTCCCCACTAACCACAAGGATGTGGAGGGGTTGACATCACTTATTATATAGTAGGGCTGGGGCCGCCCTTCCAAACAGCCACCACCCTGTGCACACACGCTTAACATCATGAAACAGGACTGAGGTTATGATTGTAGGGTTGGGTCTTAGGAAACTCTGGGGTATCAGCAAGGGTGGGTCAGCATGATGTCTGACACTTAGGATAGCTCTGAGACAGTAAATAGTTCATGAAAGGGGACGAAGTATTGCTTATTTATACTGGATGATAAATAAAGCCAACAAATAAAACTGATCAGGTTCACTTGAATGCCTTTAGTTCTACATTGTTTTGGTGACTGGGGGAAGCAGGGCTTCCGAGAGATGGGATCCCTGTACCAGCACTGAAGGACAGAATTTAAAGTAAAAGCTATGATATGATTGGGCAAAAAAATAGATGAATCTGAACAAAATCCCTACTGAAAGATTCTTTCCCTATGACATACAACTCAAGTGATATAGCAAAGCTTTAAAAAGAACCATGAAGCTCCAAAAAATCATACCTACAGAGACTTCACTGTCCTCTCTGCACATTCTTCTCTCCCTCTTGGCCATTCTTACCTGTTCTGCTTCTCATATTGCTTGGCTAATTAAATCACACACAAGCCTGAAGTAAGTATAGTTTTCAGAATTGCTAGAAAATTAAGTAGCAAGTAAACAGAAGGAATTGTTTGATATTCTTTAGATCCACTGATCAATACCCAGGAAGCACAATGGGATTCCCTTCAGATCACTAGTCCAGGCAATCTTGTTCTGAGCTTCTGCATACACAACAGCATCCGCCTGGAACCATGGCTCCCTGTCCCTTAGAGAGCCAGTCAGTCACTCAAAACAGCCCTCACCACACCTTGAAATGAGCTTTGAAGTTAGGCACCTGAACAGTTCTCACTGGGCAACCTATTGGCTGTTTAGCTTACTCTCTCGGTTCTAAGATCAGGTGAATTGAGCTAGGCAGAGCCTGTTGATCAGTGTCTGGAGTATGGTAGGCACGTAATAAGTACAGATTTACTTGTACTCTGAGTACTCTCTGTGAGGACCACAGTTCTCAACCAGGGCTCTGGAGGGTGCTTTTCCACCCAAAAGGAAACAATGGCTTCCAAGAGATCCTACTGTCTGAACCGCTCTTTCTCCTCAATCTTTAAGATGCCATACTCAAAAAATTCCCTCAAATCATCCTCAAGTTGCAATTAAAACTTTTTTCTGCTCTTCCTCTAGTAAGGCAGATGAGCTTAGAAAGAAGCATGATCAGGAGACTCAATGAATACTCATTTGATTTTTCAAAAGGTAAGATTCTGGAAAAACTACATAGTGCTCAATTCTACAAAATGTACATATCACTGATACAAGTCTATTTGTTTTATTCCACGTATTATGATTTATTTGGGAAATCAAAAACCACCACGTATTATGATTTATTTGGGAAATCAAAAACCAAAATATTTCTCCAACCACTTTTAAGTATGAAAGATGGTAAACCTATAGAAAGCTTAATGTCGTAATGCTGGTTATTCCTATGGAGATGTCAATCTCCAGATTAATTCACTTAATAACCTTTGACCTTTTCAGTGGAATTGGGTTTTTATATACTACTATTAGCCATTCGTAAGCAATAGGTTATTTCACACAAAGGAGAAAAGCAAGTAAAGCAATTTTCTCTTAATGTTATTGATAAAGTTTGGCCTCTTGAAAGGAGAGACCACATGCAAAGCTATGTGTTCTCATTAGGAGCTAAATTTTGTCAGAGGAGCTTCTTGGTGTTTGCATTTCCAGAAGCACTAAAATTATATTGAGACAAAGTGTTTATGTTTTAAAAGCGCAGGCTCTGCATTCCAGGCTGCACACTGAGGGTTCTCTAAACAGAGGCAGCTTTTACTGAAACTTGGGAAATAAGAATAACTCGTAAGGGCTTGGACTAGTACATAATGGAAAAATAGAAGATAACCAAAGAGCCAGCAGAAAAGGGGAGCAACTTAATCCAGGGGTTGGCAAACTTTTCTGTGAAGGGTTGAATAGTAAATATTTAAGACTTTGTGGCCACGCAGTCTGTTACAAGTTCTGCCATTGAGGCTCAAAAGCAAACATTGACAATGCATACATGAATGAGCATGGTGGTGTTCCAATAAAGCTTTATCTATAAAACAGATGGGCTGGATTGGCCCTCATGCTGTAGTTTGCCTACTTTTGTGGATCTAATCAAATGCTCAATAACTAGTTGAGCTCAATAACTAGTTGAATTATTTTATCATTTAGTGGCTTAGAGACTTAACTACTAAGAAAGGTTAGCCCTGTGCTTAAGTAGGACTTTGTCCAAAATTTTACATTCGAGATTTAATCTTTTATGTCAGACATTGTTCTGTTCAGGAATCTGCTTGAAATGCAAGGGCTTAGGATGTACATTATGTCACCATTTTCTTAGTATCAAGGAAGCAGCTAGCAGAAGAGCACACAGTGCCTGGAGTAGAGAAAGGGGTTTTGAAGGGGAGAGCCATGAACAGGTGTAGTCTCCCCATCTAAGCAGTTATTCATAGAATCCATTTGACCACCCAATAATATTTCTTGTTGTTGTTCCTACAAAGCCACATTCTTTAGGAATAAAGTCCGGTATGAATGAGTGCTCACATATTCAGACAGAGAGCACTGCTCTGTTCTTGTGTACCCATTGAACAAACACCTGTTTGGTCTCCAGGCTCAGTACTCGGAATTGAAGATAAGAGTGGAATAGGATAATTCAGCAGGGAAAACCCACATATAATTCAAGGTGGTGGAATCCACAAGAGAAGCAAGAACAAAGAGTAATTCTTTTAAAAAATCTCTCAAACTACTGGTCTGTTTTCTCTTGCCTTCCCTCCCATTCAGTCTAGTTTGGTGTATTAAAATGTGTCCCTCTTGCTAATTACTCCTTATTTTTAAAACTGGCATGTCAGTGATTGTGAAAAACTATAAATATGGTTGGTGGTTGTCATTTTTAACACCTTACTTATTCTTTACTATTTCCTTCACATTTCCTTTTGAGTTGCTAAAAAAAAAAAGATGCTTGGAAGTGTTGCTCATGCACTAAACCTTCTTGATTTACAACAGCCTTCCTTGCTTGATGAATCCCACACGCCCCATAATTTAAACATCTTAATACACCTCTCACTGGAGTGCCTTTTTATGTGAATGTAAATTGATTCTGAAACTGCTCCCAGTGAGAAGTTTGTGTTTGGCATACTGCAGCTTAGAGTTGCATATGGTTGATCTGTAAGGTCTAGGATTGAGGTTCAATGGCCACCATAATTAACCCACCATAATTAACCTAGCTTAGGCTAATTTAACCATAAAATATACACTGCAGCTGATTGTTTAACCTGTCACCAATAAATGAATGGTGTCTACCCTGAGCCACTCAGCTATGGAATGCAGTACATACAAAAGGACCTTGGGTTTATTTCTGGATCGATGCAGCTTATTCTTTTTGGGGGACTTGGAGGGATTTTCTCTTATTTTGGAAAGTAACTTTAGTAACTCTTCTCTAGTCCAGGTAAAACCAAATATGAGTCCAGCTGGTGTGGCTCGGTTGTTGAGCATCAACCCATGCACCAAGAGGTTGCAGGTTTAATTCCCGCTCAGGACACCAGCCCAGGTTGGGGGCCCGATTCCCAGTGGGGAGTGTGCAGGACGCAGCCAATCAATGTTCTCTCTCATAGATGTTTCTGTTTCTCCCTCTCCCTTCCTCTCTCTTTAAAATCAGTAAAGAAAAAAAAATTGTTTTAAACCGACTATGAACCATGTAAGATAGTAAGAGCGGGCTATCATCTATCCCATGCAAAATGGGTATGCTGGAAGACATTTAAGGCTTTCCATTTGTAGCGTTTTCTAAAACTTAATCATTATTCCTGCTATTGGCAAGTTACTCTGCAGGTTTAAGCACAAGAAAATGTCGAATTTCGTGAAATGTTTAGCTGCAATTATAAAAGTTACGATTTTTTTTTCTTCTCCCAAGGACTTGTTCAACATTTTACACTTAACCAAATTTGGGAGCATTTCAGTTGAGATTATATATAATGTTAGTAAGTCAGTAAAATTTCAAGTCCTACTTTTTCCTTCAAGCACAAGGAGTGTGCTAGCTCCAAAGACGCTGGGGTTTCGGTGTCAGCTCTCTTTGGAGACAAACTCCAGATCCTCTCCCTGCTCCCTTCTCAGAGCCACAACCTGACAGGGGGGAATTCTCAGTGACGAGGACAGGCTGATCAACAAAATCATGAATGAATGAGGCAACAGGTGCACAAATGTATCTAGATGGGATAGAGCGGAGCCCAGAAAGAGCTAAGGGCTCCACAGGGTTTGCTGGCCCCCTGGGCCCTGTCTGATGTCACCAGCCAGAAGCCACGTGGAAGCTCTTCTTCCAAAACACAGAAGATGGTGTTTTTGACCCAAGTAACCAGGCCCAACCCTCTTGGACAACTGCTTTTTTGTCTCTGAAATTAGGCTGTGGCCTTAAAAATTCCTGAGGTTTGGAGTAGATAAAGAGGGCATTACAATTCTGTCCTCTGCACCAGGAGCTGGGCCATGCTGTAAACCTCTTACCGTGGGGAGAAGGAAAGGAAAACAAGCCTGCTTTGCTGACATGCACATTTAAATTATAAAACGGTCCTTTACATTTATCTGGCACTGTTATTCTCAAAGGACTCTTCATCACTCACAGGCAAGTCTACCGCATGCTCCTGTGCCAGGTGCTATGTGTGGCAGGGTGTTCTTGCCCGGTACCAGCCCTGCTGGAATGTGCAGTCTGCTGCGGGAGGCAGGCGAGACAAGCGACAACTGTGAGAAGCGCCAAGCAGGATCAAAAGGATGCGATAGTGGCCATCAGGGGTGCAGGTGGAGGCAGGGAGGATCTGCTGAAAAGGGTATATTCACTGAGGGAGAGTCACTGTGAAGCTAATGAGGCTAAGCTTCGCTTGTCCCAGCCTCTACCAAGGTCCTGAGGAGGCCCGTGAGCACGGGTTTCTGTAGAATTTGCAAATGTAAGATTTAAAAAGCATTTTTCAGTCAGAATTTTTCTTAAAGTGTATGAGCTTCAGGGCTCACAAAATCTAGATTCATGCTTGGTGGTTAAGGAAGATCGAATCCACTAGGATAAGAAGGAGCATGACATGCTTGATGTGGGAGGTGGTTCAGGTGGGCGTTTGAAAATCTTGAAGCTGGAAATTGCCTCGCTACCTGCAGGGCCTGTGGAGGGAGTAGCATGGGGAGTGGGGAGAGAGGTAGGAGACACCTTTGGAGAAGTTAGCAGGGGCAAACCATGTGGCCATCTAATGGAATTTGGTTTGTATCACAGTGGTGTGTAAAACGATGTCAAGCAGGAGAACGACATGATCAGATTTGTTTTTAAAGTGTACTCAGGTCCTATAGGAATAACTGATATGGGTTGGGGACATGATTAGAGAAAGGAGGCTATTGCTATGTTCCAGGTGAGAGATGACGGCTGTTGCTATGATTGAAAGTAGTGGCAGTGGTTATGGAGGAAGAGCACAGATTTAAGATACGTATTAGGTTTTGAAATCATAGGACTGGCTGATGAGTTGGATGTAGGAGCTGGGCAGAATATAAAGTTAAAGACGACCCTAGTAATTTTCTTATTTGAGACACTGGATTGATGGTGGTGCGACTTACTAGGGTGGGGAAGGCCTAGGAAAAGGGGGAATTGGGGAGACGGAGTTGTGGGGGAATAGAGAGCTCTGATTTGGTTGTATTCACTTTGAGACATTTATTTGTCCCTCAACAGTAAGATGTTGAATGGGCAGTAGAAATATGAGTCTGAAACTTAGAAGAAAGTTATAAGCAAAAATTTGAGAGTTACCAACATATATTTGGTAAATGTAATATATTTCTAAACTGTATAAGGTTGCTATTTCTATTCCTTCTACTGATTCTTCACTCAGTAATCTAATTGAGACAGGACATAACCTCTAAATTGGATTAAGTAGAAATCCTCAATTGAAGAGTTACTTTCTTTTGAAACTATTGGATCCTTTATTTTTTAATCCTCACCCAAGGACATTTTTGCATTTATCTTCAGATAGAGCAGGAGGGAGAGAGGGGGGAAGAGAGAGAGAGAGAGAAACATCAATGTGGGAGAGACATATTGACTGATTGCCACCCACACGACTCCAACGGGGGCTGGGGACAAACCGCAGCTGAGGTATGTGCCCTTAGCGGGAACCGAACCCAGGATTCTCTAGCCTACTGGCCGACACTCTGACTGCTGAGCCAAATCGGCCAGGGCGAGCTATAGGATTCTTAATGAAAAGATGTTGGGGGTTGGGCAGAAGTACTACCAGAGGGTTGCAATAATCACAAGAAGTTGTAGTAGGAATATTCAGGAAAGCATTTAATAATATTATAATGAACATGATTTTATATGTATACATATGTCACTGCTGACGTCCCTTTGAAGGTGATTTAAGAGCAGGATTACAGTGAGACGTGATTCTTCATCATTTAATCCCACTCCAGTGCGCGGGAATGAATTAGGTATGTGAAATATGTACACCATCTTAATAAATCAGACTTTAACTTCGTTATCAGTTAGTTTACATTTCTTAGTGGGCTGTGAGAAACAATTATATGACCACCACTGAATCCTTCTGTCAGTGAACAGACCAGGGTCTGAAAGCATACTCGAAATGCGGCTGACCTCGTGTTCGCTTGTGGATCGAGAGCTTGACGTTAGGAGGCTTCAGTTAGAAGATGTTTCTCCAGAGTTAAATACACACATATATATATATTTTTTGCAAATAAGCAAGGAAGACAAATTAGGCTCTCTAATTTCTTCCAAGTGTGACGGAAAGTTCTAAGTGTCACCTAGAATGAAACACTATCTGAAGGTTCAGGATCCTGGCAGCTCCACAGATTTGTGTGATGTCTGTAGCATCAGGGACAACTTCAAAGAGCTGCGAGATGGAGACACTGTACTATAAGGGAGAAGTAATCTGTTAAGCAAGTCTTCCAAAAAATTCTTACCTTTCCTTAGGGAATAGAGATTAGTATATATATCAGTAGTGGCCAATGCAGTAAAAGTTGCATTATTCTTAAACAATTTCGTTCATTGATTAAAAGTTTAGAAAATGCACAGGTGTTGAAATAACTTTGGAATTCAAGAAGGAGAGCATCAGGCTGCAAAGTAAATTTCTCAGGGAATGACATCTGTATCTGTGCAACACGAAGAATGCCAGACTCAACTTGGCATTTGGCTCGATGTAAAATCTTCCATGAATGAATGTTGTATGAATTAGTTTCTATCTTATTTCAGAGCCCCTTCCTTCAACTTTTTCTCTGTTTTCTTTTCAAAGAAAAGTTGGTGATCTAGGAGTTTTTCTCTTATCTTTATGGGACTTCTGTCCTCCACTACCCTCATACACACAATTCCTGAAATACTTATTTTGAAGCCCAGTATTTGATTAGAAGTCTAATCTAGAAAGGGGGGGGAGGGAGGAAGGCAGCAGAAAAGGTTAAACACAACAGGCAAGCCAGCATAAGAACTTTAAGGGTGGAATAGTACTTTTTGGATTACTTGACATGAGAGTGTTAAACTCTAAAGAAGTACGAATTAATGGTAAGATAAAAACATTCTAGAAAAGCAGGAAAGGAGGCAAAGACTACGATAGGATTATAATGGAATGATCCAGGAGAACTTGCTGATAGTGCTGGCAAGAAAAATAATACAGTTTCAAATTGGGCCTGGTTTGGAATTGTTGGTATGTAAACCACCTAGGGCAGGTACAATAGCCACACCGCTGTTTCCTTGTGAGGTTACATCCTTTATCCTCTCCGTCTCCAACTCAGACTTTCTGCAGCCATCAACCAATAGTGATGTCCAAAGGTAAACCTAAGTCATCAAGAAGTCAACAACACCAAGGTGAACTCTGAAAAGTGGCCCATCCCTCCTTCTGGTTGGGATCCAGCAAGGGTCTGATAGTCATACATGCTGCTGTAGCTAATCTCATGCACCAAGTCCTGGAGATGCGGTAGTCACCTTGGAGCGCTAACAGGCATTCCAGGGGACAAAGAGCTGCTGCTGCACCAGCAGCATGAGGAGGGGCTGGCTGCCTGGGAGCCTGGATCCTGCTTATAGAGCCAGATCCCACCCCAGGAGCTTCTTCTCTGCCCCTCCCGACTCCTCAGCTTATCTACATTTTGTGCTTGTCTCTTACCAGTTACATTTCAACCACCGTGAGCAACTGAACAGAACACTTGCAGCTATCCAAAATATCATTGTTGACTGCAACATCCATAAAATACCCTTATATGATACTTATTTTGTTTGCCTTTCTTTGGTTAAAAAAGATCACTTTTTATTAATAGAAAACCTTGAATGAGTAGGAGGTTTTTACCCCATTGTTGCCAACTGTGGCTTTTGTTGAAGCTTGAAGATTGAGAAAATGGGCGACTTTTAATCAGCCACTAATGGAAATAAAAATAGCTTAAGTTTGTGACTTTCCACAAGATTAATTCAACTTTGGGAAAACTAGGTAGACTTTCCCCTGTCCATTGTATTCTTTAGTAAATGCACAAGACAAATTCATCACAGCTAATTGTGTCATTGTTTTGTATGTTAATACAATTTGTTGTTTGTGCAGTTTGGTTGACCCTGCCTTCTACAGTTTGCAGCTGCTTTGTCATGCTAATTAAATTGTCAACAATAAACACAGGAAAGGAGGCACTTTAAACTACCATTTTAGGCCACGAAACCTTTGCTTAAAGGCTGCCTGCTGTTTCTCCCAACTAGCCATGAAAAGCAATTAAGAAAGGTCTTGTATAACTGTAGCTCACTAAATCAAGGATAAGCTGTATGTTGACAAAAGACACACAAAACGCTTGCAAATCTTCTCAGGACCAAACTGAGTGCAATGGTGCCTGTAAGAATGTGTGGCCCAATTAATGGGAAAACACTTAACTGAAAGTTAAATTGCCCTGTTGCCTTTTTGCCCTATAAACTGCTGTCTAGCCTTAGCATGAGAGCCTAGCTGAGTGCTTATTTTACCAAGGCAGAAACACAGGGACCAGATATGAACCAGTCTAATAACGTGGCCAGTCCTGGGCCAACTCTTAATGCTAAGAATTTATACGGAATGAATACATACCTCTTTGTGATTTCTAACTGTGGTGGCAAAAAGGTTACTAAATTCCCACACGTGATGGTACAAAAGACACTGTACCAACACAACAGCTCCATTTGACACTCGTGAAAGGAAGGGGTACAGATGCGTGGGTTGAGTTAAAAGATAAAGGTTGCTTTTGCTGGCATGGTAACATAAACTTAAGTTACCGGTTTTTAAAATTGTGTGTAGTTATTCTCTTGTTACTAATAGGTTACGATTTTGACATATATTTTACCACTTAAAATTATTTATAAACTGTTCTAAGCGCCAAACGACCCCTCGGTTTGAGGTGTTATTGCAATAATCCCTGGGATAAAATATCTGTGCGATTTCTTTTACCCCTAAACGTGTTCTCTGCTGGTACAGTGTGTAACAGCTACATCCACACTCACCCAGTGGAAGCCACAAAAAATGGCCCATAGAATCTGGAGGCATATTTAAAGTTAACATTCAACAGTTTCTAAAAGTAAGATTTTGAAAATACTAAAAATAAAAGCTCGAAGCCTGCTAAAATAGAATAGTTTAACTTAGAAAATTGTTCATCATGAAAACAGGCATTGTAAACCTACATTTTAAAATTGAAAGTAAAGCTTAACATTTTTTTTTTCTTCATTGATTTTTAGAGAGAAAGGAAGGGAGAGGGAGAGAGATAGAAACATCAATGAGAGAGCACATAAACTGGCCGCCTCCTTCATGCCCCTCACTGAGGATCAGGCCTACAGCCGGGACATGTGCCCTGACCAGGAATAGAACTGACAGCCTCTTGGTGAGGGGTTGACGCTCAACCACGGAGCCATACTGGCTGGGCAGAGCTAAACATTCTTATGTTGACATGCACATGTTGAAAGTATACACAAGTTTTAACTTGTTGATTTATCAAAAATTTTAAATTAACATTATATTATAGAAGACCAGAATTTGTGGGAGGTGTATGTGTATATATGTGTGTGTGTGAGGTATATATATATATCTATATATACATATATATATATATGTATACTGTATATATAATTATATGTATATGACTATTTTTTAGAAGTAAAAATATTTTTGTCAGCTGATTCCAATTGACCCCTAATTATGTGTTTAAGATTAGGGTATGACCTATTATAGTAATTTAATATTTTAAGGATTATTTTTGTTATTTCCAGTGTGGACCGAAAGTGCTTTACTATGTAGACAACAGCATTCGTTGTCTTGTCAAGTAAAAAGCCACTGTAATAAGACTGGGTTCTTTGCTTCTGTCTCTGTTTTTTAGTAAATCAAGGTTATGTCCTAGAAAATATTTCTTATGGTCATTTTTTTTTTTCTTTTTCTTATAGTGCCCAGTGAAAACTAATCATCTTCAGGAAAATTAAAGTCTAAACCATACAACATGTTGATTAAAATTCTGTGGATTATACAGGTAGAATGGATTTCTAATAAAACTATTGTGACTACATGTTACCATTCCTGCCAAATGGATAAACCTAATATTAATGATGTTGCATCACACACACTTAGAACACTTCTGGATTTATTCATTTGATTTAGGTAACACATGGTGAGAATCAGGAAGAAGTAAACCTAAGTGGTAGGAACATTTTTTCTTTTTCTTTTGCTCTTCTCATTTTTATTCTTGTTTATAAAAATTCTGTGTCAAGAATTACTGGTATTCAAACATAGTCTCTGAAGTTACTGTCCTTGCTTAATGATTTGAAGAGGGTGGTAAAAACAGAGGGAATCAAATGAGCTTCCAATTTCCACTGCTGTTTAGAAGAGCCTATGCTACGTCCTATGTGATCTGGGGTTGCTTTGCATTTTTGGAATAAAGCTTGTTGGACTCCTCAGTTCTCCTTGGGCCCCAGTGAAGGCTATGTAGCTCCAGTGAGTACTTCTGAAAATATTCAGACGCCAAATGAAAGGTTAGCCTAGGAGGGAAAGTTAGCCAGCACAGACATTGCCCCTAACTGTTAGCAGTCAATTCAAGCCCTGTTCAAGGTTAGCCTGGCTTTCCTCCAGCTGTGGTGTTCCATGTAAAATAAAATATTGCCAGCTGTGGTCAATTATTTGATTTCCCTGTGAAACTTGAGGAACGTGTAATCACTGTTAATATGGTAAAAATTGATCAAGTGTGACATGATATATAATTTACTGATTGCAATAGCATTTTAGGTACCCACTCTGAGAATAGTCCCCGCTGATTAGTTTCTAGATTTCTAGAGTTAAAGTAAGAGTTAGGTTAACTTTTATACATCAAATTTAGCTTGATGTCAGTGATGGAGGTTTGGTTAAAAGACCTGTGATTTATCCCCTTGAGAGAATAGTATCAGCCATTAAAATGTTTTTGTAAGAGTATTTAATAATACAAAGAATTTTTATGCTATAATTTAAATGAATAAAGCAGGACTCAGAGTTGTACATATAATAATTGCAGTTGTATAAAAATATGAGGTTAAAAATATGCTAGAACATCAAAACATCCTTTTTTCTTGTTCCCATTTCTATTAAGCCAAATGTATTGATTCAAAAATTACGGTTGACAGTCTGCATATAATTTGGGGGAAATGCAGAGGAAAAATAATGCATTAAAAATTGTAAAGAAAAAAAACTAGTAAAAAAACAAACCAGTGATCTGAAGGATCTGAAAGCCCAGGCATTCACTTTTACAACTTGTGCCAAGAAATTAATTCCCATACTACATATGTTCTGGTGATAGATGTTCTTGGGGATCTTAACACACTGGTATCTTTGGAGGAGGTAATAACAACAGGGTCGTATAATCACATACAATCAAGGTCAGGAGGCTGAGCTCAGGAGCCTTAAACCTGGTGGCCAGTCCTGCAGATTTCAGCTTTCTCATCTACAGAGGGGTAGTCACTAGCATTACCCACCTAGCAGGACAAGTAGACAGTCAAGTGAGCTGATATGAAGAACACAACGGAGGTGCTGCCTGGACACTGGTAAAGTTCAATCATTGCTGCCTATTTTTATGTGTTTCAAAATATCTACATTTGTATTTGTCAAGTTACCAACTACAGTCTGCAGGTTTTATTTTTATGATACAATTTGTAATCAACATTTTAAAGATCTTTTTTTGTGTGGACACAAAATATTTTTGCTTCTCTCTGATGAAGTCCAAGGGTAGTATCTTTTGCTTCCTCTCTGCATCTAGCCATCCTGCCCTTAGTTAACCTGATTAGTTTACACATCTTTCAAGATTCATTCCAGCATTACATCCTCTGTATTCTGCTCTTTGCCCTCAAATTCTACCAACCTTTACGTAATTACTTTGCGGTATTCCACAATCATGTAATTTTGAAACAGAAAAAAGTCTAGTTTTACCTTTGGGCTCAATATATCTGACTGATCAGCAGGCTACTCAGAAAATGGCTAAGGGCTGAGGCTGAAGTTCATGTTTCATCTTCCGGGGATGACAGTGTCATTTACCTTCAGTAGAGGCTCTTACAAAGACTATCATATTGTAAATTCCAATTTTTATTATTTTGTAGCTCCTTAGTTATCATTTTATTAGTTTAATAATGACTCAAAAGGGGAGTCATTTCTTTTATCCATGTGGTTCATTTTAAGAAACCAAACAAAACATCTTCCTTAGAGTCTGAAGGCCCTTTGACTCATGGCTCAGAAGTGTGGCTGGGCAAAGTGTCCCGCTGTGGCTGCTCCTACAGATCGGATGAAGACCACTGCCTTGGTGGTGTCTCTAGTCAAGTCAAAGATTGGAATCTGCTGCCACCATGCCCTAGAAGCTGTCTCTTCATCTGGTCTCCCTACCACAGTGTGTACTTTGATTTCCTGCCACTAGGCCTTTGGCCAAGTCCTGCTTGGTCTTCTGACAGGTGTCAGTCACTTGGAAGCTCAGAAGGGGTTGAGGTTGCTTCATGCGAACCTCACACTTCTTTCCCCGGCTACTTCCAGGCTCTGCATATCAATAGTTTGGGGTGGGGGGATTTCAAGTTCCACCTCACTGAGCCCTCATGGCATCTCTAAAGCCACCGACAACTTAGTCACACGTTTAGAGACACGATAGTATGCGTCTGACAGTGTTCGCATGGCTTCCGTCGTGTTTCCTTCAACTTTTGTTTTCCTTGAGTTCTGCAGATAACGTCACAGACAAGATTCGATTTCGTGGAATTCTCAGCAGGTAGTTTCTGCAGTGAGTATTCCCAGCACTGTTTAGACTATCATGAGCCAAAGAACAGATGTGCTTTCAATGGGAGGATAACCACAGTGCCCCTTTCATGTATTTCCTTTATGCTCATTTAGCCGCGTACAAGCATGAAATACATATTAGACATATTTTATTGTTGTTGGGCATGGAGGCAAACTAGCATCCAAGTTCCTCATAAATGCCACATGGCTTTTGGTGATTTTCCCTGAACTGCAGCTTGGTAGTTGTTCCTGGAGTAACCAGATAACACTCTGGATTTTTGGCTAATTGTATTGTTAGGAGAAAATCAAGGTGCAACCACGATGAAAATACTGAAACTTGGATACATTGGTCAACGCTTCATTTTCTAAAATCAAGGTTATACTGCTTCTAACTACAAGCTATACGATTACTTAAGTTGAAAGAAAAATCCCCAAATCAAATCATCTGGTGGTATTGGAAGCAGATTAAGCCAGAAAAGGTAGAGATTTGTATGATTGTGTGTTATTTTATCTGAACATAAACTTAACTAGTGAACCCCAAAGCAATGTCTCATTTTCACTTGGAAAATTGCAGTTGGTGTTTTTCCCATTGTCTATTTTGGTCCTTATGAAAAGAAAATGAAAAAAAAAAGAAAAAAAAAAAGGCCTGATGAGGTGGCATAATGCTTAAATCCACACCCAGTCTATAGCTTTTCTCCCCACAGGGTTCAGTCTACAAAGTCTCTAACACTTGCTGCTATTAATAAAAGCTGAATAAAATGATGCCTTTGTCTGAAGACATTAGCAGAATTGTAGTTGTGTTCCAAGGCACTGGGGGCGAGGGAGAGGGACAAGGCCAGTTGCCCAGAGCACCAGCTGAAAGGGTTGCTAAATTTGTTAAGGGGAAGGCACCCAGCCAGCCATCAGTGAACCACAAGTGCCCTGTGGCCAGTCTTGGTGTCCATGATGCTTGGAATAGTTCTGCTTACTTTAAGCAGTTCTACCACATGTGTTCAGAAATATTAAAGACCATTTATAGACTTTATTGAAGCAAGTTTTTAAAAATTGGACATGCAGTCTTGCTCTGTACTAACGATTACATTTAAGTAAATGTTATAGAGGTATCTAAACACTTCAAACTTAAATCAGAAACCTCCCCTTAAATCAGCACTATCCCCTCCATACCCTAAACCCCTCACCATAGAAAAAAAAAGTTTTCCTATTGAGTTTTCATTTGAGAATACTGCAAGGTTTCAGCACCCTGGATGAACAGTAAAATCACCTGGAAACTCTGGGTCCATTGCAGTCCCATTGAAACTGACCTCGGGGTAAGTCCCAGGAATCTATAGGTCTTAACTGCTCCCAGGTCATTCTGATATACAGTGAGGACTGGTTGAGAACCACGAGGCAATGGTTACTAGTGTATATATCCTTAAACGTTAGCTCACATCAGAAACACCTAGGGGACTGTGAAAACAGGTCACTGGGCCCTACTCCCAGGGCTTCTAATTGAGCAGGCTGGATGGTTCTGAGCGTTTCCATTTCCGTGGGTTCCCGCTCTCCTCGATGCCGCTGCAGGGACTGCGCTCTGGGACCCTCTGCCGTGACACTGACTCGTTCTACCCATCTTAAGGTATGTGCACGACGAGAAAACTTCCCCACGTGCTACTGTTGTTTATGGTGAAGACTTGAAGGATCACGGAGTAAGTGTCCAAGGGCAGGAAGCAGAAGGAAGTGACTTTGAAAAAAAAAAAAAGTTATGGTGAGAATGTTATAAAAAATGGAGAGAAGAAGTTTTGAATTTTACAAGTGGAGGCTGGGCAGAGATATCTTTACCAGAGAAGCTTGAGCAGAGGAGACTGGGGGGGGGGGGGGGCGCGCTATAATGGATATAAGAGGATTTAAAGGAAATTTTTAAGTGTTGCTGGAGCCTTCATTTCTCCTTCAACATGCCGAGATGTGTACGTGAAGGGTGGGTTTTGGTTGTGCCCCTACCACCAGGGCCACCCCTGTCTGGGGTGAAGAGCCATGTCATGCTCTCCCAAGCATTACAGTTCCCCACACTTTTTTCTTTATTCGCCTCTCTAGAAGAACCACAAAATCCTAACTTCAGTGACTTTCTAAACAAACAAGAATGAGAAGGAATGGGGTTTCAGAGGCTCAAATAATTGAAATTTTGGAGTTTGAGGAAAAGGGGGCTTGCTTGAATCTAGAAGAGACTGTGTTCAGGGTCAGGATGGTCATGGAGTGAAAGGTGGAAAAATTTATCCAGTGGTTCCCATCACCCTTTGGTCAAAAGAAATCCTGGGGTGTAAAAGTGCCCTGCATTTCAGTTGTGTGTGCACTTGGAGGGTGTGTGGGATGGGAGTAAAGAGGTGCCCAGGAGGGCCCCACATAGGCAGGGTGCCCCAGGTGAAGGTGAGTGCCCCAGGCACAGGCAGGTGCCCCTGGGGAGTTGTCAGAGTCCAGACAACTTAGGGCCAAGAGGCACTGGGGCGTGCGGAAGAGGTATGCGACCCACAGTGCCTACAACACAACCCCCAATTGCTCCGGTGACAGGAATCTACCATAAAACAAAAACCAGCCACAAAATCCTAACAAGCCATTTGTTTCAAACTTCTCTCTAGATATACCAGCTCTGCAAATTCAATAGACCAAGGCTAGCCTGCTCTTTGTTCATAATGCCCACCCTCACTGCAGGGGACATGACGAGCAACAAAAAGACCTCAAAGCAAAATGGGCACAGGAGCTCTGCTTATCAATAAACAGGATAACTGTCCTCTGAATTAGTGAAAGTGGTAATGATTGAGATAGAGAAGTGGAATTAAAAACATCTTTTTAGAAGGATCAGACGGTATTCACTGTTCATTGGTCACATAATTTTCTAGTTATGTTTCCATACTTGTAAACACTCCCATGCGTAGTGGGAGATGAACTGGTCTAGGAATCAGAAAACTTGATTTCTAGTCCTAATTTTGTTGCTTGCTAATGGTGTATAGTCAAGTTATTCCAACTTTCCGAGTCTCACTGTCTTCTTACAAAATGATCTCTAAGGTCAACCCTGACACATATATTATGAAGCAGAGATGAGGAATTTGACATTAGGTCCCACTTGGGCACTTGGTTTTTGAGGCACTAAATAAATTTGTGCTTCTTGCCTGTTTTCAATGAAGATACAAATTAGGTAAAGCTCAGATTTGTTTCCTTGGGTTTAGAGGTGAGGCCAAAATAGGCTTTAGAAAAGCACAAAGAAATCAGTAGAGCCTTGTCCTCTAGGTAGGCGCGGACAGGACAGATGTCATGAGGGTTCAATTTCAGTAAACAAGAAATGTGGTTACATTAACAAAACACTGCAGTAGAGTTTAGTAACTATTCAGTTTCTTTCTTTCTGTTTTGAATTAATTTATTTTTGTTACAGATGTTCTCCTTTCCCCCTCACTGATTCCTTCCTCCCCCTCCCTCCCTGCCCTGTCCCCAGCTTTGTTGTCCATGTCCATTGTTCATGCATACATGCATATAAGTTCTGTGGTTTATCCCCCCCTCTTCTGGGGATTGTCAGTCTGTACCCCACTTCCACATCTCTGGGACTACCCCATTCCTTAGACTGTTATGTACATTATATTAAGTGAGATCATATGATACTTGTCTTTCTCTGTTTGTCTTGTTTCACTTAGGATAATACTTTCCAGGTCCTTCTATGTCATCTCAAAGGATAAGAGATCTTTCTTTTTTACAGCTGCATAGTACTCCATTGTGTATATGTACCACCACTTTTTTATCTACTCGTCTACTGATGGACACTTGGGCTGTTTCCAGATCATAACTATTGTAAATAGTGCTGCTACAAACATGGGGGTATCTTTCTTTCTTTTTCTTTTTTGGGGGTGGGGAGAAGTTTATATTCCTCAAAGGACATGGACTAAAAGAGATGAGACTTAGGCTAGAACCTTTTTTTATAACAAAGAGCAAACCTTACTTCTGTTTCTTCTCTTGACCATGATTGGTTCTGATATTGGCAAAGCAAAGCAATTTTTAAACAATGAAATTAATTTTAATTTTTTTTTTTTTACATGTTGACCATTCACTGCTTCTGGCAACTACCAATCTGTTCTCTGTACCTATAACCTTGTGTTTTTTTTTTTAAAGATTCCATGGATAAGAAAGAGCATGTGTTGTCTTTCTCTGTCTGACATATTTTATTTAACATAATGTCCTTGAGGTCCATCAGTGTTGTCTCATGTGGCAAGATTTAATTTGGCTGAATAATATTCCATTGTGTGTGTGTGCCATAATTTCTTTATCCATTCTTCCATTTGTGGGCCTCAGTTATTATTTTCGTATCTTGGTTATTGTAAATAATGTGGTACAGATATCTTTTCAAGTTAGTGTTTTTGTTTTCTTTGAATAAATACCCAGAGTGGAATTGCTGGTTCATATGGTAGTTCTAGTTTTAATTTTTTTGAGGAACTTTCATACTGTTCTCCATAGTGGCTGTACCAATTTACATTCCCACCAACAGTGAACAAGTTCCTTTTTCTCTATATCCTCACCAACACTTAACTTTTGTCTTTTTGATGACAGCCATTCTAAGAGGTGTGAAATATCTCATTATGGTTTTAATTTGCATTTCCCTGATTATTAAGTCAATCTGAACAATCAAATGTTTAACACCTTTTCATGTACCTACTGTCCATTTGTATGTCTTCTTTGGCAAAATATCTATTCAAGGCTTTTGCCCATTTTTAATGACTTTTATTTTGCTACTGATTTGTATGATATATATCTATAATTAGCGCCTTATCATTATATTGGTTTCCTTTGCTGTTCAGAAGGTTTAGTACGATGTAGTCCCATTTATTTATTTTTGCTTTTGGTGTTGTTTTTAAAAAATTATCACCAAGATTTGTATCAAGAAGCTTCTTGATATATGTTTTCTTTCAGAAGTTTTATGGTTTCAGGTTTTATGTTCAAGTAATCAATCCATGTTTATTTAATTTTTATGAATGGTGAAAAATAGTGGTTGAGTTTCATTATTTTGTGTCTGTCAGTTTTCCTAGCACCATTTAATAAAGAGACTCTGCTTTCTCCCTTGATTATTCTTGACAACTTTGTCACAAATTATCGACCATATATGTGTGGGTTTATTCTGGGATCCCTATTTCATTCCATTGATCTATGTGTCTGTTTTATGCCAATGCCATACTTTTTGATTACTCCAGCTTTGTAATATACTTTGAAATCTGGAGGTGTAATGACTCTAGCTTTTTTCTTTTCAAAATTGCTTTGGTTATTTGAGTTTTTTTTGGTGTGTATGATTCTATAGAAATTTTAGGATTGTTCTATTTCTTTGAAAAATGACATTTCCCTGGCCTGTTTGGCTCAGCAGTTGGAGCGTCAGCCTGTGGACTAGAGAATCCTGGGTTTGGTTCCCGCTAGGGGCATGTACCAAAAAAAAGAAAAGAAAAGAAAAGAAAAATGACATTGGAATTTTGATAGGGATTGCATTGAATCTGTACATTGCTTTGGGTGGTATGGAGATTTTAATAATATTGATTTTTCTGATTATATCTGTCCATTTATTTGTGTCTTCAATTTCTTTTATTAATTTCTTTCAAAATATTTTTTTCCTTTATCGATTTTAGAGAGAGAGGAAGTGAGAGGGAGAGAGAGATAGAAACATAGATGAGAGAGAACATCCATTGGCCACCTCCTGCATGCCCTCCCACTGGGAATCAGGCCCACAGTTTGGGCATATGCCCTGACCGGGAATCGAACCAGTGACCTCTTGGTGCATGGGTCAATGCTCAACCACTGAGCCATACCCGCCGGACATCTTTCATTAATTTCTTATAGTTTTCAATATGAAGGTCTTTCATATCCTTGCTTAAATTTATTCCTGGGTATTTTATTTATTTTGATGCAATTGTAAATGGGATTTTTTTTCTTTCTGATAGTTTTTTATTAGCATATAGAATTGCAACCGATTTTTGAATATTGATTTTCGTATTCTGCAACTTTACTAAATTCATTTATTAGTTCTAAAAGCCATTTCTAAATAAGTTCTAAATAAAATTCAGTCATTTATCTTGTATGAAAATTAAGCATACTTTTCCTTATCCTCGGTTCTATGTTCTATTTCTATCTCACCTTCAGAAGTTATGTGTTTTATAGCTAAAGTAGAAAGTTTTCCTAAAAAATAAAAAGTTTGATATAACGAGTACAAATTATAACTGACTCATTATGGATTCAGTCAAGAATGTAAAATTGGATATACATATTAGTTATTTTACATAATTATATGATTAAACCAATTAATAAATATAATTATAACAGTACAATGAAATAACTAAAAATTACTCTTTACAGATCATTTGTCTTAAAAGTAACGTTCTATCAATCATTAAAAAAATTTTTTTCTTTATTGATTTTAGAGAGAAAGGAAGGGAGAGGGAGAGAGAAATAGAAACATTAATGAGCGAGAACATTGATTGGCTGCCTCCTGCATGACCCCTACTGAGTATCTGGCCCACATGCCCTGACCGGGAATTGAACCAGTGACCTCTTGGTGCATGGGTCGGTGCTCAACCACTGAGCTACGCTGGCCAAGCATTCTACCCATCTTACTGAAACTTAATTTTCTTTGCATTATCAATATATAATTCATTCTTCCACTACTTCCTGATCCCATCTCATACCCTCTCACAGAGCTCTTTCTATTTGCCTTTTTTCTATGTCTTAAAGTTTCCCTGTGTGGTTATTTTTGCCTACACATATAAATATGCTCAAGATGCTCCTGTCTTGAAAACAATTAAATCGTCTCTATCTACTGCTATATCATTCCTTTTTTCTATCTCTCTTTTCCCCTTCCTTTCTCGATTACTTTCTCCTTTTTTCTCCCTATTTCCCATCCCCAGTCTTCCTTCTCCCTTCACCTGCCCTGACCCCTCCTGTTCATTTTGAGGGTAGGGGTGCCTACTATGTGTTTAACACTGTGGTGAGTTCTGGAAAACATGAAGATACTGGAAAGGCTGGGCTCTGCTCTTGTGGAGATTAAAATCTCGTGAAGAAGACAGACCTTCGATAAATAGTTGACTGTCATCACCTTTAATTCTTTCTTTCCCATCCATTACAATTGGGCTTGCTGTCCTAGCCCGGGCCATCAATGCCGTCTCAGTTCCAAAGCAATTAATGCTTTTTATTTGTTGTTGATGTTTTTTTTACACTTCTAATTTCTAATTGGAGTTTGTCACTTCATTCTTCTGAAATCAGCTTTGTCCTTTGCCCTTCTTCACTGATGTTCTTACTACTTTTATCCCCAGGCCCTTTTGGAAACTTTTCCTATACTCATCAATGAAATGGGTGGCATTTCATAGTGTTCTACCAGCAATCTTTGTATAATCTTTCTTTTCTGCTTTCCTGAGGTAAATCTATGTATTCCCATGTATCGGCAACCTCTGCACTGGTAACTACATACTGAACTACATAACTTTCCTGAGGACCACTTTTCATCTATCCTGGTGACATTCTCTCTCAAACTCAACAGGTTCTAAATGGAACTCAATTTCTTTAAAACTGGATCCTTCTCATGTATTTCCTGTCTGATTTTAGTTAACCAACATACATACAATTACCTAAACTAGGCTGTTATAAATAAGAGCAGCAAGATTTTAAAGAACTGGCTTTTTTTTTTTCTGGAAAGGAAATACATTTTTTATTGAATTTATTGGGGTGACACTGGTTAATAAAATGGTACAGGTCTCAGGTATACAATTCCACAGTGTATTATCTGTATATTGTATTGTGTGTTTGCCACCGTAAGTCAAGTCTCTTTCCGTCACCAGTATCCCCACTTTCCCTTCTGCTACCTCCCTCACCCCCTTTCCTCTGGTAATCACAATACTATTTGTGCCCATGAGTCTTTCTTTTTTGCTTAATCCCTTCACCCTTCTCACCCAGCCCCCAACTCCCTCCCCTCTGACAGCTGTCAGTCTGTTCTTTGTATCTCTGAGTCTGTCTCCACTTTTTTAGTTTATTTTGTTCATTAGATTCCATATATAAGTGAAATCATATGGTACCTGTCTTTCTCTGACTGGCTTATTTCACTTAGCATCTATTAGACCAAGAAGAACTGGCTTTATAGGTAAGATTCAAAAAGAGATTTAAATGACAAGAAAGAACCAGTCATATAAAGATGTAGAGGAAGTTTCTCTTTAGTCCTACCTGACTGAGGGTTTTTATCATGAATGGGTGTTAATTTTTGACATTATTTTTCTGCATCTATTGGTATGATTATGTGATTTTTCTTTTCTTCTTTAGCCTGTAGATATGATGAATCATATTCACTTTTACTTCTCACTTTGCTTTTACTTTTCACTTTGCTTTTGCTTTTCACTTTGCTTTTACTTTTCACTTGGCTTTTGCTTTTCACTTTGCTTTTACTTTTCACTTGGCTTTTACTTTTCACTTTGCTTTTGCTTTTCACTTGGCTTTTGCCTTTCACTTTGCTTTTACTTTTTATCACACTTTTATTTTTACTTTTAACCTTTACATATTACTTTTACTTTTCACTTTTCCTTTTAATTTTACTTTAACTTTTGAATGTTGAACCAGCTTACCTGGCATAAATTATACTTGGGTGTGGTATGTAATTCTTTTTATACATTGTTGGATTTAATTTACTATATTTTATTGAGGATTTTTATATTTATGTTCATGAAAAATGTTGCTCTGTAGTTTTTTTTCTTATAATATCTTTGTCTAGTTTTGGTATTAGGGTAATGCTAGCCTCATAGAATGAGTTAGAAAGTATTTTCTCTGCTTCTTTCTGCTGAAAGAGATTGTGGAGAATTGGTATAATTTCTTCCTTAAATGTTTGGTGGAATTTACTAGTGAACCTATCTGGGCCTGGCACGTTCTGTTTTACAAGTTTATAAATTATTGATTAGATTTTTTAAATACATATAAGCCTACTCAGGTGGTCTATTTATTTTTGTATGAGTTTTGGCAGATTGTGTCTTTCAAGGAATGGTCCACTTTATGTAGGTTATCAAAGTTGTGGGCATTGAGCTGTTCATAGTATTCTTTTATTATCTTTTAAATGTCCAGAGGATCTATATTGATATTCCCACTTCTACTTCTGATATTATTAATTTGCATCTTCTCTTTTTTTCTTACTTAGCCTGGATAGAGGCATATCAATTTTATTGATCTTTTCAAGAACTGGATTTTTGGTTTCTAATTTTTCTCAATTTTCTATTTTCAATTTTATTGATTTGTGTTCAAATTTTATCATTTATTTTTACTTTGGATTCAATTTGCTCTTGTTTTTCTTGGTTTACAAATACAGAAAAAGTGAATTGTGTCTTTTGTTGTTGTTAATCCTCACCCAAGGGTACTCTTCCCTTGGTCTTCAAAGTGGAAGGGAGGGAGTGAGGGGGGGGGTAGAGAGAGAAGCACCCATGTGCGAGAGACACAATTCGTTGCCTCCTGAAAAACCCCAACCCAGCTGGGGTGGGGATCGAACCCACAACCCAGGCACGTGGCTCTGACTGGGACTCGAACCCACGGCACTTTGGTCCACAGGCTGACGCTCCAATTGCTGAACCAAACCAGTCAGGGGAGTAAATTGTGTCTTACAGGGTTCTATCCACCTCTCTAGAACAGATGACACATTTAACAAGTAAGCTGCTGTCCGGGCTTTGATTTCCACAGCTCCCCTTCCCACCTCAAGGACTCAGTGACATCCTATGCGCTTTTGCTTTTTTGAAAACAGATTCTCTAAGGGAGCCCTCCTTGGAAGGGTCAATGCCTACACACCGAGTCCAGAAATGATTAACTGAGTTTGTCTGCCTTAAATGACAAAACATTGTCTTTTCGTTTTGTATTGACCTTGATCCTAGAGCATAGAGGAAAATCTCTGGACTGCCTTTGGTAGATAAAGAATGTATAAACTGACCCGTGAGGTTGGCTTACAAAAAGGGAGGAATAAGACATTAAAGTTACAACTAACCTACAGAACAACCATCATTCAAAACCGCCTGAAATCAAGCTGAATGGAAGTCCTATGACTAGGGAATTAAAAAAAGCAGCTACATCCAGACTGGTAGGAGGGGCGGCGAGACAGGCTGATCCCACACCCACGTGTGGCAGATAAAAATCAGGAGGCTCCCGCGGCTGGGAAGGTTCTTCCTGAGGACTGAGGGGTCCCCGTCCCACGCCAGGTGCCCCGCTCAGGGTTCCAGTGCCAGGAAGAGAATCCCCATAACTTCTGGCTGGAAAAACCAGCGGGAACTGAGGCTCAGGGAGGCTGAGGCGGCTGGAGCCCCAGGCAGCTCCCTAAAGGGCCCGCGCACGGACTTATGGGACTCTCTCCCTCTAAGCTCCGAGGGGAGGCAGCTTGAGGGGCGCCAGAGACATACAGGGAAGAACTGAGCTGTTTGGCACTGGAGCGAGGGCTGGAGAGGGGGCTTCCTCAGGGACAAACATGCTATAAAAGGCCTTTGTTCCTTTGGTGAGCCTTTCCCGGGGGCGGCAGACAGCTGCCATATCTGGGCCTCCAGCAACCTGGCTCACACTGGTAGCCCCGCCCTGCTGACTCCCTGAGGCCCCGCCCCGCCCCACACAACTTTCAAGCCCACCCAAGCTGTTGCCACTTGCTTAACCATAGGATTGTCCTGTCTTGGATCCTGCTTCAGGTTTTTCCTAAATTCTTTCAAACGAGCAACATCGGGTCTCAGCGAGCCCCATACCTCTCGTTAAGTAATACACTGAAACAAACACAGGGAGGCAGCCAAAATGAGGAGACAAAGAAACAGGTCTCAAATGAAAGAACAGAACAAAACCCCAATAAAAGAACTAAGTGAAATGGAGATAAGCAACCTAACAGATACTGAGTTCAAAATACTGCTTATAAGGATGCTCAATGAACTTAGTGAGAACCTCAGTGAACTTAGGGAGGGCCTCAAGAGCATAAAAAAGGACCAGTCAGAAATCATGGATGCACAGTTAGAATTGAAGGAGGCATTAACTGAAATAAAGAATAATTTACACAGCTTCAATAATAGAGTATGTAAATCCAAGGAGCAAACCATTGATTTGGAATATAAGGAAGCAAGAAATCCCCAATCAGAACAGCAAAAAGAACAAAGAATCCAAGAAAATGAGGATAGTGTAAGGAGCCTCTGGGACAACTTCAAGCGTACCAACATTCGCATCTTGGGGGTGCCAGAAGGAGAAGAGAGAGAACAAGAAATCGAAAACCTGTTTGAAACAATAATGGCAGAAAACTTTCCTAACTTGGTGAAGGAAACAGACATACAAGTCCAGGAAGCACAGAGAGTCCCAAACAAGATGAACCCCAAGAGGCCCACACCAAGACACATCATCATCAAAATGCAAAAGGTTCATGACAAAGAGAGAATCTTAAAAGCAGCAAGAGAAAGGCAGCTAGTTACCTACAAGGGAGTTCCCATTAGGCTGTCAGCTGATTTCTCAAAAGAAACTTTGCAGGCCAGAAGGGAGTGGCAAGAAATATTCAGAGTGATGAAAACCAAGAACCTACAACCAAAATTACTCTATCCTGCAAAGCTGTCATTTAGAATCGATGGACATATAAAAACTTTCCCAGACAAGAAAAAGTTAAAGGAGTTCATCACTACCAAACCGTTATTATATGAAATGATGAAGGGTCTTTTTGAAGAAAAAGATAAAATGTATGAACAAACAAAATGGCAATGAATAAGGGGGTTGGGGGAATGGGTGAAAAAGGTGAAGGGATTAAAAAGAAAGGGGTTGGGGGGGTGGGCAGAAATAAACCAAAGAACTTATATGCATAACCAATGGACACAGACAATAGTGTGGGAAAAGGTGGGAGGGGGGCGGGAGTGGGGAGGAGGGGGTCAATGGGGGAAAAATGTGGAACATCTGTAATACATTTTACATCCAACAATAAAGATTTGAAAAAAATAAAAAAATAAAAATAAATAAAAAAAAAGGGAGGAATAAGCCACTAGCTCTGTTTGTTTGTCTGTCTTAATAAAAAATAAACAAACAAAAACCAGCCAGAACTAAAAGAAACAGGAGAAAAATATAGGAAAAGCAACATAGTTGTGTACCTTGTGTTTTCCAAATATTTCATGCCTGTAAGGCTCAAATTATTCCCTCAGTATTAACCCAGACATCAGTAGCTCCAAGGTACAGACAGGGCAAACGTTATTACCTTCATGGAAGATGAGGTTAAGCAGGGCAGGGAGTGAACAGAGCCAAGATTCAGACTCAAAATTTGCTTGCTGTTCAGCAATCAGCAGAGGTAACTCTAGGACCCCTCCTCTTCGTTGCCTGGGTGGTTTTCCTTCCCCACCTTGGTTGCAATCCATCCCTTCGTCACAGGCCCTTTTAGATCTCCCTTATTGTGAGGACTTCCCCATCACCCTATCCAAGTACCACGTCCACTGACTCCCATCAGGTGCTCCCTTCTCCAGCTTCGTGATGCTACTGAGCCGAGGTGGTGCTGAGTAAATATTTATTGACTAACCTTCTTTTATTAAAACCTGCTTTCAGTTAAAATCCAACAGAGTCATCTTAAGATGGTTGAGAGAAGAAAGTGGGTGAGAACAGTAGTGCTGTTGAAATTGTGGAGAGATGAACCACAGGATTTTATTTCAGCTGAAGTACATTTACTATCAGGAGTAAAACCTTGCAGTGCTTTTAAACAAAATTCGTTTCTGTCCGCCACCTTCCTTTATGCCAGGTATCCGGCTTTTAATTTACCGGAATAAATGGCCTCCACACGCAGTAGGAAGGAGGCCTTGCCTTTTTAGCCGAGCAATCAGAGAGATACTTCTTTAGAGGTTGAGACCTTTGTATAATCAAGGGTAAAGCAGAGAAAGCCCTTTCTTCTGAGATTGTCTATTGAGTCAGGGTTTTGATTAGCTTGCCTATTGATTTAGAGTTTCATGTAGTTTCCCAGGGGCCATCTTTGAACAGTTGTGTGGTCTAAAGGGTGAGCTTTTTCTCACAGTCACCCATCACCAAAACAAATTGTAATTAGGATCAAATCAGGGCATGATCAGACCTCTAGTAGCTCCTGAAAGATGCCCGATTAATGTCTATTTAGATGATAATCTATATTGTGGTTATTGTGTAAATTAATACCTTTTTGGTAAAAATTAATATTTTCCTATTGGTTACTTCTAATTTATTCTCAATTGCTGCATACATTTTGGCAATTTTTGCTCATTTGCTTTTGTTTTATACCCAGTTTTGTTCTAGAAAGCACTGAAGGTGCTTTACATATATATACATGCAATAAGAAAAAATACATTATAAATGGGTGGAAGAGGAAATCAACGTAAAGGAAAAGTGAGGGTAGAAAAAATGAAATAAGAATAACAATACCTAAACATAGACCATTTGCTAGGTGGTAAGCACTGTTCTAGGAACTTTGCATATGTGAATTCCTTTAATCCTGACAACAACGCACGAGATCAGTACTATTATCCTCCCCATTTCATAGTGAGTACTGAGGCACGGAAGAGTGGTCTCGACCGTGTAAATAAGGGTACAGCTCTGGGACTCAGGCTGGGCACTCCGGCTGCGTGATGCTTTCCTGATTCAACAATGATGCTGCGAAGAAGGTTTAATACACAAGTAGAAACTGTAAGTTGCTGCCGTCCTGCTGGAGACCCACCACAGATTTACCTCTAAGATTTTTGGCAGACAAAATCGCGAAGGAAAAACGATCAGTTCCATGATTCACAGTGCTGAGGAGATAAAAAACAAGTGAGTTGCTCAAGAGTAGCATAATTATTTCTGGTTGGGAGACCAGGAAGAAAATTCTCTTGTAAATTCTCACAAAGAAGTCACTATGTAATGAAGTGGACACTATTCTCCAGCGAGGCTGACAGATTTTCACAGGGCTGCTGCTTACAACATCCTTCACTGTGTCATAATGTGTAACCGACACCAAAGCCAAATCCAGTAAAAGGCAATTCTGCAGGGGTGGGGATGTCAGAAGATGTGGTCAGGCTTGTGGATCTCTGCTGGCCGGGCTTCATTTAGGAAAACATTTCGGGCTATTTGGAGGGAAGAATGGACTGTAGATCCTGCGGGCCGCTGTCCATAATTATTATTCCTCTCAATTGAGCTTTTATAAAACGTTGAGTGGTAGTGAGTTTGAGGTTATTTCCTGACCAGGGCCTGAGTGCCTCTCTTCTTCGAGGCTGCCGGGTAAGTTTGGAGCAGCAGCTGCGGCAGCCTGCAGGCTGGGTGAAGGGCAGGTTTCCCTGTGAAAGCGGAGGAAATGCAAGGGTACGTGTGAACAGTTTATGTCTAAAGGGCGAGCTTTTTCTCACAGAAATCCTCTCGCTCCAGAACCACATTCCATGGAATAGAATCTGGGGCCTCGACCACCCCCCAAATATTCAGAACCGAAATGACTGTGTGGAGATCAAAAAGTTTCCCATACAGAATTTCAACCTGGGAATTCTTAAAGCAGGTGCAGCCAAATACCTACCTTGGTGATTAAAAATATCTCAATAAAGGACTCCTAACATTTTTAAACTTAAAAATAAAACCAAAGTGGTAAATCTATAAATAGGATTTTAAAATAAAATAGTATAAAGAAGCTTAATCAAAAAAAGACCTCTCTTTTTCCATTTCACTCAGCAGAGGTCACAACATTTTTACATTTTACCCAAATGCACCAATTCTTAATATTCTGCTACACTTGCTTCATCATTCTCTCTCTCTATAGATACAAGCAGACACACACATGATTCTATTTTGAACCACTGGAGAAGAGTTCGCTTATATCATGGATCTTTACCTTTAAATACTTCAGAATGTATTTCCAAAGTACAAGTTGATTTTTTTTTTTTTTTTTTACTTAGCCACTGAACAACTATCAAATTCAGAAATCTTAACATTGTTCAATATTTTATCTAATCTCTGGTTCTTACTCCAGTTTCATCGATTGTCCCAATATGTCCTTTAAGGCATTTCTTCTCTTTCAGTGCAAATCCAGTTCAAGATCAAGTAGTGTATTTATTTGTCAATCTTTTTATCTTCTTTATTCTAGAATAATTCCTCAGACTTTCTCTGTCTTTCACAAGGTTAACCCTTATTTTTACAGTTTTAAAAGACTTTATTGAGATAAAATTGCCATGCGATAAACTGTATATAAATTGTACAATCTGATAAGTTTTGAAATATATAAACAAGTTTCCACATGTCCCTTTGTAATTTCTCCCTCCAGTCACCCTCTGTCTCTGAATCCTCACTCACCCTTATCTGCTTTCTGTTATTAGAAAGTTTATATTTTTAGAGTTTTATGTAAGTGGAATGATACAGTATATACTATTGTATTTCAGCATAATTATTTTGAGATTCATCTATATTGATGCATGTATCTATTTTATTTTTTCATTGTTGAGAAGAATTCCTTTGTATGAATATACTATAGATTGTTTGCACATTCACCTACTGATGGGCATTTGGTTTGTATCCAGGTTTTGGCAATTCCTATGAAGTCTTGTATGGACATATTTCTCTTCTAATTAAAGACCTATAAGGGAATATGTAGATTGTATGGTAGGTGCATTTTTTTTTTTTTTTTTTACTTCTTAAGGAACTGCCAAACTTTTCCCAAGTGATTGTACCATTTTATATTTGATAGCACCGTAGGAGAGTTCCAGATCCTCCAATTCTAGCCAACATTTAGAATGGTCAGTTTTTAATTTTAGTGATTCTAGAAACTGTCTCCCTATGTTTTAAATATTTTTCTAATGATTCTGAGTATATTTTGTATATTTATTTTTCATATATATTTTTTCTTTGGTGGGATGTCCTTTCAAAATTTTTTCTTGATATTGAAAAGTTTTTGAATGCTTCTCAATTTGGGTTTGTCTGAAGTTTTCTTTTTGTTAGGTGTCAGTTGTTCATAACCGAGTTACTATTTTCCCCTTGGAACTAATAAGCCATCTGTGGAGAGACTTTGAGACAATAGCAAATGCTCTTGCTGCTCATCAGATTTCCCCTTGGATTTAGTATCCCTTGGTGATTACTTCCTGCACCAGTCTGTACTGGTATTGACACAGTGTAGATTTTATAATGTAACCCCTCCTTCTACATTTATCGGTTCACATTCTAGTGTAACATAGAGCTCGCTTCACCTCTTTTTTTCTCTTTCTCCCTCTTTATGCCGTCCCTCCCTTCTCTTTCTATCACCAGTGTGAACTCACAAATGTCTACTTGATTCAGTGGATTCCAATTCATTACTGTCCTTGTATTGATGGACCAGATTTGGACAGAGGGTGATCCTTCGTGCTACTTCGTGTGTCCTTATGACATGATCTCATCATTTGTAGCATGTCCTTACTTTCTGCCACCTTGTTTCTGTCCTGTTGCAGCCTTGGAATCAGTCATATTTCTAACGGGGGAATGAAATGTAGAAACTAAGATCTGAACATGGCATGTGCTCATTTCAACTGGAAGGTAATTGCTTATAGGCTTTTAAAGCAAACAGAGCTAGGAAATCTACCTACCTACCTACCTACCTACCTACCTATTATCTACCTATGAACAGAAAAAGTTTAACCACCAGCTGGTGGGGAAGAGGCAGGGAGGGGCAGGAAGCCCTAATTTTTAGCATTTGTGAATTACCATGGAGTAAGTACCCCCACTGTGGATGGTTTCAAGCTACCATTATGAAGTCCTTAATGCATCTCTGGAAAGAAATGCACAGTTGGCTCTCATGAGTCAGTAGGAGCAAGTTTAGCACACCACCCTAGCTGATCTAGTCTAGCTAGCTAACCTACTATCTGCCCACCTACCTACACCTCCAGTTCCAATCTAACCCCACAAGGTTCTCCTTAACTTCACTTATTTCATATTTTTACTTCCCTTTTTCTATAGTGAGAATTCCGGCTCTCAATAACACTACCATGTTAACTCATTTACTCATTCCTACAGTGTACAAAGAATTGTGTAAACATTGCTATGCCCGTATCCCTACTAAAACAGATCAACTGACAAGAGTTCAAGATTTATTTGAATTTCCCAGACTGCAGGCATATAGTCAAATCAGTTTTTAGAAGTTTCTTGGATTAGTCCCCCTCCCCTACAGTTTGGTTATGCTGTTCATTTTAAATATAGTTGCGTTTATTTATATTTGTTTGCATTCAATTTTATGGTTTTGCTCTCATCTTTGTTGACTTAATTTTGTTTTTTGAGTATGTAGAACATGAACATGACTCTAAAATACACAAAGGTGTGCTTCAAGAAGTGTTGCTCTCTCTTCCATCCCTTCTACACACCCCCGTAGGTCTCCGATTTCACTGATTTTTCATTTATCCTTCTCTCTTTTTTTTTTATCTTTTTGCAAAAATAAGTAAACATGTATATTCTTATTTCCCTTTCTTAGACAGAGGTGTCATTACTAGAGATGTTCTTTTGAACTGTGCATTGTTCACTTGACAGTATATTCTAGAAATTATTTTATATCAGTTTATATGGGTCTTCCTCTTTAAAAAAAAAACTTATTTTTTTTTCACAGCTACCCAGTACTCTATTGAGTTTATATACTATAGTTTATAAAACCCATCTCCTATGTATGAGTATTTAAATTACTTAGAGTATTTTTCCCCCTTCAGATAGAGTAGGAGGGAGGGAGAGAGAGGAAAGAGAGAGAGAAACATCAATGTGAGAGGAACACATCAACTGGTTGCCTCCCACACAGCCCCAACCAGGGCCGGGGACAAACTGCAACCGAGGTACATGCCCTTGGCCAAAATCGAACCCGGGACTCTTTGGTCCATGGGCCCACACTCTAACCGCTGAGCCAAACGGGCCAGGGCTACTTAAGTATTTTGCAACCACAAATAATGCTGCAGTGACAAACTGTGTGCATATGTACTTCCATACTGTTGATGTGTAACTTCAGAGTAGACTTCCTAGAAGTAGTGTTGCTGAGCAAACTATAAATACAGAAGTGGTTTTGTTTTATGTTGTGACATCCACCTTTATTAACTTCTTTTTTTTTTTTTTTTTAGTTCTCCCTCAGGCAGTTAAATAACATGCTTACAGTGCTTGTAAAAATATGTTAACTTAGACATTGGCATTTGATTCCTATTACGATAGGTGAAGATTTAGCACAATTATATGCCTTTTCACTTCCTCCTTCTTCACAGTGCCGTTTTATCACTGGTCTCCAGCGTGGTATCTAGAAGCAGTGGAAAAAGGGACTTGAGCTTCCGTAATTCCCCCAGCTCCCTCCCCAACAAACACCAATCACATGCTGGCCATGCCAGGGCAGCTTTGGGACTGAGTCCCCAGCCCTGCTTCAGTAGGAAGCCCTCCCATGTCCTAAAGCTGCTGGCTCAGCTTCTCCCCTGGTCAGGTTTGTCCCTGCAAACACCGTATTCCATTTTCTCATCCATCTGCTATAGCAATTTCACAAACTAGAATCCTCAGGCTAGATCTGGCATTGTTCGGCCCCCAAAATATTCTAAAGTGTTGTAAAGTTGTTGTCCACATTTAAAAGATATTTTTGTAAAAATCCAGATTCGGGCTTTTCTGGGTAAATTAGAATCCCTGGGTCTCTGTTTCTTCATGATAGCAATTTTTGGAGCTGAGAAATTGATGCCGCATTTAGATACAAGGCAGGTGCTACCTGCCCTCATTTACTCTGCCTACTGGGCTGTGTGAGTTTACAGCCCCTGAGCCACGGAGCCCCCTTCTCTCTGGAAGGATGCTGGTGCTCCTCCCTCCCCTTTATCTGAGTCAGTATGTACGTATTTTTATGTTGTTAAGCTGAAATGCAATGGCAGTGTTTGCATTTTTATGACAAATTCATTTCCACGTTTTAGAAAAAACCATGGCTCACTGAAAAGCCAAGTAGTAGGCTAGAATTATATTTCCTACTCTGTGGGTCTAATGCTATGATTACTCAAAGGATAGTGTGATTGCCTTCTTCATTTCTCCCACTCCCCCAGTTGTTTTCTGTACACTCAAGTTTTCCCCAGGCCCACAGACATGGCTGTGCCCTACGGCCCCTCCTCCCTCCTCAGAGACGGCTCTCCTTCTAACCCAGCCTGACACGCGTCCTTGTTAGTCCTGTGCCGCAGTTGTCCTGGGATTTTGCGTCACTGTTCTCTTGGATTGGAGTCATTTTTTTTCCTGGGTCTCATGCATTTTGTTTACGCCTTCATTTCGTGGAGGCATACCACCAACAAACCGCATGAGAAAAAATATTTTTATTTTCTGCTTGCTGTTTGTGTCTGGGGAGACATGTATAGAATTCTGGGTTGCAAATATTTTCCCTTCAGAACTTGGAAGGCTTTCCACACAGTCTTGCCGTATATCCAGAGTTACAGTTTCAGTCTGATTCTCGTTCTTCTGGAGGTAACTTGTGTGTTTCTTCTCTGGAAGGTTTTAGTTCTTCTGTTGGGTTCCAGAATTTGACAATTTCACTTAAAGTAAAGTTAAAGTCCTGCCCTAGCCACTGTGGCTTGGTTGGTTGGAGTGTCATCCCGTACACCAAGAGGTGACAGGTTTGATTTCTAGTCAGGGCAATGCCCAGGTTGTGGGTTCAATATCGTCAGGAGCATGTGGAGGCAACCGATTAAGTTTTCTCCCTCACATCAATCTCTCTCTCAAATCAATAATAATAACAATAATAATAATAATAATAATAATAAAAAGTTAAAGTCCTTACAATGATCAATATCACAACCCTTCTGCTTCTGCCCTATTTTCTCCCAGTCACTCTTACCCTGTTCTACTTTTTCTTTAAAAAAATTTTTTTTCTTTATTGTTTTAGAGAGAGAGGAAGGGAGAGGGAGAGAGGTAGAAACATCAGTGAGAGAGAACATTGATTGGCCCTCTCCTGCACGCCCCCCCACTGGGGATTGGGCCCACAACCTGGGCATGTGCCCTGACTGGGAACTGAACCAGTGACCTCCTGGTACCTGGGTCGATGCTCAACCACTGAGCCACACTGGCCAGGCTCCCTTTTTCTTTATTCCAGATATATCTCCTTCTAACGTCCTATAATGTTTGCTTATGTTGTGTTTATTGTCTGCCTCTCCCAGCTAGAATAAAATCTTCACAAGGTCAAGAAATTATTTTACCATCTTAAATAACTAGAATAAAGCCTAGTACTTATAAGTGCTCAGTAAATGTTTGTTGAATTAGATGGATTCATGTTGAACTCATACAGTCAGCTCATGAGTAATTTCCATTCAGTAAGGCCAAAGGGAAGATGACAAAAAGGACCACAGTGTCCATCAGAGGGAGAGGTGGCCCTCACTCTACTCACTTGGAGAGTACAGGCTGCGTTTAGCAGGGAAGACACTGGCGTGCACTTTAGAGGGGCTGCTAGGAGCCAATAGTTCTGTAATCTGTGGAATGCAAAGAGCTGTTGTTTCAAAAAATGAGATAGTTTAAACAATAAATCCATTGAATGGGGCTTTTTGGAGATTAACTTGAGGGACCAAACAGGAAGCCGGAAAAGAAAGCAATCAATTCTATTAGTATTGGTGGCGGTGCTAATGAAAGCCTTGGGGGGGAAGGAACGGAATATGTCTTTTATTTGACTTTTGGATTACAAAATATTACTCTGTTCCATATCCTCTAACCCCCCTCACAAAGAAACCAACTGTACTACTGTAATCTTTCCTTTCAATTCATTTTTTAAAGGGGGGGGGCATGGAGAGAGAGAGAGAGATCGATTTGTTGTTCCACTTATTTATACATTTATTTGTTCATTCTTGTATGTGCCCTGACTGGTGATCAAACCCACAACCTTGGCATATCAGGACAATGCTTTAACCAACTGAGCTACCCGGCCAGGACGACATGAATGTAATCTTAGTTAACTCAGTAAAGTATATACTGTAGCTGTGGCATTTAATTCTAATGAAAACTATAAAAGATTACAGCATGAAGTTTAAAGAACAATTATTCATTGATAATTTATATACACTTGTGGGGATTTCTTATTAAATGGAATTGTACACATATTTTTATCTCTTATTCATTTATTCTCTAAATAGGTACTGAATGCTGAGTCCATAGGATCAAAACTGAACAAGATACAGTCTGGTCTTCAATGTTCAGGTCAAGGAAACAGACAAGTAAACAGGCCTAAACTTACAAGATGAATGGTTAGAATCTAATTTTCTGATTCTCTAGAATTTTGTTTAGAGTTTATTTAAAATTTGTATCTTCAACACTTTGTAAAATGCACAATATAATTTACAAACACTTTAACATTAGTTGCTAAAATGTGAGATGCATTTCTACTTAAAAATCTATTTTATACCCATGTTGCAATTAATTAAAACATGACACTAAATATTCTAACTAGAAATCATATTGAATATTATAATAACTAGCATCTTGTTTTTTGAAGCATCTTATCCTCATTACATTTGAGTATCTTGAAACATACAATTTGCATGCCTGGATGTTGGATTTATTAATTTTAAAAAACAGTGAGAGGTCAAATAAAGCATAATTGTGGAAAATGAAATGAAGTTTTCATTTCTCAAGGAAAACTTCATGGAAGAGGCCAGTTTGAAGAGTATCTTAAAGATAAGAAATAGAACTGCAGCAGGTTTGGCCAATATTCTGCTAACAGCAGATACCCTGCTAATCATCATGTTTCCCCAGCACAGTGTCAAGACACACAGTGACTTCGTAAAGTTCAAGACATTTATGTTTTTTTTAAATTTTTTCACTTGACAGCACTCATTTAATAATAATTAAATTTGGCCAAAATGATGTGCAAAAATTCTGTGCATAAATGGCCACCTGAATACATTTCTCCCTTAAATTCCAACTCCTGTGGCTGGGTGAGGAGTTTTTATGTCAAGGCTTATTCAGACCAAGGCATGCCAGCTTTTGTTGCCAACTAGTTATGATTCAGAAGGACTAAAACTAGACTCTAGAGTTTCTTTAATTGGAGAATTACTGCCTGGATTCACTTTTTATGGCTTGATCCCATAATGGATGAATTGGCCTGCTTCTGGGGGCGCACATTTCACGGAGGGTAGATCTGTGTGTGGGTATTTATCCACTGGGTTTATATGGGGTATATTTCATCCCAAATGAAGAATGTTAAAAAATATTTATTTGAAAGTAAGTCAAATACCAGGATAGTCACAAGGCGAGAAAGAGTGAAGACAGGGGAGGAGAAGGGAATGTGGTTACTTGGAGGAAGTAAGAGAGAGAATGAAGTAAAGACAATGTCAAAAAAAAAACAAGTCCGTTTAGCAGGCAATGTAACTGATGTAGTAAACAACAGAGGTTATTTGATTTTTGGTGCTGCACGGCATAATTATTACTGTTGTATTTTATTTTAAGAAAAGGGAAAACATGCTTCATTAGATAATGGCTTTTACTTTGGACATGTTATATAGCAGATTTGAACACATGTATTATTCAGTTTTACAAGTTACTTTGCGAACTTCTCGCATTTCACATGCAGAAAGTCATGCACGCTAAGTGAATACATTACCAAGTGTTTAGCGCCCTGACCTCCTTCAGCATCTCTTGAAGTTTATAAGGATAAAATTAATTTCTTTTGTTCTTGAAGTCCTAACAATCTACTTTGGTAGATAATACATGAAATAATTGGAGACTAACACAAGGCTGAATAAAAGCTAATTTTTATTTTTAGTAACATAAACTAAGTTATGTGGTAGAGAGTGAGATAGTCTTAAAAATTCACAAATTGATGTGGAGTAAAGGAGTCAGCAAATGCTTCACAGAGGAAGATGGAGTTTGGGTTTAAAGGAGGAAGTGAAGGATGGAAAAGGCATCCAGCACTGGCCGGTGTGCCTCCGTGGTAGAGTGTTGGCCAGAGAACCAAAGGGTCATGGGTTTGATTCCTGGTCGAGGGCATGTACCTGGGTTGCAGGTTCCATCCTTGGCCCTGGTCAGGGTGAGAGTGGGAGGCAACCAATCCATGTGTCTCTCTAACATCCATGTTTTTCTCTATCTCCTCTTCCCTCCCTCCTTCCCACTCTCTCTAAAAATCAATGAAAAAAATATCCTTGGGTAAGGAGAAAACAAAAAAAAGATATCCAGATAGGAAAATACTATGAAGCAAGATATAAAAATATAAATTAGATAACTTCTCACAAAATATTTTGGTATGGAAAAAGTAATAATTGCAATAGTCTAAAAGTACAACTCAAAACCACAAGTTATCACCTCACGTTCATTAAGATATCTACAATCCGTCCCACCAGTGTGGCTCAGTGGTTGAGCGTCGACCCATGCACCAAGAGGTTGCTCGTTCAATGTCCGGTCAGGACACATGCCCAGGTTGTGGGCCCAATTCCCAATGCGGGGCATGCACGAGGCAGCCAGTCGATGTTCTCTCTCATTGATGTTTTTATCTCTCTCCCTCTCCCCTCCTCTCTCTCTAAAATCAATAAAAAAAAAAAAAAAAAACCCAGAAAACAGCAAGGGTTTGTGAAGATTTAGAGACATTGGAACACTTGTGAACAGTTGTTGGGAAAGTGAAATGGTACAGCCACTATGGAAAACACTGTGGGATTCCTAAAAAATTTAAACATCCCTAGAGAACACCTAGGAGAGGACTTGCTGGATCACATAGGAATTATATATGCCCAAAAGAACCGAAAGCAGAGTCAGGGATATTTGTACACCCGTGTTCATAGCAGCATTATTGACAACAGCCAAAAGGTGAAGCAACCGAAGTGTCCCTTGACAGACGAATGAATGAACAAATGTTATATACATATGATTGAATA
Source organism: Molossus molossus (assembly GCF_014108415.1). Classification (NCBI taxonomy): domain Eukaryota; kingdom Metazoa; phylum Chordata; class Mammalia; order Chiroptera; family Molossidae; genus Molossus; species Molossus molossus. The sequence goes on from NW_023425346.1 coordinate 67,666,034, forward strand.
TTCGGTTTTAAAACAGAAGAAAATTCTGACACATGGTATGATATGGATGAACCTTGAGGACATTATGCAAAGTGAAATAAGCCAGTCATGAAAAGACTAATACTGTGTGATTCCATATATATTAGGTACCTAGAGTAGTCAAATTCACAATCAGAAAGAATGGTGATTGCCAGGGGCTAGGGGCAGGCAATAAGGGATAGTTTTTGTTTCATGGGTACAGAGTTTCGGTTTTCAAGATGAAAAAATTCTGAATGTTGGTTGCACATATTCTTAACACTACTGAACTGTACAATGAAAAATAATCAATATGGTAAATTTTATGTTATGTGTATTTAGCCATAATCCCCACTGGTCACACTAATGCTGCATAATACTCAAAACTCTCTTAAAGAGCTGTTTATAGGGACAATGTCTAGTTGTTTATAGACACAAGTTTTTGTATAGAGCATCCCTGAGGGAGTGACCATGGGCAGTTGCTCTTCAAAGCTATGGTATCCAATGATCCTTGGAAACAGCAGAGAAGGTCACTTTAGGAAGATGATAAACCCTTTCAGCCACATCCGGTTAGGTTGCCCTTTTAGAAGATGGAGAGACTTCTGTGTATATCAGTCTTAGTTTGGACTAGTCAATTCTAGCTGTTTGAGAATTCAGTCTTATGCCCTGAGTGAGGAAGCAGGGTCATAATTTTCCAGCACTCTGATAGCTTGAGCCAATCACATCGGCTCGAAATAGTGAACTGACTCCAAGGTTCCAAGTTGGGAGGGAGTAATGAAAGGAAAATGAATTGCACACATTCTCTTCCAAAATAGTCCTGCTTAGTGCCAACCAATTCCATTTTTTTTCTCCTGTAATTTTCCTACCTCTTCTAATTCAGTAAACTAATTTTTCTGACAGATGATTATAAATTTGTCATTTGGGGTTCTACATAAAATTTCACTAATATCTTAGAAAGACAACATTTTGTTTTTTAAAACGAGTTCTTATAAAACTTTATTATGAAAAATTTTTCATAGAAAAAGTTGAATAGTGTAATCAGCCCCTATTTCTCCATTACTCAGCTTCCATACCTAACAAGATATAATCAGTCTTGTTTCATTTAACAACCACCTCCAGCTCCTGGATTATTATTCTCTCCTTTCTTTCCCCTCCACATCCTGGTCATTGGCTTATTTTAAAGCAAATCCCAGACATTATCATCATTTTGTAAATACCACTAGTACACCTAAACACAGTTCCCTCTCTTGAAACAATACTTGATTAATATCAAATATCCAATTAGTATTCTAAACAATCCTAGCTGATGTTTCATAAATATTTTTGCAGTTTGTTCAAATCAAAATCCAAATAAAGTCCACACATTGTCTTTGGCTAATAGAACTCAAAAAACCTTTCTCTTTTATTTCTCTTGTAATTCCTGTTTTTTTTTCTTGCCATTTTTTTTTCCATTAAGAAACCATGTAATTGGCTTACAAAATTTCTCATATTCTTTTTTTGTTGCCAGAATATGTTAACTTTTTTTTTTTTTTTAAAGAAACATTATCTCATTTTATCTACATGACAATCTGATGAAGTAGGTAGAAGAGATACTTTTACCATTTGGCAAATGAGTTGACCAGGCTACAGAGAGATGACATTAGCAGTGTGTCCAAACTTAGTAAGTAGTTGAACCAGGGCTAGAATCTAGGAAGCCCACTTCTTAGACCAAACAGTGGGCCTTTTATTTACTGAATTAAAGTAGCCAAAAACACCAAAATTTCTAAGGAGACTTTTGGATAAAATGTTAAAGTATTATCCAGTACAATTTAATAAATGTTTTATGATTTCTTTTTTTTTTTTATCCTCACCTGAGGACATTTTCTTTTTTTTTTTTTATCCTCACCCGAGGACATTTTTCCATTTTTTGTACAGACAGAGTGGGAGGGAGAGAGAGGAAGAGAGAGAGAGAGAGACATCGATGTGAAAGGGACACATCGAGTGGCTGCCACCCGCACGACCAACCAGGGCTGGGGACAAACTGCAACCAAGGAACATGCCCTTTGCGGGAACCGAACCCGGGTCTCTCCGGACTGCAGGCGGGCGTTCTAACCGCTGAGCCAAACCGGCCAGGGCATTTTCTGATAGTTTGTTCAGATAGAATGGAAGGGAGAGAGAGAGAAACATCGATGTGAAAGGGACACATCAAATGGTTGCCACCCACATGACCCAACCAGGGCTGGGGACAAACTGCAACAGAGGTACGTGCCCTTAGGGGAACTGAACCCAGGTCTCTCCAGACTGCAGGCCAATGCTCTAACCGCTGAGCCAAACTGGCCAGGGCTATGATTACTGAATAGCAATCCATGTACACAGGTTAGGAATCATTTTTGTGAGTGGAAATAATTCATGAGCAGTCGAGCCTCAATATACATATGTATGTTTACATGTCTGCAGTAGTATGTATGCCTATGACGTTCTTGAATTTATTCTTGTATATCATTCACACATTTGAATATTTCTTTCTTATTTGCTATACAGTAGATTATAAATTTTTGGGTTTATAATAAAAATACAGTGTTAGTTTCTTCACTTTCTTGCAGTCCAATATATGTGACTGACATTCAGGATCTTTTTAGTGAAAAACAAAGACAAATTAGGCTGTATGAATTCTCTTTCACTCCTTAGGTAGAAACAATGTTTCTAAGTTAATAAAATACCTTCCGTGTCTCTGCTTACTCTTTGCTGCCATCTACCGGTGCATGGCGTTGTTTCTGATAAAAATCCTTCAGGGAAGTCTATCATAGGCACTTTTATAACAAAATTGCGAAGCTGTAAAAATTCTTTTAGAAATTTCCCTTCAAAGGAATAGGTGCTTTCTGAGTAGGTAAAGCTAACTTAAGTGTACAATAAAAATTTCTAACTTCTAAAATAAGTTTTCACTAATATTTACTATAATACCCCCTAAGCATTATAAGAGTTGCTAATTCAACTTCTAGACCACCAGCTACAACCTTTATTTTATTTTTTTAAATTTTTATTGTTTTATTTATTTTGTTTGAGGCTAGGTGATGGTTAATGACAGCTACAACTTTTAAAGCATAAAATAATTATAACTTCTAGCTAATAATTTTATCATAATTGAATTACTGTCAAATTAATTTTAAATGAATTTAACAATACAGAACAATATTTCAGATTTAATTAGAATATTGTACATGTATGTGCTAGCTTCTGAAAACAGAGTAGAAAATAAGAAAGCCATTGCTTCTATCCTTAGAAAAGATCATTGTAAATACAGGGGTGGGCAAAGGTAGGTTTACAGTTGTTTGTACAGAAATAATACAAATAAATGATACAACAATTAATTAAGCAAATAATAATACAAGAATAAACTGTTTCATGTACTCTCAAAACCCCACTTTTCCCCACTGTATTGATGAGGAGGTGGAAATTTCTTATCATTTAGGTTTTTTCTAAGTTTATATAAGACATATCAACAAAATAAATTTTAAAATTTATTTAATCTCTGTAGTAAAATAGGTACTTTTATATATTTTGAGTTCATCATTATAGTTAATACACATTAAATAACCTTTCTAAAGCCCTAATAGGGTGATTTAGATTTAAGCCTTTTGATATACCATGTTATTGAGTCTTGTAGTCTTTGGTGACTTATTTGAGAGAGAATAAATTGCTGAGGTATTTGAACATTTTTTCTTTTTAAATTACATTTAACATTTAATATTATATTAGTTTCAGGTGCACAACATAGTGATTAGACATTTATATAACTTACATAAATTTAACAATGTTATTGACTATATACCCTATGCGGTACTTTACAACCTCCCGACTGTTTTTATAACCCTCAACTTGTAGATCTTAATTCCTTTCCTTTTTTCATCTGTTCCCCCAACCCCCTCCACATCTGGCAACCATCAGAATGTTCTCTGTATCTATGAGTGTTTTGTTTTGTCTGTTCATTTATTTTGTTTTTTAAATTTCACATATAAGTGAAATCATATGGTCTTTGTTTGATTTATTTCACTTAACATAATACCCTCTAGGTCCATCCATATTGTAGCAAAATGGAAAGATTTCATTGTTTTATTATTGCTGAATAATATTTCATTATGTATTATAAACATTATTGAGATGACGTGGTGTGTGTGTGTGTGTGTGTGTGTGTGTGTGTGTGAAGGTACCACTAATCTTTATTATTCATCTATCAGTGGACACCGAGGTTGCTTCCCTATCTTGGCTTTTGTAAATAAATGATGCTGCAATGAACAGTGCATATATCTTTTTGAATTGGTGTTTTTGATTTATTTCGATAAATACCTTGAAGTGGCCTGACCTGTGTGGCTCAGTACTTGAGCATCGACCCATGCACCAAGAGGTTGCTGGTTTGATTCCCAGTCAGGGCACATGCCCAGGTTGTGAGCCAGATCTCCAGTGGGGGGCATGCAGGAGGCGGCCAATCCATGTTCTCTCTCATCAATGTTTCTATTTCTCTCTCCCTCTCCCTTTCTTTCTCTCTAAAATCAATAAAGAAATATATCAAAAATATCTTGAAGTAGAGTTGCTAGATTGTGTGTTAGTTCTATTTTTAATTTTTTGAGGAATCTCCAACCTGTTTTCCAAAATGGCTGCACCAGTTTACAATCCCATCGACAGTGCATGAGGGTTTCCTTTTCTCCACATCCTCCTGCAAATTTATTCTATGTTGTTATTTTTGAAAATAGGCATTCTGACAGGTATGAAATATCTCATTGTGATTTTGATTTACATTTCCTTGATGACTAGAGAAGTTAAACATATTTTCATGTGCCTCTTGGCTATCTGTATGTCCTTTTTGGAGAAATTTCTATTCAAGTTCTCTGCCCATTTTATTTAGTTGTTTGTTTATTTATTTATTATTTTTAATCTTCACCTGAAGATATTTTTGTATTTATCATCAGATAGAGTGGGGGGGAGAGAGAGAGAGAGAGAGAGAGAGAAACATCGACGTGAGAGAGACACACTGACTGGCTGCCTCCTGCAAGACCTGACCAGGGCCGAGGACAAACTGCACCGAGTTATGTGCCCTTGACTGGAATGAACCTGTGATTCATTTGTCCACAGGCTGACGCTCTAACTGCTGAGCCAAAACGGCCAGGGTTCTCTGCCCATTTTAAACATAAAATTGTTTATTTGATTTTGGGTTCTTCAAGTTCTTTATATATTTTGGTATTAATCCCTTATTGGATAAATCATTTGCAAATATCTTCTCCCATTCTATAGGTTATCTTTTTATTTTGTTGATGGTTTCCTTTACTATGCAAAAGCTTTTAGTTTGATGTAATCCTATTTGTTTATTTTTGCTTTTGTTGCCTTTGCCCTAGGAGACAAAGATCTAAAATATTGCTAAGATCCATGTCAAAGAATGTATTGACTTTGCTTTATTCTAGGAGTTTTATGGTTTCAGGTATTACATTTAAATCTCTAATCCACCTTGAATTTATTTTTTGTTATAGTGTAAGATAGTGGTTGAGATTCATTCTATGGCATCTGGCTATCCAGTTTTCCCAGCACCTTTTATTGAAGAGACTGTCCTCTCTCCATTGTATATTCTTGGCTCCTTTGTCAAAAATTAATTCACCATATATGTGTGGGTTTATTTCTGGGGTTCCTATTGTGTTCTTGTGCTCTGTTTTTATGCCAATACCATACTGTTTTGATCACTATAACTTTAGTATAGTTTGAAATAAAGAAATGTGATACCTTCAGTTTTGTTTTTTCTCAAAATTGCTTTGGCTATTGGAATTCTGTGGCTTCCTATACATTTTAGGATTGTTCTGTTTATGTAGAAAGTACCATGGGAATTGATAGGGAGTGCACCGAATCGATAGATTGCTTTTCTTGTGTAAACATTTTAACAGTAGTATTCTTCTAATCCATGAGCATGGATTATCTCTCCATTTATTTGTGTCTTTTCAGTTTCTTTCATCAATGTCTTACAGTTTTTAGTGTGTAGGTCTTCCACTTGCTTGGTTCAATTTATTCCTAGGCAGTTTTTGGTGTAATTGTAAATGGATTGTTTTTTAAATTTCTCTTTCTGATACTTTGTTATTATTGCATAGAAACACAACTGATTTTTATATATTGTATCCTGTAACTTGACTGAATTTATTAGTTTTAACAGGTTTTTTTTTTTGTTGTTTTTTTTTTAAATGCAGTCTTCAGAGTTTTCTATATATGATACCATGTCATATGCAAATAGAAAAACATTTGCTTCTTTCTGATTTGGCTATCATTTATTTATTTTCTTGCCCAATTGTTGTGGTTAGGGTTTCCAGTAACTATTATGCTGAATAAAAGTGATAAGTGGGCATTCTTGTTTTTTCCTGATCATAGAGGAAAAGCTTTGTTTTTCACCATTGAGTATGATGTCGGATGCGGGCTTGCCTCATATGGCCTCTGTTATGTTGAAGTATGTTCCCTCTTTACCAACTTTGTTGAGGGTTATCATAAATGGATGTTAAATTTTGTAGAATGCTTTTTCTGCATCTATTGAGATGATCATATAATTTTCATCCTGTATTTTGTTAATGTGATGTATCATCTTTATTTAGCAGATGTTGAACTATCCTTGCATCCCTGAAATATATCATATTTGATCAAAGGGTAGGATATTTTATTTAATTTTATTTATTTTTATTTAATTAATTAATTATTTTTTGTTACAGATGTTTCTCCTTTCCCCCCCACTGACTCCCCACTCCCCCTGCACCCCCCACCCTGTCCCCAGCTTTGTTGTCCATGTCCATTGTTCATGCACACATGTATATAAGTTCTGTGGTTTATCTCTCCCCCACCACACCCTCTTCTGGGGATTGTCAGTCTGTACCCCACTTCCACATCTCTGGGTCTACCCCATTCCTCAGACTGTTATGTTCATTATATTCCACAAATAACTGAGATCATATGATACTTGTCTTTCTCTGTTTGGATTGTTTTGCTTAGGATGATACTTTCCAGGTCGCTCCACGTTGTCTCAAAGAATAAGAGATCATTCTTTCTTACAGCTGCATAGTACTCCATTGTGTATATGTACCACTGCTTTTTTTACCAATGCATCTACTGATGGACACTTGGGCTGTTTTCAGATCTTAGCTATTGTAAATAGTGCTGCTACAAATATGGGGTACATATATTCTTTCTGATTGGTGTTTCAGGTTTCTTAGGGTATATTCCTAGAAGTGGGATCACTGGGTCAAATGGAAGTTCAATTTTTAATTTTTTGAGGTAACACTATATTGTTTTCCATAGTGGCTGCACCAGTCTGCATTCCCACCAGCAGTGTACTAGAGTCCCCTTTTCTCCACACCCTCGCTAGCACTTGTTGTTTGATGATTTGTTGATGGCGGCTATTCTGACAGGTGTGAGGTGATACCTCTTTGTTGTTTTAATTTGCATCTCTCTGATGATTAGTGATGTTGAGCATTTCTTCATATATCTCTTGGCCATTTGTATGTCCTGTTTGGAGAGGTGTCTATTTAGTGCCTCTGCCCATTTTTTAATTGGGTTCTTTGTCTTCCTTTTGTTGAGTTGTATGAGCACTCTATATACATTGAAAATTAATCCCTTATCTGATATATCATTGGCAATTATGCTCTCCCATACAGTGGGTTGCCTTTCCATTTTGATGACTGTATCTTTCACTGTGCAGAAGCTTTTGCGTTTGATGTAGTCCCATGTGTTCATTTTCTCCTTTTTTGTCTGTTGCCTTAGGTGATGTATCAGTGAAAATTCTGCTGCGTATGATGTCTGAAATTTTGTTGCCTACAGTTTCTTCTAGGATTTTTATGGATTCATGAGTCACATTTAAGTCTTTTACCCATTTTGAGTTTATTCTTGTGTAGGGTGTATGTTGATGGTCTAGTTTCATTTTTTGCATGTAGCTGTCCAATTTTCCCAACACCATTTATTAAAGAGGCTGTCTTTACTCCACTGTATGCTCCACCTTTGTCAAATATTAATTGAGCATATTGCCTTGGGTCCATTTCTGGGTTCTCTGTTGTGTTCCACTGGTCTGTATGCCTGTTCTTATGCCAGTACCAGGCTGTTTTGATTATAGTGGCTTTGTAATCTGGTAATGTAATCCCTCCTACTTTGTTCTTCTTTTTCAAGATTGCTGTGGCTATTTGAGGCCTTTTTTGGTTCCATATATACTTTTGAAGTATTTGTTCTACTTCTGTGAAGTATGTCATTGGTATTTTGATGGGGATTGCATTGAATCTATTGATTGCTTTGGGTAGTACGGACATTTTAATGATGTTAATTCTTCCAATCCATGAACACGGCATGTGCTTTCACTTTTTTATATCTTCCTCTATTTCTTTTTTCAGTGACCTGTAGTTTTCTGCAAATATGTCCTTTATTTCTTTGGTTAAGTTTATTCCTAGGAATCTTAATTTTTTTTTGCCTTAATGGTAAATGGGATTGTTTTCTTAGTTTCTCTTTCTGTGAGTTCATCGTTGGTGTATAAGAATGCCATCGATTTCTTGACATTAATTTTGTATCCTGCTACTCTTCCAAATTCATTTATTAAGTCTAGTAAATTTCGTAAATGGAGTCTTTGGGTTTTCTACATATAGTATCATGTCATCTGTGAATAATGATAGTTTCACTTCCTCCTTTCCAATTTGGATCTCTTTTATTTTTTCTTTCTGTCTGATTGCTGTGGCTAAGACTTTCAGTACTATGTTAAATAGGAGTGGCGAAAGTGGGCATCCTTGTCTTGTTTCTATTTTTAAAGGAAATGCTTTTTTTAAATTTTTTTTTTATTTTGTACAGACAGAGTGGGAGGGAGAGAGGAAGAGAGAGAGAGGGAAACATCGATGTGAAAGGGACACATCGAGTGGCTGCCACCCGCACGACCAACCAGGGCCGGGGACAAACTGCAACCGAGGTACATGCCCTTAGCGGAAACCGAACCCGGGTCTCTCCGGACCGCAGGCGGACACTCTAACCCCTGAGCCAAACTGGCCAGGGCAAAGGAAATGCTTTTAGTTTTTGCCCACTGAGTATGATGTTGACTGTAGGTCTTTCATATTTGGCCTTTATCATGTCTAGATATTATCCCTCTTCCCACATTTTTGAGAGTTTTTATCAGAAATGGATACAAGATTTTGTCAAAGGCTTTTTCGGCATATATTGATATAATATGTGGTGTTTATTCTTCATTTTATTTATGTGGTGTATCACATTTATTGATTTGCAAATATTGTATCACCCTTGCATCCCTGGGATGAATCCCACTTGGTCATGGTGAATAATCTTTTTAATATATTGCTGGATCCGATTTGCTACTATTTTGTTCAGGATGTTGGTGTCTATGTTCATCAGGGATATTGGCCTGTAGTTTTCTTTCTTTGTAATGTCTTTTTCTGGTTTTGGAATTAGAATTATGCTGGCCTCATAAAATGAGTTTGGAAGTCTTCCTTCTTCTTGAATTTTTTAAAATAGTTTGAGGAAAATGGGTGTTCGTTTTTGAATGTGTGGTAAAACTCCCCTGTGAAGCCATCCGGGCCTGGGCTTTTGTTTGCTGGGAGAGTCTTGATCACATCTTCAATTTCCTTAGTTGTTATTGGTCTGTTCAAGTTTTCTATCTCTTCCCGGTCTAGTTTTGGGAAACTATGTGTTTCTAGAAATTTATCCATTTTGCTTAGATTGTCGAATTTGTTGCCATATATAATTGTTCATAGTAGTTGTTAACAACTTTTTGTATTTCTGTGGTGTCAGTTGTTATTTCTCCTCTTTCATTTCTGATTTTGTGTATTTGGGTTCTCTCTTTCTTTGTTTCTTGGTGAGTCTAGCTAAGGGTCCATCAATCTTGTTTATCTTTTCAAAAACCAGCTCTTTGTTTCATTGATCCTTTGAATTTTTTTTGGACTCTATGTCATTTATTTTTGCTCTCTGATCTTTACTATTTCCTTCCTTCTACTTGCTCTGGGGTTTTACTTTTGTTTGCTTTCTAGTTCTTCAAGTTGTGAGGTTAGATAGTGTATTAAATATTTTTCTTGTTTCTTGAGGTAGGCCTGTAGTGCTATGAACTTCCTTCTCAGAACTGCTTTCGCTGCATCCCATAGATTGTGTGTTGTTGTGTGTTCATTTTTATTGTATTCCAGGAATTTTTTAATTTCTTCCTTGATCTCCTCAGTAACCCAGTCATTGTTTAATAATATGCTATTTAGCCTCCATGTGTTCAAATGTCTTTGCATGTTTTTGTTGCAATTGATTTCTAATTTCATGCCATTGTGATCTGAGAAGATGCTTGATATAATTTCAATCTTTTTGAACTTGTAGAGACTTAGTTTGTGTCTATCTTTGAGTATTTGGTCTATCTTTGTGTCTATCTTTGAGTATGTGGTCTATCTTTGAGAATGTCCTATGTGCACTTGAGAAGAATGTGAATTCTGTAGTTTTGGGGTGTAATTCTCCGTAGATATCTATTAAATCCATTTTGTCTAGTGCTTTATTTAGAGTCTCTGTTTCCTTGCTAATTTTTTGTCTAAAGGATCTATCCAGTGATGTCAGCGGGATGTTGAAGTCTTCTGCTATGATTGTATTGCTATCGATTTCTCCTTTGAAGTCTTCCAGAAGATTTTTAATATATTTTGGTGCTCCTATATTGGGTGCATATATGTTTATCAAGGTTATATCTTCCTGTTGGATAGATCCTTTCAATATTACGTAGTGGCCTTCTTTGTCTCTAATTATGGCCTTCATTTTGAAATCTATTTTATCAGATATGAGTATTGCTACCCCAGCTTTTTTTTTTTCCCTTTCCATTTGCTTGGAAGATTTTTTTCCATCCCTTCACTTTCAACCTATGTGAGTCTTTTGTTGTGAGGTGTGTCTCTTGTAAACAACATATAGATGAGTCATGCTTTCTTATCCAATCAGCTACTCTGTGTCTTTTTATGGGAGCATTCAATCCATTTACATTTAAGGTGGTTATTGATATGTACTTATTTATTGCCATTTTTGTTTAGTGTGGTTCTATTTTTCTTCCCATTTCTCCTGCTAATTACAGCAGTCCATTTAACATTTCTTGCAGAGCTGGTTTGGTGCTCATGTATTCCCTTAGCCTTTTTTCATCTGAGAAGCTCTTTATTTGACCTTCTATTTTGAATGATAGCCTTGCTGGGTCAAGTAGTCTTGGATTCTAATCCTTGTTTTTCATGACCTTGATTACCTCATGCCGTTCCCTTCTGGCCTGTAGTGTTTCTGTTGAGAAGTCAGCTGAGAGCCTTATGGGGTTTCTTTGTAGGTAACCTGTTGCTTATCTCTTGCTGCTTTTAGGATTCTCTCTTTGTCTTTAATTTGTGGCATTTTGATTACTATGTGTCTTGGTGTGGGCCTGTTTTGGTTCTTCTTACTTGGGGCTTCCTGTGCTTCTTGAACTTGAATGCCTTCTTCCTTCACCAAATTAGGGAAGTTTTCTGTCACTATTTCTTTGAATATATTCTCTAACCCTTGCTCATTTTCTTCTTCTTCTTCGAGGACTCCTATGATGCGAATATTATTACGTTTCCAGTTGTCCCACAGTTCTCTTAAGCTGCCTTTCTGTTTTTTAATTGTTTTTTCCTTTTGGTTTTCTGATTGGTTGATTTTTTTTCTACCCTGTATTCTGATTCACTGAACTGGTCCTCCGCTTTCTCTACTCTGCTGTTTAGACCTTCCAATGCGTTCTTATTTCTGATATGTCATTCTTCATTTCTTCTTGGTGGTTTTTAATTTCCAACTGGTTGATTTTCAACATTTCTATGTCTTTACTCATGGTGCTCATGTCCTTACACATGCTGTTGAGCTTCCTCAAGATCATGGCTCTGAATTCTAGTTCTGTTAACTTGCTTAACTGCACCTCATTTATCTCATCTTCCGTAGAGGTCTCTTGTTCTTTCATTTGGCTTTTGTTTCTGTGTTTTATCATTTTGGCTATCACAGTGGGCTTTGGAGCCTGCCAAATTTTCCTTGTGGGTGTTGGTGTTCTGCTGTTTGTGGCTCCCTAACCTGGATTAGGAATAGCCAGGGAGGACCCACGTTAAACACCACTGTCAAGTCTTACTTTCCTGGTTAGAGTTGCTAGCTCAGGAATGGTATAGTCATCCTCTAGCTTTTTGCCTGGAGGCTATCAGTAGTGGTTACTTGAAGAGCCTTGGCTGTTCAGTTGAATAAAAAACTCCCTCAGGTGTTCAGCATAAACAGAATTCCGGAGGGTGGGGCAGATGCTGGTTGTTAATGGGCCTCATTTTGCAATTCATTGGCCACCAGGTGGGGTTGAATCTCTGAGTGAGGGGCCACTGCCTCTCCCCAGAGCCCTGGAAAGGAGTAAGATGACCACCCTCCTGCGTGGCCACAACTTAGCAAAATCTTTGAGCACCCTCCAAATCCCAAGTGTCCCCACACAGTTCCAGTCCAGTCTGCCCTCTCTCTGCCAGAGCCCAAGGTGTGGCTATTTTAGCATCTGTCCTGGCTCTCCGCTGTGGAGCCGCTTGGGAGTTTAACCCGAGGGTGCTGCTCACAGCTAAGGCCGCTGCTGTCTGTGGGCTCCCAGCCTCCCTCTTGTGCCACCGCTATCCTACCAGGATTGAGTCAGTGTCCCTGGTTATATGATCCTCCAAGCTGCTTTTCTGTTGCTTTTTCCTGACAATTTGTCTTTATTTTTGTTGTAATTTCAGTTTGGTCCTGGGAGATGGTTTGTGTAGCTTCCATTCACTCTGCCGCCATTTTGGTATCTCCCAATATTTTAATATTGTTGAATTCAATTTGGTAATATTTTGTTGAAAAATTTTTCTTCTATGTTCAGCCTGATAGTCACCTGGAATTTTCTTTTCTTGAAGTATCCTTGTCTGGTTTTGGTGTCAGAGTAATGCTGGCCTCCTAAAATGAATTTGGAAGTGTCCCTACCTCTTGTATTTTTTGGAAGAGTTTAAGAAGGATTGGTATTAATTATTCTTTAATAGCTTGGTAGGATTTACCAGTTTATCTGGTTTTGGACTTTTGTTTGTTGGTAGGTTTTGATTACTAATTCAATCTCCTTACTGATAATGTGTCTATTCAGATTTTTTATTTTTTCACTGTTTGGTTTGTTAGGTTGTATATTTCAAGAATTTTTTCCATTTCTTCTTGATTATCTAATTTGTTGGCCTATAATTGCTGATAGTAGTCTCATAATCTTTATCAGTTGTAATGTCTCCTTTCGTTTCAGAGAGAGAGAGAGAGAGAGAGAGAGAGAGAGAGAGAGAGAGAGAAATGGATTTTGTTGTCGCACTTACTTATGCATTCATAGGTTGCTTCTTGTATGTGCCCTGTATAGAGAGTGAGCCCACAACCTTGGCATATTGGGATGATGCTTTAACCAACTGAGCTACCTGGCCACGACTCATTTCTGATTTTGAATTCTATCTCTATTTCTTGGTGAATCTAGCTAACAATTTGTCAACTTTATCTTTTCAAAGTAAGTAGCCTGTAGTTTCATTAATATTTTGTTTTGTCCTTTTAGTTTCTATTTCATTTATTTCCATTGACATTTATTTTCTTCCTTCTAACTTTGAGTTTCATTTGTCCTTCTTTAGCTTGTTTCTTGAGGTTTATAGCTGGGTTGTTTGAGATCTATCTTTTTTCCTTAATGTAGAGTTTTTGTTAGAAACTTTATCTTATATCTGCTTTTGCTGCATCCCATAAGTTTTGGTATAGTTCCATTTATATGTCTATTTTTTTTATTTGTCTTTTGATTTCTTCTTTGAGCTATTGATTGTTCAGTAGCATGTTGTTTAATCTCCACATATGTGATTTTTCTATTTTCTTCTTGCAATTGATTTCTAATTTTGTACCATTATGGTCAGAAAAGATGCTTGATATGATTTCAAACTTCTTAAATTTATTAACAGTTATTTTGTGGCCTAACATATAATCTATTTTAGAAAACCTCCCCTGTACACCTGAGAAGAATGTGTATTCTGCTGCTTTTGGATGGAATATGTTGTCCTGTTAAGTCCATCTGGTCTAACATGTAACTTAAGTCCAGTGTTTCCTTATTGAATTTCTATCTAAATAATCTGTCCACTGATGAAAGTGGGGATTGACATATCTTATCCTATTGTATTGCTGTCTATTTCTATCTTTAAGTTTGTTAATATTTGCTTTATGTATTTCGGTGCTCGTATATTGGGTGCATAAATATTTGTATGTTATGTCCTCTTGTTGAATTGACCTCTTTATCATTATATAACAATCTTCTTTGTCACTTAGACTTTAAGACAAAAACAGTAATATTTTGTCTGACATAAGTATAGCCATTCCAGCTTTCTTCTTGGTTTCCACTTGTGTAGACCGTCTTTTTCTCTCCTGCACTCTGAGCCTGTGTGTGTTCTTAAAGCTGAGGAGAGTTTTCTGTAGGCAGCATACGGTTTAGTCTTTATTATTATTCTTATTGCTATTCCATGTCTCTTAATTAGAGAAGTCTATTCATTTACATTTAGATTCATTATTGACAAGTAAGGTCTTACTAATACAAACTCTCGTTTTCTGGTTGTTTTGTAGTTAGTTCCATTGTTCTATTCTTCCTCTTGCTGCTTTCCTTTGTGTATTGATAATTCTCTGGAGTGGTATGGTTTGATTCCCTTATCTTTACCTTTGTGAATATACTACATGTTTTTACTTTGTGGTTACCATGAGGTGTACATAAAACATATTTCAGATATAGCAGCCTATTTTATGCTGACAACAATTTAACTCTATTTGTCTGCAAAAACTCTATCCTTTACTTCCTTTTTTATGTATTTGATAACACAGTTTACATCATTTTGTCTTGTGTATCTATTAAAAATAATTGTAGTTATTTTTACTATTTCTGTCTTTTAACTTTCATACTATATTTATAAATGATTAACCATATAATTACATGTTGTAATGTATAATTGCATATTGTAAGCATTACAACATTAGAGTATTCTGAATCTAGTAACTATATATTGTTGATGTAAAAAATGTCCAAACCTATAAAGAATTTTTATAAGATTTTATTTGAGCCAAAATAATGACATTGACAGGAAGCAACATCTCAAATGCTCAAGAGAATGACAGTTTTGCATTTCTTTTATGCATTTACAATTAAGGAGGGAACATAGGAAGATTACATGATAGTGAGAGAAAGCAAGGCAGGTATTGGATTATAGGATAGTTAATAAGAATAAGGTACTCTTCAGGGTGGTTACATTTATAACAAAGGTGTGTTAACCTAGATACACAAGAACAATGGACAGGGCTTGTTTAAGGCAAAGATAAACCTTATACTAAAACTTTTATATGCTTGGTGCATGACTATTTACCATGACCTGCTTAGTTAAAAATTTATGGTTAGATCACCCTGTGAGGTTCCTTTCTGCAGAATTTTTTTTTTTCCATTCACAATATTAATCTTTACCAGTGATATTTATACTTTCATGTTTTCTTGTTACTAATTAATGCCCTTTAGTTTCAGCTTAAAGAAGTCCCTTACCATTTTTTGTAAGGCCTCGTCTAATAGGGATGAACTTAGCTTTTGCTTGTCTGGAAAACATTCTCTCTCCAATTCTGAAGTATGCTTGGTTGCAGTTTTTTTCCTTTCAATACTTGAAATATGTCATATCTGCTCCCTTCAGCTGAAAATCTACTTTATCTTTTTTTTTTATTTTTTATCCTCACCCGAGGACATTTTTCCATTTTTTGTTCAGATAGAGCAGGAGGGAGAGAGAGGAAGAGAGAGAGAGAGAAACATCGATGTGGAGAGAAACATTGATGTGAAGGGACACATCGAGTGCTGCCACCCGCACGACCAACCAGGGCCGGGGACAAACTGCAACCGAGGTACGTGCCCTTAGCGGGAACCGAACCTGGGTCTCTCTGTACCGCAGGCTGACGCTCCAACTGCTGAGCCAAAGCGGCCAGGGCGCATCTTATGGGGGTTCCCTTATATGTAACATTGTTTCTCTTGTTCCCTTTAAGATTCTCTCATTGTCTTTACCTTTCATTTTCCCTTTTCACTGAATTCATTGGGATGACACTGGTTAATAAAATTATACAACTTTCAGGCGCACACCACCTGTACACTGTATTGTGTGTTCACCACCCCAAGTCTTCATCCACCACCATTTATCCCCCATACCCCCCACCATCTCCACCCCAGCTCCTGCAATCACCACACTGTTGTCGTATCTATTTTTTTTTCTTTTTGGGTAAATCCCTCCACCCACTCCCCACCTGGACAGCTGTCAGCCTGCTCTGAGTCTGTCTCTTTTGTTCATTTTGTTCATCAGATTCCACATGAGTGAAATCATGATACTTGTCTTTAACTTTTGACAATTTAACATGTGTTGTCTCTTTATATTCATCTTGCTTGAAATTTTATGAGCTTCCTTGATCTAGATGTCTGTTTGTTTCCCCAGGTTAGGGAGTCTTACAGCCACTATTCCTTCAAGTAAGCTTACACCCTCTTTTCTTCTCTTTCTGGGACCTGTATAATGCAAATACAGTCTGCTTAATAATGTCCCTACTTTTTTCATTCCTTTTCGTTTTACTGCTCTGATTGAATAAATTCCACTTCCCTGTCTTCCTTTTTTTCTGCTTCATCTAGTTTATTATTGACCCCTCTATTGTTTTTTTTAGTTTGGCCTCATGTTTAGTATTCTTATATTTTCTATCTTTGTGAGAAATTTTCACTTTGTTCATGCCTTGTGAGACCTGACCTTGGTGAGCATCTCTATGATCATATTTTGAACTCTATTATGAAGTAAACACTATATCTCCATTTCATTAAGTCCTTTTTCTGAGTTTTATCTTTTTTCTTTAAAAAAATTCGGAACATACTCCTGTTTCTTCATTTTCCTTGACTCTGTTGGTTTCTTCAGATTAGATAGAACAGCCACTTCTCTGCCTCAAAGGAGTGGTGGAGATGAGCTTCATTGTTCAATCCTACTCCAGTTCTTGGCTGTCTCTCAAACACTGTGATTGTCCGATTGTCCAAGCAACCTTTTGTTCTAATCAGCTCCCAGTAGCTGAGGGTGTGCCAAGACCTGTCAATGTCCCAAAGGGGAGGATCTCAGATACCAGCTGATTAAAAGCCAAATCCTCAGGCAGCAGCTTTAAAAGTATGTAAATATACTGCTGTCAGAGGAAGAGTGGGAAATGGGTGTTTCTGTCTGCTCTCTCTGAGCTGAGCCCCGGGCGGATAACCAGTTAAGAACTGTCCTTTTGCTACAATCCTGTGGAATCAGCAAATGTAAATACCACTGCACTGGGTCACCAGGTGGTCAAACGATGTCCCATGTGGCAGCCACAAAAGCTGGGGTGCCAGATGTGTGCAAAACCTTTTCTGGGAAGTACAGCAACCTGCAGCAAGGCAGAGGGACAGCAGATAGTGCTGTCCTGTTTTCTGGAACGTACTGCAGTCAGCTCCTAGATGTGTATTAAATTAAAATCCAGCCCTTCAGATTGAAGCATTTAAGATTGTAAATAGGCCTATCACACAAAGACTGGGCACACTTCAGTATGCTGCCTCTGTGCCGGGCACTGGGGGTTGGCCAGGGTGAGTCCATGTAAGCATCCTAAGGATTGTTTCTCAGCTTGCTCTATAGCCTGTGGGTCTCAAGGACACAAGTCCAGCTGCCTTCCAAGGCTAGATGTTTTGGGAGCCTGCCTCTTAGGTGGGGCACCAGATGTGAGGTCCAAACCCTTTGCTCCTGAGAAATTGGAAATCATGGGTTTTGTTCTAGTTGTGTCATTGCACCAGCAGTGGGGGTTAATTCCATACGTGTCTCTCCTACCCATCTCATTGTGGGTTTGTCCTTGTTCATCCGATGTGCAGTGGTCACTCAGCTAGTTCAGGAACCTCCTATGTTGCCATCATGTACTAGAACCTATTCATTCTTTAAAAAAACTTTTTTACCTCCTCAAATAAAATGTCTGGAATGCCAGTTGTTTAATGAATAGTTCTCTATCACTAGTTAATTAACATGGCACTTTTTTGGTGGACATTAGCAAAGACCATTTGAATGACTATTAAATATCAGAACAACAGTCCTGGATTCATTACTGATATGGGCCAGTTTGGCATCAGTCTCAACAACACTTTTGGTTAGTTATTTCTCACAAAATACATATAGTAAGGGGATTGAGAAACAATGTAAGATGAGTGCAAATCCACTGTTAAACATTAAAAAAAAAAAAAGACTTGAACCAGTGAATCCCTAACAATTTTACATATAATCAATAATACATTTATACTTAGCTTGGTGGTTGACCAAAATTTTGTCATTACTCATTTTGGAAACAAGCTTATTACCAAAAGAATTTGGGTATATTTAAGTATTGGCCTATGAGTAAAGTCTGTCCTAACAGAAATATTATTTCCTTTTCATCTTCACAATCAATTTTATCCTTTAGGTATTATAGAACATTTAAAATGCATTTGGTTAATTTAACCTTTATATTATTTAACTGGATATGTATAATTTAAGACTTTTATCTGAGTTTTTTTGTAAACATAAGGATTAAAACCAGACTAATTATTACACAAAGTTCTGTTAAAATGGTCTAAAAACATGACTTCCTCATTAAAAACGTTCTCATACACTAGGTAGCTTCGTAAATGTGCCCCACAGGAAACAATGTAGTAATTCTTTTCTGATGAATCTACTTCAAAGAGAATTTCTCCTTTGAATACTGTCAGGAAACAAAAAACCAATTTAAAGAGAACTTTTCCAAGAAAAAGTCATTATACAACGATTCTTTCATTTTATTTTTCCCTTATCTTAATCACACACTTTAAGTAAAAAAGATATGAAAGATGTTAAAAATTGGGAAAATGAGTTAGGCAAGCATCATTAATACCCCAAACAGAAATTCCAAATAATTTCACATCGTCACATATTTAAATATATCTCGTTTTCAAATCTAGCTGCCTGACAGAATGCACGCACTCTTGTCTACTAGAAATGGTGTTGAACCCGAGGCCAACTGCACACAAAAATGGTGTTGCTGAGAGAAATGGCTCTTTAGAGGTGCTCCGCTGTGGTGATGTAGCCACTAAAACCTTTCATTCTGTCAGCTGTTTGAAATACCCAATGACACTGATATGACAGCAGAAAATAGCCTCCTGATATATACTTCTAATATGATATATATTACTTGACATCTCTGCCAGGTAGTGTTGGCGTCAGAGCCTATTCCACAGGTATATACTTAGGCCAAGTTACAGAATATATAATATTTACTATTTACTGCTTAAGACGTTTTCCAATTAAATTGGGAGCTGTACTTACATGGAGTGGTATGTAGGCACCTTACACCTGTTCACGGACTCAGTCAGAACTGTGAACTCCACCACGCGGGAGGTGCGGCCCATGCCCTCATGCTGTCTGTGCTCTCCTGTGTCCAGCACACTGGCATCCACGTAACTGGTACAGTAACTCAGCAAATATTTACCAGGACTTCTTTAGGTATTTCATTTTGGGATTCTTATAGAAACAAGCCAATTTAAAGCATTTTCTAGGCTTTTAAAACGTAATAAATGAAAGGCACTTGCCACTACTGATCATAATCCAAAAAGGCGGTGTTAAGGCTGAAAGTGGTAATTGATCTGTATGTGCCTACATGTGTAAAATGAAATCTAAGACAGGAGTCAAAATACACAAAACAATATTGGAGAGACTATAAAGAATAGGATCACACTTGAAAAAAAAGGATTACTTTTTCTATAAATTGGAGCTCTAAAATATTTGAGGAAATATTGGAGAAAAAGATAAAATGATATTAAAATATAAACAAAACTCTTCCAATATAATAAAGAATAATCCTAATAGGTTTCTGGGAAAACTGAAGATTTTAAAAAATTCACTGAGCTCTTTTGCTCAATTGGGATTTTTATCATCCCATGCACCCTGAATTATAATTAACAATGTTTTCTTAAAATGCAAGGAAACAATTTTTGGGCTGAATCTGAACTGAGAAACTAATATATCTAATCCTCAGATTTATATACTTAATTTTCTTACAAAAATAACTTATTATTGTGCCAATATTTATCTGAACATGGCAGTCTCCAACAGTAAATTAGTAACTGGAATGACCACATTATCATTATAGTGAAACAAAACTGCAAAGTTATTTTTCCTGTTTGAATAAGGAAGAGAATAAACAAGAGAGGAAAACAGGCAATGTAAATAGAGGACATACATCCAGAGTCCAGAAGGCAAAAACATAAACAGTAGAAAAATGCTTCAAAAGTTAATCGCTATCACAGGGAAAACTTTTATAAAAAATATTTAGAAAATAAATTAACACATGTCTTTAAAATATAGAACTCTAAATATGTGATATATTTGGGATATTCCACAGCACACTGCTAATTGCCATACATATTTTTTCTCAGGTATTTCTGGAGGCTGTAGAAATCTATAGAATTTGTTTACTTACTGTTATAAAATTGTTTCTCAATTGTGAAAAATTAAAATAAATTCTTCAACCTTTAAGTAAGGAAAGAATGAAGAATCTCTTCACTATAATACATCGTGAAAATAGGGTATCTGTTTATTTTGTCACATTGTATTTTTAAAGTGAAATATGATTAGAGAATCAATTTCAGAGAATTTTTAGAACAGGTGATTGAAAACCAAGTTCTCTCTTTAGGTGAGCCCCAACACTCTGTGGTCAAGTTCAGTCTGCACCACTCAGACATGAAGGGATACACTAGCAGAGCAGGCTCACGGTCAAGCCAACCAGCGCAAACGTCGTTTCTAGTAGTCAGCAATCTGGGCCCGTGGACTGAACATGGTTTGTGGCCCATTTGTGGATGGTTTTACATTTTTCAAAGGGTTGTAAACAAAATAGCTTATGTGACAAAGAACTGCATATGGCCTACAAAGCCTAAAATATTTATGACCGGGTCCTTTATAGAAAAAGCTTGCACAATGGAAAAATATTCTCAAATGAGGATTAATAAAACAAAAAAAAGAAACTTGCAGACCCTTCATGCATACCAATGTTGTATAGAATTTAGACAGTGCAATTACAAGTCCAATATGACATTTTTATTCCCTCCACGAATGTAGTAAGTCTAAAAGGATGTCTTCTGATGTCATCTGTCAGAATTTCTTTTCAACTTTTTCTTCATCTTCAATATCATTAAAGTTCATCCTTCAATAATAATATAAAAGTAATTGAAAGAGAAAAGCAGCATGAGTTTATAATAGTAAAAACAAGGTAAAATAATATAGTCTAACCAAATAATTACTCTGTATTCTTATGTAATGGGTCCACCACATAAAAAAATGTACCTTGCCTACCTATAATGTGAGAGAAAAGGGTATCATCATGTTCTTACCTTCCCATGGTAGATATCACCAATTGTAGTTTTACACATTACACATTCAAAGTCAGATTTTAATGTGCTCTTTAACTTAATTTCAGTTATATTCTGATTTATGAGTAACAGTATTTTCTATTTCAAATGCTTAACTTGATATAAAAGTCACAATTTAAAAAATAAGACATTTAAGAAAACACAGCTAAACAAACTATCAGAAAAACATTTTTGTTTACTGAAACCAAGAAAATAAAAATTCACAACTATCTCTTTCCTATCTTTTAAATTGGAATAAAATGTAATTTTCGAAGCAGGCTGCACGGCTTTCTGTATTAGGGCCTGTCGTTCCCGTGATTCCACGGAGCCAGAGGTCTCTGTGCCGTTCTTCTGTCCCCTCACCTTCAGGACAAGAATCCGAGAAACCTCGTATGTGAGTGTAAGGAATCCTGTTCAGAAAGCCCTCTAGCATTCATGGACTCTTTGGTCTAAGCCTGTCGTAGAATGACAATGATTTAAAGAAGAAAACAAAACAGCCTTTTGAAAGAATAGCACAAAAAAGGTTGCGATTGCTTGATAGGTTAAAAATTCAAGGAGAAGCCAAGATGAACATGAGTTCAACACATCCTGACTATACCGAGAACAAAAGAGCATCTGCTATCCAAACATGTCATAAGGCTCCAGTATATTTATTCCTAACAAGTCAATGCTTTCTTTATATCTGAACAAAATTTAAATAATTTATGGCCGTAGTCATTAATTCTTGTTAAATGGTTTTACTTGTCCAAATTTCTAAGCATTTTAGCATTTAGAGGCTACATTCTGATTCTCATATTTTCCAAAGAAGAAATTTCCAACTACTGACTATTTTCTTGAAGCTTCACATTACTGTTTATTGACACGTATAAAGTACAGGAATAACAACTTCGAAACACGTTTGCCAAAGTCAGCTCTAGACTCAGTCCTTACCTTATTTCTTGTTCCATGTTTTTGGAGATTTTCCAATTTTTCATATATTAAGGTAGCAATCTCTTTTGCATCTCTTGAATCTATCTGCTCTCCCCAAATATTTCTCTAAAATTAAAAACACTTCTTATAATCTTTTAAGCATCTAATCAAAACATGACATTTCAATCTAAGAAACTTGATTAAAATAGTCCTTAGAGTTTCAAGTGTTTGAAACTCAAATTTCTTCAAGGAAATAATGCTATAAAGCATAGTTAACCCATTATCTACCTGAAATAAATACTAATGATACTGTTATGAGAATATGTAATTAATTCCTTGGGAAAAATGCATTGCTAATTCCTAATGCCTCAATTCCATCTAAATTGGGTAAGGAAAGATATGTCCAGAGACCGAAATCGTTCTAATCTAATGTAGTCTCTGGCACAGACACAACCATGACTAACTGCAACAATGGAAAGCAATGCCTATCCCTGGTTCTCTCTGCTCACAGCGGGAAGGTGGCTGGAAAACAGGGGAGGAGATAGCAGTATACCCAACTCTGCTCGTGTGGGATCTGGAGCCACCTGTCTCTTTCCTTCTGGAGAGTGCCCCACATCTGTACATTAGGATTTTATTTCTTTGTATAACTGCCCACCTGGGTTTGTGTTTCTGTTTATTCCTATCGTTATTTGGCCTCCTCATCAAGCCTGGACTTCTAGATACCACACCCATCTTTCAGTTTGGACAGGGATATTCTGGGTCCTAATCTGTCCTTGGGACTCCTCTAGACATATGGTAAGGTCTTTCAAAGAGCTCCCTCTCCTGATCATTTCTGTAACTGCTCCTTTTATTATTTCCCCACCATCATTTCACATGATGCCACCCATTTCTCAGCTGCTCTGAGATTTGGGAAGTAGAGCTAGTGATTCCAAAGGAATGAAGATTCGGGTTCAGGTATAAGCTCCTTTTCCTTCAAGTTATACTTACTCTATGCTGTTCTTAAGACAGAATTAGCCTCTTGGACTAATCAAAATCCATCAATGAAAAATCTAGATGTCTGACAATTCGATTTCTGAAATTCACCATTCAATTTCTTTATTTAGCTCTATTTCAAAATGTATTATAATTAGCTCTATTTCAAAATGTATTATAATTACCAATAAGTAGCATAAGATCTTAATCTGATAATCTTTTTCAAAAAGTATATATTAAAATTTTTGAAATTACTTCATGTTTTATCAGAAAACATGAATATAATACAAAGCAAATATTTATTTTATCACAGTTCCATTGTCAAAAATGTCATTCTTTTACTTGGGAAGACAGCAAAGGTCATGAGTACTTTGTTAGCAATTATACTGGAGACAGACATATACTTTTAAAAAAATTTTTACTAATTTTTTTAGAGAGAAGAGGGGAAGAGGGAGGGACGGAGGGAGAGAAAGAGAGAGGGAGAGGGAGAGAGAGAGAAGCATCGATTTGTTGTTCCACTTATTTACGCATTCACTGGTTGATTCTTGCAGGTGCCCTGACTGAGGACTGAACTCATAACTCTGGCACATCAGGATGGCATTCTAACCAACCGAGCTACCCGGCCAGGGCCTGACATATGCTTTTGTATTAGAAATTATCACCTGAATTTTGACTCATTAATAGATGAATCTGCTTTCTTGTTGAGAAAAAAAAAACTGTCACTGACCCAAAAAAGGAATTATTACTGAACCAAAGGACCCTTACTTTTACCTTGTAGTCTAAACCATTCATTAATAAATATTCCCCAAGATAAATGCACAGGTGCTAAGGCTACTTCAAAAACATTATAATAATATACTATCTTTTCCTAGAAAAATAACTATAAAGATAACATATGTTAATTCTACAGAAATAGGAGATATAAAACTTCACAGAAAGTAAATAATTACCTTGAATTCTATCACCCATAGAAAACTAATATTAGTATTTGGTATGTCTCTTGAGTAGTTTTCCTATTCATGAGTATACAAATTTTAAGGCAATGGAGATCATATTAATTGTGAGACAAAAAAAATCTTTTAAAATCACTTAATGTATATATAAAAAGGACTTTGTTTCAGTAATATGCAATAAAATAATGACAAAGGGAGAAGAAACTAGAAAAAAGCATTACTCAGACTAAAAAGTCTTATGAGCCTGGCCTGCTAAAGGACGGAAACAGAGGGAAAACCTGTACGTACCTTTGCTCTTTCGTAGGGATAAAATTTAACAGTTGGATAGGCTCTGATACCAGCTTTCTGGCATATTTGAGCATAAGCTTGACAGTCTACTTTTCCAGCTTTCACTTTTCCTTTAATCATCTAGAAAAAAAATATATATGGTTTACCATTCTCTGGCATAAAGTATTTTGGCCACCACAAAGCAATATGATACTAAAAATTTCAAATCTTTATAAACCTAAGGATTTGTTATTTAAAAAACTTAAGTTTTAATCCTTTCCATTCATATAAGATTGCTTCCAAATTCTTACTGGTTCTTTACATTCCTATTAGTCTAGCATCACATCTCCAATAGGAAATAAACTCTCCTTTGTCTTATTAAGAAAACTGAGAAGCTTTACCCTAAACTATCTTAACTTCTTGGTACCCACAGCTTGTCCATCACAGTACAAACATCTCAGATTCTGTCTTCTCCCCACCCTTCTCTGGTCTCAGGTGCTGAGGTAGCACTCCTCTTGTGGAAGGCTAACTACTGTAGCTACACTCTCCAGTCTCTTCTCTGTCAGATCTCTTCCTCTCTTTAGCATATACACATTCAATCCAAAAAAGATTCCTTCCTTAATTGCAGGGGATGAGAATAGGGAACAAGCAGAAGAAGTGAGGCTTTTGGCTGTTAAGGTTAGGTAGATGATAATGCCATCCAAGGCAGAGAGGTGTTAGCTAAAAATTTTAAATAGAGAATGCAATCTATTGCAAAGATTATAGTCAGTTATACTAACAAAATAGTTTTTAAAATTCAGAGAAAACTTTGAAGAAAAAAATAAAAATTATATTTAAAATGCTTTAGCTAATTATTAAAACATGCATGTGACTACAACTTATTTAAGTAGGTAGACAAGCCCTACCCTAGCCAAGAGCTCAAACTCTGGAGCAAAATTTTGGCAAGGTCCACACCAAGGAGCATAGAAGTCAACCACCCAATGATTTTTCTCTTGTAAAACTTTTTCATTGAAGGTCTGAGGTGTCAGATCTATGGATGCCTGAGGCAAAAATCTGTAGCAAGAAATCAAAATTATGTTTCATTATATAAAACCAAAGCAAACTTTCTAAAATATAATGCTGCAAAACTTTTAAAATTAAAAATGGCTTCAAAATAATGACAGTGTAGTAATTCTTTGCTAAGTGCTTTAAAATGCTAAAATTTTAAACAACTCACAGGAAATTTAATTACAGACATAAGAAGAAGAAAAATAGTATTAAATCCATTTTACACACTGATATATATTTTAATTACTTACCCTAGACCCCAGATTCTTAGGGAATAGGCATCCCTATTCCAACCATTGTAAGTCCTGAAAAAATAAGTAAGTTGTAAATAGTATTTTTCATTATTGGATATGTTCAGTAAATAATCTCATTGCAGCAATTTAAAAGATAAATAAATGACTAGCATCTCTCTTCCCAGGTATACCTAGCTACAAACACTACCCATATGGCTTCCCAAATATATTTTCACTAGTCTTAATGTCTTTTTGTGCTCCAGACAGACCTGAATGTTTACCTGCTTGCTGGACATCTATAGACCCATGGGAATAACAAAACTCAAAATGTCCAAGGCTTTAGTTTCTGAACCTTTTACTCCAGTTATTACTATAAAATTCCTATCCACTTTTAAGAGCTACATGAAAGGCCACCTCACAAATGCAGTATTTCACGATTTTTTCATAGTGTGATCCTTTCCTCCTTTGAAATCCATGGTTCATTTTTACTTTTTAAATAATACTCATTATATTCTGCCTTGCTTTTTCCAGTTTCCTCCTGAAAAACCATGTGGTGTTGTGGAAACTTGGGCACTGAGACAGTCCTGGGTTCAAAACCCAACTTCCAACCTTAGCAGTTATTATCGAAGTTAATCTAAGGTCTCTGAATCAGTTGCCTTATCTATAATAATGTAGGAAGAGTAATCACTTGTTTCTCAGGCTGTGTGGGAGGGCTAGTGGAAATAACGTGAGCAAAAGGTCTAGTGTGCTGTATGAAACTACACAAGGACTTAAATGTTACATTTTTCTCTCCCTATTTCTTCTGTACTAGACTATTGGCTTCATGAACGGTGGAACTATCAATTCTCTTTTCATCTTTTGAAGTTCTCATTAGCACACTATCGTAAACATGGTGAACTCCCTAAAAATATTTATTGGGTCAATGTTTATTTATAGTTAGGATAACTTTTACATTTTAACTATAGAAGTAAATGATTATAATAAATGCCTTCAAATTTTAGATAATACTTACTGAAACTGATAAGCTTTATTTGACTTTGGGGGATAAAATCTTATCTCAGGGTATCTTCGAACATTTTCTTCGGCACAGAAGGAATGATGCTGTTGGCAGTCTATGCTGCCCACATTGATCAGTCCAGTTAATGTCTATAAAAGAAGGAAAAAGAGGAGACAAATATATCAGAGTGATTAGAATAAAATTACCTCCATTAAACTTTATATATATTTGCAATAGAGAAACTGTCACTATGAGACGATTATTAATTTATCAGTGATTTTCATCAAATAAAAATGAGTAAGGACTTAAACATAAGTAGATCATTTATAGTAATGAACTGGAGATCTAATTTTGTAGTTAAGAACTTACTACAATTATTGCATACTAAACAATGGATTTCATTCACCCAACACATAGAAAAATATATCTAAAACGCAAAGTGTTAAAAACCAAAAACTAATGAAGGTCTTGGCAATGGATCTCAGAGTTATTTTTCAAATGGAGACATTTTAATTCAGGTATGAGTCAGTATGCTGTGGGTAGCATATTGACTCATACCTGAATTAAAAAAATTTTAATGGGGATTCATCCCAGGGATGCAAGGCTGGTACAAATTTGCAAATCAATAAATGTGATACATCACATAAATAAAATGAAGAATAAACACCACATGATCATATCAATAGATGCCGAAAAAGCATTAGACAAAATCCAGCATCCATTTCTGATAAAAACGCTCAGCAATGTGGGAATACAGGGATATTTAGACATAACAAAGGCCATATATGGAAGACCTGCAGCCAACATCATACTCAATGGGCAAAAATTTAAAGCATTTCCCTTAAGAACAGGAACACAAGGATGCCCACTTTCACCACTCTTATTTAACATAGTACTGGAAGTCTTAGCCACAGCCATCAGACAGAAATAAATAAATAAATAAAAGGGATCCAAATTGGAAAGGAGGAAGTGAAACTGTCATTATTCGCAGATGACATGATATTATACGTAGAAAACCCCAAAGATTCCATTTACAAAATTTACTAGACTTAATAAATGAATTTGGCAAAGTAGCAGGATACAAAATTAACGTCAAGAAATCAATGGCATTCTTATACACCAATGATGAACTCACAGAAAGAGAAACTAAGAAAACAATCCCATTTACCATTGCGGCAAAAAAATTAAGATACCTAGGAATACACTTAACCAAAGAAATAAAGGACCTATTTGCAGAAAACTACAGGTCACTGAAAAAAGAAATAGAGGAAGATATAAAAAAGTGGAAGCACATGCCTTGTTCATGGATTGAAAGAATTAACATCATTAAAATGTCCATACTACCTAAAGCAATCTATAGATTCAATGCAATCCCCATCAAAATACTAATGACATACTTCACAGAACTAGAACAAATACTTCAAAAGTATATATGGAACCAAAAATGACCTTGAATAGTCACAGCAATCTTGAAAAAGAAGAACAAAGTAGGAGGGATCACATTACCAGATTTCAGGTTATACTACAAAGCCACTATAATCAAAACAGCCTGGTACTGGCACAAGAACAGGCATACAGACCAGTGGAACACAACAGAGAACCCAGAAATGGACCCAAGGCAATATGCCCAATTAATATTTGACAAAGGTGGCGAGAGCATACAGTGGAGTAAAGACAGCCTCTTTAATAAATGGACAGCTACATGCAAAAAAATGAAACTAGACCATCAACTTACACCCTACACAAGAATAATCTCAAAATGGATAAAGACTTAAATGTGACTCATGAATCCATAAAAATCCTAGAAGAAAATCTAGGCAACAAAATTTCAGACATCATACGCAGCAGAATTTTCACTGATACATCACCTAAGACAACAGAAACAAAGGAGAAAATGAACACATGGGACTACATCAAACGCAAAAGCTTCTGCACAACAAAAGATACAGTCATCAAAATGGAAAGGCAACCCACTCTATGGGAGGGCATAATTGCCAATGATATATCAGATAAGGGGTTAATTTCCAATATATAGAGAGTGCTCATACAACTCAACAAAAGGAAGACAAAGAACCCAATTAAAAAATGGGCAGAGGCACTAAATAGACACCTCTCCAAACAGGACATACAAATGGCTAAGAGACATATGAAGAAATGCTCAACATCACTAATCATCAGAGAGATGCAAATTAAAACAACAAGGAGGTATCACCTCACACCTGTCAGAATGGCCGCCATCAACAAATCATCAAACAACAAGTGCTAGCGAGGGTGTGGAGAAAAGGGGACTCTAGTACACTGCTGGTGGGAATGCAGATTGGTGCAGCCACTATGGAAAACAATATAGTGTTACCTCAAAAAATTAAAAATTGAACTTCCATTTGACCCAGTGATCCCACTTCTAGGAATATACCCTAAGAAGCCTGAAACACCAATGAGAAAGAATATATGTACCCCCATGTTTGTAGCAGCACTATTTACAATAGCTAAGATCTGGAAACAGCCCAAATGTCCATCAGTAGACGCATGGATAAAAAAAGCAGTGGTATATATACACAATGGAGTACTATGCAGCTGTAAGAAAAATCTCTTATCCTTTGAGACCTGGAAAGTATTATCCTAAGTAAAACAAGCCAAACAGAGAAAGACAAGTATCATATGATCTCACTTACTTGTGGAATATAATGAACATAACAGTCTGAGAAATGGGGTAGTCCCAGAGACATGGAAGTGGGTTACAGACTGACAATCCCCAGAAGAGGGGGTGGTGGGGGAGAGATAGACCACAGAACTTATATGCATGTGTGCATGAACAGTGGAAATGAACAACAAAGCTGGGTACAGTGTGGGGAGGGAGAGGATGGGGGGAATCAGTGAGGGAAAAAGGAGAAACATCTATAACAAAAATGAATTAATTAATAATAAAAAAAAAAATGAATAAACCAAAAACCAAAAAAAAAAAGAGAACATTTTATTTAAAATAAAAGCTAAAACATTCCTGGGGAAAAAAAATTTTTTTTTAATGAAAAAACACAGAATTGTATTATCTTGAATGTTAAGATAACAGAAATCACTGTAACTCTTAGGTTTGTTCATTTTTATCTTAAAAATAAATATAAAATAGTTGCTGAATTTCCCATCCCAGCATTTAAATAAATTCTTATTTTTCATGATTTATAGAACACTATGTCTATTTGTATGAAATTTAAAAAATCCAAATGTGTTGTAGATCAAAGCTATTTTTTTTTTTTTACTTTTAAGTCCTACAATATTTTGAAAAAATGTATGTTTGAGCTCTAAAAATTATAAAAGTAAATAATTTTATTAGAAAATGAAGGAGATCTTTGGGCTGACTTTGGCAGAAGTTTGATCAGTTATGTGCGGAGTGACACAAACAAGAGTAAATTATTCTATCCCATTCACATGCCAGGCAGAAACTGAGTTGAAATCTAAGTAGTATGATCAGAATTATTATTAAGTTATTATCTAGAGGTGGGTTTACTCATGGCAGTTTGAAAATAATTCTATTAAATACACATTCTTAGTAAATGTTAAGATTTAAAATAAACTATTTTACCATACCCGGGCCATCCTTTTCCATTCCGGCATTAAAACTTGACATGGATGACACCATGGAGAATAGAAATCAACCATCCAGACTTCATCATGTTTTCTTTGTTTAACTAGTTCATTGAAAGTGGTGGGTGACAGGGAAATCACTGAAGGATTCATAAGATCCTAAAGACAACACAGCTTACATTATAACAGATATAAGAAAAGAGTTGTTCATATATTCTTGGAAATTGTCAGTATCTATTAAGTAGAAAAATTTATTTTTGAATAATAAAAAAAATACGTAAATATACTTTAAAGAGAATCTATAGTAAATTATTTTAACAAGAAAGAAATAATTCCTAATTTATTTATTAAGTTTGGATTCTATCAGTCTTCTTACATCAAGGTATATTTTCCTATTTCTATGTATCACTAAGATAAACAGGCAACTTTACTTAAGATTATGAGTAGATGAGGCAAGATTTCCAAGAGCTGCCCAGATGTCTACATAAGCCATGTAGTTCTGTTCTGGAACCAACAATTGGTTAGGAAATAGTCCTTTAATTAATAATGGAAAGCCGACTAATCTATTTTCCTGACATTCTGACTGGAGATACTGCACAACCTCTCTACAGATCACTTGCTCCTAATGCTGTTTTAACAAAGCTTCAGTCTATCAGGACTGGGTAATATTAACAAAGACGTTAGCTTCACTGGGGGAAATAATCAAAACTACAACAACACAAAACCAAACACTTATTTTGGAGGAGGAAGGAGAGAAGACTAAGACAGAGAGTAAAATGTTCACTACATAAATAATAAGCTAAAATTTGTCATTCTTAGGAAGTCCCTGTTAACTATTCAGTCAATCAAGACTATCAGTGGGAAAAAGGAGATACTAAAGATACAGGGCACTTCTGTGCTACTAACACAGGCACGGCATAGCTGCCCAGGCCTGAGAGAGGCCCTCCATCGGGGTGGGTTAGACTGACCTTACCACCCTCACATTTCCCGGGTAATACTGAGCTTAGTCCTATCTCATCTATATGGGACCTGAAAGTAAGCTGTGGTGGTTCTATCTGAGAAAACATGAAGAGGGGGTGGAAAAGCTTTATGTGAAAGTATAATTTCATGCATTCAATAGTTGTGCCCACTAAGAACAAGGCACTGAGCTAGGTAATAAACAATACACAGATTTATGTAAGTATATAATAAAAGTAAGACAGTAGAATAATTTAAGAAATTCGTTTTCTTGTCAGAAAATGTTTTGGCATGAGAAGAATAAATCCTATTACTAAGCATAATTAAATATTTATACAATGTGTACACATACACAGAAGGATTTATAGCCACGAACTTAAAATAACATGTCGCCTCTATAATTTATAACACTATAGAATTAAATTAATTTAAAATACCTCTATGAACTCCAAGATCTGTTCGGCAGAGTGATGTCCTTCATATTCATGAACACTGGACTGGTTGAACACCACTGTTGTTGGATAAGCCTGAATGTTATACTGTTAAGAATGAGAAGACAAATTAAACATTATACATTTAACTTATTTGTTTCAAATTTATAATCAGCTTGCCTTTATTTAAGTAACAATAAGATTTAAAAAACCCATTGCTAAATTGCTGGTGACTGAAAAATTTTAGCCTGCACAAATTCTGCAAAGAAAATGAATTCACAGTTGTAGTGATAATACCTAACCCTTAGTTACAGTTAGTCCATTAGACATAAAATCCATAAGCATGAAACAGAAGTGGGCATGGGTAATTATGAGCTTGGTCCCTTAAGATGCATGAGGCTGTAAAGAGTAGACTAATCTCTAGCTTAAATCTTTTTTTTGAAACCATAACAGATATTCCAATTTGTCTAGAAGGAGAAGAAAACCAAGAAAATAGCAAGAATAAAGAAATACATTAATAATGAATGTAGACACAACCATACTTTAGGTTAAAGAATGATGAATCACACCCTAAGAATGTGGTCATTTTTTACTCTTTATATTCAAGATAGCTTTTCTGGTACAAAACACTACAACTTCCTCCTCAGAATTAACATGAACACTAGCTCAGGAAGCATTTCTTTAAACCTGAAATTTTTATTTATTCTTTTAAACGTTATAAAGAGATTTGTGGATTTGTTGTAGCTAAACCTTGCATCTTTAAAGTTGACAAGCACTTACTGGCAAATTGAAATCTTTGACTAGGATTCAAAAATAATTTTAGGAAAAACAATGTAAACATTTATCAAACTTGTAAAATGAGTGCACATTAGAACAACTCATTACATTATAACAAAACAATTAAACCTAATATGTAACAAGTGCTCACTGTGTGTCCAGTACCTTTTCAGCACTTAAGCATCTAGTTTCTAATCTGTTCCTCACAACAATTCTTTTCAGCAGCTAAAATTACTAAATCAACTTGATAGATGGGAAACTGAGGTTTTGTGAGGCTAAGTGACTTAGTCAAGATCCACCAAGAGTGAGTAGTGAATCCTGATGTGTTCCAGGTGAACTGATACCTTAGTTTTAAACCCTCACATTTCACTCAATTACCTATAACCTATATAATAGTTAAGATAAAAAGTAAAATAACTAGCCCTGCCTAGTTTGGCTCAGTGATTAGAATGTCAGCATGTGGACCAGAGTTGCAGGTTCGATTCTGGTCAAGGGCATGAACCACAGTTGTGGTTCAGTCCCCAGCCCTAGTTGGGGTCATGTGCGAGGCAACCAGTTGATGTGTTTCTCTCATACTTGTGTTTCTCTCTCTCTCTTCCTCCTTCCCTCCCACTATATCTGAAAATCAATGAAAAAATATCTTCGGGTGAGGATTAAAAAAAAAAAAAGGTAAAAAACTAAAGGAATTCAAATTAAGATAATTATTGTGTCTAATTAATTTTGTATCTTTGCTTAGCATCTTTTCCAGTCACACACAAGACATAAAACCAAAGGCCTTATTTATTTAATTTTAAATTTATTTTAAAGAGAGTTCAAACAAAATGAAAAAGAATAATCTGACTAATACCCACATATCCCTCCCCTATACTTAAGATTGATTAACTTTTTTTGCCACACTGGCAGATTGTTGAAGTTCTTTCTTGTTCTCATTTCCTTCCCTTCCTGACAGTAGAAGCAACCTGTAGTGTGTAAGCATTTAAGTTTTCTGTAATTTTTATCATATTCTTTATACTATCCTGCAACCTGCTTTTTTTCCATTGTATTTTTGAGATTTACCCATGCTGGTAAAGATAGATCTAGTTTTAAATGTCTGATAGTATTCCACTGTGTGACTAGATTATTTATCCATGCATGTGCTATTGTGAGATTTCTAAATTTTTGATAGATGCGAGGGTATAGGACTATTCTTGCAATCTGTACTTTCTTGATAACTAGCTTTACTCAAACATTTTTCACATTTATTGGATTTCCTCTTTCGCAAAATGTCTATAAATCTTTTTTCTTTTAAAAAAAAATTGACTTATAGTCTTTAAATATTCTGGACACTAAAGCTCTGTCAGTTATACGTGCTGCAAAAACATCCTTAGCCTGTTCTCTTAAGTTTTCAGTGTCTATTTGGCAATACTTATAACATTTAATGTAGTCAAATTCATTCATATTCACTGATTTTTACATTTAGTTTATTTTTGTGTGTGGAGTGAGAAATTATTCCTCACACAGATGCCATTAACATTTTTTAAAAATTCATCTTTATTGTTGAATGTATTACAGATGTTTCTCCCTTTTTTCCGCATTGACCCCTCCTCCCCATTCCCGCCCCCTCATGCCTTCCCCACACTATTGTTGGTGTCCATTGGTTATGCTTACATATATGCATACAAGTTCTTTGGTTTATCTCATCCCACCCTCCCTCCCCCTTTCCTTTTGAGGTTCATTAGTCTAACAACCAATTTGTACTTCTTAATTCCTTCATCTTTTTCACCCATCCCCTCAGCCCTCACCCATCTGGCAAGCAACAAAAAGTTCTCTGTACCTGTGAGTCTGTTTCTGTTCTGCTTGCTCATTTTGTTTGTAGATTCAATTATTGATAGATATGTATTAATTGCCATTTTATTGTTCATATTTTTGTTCTTCTTTGCCTTCAAGAAGACCCTTCAACATTTCATATAATACTGGTTTTGTGGTAATGAATTCCTTTAGCTTTCTCTTGTCTGGGAAACTCTTGATATGGCCATCGATTGTAAATGATAGCTTTGTAGGACAGAGTAATCTTGGTTGTAGGTCATTGCTTTTCATCACCTTGGATATCTCTTGCCACTCCTTTCTGGCCTGCAAAGTTTCTTTTGGGAAATCAGCTGACAGTCTTATGGGAGCTCCTTTGTAGGTAACAAACTGCTTTTCTCTAGCTGCTTTTAAGATTCTCTCTTTGTGTTTAACCTTTGGCATTTTGAAGATGATATGTGTCTTGGTGTGGACGTCTTTGGGTTCAACTTGTTTGGGACTCTCTGTGCTTCCTGGACTTGTATGTCTGTTTCCTTCATCAAATTAGGGAAGTTTTCTGTCATTATTTCAAATAGTTTTTCAATTTCTTGCTCTCTCTCTTCTTCAGGCACTCCTATGATGCAAATGTTGGCACGCTTCAAGTTGTCCCAGAGGCTCCTTACACTATCCTCATTTTTTTGGATTCTTTTTTCTTTTTACTGTTGTGGTTAGGTGTTTTCTGCTTCCTTATATTCCAAATCGATGGTTTCCTTCTTGGCTTTACCTACTCTACTATTGATTCCCTGTAAATTATTCTTTATTTCATTTAGTGCATCCTTAATTTCTGACTGGCCCTTTTTTATGTTGTTGATGTTCTAAGTTCCTCGGAGGTCTCCT
The DNA here is from genome assembly GCF_014108415.1 of Molossus molossus. Classification (NCBI taxonomy): domain Eukaryota; kingdom Metazoa; phylum Chordata; class Mammalia; order Chiroptera; family Molossidae; genus Molossus; species Molossus molossus. Next base: position 67,701,217 of record NW_023425346.1, read on the forward strand.
TAAGTTCCTTGAAGGTCTCACTAAGTCCCTTGGATGTCTCACCAAGTTCCCTGAGCAACCTTATAATCTGTGTTCTGAACTCTGCATCTGTTAGATTGCTTATCTCCATTTTGTTTAGTTCTTTTCCTGGAGTTCTGTTCTTTTCTTTCATTTGGGACATGTTTCTTTGTCTCCTCATTTTGGCTGCTTCCCTGTGATTGTTTCTATGTATTAGGCAGAGTTGCTATGCCTCCTAGGCTTCGTAGGGTGACCTACTGTTGTAGGTGTCCTGTAGGATCCAGTGGCACAGTCTCCCTGATCACCCCAGCTAGGTCCTCACAGTACACCCCTCATGTGGACTGTACACCCTTCTCTTGTAATTGAGTATTGATTGCTGTTGGCACATCAATGGGAGGGGTTTACTCAGGCTGATCAGCTGCAAAGACTGGCTGTGCCCACTAGCCACTACCTTGGAGGATCAGCTGTGTAGGGGCCCACCACACAGAGCAAGACTTACTTCAGCAGGGTTCTGGTACTCACTAAGTCTGCTCATTGAGTGTGTCACTTGCGGAGGTGGTTGGGTGGTGGTGTTTCGATGTGGTCTGAAGCTGTCCACCAGGTGTGCTGGCTCTGGGGTAAGGTCAGCCACTGCCTGTACTCTATCCAGGGCCACCCAGCATAAGCTACAAAATGAACTGCAGATGGTTGCTTCTTGTGCTGGGCTTAAAGGTGCCCAGGAAAAACCAAGTTGTGAATCAAGGTTAGTTGCTTCTAGTGCCAGGCCTGGGGCCACTTAATGACAGGTATGGGGCTCACTGAGACTGGCCCCTCTCGAGGCCTGGCTCCACACCACTCTTGTGGGCCACTGGTTCACACAGGTCTGTCCAGAGCCCTGGCTCTGTACCGCTCTTGTGGGCCGCTGGGTCACACAGGTCCCTCTGGATCCCAGGCTTCCTACAGCTCTTGTGGGCCGCTGGATGGCACAGGTCCCTCTGGATCCCAGGCTTCCCACTGCTCTTGTGGGCTGCTGGGTCACACAGGCCCCTATGGGTCTCCGGCTTCCCAACACTCTTGTGGGCAGCTGTGTTGTATAGGCCCCGATGGAGCCCTAGGTCCCGCCGCTGGTGGCTGAGGAGGGCTGCTGCCCAGTGGGGTTTAGCTCCTGCTCAGCCTTTGCTGTAGTTTTTGGGGATGGTTCTCTGCTGGTGGTCTGTGCTTTTGTTGCCTGGGGATGGATGTCTGCTCCCCAGCCTCTGTTGCTGGGGTATATCTCAACTCTGATCAGGCTGATACTATGGGGGATGGTGCTGGGCTCCCAGCCATTTGCAGTTTCCACAACCGGCATCTTGACAGCTCCACTACTGTGCACTGGTCTGTGTTGACACAGGGCATCCACTGGTCTGATGGTGCCAGGTGCACTGGTGGGCTCAGGTCCCAGATGCTGCCTGAGAGATTTTAGGAAACTCTGAAGCAGGATCCAAGACAGGCCAATCCTATGGTAAAGCCTTTGGAAACAGCTTGGGTGGGGCAGGGCCTCAGGGAATCACCAGGGTGGGGCCAACGGTGTGAGCCAGGTTGCTGGAGCCCCAGATATGGTGGCTATCTGTCTGCCCTGTGGGGGAAGGGCTCAACAAAGGAACAATGGCCTCCACCAGCACGTCTGTCCAGGAGAAAGCTGCCCCTCCAGCCCTCGTCCGGAGGCCAAAGAGCTCAGTTCTTCCCTGTTCTCTGATGCCCCTCAAGCTGCCTCCCCTCGGAGCTCAGAGGGAGTGGGTCTGAGTTAGTCTGTGCGCAGGCCCTTTAAGAGGAACTGCTGGGGCTCCAGCAGCTGCAGCCTCCCTCTGCCTCAGTTCCCACTGGTCTTATAACCAGAAGTTATGGGGACTTCTCTTCCTGGCACTGGAACCCTGAGCTGGGTGCCTGGCGTGGGACGGAGACCCCTCACTCCTCAGGGAGGGCCTTCCCAGCGGAGGTCTCTCCTGATTTTTATCCACCACACATGGGTGTGGGACCAGCCCGTCTGTGCCTCCACCCCTCCTACCAGTCTCCATGTGGCAGCTTCTTTAATTTCGTAGTTGTAGGACTTCCACTCAGCTCTATTTCAGGTGGTTCTGAAAGATGGCTGTGTTGTAGTTTTGCTGTAATTTTGATGTGGTTGTGGGAGGAGGCGATACTGTGTGTACCTATACCATCTTGAACCACCTCAGATGCCATAAACATTTCATCCTATATTTACTTCATTTATCTTTTTAAAACATTTTAGTTTTTATGAATTCTCATTTAAAATGCATACAAAATCAGAGAACAATAGTCTCATGTACTCTCATGGCTATAACAATAATTCACTCATGGCTACTCTTAATTTATTTGTACCTCCTTCCACTCTACTCCTACCCCAAGATTATTTTAAAGCACATTCCAGATAATCGATCACTTCATTCATAAGTATCTCAGTATATTAAAAATATAAAGACTTTCTCCCAAATATAAGCACACTATCATTTTCATACCTAAAAAGGAACAATTCCTGAAAATTATTAGATATTCTGTCAGTGTTCAATTTTTCCCAATTTGCTCTTTATTTTTGCAGTTGGTTTAAATTGCATTCACATGAGGCCTAAACTTGCATTTGAATGGTATGTCTTATATGTCTTTAATCTTCTTCCTCTTTTAATAAAATTGTCCTATAAACTGGGTGTTTGTCCTATAAAGTCCTCTACATGCTAGAATTTGCAAATTGCATGCCCATGTTGTCACTTAACATATTCTTCTATACACTGATAAGGCCGAAGACTTGATTTATGTTTGATTTTTTTCCCAAGAATATTTTATAGGGTGCACTGTATACCTTCATCATGAGGTATAGAATTTCTAGTACTTCTTGGAAACAAAGAGTGAATTATTAATTAACCTCATATCTCATTTATCGTTTTAATTTCCTCCTATTAGCTATACTATTATAAGGAAAGCGAAAGAATAAAGCTTTAGGCTGCCAAAAGGTAATATTTAGTTAAAAAATATAAAGATCTTAATTAAAAACAAAACAAAACAAAACATATATTTTATCAAGTCAACTAGTTTCCTGAGTTTAATAAGACCATATCTATATTTAACCACATATATTTTCCATGTTTTAATCCATCATTTTATTAAAATTATTTATTTAAACGTCACTATTCTAAATGTAGAAGTACATTTGAAAAAGTTATTTTAATATTAACTAGAATACATTTTAAATACTTTGCCTTACCATGTTACAGAGTCCCTCATGAACTGTACAATCTAGTGTACCAAACTTAAGCTGACCATAAAGATGCTTTGATGCTTTTCGTAATTCTGGCAATAAAGCTCGACATGGTGGACACCACTACAAAAGAAAAAATATTCATAAGCACTAAGCCACATAAAATGAACACAAAAACCACACATTTTTGCAACAAGCAATATGCTAAGTAAGACAAACCACACTTAGCTGCACAACTTATGCTTGTACATACTTAACCCTTAGCCTAGCAGCGGTTCTCAACCTATGGGTCGTGACCCCTTTGGGGGTCGAACGATCCTTAAACAAGGGTCGCCTAAGACATAACAGTAGCAAAATACAGTCACGAAGTAGCAACAAAAATAATTTTATGGTTGGGGGTCAGCACAACATGAGGAACTGTATTAAAGAGTCGCGGCATTAGGAAGGTTGAGAACCACTGCCTTAGAGGGAAGTACATCAGTGCTCTTTTAGATGCACTATGTGGTAGTAGCCAAAACTATACCCATGGTTTATGGTTATCTAGAAAATGTCTTTTTTGCTGTAAGAAGAGAAAATCTGACAGTATTGAATTTTACAGATAAAAATAACTTACAGGGGCAAAAAAATCAACAAGCCATGGTTCTTTGTCATTGGCAGGAAAATTTTGAGGTCCAAGTGTGGTAACATGAGAATGAACACTTTCTTTGGCAAAGGCAAGTATGTCATATAGAATCTTCTTTCCTTTGAAATTGAGTGAGAGAAAAGTTAAAATCCACATTTTGCCTTTTACTTCAAAGCACTTCAAAGTTTTTATACTTAAACTATTAAAGAAAGGGAGATAAACTTACGAACAAATTGATTTCAGTGAGGTTTTCATGTTCTGTAAACTACATATACATAGGTTTATCTGCCAGGAGTACCCTTTCCTTTACTCTTCTGTTTCTGGGAGGACCCAGTTAAAACGTCAAGACCTCTTTGAAAATGTTTATTCATCCTCAGAGGCAGAATTTTAACATCCTTGCAGTGTTCTTTGAGTTCGTTACGCTTACCTGAGCTATTACTATGGCCTAACTCCTAAATCTGTTTCTTCAACCTAGACTTCTATTGTGAATTCAAAAACCTGTATTACCAACAAGGTAGTGGAAAAATTAATCTGGATGTCATATAAACATTTCAAACACAATACTATGTCCAAATTGATGTTATTTTCTCCCCAAACTTGCTTCTTCTCACTTTCCCTACCTTGGTAATGGCATAAGCATCTACCACTAGGTGCCTAAATAAAATTTCCAAGAGTGAGTGTTGCCTTCTTTCTTTGCCCTTGTATCATAACACCATCTATCCTATCTCTTGCCATCTTCAGTCCCAATTTAGGCTTCTGCCTAAATTCAGTTTGGCCTATTGCAATAACCAACCTGGTCTTTCTTAATCTATTTTCTACATTGCTACTACAAAAAAACCCATTAACCTAATCATGTTGTCTCCTTGCTTAATCTATTTCTTGGCTTGGCAAATAATAGCTTTCTCAAACAGCACATACTCCATTTTACCATGTGCCCTCTGACTTATTCACTTAACAGTCAAAAAAACAAAACATCGATGAGAGAGAACATCGACGGGCCGCCTCCCGCATGCCCCGATGGGAGCTGGGCCCACAACCGGGCATTGCCCTGACTGGGAATCCAACTGGCGACCTCTTAGTGCATGGGTTGATGGTCAACCATTGAGCCACACCGGCTGGGCCCATATGTTCTTTAAAGTAGAGATTATAAGTACAGTTCACATTTTCCCTCTCCCTTGTATAGTAACTGGCACATGCAGGTGCTCAATACCTATTTAAATGCAAAGAAGTAATACAAATTATGCTATAAAATTAGTGACAGCACACAAAAGAAAGTACTTGGGGATGCTTTAGGCTGTTTTAAAGGGTGATTTGGAGTTTGATAAATACAGGAGTGGGCAAAAGTATCACAGTTATTCTTATAGAAAATACAATAATTAACAAATAATAATAGAAGAATAAACTGTGTTTTGTGTACTCACAAGTGTAAACTTACTTTTGCCCATCCCTGTATTTTGAGGGGCAGGAGGGAATGATTACAATGCAGGAGGAAGAAAAAGTTTGTATGAAGGCACAGAGGAGTAAAAGGACCCACAAGTAGCTGGAGCTATGATTATTTGGAAGGGCACAGATGAAGTGAAAAGGCCAGCAGAGGCAGAGTGTGAATGTATTCTGTTAACTTAACAATGTTATACTGAACTGTTGCTAAACACCAGGCACCATTCTAGGTGCTGGAGAAAGTGGTGAGCAAGACAGATAGTGTCATTGCTCCTATGCTAAGGAAGCTTCATTTTAAAAGAAATCAGCAGTCAGGGCAGAAAAGTGAGATGTTCTAGATATTCCAGGGCAATAGACGCAAATAACACAAATAACCAGTTGTAAAGAAGAAGGCTACGAGATGGACAGCTGTATTGGACCTGAAATAAGGCAGCAAGCACAGAGATGAGTGGAATCCAAGAAACATTTCAGAGTTGAAAAAGAATAGAACTCCATTACTAAAACTGGGTCATTTCTAGCATGATAAGGAAGCAGCATTTAGTGAGCTGTAAGCGTAGGCTTTGGAGTCAGACATATTTGAATACAAAATCTACTTGACCAGTTACTGGTTGTTGTCATGGGCTAACAAGTTACTTAGCCTTACTGAGTTTCAGTTTTCTGGATTGTTGTGAAGATAAAAATTGAAATGTAAGATTATGCAAAGATACAAAGCCTTTAGAAAAACGTTTGCCCTGAAGAAGTACAGAATAAACAGTTGTTACTACTAGGATTACCTTGCCAAGAAAGCCTTTGTTCACACAGTTTCTGTGGCCTAAAGGAACTCACTTCTTATTCTGTATTTGCTTTGGGAAACTGAGCATTCAAACATCACCTCCTGACCTATACTGTTCAAGTCTCTTTATTTGGTTTTATTGATTTACACATAATGGCCATTACACTGTTTTACATATTTGCTTATACATCTCCTTCCTCTCACCTGCACTAGAAAATATTTGAAGCTTCTTGAGAACAAAGTCCGTGTCTTCCAACTTTGCATTCCTAACACCTAATACAGGGCTTGTCACATAACAGGTACAACATCAATATCTGTTATATACTCAACTGTGCAATAGTTAGTAGTTTGCTTGTTTTTTGCTACATTTCATCTTTTCAAGACAGGGACTACAATGTATCCCAAACTCCAGGATTGGACCTTTGCTTACATGAATGCAGAGCTGCAGTTCCAAACAAGCTGAAATGTAGAAATGTGATTACAAATTCAAGAAAGATAACAAAACAGTTAATGGAGATGCTTGGTAGTCCAGTGGAGGAAAAATGTGAAAGAATGACTGAAAATTACTCACAATGGCTGAGATGCTGCCTTTGGCAAACTGGGAAGAACACTGTAGGTGCTGCTTGTCAACAAGAACTTTAAATTCCTCCCTGGCCTAACCTGTCACCACAGTTCTTGCTAAAACACTGATCAAGAGTAAAGAGTATAAAATAGCTATATATAGTTAAAAATGTCTTTGCCCATAAGAAACACATTTACTACTAAATGAGGGCAAAATTTTATATGTCCATATAATATGAGGTAAAAAGTAAAATTAAAAATTAGTTATACCTTGTTTTATTGTGCTTTGCTTTATTGCACACTACAGCTATGTTTTTTACAAAACGAAGGCAAGACCCTCCACCAGCAAAAAAATCTCGACTTGCTTTATTGTGATGGTCTGGAACCAAACCTGTAATATCTCCAAGGTATGCCTGTACTATCTGAAAATGAGGTTAAATTTTTATCATTTTTTCCCTTCTTACCATGATGAATTTCATATTCTTTGGTTCCTTGTCCTTTAAATACTGCTAGACATGGCTGAAAGACATAGAGATTGCTACAGATGTCTGGTGCAGAGGAACAGTCAAACTTGCCAATCTAAATTAGAAAGAGAAGGTTCAATTTGAAAAAAATGAAATCTTATCCATCCAATTAAATATTTGCAAAGATAATCCCAAAATGACATTGCTCTACCAACACAGTTTCTAAACAGAAGTTAATGGGCTGTAAATATAAAAGATAGAAATAATTAATTTATATTTAACACTAAAACTCAATTTAGTAAAAGAAAAAGATTGCCTCCTAGAGAGTACAAAAGCCTGAGAAGAAATTTCCAAGATAATATAAAGTTGTTTAAGAAAGCCACTCTTCTAAAAATGGAGAGAATATTTATATAATTTTGGGGTGGGAGAGAAAGAAACCCTTTCCTGTGAGACCCCAGTAGCAGACAATAAAAAAAGTTGACATTTTTGTACATTGTGGAAGAAAACTAGTTATTTAAAATAAAACATAATTATGTATTAAATTAATAACAAAGCACACTAGCAGAAAGCTGGGAAGACTACGTTTTTCTTACTTGAATATGCTCATTTTTAAGTAGAGTCTTTAGTTTCTTCAACTCAGGATCATTTGAATTTCCATTTTTTCCAAAATGAAAAAATAAGAGCCATCGGTGATGAGCCAAACGATCCTTAAAAGAGATTTATAATGTTAAAAAGAAATTTTTAAGAGAGGAAATTCTAAGGATTCTTTCTTTTTTATTCTCTTGTATTTTTAATAATCCCATTTGTTATTTTAAAATAATGTTAGACATATTCATATTCTTATTTTGTAGTTTATTTGGAATAATTTATATAAATCAATTATATAAAAAAATTATAGATGAGTCACTACATTATAAAATGTTAAAGTAGACAACTGTATCTATGTGTGTGTGCGTGTGCATGTGTGTGTATGGTTTTAAACACATCTGGCTAAATGTTGAGAAGTAGGGGAATTCAGTTTTTTCAGATTTATCAAAATGTTTGGTAGGATTATAGATTTAGAAAGGTCTGGGATCAATAAGTAGAAAAAAATTGATTCTACTATAAATATTTCTAAAGATGCTTTGTAATTATCAGTGAATAATGTAAATAGTTCTGTAAGCAATATAAAGTTCCAAATTAGATCCAAAGTGGCTTTGTGACAAAAATCTTGCCTTTTCTGATACTCCTGAAGCTCTTTAGGACTGGTTAGATTTTACAAAACTACAGATCTTCCATATACCACCAGCTGCTCCAGCAATTAAAAGTTTAACCTAGAATTGACTGATATATAATCCTTTGAAACTGCTACTTTCTCTCTAGTGATGAATCAACCAAATGCTGACTTTAAAATATTAAGATTGAAATGTTCACAATATTATTTATTATTAAAAAAAAATTACCTCTAGTGTGTCTGCTGAAAGTAGTTCAAAATCTGGAAGATTATTCATTATTTCCAAATAGATTTCTTTAGCATCCAATGAATTAAGAAACTAGAATAAGAGAATCACATTGTAATCCTTTTAATGAATATCCATTTATTTTAGTGTCTTTGTTTTACTTTTGTTTCCATAGAAGAACTTTTAAGAAAAAAAGTCACAGAAGTTAAAACAGTTTTCATGCTATTTATTCTAAATGTTATCTTTTTCAAAAAGTATAATCATATTTCGGCAATTATTAAAAACTGTGTAACTGGGCTATTTCTTAAAACAAGTGATGGAAACCAAATTCCAGTATTAGGTGTTTTATTACCTGAAACTTTCTATTAACTGTTCTATAAATAATCCTTGCAATAACCTGGAGTGACTCTGAATCACGAGGAAGGACTTATATTATGTACAGTTCAGTTTTAATGTAAAGGTGTTTTATAGAATTGCCAACACTTTACACATTCTGTAAGATTTGATAAAACACTAGAATATTTGCCCTGGCCAGTGTGCTCAGTGGTTAGAGTGTTGGCCCTTGACTTTACACTTGGGTTGCTTGTTAGATCCACTGCGGACCTGGTTGGGGTGAGTGTGGGAGGCAACCAATTGATGTCTCTCTCTTCTTCCCTCTCTAAAAATCAATAGAAAAAATATCGTTGGGTGAGGAGTAACAAACAAACAAACAAAGAAAATACTAGAATATCTGATGATTCAAGACACTTCCATACTCCAACCAATAATTAATAGAAATTAATATAAGAACTTATAATTGGAAAATTACAATGGACCTTGTTTATTATAGAGGTTTTCAGAAATAATGTTCAAAAAACCAAATTACCTACGAATTTTACAGAATAAACTTTACTGATAAAGATCTTATTTTAAATATGTTTTAGATCTAGGTCTCTTATTTAAAACAAACAACTGAAGAAGGCACACCTCCATTCTAACACATGTCCTTTAGTTCTGTCTATATTTCATCCTCAGCATATTTTTCTTACAGAGCTCTCTGTTGGTCTAATTCTCAATGAAGCAGCTGCTACTACAAAGAGTGCAGCAATGGTTATATCAAGAGAATGTATTTTGGTTGACAAAACAGTTTAATATATATCTTTAATTACAATGTTTGATAATTCAAATATTACTTGAAAGATCTAAAATTCCATTAAAAATTTGTGGGAACTACCACTGTATTCACAGCTTGATACGAGAATAATCATATGGATAGAAACAATGGAAATAAGAACAGAAAACTCGGTTCTTCCCCTGAAAACTATCCATAAGCATAAATATTCTCAAAGCTCTATATGAAATATTTTCTGTTCCCAAAGCCTGAAGAGGCCAAAACAGAATTCTTTCATGCCTCCCAGAGCTCATTCACTTTAGCAACATTCATTATGAAGATTTCACTAAAAACACTCCTAGAGCAACTTATAAATATAAGTGATGAATCCACTAGAACCTCATTATAAACTTGTCTTAGTATAAAACTTGGTAGTTGTATCAATAAATGAATATTGTCCAGTCACTGAATTTCCCCTTCCAGACATATTTAGCTGGCATAGTGGCTTACATTTTTTTAAACTTGAAGGAGGGACAAAGACTTTATCACTCCTGGTTATTACATTTCCAGTATCACTCATTTATGTTTCCTAAGATTGCATCTGAGCTTGCAGTTTATTTAAAAAAGCCCAAAGATCTCACTAAAGTATGAGGTTGTATGTTACTAAAGGTAAGACCCTATATTAACTATTGGCTAGGGCACAGGCAAACCTCATGAACTGATGGCACAGGGTAAACAAACACAACTTTCTGTAGAGCAATCTGGCAATATCATTTGAATTTAACGTTGCCGCAGTTATCTCATTCTAAACAGATAACTGAATGAAAAACAAAACAAGATTGTTCATTACACTGCTTATAATCCTAAAAAGTAGAAACAACTTAAATATCTATTAAGATAGGATTGATTAAACTATGTAAACTAAGAATGACACCTTTAGTCAAAGAATTACTGTCCAGGGATTGTTGGTAACTATTATATATATAAGGGGTTGGCAAAAATAGACTTACTGTTATAATACAAATAATACAATGATTAATAAATAATACAATAAGCTCTTTTGCATGCTCACAACTGTAAACCTGTGCACGTGTATATATATATATATTTTTTACAATATATATATATTATTTATGAAATATATATGTATTTCATCAACCGAGATGGGGAAAACTATAGGCAGAGATTTGTTAGGGACTATCAGGAGTATAGTTATAGACATCTAAATTTGAGAGATCAATTAATATCCCAGAAGAGAGGTTGAGTAGGCAGTAGGATATAGTACATGTCTGGGTGGAGGACAGAGATCTAGGCCACAGATAAAACTGGAGTTATCAGCACCAAGTCAATGTATACACACCTAAGTTGAGATCTGGAAGGATATTTAACAAAATTTGATGGTGCTGGTCTATTGGTGATTTGGTTTTAGTAAATTTTGCATCTTTCTTCACCATATATGAATTTTTGGAGTGAATATGTATGTTTACCAATATAAAAAAAAAGAGTAAAATACAGAAAAAAAAAACTAAAGGAAGTTCGTTCTTTATTATAGTATTTTATGTTGTTTGGGGTTTCCTAGGAACCTGTCTGATGTCCCATTGTGGATCCCAACTCCTTGACAACTACCTTGACCCTCAGTTTCCTCATTCATAAAATTAGGGAGATGAACCACACCAATAGTTCTCCAAACTGAGTTTATCATAATCTAACAGGGTGCTTAAAAAAAAAGATACTGGGTTCCAACCAAACCTACAAATGATATGTATTTTAATATCAGAAAATATACAAATAAATAGAAACCAATGAAAATTTAACCCAAGAATATATTCCATACCTTTGGGGTTTGAAAGTGTAACAGTTTATGTCAGTCAAAAATAATTCTTATAGCAGACTTTACAAACTGAAGTACATATTAAACAGAATCCCAGAGCCCTGGCCAGTTTGGCTTAGCGGTTAGAGCGTCGGCCTGCGGTCTGGAGAGACCCGGGTTCGGTTCCCGCTAAGGGCACGTACTTCGGTTGCAGTTTGTCCCCGGCCCTGGTTGGTCGTGCGGGTGGCAGCCACTCGATGTGTCCCTTCACGTCGATGTTTCTCTCTCTCTCTCCTTCCTCTCTCTCCCTCCCACTCTATCTGTACAAAAAATGGAAAAATATCCTCGGGTGAGGATAAAAAAAAAAAAGAATATAAACAGAATCCCAGAAATTTAATTTGTTCTAAATTATTAAATGTTCTACATTCAAATGATATAAACAAATTCGTTTTCTTGCTCATTGTTTACAAAGTATTTAAATGTGTGCATTTAAAGAAATGAAAATGATTCATACCAAAACATTGCTTTTCTCTTTGTTATTTAAAGTGGCTCCAGGAGGAAAATAGGCAGTAGTACTTGTTGTAATATCCAAACTTGTACAAAGGTTGGCCTGGGTGGCACAGTCCATCCATCCTACATTAACAAGACCATCCTAAAATGGAAAGAAAAAAACATATAGGTCATGTTGCAAGTGGAAGAAAAAGATAAAGGGATTTGGCAAAAACACTACTTTTCTATTGTAAATTAAACTGTTTTTTAAAAAACACCCAAAAAATGATACAAATTTGAATAACATGATTAATGTTACTAATAATGATGCTTTAAATTTAATATTGTTATTCATATTCATAACAATTAAAATTTGATCTAATATATAAAAATTACATTAACTTACATAGAAAACACTATTTATCAATATACATAGAACTCATAATTTCTGTAACTGGTAAACTCCCAACCCAAAAAGGGAGCTTCAACAACAAAGACTACTCCCTAACCATAATATGATGAGAGCTAAATAAATAACAAAAGAACAAAACAAAACAAAAAATAAAGTTTGGGAATGACAAACACACTAATATGTAACTCTTTGGTTCAAGAGGACTTCACAATTAAATTTCAGAATACTCAGCAGTGAATGACAACAAAAGCACCACATGTCAACATGTAGTGAACACAGCTAATTATCAGACACCTACAGTTATGAATACATTTGTCAGAAAACAAGAAAGATTACAAATAAGTGAGTTAAGTAGTCAAGAAACTACCAAAGACAATATCTGGAATTTGTTTTTAAATGTGTTTTTTTTTTTTTTTAACATGGCTATAGTCTTACAAAATAACTGATGCTTACCAACATGCCACTAAGCCTGAGACGTGTCTGTGAGGTCAAACAATCTAGAGGGAAAAAAAATAGCAAGCAATTTCAGCTTTATTAAGTGTATACTTTCAGTTGCCTTTTCACCAAATTATCATGTTGATTCTAAGGCAATTAATTGAGCTCTACTGGTAAATATTGAAACCTTTATTTACTAGGTAGATACTGTGCTCAAAGTCTCATTTTACACATGTAACTGATTCTTTCTTCTCTCTCTCTCGTTCTTTTATTCTCTCCCTTTGGTTTTCCATGATTTCTAGCTAAAGAGAAAAGGAGTAATTTTCTCTCAAGCATTCCTTTAGGATCTTTCTCCCAAATCTCTCCTCCTATCAATTATCCCCTTTACCTAAGATATCACATAATTTGGGGGAAATAACGAGTAATGAACCTATTTGATACAATTATGTAAAAAATCCTTAAAATAAAATAGCTTCTTCACTATTTATATAATAGTTCTGTAAATATGACTACCTGGGACTAAATGAGATAAATTTAGAAGAAAGGGAGCTGTAGCATCACAGAGCCTATAGAGATAGGTAAAATCTCTAGTTCTAAAAGTGTTCTTCATATGCAGTAGGCCAAAATGAGACAAACTCCTTAAGGGTCGACTAAATTTAAGAGTGATTTTATTTTCAAGGCAATACCTCTTCAACATAGCAGCATAAAGGCTGAGAGGTGAAGTGTCAGGACAAGATCTGTGTTGGGATTAAACATATGAAAATATATTAATAAATTAGGATATTCTGTAATCCTGGGACCAATTCTTAACCAATGTCACTGCTTGAATACAGTTTACAGTTTGTGGTTTGGTATGCAGCGTACTGAATTTTCAACTTACTCTACTGGGGAAAGGTTGCTAGAAATAGAAAGTTGTTATCTTCAGATATGTAATTTTATGAGGTAAACATATATCATGTATACATTTTCATATGTATTAAGTGTAAGACCAAGTCAGTAAATTATTATTTTGGGAGGATTGTATTGTAAATGACTATTTTTGCAAACTGTCAAATACTTCTGTGGCTATCTAAATGTACCATTTATTGTGAATATAATTAGGTTGGAAAACTTGCCCACCAAATAGATACCATAAATACTTCAAGAAATTAATAATTTTAAAACCTCTTACATGTAAATGGTAAAAAGATAAATATTTATTAAATAAAAAATTATAGCCTTGGACATAAATTGTAGTTTGAAGCACTTAATCAATTATAGTAACATACTTAGGATGGTCACCTAGTCTAAGATTACACACTTCCAGTTATAAGATTAACAAGTCTTGGGGATCTAATGTACACCATATACCGATAGTATATTATATACGTGAAATTTGCTGAGCGTTGATCAGGATGGAGGGATTAGTTAATGCTATCGTGGTAAGGTAATCACTCTGTAAATCATCAAATCAACATGTTGTACACAATGCTATTCAATTCTATCTCAATAAAGCTGAAAAAGTAAAAACAACAACAACAACAAAAACCCGTCATTTAAAAATTGTATGTCACAGTCCTCATGTATAACAAAATAATGAATAAAATTACCTCCTCCTTTGGAACAAAAAGTTATCAGCCAGCCAATACCAGCAGCAAAAGCAGTTTGTATGGCGTTAACAAAATTTCCTTAAAAGAAAATAAAGCAAATGTCTGATCACTTATTACTTGATAATGAAAATTGTTTACTAAGTGTGTTTTCCTTCTAATGCCATCCTCTTCCAATCCACTCTGAGTAGTATTCAGGATTTCCTAAAAATCCTCTTGAGCATGTGAAATTCATTCATTGGCTCTCCATTTTTTACATCACATAAAATCTAAATTCATTATTTCATTAAGAAACTCAAATTGGTGCCCTGGCCGGTTTGGCTCAGCGGTTAGAGCGTCGGCCTGCGGTCCAGAGAGACCTGGGTTCGGTTCCCGCTAAGGGCACGTACCTCGGTTGCAGTTTGTCCCCAGCCCTGGTCGGTTGTGCGGGTGGCAGCCACTCGATGTGTTCCTTTCACATCGATGTTTCTCTCTCTCTCTCTGTTCCTCTCTCTCCCTCCCACTCTACCTGAACAAAAAATGGAAAAAAAAAAAAAAAGAAACTCAAATTGGTAAGGCCCCTTCTGATCTGAGCTTTGTCTACCCATTCACAAGCCATATGACCCCATGACACTCCATGGCATTATTCATCCTTTTGTTTGAGTCATGAAGTACTGCCAGTTCCCCAAATACACAGTGAAACTTTAAGGTAACTCTTCCCTTTCATGGCAGATTGGGTCTGAATTCATTCCAGAATATTTTCTAACCTTTCCTCTTTTGCACACCTGAGTGTTCATATCCTTCATACTTCCCCAAGTTTACCTTTAGTATAATAATTACTATGTTGAATTTTAATGGTTTACTAGTGCCTTCCTCAATAAAATAATGAGGTCCCTGAAGTCAGGGATTATTAATTTTATTACTGAGCCCATTATTTAACATAGCTTCAGAGACAAAACTGGTATTCAATAAATTAGATATGAATACCATCATTTCATGAGTAATACACAGCAGTTAAATAACCCACCTAAAGTCACTTGATGAATTAAAAGCCTAAAATTAAATGAGTTTTTAAACTTTAAAATTAAACTGGATAGACATCAATTTACTGCTTGATATAGTATACTTATAAAAGCAATAAAACACCTGAAATTTGCCTTTTCATCTAGCCCCGCCTCATATCTATTTCTCATATCTGTATTGTTTTAGTTTCTTCTGTACACATATAGTTCATTTGTTAAATGTCTACTATTTAGTAGAGGTCGAAGCAAATGACACAATTCCCTTCTAAAAAAGCATGAAAATATTTTGAAAGTTCAATATTATTACCAAAATATTAATATTAGCACTGAAAAACTTAAATATCAATTTCAAAGTAGCCTTAAAAATCAAGCAAATTAAGAAAAGAAAATTACCTGCCCATAATTCTGTTACTGTACTTCTAACATGCTGCATGGCGAAACTCACTAAACTTTCCTTTGATCTGTCACCATGGTATTTCACTGCAGCCTATTTTTTTTTTAAACAAAAAGAGAAACATTTTTTTACAACCCGTTAAAAATAATACCAAATATTTTTGATTCTACATTATTTTGGAAAAATACAATAAGATCTGTTTCTCAAATGTACAATGTATTTCCAAAAGATATTCTGAAAATCTTGACTGTATAGATTTTATGGGAGACATTTTAATAAAAATATTTTAGTTTCAGTTTTATCACTTAAAATGGGGGAAACAAAGGGATATCAAAATCTTGTATCAAAGAGACAATACCTGAAAATACTTTGTATACTATAAAGTAGAATATGCATATAGGTTATATTATATTAAGATAGAAACTGAGCCCTGGCCGGTTTGGCTCAGTGGTTGGAGCATCAGCCTGCGGACCGGAGAGTTCCGGGTTTGGTTCCCGCTAGGGGCACGTACCAAAAAAAGATAGAAACTGAAATTGGTAAACATTTAATTTTGAAAGTAGTTAATCATTGAACAGTGTGGGTTTGAACTGCACGGGTCCACTTCTATTTGGAATTTTTTCAATTGGCCCATTCAGTTTAACTGTCCGCAGTTCAAACCTCTACTCTTGAAGGGTCAAACAGAGGTTGGGAATCCGTGTATGTGGAATGCTCACTTGAATTATGCACACTTTTTTTAGAGGTGCCACTAACCTCCATGTTATTATTCAAGGGTCAACTGTAATGGCATCTATAAGTATTCATAATATCCAAAATGTTTATGAAGTTGAGAGCCTAGTTATATGGCACCAAAAATAAGATTTAAATATCAAAACATCCTACAAAATCTTATATTTTATCTAGTATTTTCCTTGTTATAAAGTTACCCAAATTAAAAACTGCTAACTTTATCCCTTACCATTCCAGACCTAAAAATGAAGAGGCTGGGATAACTGTTCACTCCTTTCATTCGGCAAAGCATCCTATCATCACCACAGTTAACGGCTCCAATTCGAAGTAATCCATCCACTTCTTTAGCAAAGTCTCTCCACTAGGAGAAAAAAAGAAAACAAGTATTTCTCTGAACACATCCCTTGAACATACTTCAAGCTACACTTTCTTAAAGACTATTTTTAGCAAATAAAACCACAAGTATGTGAAAATATATAATAATTTCTAATAGTTATAATTGCTATTAATAGAAAAATCCCAATATATTAAAAAATTCAAATAACAGATCAATTAGAAATAATAAAACTTTAATAATCAGGATATAAAATATACATACTGTGGGAGCTAAATCATGGCAGTGTGAACATCCTGGAGAGTAAAAGTTCACAAACCACAGTTCTCCAGAATTAACAGCAACATCTAAAAGTACATGAAACCAAAACAACTTAGAACAATTTACTAAGTTCTGTGCATATTTTGATTTAAAGATTTTTGTTGAGATCAGAAAGAAAAAAGCTAGTCATACATCATTCATACTGCATTTATCAATCATTTTCTGTACAATTGTTAAGAAAATGTATTTCAACTGTCAAATAGTACCTTTAAAAAAAAAAAAAAAAACCTCTTCAAAGCCCACACTTGTATAAGAAGGAGTAGCATTGAACTGCTTAAATACCACATCACCATGAAGCTGTAAAAAGACAGGAAGCAACAGCCAAACCCCACACAAGAGTTTGTGTGGATGAGAGAAATGAAGAGAAACAGAGAGAGACAGACCGAGATTTAAGCTCTTCTACTATCTGCAGCGTAGGTTAAACACGGGGCCAATAAATTCTTACAGCTACTTCAAATTCTGAAAGAATGAAATAAGAGACCTCCATGATATAGTAAGGACTCTGGGGTTCAATTTAATCTTTGCCCTTAAGAATTTGCCTTGGAAAAATGCGTTATGTGAAAAGCATCAAAATTATTAACAATTATAAACTCATATTTTGTAAAATAACAGATCTGAATACCATATAATGTCTAGCCAACAATACATTCATTGTAGATTATAATCTATAAGATAAACTTATACAAGTCAACAAAATTTTTAACACTGTGCTCTAAAATTTAAGATAAAAAGGTGAAGACTATTTGCTTTTGGTTTTAATTCCGTATCAAAATCAGTGAGTTTTTAAATAAAATTTTCATAGTTTATAGTAAATATAGCAAGAGATAAAAACATGCATACTATTCTAAGTATATGTAACTGATTCAGGTTATTTAATAACATGTGTAGGACTCAATGTTCACCTACATTTCAATTACAAGATACACAAGCCTATGGGAAGCACAGTTAATCCATACATTACAGACAAGGTGTATGATTTAGGATTTTATCAGCTGTTCTTTGGCAATGTTTAGAAAGTATGAAAAACAGACCTCTCTATCTAGGTAGTCAAAATAATTGCCATGTTTATTTAGATCACGAACTGGTACTAATTTAGGTGAAATTTTAACAGTACAAATTTTAATAGAAATGGGATATTTCATTAGCTATTAACAAGTAATGAAGTGGTTATTTACATATAAAAAGAGAACAATTAAATAAGTATTATTGTTTGTTAAGTCTTAAAAATATGATGCACAACAAATCTAAATGGCATCAAATTTGATATGAAACCTTTTTTACAGTAAATATGTCCTCTATCTTCGTACTTTGATTTCATAGAGACTTTAACATATTTACGCAGTTCCCACTGTTGTTGAATAAGGTTAAAAATGTTTTTGATAGTGTATTATTAAAACTCAGTGGGATGTTTTTGTCCAACCCAGTGACCCAGAATACAACAAATATATTTCAAAATAAAATTTTTTTTGCTTCAAAACTAAACAACTACACATCTAAGTGAAATCTTACGGTATTTGCCTTTCTCTGTTTGATCTATTTCACTTAGCACAGTATCCTGTAAGTCCATCCATATTGCTGCAAATGATAAGGCTTCATTCTTTTTTATGGCTGAGCACTACTATTCCATTGTATATACGTACTTCATCTTTATACATTGTCTTTTGATTGGAACATTTAATCCATTTACATTTAAAATAATTATTGATAGGTATGCAGTTATTGCCATTTAATTGTTTTCTGATTGTTTTTGTAGTTCTTCTCTGTTCCTTTCTTATTTTCTTGCACTCTTCCCTTGTTTGTTGATTACTTCTGTAATGTTGTGTTCGGATTCCTTTTTCTTTATTTCTTGTATATCTCTCATAGATTTTTGATTTGTGGTTACCATGTGCTTCATATATACTGAGCTAGATTTACAGCAATCTATTTTAAGTTGGCTGTTGCTTCAGTTCAAACATGTTTTACACTCATTACCACTTTTACTTACCCCACCACATTTTTGTTGTCATTATTTTTTACTTCTTTTGTGTGTATCCCTTAATTTACTATTATAATTACACATGATTTTCCTACCTTTGCCTTTTTTTTTTAAATCCTCACCTGAGGACTTTTTTGCATTTACCTTCAGATAAAGTGGGGGGGGGGGCATTGATGTGAGAGAGACACACTGAGTGGTTACACCCACACACCCCCAACCAGGGCCAGGGACAAACTGCAAACGAGGTACATGCCCTTAGCAGGAACCAAACCCGGGGCTTTCCGGTCCCAGGCCGATGCTCTAACTGCTGAGCCAAACCAGCCAGGGCCTACCTTTGCCTTTTAATCTTCTGTACTAGCTTTAGTGTTGGTTGATCCACTGCTTTTATTATGCATTTGCCTTTGTCAGTGAATTTTTTCCTCTGTGGTGTATTTTCTTATTCATAGTTATGATTCCCCCACTTCTTGAAAAGGTCCTTTTAAAATATTTCTTGCGCCCTGGCTGGTTTGGCTCAGCAGTTGGAGTGTCGGCCTGCAGACCAGAGAGTTCAGGGTTTGTTCCCGCTAGGGGCAGGTACCAAAAGACAAACGATTTCTTGTAAAATTGGTTGGGTAGTGATGAACTCCTTTAGTTTTTCCTTGTCCAGGAAGCTCTTTATTTCTCCTTCCATTCTAAATAATGGCTTTCTAAAGAGTAATCTTGGTTGTAGGTCCTTGCTTTTCATCACTATTTTATGCAATCCCTTCTGAACTACAAAATTTTTGTTGAGAAATCAGCTGACGGTTTTAGGGAGTTCCCTTGTAGATAACTGCTTTCTCTTGATGTTTTTAAAATTGTTTTTAACCTTTGGTATTTTAATTATATCTTGGTGTGGATCTTTTTGTGTTCATCTTGTTTGGGACTCTCTGCGCTTCCTTAACTTGTATGCTTATTTCCTTTGCCACTTTAGGGAAGTTTCTAGTCATTAGTTCTTCAAATAGGTTTTCAATCCTTTGCTCTTTCTCTTTTCCTTCTGGTACCCCTATGATGAGAATGTTGTTACCCTTGATGATGACCCAAAGGTCCCATAAAATTATCCTCATTTGAAAAAATGTATTTTTACTGTCCTTATTGGGGCTGTGGAGTCCAGTGTGAGGCCGGGGCCCATTGCTCCTCAGTGGGGACCTCTGTGGCCAAGATATTCCTCTTGATTCTTAATCACCATGTGTAGGTGTATGACCAGCCTGTTTTTAGTCTCTACCCCTCCTACCAGTCTCAACGTGGCTTCTTTATAGGGCTTCTGTTCAGCTAGTTTTCAGGTGTTTTGCAAGGATGGCTGTTTTATAATTTAGTTGTAATTTTGAATGGTCATGCGAACATGCGAGTATAGTCTTTACCTACTCTGCCACCTTGATTGGAAGTCCGATGAAAACATTTTTTAATCCTTACCCCGAAGACATTTTTTGCATTTATCTTCAGACAGAGTGGGAGGGAGAAAGGCAGAGAAACATTGATGTGAGAGAGACACATCGACTGGTTGCCACCCACACAACCCCAACTGGGGCCGGGAACAAACTGCAACCAAGGTACGTGCCCTTAGCGGGAACCGAACCTGGGTCTCTCTGGTCCTCAGGCCAACGCTCTAACCACTGAGCAAAACTAGTCAGGGCCTGATGAAAACATTTTAAAGCTTTCAAAGTGGAGTTTATTAATCACATTTTCTCCTCTACACTACAGTTGAACATTCTAGAATTTCACTCTTGATAAAAACAAGACTTGGACTAACTTTCCCACTATAACTGCAGAACTAAACAAAATATACATGATTTCTGTTGAAAGCATCTGAGTTAGCAATGTAGTGAAGAATTAGGGGACAAGATATGAGAGACAGTAGAAATCAGAGGGTCAATGTCTGCCACCTCTAGAAGTAGTAGTTGACAGGTAAGAAACTGAGCAGAACTTTCAATAGAATCATGAGGCTAGAGGGACAAAAACAGAATTCAGGGCACATGTAAGGAAGGGTATTATAAATAAAAATGAATGAGAGAATAACCAGTCTTCTTAAAATCCAAAGGTCAGCTTCTAAATCATTTCAATCTCTGTTTGGCAAAGCTGATCTGAGACCTAGCCAGAAGAAAGCATAACCTTCTTCTGGAGGAAGAGTACATAACTTTAAAATAACATAACTTGATATAATCAGATATACAAAAGATAAGACTAAGCAACCAAACCAATAGAAACAACTGATAATGGAAAAGGGACCCATAACCAAGTACACTAATGTGATATTTACATAAGTACAAATTGATAATACTCTCTATGCTTGCTATTTTCCCTTGGCTTCTTCAACTAAAACTTCATCCTCAGCTTGTTATAGTGCAGTAATATGAAGAGTAATATTAAGGATCAGATGGAATGGTGGCAACTTTGTTGTCTTCCAACTTTTATCCTCTATGCATATATGTATACCTTTTGCAGGATTTGTATTATACTGCACATACAATTTTGTTTTAGGCTTTTTTGCACTTAACATACTCTAGAATGTTGTAAAAACTTTTTCATAATGTGGAAAATACATAGAAAAAAGAATGATATTGTTCATTATAATTTCAAATGTGTCAATCATACACAAACACACATACATAAAATGTTGAGGATATTGCTTAATTAGCCCTTCCAAGATTTCCTTTCCTTACCTGTAAAATGTGACGAATTATTGTAGCTACTGCACAGGCATGTCATTAAAGTACATTCAGACAATGGAAGAAAAGTTAATGATGACGATACAATAAACTATGTAAAAATCTTAATTATGGTTATAGAACATTATTTAATATATAACATATACTATATAACCTGGCAAAAATTCCAAAAATTTCTAAATTCTAAATATATTTGTCCTCAAGAGTTTTAGATAAGAGATTGGTCTTGGGCTAATTTTAGAAAATTTTATGTCTGTAAACTTACCAAATTCTCTTCTGTCCAATGTTATGATTTCAGGATCATCATCATAAATACCTAATTTTAAAAGTATATAAAAATTATAAAATTAAAAATTCATCATAAAAGTAAATTGCCACATTAAAAATAGGTTACTTACTATTTTTTAATCATAAAAGACCAGATTACTATACTAAATCTCAAAGTTGAAAAATATGCAACAAACTATGAGAAAAGCCAAGAGTATACAAAATCACTGATAGTACATTTAAATAGTGATCAAGATATTAGTTTTCTGATATGGACTGTGTTTATGGGGTTCCTAATATTCACATAATTTCATCTCCTCAGAAAATTTATGTTTCTTAAACATTTTATTTGGAAATAGTTATAGACTTATAGGAAGTTGTAAAAAATAGTAGACTTTCATGTACCGTTTACCCAGCTTCCCCTAATGGTGACATGTTATATAGTTTTAGTATAATATCCAAACCAGGAAATTGATGCGGTACATTACTGTTAACTAGACTACGGACCTCATTTATTTTTCAATTATGATTTTAATAAGTGGTATCATTTTAAATTATATTCTATGGCTGAAAGTCTTATAGTTAAAATATTTACTGAGGTAGACACACATTTGTTAAGTATAAATTTTATTTACCGTAATAATTAAAATCAATGTGACAAAATTTCTCATTACTATTATAAAATATCCAAATAATATTAGAGATGGATATAGACCAAGAGTCAGCAAACTTTTTCTGCAGAGGCCAGTTAGTAAATATTTCAGGTTTTGTGAGACAATTTCTGTCACAACTACTCAACCCTGCCCCTGAAGTGTGAAAGAAGCCACAGACAGTATGTAAATAAATGACATAACTGTACAGGGTATAATTCAGAAACATTGCGGGTTTGGTTCCAGACCCCAGCAATAAAGCCAGTATCAAAGCAAGCTGTAATCTTTTTGCTGGTAGAAGGTTTTGCCTCCAATTTGTAAAAAATGCAAGACCTGCAAATCTCAATAAAATGAAGTATGCTTGTATCCAAAAAAACTTTTTTATAAAAACAGGTGGCAGGCTAGATTTAGACTGAAATGCAAATTGCTGACACCGATATAGACTGTTGTGAATATACCTGAAAATAATACTTTGAAAAGAAAGTTAGTCTTGAGAAACAAATACAATAGTTATAAACTGAAAAGATTTTTAGTCTAATATAAAAGCATACCTCAATTCTTAGCCTGCATTTGAGGCTAATTAATGATTTAATAGAAATATTGGGTACTTGATACCTGTGTTTACTCCCTCCTTCCCTTGACTTTTACTTGTTTACTCTCTCTGTTCTTGCCTCATTTCTTATTCCTGTCAACAACGTAAATCATATTAAAGATGGCATTTCTACTGAAGTGACCACTATTAAAAGAAACCTTAGCTCTTTTTGGAAAATATGATGCGCTAAAAATCTTGAAAGGCTTCAATATTTAACTTCTAGTGCAAATATTTTAAAATTAAATAGTACTCCTAATTTTAAAAGTATTTCACAAGATTATGACCTAAACACTTTCATATCTGTGCAGGTAACAGTTACCACCCGACTTTCCTTTTGAATTACACATCAATGTTACATTAAAAAGAGTCAAGGTGACAAGGTGACATATTAACTACATAAGCTAAGTGGTGAAACAAAATTAATTTTCTAAATTTACCCAAATAAAAAATAAGAATTTCATAAGGAATATCATCTTACCAAAATCATAACGATAGTAATTCCAGCTTTCATACTGGCCTCCTTCTTGATTATCTGCAAGTCCCTTTTCTCCGTATTTGTCATACTTTTTCCGCAGATCTTCATCTTTGAGTACTTCATATGCTCTATTTATTTTTAAAAAATCACTATGTGCATTTGGGTTGTTCTATTAAAAAATATTAGATATAACATTTACTTCAGATACATTATGAAGTCTCTTCAGAACCTGTATCTAGATTTAATTTAATCCTGAGATTTCTGGGAGAACAGATATCCAAGTAAGGAGGAGTTGTACAATATGAAGTGGGTTATCATGGGTTCAAATAAAAAAGGATTTTTAAAGAACTTCAATCTTAAAAACTAAGTAAAAGAGAAATGAGAACTGGTGCCTCAAAAGACTGATAGATGTGATTATACAGTGTAAGTCATTCCTTCTAAGAAATGCAACTGAGAAAAAACTGACTAATGAATCCTTGGAAAGCCAAAGGATTTCAAAGAAATTTGAAAGTTATTTTTCTATCTGAGGCAAAACTAATATATAACTTAAAAAAGTATGTACCACAATTCATCAGATAATTAAATAAAAACTAAGATCAGAGTAACAACTTAAACCTGGATTGGAAATATTCCTTATTTGTTACTATTTCAAAGCACTGGTTTTTGAAGAATGCTTTCATCTAAATAAGACTTAATTGTAGAAGGTCTACCACCTTTCATATGGAAACTTAAAAAAAATTACATTCTGAAATTTTAAAGAAAAATAAAAGAATAAGTATCCTATAAACAGTAGGCTATAGGTTCCAGGGAAAGATTAGCAAGTAAAGAGAATTTTATAAAAATATAGATTCTAGTACTCAGCATTAGCAATCAAATAAAATAATCCCTTTTTAAAAAATTCTATCTAGCCCTGGCCGGTTTGGCTCAGCGGTTAGAGCGTCCGCCTGCGGTCCGGAGAGACCCGGGTTCGGTTCCCGCTAAGGGCATGTACCTTGGTTGCAGTTTGTCCCTGGCACTGGTTGGTCGTGCGGGTGGCAGCCACTCGATGTGTCCCTTTCACATCGATGTTTCCCTCTCTCTCTCTTCCTCTCTCTCCCTCCCACTCTGTCTGTACAAAAATGGAAAAATGTCCTCGGGTGAGGATAAAAAAAAATAAAAAAATAAAAAAAAAATTCTATCTAGAAAATAGAACATAACCATATCTTTTTCCTTGAAGAGTGTCAAATCTCAATAAAAAATTAGGTGATTTATAAAAATACCATAAGAATTAAAACTAATTTAGTTTTGAAAGATTACATCATTGAATACATAATCAAATATTTATGATTGGAATTAACTGGATTTGGCTGTTCTCAAGTTTTATTTATAATACTTCCTGAATCTGGTCCTAGATTTGTATATGGGAGAAAATAGTAAAAGTCGAGCATACTATTAATAGCCTGCTATTATTGCCATTTTTACCAAGACGAGTTCTTTAAGGAAATAGAACTGCTCGAAAATACTTTATTTTAACCCACTATACTAAGAAAATACTTCACAGACACAACTGTCTGCTTTGGGATTTACATCTATAATAGAACTGTTGGAAATTTAGTTTTCAAATTAAGAGGAAATTGCAGTTTTTGTACTGACATTCCTTTATACTGTTCTAAACAAGAACATTTTGCTTCTTCTGTTTTTAGTACATAAGTTGAATTACAATTTTTGACGTGATTGTTCTTGAGCATTTTGAGCATTTATTTATTTATGGAGGGGAGAGAGAGAAAGACAGAGAGAAGAGAGGGACAACATCGATGTAAGAGAGACACATTGATTGGCTGCCTCTGCATGCACTCTGACCAGGGCCAGGGATTGAACCTGCAACCCACGTACATGCCCTTGACCAGGAATCAAACCCATGACTCTCTGGTGTGCAGGTGGACGCTCTAACCACTGAACCACACCGGCCAAGGCAAGCACTTATTTAAAATAATTTAAGTAGCTATCCAAAGTCACTAAAATACATTAATCAGATATGTTTAAAAAGAAATTTTTACCTACCGGGTTTTTATCAGGATGAAGCTTCAATGCTAACTTCTTGAAAGCTTGTCTTATTTCTCTACTGCTTGCAGTTTTGGATACTCCAAGTAAACTGTAAAAATCCTGATCTGTGTCCACTAAAATGGCCATATACACTATTAGAAAACAGAGAATGACTCTTTTCAAGTCTCTGACATAGTCATCTTTATTCAACCAGACTCCCATTCTTTTTCTTATACAAGTTCTGATTTAAGTGAACATTAAGATACACCGCTGGTTCCAGTTGATGTAATATGCAAGACTGAGAACTTCTGTCCACATTATTCCAAGGGTGATTCAAACATCATGAAATTGTCTCCCAAAAGTCAATCTAAAGAGGAAACCAAGTAGTTAAAATACATTAAAAAAACACACACCCAAAACCCAGCAATAACACGATTTCTTAAATAACAATGGTTAGCAATACAATCTCCATTAAATAGCAAATCAGAGTGAGTGCCTCAGGCTCTATTCTTTGGGGACCCCTTTCGCTGCTTCCTATCCAGGTATCCAGATTTGTGAAATCACCCAAGATAGCAGGTAAAAGGTAGAAGCTAGTGTGTGGCTCTAGCTAGCTAGAACATTTACAAAACAAACTTAGCAATTTGTTCTGATCAGCACCAGAACACAAGGGCAGGGGGGACTGTTTCCTTCCTTTTTCTACGAAGCTCTAAGCATTGCCCTTTTGTTATATCACTTCCTTTCTGGCTACTTCTTCACTCCTTGAATGATATCCAGTTTTCATTTTAACCAAATTTCACCTGTAGACAATATTCTTTGGTGGGGACTAGAAGGAAGCACAGGTGCCTTCCAGAGGGTCCCATTTTCCATATAATCCTTACAAAAATGGCAGTGAATTTTTATTGTTGTAATAGACAACTTACATATTAGACCATTTTTCCCAAGTTTTTTTCAGAAGATTCTTACATTACATGTAAGTAGAGACTAGTTTATAAAAACAGAAAAGTAACTACAAGCTAGCAAAGTTTATGTTTGGTAGAAATACAAATAGAAAAAGAAAAAAAGAAGAGAATTAGTTATTCAGACATGCCCACCTTGTGTAGGAGAAAAATAAAATCAGATCACAAGTTTAAGTATACTTTCCTTCCAAAGATCTCCTAACGCTTCGAAAAAGCTAACTTTCCTAGCATCCTCACGTTCTTTCTTCATTTAATCCTAAATGTCCATTTAAAATGTCTGTCCTTACCTGTGAATGGCCCTTGACTCATTTCTAATCCCTCCTTTCCATTCCACCAAAAAATACCTTTGTAAAATACAGTGATGGCTATTAACAAGTATCCAGCCTAGAAAACAAGGGTTAGGAAAAGACGGAGAACATATTCTCACACCCCTTTGGGTCAAGCGGTGCTCCCTGCCTAGCAGCTCTCGGCGTGCGTGTGTGACTTGCTCTGTGCTGAGCAAATGCAACACGCACACCTTCCTGCAGCTATCACTCCAGACTGGGATGCGAGGCCGGGGAAAGGATGGAGACCGTGGGTTACAGGGGGTCAAGTGTGAAGTCTCTGGCCTCGAAAGGGAGAAAAGAGCCCGAGTCACCGAAGCTCAAGTGAGAAACTGGAGCAAGCAGCGGGGAACGGCTGGCGGGAAGAAGGTGGTGTAGGTAACGGGGAAAAGGGGAGCGCGAACACAGTTAACCGGCCGCCCAGCGAAAAGGGTTCACATTCAGGCGCAGGGCAGTCCCGCCCTCCCTTCAAAGAGGGCCCGGGGCGCGCCGCTCCAGCCGAGCCCCGGCCCATGCCCACCTCGGTGCTGCCGGGCCGGCTCCAGCAGCTACGCCCCCATCCTCAGTCTCCGCGCGCAGCCGGGCGTGCGGCAGGCCAGCACCCAGTCTCTGACCGCCGGCGCCGCGCTCGGGACGGGCGGAGAGGCGCACCGGCAGCAGCAAGCGCGGCCCCCTCCAGTCGGCTCCTCGCGCGCCGGTCTCCGGGCGAGCAGGGGCGGGGCCTGGCGCGGGGCACTGTGGGAAAGGCGTGGCGCGCTCCGCCTGAAAGGACGCCGCCGGCCGGGGTGCGCGGCGGCGGCGGGGTGGGGAGGGCGGTGTAGGTTTAGGTTGACGTGGCGGTCGGCGCGGAATCCGGCTCCGGCTCCAACCCGGAGCTGAGGGACACGCCATAACCGCAAAGTCCGCACCCCCGCACTTAGGGGACGGGCGCCTGCCGAGGGCCGGAGGCGGTACCCTGAAGTTCGCCCCTTTCTGCTCCTGTTGCTATGGTGACGGGGAAACCCGGAGGGCGGGTTCGGGCGTGCGATTTTCCTGTTCTTAAAGGGAAGGCCGGTCTGCGGAGCTTTCTCTGGTGGGTGGGGCAGAAAGGGGAAATTTTGCAAGGAAAATGAAAGCTTGGGCCTTGGCCTGGTTGCTCAGTTGGTTAGAGCGTTGTTCCCATACACTAAGGTTGAGGGTTCAATCCCCCGTCAGGGCACTGGGAGAAGCAGCCAATGAATGCTTAAATAAATGGAACAACAAAATTGATCTCTCTCTCTCAGGGAAAAAAAGGAAAGCTTGACTGATGTGACACTGATTTCAATGTCAGACTAGAGGTTGCAGAGGCAGTGCTTTCCCCTCCTCACCTCTGATTCCAGCCATTTACATAAGAAACCCTGGTTCTTTGCAGAATGATATTTAGATAGCAAGACCCAGGTGCTAGGCACGGCCCATGCTGTTGAAATGCTGTTACTTACTTACTTACATACATGCCTTTTCAGTGATAGAGGTAGGGACTATATGTACATGCACACACACATACCGAGATTCATATTTACATATTTATGAAACTGAGTTTACACCAAAACTTTCAATTCCAATGTAATGGTACAGGAGTCATTCCATTCATTCTAGTTTTCTCCTTTCCACATAGGTAGCTCCTTTCCCTGACAAAGAAAAACCTGTTTCCAGTTATCCTTGCTGTATATGTACTTAACTTGCAATCCTCTGGTATGTAACCAATCTCCCATTGCTGATGCTAGTCCCTCTCCTGTGCAGTTGCCCTCCTCATCCTGCTTGGGTTCCCACACTTTATACTGGCCTGTTCTCAGCTGCTTCACTCAGGTTCCAACCTATGCCAGGCTGCCCTCCCACAGGAACACCCTGAAAGGCCCTTCTTTTACCTCTGCCCGGTGTGGACACACTCCTCCCCTTGGTTAGACTCTGATACTGTGCCTGCCCACTTAGTGGCTTTTGGTCTGAATTATTCAGGATGGGAAGGCCCATGATTATTTTTTAATAATCATGTAAACTATAGTTTGAAAAATGTATTGTAGGAGGCTGGTAGCAAATATAGGAAAACTGTCTATGAGAGTATTATAATGGACCAGGTGATAGATGATGATGGCTTGGACTAGGGGGGAGTTAGTTCATATAGAGAGAAACGAACAGATTAAAAAAAAAAATAGGTAATATGTGTAGGATTTGGTGATGAATTGGCCATGGTGGGGAAGAGAAAGATGTTTGAAGGTATGTCTCTACTTCAGATACTTGACATCAGGGATGTCCACTTGCTTCAGGGAAACCAAAGTGTTACCAGCCTCTGTAATAAATCAAAAGTTGCTACAACTGCTCGATCACATATGCATGAGATATGTTACAACAAAGGGACTGTTTTGTTTCATTTTTAGTTCCAGCTGGGGAATTGCTACTCATCTTTCAGGATCCAGTTCATGTTTCTTTTGATAAATAATTTTCTGTAAGCCAGTCAAGCATATTTGATCACTCCATCTTTTATTATTGCATTTATCACACCATAATGTAATTACATTTCATTTGTCCATTATAGTGAATTCTTTGAGATCAGGAATCCATATTTTTTGGTTTGCTTTGTAATACACTAATATTGGTTGTATCAAAAATCTGCTTTAAAGTACAATAGGACAATGAGATCTTGTTTTCCATGATTACAATTTGGGGCATTTCAAACACATTCCTTTGAAGACTTCCAATCAAGATGGCGGCGTACATAAATACGGTACTTGCTTTCTCCCACAACCTCATCAAAATTACAACTAAACTACAGAACAACTGTCATTCAGAACCACCTGAAACCTAGCTGAGTGGAAGTACTACAAATAGGGAATTAAAGAAGCAGCCACATGAAGACTGGTAGGAGGGGCAGAGATGTGGATTGTGCTGATCCCACACCCACATATTGCAGATGAAAATTGGGTGGGATATCGGTTGTGGAGGTCCACCTAGAAAAGCAAGGGGTCTCAGCCCCACACCAGACCCCCCATCACATGGTTCTAGTGCCAGGAAGGCAAGTCCCCATAACTTCCAGTGTAAAAACCAGGGGGAATTGAGGCTGAGGGAGACAGGGCTTCTGGAGTCTCAGGCAGTATCTCTCAAAGGGCCTGTGCAGGACTGAGACTCAATGTCTCTGAGCTCCAGCACTGGGGCAGTAGCTCAAAAGGCACCAGAGACATACGGGGAGGAACTGAATTGTCCAGCATCAGGGAGAGAGCTGGGGAGGGGGCAGCTTTCTCCCAGACAGAATTGCTGGCAGAAGCCATTGTTCCTTTGATGAAATCTTCCCAACAGGAATCAAATTTTATTTACTTTTTCTTCAATGCCTGGTTAGAACAGTGCTTGGCATCTATTCAATACATATATTATGATGAAATGAAGAATCAATATTTATTATGTGCAGAGAGGAAAGAATAGCTCTTTGTTCTTAAAGTCCTTATTGTCTAGCCTCAGGGGGAAGGATGTGAAGAACACACACATTCACATGTAGAAATATAAGTAATATCATGTTGAATGAATGATTTAAACAATATGTTCCATAGGGACTCAATTTTTGAGCTTTAATCCTCAAAGTAGAATGAGAGGACAGTATGGGTGTTTCTAAATAAAATATTAGAAATTTAGAACGAGATAGAAACTCTGAAGTCCCGCCTGGCCAGTGTGGCTCAGTGGTTGAGCATTGACCCATGCACCAAGAGGTCGCTGGTTCGATTCCTAGTCAGGGCACATGCCCAGGTTGTGGGCCCAATCCCCAGTGGGGGCATGCAGGAGGCGGCCAATCAGTGTTCTCTCTCATCAATGTTTCCATCTCTCTCTCCCTGTCCCTTCCCTCTTGCTAAAATCAATAAAGAAAAAAATATATATATATATAAAAAAAAGAAACTGAAGTTTCTTAAATTTATAGGGGAGGAAACCAAGGCCCAAGAAGATTGGTGTGTGTGACTTGCCTAAAGACACTCAAATTTATATGGTTGAAATGGAATATAACCTGTTTTCCTTTTTCTTAACCAGTGTGAAATGATAATGATAATCATACTAACTAAAACATACATATGCTTTATATTCCCAGGTACTATATCAAGCATGTTACTTATATTAACATATTTAATTGTTATAACAACTCTATGAAGTAAGTGCATTTATTATGTCAATTTTAGAGAAAACTGATGCTAAGAGAGGTTAATTTACTAGCCCAACATTGTGCAGTTAGTAATGGTAGAATTTGGATTCCAACCTGGGCAGTCTAGATATGGAGTCCATAAGGAATACCACAATCAGTTCATTGAAATATTTTTGACAGCATTTATTTAAACTAAGTAGAGTATTATTTTCATAGAGTTTTGTTTTCTAATAACACAATAACCTTTCATTCAAGCTTGATTGGGGGGGGGAATTATAATATTTTATTAGATCAAACCTAATTTGTAAAGACAGATTGGTTGATGTCTTAAAATCACCTGCAGCACTTACTAGTAAACTTGACATTCAACGTATGTGTTGAATTCAGTTGAATTTGCAGTTGGTCATATTTCTATGATAATTGTAATTTTATATTTGTATCTCCAATAAATAGGTCTGCCTCTACCTGTGACTGACCTTTTGTGCTTATTTCCTTACATTCCAATTATTTCTTACATTCCACTACATTTCATTAAAAATGTTATGTGATAATTAAACACTTAAACTAACAAAAGTCAAAATCAAAGCAGACATAGTAATGTATACATACACAAGTACACACACAAATGCATATGTATGTACACATATGTATATATATATTGTATACATTAGCTTTTCTTGGCACTAATTCCTAAATACCTGCTGAGATGAACTGATAGGAAACAAAAAACATGTATGGGTTGGCAGTCCTAGTGAAATCCTTTTTTCCCCCATTTTACTTGATAAACAACAGAAGTCCAGGAGATCAGGTTACAAATTGATAAAAATGTGCCTGCAAGAGTACCCACATCCAAAATCTTTAGTGATGATAGAGAAATTTATTTATTTTTCTTTATTTACTTTAGGGAAAGAGAAAGGGAGAGGGGGAGAGAGAAAGAAACATCAATGAGCGAGAACATCGATTGACCACCACCTTCATGCCCCCAACTGGGGTTTTGTTCCACAACCTGGGCATGTGCCCTGATCAGGAATCAAAACAGTGACCTCTAGGTGCATTGGTTGATACTCAACCACTGAGCCACACTGGCCAGGCGAGAAATTTATTCTTTTAAAAATAAATCTACATCATTGTTGCAGGACATCAAGTGCCCTGAAAGGACCAGAAATTTTGAGGAAATCCTGAAATGCAGAAGACAAAATGTTGAATTGACAAAAGAAATCACTGAGCAAATCACAAAGAAGAATGCTGCAAAATCTAAGAATGGCTCTGGATGTTTTTAAGAAAAGAACAGAATAACATAGGAATGAGGGAATTAGTGATGTTGGTTGTTTGAGGTACTGTATTAAGAGTAGCTATGTAGGTTGACCGCTGTGCCTGGTGTCCCCAAAATGATCCTCAGATTTGATGATTCATTAGAATGACCCATCAGACTAAAAACATAATTGTACTGATTGCTAAGATTTATTACAGGGAAAGAATACAAAGCAAAGTCAGCAAAGGGAAAAGGTTCATGGAGAGAGTCTAGAGGAAACCAGGTGGAAGCTGCTAAGCATCCTCTCCTAGCCGAGTCACACAGGAAGCTCAGCTCATTGCTTGAGTTGTAACAACATGTGCAGAGGATTGTGTACAAGGGAAACTCACTAGCAACCAAGTGACTAAGATTTTTATAGGGAGCTGGACATGTAGGCATCCTCTGCTTGGAAGGTACCAAAATTCTAGACCCCTCAGAAGGAAAGTAGATGTTTAGCACACACCACATTTGTTTAGAGTTCAGGCACGGCGAGCCATTATTGTCATTCAAGAACTTTTTTCTTTTCTTTCTTTTTTTTTTTTGACAGAGTCAATAGATCAAATAAATGGAAGATTTTACATGAGAGGAAATGGAAGAGGACTTTGTGTGAAGTCTTCTTTATAAAGGACTTTAGATATGTATGTTGAAAATATACAAAGAAATAAATCAGGGTGAAAGTTTAGAATTAAAGTGTCTGAGACTAATTCCTTGCAGGCTGCCCTCTCAAAAGGGACTGGGCCCTTTGCTGAGCTCTGCAGAAATCAGCTATAGCTGAGGGTTTAAGGATCTTAATGCTGGTAGAATTCTGAGATGATGGGTCAAGATACTGGTCCAACATCTGCAACCACAGGGCTTAGATCCAGAACCCTGATCATGACAGAGAAGTGTTAGTGTTTTACCAATCAAAACCTCCTCAACATAAGGGCCAGGATGCTCTTACCAATCAAAACCTCCTCAACATAAGGGCCAGGATGCTCTTTCTGAGTCTAATGTTTGACCTTCTAGATACCTGGGTCCTAACCCAGGATGTGACAGACAATGGAAGACCTGCACACCTACTATTTCATTCTCAGGAGTTTTATCACAAGACTGGTGTGCTTGATGTCCAGTCATTTGACATTGTTTTCTCTACAACTGTCACAGAAAGTAGGGCATCTGGCACAGCATACCAAGGTACCATAGATCTAAGACCTACTCTGAACATGGGAAAAGTCCAACTGAAGTGGTATGACTAGCTTCGAGGATTGAAATGGATAATTACCAACTGGTTGCAGAAACTAGTCCTTTGAAGTCCTAAGTTTCTTAAGCAATATATTTGCTGAGAATGCCAAGACCTAGGAAGATACAGATTGCCAGTATCCAGTGGCTATTATTAAAACCTTAGAGAGAGTTGCACAGGAGATGAAGCAGAAGGGGAAGGGTGACCTGGTACTGGAGGTGAAACTACTGGTTGGATATTCTGATTAGTGGAGTGTGAAAAGAATTTTAGATAACATAAGAGCAAACGAATGGACCATTTCCCTAATTCACTTCCTATAAACAGAGTAAAGTAGGTTGCTTCATATGAGACATAGAATGTTAGGGCACAATGTAACAAGAAGAGGGAAAAGTATAAACTGTGTGGCCCTTATGGTCACTGACCCCTCTTCCTGCTCCCCTGAAGATGATGACCTGATATCAGACCTAGGAAACAGAAAGAATACTGGTGTGCCTCCACCATGAGGCTGCTGCTTTAAAAAAACAAACAAACATATTTATTGATTTTGAGAGAGAGGGGGAGAAATATTGATGTGAGAGAGACATCGATGTGACAGAGAAACATCGATCGGCTGCCTCCTGCACACCCCCTACAAGGAATGGAGCCAGCAACCTGGGAATGTACCCTGACTGGAAATCAAACAAGCAACCTCTCCCTTTCTATTCACGGGACAACATCCAACCAACTGAGCCACACCAGCCAGGGCAAGGCTGCTTCTTGAAAGGCTATGCAGTTGTGGCATTTAAATAAAGGGGCCAAATGAAATAAACTTGAAGGTGTTCTATGACCAAAAAATTAGGATGTAGAGGCCCTTTCCTGTGATAACTAGATTGTGTGCTTAGTGTGTGAGATAAAGGAAATCTTAGGGGAGAGCCAGAGCATCAGGAAGATGAGAATAAGGAGGAACCAAAAATGATATCCCCTCCTATGACATATAAACAATAAAATGCCTTCTCTGATAAGGTGTCCCCTGGGTAGTTGCTAACCAATCCTACCCCACCAAAACCCCAGAGTCATCTGATAATTCATACACTAAAGCAGAGGCATTGGTTGTCCAGTTGCAATTACTCACATGCACAGTTAAAGCACTGGAGGTATGATGCTGTTTACTTTTGGGCTGTCCAGAGACCCTCTAATCAGACATTGGATTATACCTTATGGCCTCCTATCATAGGTTCCTATGCTTATTACATGCACATATTACCTGCTTAGAGTGTGGCAATAAGGTGATGGAAAGGGTCCCTTAAAAAGACAAATTTCACCAGTCTGCTGTTCACCATCCTATTGGTAGACTGGCTGGACCTCCTCTCTAATGCTATATCTGCCCTAGGTACATCTCTTCGAGGGTTTATCTGTTCTTAACCATCTTCCATCAATCCAGGCAGTTGGGAGCATGGAAGTGTCTGGAGTGGAACAAATACAGTGCAGGACCCAGGCCTAGGTATCCTTCCCATAGTCTATCTTCTTCCCTCTTCCCCTGACTTCATCAATCAGTCAGGAAGCCTGGAGGCACTCCTATGTCCTGAATCACACAGGGCCATGCCCATTCTCTCTGTCTTGTCCCTTGTGATGTTGTACTTCCAGACACACAGAGGGACTCTGTTGTGTAGATACTGTATTTATCATTCTTGTGAACACATGTGCTCATTCTTATCTCTATGAAAGGTAAGAAAGTTGGTGGCACAAGGGGGAAATCCTGGATCGCAGAGAAATTGATTTATGGTTTGGTGGATCAGAAAACACTCAGTTTATGATTCCGTTTGAAATGCCTAGTCACTTGATAGCCACAGTATGTGCCAGTGTCTGTAGAAAGCTGAGAGCTACTTCCATATTGATAATATTTGTTACAAGGGGATGCCATTGCCATTGCCAAAGGCCTAGGCTGAGATTCTTTTGCTGGAGCATACCAGAAACACCTTCTAGCATCTCTGTCTGCCCATGGCACTTTCAATATCATTGGGTCTTCTGGTCATAAGGTCTGTTTGTGGACCATTTGCATCACAGCTTAGATCTACTTATTTCTGACACATTCTTTTTTTTAAGTAAATTTTTTTTATTGATTTCTTTTCTTTCTTTTTTTTTTTTTTTTTTTTTGAGAGAGAGGAAGGGATAGAGACAGAAACATTAATTTGAGAGGGAAACATCCGCCAGCTGCCTCCTGCATGCCCCCTATTGGGGATCAAGTCCACAACCCAGGCATGTGCCCTGACTGGGAATCCAACAGGGACCTCTCAGTCCATGGGACGATGCTCAATCCACTGAGTCACACCAGCAGGGCTCAGACATATTCTTAATTCATCTAGGTCCATCTTAAAATGTCCAGTCTCATGAATTACTGGGTAAATAAGTTGTAGTAGCACATGTAAATATTATAGGTATTACCTCCAAAATTCAAGAAGCCACCAATTGTTGAACCCTTCCTTCATTCATGCAGCAACTCACACCATTATACCTTTTATACCATGTATACTATTATAACTAAGCAACTCATACCATTATACCACTATAAAAGAGATATTCCAACATGTCCTGCACCACTAGAATCTAGAAACTTTACGAAATATAGTAGGCTGCTGAACCTTATGTCCTATTCTCTGGCCTATGTATGCCTTAGCAAGGCATGGTCCATTCTGCATGTCTGTTCCACATCAATATAGTGGATCAGCATGATGGTCTTTAGGATATCAGGATGATCAAGGTCCCTCCAAACCATGTTATGACAGTAAGAGGTTTGACATAGTTGTGGAATAAGGTATTAAAGATGTATTGTTTTTGGTACCAAGTCCACACAAACTGCTTCTGGTTTTTCTTATCCAACTGAAAAAAAAAAAAAAAGCATTTAGGACACCAGGTACCAAAGACTGTGATAGGTTTTTTTCAGCTAAGAAATCAATTTGGACTTCCGGTCAAGATGGCGGGTAGGTAAACGCAGTATCCGTCCTCCCACAACCACATCAAAGTTACAACTAAACTACAGAACAACCATCATTCAAAACCGCCTGAAATCAAGCTGAATGGAAGTCCTACAACCATGGAATTAAAGCAGCAGCCACACCGAGACTGGTAGGAGGGGCGGCGGCGTGAGGGCCAGCGGTGAGAAGGGCTGGTCCCACATCCACGTGTGGCAGATAAAAATCAGGAGGACACCTCGGCTGGGAAGGTCCTCCCTGAGGACTGAGGGGTCCCCGTCCAACACCAGGTGCCCCGCTCAGGGTTCCAGTGCCAGGAAGAGAATCCCCATCATTTCTGGCTGGAAAAACCAGAGGGACCTGAGGCTCAGGGAGGCTGAAGCAGCTGGAGCCTCAGGCAGCTCCCTAAAGGGCCCGCGCACGGACTTATCGGACTCTCTTCCTCTAAGCTTGGAGGGGGGGCAGCTCGAGGGGCACCAGAGACATACAGGGAAGAACTGAGCTGTTTGGCATTGGAGCAAGGGCTGGAGAGGGGGCTTTCTCCAGGACAGACGAGCTGTCAGAGGCCTTTGTTCCTTTGGTGAGCCCTTCCCGGGGGCGGCAGACAGTCACCATATCTGGGCCTCCAGCAACCTGGCTCACACTGGTAGCCCCGCCCTGCTGACTCCCTGAGGCCCCTCCCTGCCCCACCCAACTTTCAGGCCCACCCAAGCTGTTGCCACTTGCTTAACCATAGGATTGGCCTGTCTTGGATCCTGCTTCAGGTTTTTCCTAAATTCTTTCAAACAAGCAGCATCTGGTCTCAGCTAGCCCAGTGCTGCTCGTTAAGTAATACACTGAAACAAACACAGAGAGGCAGCCAAAATGAGGAGACAAAGAAACAGGTCCCAAATGGAAGAACAGAACAAAACCCCAAGAAAAGAACTAAGCGAAATGGAGATAAGCAACCTAACAGATACTAAGTTCAAAATACTGCTTTTAAGGATGCTCAATGAACTGAGTGAGGGCCTCCAGAGCATTAAAAAAGACCAGTCAGAAATGATGGATGCACAGTCAGAATTGAAAGAGGCCTTAACTGAAATAAAGAATAATTTACACAGATTCAATAGTAGAGTACGTAAATCCAAGAAGCAAACCATCGATTTGGAATATAAGGAAGCAAAACATGCCCGATCAGAACAGCAAAAAGAAAAAAGAATCCAAAAAAATGAGGATAGTGTAAGGAGCCTCTGGGACAACTTCAAGCGTGCCAACATTCGCATCTTGGGGGTACAAGAAGGAGAAGAGAGAGAACAAGAAATTCAAAACCTGTTTGAAACAATAATGGCAGAAAACTTTCCTAACTTGGTGAAGGAAACAGACATACAAGTCCAGGAAGCACAGAGTGTCCCAAACAAGATGAACCCCAAGAAGCCCACACCAAGACACATCATCATCAAAATACAAAAGGTTCAAGACAAAGAGAGAATCTTAAAAGCAGCAAGAGAAAGGCAGCTAGTTACCTACAAGGGAGTTCCCATTAGGCTGTCAGCTGATTTCTCAAAAGAAACTTTGCAGGCCAGAAGGGAGTGGCAAGAAATATTCAGAGTGATGAAAAGCAAGAACCTACAACCAAGATTACTCTATCCTGCAAAGCTGTCATTTAGAGTCGATGGCCATATAAAGAGTTTCCCAGACAAGAGAAAGTTAGAGGAGTTCATCACCACCAAACCGTTATTATATGAAATGATGAAGGGTCTTTTTGAAGAAAAAGATAAAATATATGAAGAAACAAAATGGCAATGAATACATATCTATCAACAATGGAATCTACAAACAAAATGAACAGGTAGAACAGAAACATTCTCATAGATACAGAGAACATTTTGTTGGTTGCCAGTTGGGAGGGAGTTTTGGGGGAATGGGTGAAAAAGGTGAAGGGATTAAGAAGTACAAATTCATTGCTAGATTGACAAACCTCAAAGGGAAAGGGGTTGGGGGGGGGTGGTGGGAAGAAATAAACCAAAGAACTTAAATGCATAACCAATGGACACAGACAATAGTGTGGGAAAAGGCTGGAGGGGGGCGGGAGTGGGGAGGAGGGGGTCATTGGGGGAAAATGTGGAACATCTGTAATACATTCTATATTCAACAATAAAGATTAAAAAATAAATAAGATAAATAAATAAATAAAATATTAAAAGAAAAAAAAAAGAAATCACATTTGAAAGCGTAACTTCTTTTGGTATTACCATTTTATTCTTCAAGAACCAATGACTTTTGCCCCAGTCAAAAAGGAAAGTTAAATGAGGCTCTTAGGAACCACCAGCCCTACTTGTCTTAGGCCTTTAATGGTGGTATTCATGTCTGAAATTCACCCTGAGATGTGATCTTCCTTTTCCTTTCTTATTGTCTGTGAGGAACAGTTTCCGAAACTTCTATTTGGCCCTGTCTATCATAAAAGCCCTGTCTCCCCTCAAGAAACCCCTGCTGGGATTCTGAAAGCTGCTAAGTATACTTGTTTGTGCTATACATTCTAGGGCTGGGGAAACAACCACAGGATGGGTCCACCTCCTATTGGGCCTGCAGTTACACTCAGGCCAAAACTCCATGAGTCCTACTCTGCTTAGTGGATCATAGTGGCATTCTGAGTTTTCAGGGATCAGAAAAAACTCAAAGCTGGTCTGTAGAAATTCTCAGATGGGCCCTGGCTGGTTTGGCTCAGCGGTGGAGCGTTGGCCTGTGGACCAATGAGTCACGGGTTCGATTCTGGTCAGGGGCACGTACCTCGAAGCAACCAGTCGATGTGTCCCTCTCGCGTCGATGTTTTTCTTTCTCTCCTTCCCATTCTGTCTGAAGACAGAAAAATATCCTCGGTCAGGATTTAAAAAAAAATTTTTTTTTCAGACTGTCTGGTTATTTTCATTTTCTAAGGGTTAGTCTGGCCAAAGGGAACTAGTTCCCTTGGGGAAGTTTCAAGGGAACAGTTTACAGTACATGCCTGTTGTCATGTTGCAGGGCTCTTTTCCAGCTGACGGGCTCTAGGTTTGTGGGAGCTGCATAGGAGTCTGTGAATCTCCACTGTGGTGACTTAAGTTATTTTTCTGCCCAGAAAACCTAGACATTTTCTTTCTATATATGTCAAACAGCACCTCAGTAGCTGCCTATCTTTTGCATTTCTTCAGAGCCTATAGTCAATTAGCCATTGTGATAGATCATTGCAGATGAAAATACTTT
The DNA here is from genome assembly GCF_014108415.1 of Molossus molossus. Taxonomy (NCBI): domain Eukaryota; kingdom Metazoa; phylum Chordata; class Mammalia; order Chiroptera; family Molossidae; genus Molossus; species Molossus molossus. The sequence continues at coordinate 67,741,080 of NW_023425346.1, forward strand.
TATTTTCATTCTATCTCTATCGTAATTGAACCTTCTTATATCTACCAGTTGAGCCCTTACCACTTGGCTTCTATAATTCCAGGGTCTTATCAGGATCTTATTGTTCTCAGTGAAATCAAGGAACTCATTTCTATTGCAACTCCCCCCCCTCCCCCCGCCACCGTTTCTGGCATACAGGAGATAGCCACCACAGAGGGTGCTGCCCCTCTTCCCAATGCATTTAGTCAGACTTTGAGGAAGCTAATGTTCTTGGGTCCTCCTAAGGGCATGGCAGAACAGGTTGAACATAAAAGATCCATTTCAACTTTTCTTTTTCCCTGAGCCCTTAGACTTATTCTGTGGTATTCCAGGAATGTTCTGACGTTTGGATCTCATTAACTGCAAGCTATCATTTAGTCTAGGCTTCATTTAGCTAATTTAACAGATTATTAACACCACCTCAGGTACTGAAACCAAAGTATTAAATGTGAAATCCTAAATGAGTGAACTTATGTCAATGAATTTGGCCCTACTGAGTGGTATATTCTAGATCTCTTGATCTAAACAGCCTTAGAATTTATTCTTCCACGTGCTTCCCAGACTCCTGTCAGTATGAATTGAAAGGTCTTTTATTTTTTTAACTTTAAAGTTTTTTTTTTCTTTTAAAGTAAAAAAAATTGGAATAATTTTAGATTTATAGAAAAGGTACAAAAATAGTACAGAGTTCCTCTACACTCTTCACCTAGCTTTCCCAAATGTTAGCCTCTTCCACAATCATGGAACATTTATGAAACTAAGGTTGTAATACTGGTACAATACCATTAACTCCACTATGGGGATTTCACCAGTTTTTCTACTAATATTGGCAGTTCTTTAAGCACTTGTTGTTTGCTGTTTCTCGTTGCAGCGGGACTTTTACTGCTCTATCCAAATATGTTGGGATCCAACTCTTGTTATGGTTCTAGAATAAGAAGTGGTAGGGGTGAGTTCCGGGAGCATCGTTATCAGAAACACCAAATATCCAATATACAAGGGTGGAAAAAGAACATGATAGTTCCAACACAAATTTATATTTGATATCAATTTATAGATTATAATGGGAAACACACACATACAAATACACATATCAAAATTCTGAGCACAAATCACATCCTGTTGGATGGGAAAATCAAAGCAGGAAAAATAAGTCTGTGGCTAGCCGGTATGACAGGTCTCTGAGGGGATCTCCTTTTTATCTTATTCATCTTGGTTTCTCTTTCTACTTTCTGAAAAAAAATCCTCCTTTCCTATTATCCTCTATAGTCACATCTGAGTGGCCACTGGGAAGGAAAAGTAAAAAGAATGAATTTATTAAGGATAAAGAGAGAAATAAATTGAAAACCAGAAAATAACTATCATAGACAGGGTGGGGCAAAAGTAGGATTACAGTTGTGAATAGGTGAAACAGTTTATGCCTGTATTATTATTTATTATTGTATTATTTTCCATATGAACAACTGTCAACCCACTTTTGCCCCACTCTGTATAAAGTACTAACTATAAAGGAGGCACTGTTCTAGGTACCTTTCACGTAGTAATCCTTCAGTTCTTACAAAATCCTCTGAGGTAGATATTTCTGTGCCATTTTACAGAGGGGAGGGTGAGGAACAGAGACTTCACCACCTTGCCCAAGACTGTGCATTTCTGTTTCATTCTTGATGTTGGTTCATTATGTCTTTTTTTTCTTTCATTTTTATGGGACAAACTACTGACTGATCAATTTTTAAAAAATCTATTTGAAAACTCAGGTTTTGGTTTAATATTTATTTTTCTGTTTTCTATTTTATAATTTTTTTATTTTTATTTTTTCTGTTTATCTTGAGTTTATCTTTAAAAGTTTTGCTTCTTGAGATGGAAGTTTAAGTTGTTAACTTGAAACATTTCTCCTTTTTCTATCCTCACCCGAGGACATTTTTCCATTTTTTGTACAGATAGAGTGGGAGGGAGAGAGAGGAAGAGAGAGAGAGGGAAACATCGATGTGAAAGGGACACATCGAGTGGCTGCCACCCACACGACCAACCAGGGCCGGGGACAAACTGCAACCGAGGTACATGCCCTTAGTGGGAACCGAACCAGGGTCTCTCCGGACCGCAGGCGGATGCTCTAACCGCTGAGCCAAACCGGCCAGGGCATTTCTCCTTTTTCTAAAATAAACGTTTAAAGCTATATGTTTTCAGCTTTATTGAGGTACTGTTGACAAAATTATAAGATATTTATTAATATGTGTGTATATTCTGAAAGTATTCCCACCACAACTTAATTAACATATCCATCATCTAACATATTGACTCTTTTTTTTTGTTAGAACACATAAGTCATACTCTTTTAGTAAATTTCAAATATACAATATAGTTTTATCAAGTATAGTCACCATGTTCATCTGACATTTATCCTATAATTGAAAACTTTTTACTGTCTCTACCTATCCCTACCAGCCCTGGCAGCCATCATTCTACTCTCTGTTTCTATAAATTCAACTTAAAAACATTAATCAATTAATTATTTTTGATTCCACATAGATATGATACAATACAGTATTTGTCTTCCTGGGTATTGGCTTATTTCACTGAGAATAATGCTCTCTGGGTCATCCATGTTGTTGCAAATGGCAGAATTTCCTTCTTTTTAAAGGCTGAATAATATTCCATTGAATATATACATGCCACATTTTCTTTATTCTTTTATCAATTGACAGACTCCTAGGTTGTTTCTGTACCTTGGCTATTGTGAATAATGCTATAATGAACATGAGAGTACAAATATCTTTTTGAGATAATGATTTCATTTCCTTTGAATATATATCTAAAAATGGGATTGCAGGATCATATGGTAGTTCTTATTTTAATTTTTGAAGAATCTCCATACTATTTTTCTCAGTGGCTGTACCAATTTACAGTGTTACCAATAGTGCACGAGGGTCCCCTTTCCTCTGCATCCTTGCCAGTATTTGTTATTTCTTGTCGTTTTGTTAACAGACATCCTAACTGGAATGAGGTGACATTTCTTTGTGCTTTTGATTTGCATTTCCCTGATGCTTAGTGATGTTGAACTCCTTTTGAATATGATATAGTCCCATTTGCTTATTTTTGCTTTTGTTGCCTTTGCTTTTGGTGTGAAATCTGAAAAAAATCATCTCCAAAAACTTGGCCTTACCGCCTAAGTTTTGTTCCAAGAGCCTTATGGTTTCAGGTCTTTATGTTCAAGTATTTAATCCATTTTGAGTTAATTTTTGTGTGTAGTGTAAGGTAGTGCTTTTGCATGTGGCTGTCCAGTTTTCCCAAGGAAGAGCCAGTCTTTCTCCATTGTGTATTCTTGGCTCCTTTGTCATAAATTAATTGACCATATATACATGGGTTTATTTCTGGGCTTTCTGTTCCATTGACCTGTGTGTCTGTTTTTAAGCTAATACATTAGGGTTTTCTATAAATACTATCATGTCATCAGAAAATAAAGACAATTTTACTTCTTTCAAATTTGAATGCTTCTTAATCCTTTCTCTTGACTAATTGCTCCCTTTAGGACTTCTAGTTCTATGCTAAATAGAAGTAGTGAGTCTGGGCAGTCTTGTCTTGTTCCCGATTTTACAGGAAAAGCTTCCAACTTTTCACCATAGTATATGAAGTTAGCAGTGGGCTTGTCATATATGGCCTATATTATGTTGAGGTATGTTCCTTCTATATCCAATTTGTTGAGTTTTTATCACAAAGGGATGTAGAATTTTGTCAAATGCTTTTTCGGTATCTATTGAAGAGATCATGTGATTTTTATCTTGCATTTTGTTAATGTAGTATATTTAAGCTTTTGATTTGCATATGTTGAAACATCCACACATCCCAGGGAAAAATTGCTCTTGATCCTGGTGTGTGATCATTTTAATGTACTGTTGAATTCAGTTTGCTAATATTTTCTTGAGGATTTGTATATCTATGTTTATCAGAATGTTGGCTTATAATTTTCTTTTCTGGTAGTGTCCATATCTGGCTTTTGTATGAGGTTAATGTTGGACTCATAAAATGAGTTTGGATGTGTTCCCTTCTTTTTAATTTTCGAAAGAGTTTGAGAAGGGTTGGTGTTAGTTTAAGTTAGAATGTTTGGTAGAATTCACCTGCAAAGCCATCTGATCCTGGGCTTTTCTTTGTCGGGAGGTTTTTTTTTTTTTTTTAATTTAATTTTCTTATTTTTAAAAATTAATTAATGTATTTATTTTTGTTACAGATGTTTCTCCTTTTTCCCCCATTGACACCCTCCTGCCCCTCCCTCCCCACCCTGTCCCCAGCTTTGTTATCCATGTCCACTGGTCATGCGTACATGCATATAAATTCTGTGGTTTATCTCTCCCCCCACCCCCTCTTCTGGGGATTGTCAGTCTGTACCCTACTTCCATGTCTCTGGGACTACCCTGTTCTTCAGACTGTTATGTTCATTATATTCCACAAATAAGTGAGATCATATGATACTTGTCTTTCTCTTTTTGGCTTGTTTCGCTTAGGATAATACTTTCTAAGTCCCTCCATGTCGACTCAAAGGATAAGAGATCTTTCTTTCTTACAGCTGCATAGTACTCCATTGTGTATATGTACCACTGCTTCTTTATCCATTCATCTATTACTGAGTCAGTCTTCTTACTATTAGTAATAGGTCTGTTCAGAGCGTCTATTTTCATGATTTTGGTAGGTTGTATGTTTCTAGGAATTACCATTTCTAGGTTATTCAATTTGTTGGTATATGATTGTTTGCAGTAGTTTCTTATGAGCCTTTGTATTCCTATACTAGCATACTGTCTCTGTTTTTGTTTACAGTTTTATTTATTTGAGTCCTCTCTTTTTTTCTTGGCAAGTCTAGCTAGTGGCTTGTATATGTTGTTTATATTTCAAAATATTAGATTACTTTAATCTTATTTATTAATTTTATTTATTTTTACTCTGATCTTTGTTATTACTTTTCTTCTACTAATGTTGAGCTTAGTTTGCTCTTTTTTTAGTTCTTTGAGGTGTAAAGTTAGGTTATCTGAGATTTTGTATTTTTGTAAAGTATGTATTTATTGTTCAAATTCCCCTCTTAGAACCACTTTTGCAGCAGCCCATATGTTTTGGTATTTCGAGTTTCCATTTTTCATTTGTCTAAGGTCTTTTTAAAATTTCTCTTTTGATTTCTTCTATGACCCATTGGTTGTCCAGGAACATTATTTTAATGTCCACATATTTGTGAATTTTCCAATTTTCTTCCTGTAATTGATTTATAGTTTTATATCATGGTGGTTAGAAAAGATTCTTGATATGATTTCAATCTCCTTAAATTTATTAAGCTTGTTTTGTGACCTAACACATGATGTAATCTGGAGAGTGACCTGTGTTTCAGAAGAATGTGTATACTGCCTCTGTTGGCTGAAAAGTTCTGTTGATGCCTGTTGGGTCCCAGATATATAGCTGGGAGTTGCTTCTGTACCATTTAAAAATGTTCTTCTTTTTTTTGCTATAGTATTGTGGGACTTGTGAATGCAAACCTTGCTGGCTATCAGAACTAGGTGATTTGGGGTCCTGGCATTTGGGTGACATCCATAAAAGTTGGGGTGCTAGTTGTGTGAATATGTTTCTTTTAGGGAGCTACTGGGGATTTGATTGTATTGTTGGAAAAAGCCAGATGGAGAAAGCAGGGATGTGTCCACTGATTTCCCTGGTTTCTTGGGAGGATTGCAGCCACCTCCGGATGCATGTTAAATTAGAAGGTGACCCCTCAGCCCCTTTTACGTATGCAATCAGACCTCTTTCAGGGAAAGACTGGGAGATGAATATTTTTGCCTGTTCCTTCTATGTTGAGCCCTGGGGCATAACCTGGCAAGTGCAAGCCATGCTGGCTATCACAGCCAGGCAGCTGGGGGTCCCATTTTTCAGGCAGCAGCTGGAAAAATGACACTTCAGACAGTCGTAGAAGCATTTTCCAGAGAGATGCTGGCAACCTTGTTTATCACTGGAGTGAGCCATGAGAAATAGGCGCCTTTGCCCACCACCACTGTGCTGACCTTGTGGGGATGGCTGTGGTGAGTGTCCATGCACCCTTTAGGAACTGCTTCTCTGTTTACCCAGGGGTGTTGTGGGTGCTAGTCCTGTTGGCCTTCAACATCCAGGTGCCTTGGAGGCCTGCCTCTTGGGTGGGAGTCTTAAAAGTTGAGCAGCCCAAACTCCAGACTTGTCAGAGAGAAGCTGGAAGCTGGGGGATTCTTTCCTGATTGCATGGTACTGTGCCAGGGAGGGTTTGTGGTGAGAATGTGTCTCAGTCTCGATGTGGGCAGTCTCATTTGCCCGCTGTGCAGCAGGCCCTGTGCTAGTGTCCGGGTTTCTTTTTTCTTTTTTCATTTATCTTCAGATAGAGCAGGAGGGAGAGAGGGAGGAAGAGAGAGAGAGAGAGAGATATGGATGTGAGAGAAACACATCGAGCGGTTGCCACTCACACAACCCCAACCTGGGCCGGGGACAAACTGCAAACCGAGGTACATGCCCTTAGCGGAAACCAAACCTGGGACTCTCCAGTCTGAGGGCTGATGCTCTAACCACTGAGCCAAACCGGCCAGGGCTGTACGGGTTTCTTTCAGAGGGAATCGCTCCATGTGCACCTGTGCATTTGGTGTGTTTGTGGGGAGAGGGACGTTCAGGAGCCTCCTTTGTCACCAGCTCAGTCCCTCCTTCTCTACTGATTTCTTTCTAAGAACCATTTTAGAGGCCTCCCATACATTTTGATACCTTGTATTTTCATCTTATTCAGTTAAAAACATTTTCTAATTCCCCTTGTAATTCTTCCTTGGTCAGTGGGCTATTTAGACCTAACAAAGGGAACAGACTGGTGCTTGCTTCAAACACTTGTGAGCAAGTAAATGGACCATTGTGGAAGTGACATGTTTAGGAACAGTGCTGACACATAACTGCCACATTATCCGCTATTATTTTCACTGCCAAATTTACCTTTGGGTTTCCTCATTCTGCTTTTAAGAGAAACCTGATTTTTCTCTTACCCCTGCTACTATCAACCCTGGGGTCATTTAAACCACTGTTTACTCTTCAAACCCTTTGTTAGGACCAGCGTGAACTTGGAATGCTCTGAGGGCCCAGGCTTGCTTATATTGCCACAGTGAGGTTGGTCTCTTTAGGTGACCAGGCTCTGTATGGGTAAGAGAGAACCACGATTTGTTTTTTGCCACTTCTGCTTGCCTCAGTGGCCACGTGCCCCAACATTCTGTGGCCAGAACGAGGAAACAAAGAACATGGGTATGGTGTTTTGTTTTGTTTTTTTTTTAATTTTTTAAGCCATGTTGCTTCTCTGATTGTCTTTTGAAATCAGAAAATGTTTGCTTTCACCACCTTGGAATATATTACTCAGTGTAACCAGCTTTGTTATCTGACTCCCTCCCTCTTGAATTTATTTTACAGTAGTCGTCTTCCTGTCTGCGGCGGCACTTTCCACGGTGTCTGTCACCCATGGTCAACTTCAGTCTGAAATACGAAATACAGTCTGCCTCACTTCATCTCATGACATGGGCACAGTATCAGCACAGCAGTGTGGGTATAGCACAGTGAGGTGTTTTGAGAGAGAGATCACATTCACAGAAACTTTATTACAGTATATTATTATTTTACAGTATATTTTATAAAATTTTTCTATTTTATTATTCATTATTATTGTCCTCTGCCTAACTTGTAAATTAAACTTTATCATAGGCAGGTACATACAGGATAAAACATAATGCCGTATATATAGGGTTCAGTACTTTCTGAGGTTTCAGGCATCCACTGGGGGTCTTGGAATATATCCCCCACAGACAAAGGGGGACTACTGTATACCTAAAGGGATTTTTTTTACAAAATGCTGTTTCCAGGGGTTATTTATTTTCCTTCTTAACATTTGAAAACATCAAAAATATATACAGATGATGTATTATAGAATTGTCTTCCTGAAACCTATATAATTTTATTAACCCATGTTACCCCAATAAATTACATGAAAAAACAATACCCCCAAAATCAAACAGAACTGACTGTGCTTTTTGCCCAAATTAATATATTCAAAGCTAAGATTATGTAAAGATATGAAACTTTCAGTTGCCTAATAATATGCACAGAACCCTCCTCAGTGTTGAATAAATATGCTAAGTAGGAAAAGCCTGCTCTGTCCCTAAGTGAGGGAATAGGATTTCAGGGAAGGAAATAGACCTTGAAAGTCTCTTTGAAATTTTCTTAAATACTGAACCACTATTCCTACCTGTCTAGATACAGTGCCTGACCTGGTGATGGCACCTTTTGGACTTGTCATCCCTAATAGTCAGCCTCTTGCATTAAAAACAAAACGAAACAAAACAAAACATGTTATTGATTTTAGAGAGAGAGGAAGGGAGAGGGAGAGATAGAAACATTGATGAATAGATTGGCTGCCTGCTGCATGCCCCCTACTGGTGATGGAGCCACAATCTGGCCATGTGCCCTGACCAGCAATCAAACTGGTGACCACTCAGTGTATGGGACAATGCTCAACCGACTGAGCTACATCAGCCAGGGCCAGTGTCTCACATGTTGATATAGTTTTTATCTTGTTGTCCATTTAAAGGTTTTAATTTTTATAGTAGACTTTTCAAAAAGAGCTTATTATCAGATTGAACATTTCTGTTGGCATAACTAACCACAAAAATCTGAAATGTTGCTTCTCAATAGCAGTGGATACTTTAATACAGTAATTCCATGTATGGCAAAGTTTTATAGCATAATAATGAAATCAGCAAAATTCTGCAGTTAAATATAACTTGAATTCTATTGCCATATATTTTTAATTTGGAGATTTAATCCTTATCAAGACTAATCTATATCCCAAAGACCTAATCGACTCCTTATAAAAATATTCTCTTTGATGCCTTCTTTTTCTTTTTTTTCTTTTTGCATTTATCTTCAGATAGAGCTGGAGGGGGAGAGGCAGGAAGAGAGAGAGAGAGAAACATTGATGTGAGAGAGACACATTGACTGGTTGCCACCCACATGACCCCAACCGGGACCGGGGATAAACTGCAACCGAGGTACATGCCCTTAGCGGGAACCAAACCCGAGTCTCCCTGGACCGCCGACCGACGCTCTGACTGCTGAGCCAAACTGGCCAGGGCTCTTTGATGCCTTCTTCGTTATTAACTAGCAATGTTGCTAGTCGAATAACATTTTTTTATGTACAAAGCTATAGGAGAGACTGCCACCAAGTTGATGGCAGCAAACATACTGTCATTATAACTGTTTCCTCCTACGTTCTCTATTATTGTTTTTGTTCAATTTGTGAAAATGCCACTGCGTCAGCAAAAGGTGCCACCCAACCCTGGCCAGTCTGGCTCAGCAGTAGAGCGCCGGCCTGCGGTTCAGAGAGACCCGGGTTCGGTTCCTGCTAAGAGCACGTACCTCAGTTGTGGTTTGTCCCCGGCCCTGGTAGGTCGTGCGGGTGGCAGCCACTCGATGTGTCCTTTTCACGTCAATGTTTCTCTCTCTCCCTCCCCACTCTATCTGAACAGCAACAACAACAAAAAGGCGCCACCCACTATTAATTATGCAAGATGAGCTGTCAAACTATACTGGGAAAGAGATAATTTTTCCAGTGAGAAAGCCTTCACTTCCTATGGAATTTTTGTTTGAAATTTATCATACGTGGTATTTGGTCCTTCCGGATACCTGGAAGTTTTTAAGTTTTTCTATATTCTTACAGCACTACCACTTTTATTTGATTTTGTTTCTATTTTATTAATTTGGCAGTTGCAGAAGCATGAAAACCACGGGTTGCAGTTTGTAACATTCTCCAGGGCATACCTGAGAAACTAAAAAAGTATCTTTAAATACTTCAGTCAATTATGGGTACATAAAATATGGTCAAGGGACTCTTGGGTACTCTTTCCAAGTATCCATGATGTCAAAACTATTTTCATACTAATAATGAGATGCCAATTATTTTATAAACTGTTTATACAACAGTAAGACATTTTGTTCACTCATTCTTTTACAAGTGTACAGTGAAGTTTTCCAGAGACACATGATGTGTCATTACACAATAGATTTAATATAAAAATAAAATATGAAAATCTAGCACTCTTTTGTAAAGAAGACTCTAAAGAAATTTGCATATATACAAAATTCTGTCTTATTAATTTTTGGGGAAATTTTTATAAATATGTATGTTATATAATGGATTTATTATTTTATACAATAAATTAATATTTACGATTTCTCAGTTTCATTTCTAACATGACATGTATCAGTAGACATAACACCCATAAACAAAGCACTTTGACATCCTCAAGAATTTTTGTAATGTAAAAGGATCCTGAGGCAAGACTTAGAGAACCACTGATCATTGTAATTGCCAAGAAAACTTTCCACTTCTACCATTTTATCTCAAGAATCTTGTACTTTAATTTTTACCTAACATTACCTTATTCATTTGGATGATCTCCACTCCATTTTTAGTTCAGGTACCCTATGCCTCCCCGGCTCTCCGTACCCCAGCTATAGATTCTGCCAGATCAGTTACCCTGGATCCTGAATTTTACAGAATCCTGAACAACTGCAACTTGATGACTTAGGAGGCAAAATTGCTTGGAGAGGCATGAGGAGGTTACAAGTAGGAACAATGAGCTTCAAAGAACTGAGGTTTTAGAATGGATAGTGTGTGTCTATAGCCCCTCTACTCACGTAACCAAGGCAACGAGAACTGACCAGAGCTAGAACCTTATCATTTATGATGGTCTGTAATATGTCAGCCACTGTGTTAGTTACTTTATGTTTTTTTAAAAATTTTAATCCATACAAACTTTAGAGGTATGCATGATTAAATCATTTTATGGATGAGGAAACCAAGGTTCAACGAAGTGAAGTGATTTGGTCAAGACCACACAGCTAGTTGGCAGAGTTGGGATCCCCAGCCTGGCCTGGTTAGCTCTCAGGCCACTTGAGCAAGAGCTGCCCTTCAATTCCTTTTGTGATATTTCTTCTTGGGGGAGGTCTGGACCTTAATAGATATTTAATAACTACATTTATGCAGAGTAGAGTCTTAAATTTGAGCCAACCCAAGAATCAAGTGCTGGTAAGCCGTTGTAGGATTCTTTGTCTTTTCTCTCAGATCATTCCAGCTCTCTGATCAGAATCAGAATTTCTAACTTCCCTCTGTTAATGAAAGCATTATAATCATATTTTAGTATGGAGTCACTGAGCTTGCAAGGGCTGTGAAAATTAATGAGTGAAGACAGGCCTGTTTTTTTTCCAGAATATAAATTGGAATTAATATAAGAGGAACTTAAAAATAAATGGCCACTGAGGATGGGAGAGTTATTAGAAATAGATCAAATCCCAAGTAGGATTTTTAACCTAACATGAAACGTACATCTTGGAATACTTACCCACATCCCTTCCTGAAAAGATATTCTATCTTGCTTTCATTAGTCTCTCTAGAACAATTTGGTTGGTTCAAATATACTTTAGCAATCAATGTAAAGTACATGAACAGTTTCATATCATTAACTTTCATCTCTATTTGCAATTCTAATTTGAAATTTTAAAAAGTAATGGTTATCCTTTTAGAAAGTACTTTGTGTGATTTTTCTATCTGAAAGATCACAAGGAAGAAAGTGAATAATTCACACAAATCTCAACTGTTACATTTTAACTATCACCCACTTACTGATTTTATTTTTAACAGGAAAGACTTGAATTTCCACAAGTCACATCAACAGTCACTTTGCTAATATAGAGTTAGATTGGTTCCAGGCAAAAATTATTAATATGACATATATGTTAAGAGAGAACTAAATAATTAAGAAAATAGCTTTTAAAAGTATTGTTATAACTTCATATTGCTTGCATACTTTCTTATTCAAGAATATCTTTTTAAAAAAGCTTTTATAATTATGAAAAATAAGACAGTGTTTCTGTTTTCTCTGATCCCATCTACTAATTCATTGCATATTGTACATTTCTCTCTCACTAGAGTGCCAACTTGTAAGAACAGGGAACCTATACCTTTCATCTCTGTACCCTTTACTAAAAGCAGCACAGTGTTTTGCATATTGTGTGTATCCAATAAATATTTACATGCATAAATTATTACTTATCACATATGCTAAGGTTTCCTCACAATTTTAATTTCTATTCTATATTGGTTTCTTTGGAACCTAGAATCTAGAGTCCAAAATTTAGCTGAGTCTTCCTTAGATTATTTATATTCTTTAAAAGAGTATTAATATAAAATGCAGGACTCATCTAAGCAATGATCAAAATTGTTCTCATTGTCTCAGTCATTTACTTTTGTTGGAATCAATGTTCTGTTCTTTGATCACACTGGAGAGATCACAGCTACGCTGTCATGTCTTTGAAGACTGGCCTAAAATCACAAGAGAGTAAAAGCCAATAGGTAGTTTTGGACAAATCTAGCATTCTTAGTCATTTGGACACAGGTTTAAAAAAATAAACAGACATTAAGATTTAGTATGAAATAAAATTAAACAGGGCAGGAAGTAAACAATGTATTCGTATCAGGAAAGAGATATTTTCTTTAATGAAAACCAATAAAAATATGCATTTCAAGGATCACATTAAAAATTTATTTTCTTTATTGATCTTAGAGAGAAAGGGAGAGAGAGAGAGAAACATCGATGAGGGAAAACATTGATTGGCCGCCTCCTGCATGCCCACTGAGGATCGGGCCCACAACCTGGGCATGTGCCCTGACTGGGAATTGAACTGGTGACCTCTTGGTGCATGGGTTGATGCTCAACCACTGAGCTACACTGGCTGGGCTACATTTTTTTTTTTTTTTTTTAATGGGAAAATCCCCAGAACGAATTTGCCATATGTTGTATTTTGGAGGCAGTTAAGCCAGGAGAGTAAAGTGTACTCACAATGCAGCCAAACCTAGAGTAAGCCACTAATTTTACCCTTGGGAAATGTGACCTCCTATGAAAGCACTTGTGTTGTCGAGAAGAGTGATATAATGACAGGGGCAAGAGAAAGTGGTTTCCCTCACGAGAAGAGAAAATTGGAGAATAAGGTCTTGTCTATTTATTTTTTGTTAGGAGAAAAATGGCTAGATGACCAGCAGTGCTGGCAGAAGCCTGAAAACCCCAGTCCACAGCAGGGACTGCGGGAGAGGGGAAGGACCTAGGTTTGAATCCCACCATGCCATTTTATTTTTTTTCAGATAGAGTGGGAGGGAAAGAGAGGAAGAGAGAGAGAGAGAGAAACATTGACATGAAACTGACACATTGAGTGGCTGCTTCCGGCATGACCCAACCAGGGCTGGGGACAAACTGCAACCGAGGTACATGCCCTTAGCGGGAACCAAAGCTGGGACTCTCTGGACTGCAGGCCAACGCTCTAACCACTGAGCCAAACCGGCCAGGGTGCACCATGCCATTTTAGACCTGGACAAATCAATTAACCTTTCTTATTTTTCTGTAAACTAGTCATAATGATAATCTCATAAGATTGTTTTGAAAATTATAAAGGACCATGTTTTAAGAAAGCTTGGTACATAATAAACACTCACAAATGGTAACACAAGACAAACAAATGAACAAATGTGTTCTTTCTGCAGAAATATTCTTACAGCAGAGGGTGGCATTTCACTGTGCTGTTTTAGCTTGGTGGAAAGAGTCCCTAAGGACCTGCAACTGCCATCCAGAGTTCTACATACTCTGAGTAACGTCCTCTATTTTACTTTCATTTTTTGAAGAGGACTTAAGTCAGATGACGTATGTCTTGCAGGGTAATATCATACATCTATATTCTTGATTTTAAATTAGGTTCTAATAAATATATTATGTGTGTCAAAATCAGCAATGCTTTATTATTCCCTCATGAAACTGATAAAAATCTATTTACAGAAGCTGAAAAGCAAGAAACATATGTTCCTGAAATTTGGTACATCTACCAAAATGCAGCACCTGTCAACCTAAAACAATCAGCAGATTATACCTATTTCATTGCCAGGAAAAGAAAGAGAGTAATTGCCTCCTGATAGCAGACAGTGAGCTATTTAGTACAGAGTTTATCTAGAAGCATTAGTTACCCCGATGAGTATAATTCCAGCCTCATTTGTGAAGGTTCAGGGTGCGGATGGAGATTTGAGTCAAACAGGGATAAAGATGCCAACATTATTACTGATAAAGGGCTATGTCAGGGTAGACATGCAGCCTGTCTTTAATACTTCAGAATATTGAAATAGATTACTGCCTGATCCTCCTGTCAGCTAACAAGTACTGCCAAATGTCTGTGGACATTCCTTGGGAACTAGAGGTCTCAGGGCCAAATACACTGTGTTCTCATGTTCTCTTACATGAGTATATTTAGAGATGAAATCAGTTTGACATGAACAATAAGAACAGTCTTAAAGGGGAAATGAAGTCATAACCAGGCAGTTTTATCTTTTTGCCCTGGTGATGAGGTATGTTATATACTCACTGTATTCAAATGTCTGAGCATTAAAAAGAAATAGATTTTTGTTCATCATAAGAATAGGTATAAACAGGAGGAGAAAAAAAACACATCACCCCAACATAGTCACTATTAGCACTTTTCTGTGTATCACTCAGATTTTACAAATCTGTAAAAATACTGAAATATTTTTATTCTGCTCTTTTTAAAAAATTATAAATATTTTCAGTGTTTTAACATCTTTATAAATATATTTAATGATACGTACTATAGTGTATAATATTTCTCTAAATGGATTTAGCATTCGTTAACTAGTCACCCTGTAGTTATTTCCAGTTTTTTTAAAAGTTGTTTCCAGATTTCCCTTTGCTAATATAAATAATGCTGATGTATCTATCATTCTGCATAAGACCTGTGTTGTTTTAGATTTTTTCTTTAAGATAGATCCTGCAGAGTTAAATTTTAGGGTCCAAGGTATACAGGGGTGGGCAAAAGTAGCCTTACAATTGTGAGTATGTGAAACACAGAGTTAATAAAGCCATTGTAATAATCATAACCTGCATGTCTTTTTCCATATGAACAACTATAAACCTTATTTTTGTCCATCCTGTATTTACGGTGTAGGGTATAGTCCCTCAAGGCATTTTTAGTAGGAGATAACCACTTTCTCCTGATAAAAACCTAACCAGTGCTCTAAAATCAGGTGCCTGAAGGTTGTCCTGAGGAGCTGTATTTTAGGAATTGCAACGGGGAGTATGAGACCTGTGTGTGGGGGTTGTGTTCTGTTACTGATACAAACCATTTAGCAGAAAAAATGCCAACTTTCTTTGCTATTCTTCTGATGTATAAGACGAGTTGAACGAAAACCTGAACATATTTTCAACTTGATAAAGTCCTTGAGGAAGGGGAGAGGAACTTGTTTTTGTTGAGTGCCTACTTGGCTTCAGATGCAGTGATGGAATTACAGAGTAGGGTTGTTGCCTCAATTGTACCATTTATGAATTCTCCCCTCCAGGTCCTGGTCAATGAAATACAGCAGCAGAGACCTGAGTTTAACAGGGCTCAAAATTTTAGCCATATTATTGGAAAAGCTGGATTGAGGGTGTGAAATGTCTCCTAATTCCTTCCAAGCCTAGATTTTGGAATTCATGTGTCTGTCATTTCTCTACTGGCTTACAGGCCCTCGTGGTCTGCTTATCACACAAGGATTAAAAACACAGGCAGTCTCATGGCCACATGGTCATTAGTGTCTTGCCTTCTGGTCAACAAAGGCCAATGGAGAATCGCCTCTCTGTGAACCCAGTCGGGCTAGGCACTCCTCTCCTGGGGAGTGGTGTAGGGAGGATGGGCCCTCAGGGAATCTTGAGAAAGGGAAATGCTTCCCCAAGTTATCACAAATAGTCTTGAAAGAAATATTATGTAGATGAGAATAGTTGTGGATAAGGAACCTGAGGTTCAGATATGTTATGCAACTTCTTAGGGTCACATAACTAAGTGGACAGTAGCTGAACAAACATTCAAACCCAGATGTGTCAGACCCTAGGTGTTATTGGTAACAGTGGAGTTCTCAGGGTGCTATGATGAAACAATAATTCCTGAAGCTCCCATGGGTGGATAAGATTTTGTGGAAAGTTTTATTGATGATGTAAAATTAAAGGGGTTCCCCTCCAAGGTCCATCTTGTACGTCTTGCCATGGAAGAAATCTAATCTTGTCTTTAGCAGGGCCAGAATAAAGGCCACTGCCCATAGTTTCTGCTCCATACTAAAGTCCAGTCCAATCCAGCATCCTGTGTGTGGAGTCTGCGTGGCCGTGGAGAGAGAACACGTGGTAAGTGCAGGTCATGGAGCAAGAGAGAAGAGAGAGGGAACTCTTTGTCTGGGGATTTTAACAAGAGCTTCTTCAAACTAACCAATTGATTTTCCAAGATTTCCCATGCTTCTGATGGGATTCACCCCCTAGCCAATCCTTTGTTCCCCAGGCTAGACTGACAGGCAAGCACTTCCCCTGCGTCATCCTGACTTCTACTGCGCAGGTGTCTATGTCCCTCTTCTCCCCCAGCAATCCAATACCTGATGGGGGAAGAGAGGGGCATTAATCCCCTTGGAGGAGCAATGCTGTGTGAAGCTATAGCTTCTTGGTGAAGCTTCCCAGGTGACCATGCTTACAATGTCTGACTTCCCTTTGCTGTCTTTCCTTTATTTCTATTAACTAGCTAATTATGACGATAACACAGGGACCATATTTTTTAAATATCAAGCTGATGAGCTCTATAGCCTTCATGAGCCTCACCCTTCTGTCCCACCCAGCAATTCTTATTTTAACAGAGGCTTTCACGGTGGGAATTTCAGGCATTTTGGTAGACCAGAGGGATTGAGATTTGCCTTTTGGTATTTGTCAAATGATAAATCCATCTGTGACTTTTGTAATAACAACAGTGATGAGCTTAAAGCTCAAGACAGAAAGAAAATAAGTGAAAAATCAATGCTTAAAATCTGAGACATATTGTCATGATCAATAATAAAACAATTAAAAAATTTGTTTTGAATCTTTTATTTTCAAGATTCCTCAGTAGTCCATTAAAAAAATTATTTTTTATTTTTTCTTTACTGATTTTTAGAGAGAGGAAGGGAGAGGGAGAGAGAGATAGAAACATCAATGAGAGAGAACATTGATTGGCCACCTCCTGCATGCCCCCCACTGGGATCGGGCCCACAACTTGGGCATGTTTCTTGACCAGGAATCAAACCAGTAACCTCTTGGTGCTTAGGTCAATGCTTAACCAGCGAGCCACACTGGCCGGGCATCTCCTTAGTCAATTTTTGAACTGATTTTTTATTAGTGGCTCAGGACTCCTTCTCACAGAGATTTTGGTAGTACACAGTCATTCACTGCCACAGTGTGGTTTGGTCTAGGTCTTGTCCCACTGATTTTCTCTGCTTTTTCTAATTAATTCCTGTTTCCAGATCTCTATGCCAAGTGTGCCTGTGGTTTTAGCCCCTACTTAGAGAAATATTTTTTTAAGTGGTGGTTTTTATTATTACTTAATCCCATGATTTAAACTTAAATCATGACTTTATAACAGTGATCTACAGGAAATTGTATTGTTTCAAGCTTTATGTATTTAGAAGATATGCTTGGTTTTTAAATCACAGGAGTGAAGGGGACCAAATTTTTCCACTCCCCAAAATGCCTACATCTCAAAGGCACAAAAACAGTATTTAAGACTGTGTGAGAAGATTGTAATAACCCTTCTTCTACTTCATATTGAGTCACAGGCTGCAATCCTTCCTAAGTGAACTTCCGCAAGCAAACTTCAGGTCTTTTCCAAGGTTGAGTGCCATTTTTATTATATTCAGTATTTCTTAACAATTTAGCATGTATAAAACTGTGCTATGCTTTTAAAAATTACATTTCTGTTTTTAATGGTTATTGATGAAGTTTTTGAGTCTTAAACCCTAGCTTATTTTTCCTATAAGCCCTGTGATTTTTATTGGGTGATTTTGCCTAATGGAGTGGTTTTTATGAATATAAATTTTCGGTAACAGCAGAAGTGACTATATATATTTTCTGCTGATTTGAAATACTGCTTTTATTTTTCTAATTACATTTCTATATGTGCCTTTCCTATTCCTGGACATTCAGTTTTGTTTCATGAGTAGTTTGACTATTCATATGCCAATGACACATAATTTTAATTATTAAGGCTCGATACTATTTTAATATCTAGTAGAGCTAGCTAATTCTCTTCCTTCCTATCACCTCTCCCACATAGTCCCTGTATTTCAGGCTTTTCCTATCCTATTTTTGCTTTCTTATTTTTTCATGTGGACTTTAGAATCAATTTAATGAGCTCTAGGAAGAAAGATGTTGATTATTTAAATGGAATAACATTAAATTAATGAATTAATAACGAGAGAACTGACATCTTTATAATACCAAGCCTTCTTCTTCATGAAATATCTTCAGAAAATGCCTTCCATTTGCGAAAGGATATTATTTGTGTTTCTCAGAAGCGTTTTAATGATATTTTTCTCATAAAGATTGTTATATTTCTTATTAAGTGTATTACTAGCATTTTATATATTTTTTTGTTGCTATGGTAAATGGGATCTTAGTTTCCATTATATCATTTAAATGATTGTTGTTTTGATAAAGTCTATTGATTTCTATATGGTGCTACCTGAGTTATTGTTTGTGGTTGTTTTTCCATTGATTTTCTTGGGATTTCCGGGTTTACATCACATCAGATGATACACATTTTATGTTATTAAGCAAGAGAAAGCTTTTAGGACCTTTTCCAATTCACATGACCAAAGGCTTTTTCTTTCTTCATGACATTACGCTTAATGCTTCCAATGCATGTAAAAGAGTAGTGACAGTGCTTATCCGGGGGTCGTTCTTGCCTTTAAAAAGAATGATTCTAGTATTTACCCATTATATGAGCTCCTAGCTTTGAGGCTATACTACATTAAGCAAGTTTCTATCTATTCCCATTTTAATGAGTAATTAAAACTTTCTTAGTAAGCTTTATTAGGAAGGAGAAGAGCATGCCTGAGTCTAACTGAGCATTGTTTGATGAAATAGGTTGCCAAGGATGTCAGAAGAAAATACAGTAAGTAGAAAGCAGGCTTCTTAAATTTTTTATAAATAGTTGTGAAAATAGAACTTCTTTGGGTATATACCTTTAAATCTACCACTGACTCTGTTTGAGTTTCACCGTGATAAGAGGTGGTAATTCTGACTAGGTTATGGACAAGTTTGATGTGGAACTAGGATGGGTGGGGCATGCATGGGTGGGCAAGAGTAGGTTTACAGTTAGTTGTGAGTACATGAAACAGTTTATTTTTGTATTATTACTTATTAATTATTGGATTATTTCCTATATGAACAACTGTAAACCTACTTTTTCCCACCCCAAATATGTGTTTATGAGTGAAACTTTGTAATGAATAAATGTGATTAAATCCAGAATTGTGTGTTAATTTTTATTTCTTCCAAGCTCTACATCCTCCAGTTTATATTAATGGAGATATCAACATTTTATTTGGCAATTCTACATACACAGCTGCCAGATTATTATACATTTAAAGAGCACAGGTGAAAGAAACAAGAATCTAAAGGGAATAATTAGGTTACAGTATACTGGAAGCTGGGACTCGGTTTCATTGTGTTTGTCCATAGTGCTTAGCAGCAGGTACTATGTACACGTTGCTAAATAATTGCATAAAGAAATATATTTTGAGGCAAGTTTAAAAACAATGCAGCTACATCATGTTGCACAGTGGTTTAGTGAACAGTGTAGGACAGTGTTGTAGTACATAGCTTTTGGTGGCAGACTTGTGGGTTTAATCTGACCATACCACTTATTAACTCTATGATTATGGTCAAATTCAATATATTTTCTGTACTTCACAGGTTCTAGTTAGGTATCTATCTATCATCTATCTATCTATCTATCTATCTATCTATCTATCTATCTATCATCTATCTATCTATCATCTATCTATCTATCTATAAATTGAAAATATTCCCTAACACATAGCATTCGTATTTTAATTGAATAGCAAGTTCTGTCTAGATTTATGGCTGGATGCTTCTATTTGTGACCACTTTTTAGAGTGGTAAGTCTGGAAAACACAGGTGACTTGTCTTATTAAGCAAGAAATAAGGATATTTATCTTAGAGTTAAGGTTTCCTATTATAATATTCTTGATTTTTATTATATCAGAGACTGTATCCTAGGAGTTTGGATTGAATAAACACATATTTAAGAAAATGTTATCTAAAGAAGTCTATGATTATTTGTCATGTATAAAAAAAGAGTACATAAAACTAAATTCAAAACTAAATCTCAAATATAATTATATTTCAATATAGTCACAAATTGTTTATTAAAAAATAACATTATATTGCAGTGTCATCACATTGTGCTATTAAGTTATAATAGATAATCCTAAAGACAAGATATTTTTTGTGACACATTTTCTGAAATAATATTCTCTTATGATTTTTTTCATTGTTCAAATTTTGTAGCTACAGTCTGAATCTACATATATAGAAGGCAGACTATGGCAAAAAGAAGCTGGATCATGTTACTTACCTCTTTGGGCTTCATGATCTTATAAAAGTAGAAATTTATACTAGATTTCTTACATATCCCTTCCAATTCTGAAATTTTATGAATTTCTTATAAAGGAAATTTTAATCTATCTGTAAAGTAAATAGATACAGAAATGGAATGAGGTTTATTGATTTTTTTTAAGGTATGGTACATAGGTAAATAATATGATTGATATAAAATATTCTCTTGAATAGGCCAATAACTATGGAAATGTTTTTATTAGGTGTTAAATTTTAGTTTATATTATATAGAAACTATACTTTTTTGTTGGCTCTTAGCTTTGACAATTAAATTTTGCTATCATAGTATTTGAGGAAAAGCCTGCTTTCATTACAATGACATATTTGGTAGTAACAGGTAACTTCCATTTCTAGAAAAATGTAGATTATTTATTGTAACCTGTTAAGATGCAATATAGGAACCTCAGCAGTCTAACTTATTTCTTATTCTCAAGAAATTTTAAGGATCTGAAATTTTGCCCTATTTACAAGCTAACAATTTAGTCTTATGAGTGCTGTCAGAAGACACTTTTAAATCAGAGATAAAGGACACATTTTAAATCACAGCAGCAGTGGTTGCCAGAATATCAGCATTTATGTATGGCTTAACTGAGTTTCTTTTCTCTTATACAGTGTGACTGAGACCAGATAATACCTGCATGCATAGTAGTTGTGTTATAGGAGAAACTCTTTTATAATGGACAGTAAGGTTACCAATACCTTTGCTCCATATGATACGTTATCTCTGTTTACCAAAGCTGTTCACTATACAAACATCCTTGAAAAGATAGTCTACAACAGACAGCGAACCAGAGAATTTTCTCTCAATGCTTACACCTCTTGATATGAACTTTACCATATCCTGATTACTTTTTTTAGTATCTCTTACATGTTTAGATGAAGACATGTCAAAACTTGAAATTTTAAGTTCAGCCTAACACATTTACAAAATCATCAATCTGGAATAATTGGAATTACAGATATTCCCATATTGAGTCAGACAATGATATGTCTAAGGTGGTATGTGGTTAATTAAATGGTATATCTTTATTAGTTTTTGGTAGCAACTGGATTCTGATACTATTATATGAGTTGTTATCATTCTTTTTCTGTCCTACTGCCATTCTTTCCACTCTGGGGAAAGTGCTCGGATGTTTTCTAAAAGTCAGTCCTGGCGTGCGGTGAGTCGCAGGATGGCAGCGTTGCGAGTCAGTTGATGACTACTGGAAATACACATTAGAAGAGGAAATGGACAATGCTTTAGAACGGCGATTCCCAATCTGGGTGTAGCAAGACTCGAGGGGCTGTAAAATCATAATTACAAATTAGAATAGAGGTCTGGTTGCCCATAGAATAGAGAAATTTTGAGGGGCCAATGATGCAAGTTTAGTTTTATTAAGTGGATGTGTTAACAGATTCTGGCAGATGTCACACAAAGGCAGCCAGTCACGAATGCTGCTCAGCTAAACTCCTAAGGTTTCTCAGGGAGTCCAGAGAAACTAAAATAGTTTTGTTTTTTTGTTTTTTTCCTCACCAGAGGACATTTTTCCATTCAGGTAGAGTGGGAGGGAGAGAGAGGAACAGAGAGAGAGAGAGAGAGAGAGAAATATCGACGTGAAAGGAACACATCGAGTGGCTGCCACCCGCACAACTGACCAGGGCGGGGATAAACCGCAACCGAGGTACATGCCCTTAGCGGGAACCGAACCCGGGTCTCTCAGGACCGCAGGCCGACGCTCTAACCGCTGAGCCAAACCGGCCAGGGCTAAAATAGTTTTTACTAATGAAGAGTTAACCGGTTCCAGGGCAGACTGCCAATGGCCTCCCACCAATCAGCTTACACAAAGAAAGTGAAACAAATGTACTACTGCTCTCCATCTGTGCTTTGTTTTTACCACTGAGTCTCTTTGTTTTATAAACTCTATTTTTGCTATTTTGCTATTGTTTGTTGAAAAGTGTTAAAAACTGACTCTCTTTTATATGAGTTACCATTTGTGTGAATATTAACTGTTTCTGAGTTATGTGTTGACAGTCTAAATTTGTATGTCATGTGCAAAACTACTTTAAAGTGTATACCTGCCATTTTGTTAAATACATTTCAAGTTTCTATAAAAACATTAAAAAACCTTTTAATGTACATTTTCTCCATCAATAGACAATAATAGAGAAAATGACTCTTATAATAACAATTAAGCAATTATCCACTATTTTAAAAATACCTATTATGTACTTAGCATGGTCTCTGAAGACAACTAGTTAGGGATACAAGAAGACACAAACTGTTTAAGTAATTGGTACATATGTTATCAAGCATGAACATTATTAGTTTGGACAATAAACATTCTAACAGTTTAGCAAGCAGAGGTCAAGGTGGGGCTGAAGTGACAGAGGGGTTAGGGAGTGTGTGGTTATGAAGAGCATTTTAGAAAGTTACAAGTAGAGCAAAGTGGCAAATGATATGAGCAAGAAAGATGGTGTAAATGTATGTACAGATGGTCCCTGATTTACAATGGTTCAGCTTATGATTTTTAGACTCTATAATGGTGTGAAAGCAATATCCATTTAGCAGAAACTGTACCTCAAAGTTTGAATTTTGATCTTTTCTTGGGTTAGCAATATGCAGTATTCTACTCTCATGGTGCTGAGCAGTGGCAAGAAAATGATTGTGCCCAACTGTAGGCTAATGTAACTGTTCTGAACATGGTTAAGGTAGGCCAGGCTAAACTATAATGTTCAGTAGGTTAGATGTATTAAATGCATTTTTCACTTATAGTATTTTCAGTTTAGGATGAGTTCATCAAGATGTAATCCCATTATAAGTAAAGGAGCATCTATATAGGGAAATATAGATGGGGTTTGTATAGTTTGGGTGCTGGCTATTCATAAAGATTCAGTCATTGACTGCCCTGGCTCAGCGGTTAGAGCATCAGCCTGCGGTCCCGAGAGACCCGGGTTCGGTTCCCGCTAAGGGCATGTACCTTGGTTGCAGTTTGTCCCCGGCCCTGGTCGGTCATGCGGGTGGCAGCCACTCGATGTGTCCCTTTCACATCGATGTTTCTCTCTCTCTCTCTCTCTCTCTCTCTCTCTCTCTCTCTCTCTTTCTCTTCCTCTCTTTTCCTCCCACTGTACCTGAACAAAAAATGTCCTCGGGTGAGGATAAAAAAAAAAAGATTCAGTCATTGACCAAACTCTACTTAGCTGCCCCTGAACTCGTTCTCAGCTAGGCCTGCCTTTAGGATGTCCATGTTCTCTGAATTGTCTCATTTTAGCGAGTACATTGTAAGTCAATTTCATTAGACTCCTCCACCCTCAATATTTTATTGGGTTCCTCATCTTTCACCATCCTTAAGTGATGTCTGATTATCCTAGCCTGCCTTCAACAAGAATCCTCCTTTACCTTTTATGTTTCCTTTCAGTAATTTTCCATCCACTGACTCCGATCCTACTTTTTTCATAAATTCCCACTTGCCCATGCTGTATATGAAGGTGAGCCCAATCTTCCTCTCGTTTCAATATTCTATCTCAGTGGTTCCTATAGGATCACGATATTCTCCCCCTTGAACAAAATCTTCCTCACTGTGTTTTAACAGGCACCATTTGGTATTTTTCATTCTTTAACATTACTCTAAAGTGTGACTCATAGACTAGAAGCATAGCCATAAC
Source organism: Molossus molossus (assembly GCF_014108415.1). Classification (NCBI taxonomy): domain Eukaryota; kingdom Metazoa; phylum Chordata; class Mammalia; order Chiroptera; family Molossidae; genus Molossus; species Molossus molossus. The sequence continues at coordinate 67,765,319 of NW_023425346.1, forward strand.
CTGAAAGCATATTAGAAATACAGAATCTCAGGCTAGGCTCCACCCCTGCATTTTAAATAAGATTTCTCAGGTGATTCATATGTACATTGAAGATTAAGAAACATTGGTAGGTGACAGGTTTCCAATGCTTATCACTAAACCAGGACTATCTTGGCTAAATAAAAATGGCTGGAAAACTAGTTGAAATAGAAATTCTCAGGACCCTCCAATGGAAATTCTAATTCAGTAGGTCTGAAGTCTAGGAATGTTCAACTCCGCCAGGGGACTATGATGCATCATTGCCCGAGGCTTAGGCCAGTGTCTTCCAGCTTTGACTTGATCTTGTTCCAGGTGAATGATTCTCAGCCTTGGCTGCACGTTAGAATAACTTAGAGAGCTCCTTACAAATATGAATAGCTTAAGGATGAATGAAAGGAAACTTGCATTTTATTTTTTAAAGAAGAATTACATATAAGACCGTTTGGAAGATTATTTTCATGATGAAATAAAGGTGGATTAAAAAGAGAGAAATAAGGAGTATGAAACCACCTCGTAGCACAGTGGTAAGGTGTTGTACTGAGGCACTAACGATAAAAATGGAAAGGAAGATTTTGAGGGAAGAAATATTTAGAATGAAGAATTATCAGGTCTTTGAGATGAATGTACAGTAAGGAGTGTATTCAGTAGGGTAAGAGTCTTTACAGAGGTCAAGAAAACTGAAAGCTGAAAAAATTACTCGTGGATTAGATGGTTAAGAACTCATGGGGAGCCCTGGCCGGTTTGGCTCAGCGGTTAGAGCGTCGACCTGCGGTCCTGAGAGACCCGGGTTTGGTTCCCGCTAAGGGCATGTGCCTCGGTTGCAGTTTGTCCCCGGCCCTGGTCGGTTGTGTGGGTGGCAGCCACTCGATGTGTTCCTTTCACGTCGATGTTTCTCTCTCTCTCTCTGTTCCTCTCTCTCCCTCCCACTCTACCTGAACAAAAAATGGAAAAATGTCCTCGGGTGAGGATAAAAAAAAAAAAAAAAAAAAAAAAAAAAGAACTCATGGGGAGCCCTGGCCGGTTTGGCTCAGCGGTTAGAGCATCGGCCTGCGGTCCTGAGAGACCCGGGTTCGGTTCCCGCTAAGGGCGCGCACCTCGGTTGCAGTTTGTCCCCGGCCCTGGTCGGTTATGCGGGTGGCAGCCACTCGATGTGTTCCTTTCACATCGATGTTTCTCTCTCTCTGTTCCTCTCTCTACCTGAACAAAAAATGGAAAAATGTCCTCGGGTGAGGATAAAAAAAAAAAAAAAGAAGAAGAACTCATGGGGAGGTTCGACGGTATTATTCTAGTGAAGGGGTGGGAGCAGAATTTAAAATGCAAGAGATTATAGAGAGAATTGATGAAGAAAATATGGTTGTGGAATTAGTTCATTTAAAATTTAACCAAGGGGACAAGAAATAACATGCTTGCTAGAAAAGAAAAATAGTCTAATGAAGGTTGTGGTTGTTTTAAAGAAGGGTGCTATCTACACACAAATGGTGAAGTCAGAGAAGAGACTGAAAATAGAAAGCAAAATAAAATAATTCTCTAATTTTTTTTATACGTTCAAACTATGAAAAAATTCTAATTTTACTTGAGTGGTGGCAATATTGGTCAGAGGATGCTATGGGTTAAAAAAACAACAACAACGCTAAGAACAGGTTTAGGTTTTGTCAAATTAATTCTTGTCACTTCAATCCATTGCATAGCAACACCTGAATTCACTGGGCAGAGTATTAAAAGTACCTCGTACAAACACAACATGCTCAGGACAAGTACTATCCTTCCATTTTGAGAACCGATCTTTCTTTGGAATAGTTATTTCTTCCTCTTATCTTTCTTCATGGATAAAGACAACTAACTACTGGCACAATGTCAAATTGTGTAGTTATAGACAGAATTCTTGTATCTGATTTTAAAATGATTTCAGCATAGTGGGACTATTGTACTAGTTTCAGGTGTACAGTATAGTGATTCAACATTTCTACGCCATATAATGTGATCACCACAGTAATTCTAGTAATCATCTGTCACCATGCAGATTTTTCACAATATTATTGACTATATTCCCCTTCACCTTTCCACCCATCCCACCCACCTTCCCTTGGGCAATCACCAGTTTGATCTTTGTTTCTGAGTCTGTTCTTGATTTGTTTTGTTGCTCTTTTTTTTTTTTTAGAGTGTATATATAAGTGAAACCATATGATATCTGTCTTTCTCTGTCTCATTTCACTCAGCATAATACTCTCTAGGTCTATCTATGTTGTTGCAAATGGCAAGATTTCATTCTTTTTTATTGCAGAGCAGTAGTCCATTGTGTATATGTCTACACCTTTAAACATTCATCTATCGATGAACATCTAGAATCATTCATATCTTGGCTATCGTAAATAATGTGCCACAACGATAGGGGTGAATTAGTGTTTTCAAATTAGTGTTTGCATTTTCTTTGGATAAATACCCAGAGTGAAATTGATGGGTTGTATGGCAGATCTATTTTTGTGTTTTTGGTAAATACTAGTCTCTTCAACTAGTGGTGTTGGGGAAACTGAACAGATACTTGTAAAAAAACAACAACAACAACAAAAAAACAGAACCATTCTCTTATACCACATACAAAAATAAACTAAAAATAGATTAAAGACTTAAAATAAGACCTGAAACCATAAAACTTCTAGAAGAAAACATAGGTAGTAAACTATTTGACATCAGTCTTTTTAGATATGTCCCCTTGAGCAAGGGAAACAAAAACAAAAATAAACAAATGGGATTTCATCAAACTAAAAAGCTTCTGCACAGCAAAGGAGACAACAAAAAAACCCAGAAAGATGAGAGACTATATTCTGAAATGATTTTTCCAATAAGGGGTTGATACACAAAGTACATGAGGAACTCATACACTCAATAACAGAAAATAAATAACCTGATAAAAAAAATGGGCAGAAGACACAAAGAGACATTTCTTCAAAGAGGACACCCAGATGGCCAACAGACATGAAAAGATGCTCAATGTCACTAATCATCAGGAAAATGCAAATCAAACCTACAGTGAGATACCACCTCAAACCAGTCAAAATGGCTATTATTCTTGTATCTGATTCTAAGGCAATGCTTCTAACATTTCACCATTAATCATCAAGTCCCTGAATGCATATATTTTTAAATGATGGTTGGAAATGTCTTTGATCTTAGCACCTACCTTATATCTGGCTTCCAATAGATATTTATTAAATAATTATTGATTTAAATTTCATTAGTCTTTTCAGTATTTGGACATATTTTAGGTAAGATAATTTCTGTCAGACATAAAAATCTTAGAAAATTATATGCTTAAGTATAAAGTGATTACAGCTTGCAATCTGGTAACATCTTAAATTATCCAGAGTAAGTGTCAACTTGAATATTTAAGAATCATGCTAATCTCTATGATAAACAGGAGGGAATGACTCTGTGACTGAAGAGAATTGATTTATGACAAAATTCCTGTTTTTATTTTTATTTATTTATTTTTTTAAACTTTTTTATTTTATTTTTTATCCTCACCTGAGGACATTTTTCCATTCTTTTTTTGTTCAGATAGAGTGGGAGGGAGAGAGAGGAAGAGAGAGAGAGAGAAATATCGGCGTGAAAGGGACACATCGAGTGGTTGCCACCTGTATGACCCAACCAGGTCTGGGGACAAACTGCAACCTAGGTACGTGCCCTTAGCGCGAACCGAACCTGGGTCTCTCGGGACTGCAGGCTGATGCTCTAACTGCTAAGCAAAACCAGCCAGGGCAAAAAAATTCCTGTTTTTAGACACTAGACATAAACATTCAGATGCTTAAATACGTCATTCAGGAGTCATGCTTCTGTGCTTGTCCTCTTCAGAAGCCATCACTAGGCACCGGGAGAGGGGAGACCAGTTCTGCAGTTCTGCGACTGGGTTCGTTTTCTATTGTTCTCTAACAAACCATCACAAATTTACCTATTTCCTCAGAGTTTCTGTGGGTCCAGACTCTGGGCACAGGTTAGCTGGATTCTCTTCTCAGATCTCACTGGGCTGTTGCCAAGTTACTGGCTGTGCTATAATTTTCATGCGGAGTTTGGGGTCCTCACCTAAACTTATTCAGATTATTGGCAAAATTCAGTTCCTTACAGCTTTAGGACTAAGGTCCATGTGTTCTTGTTAGCTGCTGGCTGGGGACCACTCTGGTCAATTAAAACCCACTCTCTCTCTAGGCAGTTTATATCATGATGGTTTGCTATTTTTTCCTAAACCAACCAGAGAAAATTATTGCTTTTAAAGGATCACCTAATTAGGTCAGGACCACCCACAGTAATCTCCCTTTTGATTTAGTCAGCTGATATGGGACCATAAGTATATCTACAAAAACCCTTTTGCCATATAATGTAATATAATCACTGAAGTGACATCTCCTCTTATTCACAGGTTGTGCCCACACTCAAGGGGAGAGGATTATATAAGGGTAAGTGTTAATGGAGATCATTTTAGGATTCTGACTATCACAGCTGCCATATACTCATATGTAGAGTGTCACTTTCCTTCTATTCTCTCAGAGATACATTTTCTTTCTTGTTTTATGGCATCATTGTATGAAGGTGTCAGTAAATCTCTTTTCAAATATTTACACTTGTTTAAACTGCCATGTGTCTTAATTTAATAGTTTGGTTTTAGCCTTATTTCTTAGGTAAGCCTGGGACCATTTTTTCATGTGCCTCTTCGTAGTTGGATAATTGATGGATTTTAATCCAAGATATTCTGGGTTTCACTGGTTTTAAACTACTTTTTCAGCCATATTCAAAGCTGCATGGAGACACACACACTCATACACACACACACACACGTGCACACACATACACAGTCATATTCAGAATTTCTGGTGGTTTATCACAGAGTTTTAATATTATCTTGCCGTTAGTTAGTATAAGCTGTGGGAGAAATTTATTCTCTTCCAGTTTGAATGTCTAAATTGTTTATAAGTTATGAGAGCATTACAGAAAAAAAATCCTCAAAAATGATTTTCATGGCATTTTGTTTTACCTTTGGGAATGTGCCTTATTATTAGTACCTACATTTTAGTAGCATTTTATAGAGTACAAGGTGTCATGGTACATATTTATGTCATTATTGCTGGCAGCATTGTAACGGAGAGGAAAGCGAGGTCTGCATCGGCGATTTCCCGGATTGCGCACGTAGCATCGCATAGACCCGGGAATTCAACCCAGGACTTTCTACTTCAATTACAGAGCTTTTTCCTAAAGCTGCTTCTCTAACACGAGTAAAGAGACTTTGTTATTCCTCTTATGTTTGCATGAAATAATAGAGATAGAGCTTTCTAAAATTGAAGGGATGCTCTTTTGTGTAGTCCTATTTTGTGCGAATCTGAACTGGTTTTAAAGTATGAATCTGTCCTTTTCCTAGATCTTATGTGCAATTCTTCTATCTGGTTTTATTTGATGTCATGCTCTGTCATTTACACTTTGGCATATGTTTCTTGACTGCTTTATGTTCTTTTTGTATTTTTATGAGTCTTATTTAAAAGAGGGAACAAATGGGAAAATGCCAGTTAATAGATTTATTTGAAGATTTCACAGCTAGTCACACTTACACTATTCCTCATTATCCACATTTCATTGCTGGTGGCAAATTTTCTAACCAAAGGGTGACGATAATATTAAAAATGGAAATGTTCAAGAGGTTTGAGATTTATGAGCACATTCTATAATGAAATGACCCTTGTTGAGTAGATGGAGCTCACAAATATGATGAAAGACGGTATCAACTTGTAGATATCAGGTGACTTTTAAAATTAAATTATTTTGCCCTAGCCAGTTTGGCTCAGTGATTAGAGCATCGGCCCATGGACCAGAGAGTCCCAGCTAAGGGCACGGACCTCAGCTGCATTTTTTTTTTTTTTTTAATCCTCATCCGAGGACATTTTTCCTTTTTTGTTCAGGTAGAGTGGGAGGGAGAGACAGGAAGAGAGAGAGAGAGAGAGAGAGAGAGAGAGAGAGAGAGAGAGAGAGAGAGAGAAACACCGATGTGAAAGGGACACATCGAGTGGCTGCCACCTGCACGACCAACCAGGGCCGGGGACAAACTGCAACCAAGGTACGTGCCCTTAGCGGGAACCGAACCCGGGCCTCTCGGGACCGCAGGTCGACGCTCTAACCGCTGAGCCAAACCGGCCAGGGCTCAGCTGCATTTTGTCCCCAGCCCCAGTTGGGGTCGTGTGGGTGGCGAATGGTCGATGTGTTTCTCTCACATCAATGTTTCTCTCTCTCTCTCTCTTCTCATCTCTCTCCCTCCCACTCTATCTGAAGATAAATGCAAAAATGTCCTCGGGTGAGGATAAAAAAATAAGAAAAATAAAATAAAATTATTTGAAGTCTTATAGATATAGATGAATGATGCATTTGAATAGATCACAAGAACGCGCAGTGGAAGTGAGTCTTTCTCCTGCCCCTGTGCTCCAGTCCCTGTCAGTGCTGGGGGCTCGCAGTGAGTACTCGGAGGGGTTAGTCCTTCTTCAGAACAGGGAAAGGATTTACTGATGTTGGAAAGTATAGCAGAATTTAAGAATGAGTAGGGAAAGGTGTAAACTACATTTGTATGCCTATGGGAGAAAATCTCTGGGTATCCAATTTCCAAAAGAATATTGCCCTTAAGTGGACACAGAATTGAGTGACTGAGAGAACATGACACTATTTTATGTATGCTTGGTGGGTTCAGCACAACATGATGAACATTTATCACTTACTGAGCTCCTTCTACCATGTCCGGGCTAAGCTTGTTGATAGGCTCCCAGTCCTTCAGTTATCTTCTCTTGGATAGAGTTCTCGGTTACGGTATGGAAGAAACTTACGTCATTATAGAACCAAGAGGTGTTTGGGTTGAACAGTGTACCTCAAAAAGATATGTTTAAGTTCTAGCCATGAATGATGCCTTACTTGGAAATAAGGTTCTTGCAGATACAATCAAGTTAAAATGAGATGAGTTTGGATTATGGTAGGCTCTCAGTTCAATGACCGGTATCCTTATTGGAAGGCCACGTGAAGACACAGACACACAGAGAGAATGCTATGTGTTGGTGGAGCAGGGATGGGAGGGACCCAGCTGCAAACTGAAGAATGGCAAGGATTGCTGCTAGTCACCAGACTCTAGGAGAGACACATGGGGTGATTCTCCTTTAGAACCTCTAGAAACCAACCTGTCATTGATTTCGGTCTTCTAGTCTCCAGAAGTGTGAGAGAATAAAATTCTGGTTTAAAAAAACTATATTATCATTATTGTTAAATTACAGTTGACATTCAGTATTATTTTGTTTTAGTTTCAGGTGTATAGCATAGTGGTTAGACAAAAATTTCCTTTGTTTTAAGCCACCCAGCTTGTGGTGCTTTGCTAGGGCCGCTCTAGGACACTCACGGAGGAGGAAAGGCAGAAAGAGCTTTTCTTCACTCGGAACTCACTTGCATGCTGGGCTCTGTCCAGTGCACCCAGGATCTCACTATTGTTCTTCTCGTAAGAGCCTTGCAAGGTAGGGATCATCCCCATTTTACCGATGCAAAAATTCAGGCTCAGAAATCTGACATAACTTTCCCAAGGTCACATGGGGAATGGTCTTGGTCTGAAAAAGAAGCCATTACACCACACTATTATTGCTGATGGCACATTTTCAGAGGGACAGCTAAACATGGAAATGATTTTACCCACCTGAGACAGCCCCAGATGATTACAGGAGCATTAGAAGCATTTCCTACTGATGCCAGAAATTTTACTGTTTTTCATAATTAATATTTCTTTAAAAAAATGTAGATATTCTAGAAGGATTAACATATTATGCCCAAGAAAATATAACTATATCAGAGAGTTTCTTTCCCTTTCCTGATGTTATAGATCTATCAGCTGGAGAACATTGTTTACTTGGTGATGAAGATGAGGATCATGAGAGGAGTAAGAAAGGACACAGGATAGCAGCATAAAATAAATCCTGTACATTTCAGGATTTTGCTGAGTTCTGGCAAATATTTATTAAATATTTTTTTGCCCTTAATTAGTGTTATTAGGACTGATATTGCCTTTACTGGAGATTTATGTTCATAACGAAATATGAATTCATAGTGAAATATGAGGACTAAGAGGAAATATTTGGTAGGGGTAGGATATGTATCTGATATATTATCTGTATTAAGCAACTTTTTGACATTCTAAATCTGGTTGCAAAATTGTCATGTAATATAACTTGTTTTTATTACATAGAATACATTTTTAATGTGAAAAAAACCCCCCAAAAAACCATAATATTGGATGTAAACTGTAATTGAAAAAAAAAAAAAACAACGATAAGAGAAAGGAAGAAAATGACAGTTAATTGTAATCATCCCATTCTAAGTCTAACAATGTTATTTTTTGGTGTATCTAGGATTTAGTGTATAGATACTTTAAAATTATATGGGATGATACAGACGTATGTTTTTAAATGGTTTGCAACTCTTTTTTATTTTTATTTTCACCTGAGGACACTTTTCCATTTTTTTATTCAGATATAGTAGGAGGGAGAGAGAGGAAGAGAGAGAGAAACATCCATGTGAAAGGGACACATCTCAGAGGGAAGGGGGAGGGTGGGCTCGAAGAGATTAACCAAAGAGCTATATGCTTCTATGCTTTGCCCATGAGCACAGACAACAGGGTGGTGAAGGCCTCGGGCAGGGTGGAAACTGGGTGGAGGGGGGCAATGGAGGAAAAAATGGGGGGACATCTGTAATACTCTCAACAATCAAGATAAAACATTTCTTTAATAAAATGAAAATAATTTAGGAACAGATGCAGAAAATATATTTGGCAAGCCTAATAAAGTTAAAAAATTATTTGAATTTCTACTAATAGGCTTTTTATATGTTAGGTGCAGCTACTTATTAAAGACTAAGTAAAATGACATTTTAAAGATTCGTTTCCATTTTCAGCAGAAGTTAAAATGTCATCCTAGGGACCAGAGAAGAGAAGAGTCTGACTTACTTCATTTGTTGTCAATTTATTGCTCAGATACAGGCTGCACCCAGAATTCATAAATGATGATGTTCTTGTGTTTTTCCCAGCTCAATCCCATTAAAATGGTTTCAAAGTTAAGTGACTATAGACTCTGCCTTATAGATAAACCACAAGCTGACTGCCTGACAAAAGTAAAATCATTTAGATTTCCAGAAGTTTTGATTGTAGTGAGTGTTGCTTGGTAAGTAGGTATCATTTCTATCTCTGTACTCCATGTGTCTCAGAGGGTGTTTTTTCCCCCACAGTTTATGAAATTATTTTATTAAAACTCTTCACCTGTGTCTGTACCACCCAGGCCCACTTTCTGAGTCCTCTAACACAGTTTAATATAGCATGTGGTGCTCACTCCTGTTTTGGTCAGGGCAGTGTTTGAATCTGTTCATCCCAAGCCACAGTTAATTCATTTACATGATATTAAAGAGTTACTTTGTTTCTCATTCATTCTCAGAGGGTTTTTGTGAGAAGAAATGTGATGATGTTAAGTAGAATGATGATAATTTCTGGGGTGATGTGGTGTCATGGGTAAGAGCCTTACCTTTAGTGGATTGGATATCCAACATGTAGAAGGTGCAATAGTGGGTAGTTTTAATAAATGAATTACGTGGCGGGGAATAAGGACTGTATAATTGAAGGAGAACCACAGGCTCCAATCAGCCAGTTGTCCACTCAGGACACAGCAGTATTTTTAAAAATTTTTATCCTCACCCAAGGATATTTTTGCATTTATCTTCAGATAGAGCAGGAGGTGGGGGGAGAGAGAGAGAAAAACATCGTTGTGAGAGAGACACATTGACCGGTTGCCACCCACACAACCCCAACCGGGGCTGGGGACAAACTGCAATCAAGGTATATGCCCTTAGCGGGAACCAAACCTGGGACTCTCTGGTCCGCGGGTGGATGCTCTAACCACTGAGCCAAATGGGCCAGGACAGGACACAGCAGTATTTAAAGTGACTCATCTCTTGCAACTGGAGACCAGACTGGAGCTGAAATTGAATTGTCAGGATGGTCAAGACACAGAGGAGATGGAGAGAGAACCCTTGTCAGGCCTTTTGTGTTAGAGTCAGGGTCCCGATAGTGGACATTTGAGAGCTAGGATGAGAAAATGGGTGGATGTGCCGGAGAATTTTGATCCCTCAATTCCCTAGGCTGGCAGAAGTGACCCCCACCCACGTGCTAGCAAAGAACATCCTCTTCTTGCCTGGGGATAAAAGACGCTACACAAAAAACACCAATAGGGCCAAATGCCTTGCAAAATGAAGCTTGTCCTCCTTAAGACATACTCCTTCCTTCGCTCTTTGCCTTGAGAAAAGAAATAAAAGGTCAAATCTGAGTTGAGCTTGAGGAGGAAAGCCTGCGGGGAATAGTTATGGCAAAGTAGTACAGGGTCTGGATATGATGTACCAGCTGCAACTGGCGAACATGTGTGGGAGTAAGCCTTGAGGTCAATGGCCTCGGGCTAGTGCAGAATATAAGGCTGGAAGGTGGAGAGTTTATTGACCGGGGTTCACATTCCCATGACTCAAGATTTAATGCACTAGCAAGGACACCTGAAGCCCGTCCTAATGCCCTATTCTGGTGGCTTTTTGAAGTTGGGTGAAGCTAGAACTTCCTTAACAGAATATTGAGAAATGGAGTTAGAAGTTCAGGGAGGTAGGCATGTTGGAATGGATTTATTATGTAAGACTAGCAAACCCTCCCTGTCTCTGTTTCCTGGGAGAGCCCAGATAACACTTCATCACTAAAGCAGTACAGAACGCACGGTTGAGGGAGACATCGGCCTCTTTGAGAAGCTCCGTAGTGGCTGTCCTCTCTGTTCTCCTGCGGACAGCTGGAGATTGCCGTCAGTGCTGGCCTAGAGAAAATGGGAATGACAGGATTCCAGAATATCTGAGGCCAGAAGGTAGCACCTTGGATACGATTTCTGGGATGAGCAGCAAGGCCAGAGTGGCAACCAGGAGACTTGATGTAGTGGGATCTGTGGCAGGGGTTCATACATTGTGGTGCTCCTAGGAGAAGAAAGGTAGAAAGCTCATCAGGGTGTAGCTTGTTAATTTCAATTAACGAAAAAATATGAAGTGTGAAGAAAAGGCTGGTGTTAGAGGAATAAATGGAAAATAGATTCCAGATATGAGCTAGTTCACAGATGTAGAGCTTGTAGCTTGAAGAAGGAGAGGTTGGGTTCTCTTGAGAAAGACCCTGAGAATTTACTTCAAGTATATATGCAATAAATATTCTCCAGTCCTTAACTAGAAGGACTTATAGCCACTTACCAGATAATGACACATTGGATAAAGACCTTTCAAGGGATTTTTGGATAAATTATCTCAGCTAGTACTTATGATAGGGGACCAGAAATATTATCGTGAGCCTTGCTTAGGGTGAATTTTTGGACAGGCAGGTTCTGAAAGGAACCCTGGACTAAATCTGTCTTATAGTGAGTCCAACTTCCTGCACCAAGAAGAAAATCAGAAGTAAAATGGAAACTGAGAGAAATTGCAGAGATTAGTGTCCCCCTGAAAAACTTAAAGGATGCAGAGTTATTTCTGACATATTTCCTTTCAATTCACCTGTTTGACCCATGCTACAACCATATGGATTTTGGGAGATGACAGCAGACCACCACAAAGTTGAACAAGTAGTTGGCCCTAATGCAGCGGTGCCAAATATTTTATCTCTGCTAGAACAGATCAATAGATCTTCTTGTACTTGGTATTGATCTAGCAAATGCATTCAAGAGTTTCAAAGTTAATTTACTTTTTGTTCGATGGAAGTGGTACACAGTTATGGTCTTGCCCCAGAGCAATATTAATGCTCCTGCTCTCTATAAGAGTAAGGTCCTCAGGGGTTTTGATTTTCTTAACATTTCAAAGATCATTACCCTGGTCGACTATACTGATGCCACTGTGCTAACTGGATTTGATGAGCAAGAAGAAGAAAGTGTCTGGTTGCCCTAGTAACAGCGTTTATGTCAGGTGGGAGAAAAACTCTGTAAAGTTTCAGAGAGCTACTTTATTGTTAACATTTTTAGAGATTCAATGGCCTTGGGCATTCCGAGATATTCTCGCCATGGTAAAAGACAAGTTATTGCATCTTGCACCCAATACAACCAAGAAAAGAAGCAAAGTGCTTGTTAGGCCTCTTTGGGTTTTAAGATAGCATACATGGCACTTCAAAATGCTTCTTTTACCCAGTTATGGGGTGACTTTAATGGTTACCAGTTTCCAGTGGGACCTGTAGCACACGAGGGCTCTGTAGCAGGTCCATGCAATAGTGCAAGAGGCAGGTGAGGATTCCACATGGAGTGTCTGGAAGCCGCAACAAGAAAGGTGCAGCACAGACCCTTAGGGGTTTAAGCAAGATCTTGTGTCCACAGGAAAGAATTGCCAGCAGCAGTTTCTGCTCTACTGCTGAGCACTAGTAGAGACTGAGCGCCTGTCCATCAGCTGCCTACCACAACCAGGGTAGATCATCGAGTTGTGAAGTCTGGATGAACACAGTGACAGCTCATTGCAAATGGTACTATGGTCATATCTCAAAATCCTACCCCCCAGTGAGATAATATCAGGTGGTGAGGTCATTGCGAGGCGATTATTTCATGAGAGTGGAGCCTTTATTAATTGAATCAGTGCCTTTACAAAGGAGGCCCTGAGAAAGCTCCCTTGCCCATCCCTCCATGTGAGGTTATAGCAAAAACACAGCCGTCTAGGAGGAAGTGGTCTCATCAGAACCATATCTTGGACTTCTCAGCTCCCAGAACAGTGAGTAGTCGTGTCTGTTGTTTATAACCCACTTAGTTTATAGCATTTTTGTTACAACATCCTGAATGGACTAAAACAAACGGAAATGGTACTTCTGGGATCAGGCCCAAGCAGGTCACGGGGACAAATAAATTATGTCAACAGATGACCCAAATTCTGTTTACCTCTCTTGATGCATTAACATATCTCCTCCACCTCATATATATGAGACTAGTTCACAGACAGCTTGGCTCCATGTGTGGAACCAAGTATGGGCTGGTACGTCACTAAAACCAAGTATGGGCTGGTACGTCACTATAGCCCTGCCTAGGAGTGGCCCTGGAGGACAGTGGGAAGGAGGAAACAGTGCAGTGAGCAGAGGTGTGAGCATTAAATGTGGCTGTTTACTTTGTATGAAGGAGAGATGGCCTTAGGTAAGGATGTATTTCCCAAGAAGCTGGGACTGAGCAACCTGGCAGGCAGAAGGGAGAGAGAAACATACAAAGGGTGATTAAAAAGTGAGACAATGCCCCTGGCCAGTTTGGCTCAGCAGTTAGAGCATCACCCTTGGTTCAGAGAAACCTGGGTTTAGTTCCCGCTAAGGGCACATACCTTGGTTGCAGTTTGTCCCCGGCCCCGGTTGGGGTCGTAAGGGTGGCAGCCAGTCGATGTGTCTCTCTCTCTCTCTCTCTCTCTCTCTCACTCTCTTCCTCCCTCTCTCCCTCTTGCTCTATCTGAAGATGAATGTAAAAAGTGTCCTCAGGTGAGGATTAAAAAAAAAGTGAGACAATGAATATGAATTTTGTTTGAGTATCAGCTACAGCATTTGTAGTGTGTCCTTCTAACCCTCGTGTATTAGATTTTTTAACAAGGCCGACGCTATGAAAACTCAGTAATGGATTCATTTAATGCAGGGCAGGAGTGGACCTGAGTGGTACCAGGGGTGAAATATATCAAGGGGCCTCTGGTGCCCTCACATCTTCTTGGTCATTTCTCTGAATATACTGTGGCTGGAGAGGACACTTCCTAGCATGCTTTGCTTCTTTTTACACCCACAGAATCTTGCCTCAAACATTGCACGCCTTTGATTTCAGCCCCCAGGTTCCTCTGATGAGTGGATAAAGGAGCTGGGAAAAGACAGGCAGCTGGAATATGGATCTAGATGTTTGGAAGGAGGTCTGTAGAGGTAAATTTAAGTGTTTCTAGACTACAGAAGGTATTTGAGGACACTGGAGGGAAAGAGATTCTCTAGGAAGAATTTCAAAAGAAAAGAGAAAGGTCATGGGGAAAAGTCCCAAAGAATATGTAAAACATTTATATTTGAGGAATGGTTAATATATGTGCAAAGATGGGAAACTGACAAAAAGCTTGATAGGTGGCCAGTTGTAAAACCAGGAGACTGCTTAATGTTTTTATTTAAGGATGGCCTCATGTAGCCAAACGTACTAATCTCAGTTTTACATAGAAAACAGAAATAATAGCACACACTTCTATAAACAGTAGTTTATAAAGCCCTTCAATAAATTGTCACATTTGGTGCACAAAATCATGTGACAGGCTCAGCTATAGAAATTATCCTCATTTTAGAAATCAGGAAATTGGACCCCTGACTTGACTGATAAAGAGTGGAGAACTGAATGTTAAAGCAAAGCCTATCTCTTGCTAAACTGCAGGAAGTAGCTGTTGCTCTTCCTAGACTTTGAATTTTAGTTTCTGATCCAAAGTTTACAGCTTCAGGCTTCACATGTCCTTGATAAACCTGCTCCTATTCTGCCTGTAGTTACAGCCGCGTCCTAATTTATATGCCTCAAAAAGGACAAACAGGTCTAGTTATGTCTCTATTTTCATCATTGTGTGCTCACTAGTTTATGCATAAAAGCATTTCTTGGTTATTCTCATGCATTGTCTTAGTTTAAAGTAGAAGCCTTGAATGTTAGATTACCAAACACTGTTCTTCTTTTTGGGGTATAGACTAAAATAAATGCATAATATAAACAGATAACATTTACACATAAAAGATGAGAATAGCTCTATTGGTATTAGACTTACTTTAAATATATTTGTATGTGTAATCCACAGAAAGTAAAATAAAAATGTAATACATATTAAATACAGATCTTCAGGGTTTTTTTTTTGTTTTGTTTTGTTTTTTTGCTTTTGCATAGATAAGTAATGTTCAAAGATATTTCTTTTTTGGGAAAAGGAATTATACTAAATTCTGTAGATGCATACTTTTTTTTTTTTTTTTTTAGCTGTAATAGACACATTTTGCCATGCTTCTAAATTTTAATGGGCATAACCAGATGATCAAAATGAGCTTTCTTCCTTGATTTGGCATTAGATGTATCATAAAATGGTACACTTGAAACCTGCATAATTTTATTAACCAATGTAACCCCAATAAATGTAATAATAAAAAAGTAAATTAAAAAAAAAACCCATGTAAGACCCTAGAGGGCACTCTACGCCTGTTTTTCAAGAGGTGGTGAAATGCAGCAATGATTGCAGATATTTAAAATTCATTGTGACTACTTCTCAGGTTAGAATTCTTATGTGAGATCTTGAAATCAGTACAAATTAATAAGATTTTGCATTTTATGTTACATGCTTTCACTTGGGATAGTTTTTGTTTTATAATTCCTAGGATATCATTAAGTTCTCAATAGAGTATACCTACATTTAAAAGGTTAAATGTTCTTATATGTGTAGGTCTAATGGTTTTCTTTGCATTGCTTAATTGCATTTTCTTTAATTTCTTTACTTGATTGTCATTGCCATTAATAACATTACTACTATACGTATTAAAACCCTTTAGTCAGAGCTTCGGTACATATTTTGGAGTGGGATTGTCACGTTACTTTGATTTCTTCTATAATTACATGCACATTATGTATAGATGTGAGGGCTGCATCTGGTGTTTGGATCATCCTAAGTGTTATATGAATGGTCCTTAAATCTGAATCGGAAGATATAATAAACAAACAAAACAAAACATCCCTTCTAATATTGATGTAAACATCACACTGTCTGTATCTGTGCCCTCATCCCTGGGCCATTCATGGGTCACTGGGGGTTTAATTTAGCCCAGACACCATTTGTGTTTGTAAGTAGGTTTGTAAAAATCTGAATTTGCATTTAAATTATTATTGCATTTTAAATTCTAACCATGCTCACATTCCCCCATTGCTGTACATCACCTGCCTGACCTGAATTGCTATGTGTGTTTAAACCTCTGGACAGATTCCAGGCTCTTTTGCTGGTAGCAGATGTATCTTTTGAACACATTTGTGGTTGAATAAGTGTTACCTCATCAGTTTGGTTTATTGGCTCTTGTGTAAAAATCCCCTTAGCTTTCTGAATCTTTCCACTCTTTATAGCTTGTATTTTATTTCCATGCATAGGCTCAACTTTGCCAGACTTGATCAAGGGGGACTGAGATTTTAGGAATAGCTCGCTGCTGCTTTTCCTGGTCTGCCTTTGCTTTCACTGCTAATATCTTGTGTTGCAAAAAGCTCCCATCACATACCCCATTTCCAGGAAGTGGGTAATGTATTTTTTACCGTTGGTCTGAAACTTATCTTGGTAACATTTCTCCTGAATTCATCCTCAAGTAACTTGAGTCCTATTTTAAATTTCTTCCATACCCTGAAATGACAATCTTAGGTGAGCTGCTGGCCACTAGAGGGGGCTGTTATCTGCTGCCACTTAGCCACACTGAATAGTTGTTCTTCCATTCTACATTCTCATGGCAAGGTTTCCCCACCCACCTCTAAAAACTTGCCTCAGTGGACTCTCCTGACATCAACACTTGCCCTCATACTCTTTACCTGGTAGTCATAATCTCTTATGTTTACGTAGCACTTTTAAAGACATTTTTAATTTATAATTATGATTTTTTAGATATGATTATATCTTGTGATAATAAGCATCTATAAATTTGATATCACCACTTCTTTTGTATAGACGATAAAAATGTTGAAAAAGTCAAGATTTGCACCCATGTCTTCGTATTGCAACTATCAGGGTGCTTTGTTGTTGTTTTTTGTATAAAGTAATAGGATGAAACTGTGTTACCTGGGCTTCCTGTTATTACTGAGTTTGCTTAAGCTCTCGCCCCACATTGTGAGGCCTCGATATTTTTGTTCAGCTCATCTGAATCAGAGCTCAGATGCTGGCTCCAAGAACTGGATTATCATTTTATTAGAAATGAGGTTCACTATTCCCAAGGCTCAGAATATCACCATAAACACACAGAGGCATCTTCTCAGCTAATTGCTTGACATTCTCTTTTCAAACAGTGCATCCCAGTCTTACTGGAGAAGACTCACCCCAGGCTTTGGTGTATGTGCATACTGCCAAGTCACCAGGCTTCTCCTCTGCACACTGTGGTTTAGGAGGACTGGGATGAGATTCTGAGAATTTTTAAACAAGTTTGCAGAGAGTTCTTATTTTCAAGCAAATTTGAACATCAACTTCCTAGAGCAGAGTCTCTTAGAAGGGTATGAAATTAACTTGCTCATGCTCTCTTCCTTTTCTGCTCTTTTCTTCCCCCTCAGTAGATAAATCTGAGTGTCTTTCTTTCCTTCTTCCTCTCTTCCTCTGTTCAGCTCCTGCTGTCAATGACAGAATATAATTTTTTTAATCCTCACCAAGGATATTTTTTCTATGTATCTCCAGATAGAGTGGGAAGGAAAGAGAAGAAGAGAGAGAAACATTGATGTGAGAGGGACACATAGACTGGTTGCCTCCCACACGACCCCGACCAGGGCTGGGGATGAACCACAATCAAACGCGCGACTCATTGGTCCTCGGGCTGACACTCTACCGCAGAGCCAAAGTGGCCAGGGCAATGACAGAATATAATTTGATGGACTATCAGCCCACTGTGTAATTTGGGCTTGGAAAGCCATTTGACCTGTAGGTGCTCCTTGTCTTTAATAGAATTGGAGTAAATGATTCTGAAATTGTACTCATCCAAGATGATGTATGCCAGAGTGAATTAAAGGCCACACATTAAAAAAGAGTTTTAGAACCAGATAGTGTTAGACTTAAATCCTTTTCTTATCTTCTCAGAAGAAGGTGATATGTCTTTCTCTAAATAACCATGTTCTATCCCTGTAGAAGCTGCTAGACTATCTCAGTTACTCTTAACTTAAATTCTAGGAGACCCTTGACCCACTGTGCAAAGAAATTACATATTAAAAAATCCCACAGTAAAAATGACAAATTTTATAATGGTTATTGTGTCAAGAAATAAGATGTTCTGGAATGGCTTGCGATCTAATCTAACCATCCTCTTGGAAGGAGATAAGAAATAAATTCTCATCTTGAAAACTGCGAATTCATCCATTAATGAACCTGTACTGTCATGTTCCCTCATTTGTGGGGCATAACTCTAACAGCACACGGAAGGACACAGGCCAAGGTGAAATCACAGCTGTGGTTTTCAGGGAACAGGCCTCTTGGCGTGGAGGCAATCTGGGGGATTCCTAGAAATCCTAATTCAGCCAGTTCCAGAGTTGGGTTCAACTTAAAAACAAAAACTCTTAAGATTAATGTGTAAAATCAGAGTGCCATTTTATTACTTTGCTATTATACCTGTAGTAAGAACTGGAATCCTTCTATCAAACAGAATCTGTTTTTTCTCCAGGTAAGACTATATGGAAATTAATTTTATTTAATTTCCAGTTAAATGACTGATGCTACATTTCCTTTTTTTTTTCCTTGACAATCTGGTCTGCGTAGTCACTGCCAATGTTTTTAAAAGACTATTCTATGATTTTGTAGTCGACAAACTTTCTTTCTGATTAATACATCATCTTTTCAGCCTTACTATAATTTTTTAATTGGGTTATGCTTATGTTTCACACACTTGGGAGTTATACTTTTTAGGTGACTTTATTTAATTATTACTGGAAATATGCATGCCCAATCTGGCTAATATTCTCAATAACTTAATTACACAGAAAAGTGGCTGAAGATTTTTTAAAAATACCATAGCCTTTCATTTATGTATCTTTTATATTTTCAAGTAAACTTTCAGAAGTTATTTTCAACGGAAACATGATATCTTATTCCTCATATTGGAAAGATATGAATCACTAATTCAGCATATTTAGAAAAAAAGAAAGTTTCTTGTAGGCAAGTTCTTTACTTATGGATGACATTAAGATGAATAGTAATTTACCCAGTTGGCAGAGTGATAATGTTTGAAACATGGATTTCTCTTACCTATGAAAGAAGCAGTTGGCATAACTTTTACTGTATCACATTAATAATTCAGATTACATTGTATTTGGATTTAGCATATTTTGTTCAGTACTGGCCACGTATTAATTCTTTTTCATTAGAATTAAAGACTTATGGTAATCTGAAAAAAATTTCATATTAATTTACTTTAGGTATTCAGGCTTTTTGCTTATTGTTTTTCCTTGAACATAATGATTTTGATAAACATTGTTCCTCTATAATTTGAATATCTGACAGGGTCTCCATTAATATTCCAAATAGCATAACAGTTGACTTCAGTTTGACAGAAAATGATGAAGTGTACCCTGGCCTACAACATTATTGATGTGTTTTGAATAAAAAAACGGCAACCATGTTTGTGTGGCTTTATACAGATGAGGAAAATGTGCAAAGAAATAAATCGGTAGTGACTTTATGATGTGACACCTTTATTAGAAAGACTACCCCGAAGAAATAATATGGCATCAAGCAAAAAAGAATATTCACATTAAAACAACAATCCATAACAGAGCAGACGCAGAGGTGTGAGAGCTCTGTGTGTGCCTGAGGATGTACAGAATGATCTATGCTATTTCAAATTGCTATGCTTCTGAGAATTAAAAAGATTTAATACTGTTTATCTTTCAAATATGTGTTCATATATTTTTTCTTATTATAGAATCCATTTATGTTCAAATATTTTGGTGAGATTCGCTGGCCTTGTTTATGCCTTTAACAGGATTGGGAAAGAAGAGGAAATCATGTAGTCATTCTTCACTTATGCAGCCTCCCTGGTCACAGTTAATCATCACCACAATCTGCAGCAGGTTGCATCCTTCCCACTCGGAGACGTGAAAACGCGTCTCAGAGAGATTGTCATGCCGAAAATCACAGACATAGTTGTGAAAACCTCACTCTTTTGATTCCAACAAAATTGGCATGAGAACCTCACTCTTTTGATTCAGCAACTTATTCCCTACTATGCAGTATACTTTGTTTTTTTATTAGTTACTGTTTGTTACAGGTGTTTCTCATTTTTCCCCAACAGACACCCTCCTCCCCATCCCACTCCCCACTCCCCCACCCCCAGCATTGTTGTCTATGTCCATTGGTTACACATACATGCGTATAAGTTCTTTGGTTTATCTCATTCCTCTCCTCCATCCCCCCTCCTCTGAGGTTTGTCAGTCTGAACCGTACTCTTTTCTACGTCTCTGGGTCTATTTCGTTCATCAACTTTTTTTGTTCATTATATTCCACAAATAAGTGAGATCATGTGTTACTTGTCTTTCTCTGACTGGCTTATTTCGCTTAGCATAATACTCTCTAGGTCTCTCCATGTCATCTTAAAGGATAAGAGATCTTTCTTTCTTACAGCTGCATAGTATTCCATTGTGTATATGTACCACAGTTTTTTATCCACTCATCTATTGATGGACACTTGGACTGTTTCCAGATCTTAGCTATTGTAAATAGTGCTGCTATGAATACAGGTGTACATATATTCTTTCTGACTGGTGTTTCAGGCTTCTTAGGATATATTCCTAGGAGTGGGATCACTGGGTCAAATGGCAGTTCAACTTTTAACTTTTTGAGGAAACACGATATTGTTTTCCATAGTGGCTGCACCAGTCTACATTCCCACCAGCAGTGTACTAGAGTCCCCTTTTCTCCACATCATCTCCAGCACTTGTTTGATGATCTGTTGATGGCAGCCATTCTGGCAGGTATGACATGATACCTCACAGTCATTTTAATTTGCACCTCTCTGATGATTAGTGATGTTGAGCATTTCTTCATATGTCTCTTGGCCATTTGTATGTCCTGTTTGGAGAGGTGTCTATTTAGCTCCTCTCCCATTTTTTAATGGGTTCTTTATACTCCTTTTGTTGAGTTGTATGAGCACTCTATATATTTTGGAAATTAACCCCTTATCTGATGTATCATTGGCACTTATGGTCTTCCATATAGTGATTTCCCTTTCCATTTTGGTGGTTGTTTCTTTTGCTGTGCAGAAGCTTTTTAGTTTGATGTAGTCCCATGTGTTCATTTTTTCCTTTGTTTCTATTGCCTTAAGCATTGTATCAGTGAAAATTTTGCTGTGTTTGATGTCTTAAATTCTGTTGCCTGCATTTTTTTATAGGATCAGACAGCTGCATGCAAAAAATATGAAACTAGACCACCAACTTATACCATACAAAAGAATTAACTCAAAATGAACAAAAGACTTAATGTGACTTATGAATCCATATGCAGTATACTTTGTAAACTACCAAACAACATTCACATGTAAGAGTTATAATTCTTACCTAGTAGTATAGAGTTTTGCTAGAGCATTTTACTGTGTAAAAAGGCATTGCATTTGTTTCCAAACCTGATGTTGTTTGAACTTAGGTTTTGTTGTTGTTCTTGTAAGCACATCAAGGCACACCAGGTGCACTATATTAAACCTTCACAATATCTCATTGCAGTAAATAATACTGTTTCCTCATATTACAAATGAGCAAACAGACTCAGCCAGTTTAAGTATCTTGCTTCATAGTGAGTGAGTGTGGTGCCAACTTCCTTTCCCTGAACCATGTTCTGTTTGTACATTACATGGTCCATTGTTAGTCAGTGGTGTGAATTCCTTAAGTAAAGAAAAAAAAAAGCTACACATGTAGCTTTTCAGAGTCCAACTCCTTACTTATTTCATCATAATTTAGGCTTTTCCTACAATCCATTACACAATTAGTTTTGATCCATTAGTTCTAGAACCACTACCCCAAACTCCATAGTTTGGATCTAATAACAAAGTTGGGATTCATAGATGGTTATACATGTATACTTGAAGATATACATAAAAGAAAATAATAACTATAAATATACATGGATCTATATACAGTTTGCCCTTAACCTATATGGGTTTAAGTTGTGTGGGTCCACAAATATACACTTTTTTTCAATAAATATATATTGTCGACCCTCCATATCTGTGGGTTTTGAACCCATGTAGTCAGCCAACAGAACATAGATCAAAGTCAGTATTTTTTTATGTGTGTTAGGGAGTCTGAAGATGTGGAGGGCCGATTGTATTCTTCTGTACCATTTTTTTTTCTTCTTTATTGATTTTTAGAGAGAGAGGAAAGGAGAGGGAGAGAGATAGAAACATCAATGAGAGAGAACATCGATTGGCCGCCTCCTGCATGGCTCCCACTGGAAATTTGGACCACAACCTGGGCATGTGTCCTGACCAAGAATTGAACCAGCAGCCTCTTAGTGCATGGGTTGATGCTCAATCACTGAGCCACACCACCTGGGCTATGCAATTTTTTAAATAAGGGAATTGAATACATGTGTATTTGGTATATATATATATATATATGAATGTATTAGGATATGTGTGTATATACGTATGTATTAGGATATGTATATATGTGTATATATATAGATGTATATCTATTATCTATCTATCTGTCTATCATCTAGAAATGCTAATTACTCTGACTTGGAGAAACCAGGAGCAACATTTAAGACTGGTTATTTGGTGGTTGGTGAATCCTCAGGTGTAGAAGCTTGTTACAAAATTTTTGTGTGTAATAACTGATTAAAGAGCAGGTATCTCTGAATTGACATAAAGTAAGTATGACCATTAGGCTTTTTGAAGAGCATTAATTTACTAGAGGCAAATTGTAGGCTTCTGAGTAGTGAAGGGACAGAGAACATTGTGACAGATCAGACATCAGCATTTGTATATTCTCCATCATAAGCTGAAGAAAGAATGTTGGTTGTATATGTCAACGGAAACCGGCTGAATTCTCAGTCTGATTTAACAAGCAGTCAACATAAGCAGCTTAAATATACTGCACATAAATTGCAATATTATATTTTCCTAAACCTTTTCAGATGTGCCAAGGCAAGTACCTTGACGTCAACTCTCTTATTTAAAAATCTGACATGCAGTCTCCCATTTCCTTCCACTGTAGTGTCCCCTTGAACTGTTCCCATTGCTGGGCTGTCATTTCAAACCCTCGCCTCCTCTGGATCTGTCTTTCCCTCTCATTAATCCTCTTTTCCACTTTGCCATTACTTTGATTACTTAAAAACAAAATAAAAATGCTTCACTACCAAAACAGTAGTTTGTTTTAGAACAAAAATATTGGGAAGAAAGTTATGCAGTGCAAGAATTGAGGAGGAAGGTGAGGCGAAGAGGCAAGGTCAGAGGAGACAAGGTAGGACTGTGCCCAGGGCTCGGCATACAATGAGTCAGAGTCAAAGAGAACCTGGCAGCTGGGTATAAGGGCAAACATACAAGTCCCAAGCCGAAGACCTGGCTCAACACCTACCTGTGTCAGTCTAGGCAATTTATGAATGAACGTTTCTGAGCACAAGCTTTTAGTCTCTATGGAATGAGAATTCGACCCACCTCAAAGGGGGTTTACAAGTATATGAATGTGCTGTTAACTGTAATTATGTCTGAAGTCTTAAGCTGGAGATGGAAGAGCGGTAGCAAATAGCCAGGAACTAAGGAGGATTTGAGCTCTTGGAGGGCCAGGATCCAGAAGGTCCCAGGAGTCTTGGGGTGTGAGCAGCTAAGGCAAAGAGCGAGACTGTCTGCCCTGGTGAGCTGCAGGGAAAGGGTGCCTTCTCCAAGAGTAGGGTGTGGATGGAGGGAAATGAGAGGTTTTACTCGTATTGAAACTTTGTTATCTTCTGTGCTTGTCCCTGAGACCTGGTTTCTGTTTTGCCTTCTTGCATTGCTTGTTTCTGCACATGGAAGTGGGAGGCACTTCCTGAGCCTGTAGAAGAAGAATGGATGCCACTAGAAAGTCTAACTTGCCTTTGGAAGACTAAATTCCCAGGATTGAAACCAAATGATGTTCCCTAAAATAACTCAGGGTTGTAACATGTGAATAAGAAAGGCTTCACAGAAATACGTTTCAGAACTTCTAAGGCTCATTCCACTGTGTCTGATATTTTAGCATCAGATATAAGTGAAAAGAAAAATATATTACCTTCTTCAGCACCTCTCATTTAGGGAGCCGCCCCTTCTCCCTTTTCATAACAATTGACTAGGTGTGGCCAGTTATGTTTCCTAAACCCTCCTCTTTTATGGTCCAGGCCTGCCCAGCCAGAGCGCTGCCTCCCCCTGACGTCAGTGCTTGCTATAGGGATACGCATGCAGCTCAAACTGGGCTATTCAGAGTCCTCCAGGCTTCTGACTTCCATAATCCATGTGGTTTTAGGGATACCTGCAACCATTTTGCTGCCATACAGACAAATCCTCTCTGATATGAAGCAAAGCAGAGGTAGGCAGAGCCAAAGTCACGGAGGCAAGAGAACAGAGTCCTGATGACATTGTTTAAACTCCTGGATTCAACAGGAGATGTATTTTTTTTTTTGGTCTTTTCACTTGCATTTTTCTGTCAGTTGATCTTCAAAGTGTTCGGGCTTCTATAAGTTCATAGTGTTAAGTTCCCAATATCTCTCATTACATTATGTAATTTAAAATTTAGCTGAGCAATAATAAAATAAATAGTTGTTGTCTAAAAATAATTTAACACTGTAGGATGCATTATCATAGGTAGACCCTGCTGAAGTGTTTGATATTGCTTTAGAAATAACAGATAAATTTGTCCCATAAAGCCTATTAATAAGAAAACTTTTCTTATACAGGTCTTTGTCTTTGTTTTAGTAATTATATTAAATGCAGTTGCTTAGGAAAGAAAGAATTTCTATAGTGATTTCAAGCAATAGCTCTTAGATAATCTTAAGAGGTATATCATAGTAAATCAGGAAAATGTATAGATATTCTTTCTTAAATACATCCTTTGACAATGGAAATTGTTTAAAATGTCAACTATGAAGACAATATATTGTCTTATGTAACCTGAATAGCAGCTATACTGAATTGCTAAAATTACCAAATGATTATTATGTCTGTCTAAGAAGAGTAACAATAAAAATATTACTTGAAAACAATAAAATTGTTTGCTTACCTCAGAAAAACTTTGCTAAGGTCTTTGGTCATTATTCAGAATTGTACAATTAACTCATTATATGAAGATGTAAAAGACTAATGGTGTTCTCAGAACATAGAACTATAATAAATTGTTAATTATACATTCATTATCTTCTCCATGTTCATCATGATGATTTACTTTTAAAATCTGAGGTGAATAAGCCCAATTCACTCATTTTGATTAGGGGTTTGTTCTTGGTTAAAATATTTCAATTTATATCTGCTTTCTTGGGGAAAATGTTAAAATATACAAGGTTTGGGGAAAATATCTAATAAATAATCATTTTTATTTTATATTAATTATAAAATATGAAGCATAACATAATTATATGACAACAGATAGAAAATGGGTCTAGTTTTTAACGATGGAGTATATTTTTACATTCTATTTTATTTTTTGATTAGATAATCCTACAATAAAATGAAATTAAAGAAAAAAATTCAGTGAAATGTTTATATCATCCTTTTGCTCCATATGCCCAGTACCTACTCTGTATTCTTTCTCCCATCCCTACCCTCACATAAGTAACCACATTTTTTAGTTACTTATATATCCTGCCAGAGTTTTTTAATGCGTATGCAAGGAAATATGTACATAGAACCTTAAAGTAAGGTAAAAGTAGATTACTTAGCTAATGGTCCTGGCATGATGGGTAGCGCTCTGAAAAATAAAATAAAATTGGATCCACATTGTACATTATATACTATGATAAATTCCAGATGCATCAAGAATTTAAATGTAAAACAATAAACTACTAAAATACTAGATGAAAATTTGTCAGTAGGAAGGCCTTTTTTAAAACTATGAATGAAAATCCAGAATCTGTAATATAAGTTTTTAGTCAATTTGAATATATAAGAAGAAAAAATTCTTCATGATTAAAACACCATATGGTATGCCAAAGGACAAATTGCAAGCTTAGCAAAGTTTTGCAGCCTGTCTTACAGGCAAAGAGTTAATCTCACTATTATACAAAAAACTCCTAAAGATCAACAAAAGACCAATAATCCATAAGATATAGGGGTAAAAAATATGAGCAGTCAGCTCATAAGTTATATAATAGAAATAATTAAAAATACATATAAATATAGTCAGTCTCACTGAATATTAGAGACATGCATGTTAAAACTATAGTGTTTCCATTTCTCCAGTCAGATTGGCAGTTTTGATTTCTATAACGTAATTTATTGGTAACATGAAGCAAGAATGCTTATTCATTGCTCATGGGAGTGTAAATGAAAGTTACTGCATATAATGAACGGGCAATTTGACAATATTGGTCAAAGTTACAATATACATTTCACTCCTTGAACCAGCAATTTTATTCCTCATAGGTAAATTCTTACAACTGCGAAGTGATGGATGTGCAAGTTGATAGGGTATATTGCTTAAATAAATTATGATACATCAATACAAAGGAATATTTTTATTTGCTAAACAAGTGTTCTATGTACTGAAAGATTTCTAAGATATAATGTTAAATAACAATGTAAGGTTCAGGAAAATATAATATCCTATGATTTGTGTAAATTGGGCAAATGAATATATAATATGTACATATACATAATAATATATTCATTATGTAAAATATTTGTTACTGGGAAAGGGGCAGTTGGTAACTGGGTAGAAGGAGACAGTCTTGGAAGAAGTCTTCACTGTATATCTTTTTGAACTTTGTGATTTTTGACTATGTGAATATCTATTACATATTTAAAAATATAAACTAAAAGCAACATTGATAAAAAAAATTCTAAAGGAAAAATTGAACTAGTATTGATTAAATTTTTTAAATTGCCCTTTTGTTCATTCAAAATGTATCTATGTATCTATCCAATTCTCTTGTCTCCACAATCAGAATATAAGAACAAGTTTTTATAGTGAAGGGTATCCAACTGATTTATTGATCTAAATTTTTAAAAAACATATATTTTTATTGATTTTTTAGAGAGAAAGGAAGAGAGAGATAGAAACATTGATGTGAGAGATAAACATCAAATCGGTTGCCTCCTGCACTCTCCCCACTGGGGAGTGAGCCCACAACCCAGGCATGTGCGCTGACCTGGAATTGAGCCAGGACCTCCCAGTCCCTGGGACTATGCTCAATCCACTGAGCCACATAGCCAGGCAATTGTTCTAAATTTAAAAATTCAGATTATGCTGTTGAGATCCTGTAAGTTTCATGATACTACTTATAATAAATGCAATTGCAGTTTATTTTCACATGGAGTGACATTTCTACTATCTTTTATTTTGCACTTGTTTTTAATATTTCTGCAGGTTCCAATAATTAGGATGAATGTGGTAATTAAGGGTCTACTAAAGATGAATCATCGTCTGAAAATGCTGTGTGAATTCTGATTACTCTAATATCTGCCACTGCTGTTAAAACAATTATTCTCATTTCATCAAGTATTCTCATAGAGTTCTATTTTCTTTAAGTTCTCACATTAGAAAGTTTTATTTCTCTTTGGGTACCACAAAATGCTACCCATGTGAAATGAGAATTCTGCATTTCAAGGCAAAGGTAACATTATTCAGTGAATAATAGTAACACCTGCAATCTTTAGTATCACAGAAAATGGTAATATAATCAGCTTTGGGCTACAACAATGACAGTTGAAAACCTCTTTTACCAAATCAGGAATCTTTTGCTACTGCTTGACTTGTTTCAGTGGTTTGTGCTCTTCACTCTACCCTGTTCCTGGAGTTATTTTTATCTCCTCCAATACTTATTCACTTAGTATTTTAAACATATTGGAGATAGTCATAGCACATCTTTCTTTTTTGATTTCTTTTGTAGAGAAAATCTCCTGAGAGAACCCTCTTGGATGACTGGATTTTCCTGTCTACCGCAAGCTTTATTGGAGTTATGTTGGTCTGTGACATCATGCTGTATTGAGTTAGAGACTCTTAGAGACTCCCTGGTGTTCTTCATTCCCTCCGCAGAACACAGCCATGTGCCGAGCGAGCCGAATGTGGATGACTGACAATTGCTTTCTCACGCACTCTGCCCCTCCTTGGACAGTTGCCTACTTACCATAAGTCAGGGAGCTTGTCCCCCAAACTTTTAATGATTTACTTCTTTACACCAACTGGTTTTGATGAACTGACCAGTTACAAATGCTGATGTGTCTGATAAGAGGATTTCCACTGAACTTGAATGGTGGACCTAACTTTTTGGAAATAGGTGGATATTTGGATTTGAAAGAATGTAATGTTCTCTTAGGATGCAGGCAAAATGATGAACAGGATTTAAGAAAAGATCTGAAATAAGGGCAGGGTGAAATGGAAGAGGAAACAAAATGAAAAAACAGTGGATCCAGAAGTCAGGGTCTTCTTATTCCTGTTGGAAGAAATCCATGATCCAAGTCACAAGTTAACATTCTCTTCTTTCCCCGATGGCTTCTTTTAATAAGAGACCAGGACTTTCATGCTACATTAAGGATATTTGAAGTACAAATAAGTGGATGTGATACTAGCCATTTCTAACTTATTATTAACTAGTGAGCTTTTAGGCTTCGTGAATGAGTTTTTCGGCTTTGCGAATGAGTTTTTAGACTTTGCACCAATGACTGAGACTGGTGGGGGTCCTGGAAGATAATGTAGATAAGAAATAAAAAGGAAAGCACAGACATCAGGCTGGAGCAAGGTGAGACAGGGTGCACCTTCTTAATCTAATTTTAGATGAGGAAAATATATTTGACTATTGGATAAACCTATTATTTTCAAAATTGTCCGTGTAAAAATCCATGTCATATTGTTGAGCCGAAAAGCTGAATTCTTATTCATATTGTGCTATCTACCCATTTCATGCTGACCTGCTATCACCCTGACATCTCAGTCTTAACTGTATTGGAGTAAGTCTATTCATCATGCCATTTTATTTTACATTGTCTTGGTTTTAGCAAATGGAGAGAATGAAATTTATCTTTATTTTTAATCTAGCAGGCTTGGAAAAGTACGCTAGACAGATACTGCATAACCCGAACACTACCAAATTATGTGGTTTGAGTTTACTATGACATCATGAGGTCATTTTTCTTTTTCTTAGGTGTCTGGAAAAAAAATAAGCTTTTATTTAATGAATTAAGAAGTTCATAGGGAAACAAAACAACACTGGCACCTTATAATAAGCATAATTTGAGATCATCATATGATATAAATGTGATCATTTTACTTAAAATTGAGGGGTCTATGTAAACCTGTGTGTTTATAAGAGCAATGATATTTTATATGAAATGTGAATTGTAAACAATTCTTTGCTGTCTTCCATTTTTTATCAGTTATAAAGATACTTGAAACAATTACGTTTTAACTTTGTGAAAGTAGGAAATACTTATAGTAAGTCTAGAACACAGTTGGGCACAGGTGCTGGGAGGAAAGAAGGCATGATTTTCAAGGTAGCAGATGACTGCTTCTCGTGGTGTCTAATAGCGCTGTCCTATTGCTAGAAAGGAAAAAGCAACGAGAACAGCTGGGGGCATACTTACAAATAAAGGGGAAATATAATTATGTTGATCTTTCAGCTTATTGTCAAAGGTTTTGAAAGGAAGCATTACGCTTGCAGTTACTCTTCCACTTCCTCAGGGGAATGATAAATCTTGCACAGTTGGTAGTAAAAGCCTTAGAGTTGATATTCTTGGCTTCTAGGAGAAAAGTGGTCTGGCTAAAATACACTGACAACTTAAAATTATATTTTCAATGATGGTACAGCTAAAGAAAGCATATTGTGTTATTGTTTGACTTTAAATCTGATGAAATATTTGTCTAGAGGAAAAAAATATGCTTGCTTCTGTATTATCCTAAAGGCTTTCTTCCTTTTCCATCTATTGCCTCACAATTCAAACCAACTCTTTCTTCCATCCTATAACTGGAAGACGATAAAACCCACTGAAAGTTGTTCATAATTAGCATAAAAAAGGGAGAAAGAAATGACGATAATTTGATATCAATGTATCTGATTCCACTGACTTGATTGATAATGCTTTCATTATCAAAAAAATTGATAATTTTTTTTATAAGGATTACAAAAGCAAATGTAATCACTGCCATTTCTGCAGCACTCTGCGTTCAACTTAACATTTTTGAGAAAAGCAAATATTATAAAATTTGACATCATGCTTGATAGAAATGCAGAGAAATAATTTCACATAAAAACCTGACCAGAGAGAAGAAAGTAAATTGTGCAAAATCTTTTATTTGCCTTTATATAAAACCAACTTTTACTAAGTTAACTTCTGTTAAGGCAAATCCCCAAGTACACACCACCTCATCATGTTTAAGTACTTCGCAGTTGTAGGGACTCAAATTCTCATTGAACAAATAAACGTTAAAAAGAAAAACCCAAGGAAGAAAAAAGCAGACTAGGAGACAATTTGCTGACCTTATGGTATTTGTGTTCTAGTGGGCCCCCGATTCTGTGCGCGTCCCGAGGAGAGGATGGTGCTGGACTTCCCCTCTGGTGCAAACTACACATTTGTACTTGAAGAGCATACCATGCGATATGAATGAAGGGCTAGGATGAGAAGAATTACTCATTAAAATGTGAATCTTCTAAATGTTAATATAAAAATAGAATTCATTTTTAATTAAAACTTCTCACAAGCTATATATTTTTTCGATCTGATGAAGTGTTTTAAATTTTTTATGAAGGAATAAATGCCTGAGTTAAGGTAAGATATCTTCTGTGAACGAGGACTAGAGAAAGAGAGCTGGCTTTGGTAGGTGAGAACATGCTGCAGTTTACTTCCTGTATTTGAACCAATACGGCATTGGCGTTGGAACACACCAGTGGAAAAGAATCCCAAATGTGAAAATAGATCTTGGTAAGGATGAGAATGTAACATATGGCCAACGTTGTATTTTAAATCATTGGCAAAATGATGGTTTTTGCAACATATGGTGCTAGCCCAACTGGCTACCCATCAGGAAGTAAATAAAATTGTACCAGTAACTCACACCATATAGACAAATTTTGGATAGAATAAAAGTTAAATTGAACAAAAATATAATAACATCTATAGAAAATCTAGAAGACCATGGGTAAAACTGAGGGGAAGGAGAGATTTTCTTTTTTTAAAAGTAAGTAAAAAACACAGTATATTTGGAAAAAAATATTTGCATGTAGAACACAGACAGAAGATTAATATCTATAATGCACAAAGAGTTCTTACAAATCAATAAGGATATAATCCAAGAGAAAAATGGGCAATGGATAAAACTGGACAAATCATAGAAGAAATAATCAGAAAAAGTTCAAACTCCTTATAGGCAGACAAAAATGAATTAAACTAACATCTGTATATTTCTCAGACTGGCCAAAATTTAAAAGAAGTGAAATGCTACTTTCTGCCCAGAAATGGAAGGTGAGAGTGTTTTTGGATGCTACTAACAAAAATGTAAATTATTGCATTCTTTTTGGAAAGTAATGAGGCAATGTCTATCAAAAGAAATATGTGTATAATTAATTTTGATCTAATAATCCTTCTCTTAGGAATCTAGCCAGTAGAAGTAGCAACACCCATCAGGTCTGCATACAGATATTAGATGTAACATTTCTCATGGTGGCAAAGAACTGGAAACAAAATGAATGATCTGATCATCACAGCACATTTGCACTATGGACTATTTTGTAGCCCTTAAAAAGACTGTGTTAGAACCATAATAGGAAACTTGGGAGGATTTCCATGAGGTATTTATTGGTGAGTGAGAAAAGCAGGATTCTGATGATGTTGCATAATATCCAATTTTTGAAATAGAATTAAGATCCTCACACTATAAATATGTACATCTCGTGAATACTTATAATTTTATAATCTAAGAAACTTTGTCACGTGGGTTACCTGGGTGGTGATGATGGTCATACTGATGTGGTTAGAGGGGAGAAAGAAAAAGGAGAGAGGTAGTGTTTAGTCTTCTGTTGTTATGTAACAAATGAACATGAATTTAGAAGCTTGAAACAACATGCCTCTTTCACATGGTTTTTATGAATCAGGATTCAGACCTGCTACACCGAATCCTCTGCTCAGTGTCTTGTGAGGCTGCACTCAAGTTCTCGGCAGGACTGGATTCCTTTCTGGAGCTCAAGACATGTTTTCAATCTCACATGGTTGTTGGAGGAGTTCACTTCTTTGTGACTGCATGACTGAGGGTTTTGGCTTCTCACTGGCTGTTGGATGAAGGCCACCTTAACATCCTAGAGGCCACCTGCAATTTCTCGTCATGTGTCCCTTTCCATGGGCAAGTTTACAACACAGCTGTTGGCTTCTTCAAGGTGAGCAGGAGGGTCTTTTGCTGCTAAATCAGCTAAAATGGAGTCTTACAAAACAAAATATAACTGCAAGTGACATCCCATACCATCACCTTTGCCATATTCTTTTGGTTAGAAGAAAGTCATCATCCCACCAACACCCAAGAGCAAGAGATTATTCCAAGGGCATGGATCACTGAGGGGGTCAGGGTTAGAGTGCGTCTGTCATAGAGAGCTAAGCAAGCAATGAAGGACTATTATTTCAAAACAACCAAAAAGCAAATCAAAACCAAAAATTATTAATATGATTATACTACATAAAACTACACGTACATATTAAATACTTTAAAAAAAACAAAGACACTGAAAATGACTGTCATATCTAATGTATATATATTAGAAAGAAGCACTGTTAAGGTGAATATGATATAATATACATTTTAAGATATAAAAATGTCAAATCACTATATTGTCCACCTAAAACTAATATAACTAATATATTATTGTATACCAACTAGACTTAAATAAAAAAAGAAAAGAATATAGTATCACATAAATTTGAATTACATTTTAATCATTAGCTGCATATGTCTGAAAAATTTTTTAGCTAAGTACAGCAAACGAATATGTAATTATAATATTGTGTGTGAACAATGTTTTTCCTTAGATAAAATGAATGCTAATCAATCCTGAAAAGCAATTTAAATGAACTATCTTTTAAAGTAATTTTCAATGTACTGAAAGTGACTCAATGATTTGCTTGAGATTATGTTTTTAAAAATGAAGGCAATTTGCTCTTTTCTTTGTACAATTTTTTTTTTTTTTTTAGCTCAGAGGTTTCTGTATATTAGGAAAATTTTTCTTATGAGACCTACAAGTTATTGGTCTGTTATCTTGATTTTTTTCATACCAGTGCAAGGATTAATATTACAAACTGTAAAATTAGTTTAATATATTCAATAAGCACTTGAAATAATTATAATTTTCCAAAGGAACACTCTAAACTAAACTGGAACCTTTAACAAAATTACAGATAGCATTATATTTATACATTTAGGCACTAAAAATAAATAGTATTCCTTGCGTCCATTTAATGTTTTGTAGAACTTAGAGTTTTTCTCTGACTTTCCTCTGAAGTTGGACTTCATGTGCTATTCTAGTTTCCATCAATAAAAACTTTCACTAGAACTCGAAGAATGTTTACACTTCTTGTTTCAAAGTGACTTGAAGCTATCTGGTGTTGCAGTTCGCTCTTTATTTCTGAAATCAGTGAGACACATCAGACATAACTTTGAGCTACAGTCTAATTTCCAGTCACCTTACATACTTCCATTTGTGGATGCCCTACAGATGTCAAAGGCAGCTGTCAGCAGCGGGGGAGCGGGCGCCCATTCATGCTTTGTCCCTATTACCATCTACCACCGTAACCGGTGACTTTTCTTCTCTCTGCCTTTGTCTCTGATCTTGGGCATTGCTTGAATTGCATCCTTATAAATCTTCCTAATTCCCTGTCTCTGTTTGTTTTCTCACACACAGGCAACAATAGATGCCAGGGCTATGGCTCCTACTGCTGTACGTGAGGGTGTCTTTATTAGTAAATGTAAATGATCGGGTTTCTTTTCCTCTGAGCTAAAAGCACATGATGGCTTGGACTGATAGCCCAGGGCCCCTAAAAATACATTTGGCTTTATGATATTGTGTGGTATTGACAAGTTAAAAACAGTGCAAACCCATCTCATACTTTTCTAAGTCTGTTTTCACATGAAAGCTGGATAATTTATGCTCTCTCAGCACTGGTGAGATTGTCTGCATCTAGCTAGCCAGCCAGCCAAGAGTTATTTCCTCAACCTACCCAACCTGACATTAATTGGGGCCACCTCAAAACAGACTATTTTCATGGTACTGTTCCTACACTTAGTCTCGACTGTCAAACATCCAGAGGAAACAGGCGTTTAGAAGAAGTATTCAAAGAGAGCCAAGCTAACTGATCTTGGGCATTCATAATTCTCTAATCAATATATTTGCATCAAGTCAGAGCATAAGAACACCTTGTACTCCTGGAGGACTACCTCACCGTGCCTTAATTCCAGCAAATTTTCTTTTTTTTTATGAATTTTTATTTATTTTTTTGTTACAGATATTTTACCCTTTCACCCCATTGGCACCCCCCACCCCCCCCTCCACCCTGTCCCCAGCTTAGTTGTCCATTTCCATTGGTCATGCATACATGCATATAAGTTCTGTGGTTTATCTCTTCCCACCCCCCCACCCCCCATCCCCTCTTCTGAGGGATGACAGTCTGTGCCCTACTTCCATGTGTCTGGGTCTACTGTATTCCTCAGACTGTTATGTTCATTATATTCCGTATATAAGTGAGATCATGTGGTATTTGTCTTTTTCTGCTTGGCTTCTTTCACTTAGGATAATACTTTCCACGTCCCTCCATGTCGTCTCAAAGGATAAGAGATCTTTCTTTCTTACCGCTGCATAGTACTCCATTGTGTATATGTACCACAGCTTTTTTATCCATTCGTCTACTGGTGGACACTTGGGCTGTTTCCAGATCTTAGCTATTGTAAATAGTGCAGCTATGAACATGGGGGTACACATATTCTTCCTGATTGGTGTTTCAGGCTTCTTAGGGTATATTCCCAGCAGTGGGATCACTGGGTCAAATGGAAGTTCAATTTTTAATTTTGTGAGGTAGCACCATATTGTTTTTCATAGCGGCTGCACCAGTCTGCATTCCCACCAGCAGTGTATTAGAGTCCCCTTTTCTCCACACCCTCGCCAACACTTGTTGTTTGATGATTTGTTGATGGCGGCCATTCTGACAGGTGTGAGGTGATACCTCATTGTTGTCTTAATTTGCATCTCTCTGATGATTAGTGATGTTGAGCATTTCTTCATATGTCTCTTGGCCATTTGTATGTCCTGTTTGGAGAGGTGTCTATTCAGCTCCTCTGCCCATTTTTTAATTGGGTTCTTTGTCTTCCTTTTGTGGAGTTGTATGAGCACTCTATATATATTGGAAATTAACCCCTTATCTGAAACATCATTGGCAATGATGTTCTCCCATACAGTGGGTTGCCTTTCCATTTTGATGATTGTTTCTTTTGCTGTGCAGAAGCTTTTTAGTTTGATGTAGTCCCATGTGTTCATTTTCTCCTTTATTTCTGTTGCCTTAGGTGATGTATCAGTGAAAATTCTGCTCCGTATGATGTCCGAAATTTTGTTGCCTACATTTTCTTCTACAATTTTTATGGATTCACGGGTCACATTTAAGTCTTTTATCCATTTTGAGTTTATTTTTGTGTATGGTGTAAGTTGATGGTCTAGTTTCATTTTTTTGCATGTAGCTGTCCAATTTTCCCAACACCATTTATTAAAGAGGCTGTCTTTACTCCACTGTATGCTCTTGCCACCTTTGTCAAATATTAATTGAGCGTATTGCCTTGGGTCCATTTCTGGGTTTTCAGTTCTGTTCCACTGGTCTATATGCCTGTTCTTGTGCCAGTACCAGGCTGTTTTGGTTACAGTCGCTTTGTAGTATAACCTGATATCTGGTATTGTGATCCCACCTACTTTGTTCTTCTTTTTCAAGATAATTCCAGCAAATTTTCTAAGATTTTGTCTCGGTCAGTTCCAGTTGCTATAACAAAATGTCACTGACTGGTTGGGTGGCTTAAACAACATACATTTATTTCTCATAATTCTGGAGGTTGGAAGAGTGAGATCAGGGTGCCAGTGTGGTCAGCTTCGGGTGAGGACTCTCTTCCTGGCTTGCCGACAGCTGCCTTCCTGCTGTTTACTCACATGGTGGAGAGAGGAGGCTCTGATGTTTCTCCCTCTTCTTATAAGGGCATTAGAATCATCATGGAGGATTCATCTCGTGACCTTATTTAAAATTAATTACCTCCCAAAGGCCTCATTTCCTAATATCATTACAATGAGGGTTAACGCTTCAACATGTGAATTTTGGGGCAACAGAAATGTGCAGTCTATAATAGGTTTAAAGACTTTTTAAATGGTAGAATATAACATAATGCCACTGAGATAGACAGATGAAAGTGTTGCAGGGGAAATGAGTGGACCAAAGTTCTCCATCACTAATGGGAGTGTGGCTCTTACCATATCTTTGCACAGGAAAATGAATGATTTTTATTTGCGTGAAATTATATTTCCCAGGTTCCAAAGTCCCAGAAAGATCTCTTATTCTTTGAGATGACATGGAGGGACCTGGAAAATATCATCCCAAGCGAAACAAACCAAACAGAGAAAGACAAGTATCATATGATCTCACTTATTTGTGGAATATAATGAACATAACAGTCTGAGGAATGGGGTAGTCCCAGAGATGTGGAAGTGGGGTACAGACTGACAATCCCCAGAAGAGGGGGTGGTGAGGGAGAGATAAACCACAGAACTTATATGCATGTATGCATGAACAATGGACATGGACACCAAAGCTGGGGACAGGGTGGAGAGGAAGGGGGAGGGGGGAATAAGTGGGGGAAAAAGGTGAAACATCTGTAACAAAAATAAATTAATTAAAAAGAAAACAAAAAACAAAGAAACAAAAACAAAAAAATACTACCAATGATACCAGTATGAAGACTCCTCTCCGAAATTCCTCTTAGCATTTAGTTTTATTGTTGAATGTTTCTCAGTGCATTGGTATGTGAGCTTTGCATTATTGGGTAATAAATGCTGTGACTTCTGTCACCTGCTTTAATTTGGGACTGTTTCCTGTCTCCTAGCCTGAAACAAGATTCCTTCTTGTGCCCAGAATGCCACTTAGGCTTTTCTAGAGAAGTATACTAGTCTGTCTGCTCCCCAAATTCTCTTTCTGTACAGTATCTATCCCAGTCCAGGGGCCAGGCAGTATGAAGGGTCACTGTGCTGTTACCACCATCCTCATTTCTTCCTCTCACTAGGTTCCCAGGTCAGTGCAAGAACATACTTATGTATCCATATCTTCTCCTGGTCCTTTTTCACAGACCCTAGAGCTTTGAAGGATGTCAATTCATACACACAGATAATGCCACAGTTGTAGTCTAACAACTTCTGCAAAGAGCAATTCATGTGGATTCAAGTACAACACCTCCTCCTCATCATCATGATTTTGTTGAGAAATATTTATTGCAAATTAAGTCTTATACTTTTTTGGTTGCTGTTCTAATGGAGCTCCACACCCACAGACTCTGCTGTTACTAAAAGGCTTCCTTCCACTGATTATTGCTGTTTGAGACTTGATCTTTGAATGCATCCTTGGATTTGTCTATTTCTTGTTGTTGACCTTTTATCTCTGGTCCTGGTTCTCCCCCCTCCCCCATTTAGACTCTCCTTGCATCTCGCTTCACTAGACTCTCAGAGTCGCCAATTTCTGGGCCAGCTTTGACTTCTATCAAACCTAGCTTAGCCTTCTAAGACCCCAGCCCAGGTCAATGCCTTTGCTTCCTACTCAGCATACAGGGTAAAATGGGTGGCTTGGTTATAGGATAGTATGAACTGACTTTTAAAAACAATATGCCCACATTTTTATCATTTCTGTGTAGGTCTTATGGAAAGAACATTTTTTGGTTTACTTTATAAAAGATTGCTTGTCTTAGTAAAAACTTACTTCAGGACAGTTTATCTTATTCATTTGGGAAGCCATTATTGTACATTTTCTTTCTTGTATTTAGTGGCTCTGTGACCTAATGAGATGCAGCAGTGGTGTTCAACTCTGGCCACATGTTTAAAATCCTCTCGAGTGGTTTTGAAAAAATGCCTCACTTCAGATCAATTGGATCAGAATCTTTACAGGTGGATCGAAGCCATTGGTATTTAAAAATCTCTCTAGGTGTTTTTAATGTGCAGCTGGTATTGAGAACCACCGGGATTGGAGGGAAGGTGTCAAAACCATCACTTGCTTTTTGATTTTAAGTAGTCGTTCTATCTCAAACTAAATAGCCTCCTCCCCAATCTATTTTCTTTGAAAAAGTATTTAAAACATACTTAACTCTCAATTCTTGTCTAAGATAGAACATTTGTGTATATGGACATGAGTTAACCAGTTTCTAATATTAAATAATTTATAAATAAAACCATTAATTAGATTTTCAACTCTTGTCCTCCAAAGTCATGAAAATGTGCAATTCTCTCCTGAGGCTATTTCCATTTTTAAATACATGCATTAAATATTAACAAACCGTAGGAATGTGCAGTCCCTGTACTTCAGATCCTGTTCGTTTCAGACTAAGTCGGAAACCTCCTTTCTTTCTAGGCTCTGTTGCTGTGCACTTCTGGTCTACCATCCTGAATTTACTTATGCAGACGTTAAATACCACTTTTATATCCTCAATAATCTGATGAATGTTGGCGAAAGCAACAAAGATTTTGCTGTATTAACACAAAAATCAAGCTTTAAACATTCCTGTTGTTGATTGAAAAGTATAACACACTGAAAGGGAGAAAGAGATTATATGTAGACTAATAACCAAAAATGGAAAGAAGAGTTGTTTTAAATGGTTGAACATACTTAATGAGTATGTAAAATGACAGAATATAATTAAAAAATATATTGCCCCTTAGGAGAGTATGATAAGTTGGAAAATAAAAATGATGGAAGCTTCTGCCTTTTGTGTTTCCAAAAAGCTCAGCCCCACTGAGGAGATTATATTAAGTGCCCTATTAAAAAAATTTGATAGAGAAAGTCATTCTTCTATTCTCAAAGCAAGATTGGGGGTGGGTGGAGATAGCCAAATATTCTCCAAGGTTTCAAGGAGCTGCTGGTTTGGGGTCTCTGAGAGAGGAATGTGTACCCCTGCTTCTGAAATAGAATCCTGGAGAGGTGAAAAGGTATGAGAGGTTGTAGAAACCAAGATGGGAAGGGATCTGCACTCAGTTTTCAGTCTTAGAGTCTTGGGATGTGCCACAGCTTCAGAGAGGGAATGGCTGCTGGATGCATCTGGGCAGCAAGGGCACAGGACCCCAGTGGAGATGATTCCCCTGGAGACAGTTCCAGGGTCACTGAGTGCTATGGACTGAACGGTTGTGTCAAACTCAAAGTCATGTATTTTCATACAAGTACCTGCTGTGTCTGTGGGCGACTCTGACCAAGTCTGCAGCCTTTCCCTCTGTGACTGTGATGCTCAAGTGGCTGTTCTGGTCACGGGGAGTGTGATGGCTGCACGTTCATCTCCTCGTGTGGGTCGCAGTGTCTTCTCAGAACTCGCTCTGTCTCGTTTTCTGAGGCATCTACAACACTTCTGGGTATGCTCAGACTTCTGAAATTCACGCACCAGAAATATTTACCCTCAGTTTTTGGAACATAATAGTGTTATAAGTTTTCTATTTGGCCAAGTGAGCATGTTAATAAAACAAACAGATTGCTACCCATTCTTATCATATTGAACAAATAGACATTCTAATAAGAGATAAATAGGGAACACATTGCAAAAATTAAGAATGTAGAATTAATTTAGTTTTAGAATAAACTTGTTATAGTGTGTTTTGTTTTTTTTCCAGAGAAATTAGAGTCATTGACAGTTTAATCACTGACTGGCACTAGACCAGGGCCTAGAATTTGGGAGCCGTTGCTCTTGATCATGTGCCTTCATTCTGGCCAGTTTCAATGGTGCCCATAATTCTGACATAGTGTCAGAACAAAGATTCTCTTTCTCTGAGGTTTATCTTCTGTGTTGTAGGGTATTCATTTATTTAACAAACACAGGCCAGCCCTGGCTTTGTGCCAGGGACACAGAGATAAAAGACCCTGCCTCCTGAAACTCACAATCTGTAAACAGATAATATTTCAGTTGAATCCTGTTGCTATTGACTCATGTTCCTGGAAATAACCATGTGTATCAAAAACACATGAAAGAAAAATACAATGCATACCATCTTTTATTTTATTTTATTAAAAAATATGTTTTCTTTATTGATTTTAGAGAGAGAGGAAGGGAGCAATGGAAACATCGATGAGAGAAAACATTGATTGGCTGCCTCCTGAATGCTCCCCACTGGGTATTTGGTCCACAACCAGGGCATGTGCCCTGACTGGGAATCGAACCGGCAACCTCTTGGTGCATGGTTGACACTCAACCACTGAGCCACACCAGCCAGGCACATACCATCTTTTAAAGCAGTCAACCTATTACCAATATTCAGAGAAAACTTTCAATTCTTTCTATCTTTATTTAATTCTAATTTACATCTATTTTACAAATAGAATAATCACCTTTATGAGTCTTTCTGTAAATTCCTCAGCTCCATTGCCCTTTGACTATCATTCTATTGCTTGCCTTCCTTGTCAAACTTTTTTCACTGTCTCTACCTTTACTGGGAACCAATACATTATTTTTGCAGTCTTTCTCCTTACTCTTTACTATTCTAATTCTGTCTCTTTGTTGCAATTATTTTTGGTTGCCCAGTAACTTCTCACAAATGCAAAGAACTCAGACATAATAACATAATATCCATGACCTTAGGGAGGGAGCACAGAAGAAATGAGAAAGCAAAGTAATCAAGACGAGTACTAAATATTAAAGTTTTTCTACAGCTATAATTGGAGCATGGCCACAGTCCTATCAAGGATACATGAGCTTGAACAAAAACAAAACAAGAAGCTTCAGGTGTGAGTGTTATCATCTGATAAATGTATGTTAGATGGCAGTACAAGGTCTTATGAGAACATGAAGGGCAAACATGTAATCCAGATGGGGTGTGGAGGTTTCTGAAAGCAAGAGCAACTTATGACACATGAAAAGGGGCAAGCCAGTGACGAATATGAGTAAAGACATTTCCAGGAAGGGAAAAGCTGAGGCAAAGGCGTCACGATGTGAGAGAGGATGCTGCTGGAACTCGGATGGAGAATTTCTCCAGATGGGATTTGTTAGGTTTTTTTACAGAGGAGACCATCTGAGCTGGGTGAACTGAATAGGTCACATGCAAAGTATAAGAAATACCCCTGAAATCACACTTCTGATGTCAACTGCAAATTTGGGGGTCCCCAAGACCACCCCCAGGTTAAATAATTCACTAGGACTCACAGAACTCAGCTAGGTCATTATACTTATGGTTGTAGTTTATCATAACAAAAGATATAGATTAAAATGAAATAAGGGAAGAGGTGTGAAGGGCAGGGTCAGGAAGATGCTAGGGAAAAGCTCGCAGTTACCCTTTCCCAGTGGAGTCTTGAGGACAGCACTAACTTTCACAGCATCAATATCTGAGAACACTCACAGAGTACTGCCAACGAGAGGAGCTTACTCGGAGCTTGGTGTCCAGAGATTTTATTGGGGCTTGATCATGTAGACACCCACATGGCTGACCTTAATCTCCATCCAGACCCTCTGAAGGTCAAGCTGGTACCATGTGGCTCAAGGCTCCCCAACCATAAATCACACTGTTAGCAGAGACTATCTGACATGCCCAATGCTCCCAAGCAAACAAAAACACTCATATCAGGCAGCAAGTTGCAAGGACTTAGACGTTGCCTCCTGTGATCTGAAGGCAAAGCCAAACCTCTCTTTGAGCAAAGTTAATCTTTAATTGCACTACCAAACCCGGAGATTCCGACCATATTTCCTTCACAGGAAGTCTGTGATAAGGCATCCCTCACTGGACCAGGGGATCTGGTGGCTCTCAACCCTGGCTACACACTGGGCTTACTTAGGGGCACTTAACATTGCTGATGTTTAAGTTTGTATTCCCCAGTCCCAGAGATTCTAATTTAATTTGTCTGGGGAAGTCCAGAATTGGTATGTTTTCAAAGTTCTCCGAGTAATTCTAATTTTGGGAAATTGCTACATGGAGTAACTAGGACAATTCTGCCTAGTAAGGATGCTCCCAGGAGCATGGCACTCTTTGTTAGGGAGTCTGAATAAAATAAAGAACCACTTCTGGCAGAGGTTATGGGTAAAGATGCCGTCTCAGGACTAGAAGCATAGACAGAGAAGCTCAGTCAAGAGAATGGTTTTCTGCAAAAGTCGTTGAGGCATCCGCAGAGACATGCTAGTTCTCATGAAGCCCTACTCTATTACTGATAACTTACTCGGTTTCTTTATCCTTAGAGTAAGCATCTACCATCAGAGGTTACCTGTCTGTGCTGTGCAATCTGAATGTTTACCTTATACACGGGTTGTTGCCCTTCACTTCCTGGGGCAGGTGAGTTAATTCTCTGTGCCCCAGTTATCTCATTGGTAAAGTATAGATAATAGTAGATACTCCATATATTGCTCTAGGAATAAATAATTAAAACCTTATTCTAGCCATTGTGCCAAATTGTTTAATTTAACACACAAATTAACTCATTTAATTTTTATAACAGTCCTATGAAATAAGTGCCATTA
Organism: Molossus molossus; assembly: GCF_014108415.1. Lineage (NCBI taxonomy): Eukaryota > Metazoa > Chordata > Mammalia > Chiroptera > Molossidae > Molossus > Molossus molossus. The sequence goes on from NW_023425346.1 coordinate 67,807,924, forward strand.
TAATTTTCATTTGATAGCTGAGAAACTAAGATATATTAAAGTTAAATCAATTGTTCAGTATTGTCCATGGCTTATTTCATTAGTAACGCTATTAAGAAAACTTATATGTTGGAATAAATATATTTAATCTATTAATAGGGAAGTTTTTCATTTAGCGTTGGTGATATATTGTTTTGTGTTGCTTCTGAGTTTTCCAAGTGTTGTAATTTTATCTTCCCGATTAGATTATAATTTTTGTCTTTTCCTAATAAGATATAAGATATGAGTAACCAGCTATTGTATTTTGTTTCCATCCTTTATTGCTCTTGAAGCAGGAGGAGAATGGATCCTGTTATTTTAGAGGGGGTAAAACGGATACTTAGGAAAGTCAAATAATTTGAAGTTACCCACTGAAGTGGGAGAAGAACCTCAATCTACTGGCTTTTATCCAGGGGCTTTCACTAGACCCTATCTGATGGAAATGGAAAGAAATGTATGCGACAGTCTCACACATCTCAAATCATCTACCACGGCTACACGGTTTTAAGAAATATTGAAAATGGCATGAATCTGAATTCAACTATGAATAAACTTGTAGGAAAATAGAGTATTCTACTTAATCAAATGCTCTGGTTAATGAAGATTTTTCTGTGCATGTGATATAGGAATTATCTATTTAAAACATCCTCTCAATATTAAAACTATACAGGACATACTGTACTTTATGTTTAATAATTTATGAGTTTCTTAGTATAGTTTAAAATCACGGCTATCAAGCTATGAAAAGACATGGAGAAAATTTAAATGCATATTGCTAAGTGAAAGAAGCCCATCTGAAAGGGACACATACTGTATGATTCCAATTATATGACATTGGAAAAGGCAAAACTATAGAGACTAAAAAGATCAGTGGTTTAGACCAGGATCACAAATCTAGAAGTGATCCTGGTCTAAACCACTGGGGGGCAAGAAGGATGAGTAAGTGAAGCACAGAGGATTTTTAGGACAGTAGAAATCCTCTGCATTGAGATCATAATGATGGATATATGTCATTGTACATTTGTCCAAGCCCATAGAATATACAACACCAAGAGCGAACCGCAATGCAAACTATGGATTAGGGATGAGTTTGATGGATCAGAATAATCAATTGTAACAAATGTGCCAGTAGACAGAGTTTATGTCAGCCTCCCAGCCATGCCATTTAGTTTTAGTACAAGCCAAGTGTCAGCTTCTTAGATGCTAAATAGGTCTACTGGTTATCTTGTATTCTTAGATTTGATATAATTGGCTCCAACTTCTAACCCAGTGTCCCTTTTTCTATCTTCAGTTTGATGAAAGCTGGTTACTATTGGCCTGACTTTCTGATATGGTTTTATTTTGTTTGTCTATTGTACCATTTATCTTCTGTCTATATTAATTCCTTTCCCATACTATGTTGTATCATTTTTCTGTTTCTAAGTTTCTACCACTGTGCAATGTTATTCTGCTTCCAAATTGCCAGCAACATGGTCTGATTCTTTAGAAAATTTTTACTGGCTATTTGGCACAAAAAAGGTTACATCATAGGGCATCATACCATTTAAAATCAGATGATAGCCCTGGCCGGTTTGGCTCAGTGATTGGAGCGTCGGCCTGCGGACCAGAGAGTCCCAGGTTCGGTTCCCGCTAGGGGCACGTGCCAAAAAAAAGAAAAAAGAAAGATAAAATCAGATGATAGATATTTGTATCTGTTAAATTTTACTCCATCACAAACCACCTCAAAACTTTAAGCTGACAATCATTTTATTATTGCTTTTGACTCCATGGATTCACCATGTAGTTCTGCAGCCTTCTGAGATCTGGTTGTTCTAGGATGATCTCTCTCACATATTGGACAGATGGTGTTGGCTCTTAGCTGGGGAGATGGGGATGACTGGGCCATGTATCTTTTATTATCCAGGAGACTAGCCTTACCTTTTAATATGGTAGCAGCAACAGAGTTCTGAAGAATAATAGCAAGAGACAAATCTTTAATATACTAGCTCTTTTAAGATAATACTTATGTCAGGTTTGCTATTGACCAAAGCAATACACTTGGTCAAACCCACAATCAGTGTGGGAGGGGAATACTCAAGGGCTATGATATGGGGAGGAGAATTACTAAGTCAGTTTGGAGACAATCTACCATGCATTGTTTAACTGTTTATTTATTTATGTATTTTTGTTGCTCATGTTTTCTTATAGGGCACAAGCATGTTGTTGCATCACTGGGCTAATTTATCTTTCTCTGACCTCTTTCCTCCCTGACTCAGTGACTCCATTGTGCCTAGCCTTATTTTGTTTTTTTATTTTTTTTGCAAAGCACAAAATTTTACTGCAGTTTTAAAATCTAATTACCAGTGACAGCAATTCTAAATCTGAAAAATTGTACTTAATGACTTATTTTGTTCTTGAGTATGAAATTGGGTTGTGCACTCGGACCAGAGCAGGCTTTCAGGGACTTCCCTGTCAGGTTGAGGCAGCAACCTCAAGAGCTGCGTGTGGTGTGTATGATTTCACTTTATGGTTCCTGTAGAGGGCATAGGACCTGGTGATCTGGTAGATACAGTTATTCAGCAATGTAATCACATATCACATTTGGATCAATAACAGGCATAATTGAACCTCTCTGATACCTATAGCACTGGGATCTGTGCTTGAGTAGGACTATCTGATAAAATACACACATCAGTAAATTTTGAATTTCAGATAAAGAACAAATAACTCTTTAGTACAAGCATTGCCTAAATATTGCACTCATCTGAAATTCAGATTAATGGGGGGGGGGAATTATGTATTTTTATTTGCTATTTCTGGCAACCCTATCAGCTTAGAATGCTATGATACCTAAAGCCAGGACATACTATACATAAAAAGTAATGACATAAGGAAACTTATTGTGGTGCTTTTAACGCATACATCCGCAAATTCTTTGGCACTCCTACATTGAGAGGTAAGGTTTATGGCCCCTCCCTTGAATCTGGTTAGATTTAGGGATTTGCTTATAATCAACAGAATGCAGAGTAGCTGTTGCATGGCTACTGACACTGCGTCATGAAAGATGATACAGCTTTGCTTTGCTTGTGTAGACTCTCACTGCTGAACACTGAGCCACTGCATGAGAAGACTGACTAACTATGCTGAAGCCACTATGCTGTAAGGAACCCCAGGCCACATGGAGAGGCTCAAGTAGGTGCTTCAGTTAAAAAATCCAGCTTAAATCCCACTGAGGTTGCTACCTTAATGGTTGATGCTTAGAGACAGCATCATCCACTAGGCATGTGGGTGAAGTCACCTCCGGATGATTGTAGCCCCCAGCCATGGAGTAGCTACCAGCTGAAGCCCAGACATTGCAGAACAGAGATAAACCATTTCTGTGTGTCCTATCTCAATTCTTGATCTACATCATTCGAGAGCATAATAAAGTGGTTGTTCCAAGTCACTAATTTTTGGGATAATTTGTTGTTATGGAGTAATAGTAACTGTAATACACATGTTAAGTACAGAGTGAGTGAATGGTTAACATGATTTATGCTGTAAGAGCTTAGGAGAGGAGCCAGTCACCAAAGACCTGTGTTTGGGTAGGGCTCCCAGGCTCCGCCCCCCCCTTGATAGGCAGAGCTTGTCTTGATAAGAAGTGCAGGACATGAACAATGAGGAAGGAAAGTGTACAAGCAGAGTAATGGCAAAGATCCTTGTTCTTCTTTTTATTTATTTTTTCTTAGAATGATTACAATATAAACAAATCAATTTGCAAAGCACTTGAAAAAAGATTAAGGGTGGAATGGAAGAAGGCATAAATTAAACTCACATCTTGATTTCTGGGCTATGCTTTTGGAGCATTTAAAGATGAACTATTGTGGTTGTTCATAGGACTTAACGATCTTTCGGGAGACTGATAAACTGAGAAACAGATTGCAGTAATTTTGGATTGGTCACCTACCAGGCTGACAATCACTTAAATTTCACATTTCTTTAAAAATTTTGAAACAGGGGCACTCTAAATTGTTCTTTTAAAAGGACAAAAATGTTTTATGGCAGAACAGAACAATTTGGTGAAAAGAGACTGTTCTTTATGCTTTAATGCTTTTAGAGAAGTCTCCAACTGCTAACTGACCAAAGATGAAAGCAAAATAATATTTTGCCTCGATCCTTAGAAGGATTTTTTGTGCAGATATTGTGGGAGAGATGTTGAAGGTCAAATCCTTTTCTCTGAGGACTTTACACTGTCAGGTGTTTATAATGTGAAGGGGGTTTGTACATTACTCAAAAATAATACTGAAACCTAGAGATTTCTATTTACTTATGTGGCCGTATGCTTTTTATTCTAGGAGTGAACTTGGTGAGTTAGGTGTTGCTGAAAGAGCTCTCCCTTACTGCATTCTTTATTACTTCCCTTCCCCCTAACCTTTCTGGGTCTTCCTAGGACCCCGAAGTTCTCATGGTGTGACCAGGCCTATCAGCTCCTCCCTTCCTCTGCTATAGTCTATCAACACTGGATTCTTTGAGTTTCCTCCAAACTATCCTTTGAACCTACTGATGACTCCTCTACTCCTGCCGTCCAAATGTTCCCCCTCAGTGATGTGTGGCAGCCACACGGGCTGGATCTTCCAGGAAAGTTAGCGTCCAAACAGTTCCATTGTCTCCATAAACTGAAATTCCTTAGAATCCCAAGATTTTGTTATTCAAAAAAACATTTCTCAAGAATCTCACCTAAATCTGAGAGGGACCCCAAGTTCTTTGAGATCATGTGTTTAGATTCCTTCCATGAAAAATTCTTATCCTCCACTATTCATTGTCTTTTTTTTTTTTTTAACCTCACCCGAGGACATTTTTCCATTCTTTGTTCAGATAGAGTGGGAGGGAAAGAGAGGAAGAGAGAGAGAGAGAGAAACATCGACGTGAAAGGGACACATCGAGTGGCTGCCTCCAGCATGACCCAAACAGGGCCGGGGACAAACTGCATCTGAGGTACGTGCCCTTAGCAGGAACCGAACCCGGGTCTCTCTGGATTGCAGGTTGACACTCTAACTGCTGAGCCAAACCGGCCAGGGCTTCATTGTCTTTATTTTTAAAAAATCAGTTTTCTGGTTACTCTACAATTTTCATTGGAAACATTGCCCTATTCTCTTTTTCCTTGCCCAAATTCTGGTATTTTCTCATCCATCCATTCATCTGTCCATCCATCCATCCATCCATCCATCCATCCATCCATCCATCCATCCAGTTTGTTATTCATGTGGACAATTCATATCATTTCATAGCCTCATAGTTACTTGTGCCTCCCAACTTTAATATCCTTATTTCTTTTTCAATTTAGTTACCTGGCACATAGTGAACATTATATAAAATAAGTAATAATACCTAAAATACAAATTATTGTTAAAAAGTATCACTAAATGTTGGTGACAGATGGGATATTATACCAATAGCTCAAATTTCTCTGGCCCTTGTCTCCCACGATGATGTGTTATCTCTAAGATTCTGCAAATATTCACCCCAGTAAGTCTTCCACCATCGTTGGGGTGGGTGGTGGTGGTATCTTACCTATGCCTCACCGGTCTGTCAGGTGCAGGTACTGTACATGGTCTACCCTCATTTTCCTCTGTCACTCCCTGAGCTTCTCAGCGCTCTACCTGCAGGTGCTCCTGTGAAAACACACATGCACAGGCCCCGTGTTCATTCTCTTTGAACTTCCATAGCTGCCAGATCCCCAGGTAACCTCCTTTTGTCTTGGAGACTTAAGCTGCACACCTTATGCCTGTCCTGTCTCAGTCTCGCATGAAACCGTTTATTGAGCTTTCTATTTCATTTGCCTGTGCTGTAGGGTTACAGCATGGTCCTCGGCTTTGTGCATCAGGATCGCCTTTTGAATCATCCACTTAAAAATGCAGATCCCCACCCCGGATTCTGATTGGATTCATCTGAGGTGAGCCCTGGCTTTGGGTGATTCTACTGGGCTGTGAGAGTTGAGAATCTCTGGTTTATAGGCATTGACAGGAGGCTGACATTGTGCTGGTCGCCCCCCCCCCCCGCCCCCGACCCATTCCAGTCTTTATTCCAGGCACCGTGCTGTCACAATAGTGGTTCTCTTCCTTCACAGCAAAACAAACAGCTCTCACCCACCGGCAAATCGTACCAAAGCACTCACCCTATGGTCAGAGAAGTCTGAATTTTAGTTTGGTGCTTGAAGTTAGAGTCCACAGCAGTTTTTATAAGGCAAGAATTCTAAACAGAAACTTCCAAGGGAGAAAAAGACAGACTTACTGGTGTTGGAAGTTCCTCCATTCAAAGCTATAAGAAAAATCTTTAGCCCACTTTTGAAAAGGATTGATTAGGATAGAAAAATAAGTACATGTTACCTTATTTTCATCTTTGACTTATTTGCTATATGGAAACACAGTTAATGTCACATGATATTACGTTTGGATTTTAATAGATTTCTCAGTTTTCCAGGGTCACAGTTTATATTGACCACATAAGAATTACTTGAAGAATCAATCAATTATGCAATTTCTTCTGAGTAATCTACAGATAGATTTAGTGATGATAATAAAGTTGAAGATTTAGGGTCTCTGGGAGGGGCTCTATAAATGTATTCATATGGTCATATGTTTTTGTAAAATGTGCATGAGAAAGATGTTTTCCTCTTAAGAAGGGTCACCTTCCCTAACTTGCAAAAAATTCAGACCTTGTTTAACCTGATTATGAGGAATCCTTGAGAATACTACAGAATGGGGCTTCCTCAAAATGAAACAGTTCTTATTTCAATCGTCTTTATTGAAATAATGGAAATTTTTTATTAGAATAAATAACAAAAAAGGCTTAAAACAGGGCTTATTTTAAACCTATATATGCCACTAACCATGTGTGCTTGTTGAATTACTTGAATATCACTCTACCTATTGATAAATAGCCTCCAGCCCCTCAGTCTCCTCTGCTACCATTGCATCTAACCTTGTTGTTCCCCTGAAACTCACCCAGGCCTCACATGATCCAGCCTCCAACAGGGTAACATCTGTCACATCAGGGCGCCTTCCAGGACCCTAGTCCAGTGCTATACCACCAGCCTCCATTCTGATTGGTCATTATCTGTGCTAAATGAATTGTAAAATATTGTAACCTGTGCTTAAAAACAACTTAAAAAAATGTCTGTGGTTATATATCATGGGTAAGAGGACTAAATGTACAATAAAATCTCTGTATACAAGAAGCGATACTATAAAAAATACCCAACATCTTTTACAAATTATTTTTGGAAATCCATTTTGGGCCCATTTAATGTCCGGTTTATATATGGCTAAGAAAAATCATGTCATGTAGAAACTAGATCTTAGTTTAGTCAAAAGAAATTGAAGAATACCTTAATAGAGATTTAGTTTGTAACCAGAATGGTTCTTAAAATATGTTGAAAGAAGGAAGCCAGCTGCTAGCACAAAGGAATACTATTCAACAATCACTGTGTAGGAGTCGCTATGAGGGTTAGAAAGAAGACAGTTCAGATACACAACAACTGCTTACATTTTTACCGAGAAATACTTAGGGGGAAGTGCCATATTGAAACTCCACCTGAACTGATCTGCATCTCAGGTTTAGAGAGTTATAAGCTCACGGTATTTTCTGTGTAATTTGGCAACCTAGAAATAAATAAATCATTTGGTCAGATTTAATACTTATGAGTATTGAAAACAACTGAACAAAGAATTTATGACTAGGTTTTTCAATGTATAAGCTCACTTTAGAATATAAATCACAGCATAACCTTGAAAAAGAATAAGCTCACCTTGTTATTTTCAGATATTTTTATTTGTGAACAAAAAAGAATCTATGGTTATACTATATATATAGATTCAAAGACAATTTGATAAGTTGAATTATTAATAAACATAAAAATAAACAACAAAAGGTACTTTTGGGTAGGAAAAGTGACTCCCACATTTTCAAGGGAGTTTTATTTGGAGTTTCACGAATAGCCTGAAAGCACACAAGGGAATAATCAAATCTGCGGATGCCACTAGCTTTCCTGATCAACACTCATCTGCCCGTTCATTCAGCACTCAGAATAGCTTTTTGGAGCTTAACAAACTCTAGGCATTGTAGTGGATTATGGAGATGAAAGGATGAAGAGAACACAGCCCCTGTCCTAAAGGTCAGACAAGTAAATAGGTAACTCCATTCAATATAACATGTAAGAGGTCTGCAGAAATGAATGTCACTCTATATAATTATATATCTTTTTGGTATAAGATGCTGCTTTGCAGAAACTGCAAATGAGTTTTCAAACCCAACACAGATTCTCTCCCACGGGTCTGACTCATCAGTAGGAACCTTTTTGTCCTGTGTGAAATGGAACCGCCTCGCACTATCTCCGAGCCCAGATTCTGAGCACTTCATTGGTACATCAGTGCAGGGATGGGGATTCCATCTGAGCTCTGCCAATCCCTCCCATTTCTCTGGTCCAGCTGTAGTGCTCTTCTGCTCACATTTCTGAGACAAATAATATCTGTTCTCTGATCCTTAGGAATGGAAGCAAACTTAACCACAATTGGTTTCAAGTGCACACTTGCCCAGCTCAATTCCTAGGTTCTATCCCAATTTCCACCAGTAGGTGGTAGGGACATCAAACAGAGTTAACCTGCTCATGATTGTTCAGGGCTGAGAAGGCGAGGACAATGCTGTTGGTACTTTGGAGTAAGGAGCACCTTCTATGTTTACAACAACACTTGTAGATACAGTTCTCACTTATTTTGTTTGACTTGTAAAATCTGTGTATTGTTTTGAATGACATTTTTAGTCTCCTAGTTGCATGCATCAGCGTTATAGTTATTATCGTTACAGAATACTCTCTGTGTGTGTGTATTGATTTGGCTTACTTAAAGCTTACCTGAAGCAGACATAGTCTTTACAATAAAGAAAAACATAATAAAAATCTGAGAACATAGTTTATATGTGCTAATAATAATATCTGGGAAGATTTTATTTCTAGAATAAAAAAAAATCTGAGAGTCTAGTCATCCATTTTCATTTCTTATTCTGCAAGTAAACCAAAAGAGACAGGGACTTACCATATCAAACACCTATGGTCTCTTTTCAATCCTTTTTTCCAAGTAGTTTTATATGTCCCTGCACGCACAAAGGTTAAGAGAAAAAGAAAACAAACACTGGCAAACTTTCTCCATAGTATGTAGGGCCCGTGAAATTGTATTTTAAACATACTTTGCACCAAATGAATTATTCTGAAAAGAAATGATGTTAAAGGAGCATGTTTGTTTCAGAAGAACTTTGTTTTTAAGAAAGCCTTCTGAGATAACACGTTCCTTTTGTTAAGTATATTTCTTAGTGAAGGAAAGTGTTTCTTTTGTAAATTTTTGTTTCTTTTCCCTTTCCTATACCAAATATTTTCTTGATTTCACTGGCTATTCTACTTGAATGAAGTACTGAAAATGGTCATGACAAATGATTCTTTCTTGATAATCTATTTAACCATTATCAAAGGAATAAATGTCTGGCAATAAGAATTAGAAGCTATTTTTCTTTTGGTAAAATTTTAACATTTAAAAATGTAAAGTTAGGACATAAAGTTAGCTTGCCTTTGGCTATGGACATCAACACATTTGCTACATGGGGTATTTGGCAAGGTGTGTGGTGTTAACCTGAAGTCTGAAACAATATTTTTGAACTCTGATGTGTCATCATAAATTACGTTGTTGAAAAATCATTTGGTGGGAAGATAGAGGAGACTTTTGGACCTTCCCAAATCCCCCACATAAATATAAACATAGTAACTAGATAGTAAAACTAAAAATATTCCTGGACAACATTGATAGTAAAGTTAGGCGATATGTTATTCTCTTCAATCCTAAAAGTAAAATCACCAAATTGTCTGTTTACTTTGTATGCCCATCGCAGTCTCAGGGAATATTATATTATTTTTCTGTGACCACACCTTGTGGAGCGGTGGGGGCTCCGGGAATCTGCTCTCAGGCTATTTGTATTGTTGGCAGGATTCAGTTCCACGCGGTTGTAGGACGGAGGCCCCTGCTTCCTTCCTAATTGTCAGCAGGGGAGGCCCCTGGGAGGCCCCTTGCCCACCTCGGACGTTCTCATGCCGCCATGTCTCCGTTTCTCTTCTTCTGCCACATCTTTCAGGCTGACGGGTTTGCTCTTCTCATTTTAAGGGCTCAAGCGATTAGGTTGGGCCCATCTGAATAATCCAGGATAATCTCCCTCTTTTGAGGTCCATAACCTTAATTAGTGCAAAGTGTCTTTTGCCAGTAACATAAGATATTCACAGGTCCTGGAGAATACGGTGTGTAAATCTTTGAGTGGGATGTTATTCCACCTACCACACGGATAAATCTGTAAATGCTTTTATCATAGGCTCTATTTCCTTAAAGCTTAAACAGGAAGTTACTCTGTACTTTTTGGGATCTGAAATGATTCTGGGGGAATTATTCCAGTCTGCTTTCTGAGGACTTGAGTCTCTTCCTTTATCAGACTCTTAAGGCCCAGTCATTTTTTCCTGATCTGGTAATAATTAAACCTCCTCTTCTGACATCCCTTCCTCAAGAGCAACTAGACCTGGGTCCATCTCCTTTTCCCATTTATGTACATCCACAAGGCTCTTCAAGATCTCACCCTCTTCTCCTAGGTCAGTTCCTCACTTGCTATTTTTCATAATCATGTTTCTGTCAAAGCATTTCTTCTTCTTCTTCTTCTTCTTCCTCTTCTTCTTCTTCCTCTTCCTCTTCCTCTTCCTCTTCCTCTTCCTCTTCTTCTTCTTCTTCTTCTTCTTCTTCTTCTTCTTCTTCTTCTTCTCCTTCTTCTTCTCCTTCTCCTTCTCCTTCTCCTTCTCCTTCTCCTTCTCCTTCTCCTTCTCCTTCTCCTTCTCCTTCTCCTTCTTCTTCTTCTTCTACAGCTAATTGAATCTCTTCTTGTTGTTCTGGGCAAATATGATTCTAGAGACAAAGTGTTCCAGGTAAAGTTCTTTAAAATTGCCTACTTAGCTGTTGTAGTTTTAATAATTTACTAGTTGTGTCTCTTTCAACTGAAGAAGATGACATATTTCCTTATAATAAGGTCCCATGGTCATGAATTATATAATTAACACATTAGAGCCAATCTGAAACTATTACATTGTCTGTGTGTGTGTGTGTGTATTGTTTTCTAGCCTGTTGACAATCTTAATGAATATAATTAATGAATATGAGAACCTAGCCTTTTATCTGTCAACAAAGCTGCTAGAACCCCACAATGTTAGAATCTCACTTAACTCTTTCTAAACTATTAAACTTTAAAGCCATCTTCCCTGATCACAGAAACCACAATGTCCAAATATTGTCTTGGTCTTCATATAATAGTCCTTGTTCTTGTGTCTCAAGGTTGTCTATGTTTTATTTTACTAGTGGTTTGGCCAATATTTAACCTTTCTCTTATCACTGTGAGTTAAGAACCAACTGAGACATAGGTAAGGGAGCTGACAGGTCGATATCAAGGTATCAGCTTCATAACAGGTGAAAACTGGATTGGAGACTCTAGTGTAGATGTACTGCCATCACAGGCTTCCTAGCACACCACCCTGACTTAACCATCTGGGAAGTGGCACATATAGATAAAGGCAACTTAGCCCTGTGAATTTCCCATAGGGTGGAGAGCAGCTCAGAGTGTTCCCTCTCTGTTGCCTACACAGGAGTGAGCAAAAGTAGGTTTACAGTTGGTCATATGGAAAAAGACATGCAGGGTATGATTATTACAATAGCTTTTTTAACTCTGTGAAATATAATATTTAGTATAGATTGTTGGTTATTTTAAATTACAGATTGACTCCCCTCACTTACATGTAGAAGTAAGCTTCCCTCCACTTGCTTTTTTTGATTAATTTATTTTTGTTACAGATGTTTCTCCTTTTTCCCTGCATTGACTCCCTCCTCCCTTTCCCCTGCCACCCTGTCTCTAGCTTTGTTGTCTATGTCCATCAGTTATGCATACATGAATATAAGTTCTGTGGTTTATCCCTTATCTCCCTTCCCCCTTCTGAGGAATCTCAGTCTGTACCCTGCATCTATGACTCTGTGTCTATTTTGTTCATCCGTTTGTTTAGTTCATTATATTCCAGAAATAAGTGAGATCATGTGATATTTGTCTTTCTCTGACTGGCTTGTTTCGCTTAGGATAGTACTTTCCAGGTCCCTCCATGTCGTCTCAAAGAATAAGAGATCTTTCTTACATAGTACGCCATTGTGTATATGTACCACAGCTTTTTTTATCCACTCATCTATTGATGGACTCTTGGGCTGTTTCCAGATCTTAGCAATTGTAAATAATGCTGCTATGAACATAGGGGTGCATATATTCTTTCTGATTGGCGTTTCAGGCTTCTTAGGGTATATTTCTAGGAGTGGGATCAAATGGTAGTTCAATTTTTAATTTTTTGAGGTAACACCATATTTTTTTCCATAGTGGCTACACCAGTCTCTATTCCCACTAGCAGTGTACTAAAGTTCTGTTTCCTCCACACCCTCGCCAGCACTTGTTTGATAATTTGTTGATGGCGTCCATTCTGACAGGTATAAAATGATACCTCATTGTTGTTTTAATTTGCATCTCTCTGATGATTAGTGATGTTGAGCATTTTTTCATATGTCTCTTGGCCATTTATATGTCCTGTTTGGAGAGGTGTCTCTTTAGGTTCTCTGCCCATTTTTTAACTGAGTTCTTTGTCTTCCTTTTGTTGAGCAGTGTGAGTAGTCTATAGATTTTGGAAATTAACCACTTATCTGATATATCATTGACAATTATACTCTCCCATATAGTGGGTTCTCTTTCCACTTTGATGGTTATTTCTTTTGCTGTGCAGAAGCATTTAATTTGATGTAGTCCCATGTGCTCATTTTTTTCCTTTGTTTCTATTGCCTTAGGTGATGTATCAGTGAAAATTCTGCTGCGTATGGTGTCTGAAATTTTGTTGCCTGCATTTTCTTGTAGGATTTTTATGGAATCACGAATAACTTTTAAGTCTTGTATTCATTTTGAGTTTATTCTTGTGTATGGTGTAAGTTGGTGGTCTAGCTTCATTTTTTTTTGCATGTAGCTGTCCAATTTTCCCAACACCATTTATTAAAGAGGCTGTCTTGACTCCACTGTTATGCTCTTGCCACCTTTGTTAAATATTAATTGAGCATATTGTCTTGGGTCAATTTCTGGGTCCTCTATTCTGTTCCATTAATCTATGTGCTGTTCTTGTGCCAGTACCAGGCTGTTTTGATTACAGTGGCTTTGTAGTATAACCTGATGTCTTGTACTATGATTCTTCCTAGTTAGCTCTTCTTTTTCAAGATTGATTCAGGGCCTTTTTTAGTTCCATATAAACTTTTGGAGTACTTGTTCTAGTTCTGTGAAGTATATTGTTGGTATTTTGATGGGAATTGCATTGAATCTATAAATTGCTTTGCGTAGTATGGACATTTTAATGCTGTTAATTCTTCCAGTCCATGAAAAAGGTACATGCTTCCACTTTTTTTATATCTTCCTCCATTTCTTTTTTCAATGACCTGTAGTTTTCTGTGAAGAGATCCTTTACTTGTTAGTTAAGTTTATTCCTAGGTATCTCATTTTTTTTTGCCGCAGTGATAAATGGGATTGTTTTTTTAGTTTCTCTTTCTGTGAGTTCATTGTTTGTGTATAAGAATGCCATCAATTTCTTGACGTTAATTTTGTATCCTGCTACTTTGCCAAATTCATTTATTAAGTCTAGTAGATTTTTGATGGAGTCTTTAGGGTTTTCTACGTATAGTATCATGTGAATAATGACAGTTTCACTTCCTCCTTTACAATTTTGATCCCTTTTATTTTTTCTTCCTGTCTAATTGCTGTGGCTAAGACTTCCAATACTATGTTAAATAAGAGTCGTGAAAGTGGACATCCCTGTCTTGTTCCCATTCTTAAGGAAAATGTTTTTACCCATTGAGTGTGATGTTGGCTGTAGGTCTTTCATATATGGCCTTTATTATGTTGAGATATGATCCTTCTATTCCCACATTGCTGAGCGTTTTTATCAGAAATGGGCTGGATTTCATTGAATGCTTTTTCAACATCTATTAATATGATCATATGGTTTTTATCTTTCATTTTGTTTATGTGGTGTATCACATTTATTGATTTGCAAATATTGTACCATCCTTGTATTTGTGGGATGAATCCCACTTGGTTCAAATTTCCTTTGTTGTTATTGGTCTGTTCAAGTTTTCTATCTCTTCCCGGTTTAGTTTTGGGAGACTGTGTGTTTCTAGAAATTTGTCCGTTTTGCCTAGATTGTCAATTTGTTGGCGTATAATTGTTCATAGTATGTTTCAATGATCCTTTGTATTTCTGTGGTGTCAGTTAATTCTCCTTTGCTTCTGATTTTGGTTATTTGGGTCCTCTTTTTTTTGTTTCTTGGTGAGTCTGGCTAAAGGTCCATTGGTCTTGTTTATCTTTTCAAAGAACCAGCTTTTTGTTTCATTGATCTTTTGAACTGTTTTTTTTTAGTCTTTATGTCATTTATTTCTGCTCTGACCTTTACTATTTTGTTCCGTCTACTTGCTCTGGGTTTTGTTTGTTTGTTTGTTTTCTTTCTAGATCTTTAAGTTGTAGGGTTAGAGAATCAATTAGAAATTTTTCTTGTTTCTTGAGGTAGGCCTGTAGTGCTATGAACTTCCCTCTCAGGACTGCTTTTGCTGTGTCCCATAGATTTTGTGTTGTTGTATGTTCATTTTCATTGGTTTCCAGAACGTTTTTAATTTCTTTCTTGATCTGGTTGTTAACTCATTTATTGTTTAATAACATGTTATTTAGCCTCCAAGTGTTTGAATGTTTTCGTTATAATTGAGTTCTAGTTTCATGCCATTGTGGTCTGAGAAGATGTTTGATATGATTTCAATCTTTTTGAATTTGTAGAGACTTACTTTGTGTCCTAACATGTGGTCTATCTTTGAGAATGTCCCGTGGGCACTTCAGAAGAATGCTTATTCTGCATCTTTGGGGTGAAATGTTCTGTAAATATCAATTATGTCTAACTGATCTGGGTGATCATTTGAGGACTCTATGTCTTTGTTAAGTTTTGTCTGGAAGATCTATCCAGTGGTGTAAGTGAGGTGTTAAAATCACCCACTAAGATTGTATTGCTATTGATCTTTCCCTTGAGGTCCTCCAGAAGTTTTTAAATATATTTTGGAGCTCCCATATTTGGTGCATATATATTTACCAGGGTTATATCCTCTTGTCAGATTGATCCTTTTAATATTATGTAGTGACTTTCTTTGTCTCTTATTATGAATCTCGTTTTGAAGTCTATCTTGTCAGGTATGAGTATTGCTACACCAGCTTTTTTTTTCATTTCCATTTGCTTGGTAAATTTTTTTTTTCATTCCTTCACTTTCATCCTGTGTGAGTCTTTTGTTGTGAGGTGAGTTTCTTGTACACAGCATATATATGGGCAATGCTTTCTTATCCAGTCAGCTATCCTATGTCTTTTGATTGGAGTCCACTTGCTTTAATATCACTTCCACAAATCACCATTATAGTTCATTTCATACTATATCATGTTTATGCACACGTTTGTTTCCCTGCTAGATTGTGAACCGTTTCAAGATAAGAATGGCACATTTCTAGTACTTACCAAAGAACCTGGCACACAGAGGAAGCTGTGTTTTTAAAACTGATGAATGAATAAACTATTATCACTTATTCCTACATCCAGAAAAAACACATATTATTTGTATTTATGGTTTCTACATATTGTTTAATGTTCTCAAGAAACGAGTGACTTTTAGTTGTAGAAATTTCAAATGAAGAGAGTACATAGACAATACCATTGTTAAGTGTTCAGTTGAGAAAGGTTGGCTACTTATTGTCCAAGAGGAATCAGGTGCCATTTATTATCTTGATAAGTACAAAATCCTAAATCTTGTGTAGTCATTCTGGGAGTGGATGTGCTAGCCATGGCTGTTGATGGACTCCTATTAACCAGGTTTATGAGATGGATGTACAGAGTACAAATGTTAATATACTAATATTTGCAAGTGTTGGCATGATCAGAGTGCTCTTGACCTATGGGAACATCCATTTGGAATCCGAATCAGAATATGGAGGTTTAGATACAAATTTTTTCAGTCTGGTGTATCATCTTCCTGAGATGGAGAGCATTTTTTGTGGGATTATGAAGCTCTAAGTGCAACAGGCTAAGATGCTTCCTTCCCTGGGTAAAGCTAGGATGGAAACACAGAGTTTTGGCCCCTTAAATGTTCATTTTTTATAATTTCATGACAGAACACTTCTAGTCCTTATCCTCCACCAACTTATGATGAACACTTGCTTTCTTTAAAGATATTATTATATTCATTCAGATTCAGTTTTGGTTTTTTTTTTTTGGCCAGAGATCTCTGAACTCATTCATTATTTATTGACTCAAATCCCATTGGAGATCGTCATACTGTAGCTTCTATAAATCACACTATTAATTGTATTTCCCTCCCACCCTCCTTCCTTTCCTTCATTTTTTTCTCTCTCCTTCACTTCCTTCTTTCTATTCCTTCCTTCTTTTCTTCCTCCCTTATCCTTTCTTTCTTTTTTTTTGTCCCTTAAAATCAGATCTAATCATGCTAAATTAAAAAATTATAACAATATAATTGTGACAAAAAGATAAAGTCATTATTTTAAATTATTACTTAATTTTTATTGAATACCATTGACAATTTAAATAATGTTCGAAACAAGGAATTAAGTTCCAATCCTCCTCTGGTAGGTTTTCATAATTTTAATTAGGCAGTTAGACATGACCTCTTAGAAAAGGTGAGCTAATATTTAAAATCTAGACAACAGATAATAAGATAAAGGGGTCATATGGGTATTCATTTTTAAGAATCTTACAGTGATATTTAAATTTTTTTTCTTAATAGAAAATGAGAAGTAATGAACTTCTGGGGAAGGTTAGGTTTCTAACATTTAAAAGGCATTCTAAACATTCAGAATTAAAAATGTAAGAGAAAGTATTGATGGGAATTTAAAATTCCAGGAACATTTTTACCTGTGAGAGAAAAATCAATTGACGAGATTGCTTTGGAGTGTGCTAAGGGTCAAAGATAGAGGCTCTTCACCCACTTCTCTAGATGTAAAGATGGCTCTTTACAGAACTAGAGGGAAAATTCATTTCTGCTTTATTTTTCCCAGAGCTGTCTTTTCCCCTGTTTTATTTTGTAGTGAACAGATGATAAAGAGGAAATGATTCAAACTCATTTACTTGCAAATAGACATATTCTACAAAGCTTTGCTTTGATTAAGGATAGTTAATAGCAAAGCAGCACTACCAACTTTTTATCCTTGAAATTCCAAAGTGATTCAATCAAAAACACATTCTGTTAAAACAGTCACTCCTTAGTAAAAAAACAATCTCCCAATATGTTGAGCATTCATTTTACCTTCTTATTTGTGACTCAGCTATTACTCAATGTCACATCAATTTGCTTTCTCTCTCATGCTAAAAGTCTTTTTCAGTTGTGTGGTATACTAAATAAACCTGCTTACTTAATGTATTTAATTCCAACAAAGAACCAAATCTAGTGCTTATGTAATGGGTGAATTAGACACTTAATTTTTAAAAGTATACCTCCTTATGATTCAGAAACTCCCTAATGAATTCCAGACAAATCTAACAAGATACAACATCAAGACTTGGAGAAAGCCAGTGGGTTTTTCCAAACTTAACATGCCATTGGTTTGCTTCTTTTTTAGTTTCATTGATATATGACAAATTAACTATGCATTTGCTTTATTTTCTTAAAGAACTGCTTCAAGCATTAATTTAATGAGTACACAGAAAAATTGGTACCACCCTTAGTTAACATCCAGATGAAATACCTTTAGAGTTCTTTGCGTAACAGTAAAAAAATAATGTCAGATAGTTTTAGTTTTAATTACAGAAATACTTTCTCATTCTTTTATGGATAAACCTGGAAGATTAGTGGTTTCTGTCTTGTACCTGGTACAAGGGTGGAGAAACTGAAGTTGTAGACTGGCACAGGACTCATGCTGGACTCACTTACATTAGAAGGACATTTATCTGAAGTTACAAAAATCAGGGCAAGGAAACCCAATCAGAGTTATTGTCTTGAGGAGCAAGAGCATAGCTCACCATTAACCTCAGAATAAACAAAAAGCCATTAACATGAAATATAAGACCTCATGTGACCCGGATCTTGCTTACAGTTCTCAGTGCCCCAGTAATGCTGACCTGCTTTCTCACCTACCGGCTGTTGCTTCATTGTTCTTTGCCTGGAACACTTTATCCCTATTTAATTTTCACTGTGCTAGTTCCCACTCATCTTTTTGGAGTTGCTAAAGTGCCTCTTCCTTAGTGAAAGACTTGATCACCCAAAGTTGGGTTAGGTGCCCTTTCATTATGCTCCATTAGTATTCTGCTTTTCTTTTGGTGGTAATGCTTTAGGTACTAAGTTGTAATTGACAGTTTACTTGTTCACATTTATAACTAGACCAGAGTAGGAGACTGCATGACTATATCTTTTTTAACATTGTAGTCTAGTACTTGAAACACAGCATGTCCCGATTGATATTTATTGTATGATCAATGCATAGCTAACAAAAGTCAGTGTAAACCAGTTGTTTTCAAGTGGGATGCTTGATCTTGCCTACCAGAGGATTTTTGGCAATGACTGGAGACATTCTGATTGACAGTATTTGCTGTATCTTGTGTTATATCATTTGGTGGGTAGAGCCAGGGATGCTGCTAAAAATCCCACAATGCACGGGTCAGCCCCCCATAACAAAGTGTCGTCTGGTCCAAAATGCCAATAATGTCAATGTGAGAAACTCTGATATAAGTAATACTATGTTTATTGTAACAGGTTAAAAAAAAGGTGGTCTCATGGGTAAGTAGTAGAAAAAAGTGGGTAGCAAAAGCAAATAACTTACATGTTTGAAGCAGTTCATACTGAGGTACAGAGAATTGTTCAGAACCAAGGTCAGGGAAGAGCAATGGAAACCATCTTCCTGTGTCAGTGATGCCATGTGTGGTGGGCTGTGTAGAGAAGTTGAAGTTCAGGCTTAGATGTGCTTTCTAATACATTTATTATTCTTTTCTCTCTGGTAACTGCTCCTCTGTGTTGCCTTAATTTCCTCCCACTGTCCATAAAATATTTGTTACTCAATTTTGAGGTTTTAAAAACATATTTTCTTTGAACATGACAGATTGTATAATGGGGAAGAAAATTGAAAATGGATTCCCCATAATTTGTAGGAGGAAGATTGAAGAGCTAGAACCTGAGTGCTTCCAGTATAGAGATAGAGAAAACATTGTCTTTCTGGCTTGTCTTATTGAAAATGGGAATACAGTATTTTATTTGATTTATATTATATCTTTCTTTGGTCACATTTTGTTTATGGTTAAACATAGTAAGACCATTTTTTTTTTCTATATATACATCTGAAATGCCTTTAAATCAAACTGGCTTTTAAAATCATACTCAGTATAACAAAAATGGAGCCAATTAGTAAACAAGAAAATGTTTGGAATATTAAATAAGGACAGATGATATTTAACTGGCTTTGTAATTTATGCTGTATTATTCTGATTAACAATCAGACTCGCTGTATCTATGGAAACAAAGAGAAAAATTACTTCTGCTTCCAACAAATACACAAAGATGAGAAATATTTTGCTTCTCTGAATAGTCAGCACAGGTGTTGCCCTCTTGGTTAGCCTTGGTGTATTATCTATTTTACCATGAGAAAAGCAAAATCATGTGGGTGGGGATCAAAAGATGTAAGATTTAAAAAAATGAACTGAAGTATTCTTTTTTTTTTTTTTTTAAAATCTTTATTGTTGAATGTAAAATGTATTACAGATGTTCCACATTTTTCCCCCATTGACCTCCTCCTCCCCGCTCCCAGCCCCCTCCCGCCTTTTCCCACACTATTGTCTATGTCCATTGGTTATGCATAGAAGTTCTTTGGTTTATTTCCCCCCCCAACCCCTTTCCCTTTGAGGTTTGTCAGTCTAGCAATGAATTTGTACTTCTTAATCTCTTCACCTTTGTCACCCATTCCCCCAACCCCCCTCCCATCTGGCAACCAACAAAATGTTCTCTGTATCTATGAGAATGTTTCTGTTCTACCTGTTCATTTTGTTTGTAGATTCCATTGTTGATAGATATGTATTCATTGCCATTTTGTTTGTTCATATATTTTATCCTTTTCTTCAAAAAGACCCTTCATTATTTCATATAATAACGGTTTGGTGGTGATGAACTCCTCCAACTTTTTCTTGTCTGGGAAACTCTTTATATGGCCATTGATTCTAAATGACAGCTTTGCAGGATAGAGTAATCTTGGTTGTAGGTTCTTGCTTTTCATCACTCTGAATATTTCTTGCTACTCCCTTCTGGCCTGCAAAGTTTCTTTTGAGAAATCAGCTGACAGCCTAATGGGAACTTCCTTGTAGGCAACTAGCTGCCTTTCTCTTGCTGCTTTTAAGATTCTTTCTTTGTCTTGAACCGTTTGCATTTTGATGATGATGTGTCTTGGTGTGGGCCTCTTGGGGTTCATCTTGTTTGGGACTCTCTGTGCTTCCTGGACTTGTATGTCTGTTACCAAGTTAGGAAAGTTTTCTGCCATTATTGTTTCAAACAGGTTTTCGATTTCTTGTTCTTGCTCTTCTCCTTCTGGCACCCCGAAGATGCGAATGTTGGCACGCTTGAAGTTGTCCCAGAGGCTCCTTACATTATCCTCATTTTTTTGGATTCTTTTTTCTTTTTGCTGTTCTGATTGGGCATTTTTTGCTTCCTTATATTTCAAATCGATGGTTTGCTCCTTGGATTTACGTACTCTATTATTGAAGCTGTGTAAATTATTCTTTATTTCAGTTAATGCCTCCTTCAATTCTAACTGTGCATCCATGATTTCTGACTGGTCCTTTTTTATGCTCTTGAGGCCCTCACTAAGTTCACTGAGGCCCTCACTAAATTCATTGAGCATCCTTATAAGCAGTATTTTGAACTCAGCATCTATTAGGTTGCTTATCTCCATTTCGCTTAGTCCTTTTCTTGGGGTTTTGTTCTGTTCTTTCATTTGGGACCTGTTTCTTTGTCTCCTCATTTTGACTGTCTTCCTGTGTTTGTTTCAGTGTATTACTTAAAGAGAGTTATGGGGCTAGCTGAGATGAGATGCTGTTCGTTTGAAAGAAGTTAGGGCCCTGGCCGGTTTGGCTCAGCAGTTAGAGCATCGGCCTGCGGTCCTGAGAGACCCGGGTTCGGTTCCCGCTAAGGGCGCGTACCTCGGTTGCAGTTTGTCCCCGGCCCTGGTTGGTTGTGCGAGTGGCAGCCACTCGATGTGTTCCTTTCACGTCGATGTTTCTCTCTCTCTCTCTGTTCCTCTCTCTCCCTCCCACTCTACCTGAACAAAAAATGGAAAAATGTCCTCGGGTGAGGATAAAAAAAAAAAAGAAAGAATTAATTTAGGAAAAATCTGAAGCAGGATCCAAGACAGGCCAATCCTATGGTTAAGCAAGTGGCAACAGCTTGGGTGGGCCTGAAAGTTGGGTGGGGCGGGGCCTCAGGGAGTCACAAGGGTGGGGCTACCAGTGTGAGTCTGGTTGCTGGAGTCCCAGATATGGAGACTGCCGCCCCAGGGAAGGGCTCACCAAAGGAACAAAGGCCTCTGACAGCACATTTGTCCCGGAGAAAGCCCCCTTCCAGCCCTTGCTCCAGTGCCAAGCAGCTCAGTTCTTCCCTGTATGTCTCTGGCGCCCCTCTAGCTGCCTCCCCTCCGAGCTTAGAGGGAGAGTCTGATAAGTTCGCGCGCAGGCCCTTTAAGGAGCTGCCTGGGACTTCAGTCTTGTCAGCTTCCCTGAGCCTCAGTTCCTGCTGGTTTTTCCAGCCAGAAGTTATGGGGACTTCTCTTCCTGGCACTGGAACCCTGAGCGGGGCACCTGGTGTGGGATGGGGACCCCTCAGTCCTCAGGGAGAACCTTCCCAGCCGAGGTATCCTCCTGATTTTTATCTGCCACACTTGGGTGTGGGACCAGCCTATCCACCTCCACCCCTTTTACCAGTCTGGATGTGGCTGCTGCTTTAATTCTGTAGTTGTAGGACTTCCATTCAGCTTGATTTCAGGCGGTTTTGAGTGATGGGTGTTCTGTAGTTTAGTTGTAACTTTGATGTGGTTGTGGGAGGACGCGATACCACATTTACCTACGCCGCCATCTTGACCGGAAGTCCGAACTGAAGTATTCTTAAGGAAAGTCGAGCCTATCAATTAATTGGGGGTTTTGAATTGCTTCCTGAATCAGGAAATAAAAAAATGTCCAAACCAAAAGGTTTTGAAGTCAAGTCTGTGAACTGATTCATGAATATGACCCCTCTCTATACAGTTTTACAGGCATATATTTAATGAAAAATATCTAAGATTAAGAACATTGAAGAATAAATATTAATTGAACAGGGAAGAGACTCCCAAAATACATTTCATTAAAATAATGTGCCATTAATTTTTTTATTTATTAATTTTGTTACAGATGTTTCTCATTTTTCCCCCAGTGACATCCTCTTCCCCTTCCCCCCACCCTATCCCCAGCTTTGTTGTCTATGTTCTTTGGTCATGCATACATGCATGTAAGTTCTGTGGTTTATTTCTTCCCCCCAAACCCCCCTCCTCTGAGGCTGGTCAGTTTGTACCCCACCTCTATGTCTCTGGGTTCATTTTGTTCAGCAGTTTGTTTAGTTCATTATATTCCACAAATAAGTGAAATCATGTGATATTTGTCTATCTCTGCTTGGCTTGTTTTGCTTAGGAGGTGGTGAAAGCCACCGTTTGCCTCACTCACACGCCTTTTATCACATGCAACTCATAAACAAGGAAGCAATTTGCCCAAAGTCACACATATAATCAGTGGTGGAACTACAGTTCAAACTGAAATCTACTAACTTGAACAGTGCTGCGTTCTCTCTCTGTAACTCTGTGTAGCTTTTTGCTCATTGCCTTTTACACTTAAACAGGGGCCGGCTGGTGTGGCTCAGTGGCTGAGCATCGACCCATGCACCAAGAAGTTGCCGATTCAATTCCCGGTCAGGGCACATGCCCAGGTTGTGGGTATGATTCCCAGTGTGGGGCATGCAGGAGGTGGCTGTTATTCTCTGTCATCGATGTTTCTATCTATCTTTCCCTCTTCTTTCCTCTTTCTAAAATCAATAAAGGGGGGGGGGGAATAAACTTAAACAGGAAGTAGCATTGGTCAGATTTTAAGTCAGATCACACAGTACCTTTTTTTCCCTAATCTAGCAATCAGAGATGAAAGGATTTACTAATGCTCCAGTATCTCTCAGTTGGACTCTTGACCCAATTCTATTGTTAACCTTGAATTCAAACCTTTAAATCATCTCAAATTTTATTTTACTGTGCAGAAAATTATTTTATTTTATTTATTTATTTACTTTTTATTTTTATTTTTATTTTTTTTGTTACAGATATTTCTCCTTTTTTACCCCATTGGCACCCCCCTCCCCACCCCACCCCCGCCCCGTCCCCGGCTTAGTTGTCCATGTCCGTTGGTCATGCATACATGCATGTAAGTTCTGTGGTTTATCTCTTCCCACCCCACCCCCCACCCCCTCTTCTGAGGGATGTCAGTCTGTGCCCTACTTTCATGTTTCTGGGTCTACCATATTCCTCAGACTGTTATGTTCATTATATTCCGTATATAAGTGAGATCATGTGGTATTTGTCTTTTTCTGCTTGGCTTATTTCATTTAGGATAATACTTTCCAGGTCCCTCCATGTCGTCTCAAAGGATAAGAGATCTTTCTTTCTTACCGCTGCATAGTACTCCATTGTGTATATGTACCACTGCTTTTTTATCCATTCATCTATTGATGGACACTTGGGCTGTTTCCAGGTCTTAGCTATTGTAAATAGTGCAGCTATGAACATGGGGGTACATATATTCTTCCTGATTGGTGTTTCAGGCTTCTTAGGGTATATTCTTCATCACAATCTATTAGCTCACATAGGTATTCTGTAGAACATTTAATGGGTGAGTTTTACATTTTAAATGTTTTCTGTGAAACATTGCGTGATGAAGGCAAAAACACACCACTGACTGGGGACATAGTATGGCCGGAATACACCAATAGCTTCTGATGTCACAAATTGCACAAAATGAAACAGGTAAAGAAAATTTTCCTCAAGACTATTCCAACAAGTTGAAAGAGACTGAACTCGACTGAAACAAGGGACTGGAGAGTTTCTGAGAACTGAGCTAAGGGGAGTTGTAGACCACCTGTATCTGCTAATCAGCCTCACTCAAAGGAAAATTAAGCTTTCTTGTATCTTCATGACAGGAGGCTGTATACAACTTGGAACAAGGCACCTTCTGAAATTAGACTTCTATCATCCCACAGAGATGGGGAGAAAGGGGTGCTATCTTCCTTGATGAATATATTTCAAAATGATGACTCACTGGTCTTTGAGAAAAACATCCTCCACGTCACAAAACTAGAAAAAATCTTCTAAGGAAACTTGTATGCATTTCAAAGGGAACAGAAAAAGAAGTGCATGACAAGCTTTCTAAAGTAAATGCTCTAAGAAAAGAGACTATAGTTAGAAAAAAACCTATCTAAAGTTTACTCAAGCTGAAGGAAACAGTAAGGTCATCATTAATAATAAGGCTCTGACCGAAGTCTAGAATTAGCATTATATTTGGGATATATTACCATGAATATTTGGAAACTGGCATTACTTGTCTTCCGAAGATTTATGAGCTCTGAATAATTGTATTGTTTTTAAGTCTGCAGATGAACAAAGAAATCCCAGATATTTCAGATAAACAGTAAACCAGATCTCTGCAATATTTATAAGAACTCAATCTAAGTGGTCAATTTGCATGCATTATTCTGATAATTTCCTCAATTATTAAATTTTCTTTGACATTAGAGATTTTTCTGTTCTCCTTCAATTCTTATTAAATATGTGAGAGCTGAATCATATAATGCTAGCTGCTGAAAGAGGAACAGCCTCCCGTATTAAAACCAAAATCCTGAGCCTCCATGGATTTTGCCACCAAGAGATCATTTTAGAAGAGGGGATGAACAAAGCAGCTGCTGCTTTCTTCTGAATTTATCTTTGTCTCAGGATTCTTTTATCCCAATCACTCCTTCTGCCATCTAACCATTTCCCAGGGCTGTTCTGCAGTACCTTTAGAGGTCTGATTCAAACTCAAGAAAGGAACCTCATCATCTTTTTATGAAGCATAAAAACAATCTGGCTTACATAGAGTAGGTTTCTAATACTTTGGTAAGCAGATCTTTTTCGAAGTCCTATAGCCTCAGTCCACTACCCTAGTAATAAATCGCTCATAACTGGGTCCCTCTCTCCAATCCATCTCAAGCTCTCTCACTTGTATTCTGCGATATAGACCACAGCTCCACTAGGGTATTCCTTTCCCTCTAGATACCGGGACTTTTGTACTTCTGTATCATTGCCTAAGCCATTCGCCTGGCTTGGAATGGCTGCCTCCCATATCTTTTGTCCAGATACCTAGCTCATTCTTGAGAGCCCACTCAGTTATCACTTCTCAGTGTCCTGGACTCCTGTAAAAGTAATTACTTTCCTGTATCTATAGTACTTTTTAAAATTATTTTAAAATTTAACTTTTACTCTGCTATTATTTAGTTCTGTATCTTTCCCCTTTGTTAGCCCTGAGTTCCCTGGAGGCAGGGACTGTGTCTTAGTGACCAGCTACATTTGGCATAGTCACAAGCATGATAGCAGGCACTCAATAGCTTTTCATAAAATTATATTGATCAATTTTTTAAAAATTTAATTTAATTTTTTCTACTTCAAATATACTTTTTATTTTTTAATTAATTTATGTTTGTTACAGATGTTTCTCCTTTTTACCCACTAGACACCCTCCTCCCCATCTCGCCCCCTCCCCCCAGCATTGTTGTCTGTGTCCATTGGTTACACATACATGCAATAAGTTCTTTGGTTTATCTCATCCCTCCCCTCGCCCCCTTCTCTGAGGTTATATTTTTCAATTTTTATGTCCCTTTGGAAAGGATACCCACATGTTAATTTCAACTGACAACTCTGACGATACCTGTCCAGTTCCTCGCTTTATAGTCCAATTTTGTGGAACAGTCCATCCAACTGGACATTTTGATCTCTGTTACCTTTGCATTTAAGAGGAGGAGAGGCTAAAAGTGAAGTCTTGGGGTGTGCATTGCAGGTTAGAGTGGGGGGGCAGTCAGGTAATTTGCTTTATTTTACTATTAGACTAGATCTCTTATAATTCTATTACACAAGGAAACTGTTCACTTCGGCAAAAATCAATTACTAATTTAGATAAAAAAAAAAGAAGTTTGCTGGGTGTTCACACAAAACTAAATTCTTGTGCGAAAGCCCTTCAATCGCAGAACATCTTTGCTTAGTTAGTGCTGCCCATCTTTGAGCCCACAAAACCCTTTTGCCTGCTGTCTGTAGACCCTTTCCTTGGAAGAGAGAGTCTCCATGAGGCCATTTGAGGTTTTTATCCCATCCTGTTTGAATCTGAGTATACTCTCTAAGAATTAAACCTATGAGCATACTCCAAAAATCCTCATTTTTTCTTTGCCAGCTCTTTGTGGGGAGGATAGGATGGTCCTCACTCACAGAGTTTGTGTAACAACCATGAAAACGAGTATTTTACCCAGGGACTAAAATTTGTGTGTGTGTGTGTATAAAACCCAGCTAGTTTGTATAGCTTTGTTACTAAATTTTGTTCAATTATTTTTCACTGTCGTAAGACTCAGTTTGTGAAGGAACCATGTATGTGTGTTCCACAGATATGGTTATCTTACTGGATATCATCTGATATTGTAATCAATACTGAAAGCAGTAGCAACGAGGTAAGATAGACTGGAAGAATAAGATTGACAAGATATAGAAAACATGTGCATCAATTTTACAACTGGGGGATCATTTTTGCAAGAAGTATAATTTATATGAAACAATGGGAGAAAAGAAAAGTTTAAATATTCTCTGAACAAACCGAGTGAATATTTAATTACTTCAAAAAAGGTAAACAGTGAAATTATGCAAGATTAGGGCTTTTGTTGAACAGGTGTTAGGCAAAGAATGTTTATAAAAGCTGTTAAAAAGAAATTAACCTTTGTTAAAGACCTCTTGGCTTTTGGTAATGCTCTTTTATTAAAAACCTTACTATACATTATTCCTGGTAGTTACAATGGCACTGAGTACATTAAAAGTGGCCTGGTTGAGATCACAGTCTTTCATTAAGGTTATAATAAATCTTTTCTTTGATCCTGTTATGAGCTGAATTGTGTCCCAAATTCATATATTAAAGTCCTACCTGCTAGTACCTCAAGATGTGATTTTATTTGGAGATAGGTCTTTGAAGTCATTAAATGACTTTAATGAAGTCATTTCAGTGGGCTCTCACCCAGGATAACTGGTATCCTTATAAGAAGAGGAAATCTGGACATAGGCACAATGGGAAGACCATGCGAAGACAAGGGAGAAGATGGTTATCTACAAGCCAAGGAGAGAGGCCTCAGAAGAAACCAACCCTATCAACACCTTGATCTTGGATGTCCAGCTGAGAACTGTGAGAAAATAAATTGTTGTTTAAGCCACCCACTCAGTCTGTGCTGCTTTGTCATGGTCGCCATAGCAAACTGATATAATCTTTGAGACTAGAATGATGGATCCCCCTTTGACTTTATTATAGAAAAAACAGTTTGTTAATATTTTTGTTATTGATAAGAGAAAAAGATTTTCATCAAATTTAAAAGGGGCTCCTAAGCATCTTAGATGCAATTACAATTCACTGCAGCTGGCCGGCTAAAGGATTACACCCACAATAAAAGTGCCTTGTGTATTTGTTTTCCAGGGTTACAAGTGAAAAACCAGTGGCTTAAAACTACAGAATTGTAGCATGTCATAGTTCGGGAGGCTGAAAGCCCCAAATCAAGGTGTTAGCAGCGCCATGCTCCCTCTGAAACATATGATAAAATCCTTTCTTGCCTCTTCTAGCTTCTCGTGGTTGAGTGGCAATCTTTGGTGTTCCTTGCCTTGTAACAGCTGCATAACTCCAGTCTCTGCCTCTGCCATCAAATGGCATTCTCCCTGTGTCTGTATGTATCTCTTCTACCCTTATAAGGACACTAGACATATTGGATTAAGAGTTGATCCTCCTCTAGTATGACCTCATCTTAACTTAATTATTTACATCTCATATGATTCTATTTCAAAATAAGGTCACATTCTGAGGTCCTGGAGGTTAAGACATCAATATATCCTTTCGGGTAACACAATTCAACCCATAAAGATTCTTTGGTATGTAGTGAATTCCTTGTTACAGAAAGGGCAAATTTAGGAAATGCAAATGGTTAATTTGTTTATTGTTAGCAATCAAAGGAGTAATTATATGTAGTTTGTTTTGCAGATGCTGTTAGCCTGAATGAACTGGAAATTAAGTCAGATATTTATTTGCATTTAATGAAGTCATACTACTTATGATCGGTCATTACTTGTTTTTTTTTTTACTTGTTTTCCTATGGAATTAATACTCTCTCTATTCAGACCATTTCTAGAGTCATCACTGTTTTGTTGAAATTATACTAGTATATATCAATTTATTATAATAATTTATATGAAATCTAAAAGAAGCTCATGTCTCCTTTTCTGAACATACCATGTGCTGTGTCCACATGTGATGGAAAACTGTCATTTTTCTCTTCTCAGACTTAGTTTCTTTGTAGGCTTAGGTCAACAATGACAGTCTAAGTGACTATATACACTTGGCCCCTTGGCTGATCTCCAAGCTGCTACAGACCATGCTACTTGTGGGAGAACTAATAATGTCTGTGATCCTTTGCTGAAGAAATCTTTATTAACTGTGTTGCTTACTCATTTTAGAAGTTTGTATCCCTACTTCCCTATGAGCCACTTGTGAGCAGGAACTGAATTTTATAGCAGAGCACCTAACTCATTTATTGAAAACTTATGTGCCTGGCACTATGCTAAAGGAATTATCTCCCATTTTATAGATGAGCAGATGGAGGCCTACAGAAAGGTTAATGAGTCAACTATTCCACTGCAAGTGATTGGCAGACAAAATTTGAATCCAAGCAGTCTGATCTCAGGGATTGGGGTCAGCTCCATACAGTAGTTCTGCCTTCCTACATAAATGGCCAGTCAAGAAACATTTCTTAAAGCCATGATGGATGTTTATTTGGTGATAATTAGGCTCATTGTTTCCCTTACTGTACATACTCAAGTCAGAACTAAGTGTTTGCGATTTTGCAAAGTTGTTTTTAGATTATTTATTTTACTCAAAGTAAAAATATTTTCCTCTTTCATGTGATAGATAACTTAGCACCTTTTAGAAAAGGAAAGGGAGTCCAGCTGGTGTGGCTCAGTGGTTGAGTGTCAACCCATGCACCAAGAGGTTGCTGGTTCCATTCCTGGTCAGGGCACATGCCCAGTTTGTGGGCCCTATCCCCAGTGAGGACTTTGTAGGGGGTGGCCAATTGATGTTCTCTCTCATTGATGTTTCTGTTTCTCTCTCTCTCTACCTTCCTCTCTCTCTAAAAATCAAAGAAGAAAAAAAATTGAAAAAGAAAAGAGAAAATTTTCATTGCCTAGAATCTGATTTTATAAGACTTTTTTGAGGCCTCAGTAGAACTTCACATTTTTTTCTCTACCAGATTAAAACATTATAAAATAGTACTTAATTGTTGCAACAAGATCACAATTAGAGATCTAGAGAGATGAGTCATATCTCCTTCAGTGCTTCCTCCAGTCCTGAAGTAACCCATGTTAATGTCCCACTGTCTGTCCTCCCACAATCCCTTTCCAGAGTCAAAATATATACATTTCTACAACTTGTTGTTTTCTTGAGCAGAAATATCATCTCTTCAAGTTCATTTATAAACGTGTAATTTATTTGAAAGATAACTAACTTTCCACTGTGTAGATGCACTGACTCAACCATTCCCTTAGTGATGGGCATGAGGGTTGTTCATAGCCCCCCTGTCCCCTTTGCTGTTAAATGATAAGCTTATGAAAAGTGAGTCTGTTGGTCAAAGTACATGTATATTTTAAAATAGATGTTGCTAGATTATATTACTCAAACTTACTAATTAAAAATTTTACAATATAGAGTTTTCTTTTTGAAAGCAGACAATATTGCTTTTTTGACATGTTGAAAGCTTTTATGTCTCTGTTGCAATGTTTTAAATGTCTCCTATATCCAGAATGAAATTCATGAGAAGCTGATGATATGCTTAATAGATGTATAGGGTATAAATGAGGACCCTTAAACATTTTTCCTGTTCCCTTTTAAAGAGTGGAAAGGAGTTTAGAAGAAAATAGATCCAGGTTATGAGGGGTCCATGATTTAGATTGACTCATGACCCTGGGTTCCTTCTAGACCAAATCTCATGGTTCAGAAAAAAAGAAAGAAAGAAAGAAAACTTTCTATATGGTCTCTGTGCCAAAATCCCTTTTATTTTAGCTAAATTCTTCCTCACTCTTATCTATTGAGATTTTTGTACATCAACACTCTTTTCTTTTTATCCTCACTGGAGGACTTTTCTTTCTTTCTTTCTTTCTTTCTTTCTTTCTTTCTTTCTTTCTTTCTTTCTTTCTTTCTTTCTTTCTTTCTTCCTTCTTTCTTTCTTTCTCTCTTTCTTTCTTTCTTTCTCTCTCTCTCTCTTTCTCTCTCTCTCTCTTTCTCTCTTTCTTTCTTTCTTTCTTTCTCTCTCTCTTTCTTTCTCTCTCTCTCTCTCTCTCTCTCTTTCTTTCTTTCTTTCTTTCTTTCTTTCTTTCTTTCTTTCTTTCTTTCTTTCTTTCTTTCTTTCTTTCATTCTTTCTTTCTTTCTCTTTTCTTTCTTTTGTGGTACGTGCCCCTAGCAGGAACCAAACCGGGACTCTCTGGTCCGCAGGCCTGTGCTCAACCGCTGAGCCAAACCGGCCAGGGCAATTCTACAAACTGATGAGTGCACTTTCAGAGACTATCTCACATAATGGACCTAATGCCACATTCACACCTCTGTCTGCCATAATATTTACCCCTTTAAATCTTGTCTTAGTTATTCCCCAAAGTGACAGTCTACCAGAAGTCTCGTGTGACTTCACGCGTCGAAGAAGACAATATAGAAGACATTTGGCTGTCCAAGTTCTGCCATCTGGGGAAGAGTTTCTCTTAATCAATTTAATCAGACTCTGTGTTTATAGAATTGACATGCTTAGGATAAGACAGAAAAGTCTGTTCTAATTAATGCTTAATTTTGTAACAATATAAATATTTAAATCAGCACTGCAGCATGGTTTAGTGCAAAGATGTCAGACAGAGCTGAATTTGAAATTCAGCTTCATCTTGTAGTAGTTTTGTGGATTTGGCCATGTTAATTATATTCTCTAAGCTTTTTGTTTCTTTGGGCTACAATACTAATCTCTCAGGGTGATATAAAATGTAAATCAGGTAGCAACAATAACAAAGCATATAAATTAAACTACACGAAAAATAAAAAACCTCTCTGCATCAAATTGCACAGTCAATAGTACGTAAAAGCAAACCTGGAATAGAAAAAAATATTTACAAGCTATATATCTAATAAGAAGTTAAAATCCATAATATATAAAGAACTCCTTATAATTACAGCAACAATAAAACAACCCAATTAAAAAAATGGCAAAGGACTTGAACAGGCATTTCTCCAGAGAAGATATTCGAATGTCCAATAAGCATATGAAAAAATGCTGAACATCACTAATTACTGGAGAAATGCAAATCAAAATCACAAAACCACTGATCCCACCTCATTAGGATGTCTATAATAAAACCCCTGAAAATAACAAGTGTTGGCAAGGCTATGGAAAAATTGGAACCCTTGTGCACTGTTGGTGGGAATGTAAAATGTTTTACCAGGCATTAAAAGTAGTATGGTGGTTCCTCAAAAAATTTAAACTAGAAACACCATGTAATTCAACAATTACGCTTCTGTGTACATACCAAAAGAACTAAAAGAAGAATCTTTTTTCTTATTACTGACACATAATAGATGTTCAATAAATATTTATTTATTTTTATTTGTTTTAGCTTTGATCATATCAGCTTTCTTTTCCCAATAAATATTTATTAAATGCATAAACAATGATTTCTTGATTGCGTTAGATATTCAGACAGTAACCAAATCTTGTTGGTCCTACCTCAGAATGAAAGCAGCACCTCGAAGAGTTATTTGTACACCCAAGTTCATAGCAACATTATTCACAAAATCTGAAATAAATAGACAAATAAGATTGGGTATATACATACAATGAAATATTTTTCAGCTTTAAGAGGGAAGGAAATTCTGACACATGCTACATCATAAGTGAATCTTAAGAACATTTTACTAGGTAAAATAAACT
Source organism: Molossus molossus (assembly GCF_014108415.1). Classification (NCBI taxonomy): domain Eukaryota; kingdom Metazoa; phylum Chordata; class Mammalia; order Chiroptera; family Molossidae; genus Molossus; species Molossus molossus. Next base: position 67,840,387 of record NW_023425346.1, read on the forward strand.
GATCACGAAAAGACAAATAATGTATGATTCCACTTATATAAAGTAGCTAGAGGAGTCAAATTCAGAGACGGAAAGTAGAACAGTAGTTGTCAGGGGCTGGGGGGAAAGGGTATGTGAGGATTTATTTAATGGGTATAGAGTTTCAGTTTTGCAAGATAAAAAGAATACTAGACAAGGATAGTGGTGATGGTTACATGACAATGTGAATGTACTTAATGCCACAGAATTGTACGCTTAAAACGTTTAAGATAGTAAATTTTATGTTATGTGTATTTACCACAATTAAAAAATGAATTAGTTAATGTATATATAGCAAGTGGTGTGGTTTGATTATTGTGGGTGATCAATAAATAATTGCAATTGACCCTTGAATAGTGCAAGTTGTAGTGCCAACCCCTGTTCAGTTGAAACTCTGCGTGTAAATTTTGACTCTTTAAAAACTTCACTGCTCATACCCTATTATCAACTGGAAGCCTTACCCATAACATAAACACAGTTGGTAAACATATATTTTGCATGTTATATATATATTATATACTATTTTGTTACAATAAAGTTAAAGAAATGTTATTAAGAAAATCATAAGAAAGAAAAATACATTTACAGTATTGTATGTATTTATTGAAAAACTCCACGTACACGTAGACCCACACAGTTCAAACCCATGTTGTTCAAAGCTCAACTGTATTACTAACAACAGTAATAATATTTAATCTCAGGATGTTACATTCCCCTGGCTTATTTGATCTTTAATTAAGCAAAACTCTTTTATGAATGTAAATTTTCAAACATAAAGCAAAGCACAATAGCACAATAAACCCCTGTATATCCTTGGCCAAGATTCAGCAATGTTAACATTTTGTACACACACACACAAACACACACACACACATATGTATGTATGTATATTTACATACATATATTCATATCTATTTTATTTATGTATTGTTAGAATTTTATATATTCTATAAAATATAGTTTTACTGAATCATATAAAATAAATTTCAGGAATGATCACATTTTACATAAATATTCTAGCATACATTTCTTAAGAATAACAAACTTCCACATAATAACAATCTGTTAATTAACAGTCTGTTAACTAAGAATATGAATAACTATTCCCTGGAGGGAATAGTTATTATTCATATACAAATATTTCCAGTTGTCCCTAAAATGTTTTATTTTATTCATTGATTGATTCTAGGGATGGGGGCTGGGGGAGGGAGAGAGAGAGAGAGAGAGAGATCACTTTGTTGTTCCACTTTATTTATGGATTCATTGTTGTTTCTTGTATGTGCCCTGAACCTGCAACCTTAGTGTATTGGGGTGACACTCTAACCAACTGAACTACACGGCCAGAGCTCTGAAATGTCTTTAATCAATAGTTTTTTTCCAACCATTCAAGATTGATGCATTGCATTTGGTTGTTATGCCTCTTTAGACTCTACTCTAGTTCGGGCCCACCCCCTCCTACCACTCATGTTTGCTTTTCCTGTAATATTGGCTTTTTAAAGAGATCTGTCTAGCTGTTTTGAGGAATGTCACATATTTTAGATTAAAAAAAATTTCCTTATGGCATAGTTCAACTTGTTCTCCTAAATTCTCTCTGTAAAACTGGAAGTTAGGTGGAAAACCTTGATGAGATTCAGATGAAGCATTTTAAAAACCAACATTATTGCAATATGTTTGACATATAAAAATTGTGTATATTTAATGTGTACAATTTCATGCTTTGATATACACATATAGTGGAAAGATGAGCACAATCAAGCTAAATAATTTATCTATCACCTCTACATAGTTCCATTGTTTTGTGTGTGTGTGTGTTGAGAAGGTTAATTTAAAATCTATCGTCTTAGCAAATTTAAAGTACATAAGATGAGACATTTTTGGCAGGAATACTTCTCCAGTGATGTCTTTATGTTAGCTCATAAGCACATAAAGGCAGATGTCCTTTCATGAGTTGACTATGATAAGTCACTAGGTTAAGAGGGTCTGTCAAATCTCCATGTTGTAAAAGATACAGTGTGCTTGCCAAACAATCTGTAAATCACATGTGGGGCAGAGCTTGCTCCCCACCAGCCTTATCCCAAGTGGCCTTAGCTTTCTTTGATCTTGATTAAATAAGTATTTCATTGGTAATTTTAAAATGGTGATAAATTAGAATTCCTCCAAAACAGCAGTCAGATTTTGAATTCTCTCTCTTTAATTATTAGTTTTCAGAGTGAAGTTGTCTTCTCCAGTGGTGGCAAATGGGACTTGTTTTCACTTTTAGATATAAGAAAAGATGCTCAACTTCACTAGCTATTAGGGAAATTAAACCTACAAGGAGATACCACCTCACACCTGTCAGAATGGCTATTTTCTTTTTGAATTTGTCTTTATTGTTGAAAGTATTACAGATGTCCCTCCTTTTTTCCTCCATTGACATCGCCCTTCTCACTGCCACTTGCCCACTGCCTTCACCGCACTGTCGTCTGTGTCCATCGGTTATGCGTATATGCATATAAGTTCTTTGGTTTAGCTCTTCCCGTCGCCCCACCCCCAACCCTCTTCCCTCTGAGGTTTGTAAGTCTATTCCCTATTTCCATGTCTATGGATCTATTTTGTTTTTCAGTTTATGTTGTTCATTACATTCCATAAATAAGAGAGATCATGTGATACTTGTCTTTCTCCGACCTGCTTATTTCACTCAGTATTATACTCTCCAGGTCCCTCCATGTCATCTCAAAGTGTGAGATCTTTCTTCCTTTCACCTGCATAGTGTCCCATTGTGTAAATGTACCACAGCTTTTTTGTATCCACTTATATACTGAAGGATACTTGGTCTATTTCCAGATCTTAGCTCTTGTAAATAGTGCTGCTATGAATATAGGGGTACATATATTCTTTCTGATTGGTGTTTCAGGCTTCTTAGGGTATAGTCCTAGAAGTGGAATCACTGGGTCAAACGGCAGCTCAATTTTTAGTTTTTTGAGGAAACACCATCTTGTTTTCCATAGTGGCTGCACCAGTCTGCATTCCCTCCAGTAGTGTACTAGAGTCCCCTTTTCTCCACACCCACGCCAACACTTGTTGTTTGATGATTTGTTGATGGCGGCCATTCTGACAGGTGTGAGGTGATAAGTCATAGTTTTAATTTATATCGCTCTGATGATTAGTGATATTAAGCATTGTTTCGTGTGTCTCTAGGCCATTTGTATGCCATCTTTGGAGAAGTGTCCACTCAGGTTCTCTGCCCATTTTTTTTTTAAATCCTCACTCGAGGACACTCTTCCATTTTTGTTCAGATAGAGCGGGAGGAGGGAGAGAGAGAGAGATGCAAAAGGGACACATCGAGTGGCTGCCACCCACACGGCCCAACAGGGCCGGGGACCAACTGTAACCGAGGTACATGCCCCTAGTGGGAACCGAACCTCAGGCCTCTCTGGACCTCAGGCCGATGCTCTAACTGCTGAGCCAAACCGGCCAGGGCTCTGCCCATTTTTTAATTGGATTGTTTGTCTTCCTTTTGTTGAGTTGTATGAGTACTTTATGTATTTTGGAAATTAACTCCTTATCTAATGTGTCATTGGCAAATATGTTCTCCCATGCAGTAAGTTCCCTTTTCATTTTGATGCTGATTTGTTTTGCTGTGCAGAAGCTTTTTAGTTCGATGTAGTCCCACTTATTCATTTTTTTCTGTTGTTTCTCTTGTCTTAGGCAAATGTATAGGTGAAAATTCTGCTATGTGTGGTACATGAGATTTTGCTGTCTACATTGTTTCTTGGGATTTTTATGGTTTCATAAATTACATTTAAGTCTTTTATCCATTTTGAGTGTATTCTTGTGTATGGTATAAGTTGGTGGTCTAGTTTCATTTGTTTGCATGTACCTGTCCAATTTTTCCAGCACCATTTATTGAAGAGAGTATCTTTATATTTTATTGTATGTTCTTGCCTTCTCTGTCAAATATTTATTGAGCATAATGTCTTGGGTCAATTTCTGGGTTCTCTGTTCTGTTCCATTGATCTATATGCTTGTTTTTGTGCCAGTACCAGGCTGTTTTGATTACAGTGGCTTTTGATTATACAGTGTAGTATAATCTGAAATCTGGTAATGTGATCCCTCCAACTTTGTTCTTCTTTTTCAAGATTGCTGTGGCCATTTGGGGTCTATTTTGGTTCCATATACATTTTTGGAGTTTTTGTTCTAGATTTGTGAAATATGCCATTGGTATTTTAATAAGAATTGCATTGAATCTATAGATTGCTTTGGGTAATATTGACATTTTAGTGATGTTGATTCTTCCAATCCATGAACATGGTATATGCTTCCACTTTTATATCTTCCTTTACTTATTTTTTCAATGTCTTGTAGTTTTCTGATAACAGGTCTTTTTTTTTTTTTAAATAAAAGATTTATTAGCAATGACAGTGGAAGATTGCTGACTGGAACTCTGATAAATGGCTCACTTTCCCCCCCTACTTTAAAATTATAGGTTCTGTCCATAAAGTACTGATTAATTCATATTCACTCATTGGCATCCCAAGCAAAGACTGTACGCATTTTACTTCAACAAATAAAGAACTGTGTGTGGAATGCATACCAATGTATCTAGCTCTGCAGCTCACTCTGCAATTGATGTTGGTAATCATGGCAAAGCAGGAAAGAATCTTCTTTTTAACTGTGACTAGACCTGCCTAGCATTCCCCCCCCCTAAGGTCTTATTAATCGCCAAACTTCACAAAATTGAAGGGTTATTTAAGACCCTTTAAAACACAGTGCCATCATATATACTAACTCCCAAAGGGAGAAGTTTCTTTACTTTCTTAAAAGACTGACTGCCCATTGGAATCTTTCTTATTTAAAGAATATAGATAAAGTAACTCATGTCTGTTCTAAATGTCCAGAGTAAATTGGTTGGATTTTATTTTATTATTAATTTATTCTTGTTACAGATGATTCTCCCCCGCCCCCGACACCCTCCTCTCGATTCTGCCCCTCCGCCCCCAGCATAGTTGTCTATGTCCATTGGTTATGCATACATGCATATAAGTTCTGTGGTCTAACTCTTCCCTCCCCCAAACCCCCTCTTCTGAGGTTTGTCAGTCTCTGCCCCACATCCATTTCTCTGGGTCCATTCTAGAGAAAAGGTCTTTTACCTCCGTGGTTAAGTTTATTCCTAGGTGCCTTAATTTTTTTGTTGAAATGGTAAATGGGATTTTTTTGTTTGTTTCTCTTTCTGAGTGTTCATTATTGGTGTATAACAATGCCATTGATTTCTGGATGTTAATTTTGTATCTTGCTACTTTGCTGAATTCATTTATTAAATCTAGTAGTTTTTCTAGTGGAATATTTAGGGTTTTCTATATATGATTTCATATCATTTGTGAATAATGAAGTTTCACTTTCTCCTTTCCAATTTGAATGCCTTTTATTAGAATGGCTATTTTAAAACAGACAAGTAATAACAAGTGTTAGAGAAGTTGTAGAGAAAAAGGAACCTCATTCACAGTAGTGAGAAAACTGTATGGAGGTACATCCACAAAGGGAAACAGTATGGAGGCTCCTCAAAAGTGTCCTTCAATAGATGATTGGATAAAGAAGATATGGTACATATATACTATGGAATACTACTCAGCTATAGAAAAAATGAAATATTGCCATTTGCAAAAACATGGATGGACCTTGAGAATACCTTGCTAAGTGAAATAACTCAGACAGAAAAAGTTAAGAACCATATAATTTCACTCATATGTGGGATATAAAACTGAAAACAAGTTATAAACAAACAAGAAAAACAAACAAAAATTCATAGACACAGACAACAGTATAGTAGTTACTAGAAGGCAGGGCGATGGGAGGGTAGTAAAGGCTAAAGGGGATCAAATAAATGATTACTGAAGATCATTTGACTTTGGGTGATAGGCACACAATACAATATACATATAATGTATCATAGAAATATATATACTTGAAACCTACATATTTTATTAACCAATGTTACTTCAATAAATTTAATAAAAAATACAATGATATCCTACTAAAAATAAAACACTGTAAGCCATATTTAACAAAGTTTTATAATGAAGTAGACAATTTCTTAGCAAGTCCAGAGTTGATATCCTGCCATATTCTTCTAAACCAGAGCATAGTGATTATGATTTAAAGTAACACACTTTGAACTACGAGGAGAAGGAGACCAGCTGTTTAAACCAGCAGAGGTTAAAACAACTTTCTTCCCTTGTCTTTCTGTTTTATCAGATTCCTCCAGACTTACATCACCAAAATAGTACCCCTTGGCTGAGAGAAGAGGAAAGATTATTGTATGAATCTCTCCCTCACACTTCTACTATAGTGAGTCTTCTTTCTTCCCTTTTCTTCTACCTTATCTATCCATACAAAAAGAGCTTCTTATGAGCACATAAAACATACTTCTGGAAGACATTTGCTGACTTCCACTTTTTCAACATAAACAGTATTGAACAGTTGCTGAGTGTCAGGCACAGTATCAGTTTCTAGAGCTATAGGGAGATTAAAAAAACTCCATCTTCATCTTTCAGAAGCTTCTGTTTCATTTTGAAACTATCTTTCTAAGGGGAGTTGGTTTACATCTCAGGTATAAGAGAAATAAGCTGTTTATTATCATGAGGTCAATGCAAAGATGACAGTTAGCCCTTCTTAGGAAGTGAACGTAAGAAAGGGTCAATTTTAGCCCTGGCTAGATGGTTCTGTTGGTTGGAGCTTCATCATCCTGTGCACCAAAATGTTGCAGGTTCAATTCCCAGTCAGGGCACATACCTAGGTTATGAGTTCACTCCCAGGTTGGGGGGTGTATGATGTTTCTCTCTCATGTTGATGTTTCCCTCTCTCTCTTCCCTTCCTCTCTTTCTAAAAATCAATAAAAACATATCCACAGTTGAGGATTAAAAAATAATAATAAAAAAGAGAGAAAACAGAAAAGGTCAATTTTGCAAAAGACCTTCTGAATAATGAGACAGTTTTAAGCTGTTGCTAGGTTGTAGATTTAGAATTCTGCTGGCATAAAGTGTCATGATCCTATTCCTAATAAGTTATTACTGCATTGGAGACCTGAAAATTGCTGAACTTTTGTTGCCACTTCACAAAATTATGTTTACTGGCACTTAAAATATTTTCCATGATTGATATTATTTTTGTTTTTTAAATGTAATTGTATTGTCTAACTTAGCTCTAACATAACAGATAAGTAGCATTGTATATTACCATTAATTTGGTAATAATCAGTTCTTGCATTTTACCAAGATTTTCATTTTTAAAATGTTCCTTATAACTCATGACATTTGCCTTCACAGTTCCATACTCACTTTAAGTAAGGAAATTGAAATAATAAGAGGCTAAATGAATCTGCAATATCTCAAAGTTCATGGATGATCATTTTATGCCATTTTCTTGAGCTTCCCTTTGGTCATATCATCTTTTCTGTGTTTTGATTTGTAGAATAATACTGAGCATATTTGCATTTTCCTTTTCCAACCTCTTCTGCTTGGTAAGACTTTTAAAAGTTAAAGACACATGATTTAAAAATTTTTAATTGCAAAGTAAAACCTTCAGTTTCATTCTTGATAATAGCTTTTACCATTCTCTTCATAATCAGGAAGAATGGAATGACTAACTCATGAGTGTCCATTGAAATAAAAACCCTGGTCCGTCTTCTCAAATTTCCTATAAGTGTTTTATTTAACATTATTATCTGCTTAAAGTGGACTAGCAACTACTTTTATAGCAGTAACTGTGTGTCAACTATTATTCTAAGAGCCTTTTTGACACAACGGTTATAATGCTCATATCAAGTCAATATATCCAGTCAATGAGATAAGCGTTATCATTATTTTTATTTTATCAGTGAGGAAATTAAAGCAAATAGAGCTTAAGTAATTTACCCAATACTCTACAGTCAATAAGTGACAGAACCTATGCTTTTATCTTTATCCTGTGCCATATCCCTACACAGCTTCACATGTAAAATATACGGATATATACACTTCTAAACTCTCCACCATCTGGTCTAGCTCAGAAGTGTGGTTAAGAGAGAGTGTTAGGTACTAAAGACTGTTTGAAGGATATGCATCGTTCCAATTATTTTATTGCCATTATTATTATTGTTGTTGCTATTATTATATTCTTATCTTATTTCAAACAATGAGAAAATGGCGATTAAACCTTAACCCTCTGTAAAAATGTACTAGGCAGTCAGGCATGAGCAGAGGTGGAATGATGGGCCAGGTACAGAAGGCCCCAGGGTGGAAAGCCTTGGGTGCCTAGCAATGGGGAAAAACTGGGAAAATAAGGACCTTGCCCCATGATGACCTTTCCTCCCCTGGCATGTGGCTAGCCATGTGGTTTAGACTCCCAGACCTTTTATATAGCTGGTCATGCAGTTTGGACACTTCCCTCATCTTTCCTCCCCTAGCATGTTGTTAGTCATGTGATAGACCCTTTTAGAGGAGGAACAAGGGGGGCAGAGAATAGCTTTTTGTGACTCCCATAGAAGCCCTTGTGTGACCACTCCCTTTAGCATTAAACCTTCAAGACAATGAGGTACTGACCCACATAAAATAATCTTAGGAACAAAGCTTTTGGTCTGTTGACCACAGAGACAGAGTTTTGGTCAAACTAGACATAACATCTAGGCCTCAGTTGTGTTTCAGCTCCAGGCCCAGAAAAGCAGCAAGGCCGTGGCTGACCTCAGGACCAGCTTCAGTGACTAATGACCCTCTCTCTACCCTAGTGCTGACCAATCAGTGGAGACCACGACCCTGAAAAAACACACCTGGAAAGCTGATGAATATTCTACTGAGATCCTCCTCTAGGACCTCCCCTAAAATTCCTGCCCTTGAAAACCCAGCATGTGTACATGCATGTGTGTGTGTTCTCTCTCTCTCTCTCCCTTTCCCTCCCTCCCTCCCTACCCAAACCTTCTTCCTTTAGGCATCTCTCTTTGCTTTCTTACTCCTAAACTCCAAGGGCCCTTCTTTTCCTCTATAACTTGTTTCCTGAGCCCACACAGCCCAGCTGGCTCACTTCCCCCATGTCTCACTTCTTCTACCTCTATGACTTTGTAAATAAATGTTTGCTTGTATTTGAGTCTTGACTCTTTATTATTTCTTAGCCAGAACTCAAGTACTGAGGTTACTGAACTGAGGTCTGGTGCCTTTTTTGCTGCTAACAAAACAAACTTCACTCCTGTGTTTGAAGTCATGCCATTGTGGATCAATGCTATAAAGAAACGACCTTATAAGCCTGTCACTGTATTTGGTGTGGGGATACTACTGAGCACATTCTCTACTATATTACTTAGTCCTGCATTGTAAAGTTCTGAGTGAGACATTTTCTTTTAGAGATAGGAAAAAAATTTGATTCCACTGATAATTTCTCCCCTTTCAACAGTATTTTACAATTGGCCATATTTCCCTTTACACTTAGGTTATCAGGAATACTATATATATCTTAGTCAAATATACATCTTTGAGTCAAATATGTAGCTCAGAATTTAAACATTTAAAAGTAGGTTCTGCCCTGGCCAGTGTTATCTCAGTGGTTAGAGTGTCATCCTGTGCACCAAAGGAACGCAGGTTTGATGCCAGGTCAGGTCACATACCCATTTCCAGTTTGATCCCTGGTTGGTCGGGGTGCATGCATTAGGCAACCAGTTGATGTTTCTCTCTCACATCAATGTTTTTCTCTCTTTCTCTCTCTTTCTCCCCCTTCTTCTCTGTCTGGAATCAGTGAAAATGATATCCTTGGGTGAAGATTCAAAAAAAGAAAAGAAAAGTAGGTTCTTATAATCTCTATTTTTGTATTTTATACTTGTACTTTTCTCCTATTTCTGTCTTGATTTCCTATTTCAGTCTATGTTTACCCCGCTCCAGATTTTTATTCACATTATATCACTTTTGAATATTTTATGTAAGATACTTCAAATGCCTGATGAAATAGGACAGATATAATCTGGTGTCCCCTAAGCATCAGGGATGTAATGGAACAAAAGGTATGGTCTCGGATATAGTTGGGAATATAGCACATAGACACAGAAACAAATTTTTAATGGGAATGAACACACTGTGAGTTCCAAATAAATGGTATAGATTAAAAACACAATCTGCAGTTTAAATTGGCAGTTGAAGAAAGGCTAGAACTTCAGTAAGAGTGGTATGGGAAGGGTGGATGACCTTTTAGGAAAAAAAATTTCCTGAACCAGGTTATAGAAATAGAAACCTGTTTTATTCAAATGACAATGAACATATATGAGTGGCAAAAGATTGTTGGTTCCCTGCCCCAACATCCATTTTCCTGCCTCCCCTAAATCATTGAACCCTAATTTTATTGCAGAGCAATCAGGTAACCAGATTAAAAAAGAAAAAACAAATAACTATGTTTTTTTGTCTCCACTTTGAGCCCAGGTTCTAACTAATAACTTTTTGGCAGTGAAATATAAGCAGAAGTGTGTCATTGCATAGGACTTTGGGAAATTTCCTTAAAGAGGAACATTGCCTTCGCTCCTATCATCCTACTGTCTGGAAGGCCAAAGGTCAGGTGGAGGTCAAGTGGGCATCTTAGACCCTGAGGATGAGGGTCACACACAGGCATGGTGGAACAGAGGGCTGGAAGCAACGTCAAGATGAACTTTATTTTTTATTTTGCAGTTTTGCTAGCTAAGATGAATAATTAGTCCCCTAAAATATTTTTCTTGGTCTTTGCATGCTACAAACCTGTGTAAGTTAAGGCATCACTGTATTTGCATTAGAAACACTCTTAAACCAATTTCATTTATTGTGACATGCAAGGGAGATGAGGAGGTAGATGCTTTTGACATCTCCCAATTGGTGGCATTTCATGTCTAAATGCATACGGAATTTATTTTTCACAACTATTTGACCCTTAGTTAGGGAGTCAGTTGTGTGACATTCCCGGTTTCTTATGCAGACACCGCGAAAGTAAATGAATAGCATTCCTGCTGCAAAACTCCCTACTCCTTCTGGGAAATTACTTCAGAGTATTAGGTCACCAGCTGGCAAGGGTATCAAGCACCAATATGTATCGACTGACAAAAAAATGAAGTTTCTTAGTCATCCAACTGAATGATTCCCATTGGAATCCAATCTTTTTTGTCAGTCAGGTAATTATCGTACTAATTTCCTAATTCTTGACTTCTCGTGCTAAAGTTGCAGCAAATTTTTATAAAATGGCATCCATGGGAGTGATTCAGAGGATCAGGCAGCTAAATTCGGTTACAGCGGGAAAGAATGTTTCTGCATTTAAAAGAAAGCGTTAGAACTAATTACTTTATTAATTACCCAAGCTAGATCCTCCTGGGGCTTTTGACACTTCAAATTATTCACCATAAATTATGGTTATGTAAGAAACAAAATTTATAAGGTTATGATGTATTATTTTTATGTTGCAAAGCAAGTATAAACGCTAAGTCAAATCTAGGTGGTTCACAAAAATAAGTACAAATTTGGCGGCTTGAACTTGTTATGCAAAGGTCAAATTTATAAAAGGTATTTGTATAGCAGTGTTGCTATTTAGAGAAGATAAAAAGCAAATTCGTGACTGGTAGAAGGTCTTAGACAGTTAAGACAGGAGGAAAGGTTTGGCAAATACACTATAAGTCACTAATATCAGCTTCCCAGATTTATAGAAGTTTCTGCTCAAATATAAATTTCCAGATTTAAAAATCTTAAATTTATCAAGCTAAATACCTATCATTGATGTTTCATCCATCATGCTAGAAATAGTAACTTGAGTAAACAAAGAAATATGTAAAATATATTGTCCATAAGTCACCTCTTATTTCCTGTATTATAGCATTTATTTATTTTTAAAATTCTCACTCAAAGACATTTTTTTCCATTGGTTATTAGGTAGAGTGGGAGGGATGTAGGGGGAAAGAGAGAGAGAGAGAGAAAGAGAGAGAGAGAGAGAGAGAGAGAGAGAAACATCAATGTGAGAGACACAGTGGTTGGTTGCCTCCCCCACTCCCTCAGCTGGAGCTGGGGATCAAACCTGCAACCCTGGTACGTGCCCTTGACCGGGAATCAAACCCACAACTCTTCGGTCTGTGGGCTGACACTCTAACTATTGAGCCAAACCAGCCAGGATGTGATAGCATTTATGCATACCAAAAGCAATATACCATACATAGTATATATTATTGCACAAAAATAATATATATTTGGAATGTAAAATAGACTAAAATCTGAAATCTTGTTGTCTCTCTCCATTATTTCCTATTTTAACTCTTTCTTTCTTTTTTTTAAATCTTGGTGTTTAGAAATATTGATGACTAGGTAGTTCATCAGTTTACATGAAATCTACCTTAAAAAATTGAATTAATAGGAAGTGTAGGGACAAAACTGTGGCAAATAGATAGCTATAGAAAATAAATTGGTTTAAAACAAGGGGGAATTTAACAAATGTTTCTGATCAATATTTGTTATGGTTCAATGAAGGAAGAAGATAGGAATGGGCTATGAAAGAAGGTTTCTGAATGGGAGAGGATGAATGCCCTGTCTGAAAACACATCAGTGTTTTTAAACTTTAAATTAAAGTCAGAATGTCAAGCAGAAGAGCCAAAGCTGCCTTGAGCCATCCTTGTCACAAGGCTCTTGCAGCTCACTCGATCGCTGAGCTCCAAGCAGCCCGAACTCTGTGTGTCCCGTGTCTGCAGGCCCGCCCAGCTTCCTCTCCCTCTCTCCTCTTAGCCACATTTGCAAGTGAGAGTTACTTAGAGAGTGGTGGCTGGGACGGGGCGGTGTCTAGAACACACCTCCTGCAAAGAGTGGATCTAGTTGCCGAGTTGTTTCTCCAGGAGAAAGTAGAGCTAAGCGGAAAATGTGTTAGGTGTCTTCAATCCTTTGAGGAGCTTTTACTAGACATTCAAATGGATTGTTCCATATTGCTTCAGAGAGAATAACAAATCAGTTTTTGACTGTTATAAATGATGTTTGAAACATCAGATTTTTTCAACAAAAGAACAATCTCCCTTATAAATTGGGAATTTCTCATCACTAGGAGTGGTTAAGTTAGACATATAAAAGGCAGATGGCTTTTAAGTATGATCTTTGATGATGTGCTTTTTATGTATATTTTATCAGTCAATACAAGAATGTCTGTCATTTTTCTTATTATCTCTCTTTGCCACCAAGTTGTGGTCTCCATGCTAATATGTTTACTAATTTTCTCCCCTGACATGTTACCTTCTAGCCACTGGCCACCCCTCCTTGCACCAAGGGTAATGCTATTCTCTTTTTATTTTTATTTTTTTAATTTATTTTTCTTTATTGATTTTAGAGAGAGAGGAAGGGAAAGGGGGAGAGAGATAGAAACATTGATGAGAGGGATCGTCAATTGGTCATCTCCTGCATGACCCCCACTGGGCATTTGGCTCACAACCTAGGCATGTGCCCTGACCGGGAATCGAACTGGCAACCTCTTGGTGCATGGGTTGATGCTCAACCGCTGAGCCACACTGGCCGGGCTATTCTCTCTTTTTAAAATGTAGATTAGATTTGCCTGTTTTTACAATATCTAAATGGCATTATCCAATTTTTACTCTTTTGTGTCTGGCTTTTGCCCTGTGATATTTATGACATTCATTCATATTTTTTGTGTAGTTCTAATTGCTATATAGGGTTTCATTATGTGACTGTTCTACACTTGATCCATTGTATCGTTGATGGGAATTTGGGTGGTTTCCAGTTTGAAGCTATTTGAATAATGCTGTAATGCTCATTCTATTAACTTTTTTTTGTTGGTAAATGTATGTATGCATCTCCATTGGAAGTATATCTAGGAGGGGCCTGCTTGGCCGTGGGTTATATGTATGCTCAACTTTAGCAGACTCTACAGAATATCTTTCCAAAGTGGCTTATCCAGTTTTCAGTCTCACCAGCAATGTCTGAGAATTCTGGTTGCTTCATATCTTCAGTGACATTTACTATTGCCAGTATTTATCATTTTAGCAGTGCTAATGGATATTTTGTAGACAGAATGACCTTTTTAAAAATATGTTTTTATTTATTTTTTAAAGAGAGGATGGGAGAGAGAGATAGAAACTTCAATGTGAGAGAGAAACATCGATCAGCTAACTCCTGCACACCCCCTACTGGGGATCGAGCCTAAAACCCAGGCATGTGCCCTGACTGGGAATCAAACCAGGACCTCTCAGTCCATGGGAGTCTGCTCAATTAACTGAGCCACACCGGCCAGGCCCAGAATGACCTTTTTAAAACAATAAATAAGATTATACCTCTTCTCTTCTTAAATAGCCCTTCAATGGCTTCTGATTTTCCCTAGAATAAAATCCAAATTTCTTAAATGGTTATAGACCTCTGCATGATCTAGCCCCCTGCCTATCTGTGATCCCATTCTATATCACAATGCTGATCATTTAGGTAGAAATTAGGAGACCAGACATAATGTTAAAAGCTCACCTTGACTGGGGTATAATATTTAAGTTTGGGAACAGTGAGACTTTAAACATCACTATTGTGTCTTCCCTTTGGGTGTATGCTTAGGCTTTTCTGTCAGCAACGATCGATCAGAATACGTTACTCAAGCAAGGAGAAGAGAAACTCTCATGAGCAACCTTTTGGAGTCACTGGCTCAAAGGGGTGTGAACATTGACTGAAGCCCACTTTCTGATCTGCAGAAATTTCTTTCCCTAGTACACATAGGAGGATGAGTGCACTTTCCTTCGCGGAAGATTGCAGCGTTTGAGCAATAACTGTTTAAATACCATACACTATGATTTATTGGGCGATGGAAAGCACATCTGTCATTTTTAGAAATCCTTTCTCTTCAGCGTGGCTTCTATAAATTACCCCTGTCATGCACTGTAAAGGAATCATTGACTGTTTCGCTGTTACTTTCTGTCAGTGTTTTGAAATTTTAATTGATTATATATTTGTTGAAAGGAAAAGACTAATATAATCTTATTTTACATCCATTTAAGGCAATTATGACTCTAGCGTTATTTATTATGGTATTGTGTAGTAATTAATTATATTGTTATTGTAAAAGCTTTAATTCTTGTTATTTTGTATTATTAAGAACGGGTTAATAGTTAAATAGGGAAATAGAATGGCAATTAATACAAATACTAAACAAGCATATTAGATAGATAAGTTTGGAAAGACTAACATATTCTTTTTGAGGCAACAGATATTAATAAAATCTAATCATAAAACAATAAAACATATTAGATTATATCATAATTTTAATCTCTGTAAATTTGTTTATGTACTTGCCTTATAAAAAATAGATGTCAAACTATTTTATGTTTCTTTGCAAACTCTTCACATCTAGTGAGAATGAATTAACAGAAGATGCTGACCATGTCCCTTCGAAATATACAAGGGAGAAAATTTTTACAAAATTATATAAACATTAATGGTAAACAATCTTTAGCTCAAACATAAAGAACATAAAAATACAACAAAAAGAAGAGTGTTGGAGCCCTGGCTGGTCTTGCTCAGTGGTTAGAGCATCAGCCTGCGGTCCAGAGAGACCCAGGTTTGGTTCCCGCTAAGGGCACGTACCTAGGTTGCAGTTTGTCCCCAGCCCCAGTTGGAATTGTGTGGGTGGCAACCAGTCAATGTGTCTCTCTCACATCGAGGTTTTTCTGTCTCTTCCTTCCTCTCTCCTTCCCGCTCTATCTGAAGATAAATGCAAACGTGTACTCGTGTGAGGATAAAAACAACAACAAGAGTTTTGGAGAAAAATGGGGTCTCTAAAACACATATTATACTCACTAATCAAACTTTAAAACAACAGATTTATAAAAACAATTGAAATACACTTCAAGTTCTGTGGCTCTGGTGGTAAAGAATTTCAAGAGAAACGTTGTACTGATTGCCGCAGACTGCAGCTAGTTCACTAGCTGATAATGAAGGCTTTCTAAGATTTGCATAAGCTATGGATGTTAGTATGAAAATACTCTGCAAAAAAACCTGTTTCCTGAATTATAGTCTATAGCACATAGAAAAGTTTAGACACATTATTAAATGGACCAGTCAAAGTATAGTATAGCAGCACTATTTACAATAGCTAAGATCTGGAAACAGCCCAAGTGTCTATCAACAGATGAGTAGATAAAAAAGCTGTGGACACAATGGAATACTACGCAGCTATAAGAAAGAAAGATCTCTTACCCTTTGAGACAACATGAAGGGACCTGGAGAATATTATACTAAGTGAAATAAGCCGGTCAGAGAAAGACAAGTATCACATGATCTCACTGATTTGTGAAATATAATGAACAAAATAAGCTGATGAACAAAATAGACCCAGAGACATGGAAGTAGGGAACAGACTGACAAACCTCAGAGGGAAGGGGGTGGGGGTAGAAATAAACCAAAGAACTTATATGCATATATGGGTAAGCAATGGACACAGACAACAATACTGTGAAGGAGGGGGGGTGGGCAATGAAAGCAGGGAGGAGGGTGTCAGTGGGGAAAAAGGAAAAACATCTGTAACAAAAATAATTAATTAAAGAAAGAATTTTTAATAGTCTGAAGTAATAAATATTTTTGATGAAATTTTGTTTATTCTTATATGCCAGATATTTTTTCCATGATGGTGATATTGGACTTTGAGTGAATATTAATTCTAATGCTCAGTTTACTGTGAAGATATATTTTATGGCACCACCAATATTTATATATTTATTAATTATATGCGTGTACTAATAGTCCTGGTATTTTAAGTACTAGATCTGCTATATTAATCATCTAGCAAATTAAATACCTTTAGAAATGAATAAGAAAATGGAAATTGCTAACGGCTGAAATAAAGATGGTATAAATAATATTTTAAAATGTCAGCTTGCTAATTATCATGGCTTCCTAAAATCATTAGGTAATATTTTAAGAAGTAAAATGAGGGCAATGCATTCATCATAAATGATAGTTAATGTCAACCCATCATATACGTAGTCTTCACAATTGAAAATGTTCAGGGGGCTGACTAGACGGCCGTTGCTTTCTGTTCCCGACGCGGCTGCTGAAGGGAACTTCCCCATGGGTGTCAGGTTCTTCCAGCTCTTACTGTTTGCTCACACCTGTTATTTTACTGTCTTTCATCTTTAACGTACTTACAGGACTACTGATAAGCCACCTGAGCATTTTCTGAGAATAAATTTAGTTAACACAGCATGAGATAATCTGTCAATTAATTAATTGCTTACAAGTAAACTTGTAAGAATCACAGCATCCTGGTTGCTCGCGGCTCTGTGTGTCTCTCTCACCACCCGAACAGCAGTGAACTTGAGATCTCAGCCTCACTGCATCTTTCATTTTGGTTGTGGTCTTTGGTGGGAGCCCTCTAAGATGGATTAAATAGATATTTATTGCCAAAGTTTTCTCTTGTTCCATACTTGAAGTTAACCATTGTGAATAACCTTAATGTAGTCAGTTCTAATTTTTTAATTTAAAGTAATAACAATTTCATAGTTGGAAAGGATTTTAGACTTAATGATATCACTCTTCTCATTTTTATTGTTTGTTTCCTTCGAATAAGTTAGTTTTTATTTATTTATTTATTTTATTATTATTATTATTCTTTTTATCCTTACCCGAGGACATTTTTCCATTTTTTGTTCAGATAGAGCAGGAGGAAGAGAGAGGAAGAGAGAGAGAGAAACCTCGATGTGAAAGGGATGCATCGAGTGGCTGCCACCCACACAACCCAACCAGGGCAGGGGACAAACTTCAACCGAGGTACGTGCCCTTAGCGGGAACCAAACTCAGGTCTCTCTGGACAGCAGGCCGATGCTCTAACCGCTGAGCCAAACCGGCTAGGTCCGAATAAGTTAGTTTTTAATTATCCGTTTTCAACTCACCAATGTGTCTATCTTCCAGTTATTTACCTGTGTGCCTTATTTTTAAGTCAAACATGCTATCCTAAGAGAGTACTAACTTAAAAAAGATTCCTGATAACTAATAATGACATTTCAAATATTTTTTGAGAATATATTTTAGCAAAGAATTTCTCAGTGCAAAGTGTATGCATTCTCAATACATTTTCTTAAAATGGTGAAGAAAAGGTTATGTGATTTTTAAGACAGTGATGTTGTTGTTTTTTTTAATTCTCATCCGAGGACATTTTTCCATTTTTTGTTCAGATAAAGTAGGAGGGAGAAAGAGGAAGAGAGAGAGAGAAACATTGACGTGAAAGGGACATATCGAGTGGCTCCCACCCGCACAACCCAACCAGGTCCAGGGACAAACTGCAACTGAGGTACGTGCCCCTAGCGGGAACCGAACCTGGGTCTCTCTGGACCGCAGGCCGATGCTCTAACTGCTGAGTCAAACTGGCCAGGGACAGTCATTTTTTCCCCATTGCACTTTAACATAGAAGATGTTTTTTAAAACAATTAGATAATCTGCATGGAAAATGTTCATTTGCATATATCACAATTTACTAGTTATAGCAGGTGGCATCCACACGGATTAGAAATAATTTATTTTATTATAATCCTTGGAATCTTGATTCTATTATCTTACTTCATTATCAAGCTCTCTGAGCATCTTGACAAAAGCATTTGTCGTGTTTGAATGATGTAATGAACTTTGCTAGCATGGAAATTCACTTTCTCTGAACTTAAGAGAAGTTTCACAGCAACCTTTTTTCGGTTAAAGTTCTGTTTATTACCGACAGTGCCCGTGTCAGCTGAAAGCTCTAAAGTCAGGAAAACGATTACTATGAGCTACTGACATTAAATTTGCCATATGAGTCATTGTTCACCTCTCCTTGCTTTACATGCTGTGATGAAGCAGAGCGTTAACAAGGCTTTACTGACTCAATAGTTCAAGGGTTTCTCTGTTTATACTTTAGAAAAAAAATCTTGAAATCCTAACAGGATATCTAGGAGATTGTTGCATATTCTTTGCAAGGAATTTCTTTCAAATTTTATGATGAATTATGGCTAATGAAACACTGACTTTATTTTGCCAAGTTATGATCTGAAGCCAGATTTTTCTATGAAGTGGCAGGAAAAAAACTTTTCTAAGGCAGCAATCCAACATTGAAAGATGATGCCTTGGAAAGTAATAATAATGACATAAAATTAAATGATAATAATATCAATTACTTATTGAGGGCTCACTATGTGTTGGGCATTGTTCCAAGAGCTATACGTGTATTATTTCATTTGTAAACTCTGAGTTAAATTGTAATATTATCTCCATCATACAGATAAAGATTCTGAAACTCTGAGGAAAAAAGTTAAAAAACTTGCCAAAGTTCACACATTGGAAGTAATGGAATAAGAAGTCAAATATACGTCTGCTTAATTCCAGAGCCCACCTCTGGACCGCCCACTCTTAACCACCTCAGTAGATACATCATCCCTAGAGATGTTCAAGCCTAGTTCAGAAGATGTCTTGGCAAGGATATGCAAGAACGGCTTCCAACATCAGCTAGATGGTTGAACAAAGTAAATTAAAACTTTCAAACCCTGAGAATCTGGGATTCTATGTTTATATCAGTAAGAAATGTATTTTTATGTACCTTTAAATTTCAGAAGGAGAATCGTGACTAGAGTTTCATCAAAGATGGATTTAAAAATCAGTTTTAATTTAAAACACTAACAAGGAATATGAAATAGTTTAGAAAATTTTGTTCCAAAACAAATGTTCTCTTCACATTGTGGGTTAAATTTAGTCAAAGAAAATGGTGCAACTTCTTTGAGAGACGCCTTGCTTCAGGCTCTTGTATCT